>NW_023416311.1:70464571-71852696 GCF_014176215.1 Rousettus aegyptiacus | reverse complement strand
ACAATACTGGTCGATGTCATTAAATTGGTTTTCCCATCTTGTATCAACATTGATGTAGTGGTTTTGATGCAGTTACTTTGACCCAGGGAAGTTTCGGCGCCCACTAAAAGCAAATGAAAAAGGACACAGCAGTTATACTTCTGTGAATTTATCCTGCAGATATACTTGCATAGATAAAAAACGAATTTTGTACAAGCTTATTCATTGCAGCACCTTTTGTAATAACAAAAGATTTGTAACAACACAAGTGTTCATCAATAGAGGACTAGTTAATTGTAGTATTTCTCTACAACAAGATACCGTCCAACTACAAAAAGAATCTGCATGTGACTTTTTGCTTAAAAAGGTGGTGATGAGAGGTAGTATATATATTTGGCATCCACATAAAGAAACTAAGAATTCATAAGAAAATAATAATAGTAGTTACCTGGATGCTAGAAAACAGGTGGGTAGAATATATAGAGGTGAGGAGATTTTTCACTGTAGACCTCTTAATTAAAAAAATTTTAACCATAAAAATGCATTGCCTTGTTTAAGTTATTTAAAAAATGCCATGTGATATACATAACAGAAATCTTCCCCCCCATCTCAGACCTCCTAACTAATACTGCACCAGTCTGATAACCTTCTCTGAATATTGTCCTATTTTGGAGAAAAATTTGTTTTAAGTATTGTTTTGGTTATTAAAAATGTGATACAGTTGTTAGGAATATTTAGTTCAAAATGCCAACACTTTCACCTACCACTTGAAGAGAGATGTGGAAAATGAAACTAACTTGCTCTTCAGATTAAGAAAACTCTGAGGTTTTGGTGCAAGATTTTATCCATTTACATTTATTCATTCAACCAGCAAGTAGACATTTACTCTCATCCTCTACTGTGCTGTACTTAGAAAGACTGCACTGGTCATGGGCAAGGAGGGTTGATGAGAGATGGGAGAGTGGCAGGGCACTGGCTAGGAGGTCATGAGACTGAGAGCAGACAGAGAGGAAGGGTGAGTGATGTGCTCTCTGGACGCCTCTCCACTGAGACAGGACTGTCTGTCCTGCCACTACTGGAAGGCTCAGAGAGGAATAGTTCACCTAGTCTTGCATGAACCCTGTTCTCTGTTGCCTGAAATGGACTTCACCTTCAAATATGTCAGAAGCAGATTAAAGAACCACACCCAGGCAAAATCGCAGCGACGACTTCTGTTTTTTGGAGGGCATAATGCTGACTCCAGTTCGCATTGCATAGTGACGGATTGGCTCCATATATTTTGTTGTGTCGTATCCATCAGCTTAGAGGTTTACTGAGCTGACAAACATGAAAAGCTCCCACACTGCTGTTAAACAGTTCGAACTGATAAACACCAGTGTCAGGGGAGTGGAGGGCCTTGCTGACGACACAGGCAGGTTCTTTGTGTTTGTTTTTTATTGGTAGCTCTTCTTAGGATACAGTAGAGCTGCAAAAATAGTCTTGCAAATTTCAGAAGTAATTCCAGCTTCTTGGGTCCTTTGTTACAACAGAGAAAATTTTCTTTTTTTTTGATAGTCTTATGTATAGGAAAATTAGATCTCTGCTTATTCTAATTTTTGGGTACATTACTGTCTCAAAACCTATGCCTGATACCTCATCATTAGTAAAATCACTTTTTGGGGGGAGACGCTCCTCCTAATTAAAATGGGTCATGGGTATAAGATAGCCTACTGTTAGTTATTAACATTTGGTCAAGACTTAGTTTCCTAGAAATAATAATAATAATAATAATAATAATAATAATAATAATAATGCAGAGGATGGTACAGTGGAGGATGAGACCTAGCACAAGGGCATTGATGGAGAGAGTAAGCCTTAGTGAACAGGGGTGAAGGTTAGATGGGAGGGTGAAAGGGGTGGGCAAAGGATTCTGACCCATGGGGTGGGGAGCCAGCAACGAGCTGGGAGAGGAACAGAGTGTGCAGAGAACACAAAAAGGTGAGAGCGGAGGGTTGCTGGAAAGAGGTAGGAGAGGATCTAAGGCAAATTGTATTTACTTGACAATATTGCTAGGGACTAAGCTTGCTCAGTATTTGGTATAGGAAAGTCTGCATAAAATGGGGAAGGCAAAAGCTTAATATATGCTTCAGACTGCTGCCTATATTGCAAATTCTTCATTGAGATTTCCTACAGAGACCTGGTTTCCTTGGCTGATTGTATTGTCATTAGAGATCTTTGGATATTGAAGTAATGAAAAACTGCCAGTAAGGACACATTTAATATTCTTGGGGCACAAAGCAATCTTCGAGATGCTCACTTATTTGATAAGTCATATGGGTGATTCTGTCACATCTTGGTGCAGCTCAGCTGCTATGTGACTAAGCATTATGGTTGTAGATATCTCTGAAGAACTGAAAACTTAGCCAATTAATTTTTGCAATTTGATATTACAGTGTTATTCTATGTGTATAAACACCATGTGTTCCTGTTGGGAGAAAGAGTGATCTTTTACCTTTAACTAAGGGCTTTTTCACGGCAGTGGTGACAAAGTGGCAAGCAATCGGTAGGTGTTGTTTGAGGGAGGTGACCTTGGCTTTTATTTTTGAAATCATTATTTTCACTTTTATATCAAGGTTAGAAAGTAGTGCATAAATTTCGATTAGTATCACGATAGCATTTAAATATGTAGTTCTACTGTGCAAAACTGTATGCTACTCAGAGAGCAAATCCATCTGTCTGTGCCTCCATCCATCCACACAACACATACTCTGTGAGCCAATTACAGCTGATGCTGTGCCGGGCATTTGGGATGCAGTGATGGGCAAGCCCACAACCAGTCCCAGCTCCCTAGAAGTTTACAGTCAGTGGGGGAGAAAGATGTTAGTTGAATAAAAGCAAAAATAAATGTACTGTTTCATGTTATAAGTGCTATGAAATAGATACATAGTTGTATGAAAGCATATAATAAAGAAAGTGATATTTAAACTGAGATCTGAAGAACAAATAGGAGTTAATCAGGCAAAAAAGTGCATGCAAAGAACATTCCAGACATAAAGGAGCTGAGAAACTGAAGGTTAAGTATTTCCAGAGAGCAAGTCTTTGTATATGTCTTTGGCTATGCCATTAAACTTGATTGTGTTTTAGTATTTTTTTTATTTGAAAAATGAAGGTTCTGATACTGGCTCCCTATAATGATAAATAGCAACTGTCCCATAATTAATGAAAAACTGAGCAAAGCTTTTGAGTTCTAAGATGAAAGTTGTTGTAATGGCATAAACCCTGCCAAAAGCTACATCCAAAGGAAAAAAAATTAATAACTTGGCACTCTCCTCAGCTTTAGGCATGCAAGTAGATAATGAAAGTCCTCTAATTATGTTCCACTTTGTGATGAAATCACAATTGAATTTTTCTGCAAATCAGAACTCAGTTCCTCTAAGCAGAATCATGAGCTTCATTGGCTGGTCTCTCATCTGACTGGACCAGATGAGTCATCAGGACCATACTGGTTGTTAAGTTCATTATATTTTAGCACACAGATGAAGATTTTGCTCTTAAAAGATAATTGCTCAGGAAACCAAAACAATTTGCTCCTATTACCTTGCTTAAAAAAAATCAGCTTCAATTTTAGGCTGCGCTTTATCTGAATAGATGCTTCTAGCTATATGTATGATGTATATTGGGCTAATTTGATTTTCCCAGGAATTCATTTGGAAGACAGGTCAGAGGTCAGCCTGTGTGAATCAAGGAGGTACTTGGGCACTCCTCCTGTGAACTGCAGATTATCACACAAACTTTAGGTCCTGGTTGATTTTGAATCAGGTGAGTAAGTACTGAAAATGAGCCCCAAAGCAAATGTTCATTTTAGTATAAAAATAGGCCTGCGTTTCACCAAGAAGAATTTTCAAAGTGGAAAAGAGACTGCATTCGGTTGTCAGAGCCTCACCTTACCATTTGTCACAGGGGCCAGCCAGCAAGGCCTACGAAGGTGGCTGATGGCCAAAGGTGATATAAATTTCATTGGCTTCTGACGGGGGGTGGGGTACGGGGGAGGGGAAGGGATCCGGCAGTGTAGTCAGCTCCCTCAGCTGGAAACAGTTATTCCCCATCTGGATTTTATTATCCCTCTAAAATGCAGTTCTGAGCTGGCCCTCTCTGCCCACTGGAGGGACAGATCCATCCCCAGCGAATGTGCGCCTGCCCCTGCAGCAGAGATGTGGCCGACAGCTACTTCAATCTCTGGCATCTCAGCCTCCCAGCCAGTGAAGTGCAGGAGCTGCTGGCCAAGTGAACAAAGGGCAGGAAACAGGCTAAACACAGATGTGAAGGGAGATGTAAATTGTGGCTGTTTTGAACTCCGAAGCATTCATTGACCCAAGGAAATAGCACAAGTATATATTTTTGTTTACCTTTTTTAAACAATGTTTTGCTGTACAATTTATATCAGATAATAGTTCAGTTAATTATAAAGATTTGGGACTTTAATTTTTCTTGACCACTAGACTGGGATGTGAGGAGCCATTTTTCTGTGGATTGCTGTGACTCAGGCTCTTTTTTGAGTGGCCTGGATGCTGGATTAGATTAGGTTTATGTTAAATTAAGCCCAGAGGCTATACCAATATTTGTCACTCGACATGGTCCCCCCATCACAAATTTGTGGGCATCTCCCTGTGACTTATGGAAGAAGAACAAATTTCTGGCTTATCCTTAGAAAAAACCATGTACAACTCTAGAGCAGGAAAGCTTCCTTCATCCACATGCTTGCATGGTGGCTAGCAGTGTGAGCTCTGGAGTCAGAGGAATGTGGGTTCAAATCTCAGCTTCACGCTGACTGGCTGTATAAATTTAGACAAGTTACCTCTCTAACTTTCAGCATTCTCATCTGTAAAATGGGGATAGTAGCAATTAGAGTACGTTTTCACTTAATGTTGACAGGTTCTGCGACTTTAAGTGAAACAACACACAACCAAATCAGTTTTACTATAGGCTAATTGATATACACAAGAGTTAAGTTCTGGCACCTCATCAACATTATAACAAAATGACATTATTCGAGGACCTGCTGTACCTTGTTTTGAGAATTAAGTGATATAACAAATGTACTTTTTCTTGTGCCTGTATGTAATAAGCGCTTAATAAAGTTATTGTTATTACTGTCATATGACCAATACAGATTAAATGCTTGCCAATATTTACATTTTAGAAGATACTAAGAAGTATTAACTATAGTTGGAGAGAAAAAATATGAGGGGGAAAAAAAACAGCCATGAGTACTATCTACTAATACGAACAAGGTCATAGGTAAAATATACTTAGAACTAAATAGAGCAGATGAAAATTAGTAGGCCAAAGTTCACTCAGTCCTGAATAGTCAGAGAAAGCTTCATGTGGGAGCAAGGCATTGGACCGGGTATGAGGTGGGGTTTAGCATTAAGATTCTACTTTTGTCGCCATTTGCAGACTTATGGATATCCTTGTCACACAGGCTTGATGTCAGGTATGCCTGGGAGGTTCCAAGGAAATGCCATTCCTTGGTAATTTTTATTATTGGCCCAACTGTCAGCTGTGCAAAGGTAAGTCGTCCACTAGGAAAGTATTGTGCATGCCTCCTGAGGACACAACCTTTTTTTGCTGCAGTCTCCTATTCTGTGAGAGAAATAATTCTATTCCATTGGTCCTTCATTCATTCAAATGGTACTTTATTTGTTATCTAATAGATACCCAATGGCTAGGTGCTGGAGACACAGAGATAAAAAGACTCGAGAACCAATCTCATCTGCCTCCTTTGAACACCTAAATGGAGAGCCCTTGGGTTGTTGATGGCGGCAGTAGCAAGAGTCTCCAAATGGTCAGCCTTCCCTGCTGAGACTGCTGCACTGATGGTGAAGGAGAGTGGAACAGTCAGTCAGATGCCTTAGTCTGTAGCCGTGGGTACTGTGGCCTTGTTAAGTTCAAATAGGGGAGGGAATCTGTCATACCAAGGGAACTGCAAATTGGCAAAAAATATCACCCACTTTTTGTTAAGAGACGAACCTTTGTTCTCTCTCTCTTCCTCTCCTCCTCTCCTCCTTCTCCCTCTCCTTCTTGCTCTCTCTCTTTGCCTCTCTCTCTCCACCCATAGAAGAGTGAACTTTTGCCCCATCTTTTCTCAAAGCAATGATGGAGAGAATATTTTGGGGACCAACTTCCATTCTTTACTTTAGATGACTCTCCCTTGCTACCAATCTGATTGGTCAATACCTGGGACATTCAACTGGCCATATTTATGTGTAGGCAGGCTAACCATGCCTTAAATATACAGTTTAGACCCTACACTTTCTTTTCCTCTCTCTAAGCTCTACTCCATTCCTGTGCACATTGATTTACTACAACCCCCTCGTGTAGCACCTCGTCATCCTCCCAGTTTTCTGTTGGGGCTTCATCCAGCTGAGTGAGCCAGGCCACTTGACACACCCATGCTGCTGTTTGGGTTGAGTCACTTTCTCTATGATCCAGATGGTACAGCTACAAAATTGTGGGGCCTCCATCAACAGAACCCCAAGTTTTTCTTTGGAAGAGAGCTACCCTGGCAAGCTGACAGACACCCAGAAGACTTTGCGTGAGTGAGAAAATAAACCTTGGTTAGATAAAAATCACTGAGATTTTTGTTACTGCAGCAGAACCTAGCCTATTCTGACTGTTACAGCAATCAACTTACTTGCTAATATTACCTTCCACTACTTTCAGGGCCCCACGGCACCCACTCTTTTTCAAACTAGGTCTTCTTTACATTGAAGTTAGGATACCTCCTAATCAGTTTCTGACTGTTCACTGCTGATTCTATTTAACACTGGATTTTTAGGAGCCAAATGGAGGATAGTAAATATTCTACTATTAGGCCTTGTTTAAAAAAATAAATAAATAAACTCACAAACAAAAAGAAAAGAGAATATATTTCTTGTAGACACCTCTGCTTAATTCTATGTAGATGACTTAATGTTCTTAATTCTGACCCAATGTGACAAATACTTGAAGCTCTCTTGTCAAAGGATTTAGTTTCTGTGGAGTCATGAGTAATCTCATTAAAGAGATTTTAATGACTGAAACCACCACATCAAATACTGTAATAGTTAGAAATCCTGCCTACCTTTTTTTTCCTCACTAGTTTAGAAAAAACCCCATGGCTCTTGAAAAGTAGATAGTTCCTTATCCTTTTCACTTTCTTTCATCATAAGGGAAACTTGGGGAGAAGTATTTATAATCACAAAAAATGGAAATAGAAGATTTTATAGTTTCTCAGCTTAAAACTGTATTAGTCTGCTAGGGCCGACATATCAAAATACCACAGACTAGGTGGCTTAAATAACAAAAAATTATTTTTTTACAGTTTCTGCAAGTCCAAGATCAAAGTGTTGTCAGGGCTGGTGTCTGGTGAGGCCTCTCTTCCTGACTTATAGATGACTGCCTTCTTGTTATGTCCTCATATGACCTTACCTCCATGTATGTGTGGAGAGAAGGAGAGATCTCTGCTTTTCTTTTTATAAGGACACTAGCCCTATATGAGTAGGGCCCCACCATTATGACCTCATTTAACATCTGTAATCTCTTTATAGGCCCAGTCAGCAAATACAGTCATATTGGGGGTTATGGCTTCAAAATATAAATTTTGGGAGGACACGATTTCATCCATAACAACTATTTTGAGGAACCAACCATCAATAATTATCTTCTGCCAGTTCAGTGGATTTAGATATAGTGTATAATGTGGGGACACTGCGGAGGACAGGAAAGTACAGCAGTAGCTAGAAAATGCCCATTTCCATTGGGGTGTAGGCCTCACCTTTGGGAGGGAGGCGTCCCTTCTGAAAGGGCTCCTAGGATTGCTCATGTGTTCTTCAAGTTGGAGGCAGACAACAACCCTCTCCCACCATCCACTGTCCATATTGCAGTTAAATAAAATTCTGAAATGCAGACCTAATAAATTTACTCCCCAGCCTGAAATCCTTCAATGATTTTTCATTGCCCACTGAATAAAACACAAAGTCTTTAACATAGCTTGTCCACCACGGTGTCTCTAGCACCTAGCATAATGCCAGACATATAGCGCATGCCCACAAATGCTCTATGAGGAAATAAGTGATTGAATCAACACCGCACTTCTGTATGGGGCTTTCTGTGTTGGCCCTGAGATTAGCAGGCAACTTGTCAATGTTGCACGAAAAGTATAAGCCCTAAGTGCTCTGAGCCTGGACTTATCAGCTAGTCAACTGACAATCTGTGGGTAGGTCTTCTGATGAAAATCCAGCATCTTTGGCTCCATCTAGAAGTGTATAGACAGGTAGGATCCACTCATTGAAGAGTCTTTCAAACCATTGCTGATGGGTCTCATTGCAAATAAGATTTACAAGGATGAATGGGGACTCAATGCCCGTACATACTCTCTGTCCATAAGATATAACTAACCCACCACCTCTCACCTGGTTAAAATACTCACTTGCAAACATGACAATCCAAAGGAAGTAAACAACCTCTAAAATGTGGCAGATGTCACCATGTTACTGCCTGTGATGTCTCCTTTCAAATTTATTTCTGAAAATTCACATTAAAAATGTTATGAGCTTAAGATTGAAAGAAAAATCGGAGAGCTTCTTGCCTGAAATTTAGATGGGGAGACAAAGCTTTTCTCTTTTAAAGACATTCATATGATCTGTTTTGTCCTCGCTATTTAAATCCTTTTGGATCTGCATTCTCATATTTGAATGGAGTAAGGCTGAGGATCAAGTCTGATTTGGCATCGATGGAAATGATATGTGAAAATATTGTGCATAGGGGAGGAGAAAAGACCCCTCCATGAGATGCTGGAGGCTGGCAGCAAACCCTGAAGTTCCATTTAACCACTGGCTGTCATACACATCCTTTCTCCTCTCAGTTTGACTGTAAGGTTGTCATGAGGCCCCTTCTTAAGATGTTTACAAAGCGTTGTTTTAGTATTCTCTTGCTCACATCTGAGGCTTATGCACCTGGTTCTTAGAGGTGCCTCCTTCCTCTCAGGTAGCTGATCCCAGGGAGTAGAGCATTTGACTCTGTCTTCCTGTCCCAGCCCTTAGGCCACCTCAGGCTCTGTTAGCTGTAGCAGCTGCGCAGCCTAAGAGAGCTCTTCCCTCTGGTTACTGGTGACTCTCACAATTTCCTTTTGTTTTTGTAAATTCTTAAACTTCCTTTTTATGGGTTGCTCCTTGGCCCTTTGCACGGTGTCTCTCAAACTTATCCAGAACTCAAGGCTATTCTTATGAGGTAAAGAGTGTCAGCCCCATCTTGGAGGACCAGAGAAAAGGGAGGCCGGCCAGAGAGGTTACATGCAAGATCTGTGTGCCACCGCAGGCAGTAGCAGACCCAGGTGTGGGACCCAAGGCCAGTCCAATTCAATCATTACCCCAACAATTTACTTGTTTCTCATTCCAAATCACTTTGAAGGTTACAATTTTGGCACAGCCTCCATCTCCTATGGGTTCTTCACTTCCAGAGCTATGTGAAACCTGAGGCCCATGCATAAATTCCAGTCAGCTGATGGAATCCGATGCACATGGCTTTGACTTCTGATGTGCATGTTCATTCCAGATATGGAATAATTGCTCCTGTTCTTCCTTCTTTTTCTCAATCCAATCCAGTTTTTTCCTAAGTCAAGTGTTAGCGTAACTTCCACCTCCCCCCATGAAGACTTCTTTGGGCACTGTAATCTGCCTGGACCTTTTTCTTCTTAGAATTTCTTTGCCCTTTTCTGGTTCCATGAGAGTGATATATTCTCTTTTATTTCCTTGAGGACAGGAACCATATCTTCCCCTCCTTCTGACTTTCCTATAATAGTTAGAACAGTTCTTGGCAAATTAGGCGCTCAGTGAGTATGTTTGCATTCTTAGTCCCTGGGATAATTTTTACATTGAAAGCAGTTTGGATATAAAAAGGCCATTTGAAAAATGTGATAAAAACTCCAACAGCCACCGGGCTTTTGAGCTGGAGTAATCTGTCTCATCCTGACCTCTCAGATGCCCTATTTGCATATCAGTTCCCCATTGGTAAATATTTTAAATTATAGTGAAGCTCTGGGTTTTACCACAGTTTGGTTTCAGCCTTTATTAATCGGAACTTTTAAAAGCAGAATTCAAGATAAACTTGGTCCATATTTTTTAAAATACAAATTTTTTGGTTCCATCCCGGACCATCTAAGGCTTTAGATGACCTCTCCAGGTAATTTTAATGTACATTAAAGTTAAACAAACACTATTCAATGGGATTTTCATTGCCAAATAAAAAGATATAACTGTGACATGATTTCAAAGCATATTTCCAGACAATAATATGTGGAGGTCAGGAAGATTAGATATCTAGGTGACCCAGATGTTTTATATTGAAATGTGTAATGCATCTTATTTGCTAACCCAGCTTATTTATATGGTCTCATGATTCTTTAGCTCCTAGCACCTTTTGAGTGCATCACACTGAATATGCATTTGAATCTTTAAACCAATACCACCATCCCCAGAGTTCGTGTTCAGAGTTACACCAACAGGCTTTAGAAGTACTAAAATGGGATTTCAGTCAGGCTGAGAAGCTTCTTGGATTTTCCAAGGTGTTTCATTTTGGTTTTTCCTTTCCCACTTACATTAACTTTCACTCAATTTTTATGATGGAAAGATAACTAAGAACCGCCTCTTTCCTACAGCTGTTGGAAATAGCTAATTAAGGCTGACGTGGATTGGTAGCTTATTAGTCCCCTTGGGTTTAATAGCTGCAAAGGTCAAGGCAGACTAGCTATTACCACAGGGTCAGAGTGTGAATGACAGCTGGTCAAGAAAGATAAGTTGACAAGATGGAGAACAAGGCAAGGTTATTATTATAAGAAGTGTCACCCAGATAATAATGAAACTTAACCAATGACAAATCACTTAAATCATGACCTAGCCCAAAAGGAAAATAATTCTTATGCTTCCAGAATTTATTGCAGCACTGTGATTGTTTGGCCATTAAAATGTACAAATAGTCAGAATAATCAGAATGCTGACTTCAAAATGAAATGGTTTTTAAATTTTTCTCAAAATATTCCAAGCATTATTGAATGACCAATTTCAGTCTCTGTAGAAATAATTATGACTTAAGGCCTCTTTGAAGTATAGATCTCTTTCTCTCTGTTTCTCTCACTCCAAGCTCAACATTTTCTTAGGACTCATTTGAGGAACCATGCTAATGAGGACTTGGATTTCCTGTTCTGTACCCATTGCTTCTTATTATGACATCTTTACTGTGGCTCTATATGGAAAGATGGCCTTATTCCAGGAAGATGGCCTCCATGCACCTTGGGAATTCCATTTTCCATTTTATCACTTCACCGCTTCTTGAGATAGAATACTGCAGATGTTTAGATCAAAATACCATATGGCCAGCAGCCTCCACCATACAGCATCATTCAACTTTCATTAAAATACCTCTGACAACACAGAAAATGAAGACATGGAAAATGTGGAAATTTACAATGATGACTAAAAGGAACACTGATGGACAACAAATGCCAGAATCTTGGAAGAATCCCTCCTCTTTATATAAAAGGCAAATGGAGTAGATTTAAGGACTGCCTTATGGCACACCCAGGTTTTAGATCACGCAAGAGTAACAACTGAAAATGTAGGGAGACAATACATTCTTCATTCTCTACTGCCTTAGAGACCCAGGGTGTGTACCTGCCAATAAATAGTATAGTTGCCTTACCGTACAGGTTTTGATGCAGTAAGTGGCCAAAGCACTCTTTTCCTGTCACTTTCCCAGCTCACTACCTCATTTTCCTGCACACATAAGAGAGAGCGATCCCCGACAACAATGAGAAGGAATTAGGAATGTTGTTAATTAGAGATTGTCTGTATTTTGATAGGTGCATTGTCTTATTTTAGTTTGAGTTCCCCTAGAGCCAGACAGAGACAATAAAGCAAATTATTTACTTTGGAAATGATCATGGGGAAGTGTGGTAGGGGAGTAAGTGACCCAGGGAAGAGGGGGCGGTAAATAAAGGTTCTTATCAAGCAGGTTAGCCCTGTAGGTGACTAGAGTTTAATCCTCTTTGGGAACTCTGAGTGCCCATCTGACACATGGACCTCAGCGTCATCTCACCTAAGAGATGAGGGAGCTGGAATATTTATACACTAGTTCCCCTCAGTTATTAGTTAAAGACTGTTCTTGGAGGCATGGTTTAATTTCTCAGGTCTGTTGTGCATAGGAGTAGAGTTGCTCTGTAGGCTAGAGAAAACTCCAGGCAAATAAATCTAGGCGCTGGCGGGTAGAAGGTTGCTTGTTCTGAAATATTAAAAATGAAGTGGTCTGAAAAGGCCATACAGCATCTACTACAGTTCAGACTTTGTGTCCTATGATAGGCTACCTTATGTTATCACTGATTCTTCAAGGTCACAAAGAAAAATAGCCTGTGACAGAAAGATTTGTGGGCCAAGATTTCACTATTTGCCGTTGCAGTTCGTTCCAAGATATTTACTATTATCTCCCTTCTCTTCCACCCTTTGTTGAGTCCTCTCCTCCTTGGCCAGCACTTCTGCGGGTTTAGGTTGCTTGCCTGGTAGAGTAACCTAGATGTTTGTCTCTGAGAGGTCTAAGCCTCAGATTATGATAGATTACT
Source organism: Rousettus aegyptiacus (assembly GCF_014176215.1). Lineage (NCBI taxonomy): Eukaryota > Metazoa > Chordata > Mammalia > Chiroptera > Pteropodidae > Rousettus > Rousettus aegyptiacus. Next base: position 71,840,089 of record NW_023416311.1, on the reverse strand, counting down.
TCTATGCAACATTTATGGACCTGGTGGCTTTGGTAATACCCCATCCATAAGAGGAAGTGCTGATTGCATGGTTACTTTAATTATCATGCTCAGATTCTCAGTCCGTGGGCCCAGAAGCTGCTTTCTGAGTAGTTAAGAGCTGTCTGCTGCAGATGGCATGGGCTTGCTCAATACCTCTAGGAGTCTGCATTGTGATTCTTCTATGGAGGCTTGTCAGAAGATTCTACAGAGCCTAGCACCATAGGCTCATCTGGTGGTAGAGCCTAAGCACTAGGGTTGCTTTTACTGTTCCTGGACCTGCAAAAGAGCTTTCTCCTACTTCAGGCACACTGTATTCATTTGCTAGGGCTGCTATAACTAAACACCACATACTGGGTGGCTTAAACAACAGAAATTTATTGTGTCACAGATCTGGAGGCAAGAACTCTGAGATCAGGTCTTGGCAAGTTTGGTTTCCTCTGAGGCCTCTCTTGTTGGCTTGCATATGGCCATCTTCTCACTGTGTTCTCACATAGCCTTTCCTCTGTGCATGAGGCCCTGTTGTCTCTTTGTGTGTCCAAATTCCCTTTCTCATGAGGAATTCAATCAGTTTGCATTAGGGCCTACCCCAGAGACCTCATTTTAACTTAAACACCCCTTCGAAGGCCCTATCTCCAAACATAGTTACATTCTGAGGTACTGGAGGTTAGGGCTTCAACAGTGATTTATTTGGGAGGCCACAATGCAGCCCGTATCACCTACTCGAAATGTACAGACTTTGGACTCACTAATAAATGGGTTGGAGCAGAATTCAAGTGTAATAAATATAATCTTTAAAATTTGAAAAGTTCTACCAAGTATCGTGCCACTTTCTTAGTGGTAAGAGGTGGAAAGTACACTAATTTGTCCTTCCTTCGGAGTCAACTGGCGTGTCTGCTGGACCCCTGAAAACTTTACTGATCAAAGCAAAGTCCTTGATTGTTTGTGAGGTTTATCTCTCACTCTCTGATCCATGTGCGACTGACCCTTGCATCCAGATGTTTACTACTTTCTGTTCCTCAGGCACGATTAAAAATGATGTCATTGGTAGAGTGAAACTGTAAGACCTTCTATAGAACATCCAGATGATCAAGATCCTGTTAAACTCTATTGTGACATAGGGCAGGGAGGTTAACATGACCTTGGGGGCATGGTAGTAAATGTATATTTCTGTCCGTTTCAAGCAAACTGCTTTTGATCTTCTTTTCTAATGGGGGCTAAAAAGAACACATTTTCCAACTCAATAGCCTTGTACCAAGTGCCACAGGCCATGGTGATCTGTTGTAGTAAGTGAAGACACTGCGTCTGGGACAGCTGCTGTGGCTGAGTTAGTACTTGATTAAGGGTATGGTCTACCATCAGCAGCATTATCCAGGTGGCTTTTCTAGGGGACAGACTGGTGAACTAAAAGGAAATATGATAGGGACCACCATGCCAGCCTCCTTTAAGTCTTTGTGAATGGCTCCAATCTTTGCCATTCTACCTATGATGGAACACTGCTTTCAGTTAATTGTCTCGTTAGTGGCAGATAGGGCAGTTTCAAGATTTTCACTTGCTTTTCCTATAATGTATCAGATTCCAGTCAGGAGACAGGTATCATATTTATTACTTTAACAGAAAGAATTTTTAAAAAATAATTTAAAAAATTTATCAATTATAGTTGGCATGAGAATTTAATACAAAAAATTGTAAAGTATTTATTGAAACACTGGAAAGAGGCAAAGACAGAACAGTAAGGTATCCTAGAAACCGCAAGTAGCAGCTACCATTCTCATGTCTGGAGGACAGAGGAAGAAGTTGAAATTATTCACACTTAGAAGCTTGGAGTAGAAACTGAGGCTCTGGCTTCTGAAAGGGGCCCTTACTCAGCTTATGCTGATGGACCTGAGCTCGAAGGCAGAGCCCATAATGCCAGAACTCCGAGGAGGAGACTGGCCAGCTGGAGCTGGTGTTTCTGAGAGCCACCATGAGGCTGGTCCTGCAAGTGCTGGGCAAACTACAAACTTGTGACTGCAACAAACTGCCATAGTCCGGGTGAGGATGAGACTAAGGTGATGCTGACAGGAACACAACGCAAGTAGGAAACACAAGTCCTGTTAGAATGCTAGTGTGCCTATTGGCAGAGTCAAATATGCAGTCAGCTGGCAAAGCAGAAATATGGTTTGCAGAGCCCCAGCCCTGAATCACAGAACATAGAAGGGGGAGGGAAGGGCTGAAAATGAGAGTCTATAGTTTAATAACTAGCACACGGTTCTTATCCTAGAGGTTAGACCAACTAATGTTAGATTATACCAATGCATATTTCATCCATATTATGCACTCAAGAACCAAGGAAATGAACACAGGGAGGGTCTACAAACACATTGGATCTATAATAAGACAGACTTGGACTCGGACTCCACTATCATCTGGCCTCCAATGCCTCTCCTATTACAAGAGGGTCCTTATGATATTTTAGTTCTTCAAGTGTTAGTGTTCATTCATATTCTGTATCCAATGGCCCTTGAAAAATCATATGGATATTCTTTCTCTGGTGTATAATTATTCAGATAAATGACGTCGTTGCTTTGGGAAGTGTTACAGTTGGAATGATTGGAGTTCCAGTAACACACATACCCGTAGGCCCTTTTCACTGCTGAAGAAATGAACTTCGACTCAGTGAATATGAGAAATATTTGTTTATTAAAAACACAGTATGAGGTAGAAGACGGGTCAAGCCTAAAACTGGTCAGCCACGTGGAAATGAAGTTACATACCCCTAAGGTGAGGTATGAGTTACGGCCAGGGAAGATGGAGAGCTGTAACTCCCAGGGGAGGGAGAGGTCTGTGTTATATATGACCACCATGAAAAGGTGGTCTCAAAGGTATTCCTAGGTGATTGGCAAGTGAAATCACCTTAATTAACATCTGGCTGCTATATAACTTTGCCTAGTGCACATGTGCTTACCCAGAATTCAGTTTGTTATAATCAGATTCATGAACTTCCAGGCATTGACATGATATTATAATGATGGTATAATGAGGCTGAAGTTATGGGCAGTACTTGTTGCACATGTGTTTATAGCTAGTTTAGCCAGCAGCTTTTATGACCTTTGTTCTCTAGGATTTGAGGTAATTTATAACCCTAAAAAGGTTGTTTTTCTGGGAAGTCCTTAAAGAAGGTCTTCAAGGGAAGTTTCTATGGTTACAAAGCTGAACCTCTATTCCTTTGTTCCTCTGTCGCTCATATGTGATTAGCTACATAACAGAAGGATTGGTAGAATCACTACTGTGTAGACTTGCTGTGGCATCTCAGAGTTCTACATAAAGGAACCCAGACAGTCCTTCAGCTAATTTGTTCTAGATCTGAGAACTGGCTCAGATCTAGAAACTGGATGAGTGATTATGACCTTCTACTGAGGTAGCTGACATTGGCTTTCTGCTCATCCACTTTTAATCTCTTGTGATCACATGGATCAAGCAATATACACTGTTGGTTGACCATCTAGCTTGTCCTCAGGACCCCCATAGCAGGCCTACCTGCCATTGCGATATTACCGTCTTTAATGATAATGATGGCCCACACTTGCCTCTGACGGTTAAGTACTACTCTCTGGCCTCTGCTCTTCTGGAATGTCATCATCACCAGTGACGCTACGGAGCCCAGTGGTTGTCCTCAGCCCAATGGCTAAGCTCAAAGGTTAGTATTGGCAGTATGAGACACTAGAGATACTGCTAATGTCAGTGGAGCTTCTACAACTTGTATCCTATCCCAGTCCATGATAAGAGAGAGTCTATTAATTGTTATGCTGTGTAGGTCCTCACCACCTGCCTCAACAGAATGCTTGGATTCAAATCTTGGTTCGACCAGTGAGACTTGGGCAAGTTGCTCAGTATCTCTTGTGTCTCAGTTCTTTCCCTGTAAAATGGGAATAGTAATAGTACTTACCTCGAAGGGCTGTTGGTTAGATTTAATGGGGAAACACCTAAATTGTTTCAAACAGTGCCTTGCAAAATGATAAGCTCTTCAAGAATATTGGCTGTTATCATTCTTGTTAAAATAAAGATGTCAGCGCTGAGCTGATTGGGAAGGGAAGGTTTCATTAGTGAGACACCCAGTTGGAAGAATGAACGAGAGGCCACCATGAGAATGAAATGGCAGACACCAACTTTATTGTGGGGAGTGCACTTCTGTTGCAGGGAGTGAGCTTCCGCTTCTGCTCTTCTTCTGCTCCCCTTTCTTGTGCTCTCCTTCTGCTCCCCAGAAGACTGCATGGCTCTGCACATAACAGAGTGCAATAGTGGCTGGCATTCAGCCACACGTGCGGGATACGATAAGTTGAAGTATGTTTACATATTTTAGATGCAGATGCCCTACTACACTAATGTAACATTCTAAATCCAAGGTTCTATTCCAAGCTGCGGCCCAGATCATAGTCAGACCTGGGACTAGCCAGGCCTGGGACCCACAAAAAAACTTACAAGAATTGTTATTCGGCATTATTTTAGAAGTGATAAAAGCAAATAGGCATAAAAAATAAGTGAGATCAAATATTGGAAAATTGTCATTAATTATGTAATTACATAATTGACCACCTGGAAAACTTTCAGAATGCCAGTGAAAAACTCTATAAAATTAATAACAGAATACGGTAAAAGGCCCAAATCAATAGTTTTCTTAACATTCACAATAGCTATCCAAAATATAAAATAATTAGGGGGAAAACCTTGTAAGAATCAAAGCACTTACAAAAAGGAAACTGGAAAGTTTTAAAAGCAGCTAGACAAATGTAGGGACAGTAAGTCTCACTATTGTAGAGATATCAATTCTCCCAAAATTAATTTATAAATTAATCACAGAATTCCAATAGAAATCCAGATATTATTTTTTAACTTAAAAATTTCCAGGGTATTTGTGAAAATAAACAATGAGAAAAATAATAACAAATGTTAAAATGAGAACAATGGGGTATTTATTAACCACCAGATGTTCAAAGTCATTTATAAAGTCATATAGTTTAAATATTTTTACTGATGGTTAAATAGACAAAAGAAAAAAATGGAAAATCTTCAAGTTTATGAATAGATCTTACATATATATTTGAAAGTTAGTATGTAATGAAGTTTCCATTTTGAATTAGAGAAGAAAAGATAGATTATCTCATAGATGACTTTTCAGCAACTGGCTAATCACCTGGGGAACATTCAAGTTAGCTTCTCTAACTCATGACTAACTCCGAAATAAATTTAGCTGATCAAAAATTAAGCATAGAAATATGAAACCATAAAAAAAGTAAAATTAGATAAATATTATTTAATCTTGTGGTGGAGAAGGAGAAGGACTATGTAAAGTGGAAAAGGAAGGACAAGAATAATAGATTTAAATACATAAAATTAGAAACTTTTGGTGTCATAAAACATCATTAACAAACAGAAATTTGGAAACATATTTATAAAATTAGTGCTAGACAAAACACCTGGTTTCTTTTAAAGAGCTCTTACAGAGTTATGGGAAAGGTATAAGTAGCTCAGTATAAAAATGGCAAATAGCACAAATGGACAAGTCACAAAAGAAACAATGGTATATACAAGAAAGCTGTATTTAAGAACCAAAAAAATGGAAGTGAAAGCAATGAGACCCTATTTCCATTTTTTTCTTTTTTGGTATCAAGTCAACATTTAAGCTATCATTTAAAAGTTATAATATCCAGTGATGGTGAAGGTGTTGGCAAAACAGGCACTTTTATACACAGGAGAGGGTTAATGGCTATATCATTTCTGGAGGTAATTTCGATATTATGACTAAAAACTTTATAAGTATGCCATAAGGAGCCATCCTGAAGAAATCAGTAGAAGTATGGCCAAATATATATGCAAAAAGATGTTCCTCATAAAAATTTTATAATAGTGAAACATTCTAATATATACAATCACAGTGGATTTGTTAAGCAAATTATGGTACATGCATGTGATAGAATACTATATAGCCATTAAAAATAAAATTCATCATCTCAGAAAAATGTCGATGATAGTTTTCTAAGTGACAAAAGTAATGTATAAAATAAAATACATAGTATAAGTTTTGTAAAAAAATATGCACATTTATCTATGCATATGCAAAGAAGAAAGACTAGGACATACAACGTTAACACCAGTTACCTCTGGATGTGGAATTATGGGTAATTTTTTTCTTTATGCCTTTTATGTTTTCCAAATTTTTTGCATTAAAGATATCAGTTTTGCCATCCATGAGGTAATGCATGCTCAGTTCTTTGTTAAAACAAACAAACGAAAAAACATATATCGGTTTTGTAACTGGAAAAAGAGAAAAAAATATGAGGGAAAAAAACGTCAGGGCTCCATGACTTGGCTGACCTCTACTCTTCAGCTTTGGGTCTCAAGTTTACATAGAAATTCTAGAAAAACAGTGTAGTGTAGCCCAATATTGTGACAGTGTCTTATACTGTAATAGAAGAATTTAAAGCCTTTTGAGATTCGAAGCCACTCTTTTAAAAAGTTTTTTTTTTCTATATATAATACTTTCTCACTATTAAGAAATTCATTTTGGTTTCAAAGTTGATATTAATACAGATTTTTATCTTCTGTTGACAGAAGGAAAAAATTGAGAATGACTGCCATCGTTCCCTTCCCACCCCCCAAATTCATCCCAATGCAAGATAAGCCCCCAAGAAACAGGATCTAAGGGACTCCCATTCTTGATCCCATTCACAACCCAGCTCCATTTTCCTCTTCATGTTTGGCGATAATAGAAGACTACTCTACCAAACTCATGTTTTATCACCGAATAAAGTCCTTCTCCTTACTAGGGACTGACTTTGAAAGTGGAAGCTGTTTTATCAATAGTCTGTCTGAGTCTCTGGAAAACTGAACTGGCTGCAGTATTTCATCAGAACTGTCTGTATCAATGATTGGTGGGCCTCAGAGTGTCTGGTATATCTAAATTGAGTAGAGAATGCACTATAATCTCAGAATTCTTGTTAAGGAGGAAGAGGAATCTTAGAACATCCTTTGAAAAAGTGCAGCTGAAGCCATTGTTACAGTTGGATTTTATCTTTATAAGAGATAGACTCATGGACATGGACTATAGACTAGTGGTTACTAGCGAGGTGAGGGAGGAGAGAGGAGATGGATGGGGTAAAGGGAGTCAAATATAGGGGGATGGGGCAGGGTGAAGTGGGTAAAGAGGATCAAATATATGGTAGCTGAAGGAAACTGGACTTTGGGCGGTAAACACACAATTGAATATATATGTCAAATGACAATGTACACCTGAAAATTATATAATTATATTAACCAATGTTACCCCAATAAACTTAATTAAAAAGTTAAAAAAAACACACCATCTTTTTTCTATTGCTCTATATCCTACCACTGTTACAAATCAAGTGTCCATGTACATATAGGTCTATTCCGAATTCCATTCTATTCCATTTCTTTCTTTCTTTCTTTCTTTCTTTCTTTCTTTCTTTCTTTCTTTCTTTCTTTCTTTCTTTCTTTCTTTCTTTCTTTTTTAAGTGGATGGTGGGGGAGGGGAGTTTATTTTTGCACTTATACACTGCTTTTTAAATTATATAGTGAAACTTTGTTAAAACTTGGTATCCATTAAAGTAAGTCCTCTAACTTTCTTCTTTTTTAAGATTGTATTGGTTATTCTTGGCCCTTTGCCATTCTGCATAAATTTTAGATTCAGCTTGTCAATTTCCACCAGAACAGCTACTGAGATATTGAACAGGACTATATTAAATTTATAGATCAATTTCCAGAGAATTGACATCTTTATTAAATTATTTAGCCCATAAACATAGTCTATCCTTCCATTTATTTAGGTTTTCATTAATTTCTCTCCACAATATTTTGTAGTTTTTATTATGGAGGTCTTATACATCTTTTATTAGATTACTATATATGTGATACATTTTGATGTTATAATAAAAAAAAGAGAAAAGACTAAATCAGTGACTACAGATGCTATATCTTTCTCCTACAATACAAAGGAGAACAATGCATGGCTACTACCGACTAATTTATTTTACTCCATGAAGTAAACCAGGATGACTGATATTGTTTTAAACTATGCATCTGGTGAGAGATCCAGGATATTGATATATAGCAGCACTTAAACATGTACTGTTATGGCCCAGGGCTGGGAAGAGCAGTTATGAATTAGAAAGAGCTGGAAATATTCACTTTGGAAGAAGTCTGCCCATCAGCCCAGCACTATAAATAGCCCTGAGTGAACCTAGCTTTAGCTCGGGTTGGCTCAAGGCCTAAACTCCTCCCCAGGGACTACCACCCAGGAGGAATGAGGCAGAAATGGGATCTGGACATTTGTCTTGCAGCTTCCCTGGTCATTGTAGCTTTCTCAGGGATAGCCCACTGGCTGTCAGTAAATATTTCATCTCCTCTTCTCCCTCCCTCCTTACATTTCTAAAAAAAAAAAAATAGACAAAACACATAAAAATCTTCAAACACAGAAATAAGTAAAGTAAAACAAAGCTTTCCTGGTCACTTTCTGGTGTTAGTTACTAAGCATTAGATATATACAGCCTATTTATTGATAACTTTAAGTTCACATTTCAGAAATCTCCGGATGGCTGTGTGTGTAAAATAATGCTATGAGGAGTCTGTAATAATGACCCTGTATTTCTCACGGTTTTACTCTGCTATCACTACTTTACTCGCTGTGCTCTGCAGAAAATATTACGCTTATGTTGTGAGTGACAGAAATGCAACTCCAAGAAGCGCAATATTCAGAAATCTGACTCAGTCAAGCACTCTTTTGGATCTCAAGAATGGCAGTCTGTCAATAATAAGAAGCTTCAGACCTTCGATTCTAATTACTTGTATCCTGAACTCTTTGAGATACACTTTCTGAAGAGTTTACTGAGAAATTGTGCTAAGTTCCTCCACATCATTGTAATTTTCAACCCCTTTTCCTTTATTGTGATCCACCTGCTTCACATATTGGTGACTAGATGGCCCAGTGGGTTAGTGTGAGGTGTTCATGACGTCCAGGCCATGGATTTGACCATCAACACGTGTCAGTTAGTCTTTAGTTGTAGTTTATATACATATCTATCCACTCTCAATATCAACAGCTGGGTGGGTGCCTTGGTCACAATGGGGAGAGAGAACAGTAGCTTCTGAGTACTAGGAATCAGCCACTGGGTTAAGCACTTAACCCAGTTCCTATTTAGAAAAAGAAATGCAGCTCACTGCCAGTGTTAATTTTATATACACATGCTCTTTGAGGCTATAGCAAATCTGACTGATTTTCAATGTGAAAATAAAAATATAAAACCTGTTCTTGGAGTTATTTCTAAACAGAATTTGTCTCTAATCTTAATATAACAGAAATGTATACATAAATCAGACTCATCAAATGAATCTTTGGTAACAACTGTTTGAGAACGATGTTAACATCACATGTAGGAATGTTATATTTTCTAGGATTTGACATTTTCAGTGATTGAGGATTACTATATTTTGTAAATGGAAATGCAACAACTAAAATCAGAATGCTATAAATAGAACCATGTCTTTTTTCCCCCCCAAAGACTATCGTTATACTAGAGCGATACGAAAATAATAATAAAAGCGAGATATTTTGTGGCAGACTTTGGAGACAAAGTTAAAACTGTAATCTGCGAGTTATCTCAGAATAAACGCTGCAGCCGCAAGCACCGAAAGCGAGTGTTCTTGGGGCAAACGAGAAATGGGTTAAAGCTCTTTTAATCCTTTCAATATCCCTATGAAGCAGCTATCATATTATCCCCATATTAGAAATGAGGAAACTGAGACCTAGAGAGGTTATGTAACTTTCCCAAGTTCTTACAGTTGACAAGTGGCAGAGCCTGGATTCACAGCTAGGCTGTCTGACACAACGTTGCATGTTCTGCCCTCCACCCTCCCAACTGCACTGCTATTATGTGGGTGGATTCATTTTCCACCACGAACAATGAGTCCGCCCCTAGGCTGAGCAGTTCCCAGACTGAGTAGACACCTGGGCCGAGATTGGCGCCTGTCCTTCCTTTTCAGTACCCTCTTCCTTCCACCCGCCCACCTCCCTCCCTCCTTTTCTTTTTCCACTTCTTCCCTACTCCTTGAGATAAACTTGCTGGTCCCTATCCCTCCATTGGCCCAGATTTCAATTCTGTTTAGGGATTGCCAGGTTTAGAGCACTGTTGACCAATGGTTCTCACATCTGGCTGATCACCAAATTTACTGAAGGAACTTCCAAAAAAATGGATGCTTTACAACTTGGGATGCATTAATTGTTCTCCAGGTTATGCTGCTGTTCACTCAGTTTGAGAACAAATATTGTAGCACACAATGGTCATAGTCCTATTGTGATGGGAATGAAAAAGTTAGGACCTGATAAACACAATTAGTTAATCTGATTCCCTAAAGATAAAAATTGACCTATAGCATTGGTCTCTTAGTTATAGAGAAGAGCTGTGTTTCTGCTCCAATGTGTTTTAAAGGGTCAACTTCAGCTCCCTATAACACCTAAAAAACGCCATCCTGACTTACATTTGGGTGTTTGAATAGGACTTGGTCTTGGTCTGTAAAACCTTCCATGATGTCTTAGCACTTTGAGGGAGAATTGGAATTGGTTATGGTAATTAGTATATAGCTACTGCAAATGGTGTAGCACTGTTAGATATTGCAAATGTTTATTTAGTTACCCCTCCAGAGGCCTCTATAGAAATAGTAATTAAACAAACAATTCAAATGATTTTTTTTTAAAACCAGAGTTATTAAAGGCAATGCTTTTCCTTTTCAAAGTCTCTAACTTTAAAATAAAGAAATTCAGAAATTCATCATGTTTTGAAATAATGCATCTGCCCTCGAAGGCAGGTTGGCAGTGACTTCTGGTAAAGTTAATTCTGCTGATTCCTAGAAGACTTTTTCAGAGACGAATGGTTTATCCGAGGTTCCTTTAAGTTTTCATTACTCAAAGCTTGGATGTTATGTTAAATTTTGTCACTTTGATCAGTCTGGGCCATGAAACACAGACCATGAGGATTAGAAACTGTTTATTCATAAGTCAAGAGTGTCATTGGTATTTTATGAATATTAGAAGAGGATTAACCAGGGGGTTGGTAAAAAATGTCACATTAAATCTTCTGTGTTGACTGTGACAGCTAACAATGCAAGTGAAACAATCTGAATGTGTAAAGAAGCTGGAGACTATCTGCCAAGGGCAGGTCTCTTCCAAACTACTGATGGAAAGATTCTCTCTCTCTCTCTCTCTCTCTCTCTCTCTCTCTCTCTCTCTCTCTCACACACACACACACAGTCAGCAATCTTCAAAGATGTAAAAAAAAAAATTAGGAAGCATCTGTTCTGCTTTCCCTTAAGACAGAGTAAGGGAGAGAGGGCTTGCATTGCAATGGGAGGCATTAAAATTAAACTTCAGGAAGAACTTCCTAACAGGGGGTGGGGAAGTGCCAAGCATACATGAGAGAGAGAGAGAGTTTGCAGTTAAAAAACTGAGGAAAAGAATGTATGTCTTGTTTTGACATTCAAAATATTTGCTAAATTGTATTGAAAGATGGCAAGATTTTAAGGGGATCAGAATATGCTAGCCCCCAAATATGCCACTTTGGCATGATTATTTTTAGATGGAGGCAATGAGCATCAACAGATGCAAAGGAAATTGTCCCAGATTCGTTCTTTTCTGAGTAAAGGCATAAACTTGTGAGAAATGAGAACTGCCATTCCTAGGGGAGTTTTATGACCATGAAGAAGACAGAAAGTTGGCACTGGGATGGGTCTGCAAACAAATCTTACAAAATAATCTTTATCTTCCATTAGTTTCTCCTATTTATTTCCTAGTCACTTTCTCACAATTTGCCACCCTTAGCCCCAACTCCTTTTTCCTTTGTTTTGTCAAGTCTCCATAATTTATTGTTCTTTGTTAAAAAGGTATATAACCTCTCAGGTCTAGCTGCTTGTTTTAAGTCTTCACTTTGAAGTTCTCCATATGCATATGTAATAATAAGCCTTTTCTCCTGCTAATCTGCCTTTTGTCAGTCTAATTTACATGGCCCCAGACACTGAACCTGAGGGGATAGAAGTTTTTTTCCCCTTTCTCTAAGGATTTGTGTGAAAATAACAACCACAGTAGTAAGAGCAATATTTTTTAGTCACAAGGACCTTCTAGAGTAGAAACAATGCCTGTGTTTAAATCTCATCTCTGCCACTGATTTGGATGAGTTATTTAATTTCTCTCAATCTTGATTTACATTATTATAAACTGGGAATAACAAAAGTAATACCACATAAAGTAGTTCTAATACATCTAAAGTAATTAATACCGTATGGGACACCTTTCTTTTAGTTATTTATCTATATCTATATCTACTTATCTATTTATCAATCAATCATCTATCTACCTAATTTTTTTTACATAGTCTCCATACTTGTTATGGGTTAGCTATGACTACTATCCCAAATGGCTTGCATGCATTTCTGTCTTAAGAGAGGGAGAATGAATTGACCAACATCTTGAGGTTCCTTTGAGTCCTTTGACTTCATAGTCCTGTGAAGACGCTAATGATTATTTGGTTTTATGCAAATGCAAAGCCAGGTTGTCTCCTAGACCGTCCAGAAGGAGACAGAGATAGGAGACACTCGCATAAAGTGACCTGATCATATTAGATCACTTGACCTTTTTGAATGAGTAATAAGTTGATAAATGAGGAGGTCTGGTCACTGTCGTGGTTATTAATGAGAAAACCTACCATATTTATGGTAATGAATTCTGATGAGAGGAAAGAAAGCACCTCTGGGCAAACCCAAAAATGTGTAGTCAGTGCCTGGTTTTTGCCTCTGCATTTTCCTGGGCCGGCGTCAACGAGGAGACACTAGACTTAAACCTGGATGAATGTTATGCAGAGATGAGCCCTGGAGCCGCACCGTCTGAGAGTGTGGCTTAGGGCAGAGCACATCAGCGTCACAGAGCTCATCGCTGGGCTGTCTTTTCCTGCCAGCCTTCTAAAGACAGGTCCGAATGGCGAGAAAAAGCATGTGCTTGGCCTTGCCAGGATTTAGTAGGAAAATTCTGCTACTAAAAGCCCCACCTCTGGCAGTCTTTTAACATGAAGTTTCATATAATTGGAAAAGGCAGCAAGATTTTCTACCCATGGAACACCTGGGAACACGACCACCCATGTGACTTAACAGGTGGTCCTAGCAAATGTGCAGGCTTCTTTGTTGCTGAAGGCAAAGAAGATCTACTAGTATTATCCAGCACACATCACAGTCAGCTGGCAAGTTACCCCGGGGTTCAATAGCTTCCGTCTCCTGCCTCTAGGCAAGTCTGCTTTCAGACTAGGCCAAACATACAATGCTCAATTTTATTTCTTAGTCACCTTTCCTGAAAGCCAAATGAAAGTGGGTGTTCAGTCCAGACTTCCCAGACTAGGACTGTAGTTGCAATTTATCTGTAGTTTGTAATTTCTGAGATTTACTCTATTGGACAAACACTGCCCTGGGAAATGCAGAGAAAATAGTCTCTTTGATACCAGTCCAGGAAATGGGTTTCTTAAGAACTAAGATTTAACATCATGCAGTCTTTTGGGTCTGTGGCATCGTCTTATTTCTTACCTCCACCCACAGGGCATAGCCAAACAGGCCTTCTCTGTCCCTTCTGCCAACCTGCCCACTCCTGGGATTTTTCTGTTTAAATCTGGGAAACTTGTCTAAGAAAAGGATGAGCCTTGAAGCAAATAATATGCTGAAATGTCCTGGGGAGGAGTTGTCTGAAGAGTGGGCCAAAAGGACTCATGGATCTATGGCTTGAAGGAAAGACAGAAAAATAGCTTGCCACTTCTTTTAAAGCCTCTTTGGTCCAAGAACATTATGAACTTGGTAACTAGATACGCTTTTAGAAGACAGCGCTTCTATTTTAGAAATAGATTTTTTAGCTGCTTTAAAATCAGCATACAGTGGTACACCAAGTAAATCAATAAAAAATACTTTGTGTGCCAATTTGTGCCAGAGATATACAGCTCCCTCAGCAATTATCAAGGGTCAGAAAGTAAACAACTTTCCATATCTGGTGAAACCAGAATTATGATTTAGCTACTTCTGTCCAATTTTGGCCCTGGCTTTGGGGGAGGGTTGTTATCTTCCTGCTTCCTTCAATGATATCTGTCTTCTAAGTGTAGGGGAGCCCCATGAAAAAACTCTTTGTTTTCCTAATTTTTCACTCCCAAACTCTGCTCTCAACACACTTCTGTCTGTAATAGTAGTGCTCACTCAGGCACTGGGCTGTATATAGTGTGTGTGTGTGGGGGGGTGGGTGAAGTGCATTAGTTTCCCAGGAATGCTGTAACACTTTTCCACAAACTGTTAGTTTAAAACAGCAGAAATTTGCTGTTTCACAGTTATGGAGGCTAAAAATCTGAAACCAAGATGTCACTAGGACCATGTCCCCTCCGAAGCTACGGGGGAGGACCCTTCCTTGCCTCCTCTGGTGGTTGCCGGTAGTCCTTGACATTCCTTGCCGTGCGGATGCATCACTTCAATGTCTGCCTCTGTTTTCACTTGGCATTCTCCCCTGTCTCTGTGTTCGAATTTCCTTCTTTTTACAAAGACAGCAGTTTTTGGATTAGAACCCACCCTGATTTGGTATGACCTCATTTTAGTTCGATTATATCTGAAAAAATCCTATTTCCGAATGAAATCACATTCATGGGTTCCATGGGTTAGGACTTGAATGTATCTTTTTGTGGGACACAATTCAACCGACAAGAGGAGGCATTTTTTAAAAAGCAGCATTCAGCCCTGGGTCCATCCATGTTTTCTCCTGTACTGTGGGGACTAGAAGCCTGAGAACTATATTCTTCAGAATCCCTGAGTATCAGAGTTCAGATTTATTTTCTGCTAAGAAGAGGCACTTGTGCAATGATACCGTTTCTGCTTCTATAATGGCAGCAGGCAAACATAAGCTTTGTTAGATGGCAGATGTGAGGTTTAACAACAACTTCTGAGTGTCTGCCTGCAAATTGTTTCTTTTGGTGTCGTAGGAAGCTGAGATTATCAGTGATAGTTTTCTGAAACTCCTGAAATTCTAGACTTCTTGGAAGCAAATGACATCTTTCCCTAACCTTTGCTTCCTCAGCCTTCCCAACGATTTTGTAAGCCCTCCAGTTTCTTGAATTAAGTCTCTTCCTTGACATACCTCGTGTAATTCCTGTTTTTCTGACCAAATCCTATTTTATAGAGTGTGTGTGGGATGGTGTCATGCCTCAGAATCTCTAAAGGCATACGTATGTAGTTTTAAATACAATCTGTCTGAGATTCCCCCTCAGATTACTGAGTGGGGAAACACCTTGCCCCTCACTGACAGTTGAGAATCACTTGTATAATGACTTTGGACTTTCATACTGTGCCTAAAAGAAAGACAGGATGAGATTTCTATGGAGAAGGTGACAGTCTTCAGGGGCCAATACATTTCATGAGGTTGCATTACAGTAAAATAATCTATAAATCTATTGCTCTTAGGGTACCATGGAAACTCACAGAAAAAAAATGTGCATTAGTTTTTCTGCTCAGAAACATTCTTTGACTCTCCACTGAATGATGAATTAGGTACAAACACCTCACCTGACATTCAAAACTTTTATAGTATAGTCCACAAGAATATGAACTTCATGCAGACAAGGACTTTCCCTGTTCCATCCTTACTACCTGTAGCTGTGTCTGGCATATAGCAAGTTTTTAATAATTATTATTCAATAAATATTTTCTAAATATTTCTCTTATCATTTACCTACATCCCTATAGACTGCAGTCAACTCGCAGTTGACTGCAGTCTATAGGGATCCCTCCCAACCATCTATCTTTTCCTTTTGTGTACATTTGCCCATGTTGTCCCCTCTCTTTGTAACTGCTTCCATCTCCCACCTCTTCCTTTGTTCAAATCTTAGCATCTTCTAAGGCTCGTCTCAAAAACTACTCTCTATACAAAGTCCTTCCTGGCCAGTACCTTTGATCGGATGAGCTCTCCTTTCATTGACCTCTCATTCACTTTTTAAGAAGTGAAGACATAATTGGCATATAGCATTCTATTAGTTTTACCTGTACTCTCGTGCACTTAAAAATTAATAACTTCACTTTTTAGAAGCTTTAGGTTTACAGAAAAATTAAGCAGATAGTACAGAGGGTTCTCATGTACTCCCCTGCCCCGCACAATTTCCTCTATTATTATTTATTATAGTAAAATATACATTACATAAAATTTACTGTTTTAATAGTGTTTTGATTGTGGACTTTTGTGACATTTCAAATAAATTCACTCACACTGTTGTGCAACCACCCCCAGTATCCATCTCCAGAGCTTTTTTATCTTCCTATACTGAAACTCTGTATCCATTAAATAATAACTTCCCATTTCCTCTTCTCTCTATTCCTGATAACCTCAATTCTATTTTCTGTTTTCTATGAATTTGCTAGTTAACCACATAAGTGGAATTTATTATTTTGTGTCTGGCTTATTTCACTTAGTATCATGTCCTCAAGGTTTATCCATGTTGTAGTGTATGTTAGAATATCATTCCTTTTTAAGGCTGGATAATATTTATTATGTGTAGATATTATTTTTTACAAATCTATTTATCCATTGATGGGCATTTGGCTTGTTTTTACCTTTTAGCTATTGAGAATAATGCTACAATGAATACGGGTGTACAGAAATCTGTTCAAGTTCCTGTTTTCAATTTTTTAGGCACATGCCTAAAATTAAGATTGCTGGATCACATGGTAATTCTATGTTTAATTTTTTGAGGAAAATCCGTACTGTTTTTCATAGAGGTTGCACCATTTTACATCCCTATCAGCAGTGCACAGTGCTCCAATTTCTCCACATCTTTGCCAACGCATTATTTTCAGTTCCCTATACTATTAACATCTTACATTATTGTCCATTTGTTACAATTGAGAGCCAATAGTAATACGTTATCGCTAACTAAAGTTTATAGTTTGCATTAAGGTTCACTCTGTGGTGTACAGTTCTGTGGGTTTTGGCAAATGCATAGCGTCATGTATCCACCATATAGTATCCTACAGAATAATTTCACAGTCCCCAAAATTTCCTGTGCTCCTCCTATCCATCCTCCTTTCTATGAACCCCTAGCAACCACTGATCTTTTATTGACTCTATAGTTTTGCCTTATTTAGAACATCATATAGTTGGACTCATACCGTATAATGCCTTTGGATGGCTTCTTGCACTTTGGAATATGCATTCCAGGTTCTTCCATGTTTTCTTTAATGTGTGTGTGACCTGATGGCTCATTTACTTTAATTCCATTTTATAGGAATAAAAATGGATTTATATATATATTTTACTCCATGATATTCCATTGTAAGGACACATCACAGTTTGTTTACCCATTCATCCATTGGAGGACGTATTGGTTGCTTCTAGTTCTTGGCGATTCCTCATGCACTTTGAACCGATTATCGTACTGAAAATATTTTGCCTGCTGTTATAGTTTTTTTATGTGCAAGTTTCATTAGCCCCTGCCTCTTCTACTCTATTAGATGATACATTTCCTAATGGCAGAGCCCAATGTCATTTTCACATGATTGGGCATAAAGCAGTGACAAAAGTGCCTTGCCAGTGATAGGTACTCAGCAAATGCTGTTTGAAGTGAATAAATTTTTAGATTTCTCGCCCTGCTAGAGAAGCTGGGGCCTTCAGGGCAGCTTTTTCAGGCTCACGAGAATTGCAAGCTGGTTAAGACAGCTCATCACAGCATTGGTAAGACTTGTCATTATTCTTAAAGCGTGATTGTGTTAGCTTTGCTAAGGCTGAGATAAGGCTCAGATCAGAGAAATAATCAAGTTCAGCTTTTGGCTGAGTATCCTTTCCCCATATTTGTGGAGCTGGCCTGGTAGTCAGGGGTAAGAAGTAAGAAAGTAAGAAAGACGAGTCTTGTGGATCTGGGGGCTCATGCGAGGAGCCCATGTCTGCTTGTTGGGACTCAGAGCAGGAGTGCAAATAGACACCCTCCTCTAGTGTCATCCCCAGTTCCATCTAGCACCCTGAGGGGCATGGCAAACCTAGTTGAAGTCATCCCAGTCTGAACAGCCAACCTCCACAAAAAGCCTCTCCTTGGTCACTACTCGAGCCTATGGATAATGCACAAAAGTAGCAGTGGAGTTTGCCTTAGGAGCACAGATCCAGAGAAGAAGCCCATAGAGTTATGGAAGTGAGTTCACAGCCATTAAGGCTGGGAATGCTGCATACTTGGGGTATGTGCTGGAAGGTGAGGCGTGAGGTTCTTGTGGGGACCTCTGCTTAGCCCCATAAACTTTTTATCCAGTGAGGAGAGGCAAAGATGGAGGAGGACCAGAGCAGGGCCTTCCAAAGTAAAGGGTCTAGGGCAGGGGTTGAGGTGAATATTAAAAGAGACTTAGATGAGATGCTTGGGCCAAAAAACAAGCAAAACTCAGGACACTACATAGTGGATCAGAAATTAATACATCACCTATTTATTTATTTATTTTTAATTAAATGTATTGGGGGTGACATTATTAACAACATTATATAAATTTCAGGTGTACAGCTCTATAATATGTCATGTGTATCTTGCATTGCTTGCTCACCACCCAAAGTTAAACCTCCTTCTGTCACCATATATTTGGCCCCTTCTACCTTTATCTACCTCCCCACCTCTTTTCCTCTGGTAACCACTGAACTATTGTAGGTGTCTCTGAGTCTTTGTTTGTTTGCCTTGTTCATTCGTTGCTTTCAATTTTTTATCCCACATATGTGAAATCATGTGGTTCTTGACTTTTTCCATCTGATTTATTTCACTTAGCATATCTCAGGATCCATCCACGTGGTCACAAATGACAGTATTTTATCTTTTCTTATAACTGAGTAGTATTTCATTGTATGCGTGTACCGTCATCTTTTTTATCTAATCATCTGTCAAAAGACACTTCGGTTGTCTCCATGTCTTGGCCACTGGAAATAATGCTGCAATGAACGTAGGACTGCATATATCTTTACAGATAAATGTTTTAGAATTTTGGGGGTAGATACCCAGAAAAGGGATTGCTGGGTCATATGGTATCTTTATTCTTAATTTTTTTTGAGGAACCTCTGTACTGTTTTTCATAGTGGCTGTACCAATTCACAGTCCCACCAGCAGTGTATGAGGGTTCCTTTCCCCCACAACCTTTCCTCCAGTGCTCATTATTACTCGTCTTATTAATAATAGTTATTCTACCAAGTGCGAGGTGATATCTCATTGTGGTTTTGATTTGAGTTTCCTTAATAGCTAGTGAAGTTGAGCATATTTTCATATATCTGCTGGCTATTTGTATGTTTTCTTGGAAAAAGGTCTGTTTGGGTCCTCTGCCCATTTTTAAATTGGATTTTATTGTTATTATTATAATTATTAAGTTGTATAATTCTTTATATATTTGATATACTACCTCTTTAGATTTGGAAAAAACTGTAGCTTTGTGTTAATATTTTTTTATTAGTGAGGTAGAGAGTTTCCTTCACAAATTCTACCTTGCAACATCAATGGGCAGTAGGGGTAGGATGGGTGCAGTGATGTGCTGGAAAGGATTCGCACCAGTTCACCAGAGCCAATTGTTAAACTTTCATGAATCTTGTGAGCCAGTTGTTAAACACAGCTACTATTAGAAATTAAATTACAATTAAATAAATTATATTAAAATAAAGATAAAAATACATATAACATCGCTTCCTAGTTGTTGTTGTTGTTGTTGTTGTTGTTATTATGACATTGGTTGACAAAATCCAGTAAGTTTCAGGTGTACAATTCAACACCTAGGCATATATATATATATATATATATATATTGCATTGTGTGTTCACCTCCCATAGTTAGATTTCTTTTTCTTTTTTCTTTTCTTAAAATTTATTTTAATGTTTCAAGTATACTAATTAATGGTTAAACATTTATATAATTTGCAAAACGATCCTCCCTCCCCTGCCCATCCACCTAGCCAATGTATTCATTCTAATTGCATTCCTTATGCCATGCTCCCTATCCCCATAACCATCCATCAGCTGCTAAATTGTACTTTAATCCTTCACCCCATTCTCCCAGCTCTCCAACCCCCATCACCTCTGTCCATCACCAAATCGTTCACTATATTTGAGTCTGTTTTTGATTAGTTTGTTCTTTTTATTCCTTAAATTGCACATATAAGTGAAATCATACAGTGTTTATCTTTCTCTGACTTAAATACCTTTTAGGTCCATCAAAGCAATATCTTTTTCCATCCTTTTCCTTTTTTTAGTTGGAGCACTTAATTCTTTTCTATTTGATAGGAATGTAGTTGTTACCATTCTTTATTCCTGTTTTCGATACATGTTTTTCTTCTTAAAGAAGTACCTCCAACATTTCCTGTAATATGGGCTTGGTGGTGATAAATTCTCTCAGTTTATTTTTGTCTGAAAAGCTCTTTATCTGTCTTTCAACTCTAAATGATAGCTTTGCTGCATAAATTATTCTTGGTTGTAGATCCTGGGTCTTTATCCTGTTGAATATTTTTTGCCAAGCGCTTCTGTCCTGTATAGTTTCTTTTGAGAAATCAGCTGCCAGTCTTATGGGTTTTCCCTTATGAGTAATTATCCGTTTTCGCTGCTTTTAATATTCTTTCTTTGTATTTAACCTTTGGCATTTTAATTATGATGTGCCTTGGTGTGGGTCTCTTTGGATCCTTGATTTTTGGAATTCTATGAGCTTCCTGGAGTTTTATGTCCATTTCCTTCACCAGGTTAGGGAAATTTTCTATCATTATTTCTTCAAACAGCTGTTCAACATCTTGATTTTCTTCAGTTACACCAATCAGACAAATATTTAGACCTTTAATAGTGTCCCGTATGCTCCTTAAATTATTTTTAGACTCTTGGGCTCTCATCTTTTGCCATTCTGATTGAGTGTCCTTGGCTTTCCCATCCTCTAGAAAGGGCGTTTGATCCTTTTCTTTATTCACTTTGTTTGTTCCTTTGTTTATTCCACTTAATATACTTCTCATCTCAGATAATGTGTTCTTCATTTCAGACTTTATTGGAGTTCTCTACACTTCCCAAAGGTTCAATGAGCATCTTTAAACCAGTGTTTTGAACCCTGCATCTATTAGATTACTTGACTCCATTATATCTGTATCTCTGTTCTGTTCTCTCATATGGTTTCTCTTTCTTTGTCTTCCCATTTTGGCTGCCTTTCCGTGTCTGTTTCTATGTACTAAGCAAAGCTCCTCAGTCGCCTGGTCTTATTAGTGTGGATTTGTGAAGTAGGTGTCTAGTGGCATAGTCCTGCGAGGGGCTCAGCTACAGGCCAAATTTAGCTCAAACTTCTGCCCCTCTAGGGCCACCTGTTAAGATTCGGCAAGCAATCCACAGATTCTGTGCTTATAGTTGCCTCAAAAGGCCACACCAGAAACTGAGGCCAGCTCCCTCCAATTTGAGTCTAGGTGCTGCTCAGCAAGGAGCACCTGACTCACTGAGGATTTACCTGGATGTGGCTTAGCTGGGGCTGCGAGTTGAGGGAGGCAGGGTTTCAGGGAATCCTCATGGTGAAGAAACCTCTGTTGTCCAGTCTGATGACCTCATGGCAATGGCAGCGCCATGTCCACGCACTGGGAGGTGGTAGGGCTCAACAGGGAACAATAGATACCGCTAATGTTTCTGTAGAGAGAGAACTGTTGGAAAGAGGTCACTTTCAGCAGAGTTCAGAAAGCTGTGGGTCTGAATTCTGATTCTGTCACTTATGACCTGTGTGGTCACCTCTCTGGGGCTCAGTTTTCCATCTGAAATGCGTATAAGAGAACCACAACGACGAGCTGAGACACAACAGTGAGAGAGTGAGAGGCCTATATTTTTTACAAGATCCGTGGGCAACAGGGCCTTTTTTTCTCAAATCCACCATACATATGTGCATATATATAGATAGATATCGATATATATCTATATCTATATAGATATATATCGATATCTATCTATATATATACACATATGTATATATATGATAGCTCTGGCAAAACACACATTTTGACATCAATTTCAAGCCGCAACTGGAGATTTCTGAGAAATGTTTCACTTGTGGCAAATGCTCAGGCTTCCCAGTGGCCTGGAAATATGTAGGGAAGGTTCAGTCATCTGCGGTCGGTGGCTGCAGAACTTTGAGAAGCTCTCGCCGACACATGGGGCTCCTTGGGGTCCAAAGTATGTCCCATTGCTCTCTGTATCCTCATGGCAGATTCAAGGCCAGCCCAAGAGGGCCTGCCCAGACATGCCTGGCCCACCATTGCATCGTCACAACACAGATCCTCCTTGTCGAGGAAAAGGCCGAGTGGCAGCCTCGAACTGGTGGAAAGAGGTCATTTTCGGCAGACTTCATATAGCTGTGGGTCTGAGATCTGATTCTGTCACTTATGACCTGTGTGGTCACCTCTCTGGGGCTCAGTTTTCAATCTGAAATGTGTATAAAAGGACCACGACGACGAACTCAGACACAACAGTGAGAGAGTGAGAGGCCTATATTTTTTACAAGATCCGTGGGCAACAGGGCCTTTTTCTTCTCAAATCCACCATATATATATGTGCATATATATTCATATGTGTGTGTGTGTGTGTGTGTGTGTATACACACATATATATGATAGCTCTGGCAGAACACACATTTTGACATCAATTTCAAGCCGCAACTGGAGATTTCTGAGAAATGTTTCACTTGTGGCAAATGCTCAGGCTTCCCAGTGGCCTGGAAATATGTAGGGAAGGTTCAGTCATCTGCGGTCGGTGGCTGCAGAACTTTGAGAAGCTCTCTCCAACACATGGGGCTCCTTGGGGACCAAGTATGTCCCATTGCTCTCTGTATCCTCACAGCGGATTCAAGGCCAGCCAGAGAGGGCCTGCCATACACAGTTATTACAATATTATTGACTATATTTCCTATGCTATACTTTACATCCCCACGCTGTGCATCATTCTTAACCTCTGTCCTAGGCTCTTCCAAGCCATGTGCTTGGTTCCCATCTCTGCCTTTAGGCCTGGTGTCTGCCCCGACCCTAGTCCTTGTCCTTCCCTAGTTTGAGGATACATATCACAGTTCAACACCTTATAAGGTCAGATTCACTTTTTTTTGCATTGACCCTGAGGTAAACCTTTTCCTGCCATCTCTATTTATGAAGAAGTATATTGAGACAACAGCTGTTATAAAATTTGCTTCCTTTCAATTGTTTATCCATGTTAATCAGGATATCCTTGATACCTAAGAAGAAGAGGAAGAAAGAGAGAAAGAATGGTGGGGCAGAGGAAAGGAAAAAGCTTCAGTAGCTGAGGCTGATAAAAGCAAAATTGCAGTTGTCACCCATCACCCTCTATACCTAGACTCCGATTTGACACATGCTATACTCAGAACTGTGTGGTACAGATAATTAGTTTAGATCCTTCCCTTTGTTGTTTCTCTCTCTGCATCCTCTTGACCATTTTGGTCACAAAGAAGGTAGAGTTCAAGGCCACCACAGGCAGGGG
Source organism: Rousettus aegyptiacus (assembly GCF_014176215.1). NCBI lineage: Eukaryota > Metazoa > Chordata > Mammalia > Chiroptera > Pteropodidae > Rousettus > Rousettus aegyptiacus. The sequence goes on along the minus strand of NW_023416311.1, from coordinate 71,816,529 downwards.
GAGAATATGATATAAGTGAGGTCTCTGCCAGACTTGTGGGAGAAGCCTGCCCCACCTGCCACCTTTGGGGAGTGGAGGCATGGATAGACATAAGAACAGCTCTGTGACAAAACCCTGAGAAGAAAAGGGCAGACTTAGATGAGTCGAAGATTGGACCAAAAGCATGAGGGCAACTGGGATGGTTATTAGGGCCAGGAACCGCCATGGGCATTAAGCTCTGCCTGTTTGGGAAGGAAGGGATGAGGACTTAGTCTTATAATTCTTGATCCAGTGCTCTTTATGACAGTTCTCTGGTTTTCTTTTCTTTCTTAATTTTTAAAAATGGTGTAATCCTAAAATGTAAAAGAGGTCAAAGCAAGGCTGCTCTAGATATGATGGAGGTGGGAGCCAGAACCCTGTCTCCATCTTACAGCTTTAGAGTCTTTCCCCAAACTCACACTCTTCAGAACATAGCTTGAAAATAAGCGATGAGATGAGCTTCCTCTCACATCCCATACCTTGAACTTGTTACTATAAATAAATCAGGGATGTTACCATGGCAACCTGACTGTCTGTTTAAATTGTCTCTTATAGACCAGATTAGCCAGGATCGATAGTGCTTCCTGAATGCAGAATTACTTTCCTTTTATAACGAAAGTTTGAATAGATTATAGAATAAAACACTGGGAAACAGGTTTGAGTCAATGCAATTAAATTGTTATTTGTAGCTCATCTTAAATGCCCATCGGAGGACGTTTCTCAGTGCAACATGGTCTCCAGGCTTATGCTCTTCCCGCTGCTGTGTTTTCCACTGCTCACTGCCGTGACCCCTTCCCTGGCAAGCTCTTCCCGCTGCTCTGCATGTGTCATTAGAAAGGACACTTCTGTCCGTAACATCCTGCTTCCCCAGGCTAAGCTGTCGTGTGACGAGATGCTGTCTTTAGAGATGGACAGATTTTAAATGACACTCCCCAAGTGGGCTTGTGGAAACAGACCTCAGAGCAGATGTAGGTCCAGGCTTCACCCCAGCGAGGAGCTTATTAAGAGACATTAGTTAGCCCTGAAACTAGAGCTGGTCTGCCATTGTTCTCCAGAACAAAAGAATAAGGAATTCCTTCCCCAGCTCAATGAGGATGGTAATGCTGAGTCTGGTTGCATTGTTGAGTAGGAAAAGTTGAATATGGCTTTCTCCCATGACTGGAGGGTCTGGGCAGAGCCCTGAGTCCCAGATTATTTTCCAACTGACTGGGTGTCTGAAATTCTGTCTTTTGCTTAAAATGCATATCCTTTTCAGAAGGGCAGCAATTTACAAGAATCCCCAAATTCCCATTAAGGTGTCAGACTGGAATCTTGCTGGACAGAATGGGAGCAGTGGTTAACATACACCTACCATGTCCCAGACCTCTTGCCACGTCCTCATTTTGTCCTCCCAATAATTTTGTGAGGACTTAATATCTGTGGCTTTGTGTTCTTTCTCTTTCTACTACAGTCTCTCTCTTGTCTTGTCATAGCAATTTTCAAAAATTTGCTATTTAATGTCACTCTATGCGAAGAAGATTTAAAATCTTAAATCGATAGCATGAATTTACAGTTCACCTTTATATGGTGTAATCTTAGTTTTAAAGGCAAATATGAGAGCATTTAACTTACATGCAGTCACCAAAATCACACAAATTGTATTTCAAAGTTCATAATGCATATGTATTATATTCTTACCAGAACAATGGAAACACTATACAAAATAAACTCAACTGTTCCTTTCATTTCTTGATATGTGCATGTTCTCTACCTTTGGCTTACTGTTGAGTAATTAAGGCCTGAAAAAAAAAAAAGAATTATACAGATTGATTGGCCTATCTTTTTTTTCCCTTATACGCCATCATTTTTGGAGTAAGTAGGGAAGTAACCTGAGTAAGGAAGGATGCGATAGAGTTTTTGGTGTTTGTATTCCTTAGAATGCCATTGCCTTCTTTCTGCAGTTAAAGCAAGTTCTGGTTTGAAAGGAAAGTGTGGCCTCTAGGGGCTACCAGAGCCTCTATGACTCAGTCGTAGATATAACAATACTAATGTTTGACCGAATATATTGGCACTGTGGCACAGCCAAGTTGATACGCGAAATGAACCATCATGGTACCCAAGAGCATAAAGTTAATAAAGAAGGAAAAGAGTCTATGACTGTGTTATGCAGCCTCAATAACTCTTTTTAGTCAAAATTATATCTCATTGCATAGTGGTACTAGGTCCAAGTATGACAGGAGTGTGTGGGGGGTGGGGGAGGGAGAGAGAGAGAGAGAGAGAGAGAGAGAGAGAAGGAGGGATGGAGAGAATGTGGGAGAATGCGTTTGCAGAGGACACATTTATAGACAATATGCTATTGGTCTGTGTTGTTTCTTCACTATCCTCTTAGATACAATGTTTGGGAATCTTGAAAGCACAGTGATTAAGACTTAAGACTATAGACTTGGATTTGAATCCCGAATTTGCTACCTATGCACTAACCCAATGACTGCAGGCAATTCACTTAACTTCCTTTGCCTCAGTGGAATCGACCTAATATGCATGTTGTGAAGATTAAATGAATTAAATCTTATAAAGTGATGGAACAGCCCTTGGCACTTGATAATGACTTGGTATTATGTTGTTTTTCATACGGCAGGGACTCAAGTGTTGAAAGTCTCTTTTTGAAGAATTGTTCAATATATTGTAAAGTTTGGAAGCAGGAGAGAAAAAGAAATGAATATTGTCACAGCTTGCATTTCAGCGGAATAATAGCCATCAACAGATGGCATTGGAGAAAGAACAATGATCAAATCAGGGGACATGCTCTTCCAACTGCCGGGACAGATTCCTTTCTTGAGTCTCATGAGTCAAATCACATTAGAAGTTTGGGCCTCTGAATTCAGTGGGGCTGGGTGGTAGCAGCTCTGTGGGGTTAGGGAGGGCTCCGTGGATTCTGAAGGGTATGCTGGAGCTGAGGGGTTTCCTTCCTGGAGATGGCACTGGCTGGCAGGGCTAACTTTGGTCCCCAGTTTCTTCTCTGGCTCATAGCTCTGCTTCCAGCTATGTTGGTGTCTCTGAGGTAGGCAACTTTCTCCTTTTCTAAGCTAACTCTTGTATGAGAAGAGGCATCCTTCAGGTTGGGTTGCATTTCGTGTGGCATTCCCAAGTAGGTTAGGGTTGGTGCTGAGATGGGATTTGGGCTTGGAGGAGTAAAGCAGGGGGCTAGTGTGTGTGTGTGTGTGTGTGTGTGTACATGTGTGTGTGTATATCGAATGATGGAGCATTTGGAAGGACGAGTGGATGAAGTAGTATTCATCTGCGCAGGGGACATCCAGGAACGTGAACCTCTTGCTCCCCAATGCTTACCACATGTCTGTTTCCTGTATGTGAAGCTCATGAAGAAATCATCCACTGACAGCTTAGGAAACATTGATTTAGGTCATGGATTGTTATTCCCAATCTTTGTGACCTTTAAAATGGAGCACAGGTCCCCACTGGGTGCTTAGGCTGTCTGGAGAATGAGTTCAGTCATTATAATTATTTTACCAGATGGGAAGAATTCTCGGATTCTCTCAAGGCCTAACGTCTGTTGATCTCAAAATGTTTTTCTCCATAGAGGATTATCTGTGGTCACCCTTGCTCTGGTTCCCAAGCTTTCTGCTTCCCAAAAGGCTGGGCTGGCAACAGGAGTTTTCAGGAGGGGATCAGAGTTTCAGGGTAAGTGTGAGTGGAGGTGCATGGTCTGTGTAGGTGTGTGATGACTTTCCAGACCTAGAATAATATATGGTCTATATAAATATACACAGTCTATGTTTATACATATGACTTATGTGCGTATACATACATACGATCTTTGAATGACCTCTTAAATTTTGTCTTTTCTCTTTTTCTGTTTATGAGGAATAGAAATTAGCGGTACAATCTCATATACATTTGCAAGAATATTGGAGAAAGGAAAGCTGGAGATGGTGAGATTAATTTTTAGTTTTTACTTTGGAACTTCAAAGGGAAGTGAGAAAAAGGGTCAGGGAAGAGAAAGAGAAAGGAGAGGGAGAGACAGAGGGAGAGGGAGAGAGGGAGAGAGAAAAAGAACCCTCCCTGGGTAGGCTATGGGGTGCAACGTGCTCTGGGTGTTCTGCCACTCTGGCTCCATGGGAAGGAGAGTTGAGAATAGAGCTCTGCTCTGATTCCTGTGTCAGCTGGGACTCCCAGGTGACACTTGGCAGCCAGCTTGGCTTATTTGCATTTTCATAGCCAAGGGGCTGCTCACAAGATGTTCTCTGCAAATATTTAAGTTGCTGGATTCCAGAGCATCCCTAGGGTACCCCTGGCCCCTCCTCTTCCATATGGTCACTGCAGCCAACTTCACATTTCTTAGTTATGAAGAGGACATTGTTGTGACTTTCACGCCTATGGGCGTTATAGTAATAACAATGTCGGGGCCAGTTCTCTTCCTCCTTTCCTCCCTCCCTCCTTCTATGCATTCTTTTTCCTTTCTTTCAATCTTTTAAAATTTATCCATTCCTGGAAGCAAGACAGAGTCCAGTGTCCTGGGCCAGGCTTTGCCATCCTGCTACCATATGCAGAAGGAGATGGCTGGGAAGGACAAACTTTTCATGTAAAAGTATATAATTGTCAGAGACAGCCTAGGTATTAATTTTCTATTGCTGCTATAACAAATTACCACGAATTTAGGGGTTTAAAACAACACTCATTTATTGTTTCACAGTTCTGCATGTTAGAAATGTGGATTACAGAATGTCCCAGGGGCTCTTCTGCTTAGATTCCCTTAGTTATTGACAGGGTGTTTTCCTTTCTGGAAGCTCTGGGAATGAATGTTTCCAAACTCATACAGGTTGTTGGCTAAATTCATTTCCTTGTGGTTGTTGGACTGAGGTCCCTGTTTCCTTGGAGGCTGTAGCCAGGGGGTGGTCTTTTGCTCTTAAAGGTTACTTTTTTTCTATCTCATCTTATCTACTTGTTTTCCATGTGGCCCTCTCATGCTTTAAATCTCTCTGACTTTTTTTTTTTTTTCAGCATCTTGCTGACCCTCAGCCAGAGTAGTAGGTTCTCTGTTTTCAAGTGCTCGTATGATTACTTTGGGTCAACCTGCATAATCTAGAATAATCTCTCTATTTCAAGGCCACTAATTAATAACCTTAATTCTACTTTCAAAGTCCCTTTCGTAAATAATATAACTGCAGGTTCCAGGGATCAGGATGTGGACATCTTGGGAGGGGACATTATTTGGCCTATCACACTCTGTAAATAATTCCTTGATTGTCTGACCATTCGAGAGTGAGAAACTGTTGCAACCTTTGTCAGGGGGGTCTGCCTAGCATTTCCACTAGATGCTGGGCAGGGCTGAATAGAGAAAGTGAAGAAACCTGAAGCAGACACAGGGGCAGACATAAGGCACTTTCATTATCCAAAGGGATGCAGAGTCCTCTTCCAAAGTTCAGAACTTCAGAACTTCTGAACTGGACAGGAGATCAGGATCTGCCTCCTTCATGGGGCCCGTGGAGCCTGGAGTCCCCAAGAAGTGATGTGACTTGACCAAGCTCAGTGGCCACACCACAGCTGAAGGATTCTGAAAGCAACTGTAATAAAGCCTGACAGGGGCTTCTTAGAAGATGGACATGTCTCTCAGATCTTTGGCCTTTGTGCACTTACACTGCAAAGGCAGGTGACTCAACCAGACTGAACGGCCTTGAAGACATAAATGACTGTGGCTTTCCTGGCTCCAGAAAATTTAAATCTATAACATTATGGCTTGGGGCATATATGAATATGACTGTGAGCCCTCAGTAGCCTGAGGACAGTTGATCATGATGGCCAGCAAGACACCCTTCATGTTATTTTTACAATTCTTACACTTTCTACTTGGGCATCCCAGGTGCCCTGGTGACCAGATCCCTTCATTTCTCCTCTGCATAGCCACAATCTCCCAAGATGATGGAGACACGACCAGCTGTGTGAACTGTTCTGACACCTCTGGGAGAGGAAACCTGGAGAGGAATTCCTTCTCTGCTTATTGCTCTCGGAGAGAAATCGGCCTGCTGACAGGTCGGGGCTCAATTTCAGATCTGCAGGCAGCAAGCGGGTTCCGTAGGGAGAAGGGTCGGCAATCCAGGGCTTCATTCTCTGCTCTGCTCACCCCGGGCTTCTCCTTATCTGTGTCTAGAGACATCCAGCTCCGGGGGTTTACATAAGGCAGAGCAAAGTGCTCTCGGGCTAAGAATATGCCCACCCCCTTCCCTGGGCGATGTGCCTGGGAGGTGAAGAAACTGACTCACTGCGCCTCTGACTCTATGAAAAGACAAATATATGGAAAAACTACTGGATTAATGACAAGGGGGGAAAAAAATCAGTATTTTTAGCACAGGAGGGCAGAGTTACCGGCTGTAAAGTCCTAAAAGATAGATGCTTTTATTTGAAAGGAGAGCTCTTTGCTGTGAATGTTTTAACCGTATTTAGCAGCAGGGGCTCTCAAGGGGCAAGTGAGACACAGAGAGAGAAGGGAAGACTCTGCAGTAGGAAAATGCCCCCTCAACATCTTATCAACAGCAGAGCAGGCTGACTGGGGGATTTATCTTTGACGTTTAGGCAGGGCTGGTTTTCTCACAAACAAAAAACGTTTATTGCCAGAATGCATCTGCTGATATAACCGAAATACTATGTTGGCAATTCAGCACTACTTTTGCCTGGGTAGAAAGAAGCACTGCAGCTTGGGCTGCTGGTGAACTGTGTGTATGTAGCAGCCTCAAGACCACCCCAGTGTCTTCCACGGGGGTCCCCAGCCTCATGTTGCTATCCTGCCCTTGGGAGAAAGCTTGTCCGTCCCTCAGAACTCATTCTAGGCATGGTCACTACTGATTTGGAGATTTCTCAGGTGGAGCTGCTGCTGCTACTGTTGCTTCTAGAATGATCCCAGTCATCACCCAGGATTTCCACCTGCCTATTAATTAGAGATAGGTCTAGAGAGAACATGGGGAGGTATTCACAAAATGGCCAGTGTCTGTCACTGATGGCTTGATGTATGCCAGTCAAGGGCTGCAATTTGGGCCATTTGTTCCTAGGGAGAAATACTGCTGGTTGTATATCCAATAGCCATTCTTCTCCCATCTTCCTTGGTGGTGGAATCAACTCCTTGCTATTGAAGATGCTGAAGATCTATTGTCAGGTAACATGCATGGCAGTCAGGAAAGCCCGCTTAGAAGCCAGATTGCCAAAGTGTGGATCTCAGCTCCCCCACTTTCTGTGACTTTATTTAACTTCTCTGTGCCTCAGTTTTCTCATCTGTAAAATAGGCATAATAATGCTACCTCCCTAACAGGTGGCTTTAAAGAGAAAATGAGTTAATGCATGTAAAGTACTTATGACAAAACCTGGTGCATATGAAATGCTCAAGAAATGTTGAGATGATTGTTATTATTTTTGCTATTATGTCCCAGTCTCTTCTGAAGCTTTGTTGTGGACATATTACACAATACTGGTCAATTGGACCTGAGAGGAAGTCTTTTATGGACTTCTAGGCAATGCACAGGAGGTCGTGGACATTGTTCACTTTAGCTTCTTATGGTCAGGTCTCTACATGATGCTTGAAACTGCAGAAGCAGCTGCAGCCCTGGAACTGTCCTACTTTGGATAGTTTGTTATCTGGGATAATACATCGTCTCATTGTTTACAAAAACATCCTAACCAATGATGTCCCAGTAATGGCAGAGGGACTTGCTAGAGCTAAAGTGCATTTAAGCCATGTGTGGAATTAAATGTATTTGACAATATTGTTAGAATGACTCTTTGCTTTAAATTATTTTTAAAAAATTTTTGAACAGTAATACACTCCCATGGTAAAAACACCAAAAAGTATGAAAAACTTACAGTGAAGAATCTCCTTCCCACATTGTTTATTCGTATGCTCAGTTCTCAGGCCGCAGTGACTAGATACCTACCGTTTTTAGTCTTTTATTTACCCTTCCAGATATTTTGAAAATAAATATAAATAAGTATAGATGACAATACAAACACGATTCTCCCTCTTTTATAATATAAATGTTTTGAGTGTTATACACATCGTTCAGTACCTTGCTCTTCAAAAATTTTTTTTTATTGTTATGGTGACATTGGTTAACGAAATCCAGTAAGTTTCAGGTGTGCAGTTCAACAGCAAGGCATATATATGTTGGATTGTGTGTTCGCCGCCTATAGTTAGATTTCTTTCTAACGTACGTCATCACGTATTTGAGCCCTTTTATCCCATCTACATGTCATAGAGTTTTCCATATCAATATATAAAGAGCTTTCTGGCTTCTTTTTACAGTTACAGAACACCTCATTGAATTTTTTTAACCAGTCCTCTACTGACGAGTATCAGGTTCTCTCCAGTCTTTCACTGTTGACTGCATTGCTGCATTAAATAAACTTTGTGTATGTCGTTTTGTAGATATGCAAATATATCTGTAGGGTAAACTCCCCAGACTGGAGTTGCTGGGTCTAAGAGCACATGCATTTGGAATTTTGATAGCGATTGCTAACTTGCCCTCCATCTGGGTTGTACAAATTTATACTCCTACCAGCAAGGTAAAATTGTGCCTATTTCACACAGCCTTGGCAACAGAACATGAGATCAAATTTTGGATTTTTGCCAATTTTATAGTGAAAAATGATATCTTAGGGAAGTTTTAATTTGCATGTTTCTTACTGTGTGTGAAATGGAGCATTCTTTGAATTGTTATTTTATAATATTCATCTATTTTTCTAATGAGTTATTAGCCATTTTTCTTATAAATCTCAAAAGCGTTCCATATACTAGGAAGATTTTTCTATGCCTATAATGAGCTGTAATTATATTTTCCAGTTTGTTATTATTTTTAATGATGGAGTTTACTTTTGTTAGACAGAGATTAAAATTTTTTTATATAGTTGAATTTATTGATTTTTTAAAATGATTTCTGGATTTTATGTCATAGTTAAAAAAGCCTGCCACACTCTGAGATTATGTGAAATTATCCCGTGTATTTATTTACTGCCTTTATTGATTCATTTTTTATATTTAAATAGTCCATCCATTTGGAAAATATCACAGAGCAATATGAGCTTTTCCCGGACAGCTACCTAGCTGCCCCCCCCCCCACCCTCATTATCTAGCAGTTCAGTTTTCCCTACTGATTTGGTATTTGTGTTCTTTTTCTGTACGTGACTTTTCTATTCTATTGGTTTACATACTCATGTGCTGATACTATGTTGCTTTAATTACTAAGCTTTGGAGAATATTTTTATATTTGGCGATTCCCTGTCTTTGATCTCTTTATCAGAGCTTCCCTTGCAAGTCTTGTTTGCTTATTTTTCGATATAAACTTTAGAATTCCTATGTCTAGCTAAAAAAAAAAAATCAGGTTTATAGAGATTATGCTAAATTTAAAAATCAAATTAAGATCAGCATACTCTTGATACAAGAAAGGATAATGACATTGAACCAAAAATATGGTATGCTTTCCCATTTGTTTATGTATTCTGAAATGTCATTCTGAAATGTTTTAAAGGTTTTTTAAAGTATATGTCCTATGTATTTATTTTTAACTTATTTGTAAGAAATTTATTTGTTGTTGTTGTAGTTCTTATTAATGCAAATGGAATCCTTTCCTCTATTATAATCTTCTAGCTTCTAACTATTGACTATTTTATATTAGTTTTGTGCTCCACAATATAACTGACTTTTCTCATTGTTTGTAGTTTTTTCGAAAATTCATTTCCTTGGGCTTTCCAAGTAAACAATAATATCACCTGCAAGTAGGGTTAGTTTTTATTTCTGCCCCTCAATTTTTATGCCTTAAATTCATCTCTTATTTGCATTTTATTGGCTAGAGTGCCAGTAAAAGTAACAAAAACAAAAGAATTGAGCAAATCCACACTTATAGTGGGCATTTTTAGCATATCTTTTTCTGTAACTGGAATAATTTTACATACACAGAAAAAAATAGTGAAAAAAATGATTGACAAAGTGACCTAACTGACACATATAGAACCTGGTACCCATCAATCCTACAATGCACATTCTTTTCAAAGGCACATGAAACATTTAGAGAAATTGATTATATATTGAACAATAAATCAAGTGTCAATAAACCTCAAAGGACTGACTAATACCAAGTATGTTCTCTGACCACAATGAAACTTAGCTAGAAACCAATAACCAAAATATAACTAGAGAACCCCTAAATATTTAGATTTGAGATTAAGCAATACACTTCTAAATAGCCCATGGGTTAAAGAAGAAATTAGCAATGGAAATAAGGACATTTTTTTACCTGAATGATAATTAAAATATAACATATTGAAATGTGATGAGGTTAAAGTATGCTTAGGAAGAATTTTATGATATTAAATGTATCTATTTAAAAAGAAGAGAGACTGAGAAATTGATCATCTCATTTCATCTTTTCATCTCAATTCATCTTAATAAATAAGAAAATTAGAAAGTTAAACCTAAGGAACACATAGGGAAGAATATGTAAAAGTTAAAAGCAGAAATAAATGATATAGGAAAAATGTATGAGAGAGAATCGACAAAGCCGAAAGTTAGTTCTGTAAAAAGACTGATAAATTTGATAGACCCTTGGCAAGATAGAAGGTACAATGTAAAATATCAGGAATGAAAAGAAATCTTAACACCTAATAAACAAATTCCAGGTGGATTATATATTGAATGTGAAAGTAAAACAATAATCTTCTGGAAAATTACATTTGAGAACATCCCCATGATCTTGTGAAGACAAACAGAACACAAAAATATGAATCATAAAATAAATATTCATAAATCAAACTATATTGCCATTAGGATCTTCTATTCATCAAAAGACACCATTAAGAGTTAGAAAGGCAAGTAGTCACAGAGTGGGAGAATGTATTCGCAGTACACATAGCAAAAGGATCATCTGCAGAATATTAAAAATATATCTTCATATCAGTAAGAAATAGACAATCTCATTTAAAAATGTGCAAAAGACCTCAAAAGGAACTTTGGAAATTCACTGTCCACTAAACATATGAAAAGCCGCTTAGATATTTTAGTGGTCAGAGATGTTTAAATTAGAAATCGCAATGAAATATCCCTACACACCTGCCAGAATGACTAAAACTAAAAGACTGATAATACCAAGTGTTGTCAAGGATGTAGAACCACTAAAACTCATACACTCCTGGTGGGAGTACAGATTGATACAACCATTTTGGAAAAGATTGGCAACTTCTAATAAGTTAAATTTACATCTACCATAGGACCTAGAAATTCACTCTTAGATATCGTAGTGGAGGAAGAAACTTTCCTCTACCTTTCTAGGTTCTTTTTGTTGGTCTAATAATGAAATTGACATGAGATAGATTAACAAAAGAAAATAAGCATTTTCAATTATATGCTTACGTATAGGAACCTCACATGCGTGAGAAAGTTAGAGACCCTACATACATATGAGGTTCAGAGACAGAAAGTTAAAATGAGGTATATATGGCATTCTGAGCTAAGGATGAGGTAAGGTGCCGTGGGCCTTCAAGGGGAGGGAGGTCATTTTACAGGATGATAAGAACAGATATTCAGTAATTAGAAGTTTGCCCTGTCATAGATCACACAGTTATTCTGGCAATAACTCATTATGGGCAAGGCCCCAAATTGAAAATTCTTTAAGGGAGAGGTAAAAGTTTCTTATGAGCCTGCAGGGTCTTGATTGCTTTCAGCTCAAAGTAATTCACATGCCAAAGTGGCTCACTGTGGGGACGCCTGTCCTGAACCCCTTTAATATATACCAAACAGAAATGCATATATATGTAACCAAAAGACATATAAGAGAATATTTATTGCTGTATTATTATAATAGCCCGAAGATGGAAATAACCCAAATATCTTTCCACAGTAGAAAAGTTATATGTATGTAGCATGATATATACATGCAGGGGTAAAAAATAAGTCAGCTACAGCTATATGTCTCAACATGGATGAATTTCACAAACATGCACACTATATAATTGCATTTAAAAAGTTCAAAAGCAGGAAACTCTAAACTATGAGATGTCATGGCTATAAAACTAAATAAACAATGGGTTAGAAATTAGGATAGGGTTTACCTTTGGGGAGAAAAGAAGGTGATGACTGCAGGGGCTCTGGTGAGGCTTCTGGGGTGCTGATAATATTCTATTTTTCAATCTGAATTGTAGTGACTGGGATGTCTTTACTTTGGAGTAATTTACTGAGTTTATTAATGGCATACTTTTCTGCATGTAGATCAATAAGCCAGCATTTGTTAAGCATCTAATGTGTGCACACAAGATTGTGTATGGCAAAATCTCCTATCCTTTCACCCCTTTGTTAGCATCACTCCTATAGAGGGAGCCCATTCTTACTAATTGGCTCAAGGGACAGAACAGTAATGAGTGCAGCCAGGCTGTGCAATTCCATTCTGGGAGCAGAAATGGATCCCATCAGGCTTAGGCCAGAGGTTCAATCACTTTGACTGGCAGAGTCCACTTTAGTACTTCCCAACTCATGACAGTTCTCCGTGCCACATTTAAATTTCCAAAAAGATAATTTCACTGCCGATGGCCAGGAGGCCCTTGCTCCAAAGCTCAAGTGACTCTCCTTGATTCAGGTATCTGACTTTGCCATCTGGAAGCACAGTTTGTAGGAAGCTAGAGAAAGAGCTTTCTGAGACCCCAGTATGCTTGGGTGAGTAGGAGGGGAGTCAAGTCTGAATTTGTCAAGAATCATGCTCTAGCTCCGCATAACTATGTTACTCACGTCCTCAGCTAAAAAGCTAAAAGGATGATAATGTACCTGTTAGTATCTGAGAAGGATTTGTTTGCATAATTAAATTGTCAATAACATCAGTGTGTGTGATAGTCTTGCTTATATCCAGATGGAAGTTTTAGTTATAAACTTAAAGATATAAAAACATTTTGATTTGCAGGGTGGTGAAATTGTGAGCAAATTTTTCTTTTACTTTTAAATTATGTTTTGTTTATGTAATCAATAATAATAAAAATAAACCAAAACACTTCTCCACCCCCTGCCAAAAAAAGAGAATGATCTTCATTGCATGTATATGCAGACAAAAGAAAGGGAAAACAAAAACAAAAACAAAAACAAAAACACCAACCCAACATCTTATAAAATTACATGGAGACATTTCTTAACTAATTTGAAAATTTAACCAGGGAATTTGGTCAAATTTGAATGTGACACTTGCTTATTTTCTTGTGTCAGAAACAGAAAAATAACCTTCCATTTATAAATATGAAACTGAATTTAGATTAAATATTAGAACTCATTATTTTGACAGGTTTAGATGTAAGAAGTTGACATTTACTGATGAAAATATTTCTTTAAGTTTATTTAACAAATGGCCTCCAGCCATTGGGAAGATTTTTGTTGTTACAACAAAAGGTGGCTTCTGAGTTGATGGATGGCTGTTTTAATCAGAGTCTGTTCTCAATCTGGCCACTAAACATACCAGAATGTGTTCGGTTTTTTCTTTGTGATGGAATATACTTATATCCAAGAATGTCAACACCTTTATTTATTTCTAATAAACTAATACTTATTGAGCTTTACTTTGGGCAGGGCCCTGCATACCAGAGTCTATACACAGATAATTGCCAGCTAAGTAAAATAGCTGCTTGGAACCAGGAACTCATTTTCTTACAAAAATAATATTATGCACGGAGGTAGTTTCCCAGAATAGTCAAAAAAAAAAAAAAGGAAATTTAACTCAATTTGTAGCTGAGATTTGTATTGCTGTAGATAATAGCCTGATTCTTGGTCGCTGGGAGCAGGAAGCCGTTAGTGGAGGTGAGTAGAATAAGTAGGGATAGGGAAAGACAAAGACGAGGAGAAAATAAGGAAGGGAGGAAAGATGAAGGAGAAGATGGAGGAGGAAAAAGATAGGGAAAGAAGATGAGATGGAAGAGGAAAAAGGAGAGCAGAGAAATAAAACAGCAAGGAGGTGAAGGAGAAGAGTGTCCCATTTTCCCTTTTCTGCCACGGGACTGCGTTCTCTGCCATTTCCTTGGTAGCTTCTCCTTTATTTCTGCGCCCCTTCCACCTCCTGATGCCCCCGTCCCAGATGCCCCAGTGCTCACAGGCTGCTTTGAGCTCCACACCCACGTACACTGTTTCACAGTGGTTTGGCCCATGGTTGTGAATCCAAAGGAGCAATACTGGAAGCTGAGTGGGAGGTTTGGAAAAGAGTTATATGCATCGCCTGTTTGGAAAAGAGTTATATGCATCGCCTTCTCCGAATGAACAAAATATAAGAATACTTGTGTTCCTTGAGGCCTTTCACCAAAGACTTCTCACTGCAAGGGAGGTTCTTAATAATCTAATGAACAGAAGCACTTTGATCCACAAAGGCAGATCTGTGACTGCCACTTCTCAGTGGGCTGTTTGACATACAATCCTGAGACTCCAATGTGGTGTTCAGAGAGGGTCAGCTGGGCACCATGTAGAAAGCTGATTATTTATCTTGTATGGAGAGCAGTGATTCATCTTAATTGGAATAGATTCTTAAGTTTAAATTTATTTTTCCTACCCACAATATGTCTACTGCCATTACCAATGGAGAAGGAGGAAAGTTCACATGCATGGCCTTGCGACCAGTTGCAGAAATGAAGACTGTAACACCTAATCACATTTCATATATATTTGTTTAAATTATATTTTCCTTCCTCTCTCTTTATCTCACTGTCTTATGTTAGCCAAAAATCTGCATAAATCAATAGAGGATTGTGGTAGAGCTGGAGGGAAAATGGACATCACCTAGAAAGTTATGAATTGTTGTTGGATGCACCAGCTTGTGAAAGTGGTTTTATTAAGGGGGTGAGTGTGAAGGGAGTTGCATATGGTAGGTATGAACATTTTAATGAATGTTTTGGAATTTAAGTATGGAGAGAGATGGATGTAAAGATGGTGAAGACTCAAAGGGGTGAACTATAGTAGGCTTCTATTATTTTGGTGTTGGTGGCTTGGCATCTGAACCCCGTCTAAAAGCTTGAAGAATCTACCTTGTGTGAGTTGTGGTGGGAAGCAGGGTTCCAATTTCCATGCAGAAGGCTAGATAGTTTTTCTTTCTGACTTCTGAAAAACTAAAAAACTAGGGTAGTAGCATGTGCCTAGACTTAATGAATCAGAGGCTCCTACCTGAGACTTTGTATCTCGAGTGAATGGTGCAAAATCTATTTTGCCGGCGAGGGAAGTATTCAGAGTTCAATGGTAGTGGTAGTGATGACAATCTTGCAAGTGGTATGCAGGGCCCAGCAATAGTGGCAGCTCTATTGTAGCCAGGATGTTTCTGTGGCATGACCTTGACTCCGCTCTTATTTTTTGGCCTTCCTTTGTTTCTGCTCATTTTCTGAGCCTCTGTCTACAGCTACTCCATCAATATATAGTTACTTGACATCCTTCCAGCACATTTCTATGCCATGTAAGTTAGCCATATTGATTGTTTTTATTGTTGTTGCAACCATAAAAACATTTTTTTCTCTGGATGCATATAAGATTTTATTGTTGTCTTTTATGTTCCAAAATGTCACAGTGATATGATTTAACACACAATTTTAAAAATGTATTGTTCTAAACATTAAATGAGAACTTTTAGCCTAAATAAACACTTGTATCCTTTCTCAACTTTGGGAAATTATCTTATTATTTCACTGGTTGTCTCCATATTTTTTTACTTCTTTTCTTCCCTCTTTCTGGGAATCTCATTAGTTGAACTGCCCCATTTACCTCTTCCTTCTTCTTTTACTCCTCCACCCCTCCCCCATTGACTTTATTATCTTCATTATGGGACCGTTTCAGGAATTTAATCTTTCAGCTTTTATTAACTTTAAAAAATTGTAGCAGTCGCAGTCTTATTTTTTAAGAATTATTTTTCTCTGATGGTTTCTTTTCTATATTTATGTATTATGAATGCAGCATCTTTTCATCTCTCTCTAAAAATATTGATTAGAGAGGCTTTTTTTTTCCCACTCTAATTTTTTCCATTATTTTTCCTCCAAGGTCATTTTATCTCTTATTCGTCTGGGTATTTCTATTTCACATTTTAGGCTTTCTATTTCACAGTTCAGTGATTGTGGCTGTTTGAATGAGACAATAGCATGGCTGCCCAGGAGCCCTGCGCTGGTGGGTTAGTCTCATTGACTGGTGGACTCGGAGTTAGTGAGAACGCAGCCCCTCATTCCTTGGAGGGTCTCTAAATGTCAGTGAGGGTTTTCTGCAGTACACCACGATCCCACACTGGACGTCCTGGTTCTCACCAGAAGGTTCATTCACATTTCTTATAGAGACAAGATTTCAGCTTTGATTTTAACTTTTTTTTTTTTTTCTCCTGAGCTTAGATGTAATACCTGGTTTCCAGATGTTTTGTAAGTAGGGATGTTGGAGGGAAATGTCAGCGGTGGTATTCTATATAAAGACTTTTAATTAATGACCCTGTTCCAATTCTCATTTCTCATCCTGCCTTCTACTGTCTTTATCTTCTTCGTAGCTCTTCTGTTCAGATCCTACTTAACACTCCTTCATCTGCTTTGTATATTAGAGAAGATTTTAAAATCTTAAGTCTTCTGATGAATCTCTCTTGGTTTTTTTATAGAGAGAAGAGATAAACATACTTGTCAGTTGAGTCTGTCACTCTGAACTAGAAGCTTTAGGTACTCGAGCTGTAAATGGGTCTTTAATGTGCTCAAAGTTAGAGTCAGCCATGACATGTGACGATGTACCCTAGTCTGGTGGAATGCCCCATGGTTTATAGTGCACCTTCTCATTTGATCTTCACAACTCTGAGATCCCTGGAGAGGCTGGATGAATGGGGCTGGAGAAGCAGTCTGAAAGGCATCACAGAGAGCACTTGATCAGAATGACAAGAAGCCATCTCTACTACTTGTCAGAAAGCTAATGGAGAAATATTCCAGCTGGGATAAGTCTCAGGTTTGGGCTTAGAAACAGAAACAGGTGAGTAGGGTGATAGGAACAGCAACGTCTCCTAAGTTGTTGCTGAGGCTGAGTTGGTAGTAGGGGGAGAAGAGAGATGAGCTAAGTGTGAAGCCAGTCGTGGAGCTTGAAGAGTCTATAAGGTGATGTAAGCCATCAGTTCTATAAGAACTTGGAGCAAAAGTCCTGCTGATGAGGGTAAGTTTGAAGCCAGAAAATAACACTGTCAGCAGTGTCACTGGCACACACAAAGGACAATGATAGATTGCACAGTCTCCCTCTCACATTTCCTGGCTAATGGAAGCGACAGTAACATAGATGAATGAAAGCCACAGCTTGCCCATTAGTTTCAACTTCCTTCCCCAAAGGCTTTTCACTGGAACTTGCAAAATGTGCATTTTTCTTCTTTGTCCTTCCCTTCCTAGCCTTCTAGAAGAGACCATAGGACCAAAATGGCAAGTCCCTGAAGAGAGAGGAAGAAATGAGGGAAACCCCCAAGTTGGCTGATTGGAGACCAGGGTGTTTTACACAGTGCTGCTCCTGATCTAATTTTTAGATGGGGGCAAATTGGGGTGCAGGCATTGAGCCCAGCATTTGAAAGGTTCCCCTGGGGTGGTGGTGTCCATGTCCTCCTTCATCACCTCTCCAGTGCAGGTGACTCATACAGTGACAGCAGTAAACCAGGCTCTTGGGGGACACCCTGGACTGTGCTTCCAGCTGAGAAGCTCTTTCCTGTGTGCCTCCAAGGCCAGTCACTTGAAGGCAACTGTGGGCTCTGCTCTGCTGAGCAGAGGACTTCTTTCTGTCTCATAAGTTTTCACAGTTGCTTTTCTTTATCTCTTCAGGTTCCTCCTTTGAGGAAATTTTCTGGAACAGGTGCTTTTTATTTCCTGCCAGTAACCAACACCATTCCAAAGCCTATATCTTTGAATTCGCTAAGCCTGTTTGTCTCCCATCCAAGTTCTAACCAGGCCTGACTCTGCTTAGCTTCCGAGAACAGCCGAGATCAAGTGTGTTCAGGGTGGTATGGCTGCAGACAGCTAAGACTGTTTGTAGTAGCCTCATTTGTAGTGAGTTTTCAGCTTTACAATTGTTCCGTTTCTATCTCTCTGTCTCTGTCATTTTCTCTGTCCCTCTCTGTTTCTCTATGTCTCTGTCTCAATATCTCTCTCTTCACCATACATTTGGTCGAATATTCCAGGGATCTTAACAACCCTCTGGCTTTAGGAAAGCAGCTTCAGTCACATTCACCCTGTGACCAGTAACAAGACATGATGCTTACTTCTCCTGTCAAACATAAAAAGATCCCAAAGCCTCCTGGTCCGCTAAATAAAAATACCCCAACTGTTTTCCTCTGACCAGAGGGAGCTGTTTTTACCCAGAAGCCCCTCTTTTTTCAGGGCAAGCCCCAAAGCAGGCAAACGATCATTCATTTATGAAAATGAAAGATTCATGAGTGACACTGCTGGGCAGCCAGCCGAGTTTAGACAGGTTCTGAGCTTACTTTAATTTAATTAAGCTGTGTTTATTTAATCAGCCCAGAGATATGTATCCTCAGGCAGGAATTTGCTGCCTGCCTCTGAATTGTGTTTTTGTCTGTGGGAGGAGGAGAAGGGCTGTGACCTACTCAGCATTTTTGAAAGGTTTGGGGACCAAGAGGCAGTCTGGTTGCTGGTCTGGGTTCCAACCAGGTGCTGTGGGACACTGTATTCAGCAGCTCTGTGTTTGTGTGTGTATGTGTTACACGACTGTGCAGAACCCCTATTGTTCAGTGCCCCAGGATCTTGTTCTGTGGCAGGAGTGTCAGAGAAGCCAGACCTGCCAGCCGTCTGTGGTCTCAGCCACCACAGGAGGAAAGCATTAGAGAAACAAGGCCGTGCTGTGGCTTAAGGACAGTTTTGCTCAAAGCATGCTCTACAAATCTCTTCCAGGCACTCGGTAAGCCTGCTGATTTCCAGGCCCCACCCCGAGACTTGCTGAATCACTCAATATTTAAGAACTACTGTGTTCCTGAGGGCTATCATCCTCAGGAATGTTTACATTGTAAGGATGGCGGCGTGGCGGGCAGAGGACAGTAACTGTAACCCATTTAGTAGGAATCACTGTAACAGGTTTCAGGCACAGAGGGAAGACATTTGGAAACAGAAGTGTTTCTATAGGCTCCTAAATCACGCCCCTTACAGGACAGTAAGGGCAAACCGGAAAGGAACAGCTGCGCTGTGGTGGCTTGAACCAGGCTGGTGGGGGTGGGTACCTGAGCCGAAACTGCAACTCCCAGTCTGAGTCTGGAGGCCTGCGACCAGGAGCACCAGTGTCCAAGGCAGGAGAAGACGGGTGCTCCAGCTCAGGCAGAGAGCACGTTTGTTCTCCCTCTACCTTTTTGTTCTATTCAGTCCCTCTATGGGTAATAATTCTCCCTATATATTTATATTTATGTACCTATATCCCACTGGTTCTATTTCTCTGGAGAAATCTGACTAATACAGTGTCCCTCACCCAAACTCCTTCTAGGTCTGAGATGAACAGTGGCTGTAGAAGGAGTCATACAGGATTGATCCATTGACCAAGAAGGCGAGTTCTTCTCCTTCTGCCTTATTTTGCTGAATAAATTGTGAAATAGTCATAATTGGCTCCATTTTATATATGAAGAGACTGTAGGTGAGATTGCCTTGGGGGATCAGTCTAGGACAGAAAATTTGAACACAGTCTAATTCAGTGCCTTTTCCTGCAGACTTATGCCATCTAATATGACAGCCATTAGCTACATGTGGGTGTTAAGCACTTGAAATGTGGTTAGACTGAATTGAGAGATGCGCTGTAAGAGTAAATTCAAAGATTTATTGCAAAAACAGATCGAAATATCTTGTTAATAATATTTATACTGATTATATATTGAAGTGATATTTTGAATATATTAACTTGAAGATAATATTACAATTAATTTCATCAGTTTTTTTCTTTTTAAACGTGACATGGCTACTATCAAATCTAAAATTATACATATGACTTGCCTTTGTTGTCAACATTATATTTCTGCCCTAAACCAAGGCTGATATGTTTTCAGACTTATGATCTCAGGTCACCCCAGGACAGTCCTGAAATCATCCCAAGGTGCCTGGGAGGTGAGAAAAAATCCAGCAGATTGCATAGAAGCTAAGCCCCTGGTTTTCATGTTTTGACATTTCGCCATGAAAGGGAAGAAACTGAGCACCATAGTGGTAACCCAGGGAGGGACCAGATGCTAACCGATATCCCAGATGACATTCTTTGAAGTGTGATCTTATGTCGAAAGGTCTTTCCAAACTTATTTGGGTTTACAAAGAACTGGAGAAAATTTCAGACCCCTGAGCCAGAAAACTTCCTCTTCCAAATTTAGGTCAGGTAAATATGTGGGAAGAGATAGGGGCAAGTGATTTCTTTATACTTTCACTTATTCATTCACGTAGCAAATATTTACTTATTGTCTGATTATTATTTATTGTATAATGTTATCTATCAGGTATTGTTCTCAGTTCTAGGCATAAAGCGATGATCAAAGATAAGGGTTTCTTTCCTCTTAGAATTTGTTTCTAGAGGTGATAAACATATGGAAGATGGTTCACTACCTCCTCTAGGCAAGTGGGCAAGGGAAAGAGAAAGTGAGAGCACGCCCCTTCCTTTTAAGGAAAAGGACCTAGAAGTCTTGCACATCACTTAATTTATACGCCATTGCCCAATACTTAGCCACACGACCATACCCAGAAGTAAGGGGGTCTGGGAAGTGTAGTCTTTATACCAAATAACATGTACCCAGCTAAAAAAATTTTTTTTTAATGACAGAAGAAGAAAACAGAATTGAGAGACAACTAATTGTCTCAATGCTGATAAATTGCACAAGTACTGCATGGACAATGTCAATAGTAGGACTGTGTTACTGGAAAAGACTAGGCTCTGACAATTCTTGGATAAATCAAACAGAATTTACTTATCTAAGGATGGAGAAGGAAGTCAGCACTGTCAGGACTCATATTAGAGTGGTAAGCATTATCGTCCAGGAGTACAGTGGTGAATGCCTCCAGAATACAAAATTCTAAGAGAATATACCCAGTTGTGGATGATAATATCTGAGAGACTCACATTAAATTTTCAGGAAGCCTAACTGATCTCTTTTAGACCCTAGATCTATTCTACACAAACAGAATAGGGTAATGGATGGAAGAGAGTTGGGGTGGGAGGTGTCTGGCTACTTATTAGCAAATGTGTATATCACTAAAGAGCTAATATTTGAACCCCTGAAGGGTTGGAAAGAGTTCCTCATAGAAAGCGTTCCAGGCGTAAGGACCAGCAGATGCAAAGACTTTGAAATAAGGTTGACCTTGATGTGTAATCAGAAGCAAAAGTTTTCCAGAGTAGCTGGAGTGTCATAAGTGAGAAGGAGAAGAGAAAGAAAGGAGAAGATGGGAGAAGGAAGGCAGCTCTCCTTTAGCACATCTTTGTCAGACAGGGAAGAAAGTAACATTTGTTTCTATCAGGTGTTCTCTGGTAGTCTCCTCTTGGCAGTTTACCATTGCAATTGCTCCAAGTATAGGTGAGAAACGGAATTTGGCGTTAGCTTTCCCCAACCTCATAGTCCTCTCTTTTTCTTCTATTCATTTTCCTTATCTGTTTACTCAGGATAAAATCACTGGCCATCCCTTGCCCTCTTCCAAGAGGAGGTATGAAGGTGGCTGTCTTGTGAAATGCTGAGTGCTTGGGGAGGGAGGCACAATGTTCCACACCCAATAAGGACTTGGTATCTATATTGCTATGGTAGCAGTCAGTCATTTCATCAATTTTCAGGCCTTGGCTCAGTTATGATTTTGAAAAATCTTTCTTTTTCCAACACACTAATTGTTTCTTTTTTTTTTTTCTTGCCAAAGCAGGTGCTTAGGTATTTTTAGGAGATTCCTTTTTGTCAAAGATCCTCGTGGCTTAATATGGAGTGGTGTGAGTTGTACCCAATGAAAATTTTAGACTGTTTGTGGGTGAGAACTCTGATCTCTGCATCCCTTTAAAAATTTATATGTGGATATAACTTTACATAAAAGTCAACATTTTCTGAATTATTTTTCATGCTATTCTGGACATCCCTCATTTAAAAAATTGTGTCTCATTACAAAACTCTATTTGTTTAGCTTCTCTGTCTGTGCCATTTGCTTTTTCCGGATAACTTCTAGAATTTTGCTTAGCACGGGACTTTGGAACTCTTTGGCCAGGTTACTCTTTTCAGCCCTGGGGTATGAGAATTGAGAGATGAGTATAGTTGGACAGACAACTCCTTAACTCCAGTTTCATCTGAGTTTTAATTATTTACTTATTTATTCATATCCACCCAGCCATTTGCCCACCTTCCCACTCATCTTTCCATTGAGCATCTTTTATATACCAAGTCTCAAGGCAGTATGAGGGACTCCAAGTACAAAGATGAAAAAGACAGGCCAGGCCCTCAAGGACCTTGAAGTTTAATAGGGGAGACAATACATGTGGTATTAGAGAGTGATGTGCTAGATGCTGTGAGAAAGGAATGTGTGGGTACCATGGGAGCCCCGAGGTCAATCCTTAACTTAGGACTGAAGGTTAAATGTGGCTTCCTAGAAGATATTGCATATGCAGTGAGTCTTGAAGGATAAAGGGGGTCAGGGAGGGCTTTCCAACTAGCAGGACCAACAAATACAAAGGCATATACTGGAATGGAGAATTTGGCATGGTACCAAATCTATAATCTGCTGTAATATAGTCAGAGCATCGAACACAAGATAAGGATGCAGAGTGATACTGTTAGAAAGGTAGTTCATACAGGATCCTGTAGGCCATGATAATGAGTTTTAATTAAGGAGGAATCCAATAAGATAATTTAAAGTAGGGGAATGATGAACAGATTTGCAGTTTTTTGAAAGCTTCTTCCAGTGTCAAGGTGGAGGTGGAGGATGAACTGAAGGAGGCAAGACCCACTGAGGAAAATGAGATCTGTCGCTCACTGTTGAAGTGATTAAAGGATACGAGGAGCCCCTGAAATTAGGCGGTGGTCGTGAGAGAGAGAAGCAGACAATTAAAGACATATGGAGTAGTAGAATAGACAGGATTTGGTGACAGATTGAATGTGGAGGTGAGAGGGAGGAGGCTTCACTGTCTGGGTGATAGGGATGCCATTAGTTCTTGCATGTGACACAGGAAGAAGAAGGGGCTTTGTGGAAGGGAGCACTAAGTTCGGGAGAGGGCCACTGTCTCCATCTTGGGTGAAGGTCTGGGCAGGAGCTGGAGATTTGACAGAGATGCGTATGAGTGTGCGGTTGCCTAGGAGGAATGGAAGGAGCAAGGAGAGAAGAGAGTCTGGGCTGCAACCCTGGGGACACCCACGTTTCCTGAGGAGCAATGAAAGAGTAATGACAAGGAGCCAGGCAGGCACAGCCGGAGAAGTAGGAGGAAAGCTAGAGTCCTGGAAACAGAGACAAGAGCATTTCAAGGAGTCACACACTACTGAAAGGACAAGTAAAATGGGTGTGGAAAGGGGCCCATAAGATTTAGTGACAAAGGAGTTACTGACTGTCTTGCAGAGAGCACGTTTGGTGGCAGTGGTGGCAGGGTGTGGGGGATGGGTGGCAGGTAGAGCCAGGACCAGAAAGGGTTGAGAAGTAAGGCATGTGAGGAAGTTGACAGAGTGTAGGCTACTGGCGGTTTTTTAAAATTATGGCAGTGAAGGAGAGAGAGGTGACTAGAGAGGAAGATATAAAAGGTCAGTGAGTTTGGGGCTCGAAGTGAGTTATTTTATGGCATTAATTCGTTTGCTTATTTATTAGGCATCTATTATACAATGAATGTTGTGGTAGGCACCATGTGAGTACAAAAAAATCTAAGATATCCCTTCCAGTGTGTACAGTTTAGTTAGTAAAGACCAAGACATTCAGAGCTGAGAGACCTATTTTCCCGTTCTTGCTAAGAAATGATGTCGTGTAGTAGAAAGTGCACTTCAGAGTTCAAATAGATGTGTTCAAATCTTGCTTCTGCTCCTGTCTAACTGTGTGACCTTGGGAAAGTTATTTAACCTAAGCCTCAGTTTTTTCTTCTGCAAGATAGAAACAATAATATCAACTATGCAGATTCCTTGAGAAAATTGGAGATAAAGTCTATTAATTCCCCATGGGAGGGAGTTTTGTCGATATTATTCAATATTGTATCCTCAGCACCAAGCATAGCATAATGCCAGGCTCATAGCAGGAAGTCAATAGAAATCTGCTGAATAAATGAATGACTGAAGGTATGTAAAGATCCTTGGATTTATATTCAGAGTGCTGTGTAAAGGGTGCCATTCTCCCTCAATGCTCTGGGGTCTGTGAGGATCTGTCACTGGATTTGTGAGGATGAGATAATGAATTAAGAGACAAAATGCTAAAGTCTCTGGTTGGCAATAAGCCATAGGCTGGATGTTCTGTCCTGACACTCCTAGCAAGTGTGAATGGCTAAGGGAGAGAGGCTCTGGAGAGCAGCTTATGCCTGGCCAGAGGCAGGCCATGGACAGTTGTATCCAGGTACCAAGTAGGAGAGGAGAAGAAATATGCCGACCTACAGGTGGCCTCAGGTCAGGTGGACAGGCTCTACCAATCATCTCATCTGAGTTAGCAGCCTCTGGCTCTGTCCAACTTCTCAGGGCCCGTGGCTCTCAGTAGCTTGAGTCAGCTAGGATGGGCCGGCCTGACCACAGGTGCTAGGCTTCTCTGGCTACCCTTCCCTGCCCACAGCTTAGATTCTCATGGCAGTAGCAAAGACAAAAGCAAGAAGCTGAAGCAGTTCACCTCTTCATAAACTCCTGCCTGGACAAACATAACAAATTGTGGACTTTTTCTCTTTGGAAAACTAATGCCTACGTACAATTTTAAAAATATCATAGGACAGCACAAAGAAAAAAAAATTACTGGGAAAGAATTAATGGAAAGATTTTGATAATGTTCTCAGGGTCTTTTTTTCTCTCCTTCTGCCTGGTTTTCGATATCCTCTCTCCCTAATTTCCTTTTGTTTGGGCGCTTAGAGGAAGGCCAGAGCCTCTTTTCCTGGAAAAATGATGCTCTGTGATTTGCAAAACCAGTGAAAGAGACACTTTGGCACATCACAGAGAAGCCAGAGACTCGTTAGTGTCTATTTACCACCTTGTAGAATGCTCCAGAGGAAAAACCTCAGACCATCACCTCCTGGAACAGGCTCCCCAGAGCTTCCTAGCTCAGGATGCACATAATGAAGGCTGGCAGCCTGGGTAAGGGTAGGAGTCCCAGGGGCAGCTTCATTTTTCTAGGGCTCCTTGGAGAGCCAGGCATTCTGAGGAGGCCAGGCTGACTCGCTGTCTCCTGTGCTTGGGCTTAGCGTGGATGTGAGGGAGACGGGAGGCTTCTCTGCACAAGGGCGGGGGCAAACACATGTGCACACGCACACACACACATGCACGCACGCACACACACAAAGTGCTGAGTGGTCTCTGGACACAGCTTTCATGCAAACCTGGACTGTCAGGTCTGAGGAAGACCTCGCAGTCGTTTATCTGACAGAAACGGAAACATTGGGAGAAGATGCGGCCCGTTGAAGGTGCACAGCTGGCCTATGTGGAAGCAGGGAGAGAGCCCTCATTCCTGGCCCAGGGCTCTTCCTCCTGCATGGCGCCCATCTATCAGTTTTACAACTTCCAGGCAAGTCCTTCTCTTGGTCTTGTTCCCGTCTGGAAAACTAAGCCGATATTGCCTGCTTTTCTCAACCTAGTATAAAAGAAAACACAATTGGGAGTCGGCAGAACTTTTCTGGTTTTTGTCCTAACTCTCTGGGATCTTAGGCAAGTCACTTTACCTATCTGAGCCTCAGCTTACCCTCTGTAACATGCAGGGAAAGATAACGATAACAATAATAATAACTAGTATTCTTGAACTCTCACTATGGACCAGGCGATGTGCTACGTGCTGGGGTTATTTCATTTGATCCTCTCAACAATCTTACGAGGGATGCTCTCTTCTCCTTTTAAAGGTGAAGAAACTGAGGCTCGAGTTTAATTAACTTGCCCAAGGTCTCACACCTGGGTGATAGCATCTACTTAGGATTTGTGTAAGAATTATATGAGCTTTTTGTGAATGTGTTTTTCGACCATGAGACTACAAGACACACATATGCAAACATACCAGATACTAAGGTTTTTTGTTTTTGTTTTGTTTGTTTTTTTTGTTTGTTTTGGTAAGGGAAAAGTCCTGAATTCCAAGTAATTACCATTTGATTTTATTTACGAAATGTTATTTGAATTGCTACTGAATGTCCAGAACTGTGTGAAATGCTAGAGAAGAGTGCGGGCTGTCATGGAGGTCACAAAGTAGCAGATAACTCAGCCATCCCAGTACACAAGATGGCCCTGGCATTTGTTAAGCTGCACCAAAGTGAGATGTGGGCCTGGTGGTGGTGAGGGCTAAACTGTCCAGGGCAGAGGTTCCCAACCCTGGCTGCTGCAGCCGACCCCAGAAACTCCACTTCCCCTGGGGGAGGAATGGGGCCCAGGCACCACCGTTTCATAAAGCCCTCCCAGGTACTTCTGTATGAGCCCCAGGGTTGAGAACTGCTGATCTACACAGCCGAAGGCACCTCTACAGGGGGTAACATTTAAGCTAGCAGCTGCTGCAGTTTAAAGATGGTTCATTCTAACAGAAGCTGATGGCTATGCCAGATGGAAGTTTCTGGCTTCTGACGGGGGGTGCGGGGGTGGGGGGGGGGGCTGGAGGCCACCCTCAGGAGTGGCTACCAGGTGTGCTGCACTTCCTGAGACAAACATGGTAAGACTGCAAGGCTGCCCACCCCAGAACCTCCAAATTCACTGTCCATCTCTCTTCAGGCATCAGGCATCAGCTGAGAGAACTGGTTTCCTTGGGAACCTGATGGCCCCACCTCTCACCTCTGCTCAGTTCACTGCTACTGAGCAGGGACTGGGTGAGCAGTAGATGAGGAGTTCCTGGACATCTGACTTTAAAGACAGGTTTCTCCCTTCGCTCATCAGGCTGCTGGTGGGATGCTGCTCCCCAGACAGGTTGCATCATATGGTCTCCCCTTCATGTCACACAGCCAGGCCTCGAAGACACAACCTCAAAAACCACATTCACAACACAGCTCATACAATTCTTACATAGATCCTGTGAGGTAGACAATATCACCTAGCTGTGAGACTTTGGACATGTTAATTGAACTCTGAGCTTTAGTGTTTTAATCTATAAAATGCGCATAATAATACCTCCCACACAGGTTTTACAGAAGAATCAATAGAACAGAGGGACCCCCTTTGATGCTGGTATGGGCTGAAGGCTGATGCTCACCTCAGCATTCAGACTATGTAATGAAGTCACGCCTAGACCAGGGTGAAGGATGCGTCATTAGGAGCGTAGCCAAGAGGGCTGGCTAGTGCTGAGGCCCAAGTGAAGAACACCTCCCTTGTCCTAGGCAGTGTTGGATGCAGGCAGGCACACCCTCCAGGAGCAGCAATGGAAGACAATGGCTTGCCCCTGTGTCAAGCAGGAAGAATGGAGTGGAATTTGCCAACACATGCCCCCCAGAGTTACCTACCAAGATAGGTTCCCACTGCCACAGCTGTGGTGTGAATGGAGGGGTATAGAGAGTTCAGAAGTGTCCTACAGGGACAGTTTCCCCTGTCTGGGAACATATCACAAGTTGGGAAGAAGTATCCCACCCCCGACACACACACTTCCACTTTAAATCCTGGCATTTCAGAGCTAAAATTACTTTAAAGATTATCTAGACCACCCTGCTCATTTACAGAAGAGGAAACTGAGACTCAGCGAGGGAGAATGATGTGATGTGAGCGGAGCTAAGACCAGCATGGGTCTCCTGGAATCCAGGACCTGAGTCCATTTCACGTCTAGGGCTGCTCCCAGGTCACTGCCTGGAGCATGAGCATCTCCAGCCGGTTCTACCCCTAGCAAGCATTGCGCATGCGGGATCTATACCACTCAACCTTGCCGCTCCTTTCTTCTGGCTGAACATCTCATGAGTAAGTGAGATGAGATGCGTCCAGGCAGTATCTGCTCTGCTCCATTGTAACATGTATAACAACTCATCAATATGTAGCCTTTACTATGGGTCTGTTAAGTAGATGTCTATCCTTTGACATGTAGTACATGTGTTTGATGCATACCTGGTGCCAAACAGGGAAAAACAGAACAAAACAAACAAAAAACAAAACCCCCCAAAAACCCTGTGCTGTTGCCTTCCCGCTGGATCTGACACGTTCCTGTCCTGATTCTGTCTTCTGAGGCTCAGGCTTTGCCTTTGACAACACGTCCAGGACACCACCGCTCCCAACCTGACTCCGCTCATAGCAGTGCTACCACCCTTCCTCATTCTGGCCACGCGAGAGTCTTTCCAATCATAAAACGTCCTAACTGAAAGGGACCTTACAGATTATCTGGTCCAGCGCTTGTAAAGATTATTTCCTTAGTGAAACTCTTTTATAACACAAAATTCTGAAGGTGAAACTGCTTGGGATGAAGCGGGGGCTGCAGGGCCAGAGGCACACCCGCTAGGCTTTCCTTTTGTTCTGCCCTCTCCCTATTTCCCAGCGCCCTGAGACAAGGGCCCCATTTTACAGATGAGCAAAAAGAGTCCCAGAAAGTGAAATCACACAGTCAATGAGCAAACTTCTGAACCCAGATTCTATATTCCACAGCAAGTTACTTAGCAAAAATAAGGCATGCTTTTTAAATTTTTATTTGTGAAAATTATGATAGTTTTGGCATTAAAAGAGTAAATAAAATGAACTTTTTCTTTACTAATGGGGTTACTCTTAATTAGTTTGTCAAACATTGTCAAACACATGATCTTACCAGGTGCTTAAAAAATTCATGATCCGACTGCAGACACAAACAAAATCAGCTCCTGGTGCTAATGAAAATCAAAGTGCCTTTACTTAAGATCACATTCCACTGCAAGTGACAGGCACCTCAAGTAATTGTGCCTTCAACAATATGGAAGTGTGTTTCTCTCTCACATTATAGTTAGTATGGTGGCTCTGTTCCATAGTGTTCTCTGCCACACTTAAGGTATGGCCCTTGACTTCTTGCACCAAGACGGTGGCTGGAACGCTAGCCGTATTTACCGGACAGCAGGATAGAGAAAAAGACAAAGATGAAAGGAGGCAAAGAGCCAAGCCAAATATATTTGGAAATTCCCGTACGTTATCCAAAAGAAACGTCTGTTTCTATGCCATTGGCTTGAACTAGTCTCACATCATCCCTAACTATATTCCAGGCAGCCATGTGCCCAGCTAAAAATCAAGGGTTATATTGTATTGGAAGATGGGGCTGATGAATACTGGGAGACAGTCTGTCCCAGAGTGAGTCTCTTATGTTGATTTCCCTATTCTTTGAGTTTTATAAACAGAGTTTGAGGGAGCCTTATGGTATTGGGTGTATAGGTTGGGGGAAGTAAGGTAGACCCAAAAGGAGGAGGGGGCGCTGATGGCTTGTGGAAGCAGATGTGGGCCAAACGAAGCATGAGTGGTTCACTGATCTGGAATTCTATGACAAGTACTCACCAAATTTTGTGCCCCCGTGGATTCATATGTCATACCCCCTAGGCAGAGTTCTTTAGGCAAAGTGTTTATTAACTGAACCATAATAATGTTACTTAGTGCAACAGAACATTATTTGACATTAGATCCTGTTTTGGGGATAGAGGAGCTCATAGAAAAAGGCATTAAGAAAGCAAAAGAAGATAAAACAGGAAAATTTATGGGACTATTTAATACTGAATAGTCAAGATGTGCCAAAGACCAAAAATACATTGCACAAAAACATAACCAAGCTAATGTGGGAGAAAAAAAAAAAAGCTAATATGAGATGAGGGTGTGTAAAACACCGTTATTTCATTTTGGGTCTAATGTGGGCAGCTGTGGACAGTCAGGGTGTTTTAAATAATGAATAATGATTATTGAATTATAGTATCAATAATGATGGGACTTTTTTCTAAATTTAAGACCAGGTTATAAAGCGCTTTGGTCTTATCTCTATATACAACGTACAAAGTATGGACAATTTCCTATCTGCTAGAGTACATCCCCAGATCTGAGATAGGAATGCATTTAATAGACCAAACCAGTGCAGCTTTCTTTTAAGAAATTTCAATTTCATTCCAAGCAATTTACATAGAGAGCCGCAGCTTGAATTCATAGCTCCTATCTTGGTTGCTTTGGAGATAGCTTCTCTGTTGGAAAGGCAATTACGATCTGCGGGAGAAGACTGTCTACCATTAGTCTCCAGTTTTAAACATTGACAGGTGGAGATAGAAATGGGGGTGAGGGTGATTAATAAAGCGCTTTTCTTTCTAGTCCATAGAAGGGAAAGGATTTAAGTGTCATGATTTCCTGGTCTTCAAAGATATTTTTTTCTGAACATTTCAAGCTTTTGACCAAAATGAGAACATGAGTCTTTTTGTAATTAGTGAGTTTTGTTACATTAAGAATATAAAAACAAATACATGAAAAGACCAAAAGTCAGTACCTTGAAGTCTTACCAAGCCACAGGAAAGAAATCTAGTAAGACTATAAAATTTGTCTTTAGCCTTTGGATGTGGATAGCTTTGAAATCTACACAGTGATTTTTGCCATAATCTTTGTTCTTAGGGAAAATGGACTTGCTCTCTGGTTGTTGATGCTCCATGCCATTGCCCTACAGAGCCATCTTTATGATGTGTTCACGAGATAGCTTTTCTCCTTAACAGCTGATATGGTGAAATTGCTATATCCACAAATTAGATCATGGTTCAGCCAAATAATGTGTATTTTATGAGTGACTTATTCTCTGTGAGGCCTTGACAGAGCCCAGAGGCTTGTGTATTCAAATCAGAGGCCTGAGCCAAGACCTGCCAGCATTTTCATCTAATTGACTTTGGCGTGGGGACCCCTGACTCCTTCTTCTTTAATCATCACCTTATATTTGAGGCTAAAAGGCTATAATTATTTGAAGTAGCTGAAATCTGAGTAACCCAGATAATTATCTCAGCAAGATGGGCTAAAAGTTTATTGACACAAATGCCAGCTTCATTAAAGGTTTGGTACAAAAGGCAAGTCCGGGAGACAGCTGGTTGGCTGAGGTGAATTGACAATGAACGACACCAAAGACATAGGACTCACCAGGGACTTTGAAGTAATTAACATCATTTCCATAATATAGTTAACAGAGGATTATGGGAGACCAGTTATCACACTTTGCATTGCCCAAATCAAGGCTAAGTGCTTAGAATCAGAGGGCTTTCTTCCCTCATCATTCTTCAATGTGGACTCCATCACACCATGGCTCAGACGCCACCCAGGCACATACTTAGTCAAAAAATGGTCGAAGAGTCAAAATAAATCAAAGCTATACTCTTCCCTAGATTGTGCGTAGCTAGCTGAAGTTAACACTACAACAATAGAAGAATCTACAGGTGTAGATTTTTAAATCTTACTTTATGTATTTATTTTTTCTGTATATTTAATGGGTGACTAAAGATTGCACAAAACCAATCTACTATAAAGATTTAAAAAATTTTTAACATTCATCACTTGAATTTAAATATACACAATTAACCCCTCAATACTATATTTTAGGGTTTATTGGTTATCATTAAATAGTAAGAATTTCACATGTAGATAACCATAGATCACTTTGGCAATCAAAGATGTTTTTGTATCACCTGTCAAATGCTACCTCCTACTGTTCGCTAATGTATAGTAGGTATGGTACGTTTCCCCAACTAGATTATAAATTACTATAGACACATGCCTCTAGTAACAATATTATCACAAACTTAATGGCTTAAACAATATATATTTATTATCTCACAATTTCTATGGGTCAGGAATCCAGGCAAGACTTAATTGGAGCTCTCCTTCAGGATCTCTCATAAGACTGTACTAATGTGTCCATCAGAACTTGAATTGGGAAGGATCCACTACCAAACTCACAAGTCTTACATGTTTTCATCTCCTCTAGCACCAGGCACTATGCTTTGCACATGCAATAGGTACTTATTAAAAACAAACAGGGGTTTTTGACTTCCATGTATAGACAAATATGGATAAGTAGTTAAGAATGAGTGAAGCCATTATCCTGGGATCGACTACCTTTTTGAGGGACCAGATGGGGATAGAGATAATAATTTTCCAATCCAGCTGGCAGTTTGTGAATATGCGTCTAGACCAATCATACTTCTGGGTAAAAAAGTGTAAATGTCAATAACAATGATAATAGCTCCTATTCATTGAGCACTTAACGTGTGCTGTGCTGAGCAGGTGAGAAAGCAGAGGCCTAGAAAGCTTAAGCATGTTGCCCAAGGGTCATGAAGCTAGTAAAAGACTGAGCTGGGAAATCTTTTTCTATTAATGCCAAAGTGCATGTTTCTGTCCACCATGCTTTAATGCCTCTGATAGATGGCACTTTGGGCAGGGCATAGAGCAATTGAGCTCTATGGGGAGTGAGGTGTACTGCTGCCTTACTCTCAAGGTGCTTTTGTTCAGGGAAGGGTTAAGAAGGGATAAAAACTCTCACAGCAAGGTATTGCTAAAATTGCTTTCCTTTTTATATAGGCCAATTTTCACAGCAAACAAGCAATAAATCAATGTCTAACCCTTAGCATAGTTTAGCAGCTAGGGTCGGGGAGAGAAGGCAGTGATCATTCACAGCCAGCAGCAGTGTCTGGAGACTGGCAGTGAGGTTGGTCTTCTGGGGTGGGCAGTCAGCAGAGCATGGTGTTATGGAGCAGAGCAGGAAGCCAGTTGCACACATGCAAGCAATGTTCCTCATCAGCTGTCCCCTTGGCCTCTAGCCAGGGCAGGATTTTCTCCCTCAAGTTGGGTTATTGTGCCCCTGTGGTTTGGGGGCCTCAAGGTCCCAAACCATTAACGTAATAATCATGCCGCCCTGGGCAGATTTCTGCCCAGGATCCTCTGTGACATATTGCAAAGACAAATCAGAAACACATTTATCAGTCAGAACAAGTCAGCCACCAGTCATCTTAACTAGTAAAGTAACTACATTTGATCTCTCTACATATGACACCCAGTCATACACGGACATACATCTCTAAATACAGCATAGAGAAAGTAACAATCATTACATGATGATTTATCAAGGGAAGAAGTGAGGCCATGGTTTTCTCCAAAAATTTTCAGACCCAGTGTTTACTGGGTGATAATGATACAGACCCAGCCTTTATTGTACGTCTTTCAGCTGATAGCTCTTTCCTATTACTTGTTACACTTAACAGCTAGAATATTTGATGTTTTTTTGCAACTTTTAAAACAGTGCCAGGATGTGTCACTAATGAGTCAAAATGTTATACCTCATTCCAGATTTCCAACTCTTCCTTCCCTACTGACAGACAATGCCATCCTAAATGCCCCAATTGAGTGCCTTTGCTGCTAGGTCAAGGTGCAGGAGTCACAGAGATCACTTATCCCTTTTCTGAGTGTCACTATGTATGGATGCTCTAAAAATATCTGAGTTTGTCAATACCATTTGACTAGAACAAAATTTTAAAGGGTGAATATCTATAAGAGAAGGAAAGACTGTGCATACCCAGGCAGACCAAAGAGTCTGCAGTAAATAAGAAGTGAGGTGATGTATAGGAGAGAATCTGAGAATAATCAAAAAGAATAAAAAAAAGTAACAGTTGAAAAAGAAGGGAAACATAAAAAAACTACCTTTGCAATGGTTCTCAAAATTTGTCATACATTAGAATCATCTAAGTCATTTCAAAAAATTCTAACATCCAGGCCACAGCTCAGACCAGTTAAATCAAAACCTCTGAGGATGGCACTCAAGCAAAAGTATTCTGATGACCTAACAGAAGAGGCTTGCCCATTTCAACACATAAGCACTGTATCAGCTATCTATCTTTGTGTAAACTGGCAATCTGATTCTAAAATTTATGTAGAAAAGCACAGGTGGCAGAATAGTCAAAGTAATTTTTAAAAAGAATAAAGTTGGAGGATTCACACTACCTAATTTCTAGATTTAATGTAAAGCTATAGTAATTGAGGTGTGTGGTAATGGCAAAAGGATAGATATATAGATCAAAGAAACAAAATAGTCTTAATATCCATAAATATCCCTTCACAACTACTTATATCTCTATCTGCAAAACTAATTTTTAACAGGGCTGCAAAGGCAATATAGTGGAGCCTTTTAACAAATGCCAGAAATATTAGATATCCATTATAAAAAAAAAAAATAGAATCTTGAATCTTGACCCAAAACTTGTACCATATAAAAAAATTAACTTGAAAGACTATACACTAACCTGTAAAATCTAACACTATAAAAATCCTAGATGATGAGCTAGGAGAAACTCTTTATATACTTGGGTTAGGCAAAGATTTCTTATAGGATATAAAAAAGCACAAACCATAAAAGAAAACATTAATAAAACAAACTTACATTGCAAACTTCTGCTCTTTGGAAGATACTATTAAGAAAATGAAAAGACCAACCAGTGATTAGGGGGAAATATTTTGAAAAAACAGGAATATGAAGAAGAACATATAAAAAACCGGAAAACTCAATAATAAGGAAACAAAACTCGATTTTTAAAAATAGGCAAAAGATGTGACTAGACACTTTACCAAGGAAGAGATGGGGGTGACAACTAAGTACATGAAAAGATGCTTAACACCATTAGTCATTAGGAAATAAAAAACTAAAATCACAAGAAAATGTCGCTAAATATCTACAAGAATGGATGAAATTTTTTAAATCTGAAAATACCAACTGTTGAAGAGGATGTGGAATCAATGGAAATCTCATACACTGGTGGAAGTACCCTGGCAGAAATGTCACTTTGCCGCTACTGCAACTTTGGAAAAAAGTTTGGCAGTTTCTTAATAAGGTAAACATACACTTATTGTGCAACTCAGATATCCTACTCCTAGGTACTTACTGAAGATAAATTTAGACATATGCCCACAAAAATCCTGTGCATGAATATTCAGCAACTTTATTCAGAATTGCCCCAAATAAGAAACAACCCAAATATCTGTAAACTAGTGAATGGATGAAAAATTTTTATGTACATCATTAAAAACGAATACCTTTTAGTTATAAAAATCAATGAAGTTTTGATTTAGGCAAACTACAGGGACAAAAGTCAGATCAGTGCTTGCCAGGAACTGGGGGTGGTGGCGGGGGGCAGCCAATTGACTATAGAGGGATATGAAAAACTTTTTGCTGTGATGGAACTATGTTATATCTTGATCGCAGTGGTAGTTGCACAACAATCTGTACATCTACAAAGGATAAACTTTACTGTATGTAAGTTGTACCTCAGTACACCTGAGTTCTCAAAAATTGTAAACAAGACATGGAAGCTCAGTCATGATGCCATTATTTCTAGCCAACATTGTCCTAGAGGCCCTGGTTTGGTACAATAAGAGAGAGAAAGGAAATAAAAGCCTTCAAGATTGTCAATATTGGAAGATAATATAAAATTTCACATAGGAAATATGAAAAATAATCAGAAAAGTTATAATTAATGAAAATTTAGCAGGTTTACCAGTTTAAAAACTATATTCGAAAGTCAATTCCATTTCTATTTACCTGAATTTTTACTTTTATAAAGATGTTTATAATGTCACTAAAAAAATATTACCCACGAATAAATCTAATAAAAATATTAATAATCTTCATGCAGGAAATTTGATACAGGGAAAAGGAAACGTCTCTCTAGCATGGTAACCAAGGTATCACCCCGTTAGTCTACGAATGAAATTATTAATGGGAAAATGATTATCCTTATTGCTAGAATTATATTGGGATCTCTGAGAGGTTGTATTGGGGGCACACAAGCTCACCTAGGACAATACGAGGAAGGTACAGAGCTGTGTAAAGGAAAATACTTTTGACACATATCTAGCGGTTGGGGCAATAAGCAGAAAACTCCAGCCTCACTTTCCATCCGGTTGGTCAGAAGGCCTCGAACCCCCTGGTAAGTTAGATGAGCTGAAATAAAAGCAAGAAACAGTTCAGATAACCTCCCTTTACTATTTAATTTATTATGAAATGTTAAAAATCATGAAATGATTGTACCGAATTATATAATGATCACCCTTGTACCTACCACTCAGCTTGATAAACAGTTTACCATGTTCCAGTGGTATTTTCACTTTATTCTATTTCTTTTCATGAAGAAATAGTTATATGGAAGAAAAAGACAATTTTGTCATAGTAGGTAACAGGGTAAGTTGTCTTTATCTCTTTCCTTTCCGTGGTTAGAATGGGACCCGGCAAGGATTCCATTCACACCATAGTGCATAGCATGATGCATGTTAACACATGTAGCTAGAGAGGCAGAGCCTGGAGGATTTACAAGAGAGGTGAAGGGTGATGGTTCTTCCCAAACAGCCTCAAAAGGTGAGCAAGGTGCCAGAAGGAGGACAAATGGCCTTACACTAGGACCACTGTCCATGATGAGCAAACCCAAGGGTATATATACCTGGCCCTAGTGCTCACAGGAACCAAAAGCCGCTAACTGTGGATACTGGTGAACTTGGAATTTCTAGTACATACTTCTACTTCCATTTCTGGATTTTGGCCTGAGTGACTATGTAGGCTGTTAAATGCCATGTAGGCAGTTAATCAAGGCCAAATCACAAGGATTACAGGGGCGTTTGCAGCATTTAGGGATCTGCATTGTCCTTGTAAAAGTTTCGGACAGTGTTGAGAAAGGTTGCTAAGTAAAACACAGGGCCCTCAGGTTACAGGCTCAGGCCCGGGACAACAGACTCAAGGAAGAAGCGAGGTTTCCGGGGGGAGCTCAACCATTCAAGAGGGCCAGCCACAGCAAAGCCCAACAGGCTTTGGTAGATATGTCCTCTAACTACTTAAATATTGGACTCATTCATTTTAGATATTCTCATTCCATGGTTTAGCTGCATTTCTTTCACACTCAGTTAAAAAAATTCTCACCTATGTCCAGAACACCATAAAGATGTTTAAACCATTTCACTAATCCAGGAAATGGTACCTGGTAAGAACTAAAAGCAAATCAGAAAGGCTTCAGCGAGGTTTCAGTGGCAGAATTCAAGGAGTTCCAGGGATTTCTAAACTTGGCCAAAGGCTTTCCTGATTTTCTATTTCAAGTTTATTCACTTGAGGATTTTCAAAATCTGAAAATCATTCCTTCCTTTTTCTGTTGTTGAAAATAGAAGAACCTTGGCTTAACTTTGAAGCAGATTGCGATTTATATTTTTAGTCCTTCTGTGATGGGGTGATGATTGTATAATGAGGTGGGTAGGGAAATGCCCATCAGTCAGCCTAGGTTTAAATCCCAGCTCTATCACTTGTCTGTGAGACCTTGGGCAGGTGGCTTATCCTCTTTCAGCCTCAGTTTCCTCATCTGCAAAATCAGAGTTGACGTGAGGATTAGATAAGGTGTGCATTTAACATATGTACCGAAACACATTACGTGTTCAGCAAATGATAGCTCTTACCTTACTCTTATTATAGTAAGTATAACCAACTCTTAACTTTCTGTAGTGGTCCTGGAAATGAAGCATTAGTAATCTATGTTGAGGTGAAGTTTGGGGTGGAGGGGAGAAAATAAACAAACATAGCTTTTGTGTTACAAACTGGTAATTAGAGACTAATCTGTTTACTCATATTTCTGGGCATTTACTAAGACTACATCTCCCAATCTATCTCCCTTGTAGTTGGGTAATGCCGTGTGACTAAGTTCTAGTCAATTGAATGCGAACAGAAGTCATATGTCTCATTGCTAAGCCTGGCCCATAGAAATCTTCCATAAACATTCCTCCATGCTCTTTCCCTTGGAATAGAGATGATTATAGTGATAATGGTGACTTTAGAAAGCATGTGGCAAAAATGGCTGGGCCCCTGTCAGCCTGAGTTTTGAGCGACACTTAGGTGATAGAAGAAAGCCAGCCTCCAGCTGAGAGGGAACAACCACCTTGGACTGAGGCAAATAAACTTTTATCGTGTTTGAAGCATTCTATAGTGTTTGTTACAGCGGCTCATTCCAAACGCCTAGTGTCATCGTGGTCACATCCTTCCTTAACTAATAATCCTTTTCCATTTCCTGTTTAAAATTCCTGAATTAAGTAAAAGTATTAAAATACAAAGTTCCTTGAGGGACCAGTTGACCAAAATCAACATCTGGGAGCTCCTGTTGTTTTAATGGAGCACTTCTGCTTTTTATTTTCTAAGACCCAGGAATCTTGGTAATTAAGCCCCCTTAAGACAGAATTTTGAGGATGGATGTGGGAGGGCTCAGATTACATGGATTTCCCTATTCTTAACATTAGAGTCTTAACTATATAGTAAGTAGGAGTCACCTAGGCATGCATCTCCATTTGAGCATACTCCAAAGGATT
The DNA here is from genome assembly GCF_014176215.1 of Rousettus aegyptiacus. NCBI lineage: Eukaryota > Metazoa > Chordata > Mammalia > Chiroptera > Pteropodidae > Rousettus > Rousettus aegyptiacus. The sequence goes on along the minus strand of NW_023416311.1, from coordinate 71,778,166 downwards.
CATGAAAATGGAGAAAGGCAAAGTTGAAAATGATTGAAATCATTAATGGAAATTAGATACAATTTGGTACACACAGTTAATTGCAAGAACTTTAAAGAACACACAGTAGATTTTCACATAAGTTTCTATTTCCTGTATACTACAGAATAGTCAGTCACCTTTAACAAATGAGGTTGAGGAAAGAGTCCTTTCTCCAAGGGCAATCAATCCGCATCCTCTTCTGTAGGTTCCCTGTTGCTATTGTCCCCAGGTCACTCTATGCCAGAACCAAACTTTCTCTCTCTCTCTCTCCCCCAACCTCCCTCCCTCATTCTCTCCCCTTTCTTTCCTTCCTTCCTTCCTTCCTTCCTTCCTTCCTTCCTTCCTTCCTTCCTTCCTTCCTTCCTTCTTTCTTTGCTTTCGCTTTCGCTTTCTTTTCCTTTCTTTCTTCATGTACTTGTTTTAAGTACTGAGTCTTTTTAATTAATGTTTACAGAGAGCTCTGTTTTTCTCCAATATGCCTGCCAAATGTTGGCTGCTTTCTTTACCTGTTAATAAAAATGGCTGACTGTTCATGAAAATGATTTGCTTACCAGAGCCCTCTGGCAGCCTTATCTTTGCTATAGTGATAAGACTGAAGTTTTAAGCCTCCAGTTTGGAACCCTTCCACAGCACCTTGATACTTCCTTAACTATATGTTTCCTCATTAACCATCCTCACATCAACAGAGGCTGAAAAAGTTCCACTTCAGGTCTTGTTACTCACACAGAAGGGCTTGGCAGTTAGTTAACATTTGTGGATTCTATCCTAATTGCTGGCTTACCATTTAAGGAGTCATTATGTAAATATGAAATGTGACCACAGACTCAAAGCCTTTATTGGGCCCCCTAAAGGTAGGAAGACTTCCCCATAAGAAATTTCAGAAAAGTTTTGGCAATTTGAAAACAAGTATCAGGAGTGGTCATTGGAATTCGAAGACAGAGACCCATTAAGTCACACTAGATGCTATGTAGCTCATAAATTGTGTAGAAGGATAAATAAAACCTTGTGTCAATGGGTCAGCATTGTTAGTTAAAGAAAAAAAAACGCTTAATCAAAAATATAGTTTTCAAGAATACTCCACACTATAGTTCCAAAGATGAAAATATTATTCAAAAGAAAGGAATTCATTTGAAAGAGAATTCCAAAATTCCACAGCCTTTGTATTCCAAAATATTTTCTCATGAAGAGAATTCCAAGATCCATTGCAAGACAGAGGTTTATAATTTTTAGGTCCTTATTAGGAAAACTTTCTCTGAAATTATGACATAACAACATTCACTTTGAACACGTAATGAATAATTAATTGAAGTCAAGCCTTAAATTAGAATTCCATTTAAGCTTGATTCAGTCCTTCTTGTCCTGGAGCTTTTGGCTGTTTTCAGCCATTTCACTTTGCATTAAATTGGATGTGATGTTTTCTTTAAGAATTCTCCAAGAAATAGGAAAAAGATTTGTATCTGAGAATTCATCCCCCATAGAGAAAAAGAGAAAAGAATGTAGGTTGAACAACTAATATGCAGTAGGTACTTTATAGATATATTATTTATTCACTTGTTTTTATTCATAAATTAAGATTGTATTTTTATCCTCATTTTGCATATTTGGCTAAGCAATTTGAATAAAGTCACTGGCTATTAAGTGGAAGACAGTACTCCAGTACAGCTCTCCAAAACTCATGTTTTTCCATTGTCTGATGCCCTGATATTTATCACAGTGTGTGAATGCCAGGTTCTTGTCCTACATAATGGGGGTGATTTAAGAAGACCAACAATGTAAGAATGACTCTTCTAATGTCAGCATGAAATTCTAGTTTTCCAACTGAACCCTAGAAGTTTCTTCCTTAATACTTCTGTTAGTGTCTTATTTCTTCCAATGTTCAATTTTCTTCTGATCCGGGCTGAAAGAACCTTTGAAATTAGCAAGTTTCAATTCGCAGTGTTGTAGTAGTACAGAGAAATGAGTGGGCTTTGATTTTCCAATTCATCTCGGTCATCAAAGCTTACTCTGTTCTCCTTTCTTTGGCCTATAGTAAAGTGATTGTCAAACTTTGCTATACATAAGAAACATTTGACAAAATTTTTAAAAAAAGAATGCCTGGACTTTGACCCTAGAGATTCAGGAGGTACAAGGTAAGACCAAGAATCTGCTTTTTCCGCAAACATTCAGGTGATAGGGGACGTTTGAGTTTGTAAGTCCCCTGATTTTCCTTATTGCTCTTATTTCCTTTTTATTGTTTGTCTTTATTTGTTTTTGTTCTTAAATCTCATATCCACTTGAGGTTGATATGTCTTTTATAAGTCATGCTCTTTGGTTCTCTGCATTTCTAGAGCTACACTGCTGGTGTATAGTCTGGGCTTACAGAGGATCAGGACTAAAGCCAGAAAAATAGAAGATCTCGTAGTCAGAGGCTCTAAGAGGGAAGATGCCTCAGTTAGGAGGAATGAAAGAGGCTGCTAAATAAAATATTAATGGTATGATATTATTCTGTTAAAGAGAGAGAGAGAGAGAGAGAGAGAGAGAGAGAGAGAGAGAGAGAGAGAGAGAGAGCATATAGTCAAAGACACACACGAAAAGGGGTGGCCCAAATCTGAAAGAATCATGCCAGAAAGGTGAGGTCCCAGAACAAGCCGAGGCTTGCAGAAAATGCTAAGAGCAAAAACAAGGGCTTTTGAGAAGCTACACAGGGATCAAAAACAATGAAGAAATAAAGGCCAGGAGCAGATGATGTAATGTTGACAGGTGACAGGGCAAGCAGCATTGCTCATTTCCTGTTTTCTTTCCCTACTCCATCAGAGACAAGGATCTCCAAACTGAAAATTTGCAGAATGATCATGTTTTAGAGAAAACGTTATCCAAAGATAGGAGAGGAAGCGGCAAAGAAGACCTAATGGCATGAAGTGCAACTTCAAGACCAGATGAGTTATATCACAGAGCACCAAAAATTGGTGTTGGTGTTGTAAACCTGTTATTGGTGATCTTTAAAGTCTATGGAGAAGGAGGTGCTAAATAACTGGAAGCAAGCAAATTCTCTCTCTCTCTCTCTCTCTCTTAAAAGTTTCTAGAAACCACAGGTGATAATTCTCTGCAAAATCCTAGAAGAGATGACAAATCAGATAAGTTGGCAGAACTTGGAAAAGAGAGTGGTGATCACCAGAGGTCAACACAGAACCTGCAGAAACACATTGTGTCAAAGTGTCTGCTTTGTCTTTTGTTTTTGTAATGTTGCCTTGTAGATACATTGGGAAAAACTGTAGACAAAATGGTTAGCAACATCAGATTCGGCATCCTGAGGAAGAAAAAAGGACCCCACCCTTTAAAAGAGACTGGTTTAGAAACCCAACCATTTAAATCAGCCTCTGGCTTGTCTTGTCTCTCATCCCTCTGTTACACCATTCAGATTCACATCATTTCTTGTGTATTCCATAGATCATGTTGCCATGGTGACAAGGCTCCATCTGGCTTCAGATCCAGAGACTGAGATGCATCCCATCTCCTTGGTTTGCACGGGGATTCAGCTCCACGGCCCTCTAACTGCAGTGTTCAAACAGAACTGCCCCTGCCTATGCAGTCCACATTCCGATGTTTCGGTCACCTTTCTCAGATTAGTTCTCACTGTAATAACTTTCTGGACCCCTACTCCATGTTCCAACATACCAACTCTCAGCACAATTCCTCAGGTAATTCTGTATCAAAGATTTAAACCATGGTCACTGGTACTGGGGTTAGATGAATTCAGAGCTGCCCAGACAGCTACGGCCAGGATTACTCTTTCATGGATAGATCTTTACAGCAGACAATTTAAAAACCATCGTCATCTTTGTCAAATAGCCTGTATTTTTGTTAATAGCCTGGATGAAGACACAGAAGGATGGATTTTTATGTAGAACTTGGAAGAGAATGATTATATTGGAAAGTAAAACTGATATTCAAAAATCTGGATAGACAGAAAGGTAACACTGAGCGGGGACAAATGTAAGTCCTTAGCGGGGGAAAAAAGAGATCAGCTGTAACACACCTGGCTCTGGTGACCACTGATCCTACATTAACATAAGTTGACATGAAAGCAACTCTAGAGCGTTTGTTAACTGCAAGCTCACTGTAGGTCATTGATGTGACATGTCCAGGAAGCTAGTGTTATCTTAGCTGTGTTAATAAAAATACAGGCTTGGAATTAAGAGAAGTGGTAATCCTACTGGTTAAGGACAGGGGGAGGAATCACAGTGTCCCAATGACACAAACCTGAAATAATTGTGTAAGGACAGTTATGTAATAGAAGGAACTGAGGCATAAAAATATGCTGTGTTTAGGGTATTTATTATGCAGGTTGCTGGTATCAATTACAATAGAGGAATGGTAAAAAATGAATTATGTGTGAATTTAATTCTGAATATAAGTCTTTTGATGGAGAAACTGGCAAGGAAGCACATCCAGGTTAGTGCTGTATTTTTAAATCAGATCCCAGGATTGATATTCAAGGGAACTGGAGTATTTAACCTCTGGGAGAGAAGAATTGAGAGGCATGATAATGCATCAGATGTTCTGATGGGCACTCATGCTAAAGGAGAATTAGTCTCATTCTCACAAGGGTTGACCTGGGCCCCCGGGGAAAAGCCGCCATTTATTTGAGCTCTGAAAACAAACATGATTGCCCCATAGTCCTGTCCCAGCACGACTCCAGAAGCTGGAGTGTAGAGGGGGTGGGAAAGAAGACCTGGGGCTGCTGGCGAGGGTTTTTTCCTTATATTCCTCTCCACCTCCACCAGTACTCTATGCATTGGAGGGAAGAGGTCTCGAGGTACCCTGCGAATGGCTCCAGTTTTGTCCCCATGGTGTTCAGTGTCGACAGTAGGAGTGCTTCTGTAACCACGGCTGGAGTGGGTGGGGAAAGACGTATGTGTAAAGGAGTCGGGTCCCTCCATAGGCTCAAGTCCCTACTGAAAACAATGCCTACCTAGCATGGTTCGTTTTTTACTCGGACCCTTGGTGTGGGGCTACATGGTGCTGGGGACCAGTAATTGGCTCTCCTCAGGGAAGACCTGCTGGAAAGCAGTGTGCCCAAGATCGCAAACAATTTCCTATCAACAGCATTGCCCATGCTCTGCCCATGTCTGATGAGAAAGGGACGTGGGAGGGTGGAATAGGAGGGAGGCACAGAGGGAGGGGTTGCAGGAGGGAGGGGAAAAGTGCTGGCCTCTGTGCTTTGGTCTGGCATTTGGCACCTGCTGGCGTCCAAGCAACACCAATTTCTGAGTTGATGAGTGTCCAAGGCAAAGGTATAGCCCAACAAAAGGAAAAAAGTGGGGTTATTATACCACTTACATCCGTCCTTGGTCCTCCCAGCTGATGATATTACCAGTAAGAGGATAGAGACCTCTGAAGAAGGAGATGTTGATCACCAAACCTCAGTAAAGTTTTGTAATTGGGCCACCATAGTATTACATTAATATAGAGGTTCTCAATTTGGTGAAAGGGTAGAAGAAGAGGAGGAGTAAGATTGCCCTCCAGGAGACATTTGACAATGTTTTGACTCGGAGAAGGGGGGTGCAACTGACATTTAATGAGTAGAGGTCAGGGATGTTGCTAAAATTCTTATAATACACAAGAAAGTCCTCATAACAAAAAAATTGCCTAGTCCAAAATATCAATAGTGCTGAGACAGAGAAACCATGACTTAACAGGATTTAACACTGGAGGCCTCAGTGCCCAAGACCACCCAGCGGAGTTGTTGGAGACAAAAGCATCTTAGAAATGATAGCTTTCTCCACTTTCAGGTGAGGAGTTTGAGGCTCAGAGAGTGAAGAGGCTTGTTCAAAGACTCGGGACTTGGATTGAGGTGATTAAGAACCTTGGAATAAGACAGAACTAGTTTTAAATTCCAGTTCAGTTACTTACTATCTGTGCAACTTGGGCAAGTTACTTCACCTTTTGGTGCCTTCAATTCTCTTGTTAAATGGGGACGATATTATAACTCCTTCACAGCACAAGTTTAAGGAATACGTAAGATAATGCATGTAAAATGCTTAACATAGCACATGGCATATAATAAACGGTACCTCTAATTACAAGTAGGAGAACTAGGCTCACATCTTGGCTCCTATCTCCAAGTCTTATTCTCTTTCTGTTGTATCATGATAATGCACCCCAAACCATGGCTAGACATCAGTTCTCAGAGGCATGTAGTGTAGTGGTTGTGCACTCTTGACCCAGGTGAATCTGGATTCAAGTCCAGCTCTGCCACTTTCCAACTGATAAATTTACTTACTTAATCTAAGCCTCAGCTTCCTCATCTATAAAACGGAATAATGCTAATACCTACTTTATAGGTTTGTTGTGAGATTTAAAGTTAGAACTTATATTCAACACTTTAGACCAGAGTAAGGGCTCATTATGTTTTAGTTATAGCTAATGTTTGTGGCACATTGTATTTTCCTGAAAGGGTTGCCACAGTGTCTCTCATCCAACATGTTCTTCTTACAATGTAACTATAACTCTCCTACCATCAAGAGGAGGGGTCTGATTTTTCATGAATGGGAGTGGACATATGGCTATGGGGCGGGGTGATATATTGTGAGTTCTGAGGGTAGGTGGTAAAAAGTGATACAGTTTCCGTGTGGTTCTCTTGGGATGCTCACACTTGAAACCCACCTCCATGCTGTGAGGAAACACAAGTCACCCATGCCCCATGGACAGGCCCATTTGGGGAGGAACTGAGAGCCATTATAGGAGCGGAAACTCTAGTTCTAGTCAAGCTGCCCCAACTGATGCTGAGTGGGGAGAAATGAGCAGGCTCCATTGAACCCTGTCCAACTTGCAGATTCATAAGCAAAAGAAATGATTGTCATCATTTTTAAGAACTAAGTTTTGGAACAGTTTGCGATGCAGCATTGGTAGATTATTTTTCTTAATCTGTAAAAAAGGTATTTTCCTCCTGCCCTTATCATCTCTTAAGCCTCATCATCAACACCATGAAGGAAATCAGGCACAGTTGGAGATGTTGCTGCTTCTCACCAAATCTCCTGTGATTCTTCTGGATTTTGGAGTGGATGATAAAATGCCACCACCAGCTGCAAATATGATATATGGAGATTGAGGAAGCCGAGGGTTTATCTGTGAACACAGTTTGACCAGTCTCTTTTGGAAACAGAATATTTCCAAGGCCTGAGAGGCTTCTTGAAGCTTATGGGTAATGTTCCCTGATAACACATACTCCACTATTATTCTTTCCTTTTCCCTTTCCCTTGGTTTCTGCCATTGGTGTGAAGAGGAATAACCTCTTCTGTCCACGTGAGCTTATTCAAGCTCCCTTGCCTCATTAATGGTTTCAGAACATGTGAGGTGAGGCTAGAGGACAGGGTCTGATGATGAATTGAGGAAGATTTTACCCTTCTTAGGAAAACAAACTAGTTCATTATATCAACTATGGTGTTTACATGTGTGTCTGTGCGTGATGGAAGGCGGGGAGGGAGAACTACTGAGATTAGAAGTTAAAGAACTTCCCTGCCCTTCTTCCTGAGCACAGGTGTTGTTCAGACTCTCCTTTCTTTTGCCACAATGGAAAGTCACTCAGTACGACCGCTAAGAGCCATAGGACTACTGGACTCAACAAAATACCTCCTTGAGGGGTGGGGCCAAGTGAGAACCCTATGCTTCATTCACTAAGACAAACTGGCCCGTTTTTGCATTTTACCAAAAGAATGGAATGATAATGGACTATCTGCTCCCCTACTTTTCAACCCAAACTTCATTGGTGAAAATGACCTTGGGGCAGGTGTCCAAACCTGGGATCCTGGGTTAGGGGAACGGCAGACAGTTACTTCCTGGTTTCTGGAAAATTGACAATATGTTAGAAACACAACTTCCTCTTGCATCAAATGAGAGACATTTGTAGTCTTGAAACGCTCGCATACCTTGCCCTCTGCCTCTTCCACCTGTGTGCCCCCTACTTCCTTGAAAGACCAACAGGAGAGCTCTGGGTTCCACTCTAGGATGTGCTCAGAAGAAATGAGTGGGAAGTGAACTTGATACAGCCTTAATCTTCCCCAGTGACCTTGGCATTGGAGTTCCACTTTTAGAAATGGCCTAGGAGAAAATGTTACAGAGTAGCTGAAGGATGCTTTTAGCCATCAACAGAAAGCAGCTGTGGCCTCCTAAGTGCCTTTCCAGGCCTGGTTTATGTGAAGACTCAAACTAACACTCTTACTTCTGCAAAGTGGCATTTGAGCATTTTGTCATCAAGATGTGCTGAAGGTGGGAGCTGTTTTCCTGGGCTCCCCTTCTTAGTTCTTCCTGTGTAAAAAAAAAATTGGCATGTTTCCTAATGATATTAATTCAATAGGAAAAATGTCGCTGGCTATCACAGATAAGTTATAAAAGTCAAGAATCTGGCCTGTACAAGGCATCCAGTGAGGCTATTTACTGAAAATAGTATTGCTAAATGATTTGTGAGCTGAATGGGCAAGGTGGTGGGAAGAAACAGTCTCTTCATTATGTCCTTGCGGGAAGAGGATGGGGCCAAGAAAAGCCGCTGGTGGGAGACTGACCCATGAGTCACACCAATACGAGTGGGTTTGTTGGCAGAGAAGACACTCTGAGCGTTCAATGACATTAGATGGCTTTTCTGGAGGAGGGGTAGTGTCAGCCCCTCTTTGCTGGGTCACGATGATCTCATTTTTTTGTTTGTTTGTTTTTTTATAGTCAGAGGTGAAAATAGCCTTTCACCTCCAACCAACCGCAGTATAGAGAACAGTGTGATTCATCTGTCTCCTTTTGGACTTTCTGGTGAGTCCAAGGGGCAAATTTGTGAGGCCCCAAAAGCAGCAACACTTTATTGATCCCTGGACCGAACTAGTGGTGCAGCAAACACCTTTGAGGAAGGTGAAAGGGAAACAACACAAGGAGAACTCTCTTCACCCTCCCCCCCTCCCAGCAAGCTGCCAATCACTGCCCCCTAATCGGAATAACCTTGAGTTGTTAAATAGTTTGCTGATGCTCAGCTAACCCCCCTTCTCGGCTAGGGTCCCCTTTCCTGGCAGCTACAAGAGACTGGCCTTTTCCAGAAAGTGAGGTTGGACTCCAGAACGGCTGAAGGCTCCTTATCTATCTCCCACCAGGAGTTCTGGAGGAGTGCCAAGCTGCCTTCATCATGTGACTGGGGAAGGCAGTGATTCTGGGGGGCAGCAAGCTGGAGGGGAAGGAGCTGGTGTCATCGGCTGTTGTTAAGAAAGAATAGAGGAGCCTTGGAGGAAACTCTCCAGCCCTGAGAAGATGGGAGACCTGAGCTAGGTTGCCTAGCAACAGTGCCTTGCTCCTCTCTCCATCAGCCTTTCAGGTTGCTGGGGACTCTTGTCAGCTCCTGCCTTCTCATTTTTCCCTTCAAAACTGCCCTCCATATGTCTTTTAATTGAATTCCACCTGGTTAGAAATACTCCCGGGAGTGTGAGGTATGAGTCGGGGCAGCCAGGGTGTATTTTACTCTGGACTATGACATGTCTTAGAGAGTTCTGCTCTGGGCTGATCTTCCTGAGAAGAGGACAGTGGTGTTTGGAATCCAGAAGCCAGAGCCAGATCTAGGTTCAAATTCCAGAGCCAACATTCATTAGATATGCCACCTCGGGCAAGTTTCTTAATCTCTTGATGCTTTAGGTTTTCCATTTTTAAAAAGGGAGAATAATAGTAACTACCTCAATTGAAGATTTAGTGTAGATTAATAGATAGATGATAAGTAATCGAAGATGGATAGATGGATAGAAGATAGACAGACAGACAAACAGTAGGCAGAAGATAGTAGTTGAAAAAAGATAAGCGATAAATGGGTAAAGCAAAGATGAGTAGACAGATGGAGGAATAGATAGGTAAATGATAGATAAATAGATTAGATGATAGATAGAAAGATAGATAGATAGATAGAGTCAGACAGACAGACAGACAGGCAATAAACAGAAGGTAGAATATAGTAGCTGAAGAAAGATAAAAGATAGGTAAATGAACAGAAGATTGAAGGAAAGATAAATAGAAGGAATGATGGATGGATGGATGGTAGGCAAGTAGATAGGTAGATAGACAGATAGACAGACTGATAGATAAACCTAGAAAAGTGCTTGGAACAAAGAAGTCTTTTTATGTGTCAGTTATTTATAGTCCTAGAGGACAGCTGGACATAAAAACTTGCTCCCAGGTTGGGCAGAGGAGTAGGATCCTCAGAGCTGCAGTTTCATAATTGTGTGTGGTGTTGGGAGATTTCAAAGACAGCTTCTAACGGTGGCTTGCTGTGGGGTCTTGAGCAAGTGGTAACTTGCTTTCTCTGCTCTTGGTCTCCCCATCTACAAGATCAGAGCATGGGACCACAAGGGCCTGAATTTCCTCTCATCCTCCCTTGTCTTATGACGCTGGGATGTGGATTAAGCTCTGAGCTACCTCTGTTTCCACAGCTGTGGGGGGGATTAGAAAATGTGACAGTGGGAGAGGTCTTCAGTTGAGCCCCAGAGGGAAAGTTTGGGGGAGTCATGGGTGACAATCACTCTTCATAGCCTCTAGAGGGAGGGCCAGGCCTGGGAAGAGTTCAGGGCCCTGCTCAGAGCTCCTCTGTACCTCATTTCTGGTAGTTGCTCTCAGGATTGTAATGTACCTAACTTTTCACTTTCTATTTAAATGTAATATTTGACCACTTTAAGTAGAATGTGGAAACCTCACAACCATATATTCCCTTTCCCTTTTACTTTATGTTATATATATGTCATATATATTACATCTACATACATTAAGAGTCCTCTACACCCTAACAGTGTTATATTTTGACTTTCAATAGTCATGCATATATTTTTTAAATTTAAGAGGAGAAAATAGTTTGTTATATTTATTCAGATGTTTACTATTTCTGTTGTTCTTCCTTCATTCTGAAGTTCTAATTTTCTCTTGTGTCTGAAGAACTTCCTTTAACATTTATTTTACAGCAGGTCTGTTGGCAATGAAATCTCTTGCTTTTACTTCATCTGAGAATGTATTTGTTTCACCATCATTCCTGAAGAATATTTTCATGGGATATAGAATCTTGACAGTTCTTTTCTTTCTGGCCTCCATGGTTGCGGAGAGAAATGTGCCCCTTTCTCTGGCTGCTTTCAAGATTTCTTCGTCGCCTTTCCTTTTCAGTTTGATTATGTTGGGTTTTATTTGGATTTATCCTGTTTAATGTCCCCTGAGATTTTTGCATCTGTAAATTTGTCTTTCACTGAATCTGGGAAATTTTCTGTACTTACTTGTTCAAAAAATTTTTTTTCTGTACCAATATTTTTTCCTCTCCTCAAGGACTCCAATTACATGCACAATTAGAATTCTTCTGTAAGAAAGATTTGTCCCTTCTCTCTCGTTTGTTTATTTATTTATTTATCTATCTATTTATTTATTTATTTAATCATTTATATCAGAATGGGTTCGTGGATAATTATTTTCTTCTTAGGTTATAATCCAATATTATTATTTATTTTGTGGCTCAAGTTGTTCTAGCTTTGGCTACTGAGAGCTTTTTCAGGTTAGCTCCTGAAATATGCCCCATCCTTTTTCCTCCCCCTAGAATCAGCCATTTCTCCAAATTGTCTTGGGTCCTTTCATTGGAGAAAAATACTTAGAAACCAAGATTTGGGCACTGGGCATGCTTGTGGCTGTTAGGAGGTCACTGTCTGTAGCTGCTCTTAGAGGACAGAGCTATGAAATACATGCATGTGTACTAACCCGTGGATGCTCATAGCTTTTCATTCAGCTCTTTCCTGTAGGAAATCTCCTGCTAGGCACTACCATCTACCTTATTTTATGGTTGTTTGTGTTCATAGCTTATATTCTCTACCACCCTATCACTTCTTAGAGAGCTAAGTTCATACCTGAGGCATTTTTTTTTATACCTTCTCTGGTGCCACGCACATTATAGGAACCTGGTGCATGTTCACTGGTGGCACAAATGAGTTGTGGGGGTTGCAGGCTTCATGACTTTTTTTAAATGGTAATAGCCCCAGGTGTTTATGTGAAAGACAATATTTAAAGTTATTAATATAAAAAAGTTTACCATTTGAGGGAGATCTCACTCATGTAGAACAACTAGTCCTCTACAGTGCAGGAAGCAGGAAAGGTTCCTACATTGCCATTGAAACAGCAGCTGTTTGGAGAACTCTGATTGGCTGCCTGGCAAGGGACAAGCTGTGCTTCTTTCTGTCTGAGCTTCCCGTATTTAGCTCGCCCACAGATGCCCAAGGCTTTATTTGCCCTGCCCCCAGCAGGCCTGGTCCCACTGCCTCAGGTCCCCAATTAACCAGTCACTATCAGTCTCAAACAGGAGAACAAATATTTTATGCTTTCACCTTTCCAGTCCTATGCTCCCCAAACCCAGGGATGGTGGTCATATTTTCACAAGTCAGGAAACCTGCCTACCTGTTGGCTTGGTTTCTTATTTGCAGGCCTGTTTTTAACTTCTGGTTTTCTCTAAGGCCTTCTAATGGGAATCTAGACTATCTCTGTTTCTGGTTGTGATGTCCTCAATTTCTCTCCTGGGTGCAAGCATCCCCTCCTGCCTCTCCTGCCCCAGGTTTAACATTAGAAGGTTAGGCAGTCAATAAGCAAATGTTCAGCCAGCACCCTGGGATGGCTGAATACAGGGCTTGGCTTGCTGGAGAAGGCTGCAGCCGGGGCTGCCAAGGCCCAGCTGACAGCTGGGAGGACAGCGCACCCCCCTACCCTGCCCTTCCCCACCTCAGGCAGTGGCTTTCCCCTCCTTCTGTACTATATCCCCTGACTGCTATGAGGCAAAGCAGCATGCAGTTCCCAAGCTCTGGGTTGGGTGCCAGAGCTTGCAGTCCAGAGTCAGCTATTGTTTGATTTGCCTAAACCTGGCTCAGCAGCTGACAGAGAGCCAGGCATGTCTCCTTGTGGGTGGGAGGTTCACATTCACACGGGTTGCCGTGAACTACTATCTGGTATTTGTTCTGGCTGTTTGCTGTGGGACATCTGTGAGAAGCCATGCATCTGGGAGAGAGGGAATTTTCTGGGGAGGCAGAGGGGGAATTTAGAGTATGAATGGGCCTGGGGAGACAGAGGTCAGACTTGACTAGGAGGTGAGAGGAGTCCCGAGCATCTTCCCAGGACCTCAAGGCCAGCAGGAGCCCAGAGTCCTGCCTGGAGGTTCAGAGATGATACAGCATCTTTATTGCTTATGTTTCCCTCTCTCTCCCGCCGCCCCCCCCCACCGTCTCTCCTTCCCTCTTTTTCTTCTCTCTCTTCCTCGCCCTCTCCCTCCCTCTCCTCCTCTCTCTCTCCTCTCATTTTTCTCCCCCCTTCAGAAGACTGCAGTACAAACTGACAGAGAGCAGGATCCTATTCATACTCCAAATGTGGAAACAGGAGGGATTCAGCACGCAGCTGAAGTGGCTCTGGATCTTCTGGAACAGCTGGCCCACCTCTCCATCTCCACCCCAGGGGCTATTTCCCGGGCAGTCTCTTAGGAGCTCTGCAGAGGACCAGCTTGCATTTGCTTCTCACCCTGGGCCTCCTTGTCCCTTGGCCCCTGCCCATCTGTCCATCCCAGCTGATGGGAAGCCAGCAGACAGAGAGCGCCTGCCCCAGGGGCCCGGGCAATGTGATGTGTTTGAGCACTTAACTCACTTTAATGGCTCCAGCGGCTTCTTTCTTCCCTGTTAGGAGGCTATTCCACAGTATTAATTTCTTTTACATAATCTTTTCTCTAGGCCTGGCTCACAGGCTATTGTCCTGAGAACACAGACAGGCGGAGTCAGACCTCTACCCAAGCTTAGCCAACTCCTCCACACTGGCGATGATTTTCTGAGGCAAAAATAACTTGAGAAGATCCTAAGATGCAGAGGATCTCAGGAACCACTGGGAAAATGCCTGATGGCTCTGGTGGCTGTGAGGGTGACAGTGGATTCAGGGGAAAGAGAAGACAGCAGTACAGAAGAAAGCATCTCTGAATGAAACTTGTAGAAGAGAAAAATATGTTTTAGCAAACATCATACTTTAAAAATATTACCATTTAGGTGAACAGACACAAAGATATCTATATTTTTCTTGAATAACAGTCATTAAACCTAATTTAATTTAATTTAATTTCTTTTGGGGGAGGCTGATTATTACCGGCTGCTAATATCCTGGTGTGAAAGTGTCTTCCAAGGTGTGTGGCTGAGCACTCCTACCCTGCCCATCCTGGATCACTGAGCCTCTGGAGTTCTGATGTCTTTTCCCCCTCCTTTTTTCTCTTTTGTCGTCTTTATGGTTATGCTATATGTCATTTGTTAAGGATACCAGTGTGCCTGTTTCTCAGACTGCTCACTCCCCTAATCTGTAGCTTTAGTCCATTGTGAGCAAGCAAACTATAATTTTAAACTAAGGAATACACACACACACACACACACACACACACACACACACACAACTATTAGAGTTAATAAGTTCATTAAGGTCACAGGATAAAAAAATCAATTGTATTTCTATATATGATTAATGAGCAATCAAAAATTTTAAAAAATTCCATTCACAATATCAATAAAAATACTTAGAAGTAAATTTAACAAAAGGAGTGCAAGACCATATACTGAGAACTACAAATACTGCTGAGGGAAATGAAAGAAGATAAAAAAAAATGGAGAAGCTCTTCATGTTCCTGAATTGGAAGTCTCAATAATGATAACATGACAATTCTTCCCAAATTGATCTATAATCTCTATAAAAGTTCAAGGTCCCCCCTTTTGTTTTTACAGAAAGCAATAGGCTATTCCTAAAATTTGTATGGAAAAGCAGAAACCTAGAATAAACAAAACAATTTTGCCCCGCCCCCCCCCCCCCCCAAAATAACAAAGTTGGAGAACTTTCACTTCATAATTTCAAAACTTACTATAAAGCTAGATTATCAAGACAGCATAGTACTGGCATAAAGATAGGCTTATAGATCAATGGAACAGAACTGGGAGTCCAGAAATAAACCTTTATAGTCAATTGATTTCGGCAAAGGTGCAAGGCAACTCAATGAAGAGTCTTTTCAATAAATGATGCTAGGATAATTGAATATCCACATGCAAAAAGATGAACTTAGACCATTACCTCTCACAGTATACAGAAATTAACTCAAAATGGATCATACATCTAAATATAAGGGCTAAAACTATAAAAATTTTAGAGGAAACTACAGGAGAAAATCTTTGAGACTTTGACTTAGGCACAGATCCTTGACTATGACACGAAAAGCATGATTCATTGTTCTAATCTGATTATTTGCATCCTCCCTCAAATTCACGTGTTGATATCCTAATCCCCTAAAGGTGATAGTAATATTAGTAGACAGGGGGATGGGGGTGAGAGGAGATTAGGTTATAAGGGGGACGCTCTCCTGAATGAGATCAGTGCTCTTGTAAAGAGATCCCAGAGAACTCCCTATCCTTTCCCATGATACATTGAAAAGGTGCCAGCTACAAACAAGGAAGAGGGCCCTTACTAGAACATGACCATGCTGGCACCTTGATCTTGGACTTCTCAGCCTCCAGAATTGTGAAAAATAAAATTCTGTTGTTTATAAGCTACCAAGCTATAGAATTTTATTGTTGCAGTCCAAATGGATTAAGACATTCATAAAAGAAAAATATATTTATAAACCGACTTCATTAGAATTAAAAAGTTTTGTGCTTCAAAGACACCCATTAAGAAAAGGAAAATATTTTTTAAAAAGAGTAAAAAATAAAAGAAAATGAAAAGGTAAGTCACAGACTAGGAGAAATATTTCCAACTGCATCTGATAAAGGACTTGTATTGAGATTACACAAAGAATTCCTACAACTCAATAATAATATTAGCAACTCAATTAAAAAATAGGCAAAGGACCTAGATAGACATTACAACAAAGAAAGTATATGAATAATCACTTAGGACTTAAAATGATGTTCACATCATTAGTCATTAATAAAATGCAAATTAAAACACAATGAGATGCCATTTCATACCCGCCAGATTGGCTATAATCAAAAAGCCAGAAAACAAATGCTAATGATGATGTAGAGAAATAGAAATCCTCCTACATTGCTATGAACACGTCAAATGGTACATCCAGTCTGGAAAACAGTTTGACACTTTCTTTAAAATTTAAACATAAATTTACCATACAGCCCAGCAGTTCCACTCCTAGGTTTCTACAGAACCAAAGGAAATGAAAACGTGTTCAGCATAAAGACTCACACAGAAATGTTCACAGCAGCATTATGCACAACAGCCCAAAGCAGAAACAATCCAAATGTCCAACAACTGATGAATGGATAAATAAAATGTGGTATATCCATACAATGAAATATTATTCAGCCATGAAAAGGAAAGAAGTACTTATTCATGCTGTGACCTGGATGGACCTTATAATTATTATGCTAAGTGAAAGAAGCTAGACACGAAAGATTACACATAATATGATTCCATTTATATGAAATGTCCAGGAAACGCAAATATGGGGGTAGAAAGTAGACAAGTGGTTGGCTAGGGATAGAAACAGATTAACTGCAGATGGGCATGAAGGATTTTATTGAGATGATGAAAATGTTCTAGAAATGGAGTATGATAATGGCTACTTATCTCTGTAAATTTACTAAAATTCATTGAACTAAATGCTTAAAATGGGTGAATTTTGTGATTGTAAATTATATCTCAATAAAGTTAATTTTTTTAAAGAGTAATTAGGTGCTAAGTGAGGGACCCAGGTACTTACCCTTAAGAAAAGTTCTTGAACTTTAGTCACATAGTAAATTATAAGCTTTTCTACCAAAAGGAATGTCTGGGAGAGCAGAGTCTTGTTTTGTTCATTTCATTATCCTGTTTTCTGGGGCACAGCAACTCTCAATGAGTTTTAAGGAAAGAAAGGCATGATTGCACAATGGGGCTGCTAGTTTGGTTACTAGAGGTAACGTACTGTTTCTTTCTTGGCTCCAGAGCGTTGTGCACGGTTAGTGTTCCCTGGGTCACATCTATTCCAGCTCTCCTGACTGCCCCCTGGACTGCTAAAGGGCTGGTGGCGATTGTCCCACAAAGTCAGTACTCACTGCATGTTCCTTTATCTTGCCGTTGTTCCATGTAGGCGGTCAGGACGGCAGAATTCTTGTCCTGACCTTGTTTCTCTCAGAAGGCCCAGCAAGACCATCTCATATTCTCTGCAGCTCAAGTCTTCACCCTTAACCCCGAAGGCACCAAGTCACTGGGGAGGCAGAGCCTGAGTGTTGGGGCTACAGAGGGTGTTTCCCACAGAGGCTAAACGTGGGGAAGTGCACCAGCCAGATGTAAGTGAAAGAGCCAGGCCGGGGGTTGCAAAGCAAGGCCTTCGAAGCTAACGGCTGGATCTTCCAGTCTGTGCAAACCAGACCATTTCATTTTTTGTACTCTTCTATTTATTTATTTTTTCCTCCATTACTCATTCCCTTCGCTTGGTAAAGAGAATAGAATTCCAAAATGTGGCAAATATTCTCAGAGCTGCAGAAATAAATCATTGCCCTTTTGTATAAATGGGGAAGAGAAATGATGAAACAGATTGTATCAGATAGATGTATTTTTTGAAACCTTTGTTCTTTTGTTCTTTCACACCATAGGGACCATGTAGTGTAATCCCGTGTGTTTTACAGATAAGGAGATTGAGATCCAGAGAGAGTGGGGGCGAGGGGTGGGGAATCTCACTCAGATTAACATTGTTTGAAAATGACACAGGCAAGATTCCAGCTCAGTTTAGACTCTCCAGAGGTCAGTCTGCTCTAACCACCAGAGCCAACATCATGTGGGAAGTGTAGGCAGAGAAGTAAAGTGGAATAGCTTGACTTCTACATCCAAGTAAAAATAATTCCCCTATTTGCAGACACTTAGGAGATCACAGGCTCGAGGGTAAAAATAAAACTTGCTTTCTGACAGCACAAATCTTGTCAGACTAATCTAATTTCTCCTCGCCTGAGAGTCAGGCTTGGCTATTTAGAAGGAAATGGACCATGGGGGGAGGAGTTTTACTGCTGGACCGGGCAGGGCCTCTCCATTGGTGGACATTCCTTCGTTCTCTTTGGCTCACCTCACTATCTCCAGAGTCTGCTGCCAGGTTGGAAGGAACTTCCCCAGGCTCCTCCATCCCCAGAAGTGGAGTCCTGCCCAAGGGGGAGATGACCACAGAGACATGAGAGCAGAAGATACCAAGAAGTGAAACAATGGGTTTCGCTTGCCCTTTTTTCCTTCTATTTGATGCCAGGTGTTTTCCACATTGTTTCAGCCCTCTGCCAAAGGTCACATCATTCAACCCTTCGAAGAGTCTCAAAACCCCCAAGCTGGTGTTTCACTTGGCGACAAGGACAGACTGCTGAGGGGTAGCAACAAATGGTCTGCAGATGTGTTCTGAGTTTGCAACAATTGACCCCGAAATCAAGTTCTGAGGGTAGGGAATGTTCTGACCCATTTCTTGTCTCACCAAGGGTGGAAATTAAGAGCAGTGGTGACATCTACTCTCTGTCATTTTTTACCTTATTTGAATGTGAATGGACAAGCTGTTCTCTCATCTTCCCTTTAAAAATAATGTGTGAGGACGTGGTTCCACAGGGTAGCCATTAGTGCGTCTGCTTTACATGCATAAGGTCCTGGGTTCACAGGCCCCAGTGGAGTCACGGTCCAAGGTCTATGGCCATGCCACCCTGAACAAGCCCGATGTCTGATCTCAGAAGCTAAGCAGTACTTGGATGGAAGACCACCTAGGAAGATCAGGTGCTATAGGCATAAATAATAATAATGATAAATAATAAAAAAAAAAAAGTGGGCATGTGAGTCATATCAAAAGAACAAGCTATTGTGATTTCTAAACAAAAGGACTGTTAACAAAAGATTTTCAGAGAGTACGTGTTTCCTCTGTCACTGCAGATACATGGCCCATCTTTTGGAAGAGCCTCAGAGAGTTATCAGCACAGTGTATTTTTCCAGTCTGCTTTCCAGGAGGAGGAAAAACGTCCTCTGTGCAGTGCACCTGCCCCAGGCACCCAGCACGTGCAGGGCTCCCATATCGTATGTGCTTTATAAATGCTTACTGCACTTCACCACGCCTAAGTGAGAACACTACAAGACTTCGGTTAAGGGTTATACCTGGTAAAATTGGGGCAGGGTGTCTTTTAATGTTTCCTTCCTTATTCCCTTTTGTTCACTTGTCTGCCTCCTTTACCATGTCTGGACACTTACAATGACACAGCTGCCATTCTCCAATTTTATGGCCTTATTACTGTAAACATTATTATCAATAATGTCCTCACTGGCCTTCCTGCCAAGGCTGGTCTCTCTGCTGTTTTATTGATTTTCTAAAACGTGGCTACGATTCCCACACGTCACATTGCCCGGCCCAAGCACTGGCCTGACTTCCCATGGTTTCGCTGAGTCCAGATTCCTGCCTTTAAGAAGCTTTCCAGGTCTGGCCTCAGCCCCACCAATCTGGACCATATTTTATCACTCCCCGACCCATGCCATTCTTCATGCAGGCTGCTCTGCTCCGTCCTTCTCGGGGCCAGGGTGGCTCTTGCCTTTGCTCTTCCTTCACCTGGGATATCCTCTCTTCTTCTTCTTACTTACTGAACAAAATTGATTCTGACCTTTAGGCCCAGAGGCTGCTCTTGATGGAAACTTTGCCAAATAGTCTAGCCCACCCTGGTGATGGTGGTCATGGTGCTTGTGGTGGAGGTGGTGGTCCTAGTAGAAACAATGACAGATTATTAAGCACCTACTGTATCAGCCAGTGTGGTGTAGTGGGTAATGCTGCTGCTAGCCAGTCTGTCTGAGCACAAATTCTGGTTTTGTCACCTTCTAGCTGCTGACTTTGAGCAAGTTACTTGACTTAGTTTCCTGCTTTATATACTGAGAATGACAATAGTACCTACCTCGTAGAGTTAATCTATGTAACGGTACCTGGCATATAATAAGTGCTTTAGAAGTATTATCGTTCTATAGTAATTTATGGGTATTATCTGTAATTTCAAAACAGTCCACAAAGGTGAGTATTCTTATTCCCTTTTTATAGATAAAAAAGAAAAAAAAAAAACCGCAAAGCTCAGAAGGATTAACTAACTGTCCAAGATCACTCAGATAATATGCAGAGGGACTGAAATTCTGACTCTGGTCTGCCTGCCCCTGCCGACCAATGCTTACCTTTAAATTTTATAGCACTTGTGGCTGTTTTCATGGTGTTTTATGTTCAAATGCTCTCCAATTCTACTCTGCATGCATACTGGTTTACCTCCTCAGCTTTTAAGCCATTTGTGGCCAAGATTGGTTCCTACATTCTGTGTCGTACAGTGATTGGTGAAAGGGTATCAAGGACACAAGTGTACCCTGTGAATAAAGGGCACAAACGAGTGACCACAGGCACACGGCTATGCATAGGTGGGGACCCAGCAGGATTCTCCCATTGGAAGGGCCAGGTCCTCCACTTTCAAGTCCCCATGGAGCTGTCCTACAACCAATGAGTCCGCCAGACCAGGGAGAGAATCCTGTCAGGTCCTCTTCCTTACCGTCTGGGTCACGGAGTTACCTGGGGCTGGCTCCGCTTCTCACCAAAGGCTGCAGCTCCTCTCCAGGTGGCCCTTTTCCACATAACGGTCTCCTTCTGGGTCTGGTCACTGCCCCTTGTAGGGATGGGAGGAGCTCTGCTGGTAGTAGCCCTGTGTACTACACTACCCTTGCAGCCTCCTCTCCCTGCACTCACCTTTGTAAATAGTTTCTTTGTTAAATTCTCTTCGAGTTAGCCTGATATGAGGGTGTCATGTGTTTCTTGATAGGAACTAGTTCCATAGGACTCGCAAGCTTCCTCCCTACCCCGAGACTTTCGTTTATGTGTGAGGACAGTCTGGGTCACATGGTTACCTCCAGCTAGAGGAAAGGGTGGAGAAGCAAGGATTTAACTCTTGCAGCCTCTATAAGGGAAGATGGCAAGGGAGAAGGGAGTTGGGAATCAAAATAGCTGTCACAAACAGTAATAAATGTTATTTTAAATACACACAAAGACTAGACTCCCATGCCCAGCTGCCTGTCGGCTCAGCATTGCCCTCTCATGATTTGGGGGCTGAGCAAATCTGGTCAGACATGAAGGTCAGGGCTTAAGGTTCACCTGATCCGAGCCCTTCCATGTGACTGAAGCCAATTTATGACAGTCCTGCCATGTGGCCATTCAAAATCGACATAAACACTTACCGGACAGGAAGCTCACTACCCCAGAGCTCAAATCATTAAAGAGTGCTCTGTCACACAGCTGAAATCTTCTACCCTTGTAATGCTTTGCCCTCCACTGGGGCACAGACAGACCCCTTGTCCTCATGCCACTTCTCATGTTCATGAGGGCCTGGCATCCCCTAGTTAGGCCCTTTTTTCTCCCAGGTTTGCATCTTCACTTTCTACAATTTCCTCTTATTCCTGCAATACAAAACCCTTTGCAATAAGCCTTAGGGTGACTTTTGAAAGACAAATTTAAATAATTTCCTCCCAAGTATGTCGGATTTAGAAACCAGAATTGCCATAGTATTGCTAACGCAGTTGCTATGTCTCTGCCTTCATTTCATTGCAAAGTGCTTCTCTCGAGAGATTCACATACAATGGAATTGGAAAGGGCATCTTTGTGTCTGAAGCACTTGGTATCTGCCCTTCCGTCTGGCTGCCTGTGTGCCGGGCAGTGACTGAGTGGCCCTGCAATCTCATTCACATACTGTTCACACCCTTATCAAGGTCATTTGATGGAAGGAGTGGATTCAAGTATAAAAAGTGCCCAATTAATAGTGTGCATGCTGGAATGGTGTTAATTAGTAATATCAATATTGCAGCATGTCCAGCAATCTGTTCAAACACTATAACACCTCATGAAGAAAAATTAAAAATTAACCCTTCATGAACATGTTTCCTGATAGGCTACAAGTCTAGGGAATCATTTTTAAATGGAGACTGAGCTTCTAATTAGAGGGGTTAATGCTCTTGAGTGGAGCCTGCCCACAAGGATGGGACTCTTAAGAGAAGTATTATCTTGAAGAACAGGTCTATAGGAAGAGACAAGTGAGTTGTGAAGGAGGAAGGTGAATTAGGAAGAGCCTGACCTGAGGATTAAGCCAAAGGGATGCAGCAGGCACTTTGGTACCTAACCAGAGAAGTAGCAAAGGGATAGGGTTGGGAGTTGAAGAGCAGAGCTGTGGGCCACCCAACCCAAGAAATAAGTCCCTGAACTCTGGGCTTGCGGAAGGGCATTCCTTTATGCTGAGCTTGGAGAATCTTCTCTGAGCGGGTTGCTTTATGGAGCTACATGGATTCTGCTCAGCCTGAACTCATAGAATGTCAGTGTTGGATATGACCTTGAGAAGGTCAAGTGCAACTGTTTGGATCTGTAGACAAGGCAACAGAGAAGCCCAGGAAGGCCAAATGATTTGTTCAAAGGTACACGGCAATTAAGTAAGGGAGCTAGACTTGAAGGCAGGATTTCTCATTCCATATTTAGTGTTTTCTCCATTGTATAAAGGTACCCCATTGTATTTTGTAGTATAATTTATTCAGGGAATGTTTAAGTCCCTCATTCAATCTATAAACATCTACTATGTATCAGACATTGTGCTAGATACTCTCCTCCCACCTTCGCCAAGTTACTCACAGTGTTACAGGAAAGACGAGTTGAATAAGTAGTTGCAAGCAAGTGAATGTGAGCCATGCTAGGGTCAGTCATGGGTGTGCTGTGAGCACAGAGGAAGTACCTGGGGTTAGAGATGGCTTCGTGAGGAAAGGCCAACAAAAAAAATGTCATTTTCATAGTTATCAAGCTTGAATCCAATCCCAGATGTGCCAGGTACTGGAAATAACCCAACATCCCAAAGAAGGGGAAGCTGGAGGCGGGAGTCTAGCACACTGGTGGAGTGCATGATGGATGGGCTTTGTTCAGACAAACCTATCTCTGAACGTTGTCTCCATTGCCTCCTCACTGGGTGACCTCAGGCATTGCCATTGCCTCACTGGTCAGGGGTGCTAATATCTTGAGTTATTGGGAGGATGAAACAGGAGAATGTAGGTAATGAATTTAGCACAGGGCTTGGCACACGGTAAATAACCCCTAGTTCAATGATTCTAGCTGCCCATGTGGCTGGCGTTAGAAACGGTTATTTTGCCGCAGACTTCAGCCTGCTCTCCATTTGGAGCAGTCAGAAGCACCTCTCTGAATTCACAGAATCAGAGAGCATTAGCCCACTGCTTCCCAAGATGAGACTGCTGTTGGGACACAGCTGCATCCAAAAAAATTCGTGCTTTCTCTCTCACTCCAGGCCTGCAGTGTTAATTAGGAAGACTGTATGCGCGAAGGCCTGGCTTTTCTTTCCTAATCTCTCAAAAAAGCTCTTTCGATCAGCGCCTTGAATGGATGTGCAAGGTCTCAAGTCTTGCAAAGACGTGTTAAGAATCTGCAGGAGGTGTCACCTCCTTTAACACCTGCCTCTGCACACCCTGAGAGGGAGTGTCAGAGCATTTTGGCCTCTGTTTCCAGCTCCCAGAAGGCTTACTCTTGGACCAGCTCTTCTACTTCTTACTCCCACCTGAGCCTGGGCCTAATGAGTTTGTGCAGAATTGGAAAGGACAGGCCTCGCTGGCTTTCTCCGAAGCACAGGAGAGTATGCTAGATGCGACTGCCTTCTCCTGGATCCATGGCAGCTTGGGATAACTTGGTGGGTCTGCTGTTTTCACCCAGCCCTGGGCCCTGCCCCTGGAATGACCACATGAGTGGGTTCTTTTGGGATAGGGCTGGTGGGAGGTGGGTGGGGCACATGGTAGAATGTGAAGGAGAGAGGTCAGGGCTGCTAAATGGGTGTAAAGGAATGTGGGGTCAGGGTTCCAACTTCTACCTTATTTCCCTACCCCGTCAATTCCACCAACTATCATTTAGGACTGTAGGAATCAAATGAGTATGTATGTGGCTATTCGCTCGTTTTCCCTCATGCCACCTCCAAAGCAGGATTTAGCATTTTCTCGTTTCTCTTAAAAAGAAAACTCACTCACAAGGCATTAGTGAGAAACAGAGACTTCACTAGTGATTTGTAATGGGGCAGAGAGGGTCTATGTAGCATAGCACTCAGAATTTCATGAGAGAGAGAGGGAGAGAGGAAGAGAAGAGGGTGGGAACAAGGGAGGAAAATCTCCATTAGGGTCTTGCTTTTCTGTCTGTCTTCTTGGTGTTTAGCCACAGGGTCTCCTTCTCTCCCGCTCTTCCCCACAAAGCCTCTAATTCTCCCTCGACTCCTGTCCACCACTTCTGAGAACCTCTCTATTTCCTCCTATCTCATCTGGGTACTTGGCTCAGGCCCTATGCCCTATTCTTTCAGCCTATATCTTCTGTCTCATCACTAATTGAGCAGTGTACCCCTTGAGCTACTCAAAAGCAGTGGGATTGTAAATAACCACACTCGCCAGGCCTCATCCTGCACTTAGTTTCTTGTGGTCCTCCAGTTCCCTTTCCCACCTCCTGAATTCCTGTCAGGTGACTTGCAAATAATACAAGACTCTTCATGGCACATGAACTTCTTTTTTTTTTTTAATTAAAAAACTTTTTAATTACAGTTAATGTTCAGTATTAAATAGGTTTCAGCTGTACAGCATTATGGTTAGACATTTATATAACTTACAAAATGATAAATCTAGTACCCACTTGGCACCATACGTAGTTCTTACAATATTATCGACTGTGTTCCTTGTGCTGTACTTCACTCCCAATAACTATTTCGTAACTACCAATTCGATCTTCTTAATCCCTTCACCTTTTCACTAAGCCCCCAGCCCCCTTCCATCTGGCAACCATCAGTTTGTTCTCTGTATCTATGAGTTTGTTTCTGTTTTGTTTGTTTATTTTGTTTTTTAGATTCCGCATATAAGTGAAATCATATGTTATTCGTCTTTCTCTGTCTGAATTGTTTCACTTAACCTAATAACCTCTAGGTCCATCTATGTTGTCACAAGTGGTTAGATTTCATTCATTTTTATGGCCGAGTAATATTCCATTGTATAATGTACCACATCTTCTTTATCATTTTTTATTGTAGTATTTAATCCATTTACATTTAAAGTAATTATTGATAAGTATATATTTTTTGCCATTTCATTCATAGTTTTAAGATTGTTTTTGTAGTTCCTTTCTTATTCTCGTGCTCTCTTCTTTTGTAGGTTGATGACTTTCTGTAGTGTTGTGTTTGGATTTCTTTCTCCTTATTTCTCGTATCCCTCTTATAGATTTTTTTATTAATGGTTCCCATGTGCTTCATATATACCAAGCTATGTTTATAACAGCCTATTTTAAGTTGATGGTCACTTGAGTCTGAACACATTCTAGAATCACTATCAATTTTACTCATTATCTCCGCATTTATGTTTTTATTGGCATATGAGTATTTCTATTTCCTAGGACTCAGGATATATTATTCATGGTTGCATTTGGGTTGGGTGTTGTTGTTGTTGTTGTTGTTGTTGTTGTTGTTGTTGTTGTTAGAAGTTTTGGAGAATCCCTTTGGTGCATAGAGGAAAATCACCAAATAGACACTAATCTGCCTCCCAAATAAACATAGAATGACAATCTCACAAGGGTAAGGGAACTATTCATAGCCAAATACCTTTTATGGTACAAAATATTCTTTCAAAATATACTAGAGGCTTCGCACTGCACAGATTCTTCCCTGGAATATAGCAGAAGACACGGCTTACCTAGTCTATTCCCTCCATCCCTGGCTCAGCTGCCATTGCAGCTGTACCCACTAATGGAATCAAGTATTATTCCTGCTGCAGGCAGATGTTAATGAGCCCTCTGCATTGAGGGAAAACACTCATGTCATCTTCTCATTCAGCACAGCACTGGCAAAGACAGTTTTCCATGCCAACCCTATATATCTCTCACCCTCATGTCTCAAGTCAATGCTGTAATCCATTACCAAACCTTCTCAGAGCTGTTTGGGTAGTTTAGACAGGCATATGAGAAATGGGGTTTGTCAATGTTAATAGTCCAACACATTTCCTTATTGCAGTCTGTCAGCATACAAAATGCATAGACTTCAACCAAGAAAATAAAGTGTTTGAATTAGTCCAAAGAAATTTGAGTTGAAACAGAAGAGGGTGTTGGCTGAAATTTTTAAGAGTTATACTTTGTTTTCCTTTGGAGAAAATGGAGATCTAATTTTTGACTGACACGATAAAACCAAAGCATATGACCCATTTTTCAGAGATTTACTCACAAATGTATACATTTTGTATAATATATATTTTATATATAATGTATTTATATAATATAATGCATTTTATAACATATAACATTTACTATATAATTATAATAAATATATTTAATATAATTATAATATAAAATCACAAAATGACATATTCTAATGTAGCATACATATGTTTAGATATCATATATAGTTAATAACACTTTGCATTAAGACCATTCATTCCCTCCTCATTTTTTTATAGGTGCCTCAGAGCATGTTTGTATCATGGGACAATAAATTGAAAAGCTGGCGGACTAAGGACCAACCCTACATTGCAGCTGCTTGGGGAAGAGAGGACAGAAGTATTGATTTCACGAAGCTTTAGCTGATTACAGAGGAGCAGTATATCTCCAACTTTCCATTCCCCAGGTGGCTTTCTGCATTCCTCTTGTCACAGCTATGCAGCATTGCATGTCCACGGCAGAGGAAATGAAACTTTTGAGGTCTTGATGCCTGGGCTTGGGTCCCACCCACCTATCCACAGTGCAGGCAAGCACGCCCTCAGACCCATCTGAGCCGTCTGAGCAGAGTGCTCAGGCTGAGAAGGGGCTGTATGGCAGAGATTTGTGATGGAAGAGGCAAAGACTGCCATGGCAAAGCATGTGACTTCCATTCTCTGGGGCTCTTTCTCCTCCTGGGGTTAATTACACCAACCTGCATCTCAGGGAGGGTGAGTTAATTGCCAAACACTTCACAGTTATCAGAAGCCCACAAGGTGCTTTATGACCATAAAGCATTATATATAATTATTGTTCACAATCATAAAGGTCCAGAGTATCAAAGGCTCCCATGGCAACCTGAACTCTTCTCCTTTCTTCTTTCACACACAATGATAGACTTTTTTCATTATAGTATTAAATGCAGCTCATAAACCTGCCTGCCATATTATTGGGTAAATATTTATTTTTATAGGCTGAGATAAGTAGGCAGTGCTGGAGTAATGATTCCTTTTCTAAATGCTCCAGACAGTCCCAGCTCTCATATGCCGACCTGCACAGGACACGCAGAATACCAGCCCATGTGCTTTTCTTCATTGGCAGCAGCAAAATTTTTTTCAGGTAGATGTCATGAGGAAGGATGTGGAATGAGACTTTATTTTTATGATATGTCAGTAAGAATAGCCCAGGTTGACCGAGAGTATCTCATAAATATAGCAAAAGCATATCCTTACTAAACAAGCAATATAGGAGAATATAAACTATCAATCAATTGAAAGGCTGACTTACAGGGAAAGGATGGGATGTATCCCAGAATGAAGGCACAGGCTATGAGACTTGGCAAGTTTATCAAGTTGACTAAATGAACTGCTGAATAGAAAAGTTCAGTGTAAAAGCTCCTTGACTCTTATATATTTACGGTTTTGTGCATAGTAATGGTGGTATCAGTGGAAGGAAATCAACCTTATGTATGTGGAAGTACTTGGAATTCAGCCATGTGTCTAACCTCGGGCATCTGCGATGTGAAGTTTCATAAAGGGGTTGGTTTTGGGTTCTGTAGAAATGCTGCTGCCAGCGAAGTCTTGTGTGGATGCTCTACTCTCATTGTTTGGTGGGGAGAGTATTGGTTGGTTCTGTAGTTACTAGTATGAACCACTGGTGGAACTTGGTTTCTTCTGTTCCACATACTTGGAGCTTAGAGTTGACTTCTTCTGAGACTTTCCTCCTTGAAGAAGAGCAGCTCTGACCACTGTGGTTTACTTAAGTTTGGAGAGCAGAACACTAGGTGCTTTCAGGGGTCTTCAGGCCTGGGGTGATGGACCTTGGCTAGAGCCCGACTAGAGCCCACTGACTCCACGGGGTAGAGCCATGCAGGCAGCAAAGGAAGGGCTACGTTTATCCAGATGAAGAGTAAAACCAGACCTGGAGCCAAAGGAGGAAACGCTAATAAAGAAAAGGAACAGACCACAGTGCCTCAGTGAAGGTGCATCCCTCAAGAGCTGTCCCTCTTAACTGTATCAAGTGACCAGGCCAAGTGGCTGAGTCATTATACATGTGGTGAGGATACTGTCTATCCTCTCTAGGGAGAGACTGTAAAAGAAATAAAAATAAGATAAAGAACACACCTTCCACTAGCTCACAAACTAAGTGTGATGCATGGGGCTGGGGGTAGAAGAGCCAAATGGAAAAAAATCTCAATTGGTTACAAAGAAATAGATAAATAATAGAGAGCTGAGGAAGGGCAGATTGTCTCGGAGCTGCGGATCAGTAATGGAGGCTGTGGGTGTGGTTCCCAAAGCTTCTATAGACAGTGCAGGCTACGGACTGGGGTTGCTCAGACCTGGGCTGTAATCCTGGCTCAGCCACTTTGCCACTCTGAGACTGTAGGGGAGTTACTTCGTCTTGCCAAACCTCAGTTTTCTCTTCTGTGAAATGAGGGACAAATATAGTGTCTCTTGAGAAGTAATTCTGAAAATCGGATAAGATATTGGATGTAAAGTATTTACCACATTGCCTGATGCACAGTGAATGTGCCATAAATATTACTGTTTTAGTGTAATGGATACCATTTGAGGAGGTGGAGAGGAACATATGTAGATGAGAGATTAAGATTTAAGAGTGGGGCACTGTAATAATGTCATTTTAGGCAAGGGTAGAAGGTGCAGAGTTTTATAGCTTGGGCTCAGGCTAAGACTATCTGGGTTGATATCCCAACTCTGCCTCTTACCATATATGTTTGGCAAGTTATTTTCTTCTTTGTGTCTTGGTTTGCTCATTTGTTAATGGGGATGGTTTCAATAACATCTATCACAGCGTTGTTAAACAGAGTACATGAGTTAATATGTGAAACACTTAGAACAGTGTATGGCACACAGTAAGTACTATATAGTACAGGCTATTATTGATGTTATTGTTATGTTGTCGCCTTATATATAACTAGTGAGAGTTTTCTCTTAGTGCTAAATAAAAAACTTGTACTGGTTATTAATTATAACACAAAATATCCAACCCCAGAGTGTTTGTCTGACAAAGTAATCTGTGCACTACCACAAGTCATGACCAAATGCCTGAGAGACCCTCACAAAAATAAAGGATGTTGCTGAAACGAGCACTCTGTGGACATCACTATGCTAACGTGATGACAACTGCAGTGTCCATCACATGTGAATCGGATTCAAAGTGAAGTCTTGATTATAAAATGAGCACCGGAAGAGAGAGTCCAATGTCCAAGATGCAATAAAAACTCAGGAACACATGATAATAGTAGAGCCCATCAGTGAATAGGATAAATAACAAAGAGTAGGATATTAAATTTTGTGGGTGGCTCTACCTCATTCCAGCCAAGGGGCTGCCCCTTCCTCATGCAGCCACCTGTGGTAATGGAAAGCAACAGCCATAAGGACTTAGAGGGTGGTGTCGGGGTACATGCCCAGTACATTTTGAGTGATTAGTCAGTTAGCATATTAGCTACAAGATTACAAAGTCCTGACTTTTGTTTTAGTTTCATCAGGAACTACAACGCAAAGGTTCTGAAGCCTGGGCTGGAATGACAGGATCAGTGCTTTTTGCACATTCAGAGACCAAGTGCACGATGATGAGAAGCTAACGTGGGCAGTCTGGCAGGTTCCAGCCTCCTCCTCCAACTGGGTCGTGTATGAACACAGCATAGAGCTGTTGGCAACCCAGAGGAAAAGTTAGAGAAAGCATATGTTGGGACTTGCAGAAGTCTGTGACAGTTTTCATCTGTTAATTCACTCATCTATTTGTTCAACAAATATTTATTTAGCATTTTCATATGCCAAACTCTGCACTGGGCTCTGAGTTACAATGCACAAGAAAGACATGGTCCCTGGGCTATTGACAGGCCATCACAGTATAGTTGGTTGGTGTTATGGTAGGGAAGGTAGGAGCACAGATCATTTCTGAAGAGAGGAAGTAGAGCTTCTGAGCTACCTACAATGGGTGACAGGTCAAACTCCGTGCAGAAAGGAAGACAAACCATCCATTTCGGTGTTTACCTTAGTCAGAGTCAATCCATTTCGGTGAAGTCTCATGGAGTTCTATAAACTACAGGGCCAGCCCCGCGATGCGTGTCTATTCCATTTCTAAGCACAATGTAACTGAGCTATGCTAACTCCAGCAAAAGCTTCATCTCCCTTATGGCATAGGCTCCCAGGCCTTGGGTGGGGAAATACAGCGGCAGGCACAAGTGCAAACATAGGACAAAGCCTGGCAAACGAAGGCTAAAAAGTCTGTTCCTCTACAGAGAGTCGGCAGATCTAAGGAACAGAACAAGCTGCCCAGAAGCATAAAGATCGTTGACATTCAAAGGCAGATATCCGCTTAATATTTCTGTAGCGCCTCAAAGACATACACAAAAAGGTTTGAAATACATAATATAATCTGTCATAAACGGATCTCCCCACTCCATCTCTCACCTCATGCCACAATTCTTTGTCTAATTATCTTCCAAGGAACATGTGATGTTTTAAAATGAAGTTGAAAGTAGTTCTGCTAGCAATATTATGACACCTGGCATACCTAGTCGTTTTTCTTCTAAAGAAAATAAGAGTCACCTTTTTTATAAGCTCTTGACACCCACCTACCAAACCTTAGGGAGACCCCTCAACTGTGTTGTCCTGATCTTTATGATTTATTATGCCTAAAGAATTTTAATTGTTTTAATATTAAGTTTAAATAGGCCAATAACGTTTTCTCCACTTTACAGAGAGAAGAGAGTAACTAATAGCTCTAAAGAAAAACAGCATTGAAAGAATAAAGAATCATAACTCAATATTAAATTACTCATTAATGGCTGGGGCTGAAGAACTGTTTTATTGCTCCATATTTTAAGTACCTCTTAAATAAAATTAATTTTTAGAGTGACAGATAATGCCACTCGCAAGGGGAAAATAACAATTTATGTATCATCCTAGACTATGTATTAAAAAGCATTTCATTGCAGTTTAATCTGGTGAGTCAGAATCTTCACCCAGAGATCAGTTATTGCCATCCTGGTGTGAAGCTCATTAATTGGGGGGAGTGTAGGAGAGGCAAAGAAGATGGGGAGGATGAGATCCAGAGGAGACAGTGGTCTTGGTGTGAGCCCGTCTGGATCCGATCTCTGGGCTGCGTGAGGAGTCTGCGCTGGAGGTAAGGCAGCCTTTTTACAATGTAGTCAAGCAACAGCATTTAAACATGCAACACTGTCCCTTATGATCTTGGCTTTCAGTTAGATCATCTTTATTTTTCAATTACAAAATAAATATATAATAGTCATGGAAAACTGAAGAGCTTTAAAAAGCATAAAGGGGAAAATAGTAACTTTCAAAATCTTATGTCTGGACTCGCACCTTGGTAACACCTCCCTTTTGTCTGGTGAGTTTTTCATCTTTAACATTTTGAAAGAAGGACTGTGCTTGATGGGAAGTACAAAGGCTGTGCGGTGAGAGCAGATCTGTGTGTCCAAGGAGGAGCAGCGAGGCCAGTGTGGCTGGAGCAAAGTAAACCAACAGCAAGAGAGAGCATGTGAGAAAGGGAGCCAGAGAAATGAATGGAGGACAGAAGTTAGAGGTTCTTGTGGGTCAGAGTAAGGATTTGGGCTTCTATTCTGAGTGAGACAAGAAGCCACTGAAGGTTATTTATCAAGACAGCGACATAGTATAACTAACCTTCTAGAAGAACCTGACTGCTTGGGAGAGAGGAGGAGGGTAGCACAAGGGTAGAAATGGAAGTGATTTTAGTAATCCAGGCAAGAGAGGATGTGGGCTCAGACAAGGATGCACGCGGAAGAGGTGGTTAAAAAAAAAAAAAAAAAAAAAGATGAAATTCTGAATGTAACTTGGAGGAAGAGCCTAAAGGATTACTGATAAATCGCATGTGTGGTACAGGAGAGAGGGGAGCAGGATGATTTCTACGTTTCTGTCCTGAGCAACAAGAAGAATGGAGTTGCTGTTTACTGAGAAGTGGCAGACCGAGGGAAAGCAGATCAAGGTCAGGGCCGCAGGAGCTTAGTTTTGGACACATCACATTTGAGACATCACTTAGCCATCCAAGTGGGAGTGACAAGTGGCCAAGTGGATTTATGACTGTGTTGTTTGCAGGTGATGTCTGAGCTAAAGAATTAAATTTTGGAGTTATCAACATGGAGATGGTATTTAAGGACAGAAGGCTAAATGAGATCACCCAAGGGAGTGAATATACATAGAGATGACAAGATCTGAGGACCAAGCCTCCAATTTAGAGGATGGCAAAGGAGCTGGAGAAGGAGCAGCCAGGCTGAGAGGAGGAGAACCAGGAGGCTGGTGTCTCAGAAGTCAGTTGAAGAAAGTCTTTCAAGAGGGAGGCAGTAATCAATTCTCAAATCAAAACTTCTGATAGTTTCAGTAAGATTTCTTGAGCAGTGACACCTGGATTTGGCATTGCCAAAGTCATCAGTGACCTTGACAAGAGCAGCTGCAATGAAATATTGGAAATGCAGGGGATTTACAAAGGGATGAGAGCTACGGGCCAAACAGTAGCACAAACTGAAGATCTCGGCGAAGATCTTGGCAGATTACAAACATCTATTGTCAATGCTGTGGAATTATGAAAATTCCAAGTATTCACTCAGAAAAGAGGGATAAACTTCTGACTATGAGCATCGATGAGGATCAGCTTGCTTTAGGGAGGGTGATGATTTATGCAACCAAGAGCTCTAGGGACGTGCCTATGTCATTGGCATGTCTCTAAAAATGGAATTAGGACTGTCTAGCATTGAACCCCTTTATCCTCTATTAGTTGTCATCAGGGAAGCAATGCAAAATGAAATAATTTGATAAAAGCAGCTCACATTTTTCTGATCGTTTTCACTTTGCAAAGGTACCTATCACACATGTCATCCAGTCCTCACACCAGCAGGAGAAGAAGCCATTATTTCACAGGTGGCGAAACTGGGACTCAGTCAAGGTCATAGGTGGTGTAACTAGAGGAACTGGGACTCGACATGAGTTTTCTGACTCCAAATCACAGCTCTTCTCACTTCATCATCTTGCCTCTCTTAAAAGGCAGACATTGCTCTTTTTTTTTTTTTTTTAAGCTTGCTTACAATAACTCAATACTTATCATTGGTCAGGTCTTCCTTGATGGGCTTTCCATGAATATGCCATGTAATCCTCAGAGCAGCCCTATTGGGCAGTCACTATTATTATCCTCACTCCATAGATGAGGAAACTGAGACAGAGAGGCTAAGTAACTTGCCCAAACCTGCGAACCGGGATTAGAACTCTGGCCTTTTGACTTTAGAACCCATGCCCGTAACTACTACATTTTGCCATTTCATCTTCTACGTACATAGCCCTTCAAGCAAAGAAAATATTAATTGACTTGACCAATGTCACATGTTGATGGATACTGATCCTATTGCAGAACTCTGATAATTTTGATCAATTAAAGGGCATTTTCTTGAGCACCTTCAGAGGGTGGTATGTAGGGTTAGATACTTTGAAGTTAGGCACAAAAGAAGTTGAAATGTGGTATCCTTGATCAGGGAGGTTGGTGTCAGTCATTATGCCACCAACTGTCTTGTTTGGCAATTCTACTGTGATTTAGGGCAGTAGGGGAAAATACATGATCTAGTCTATTACACTATCATTCAACAAATATTTCCTCTTTCCTATGCCTTCCCCCAACCCATGGGAAGAGGGTACTTTCCCACCCATGTTGGGCTTGGCCATGTGACTTACACTGGTCACTGAAATATTGGCAGATACAACATGAGCAGAGCTTTAATCGTGCTTGGAGAGTTTGGCTCCACATGTAAGGAACACGTCCTCAGTAGCTTCTTTAGCCTAGGTCCCAGATGAGAGGCACAGAGAGCAGACATGACTCTGACCTGCAGCTTAGGGCCACAGCTACGTGACTCCAGTTGGATTCAGCTAAGCCTAACAGAGCCACAACTCAGATACATGAATGAGAAATAAATATTTGTTGTTTGAGTCACTGAGGTTGTTGGAATTGCTAGGCAGCAATATTATAGAAATAGCTGATTAATCCACATGGAAAATATAGATTGAAAATTCACAAATGTAGTTTGAAAATTTAAGTACCATCTTATAGTCATAAGTTAATAGGCGCTATCTACCTGTGAATTAGGAACAGATCGGTTCACTGAAGCCCCACTTCACAGCCACTGTCTTTCCCCTGGGAGCCATACTTTGGAACTAATCTTTGAAGAAGAGAAAACCAACCGATTATCCATCTCTTTTTTTCTTTTATATTGGACATATCCACCATGATTACTGCTATACCTACAGACTCATTTAGGAGAAAAAGCAGCTTTTGGTGAGGGGACAGAGTAAGGCAGCCACACTTGAAGTCACATACGTATAACCCAGCCTCTCCCAGCTACATCTGAAACATCTGGCAGACACCTGACCTAAGAGCAGCTCACTTATAGGCTGGCCTGAAAAAAGTGATTAGCCCAGCCAGTCAAATCCCTCCTAAATTCGAACTAGGAAGTACAGGAACTTACAGGGTTGTATAAGTAGAGATGCAGAGAAAGAGCAGACACAGAGAGGAAGTACAGTCTTCTTAAGGCATAAATAGACAACTGCAGAATGAAGATTTGGTGCTCATGGCAGACACCTTAGAGAAGGTGTAAAGACATGGTGGCATAAAAGAGAAAGCTGCAGAGGCGTGGAGGACAGAAAGCGACACCAGGCTTCCGAGTAATATTATCTCCTGTGGTAAAATGAGCACCACAACACTTTTGCAGTCAGAGAGGATATTCTGAAAGTGATACAAACAAATGAGGTTATTAATATGCCCCATTTTGAAAACTGTTCCATCATTCTTAAAAGCAAAGTGAGTCATTTGTTTTTCTCACCATCCCTGGACAATGAAAAAATATTCAAACGGTTCCATTGTACATTCTTATACTCCAAACCCAAAACAAAGTCAAGAGCCTCTGTATGTCCTTATTCTACAGACCTAATAGGAAGTCAGGGGTCTCTGTGGACCATAACAGTAATGGGGGCCATAATCATGACTGTGGTACACGAGTATGTGGTGCCCTCTCCCTGGTCCACAAGATGATAGGACCCCTCCACCGACATTGGGGCTGGCACCTAGGCCTACACATTTAAAACCCAGGGACTTACCATTCCAGTGTGTTTATGTGTAAGATGAGAATTTATTTATAATAACAAAAGCTGGTTGATTCTCTTATCAAACATAAATAGATAACTAAAATAATGCAAAGCAGCCTAAGGAATGTAATTCTCTAAATATAAAAAGGCTTGGATTGACCGCAACGGCATTTGTTGAGTGAAAAAAAGCCAGTTTCAGGTGGTCATTTTGGATGCGGGCTGGCCTGAGAAGAAGATGCGACCTCTCTTCAGCCACGGCAGCACCTGAGAGGGGTGACTACAGCAGGCGTCCTCCCGCTGCACCTCCAGCCCCGAAGGGGGATCCAAGTGGCACATCGTAGCT
Organism: Rousettus aegyptiacus; assembly: GCF_014176215.1. Classification (NCBI taxonomy): domain Eukaryota; kingdom Metazoa; phylum Chordata; class Mammalia; order Chiroptera; family Pteropodidae; genus Rousettus; species Rousettus aegyptiacus. The sequence goes on along the minus strand of NW_023416311.1, from coordinate 71,742,459 downwards.
CCACCACTGTGCACCCTTCATAATACCTGGATTCACTTCTCCATAAAGTTTCAAGAGTGGCTCCTCCAAATTCTGATGGATCTCTTTTTGGACAAACTAGTCTCTGTTGTTTCAGCCAGGCCTGATTCTTACCTTCCCCATTCCTATGACCCTATCTGGATGTCCTTCACCTTCAGTTGGTTTACCTTCACTCTGCTGGTCTCAGTGGCTTATCCGATGCTGTGACCCAGACAGTCCCTCGTTTCTGAGAGAGCAGAGTCCCTGGTTACCATGCCTTTTCTCAGACCAGGATGGCTGCACCTGTGCTTTTACCACAAAAACTGGGCATGGGAGTATCAAGAGGTACCCAAATAGGTCACCTAGATGTCAATTATCCTGATGATCTAGGTCAATTATTTCTGCTAGAATAGTGGTTCCTTTTTTTGCCAGTTGGTCTCTTGGGAGAAAGAGTGTAAAATGCCCAGGCAGTAGCAATAGTTCAATGATACTCTTGCTGTGTTCCCTAGGGGAAGGGTTCCCTTTCTGCAGAACCTCTAAACCCACAGAGCCCAGAATTGCAGGGATGGGAAGCACAAAGTCTCTCAGTGCGTCACTGGGAGTCATGTTACACGAAACCTTTCCTCTTTCCATCCCTTGGTTCCTGGACCAATATATTCAATCTATGGGGGACACATTATAGAAAGGTTGCTAATTCGAAGCACATATTGTGTCCTGGAGGATGGCACCCCATCCTTGCAAGGTAGCACCTCCAAATTGGCCTTTTAGCTGTGCCTTCAAAAGATCATTCCATCATTCTATCAGACTGACTGCTTCTGAGTTACATGGCATTTGATATGGCCCACTCACAGAAACTTTGCTGTAAAGTGGGGGCTCACTCTTTAAATCTCAGGAATGAAGAGTTGTCTTAGACTCTGTGGGCAGGAAAGACAAACCCATATGCAAATCCATATCTATTACTGACAAAATGAAGCACAGCCCCTTTCAGTATGGCAGGGGTCCAATGTAATCAACCTGCTATCAAATGACTCATGGGCCTCCTTGAGGGATGGTGCCATATGAAGGACTTATCCTTGGTCACTGTTGCTAGCAGGTTGGACATTTGACAGCAGCATTGATAAGATCAGCCTTTGTAAGTGGAAGGCATGCTGTTGGTACCATACATAGTCTCCATCCCTACCAAGAATACTTTACTCATGCGTCCATTGTGTGACACCGTCTGCTTTGTTTAACCTTCTCAGCCATTTTTAAGAGGCAAAGCCTCAGGATGTAAATGCTATATAAATCCCATTCAGCTGTTGATAAGTTACCTAGCGTCACAGCGTGGTGAATGTGCCTGATCGTACTCTTTTTTGAGTCTTGGAGTTTCTGCTCAACTCCTGCCTTTCCATCTACATCACTGACTTCTCCCTGACCTTCCTGGAATGATTTCCATTTCTGAAGCAGACTGCATTTTACATAAAGCATAAAAGTGCTCCGGTTCCCTTTCTTACACCTCTGAATCCTCTCTTGCAGCTGGTGTCCCTCTGTCTTTTATATTGGAAGCATTTGATGTCACTATTCCTCAGCTATTTTCAATTACGCTGTCACTTCCTTTCCCCATCCTCCAAGGCTTTCTGGGTGTGAATGATTTAGCAGGACTCAGTAATCAGATATTTAAAGGGACTGGCTTCTTTTGAAACAAGACCGTTTTTTTTTTTCTACACAAGATTAACCCAGTTAACACCATGATGTGAGTTATATACAGCCTCGTTCCCATGGTGACTATGCCAGGCGATGATCTATCAGTGTTGGGGGCAGACAGGTGTGAAGGGAGCATTCTATTCAAGTTATTTAACCATTTTCTTCATCTGTAAAATAGAGAAATAATAGGAGGTAATAGGATTGCTGTGGGAATTATGTCAATAGACATAAAACACTACAACAGTTCCTGACAATGGTGAGTGCCTTAAGGAGAATTCTGATCAGAGCCATGATGTTCACTGAGCATGTGCAGAACACATCCATGGAAACGGACAACAGCAGGAACATGTCTCCTTGAAAATAAATGTTTCTCACTTGGGAAGGATGAATCCCAAATAGAAACCATCTCTTGTTGCTAACAGGCAAAACGGAGAGAATGATTTAAGTTTTGTAGAGAGAATTTCTTTAAAGGCTGAGCTGATTTAATTATTAAAGATGTATGTAGTGAGTAGGCAGGATAATATCAAGGAGTTCTAAATTATTTACACTTTATTGCTCTCAGTCTGTGGGCGTCTGACGTGCCTCATCTTCTATTGGGGGATTCTGCAGAGTGTTCTTGGCCCAGAATATTTTCTGATAATACATTTCCCTAAGAAGGTCTTGAAGCGTCTTACTCATTTAAAATAATTAGTTTTTTGAATTCCCTATCATAAAGATTCTGCTTTTAGGAATATCTTCTTTCCGGTTGCAGACCGTAGCTGAAGAGATGTTTCCAAGGAACATGTTAGTTCTGAATGTACAATCAACTCTCTACCATTTCTGGAAATCTTAATGTAATGGTAAAAACAATATTAGGAAGGTCTCACCTTCCAGACGCAGCTTGCTGCTACTTCTGCTTACGTCATCTCCTGGTTCCTTGGAGTTTCAAAAGGTCCAAGCATGCTCATGTATTGTATTAGTTAAAGTTAAGCAACTATTGTATCATGCCTACACAGCTCCTGGGCCAGATGCATGTGAACGGGAAGGGGACTGAGAAGTTCCCATGGCACCGAGCTGCTCAGTATGAGAAGGGGGAGAATATTTGGTGAACGGCTGCAAGAAGAATGTTGACAAGGCATGAGGGCTCACTGACTGAGCAGGGACTTTTTCTCCTTTTTAACTGCAAGTAGGGAATCAGAGGCATAAAAGTTCTGTGCTAATTAATTGTGGGTATCTTTTGAGCATCCCAGATTTCATTCTTGCTCTGCCACTTTCATGATGAATAATTATGGGGTCCCAGCAAAGGTCAGGTGTCTAGAATAGGTTCTAATATATCCATTTTTTTTTTTAATGCCTACAGTACCTGGTATTCCTCGGTGGTCTCCCATCCAAGTACTAACCAGGCCCAACCTTGCTTAGCTTTTGAGATCAGATGAGATCGGGCACATCCAGGGTGGCATGGCCTCCATTATTTTTTATCTCAAAATATTCCCAAGACTCCAGAGCCCTGGCTGCAGAAAATAGCCTACACTTAGGGTTCAGGGTGGATGTAGGATGGTTGGGGCACGGGGGCAGGAAGCAGGAGGGTTATACCAGGTTTCCCTTTGACCACTGTATCCTGATAAAGAGGTTTCTATCTAGGAATCCCGATGTCAGGATTCTTACCTAGATTGACAACTTTTGAATTAAGGAAAAAACTAGGAATTTATGAGAGATGACTAATAATCTTAATCAGGGACTACCCATAGCCTTTATTTATTTCCTTTATTTATTTTCTTTTTGTAACATTACGCTCATCTCTGGGTGTCTAACTTCTTGACATTTTGACCGGCTGCAACCAGGCTGATTGATTCTAATGGGGTCTTCAGATGATTAAAAGATATAAAAGGAAGGGTCAAACATTCTCAGCTCCAACCTTCAGGTATGCCTGGTAAGGCGCTGTGAATCCAAACACTATCTTCCTTCCCTTCAGGGGTTTGAACAGCCAGGCAGTCCCGCAGAGAAGCTCCACTTGGGCAGGTCTCGGCAATGCTCTTAGAGGTGATGTATCTATCCCCAGGAATAGGGCGGAGACCAGAAGCTGTAAGCAAGACAATGGACTGAGGATCTCTGATTGAGTAAGTTCATACATCTCAACTGCAATCCTTTGTTTGACATTAATTTCCAGACTCTCAGGGAGATCCTTATTTGAATGAATGAATTCAAAAGAACACCCCCATATTAATTAGTATGGATCGTTTTTTCACTGTTCCTTTAAGTGAGGCGGATGCTCTCGCCGCCCTCGCCCCCACCCGCCCCCGATTCCTTCGGGGGCGATGATCTGGTCCTGCCATTTACCACCCATTTGCCCTGTCCTCTCCTCATTTGGCCTGCATCTCTGAACGCTTTCCAGATCCTCTGCATTTCTTTTCACAAGATCTTTGACTGTTGCTAGTTCTACATTCTGGACAGCTCCTGACCTGTTGCTGTTGCTTTTTACCGGAACTCTGGGTGTGGCCTGGCCATGATACAGGCTCCCAGCTCCTGTCGGCCAACAAGCTAGCTGGCCCTTAATGTGCCTGAGGCCCTTAATGCCTTTTCATTCTTAAGCCTTGGTTTCCCCTCCTCTCAGAGACCTCAAGAGCACCTCAGTATCTTTGCCCTCATGCTACGATAGTTTATTAGATCTATGGAGGCGTTTTCTGACCAAATCCCCGTCTTTTCCCTTCTCTCCCATATTAGGAAGGACCCTTATTTTCTTCAAAAGGAGGCCTCCTGGATACTTTCCTTTCCTTTTTCCCTTACCTTATGTCTATCCACAACAGCCTTGAAGTTTATCTCCAAGTATGTGGGTGTGGGTCCAGGGAGGCGCGGGTCTTTGGGGGAATGGGCCCACAAGGGCCAGGACTGATGACCACCATTCCTTGCTTAATTAGTGTGGCCCCAGAGGACGGGGCTTGAGCAGGTGAGGAGCATGAGGCAGGAGTGCAGTCCCCTTCCCTGGCTGGTTTCTGTCGCACCAACGCACTGCAGACCTGCATCCCATTGACACCCAGGGCAGCACCCTCTTCCCAGACACCAAAAGGAAATAAAATAGCTCTCCTTCATTGCTGGTAACCATAATGGCTGAAATATCCCAACTGCTTATCATGCGCTAAGCTCGGTATAGCAATTATTTTACGTAATCCTTGCTCTGAAAAAATTCTGAAGTAGGTGCTGTTATTCTCCCCGTTCTACAGATGAGGATACTGACGTGACAGAGCTCTGCTAGAAGTTCAGCTCTGAGCCCAGAGCTGGAATGCTTGCCTAGCCTCAAGCCGAAACCAGTCTGTCCTGTTCTGTGACTGCCCTGCCAGAGTCTCCTTAGTTGTCAGATAATTTGGGAAGCTGCATCAGCTCTCTCAAGTGGAGGGGACGCTGAGTAAATGGACGTTGACAGGCACTGTCAACACAGCAGTGAGTTCTGCCCCATCAGGCTAATCCTTGTTCTCCACGTGAAAGCTCCGGCTCCCTGTCACTTTGGGCCATTGTCTGGGCTCCCTCACGTGCATACTGCAAGGTGGTCATCCTTCGTGCCTATTTATTTGGTGTGGCTTGCTTGGGTTCGGTTTTGAGTGTTTATTTATTTACTTATTTTCCCAGGCAGAATCAAATTCAGCCTTTCTGCCCCATCCCATTTTGCAGGCACTGTTCTCTTCTTTGTGAGTGACCGACCATCTGAGGCTAAACCTGCCTGGGGCCATGTCTCATTTTCATTCCTCTACACACACTGTCCTCTATACTTTCGAAGGCCCTTGGGCACATTCCCTCTTCCTACAAGATTGCAACTGTGTACTTTCTGTTGCCTCTCCTAGACCAGCAGTGCCTGGAACCCAGTGGACAGCAAATAAACGTTTGTTGAATGGTTGAATGAATGAAGCTTTTAGTATGTAGAATCGTGGCGGTCTGACAGAACTGCTATTATGATCCCCTTGAAAAGGAGCTTCATGCTTCATTTCAGGATAAAAGTGTTGTGGTAACTACATTGTTATGACTTTTCTCTCTTTCAATAGCTTCTGGTTCATCCCAGTCCTCTCTCACACCTGCCAAACAGAAGCCCATACACTTAGACTCACCAACTAGCTAAGCGAGAGGGAGCCCAGTTAGTACCCCAGCCCACCATTTCCATTTGAGAGCTCTGAAGTAAGCTGAACTTTGTCCTTTTGTTTTGTTACAGTCATTGTGACATCATCGTGTTCATCTCAGCCATTGGGCAGGAGCAGTTGGGCGAGGCACTGTATCAGATACTGTATTCTTACAGGGATACAAAACTTCAATTTTTAGGTCTGGAGGGGAGAATAAGGCTTTATCAAGGCTGCCTGGAAAATCGTGTTCTTTATAAACCCACCTGCCTTATCACTGAGAAGAATGTAATCTTCCCTGAGAGAGGCTTTTAAAGATTTCTCTGTTAATATTTGCTTCATCATTTCGGAAAGTCTTTAGCCAGGCCTGATGAAATAGATATTTCTGGCTGGGTACAAATTCCATTTTCAGAATATTGCTTGGCTCCCTGTTCCTTTCCTCTCCATGCTATCCACCCCCTAGCCTGACTCATCTCTTCTAGAACCTTCTCTGCCCTCCAAACCACTGAGAGTTATTTACTGAGTGCGTTTCCCAGCCAGCTCCTGGATGTTGGCTAGGAAGACCAATTTACAGGAACAAAATGTCTCCAAGTTATAACTGGGTCACAGTCCAAAATTCATTTCAAAAAAAGCTATTGGAATTAACAATATTTTTTTCTTATAGAAACAATGCGGGGTGGCGAGGATTCAGTATATCCCTCTGAAGCCATTTTATCCATAATGAAGTTTAATTGTAATGCAAATGAGGGATATAGGAACAGAATATCTCTGTGATACAGAAGGCGGGGACTGGGATAGGAAGAGAAATAGGAAGAGAAGTGGGATTTCCCCTAACCCCCCTTTATTAAAGCAGTTCTAATCTTAAACCACAGTTTATAATAATTAGGTCTCGTACATGAAAGCTCTTGTAGCTTTAGAGCCAGATACGATTGGAGTTCAGAGTCTGACCCATGTTAAACAAACTTATACCAGCTTGATGTACCAACCAGAATGGCAGGTCCTCACCAACATTGCTGGGTATTGAGCCCTGTGAATAAGCGTGTTGCTGCTTTTCCTCCTTGGAAGCAAATCTGCAAGGGGAGCTGAAAGCGATCAGAAAGCTATGTGGTAGGCCTCACTTAAATCAGGGATTCAACCAGTAAAAATGGGATGGGACATCTTTAGGCCCCATTATTCTCTCCTCTGGCCATAGCATGCATAATCAGGACTCAGGGCTTCCTTCTTTCATTCTTCCTTTCCTAGACCTTCTGGCCCTTTGCTAGATAATGTTTTTATTCTAACTGTGGTGATTTCTTCAATCAATTTAAAGCCAAAATTGGTAGGCTTGGGAGCCATTTAACTCTTTAAAATTGCTATAATATCGTTCACTCTGTTCTGTTCCAACATATGCAGATTTCATAGTTTAACTAGCAGGAAGCATTTAATTTCTTCGTTATTAGAAATCACTTCACTTTGAGTTTCCATGCCTTCCCCTACAATCATGTTCCAACTATACCTTCAACTATAATGAGTGCCAGTATTTTGTGTATATATAAGAGGGAGAGGTGAGAGTAGAATCAATCTATCTTATTCCATAAAATCTTCGAAATGCAAAAATATTTGCTGTCTCAACTCCTTTTCATTCATTTTTATTTTTATTTATTTATTTATTATTAAGTCGATTGGGGTAACATTGATTAATACAATTATATAATTTTCAGGTGTACATTATAGTTTGACGTCTATATATTCTATTGTGTGATTATCATCCAAAGTCCAGTTTCCTTCAGCTACCACATGTTTGATCTCCTTTACCTACTTCACCCTCCTCCACCCCACTATATTTGACCCCCTTTACCCCAACTACTTCTCCCCTCCTCCCTCACCCCCTACCTTCTGGTTCAACTCCTTTTCAGAAGTAGCAATAATATAGTGTAAAAAATACATAAGCAAATATAAAGTCACTTGTTAACTTTCATCCTTAATGAAAACTCCCTTTCCCTTAGAGCAAATGATCTCAGCTAGATGTTAGAAAAAAAGTTGATAGAGCTAATTTATACTAATGTATGAATGGCTAGCTAATACCTCTAATAACATCCTGGAAGTTTTTATTTTTTCATAATAGTTCAAAAATATTTTTCAGTTACAGTTATATACAATATTATATTAGTTTCAGGTGTACAACATAGTGATTACACATTTATGTAACTTGCAAAGCGATCACCTCAATAAATCTAGTACCCATCTGATACCATGCATGGTTATTACAATATTATTGACTCTATTCCCTATGCTGTACTTTACATCTCCATGAGCTTTTTGTCTTTTAAAAAGAAGGTATACAGTGATATATATGCATCTTTAACTAGTAGAATTTCAGGAAATATAAGCAGCTATTTCACAGAGCAGAAAGTTCAGAGAGTGTTGTGGGCAAGATTTCAGGTTCAGTCAGGTCTTTTGTTCTGGGGTTCAGCTTCCCTCAGTAGGTTATAACATCTTTTCTTTCGGAACACCAGCCTTAGAGATTTTACAAGGCTCCAAGGTTTGCCACAGAACTTCCTATGGCTGTACTATCAGGACCTCTAGTAACTGCTGCGAGAGAGGGGCCAGGCTGCTCAGGGGAGAGTGCGGCTAGTTGCAGGCACGTTTGTACAATGAGAGACCCCTCTGCTAGCTTCGACCTTTCCTCCATTTCTGTTGTTCACATTTCTCATCTCTTTCCAAATGCCCCGTTTCATTTCACTTTTTTGGTATTGCTTTTTAAAATGAGCTTGGCACCTTGACAATTCAAGCATTTCCCTTGCACATTACTGAAATCATTCATGTTTTATTTCTTCTCCTACCTTTTCCCTATTTCATCTAGCCTTGATTCCCAGGATCCCACTGTATCAAGATCTTCCTGTTTCCTAGCAACTCAGTTTGAGGCTGATTGCTGGGTTAGTCCCCATCCCCCTTCCACCTTTACTAGCTTCTGAATTTCTCCCTCAAGCTTAGAAAAACTCTTCTACCAGCTGTGTGAATCCCTGAGACATGCTTCACCCACAGGTCCCCACCCCCATACTCTGACAGTCATTGCCGGATACTCAAAGAGGCCCCTAGTGGCTGCTCTTGACCAATAGAGAGATGAATTGAACAGTATCTCTATTGAATGATTTGACAACATCATGTGCCCCGTAGCCATGGCTAAACTAATCCCCAGCTCTGCATCTGGATTGGGAATAATGGTCCTTAACCCGGATAGGGCTGGGAAATTATATAGGTTTTTGTTTTTTGTTTCTTAAATCTTAACACTGATTTACAGTACAAGCACCCTGCTTGTGAGAGCTGGCCAGAATGACCTCTGAGGGCTTCTGGTATCCTTTTGTTCTATGGAGCCTGGTCTCAAACAAAGCAAACTAGATGGGGACCCCAATGCTAGGGACCATGCGGTATAATTGGGGTTGTGTCTCACAAGGAGCCTTGCTATCTTTTTTCAGAGGACAACTGATATTTCCTCATAACTACTCTACTGCATTAAAGAGATTCTTTGTCATTAGTTTTGAAGAATCCCAGTGACCTAGTTAAACATTTAATGAATTGGCTCCATGAATATGTAAAAAATCATATTATTTCTGTCTGAAAGTTTAAGAAACTAATATTGTCAGTACTAAAAAGTTAAAAGTGTTTCCATATGTGTGGCCACACTCACCAGATCAGTTTGTAGAATCAGACAGCTATCGAGTAAATACTTCCTATGAGCACGGCACTGTGCTTGGCCTCAGGGACACTGCAGTAAGAAAGGCCCACATCTGCTCTCATGGACCTTACATTCATCTTCAAGGGGAAAAAATCATGATACCGATTTTTGAAATGCAGAAGGTGGAGCTTTCCCAGTGCTCACGCCCTATAATATCTACTATGGGTATATATTTAGATTATCATTTTATTTCTCCTACTATATTTTAAACTCCTCGAGGGTATGAATTGTTTCATTTTGGTGACTTTCCTTAGAGCCCTCTGCTCTGCTTTCTTAATGCTTGGCTCATAGCTTTATTATCTTCTTTCTCCCATGGGTGTAATGGTTGATGCATACTGAGTACTTATTGAATGTCACATCTCTAGCATTCCTGATCTCATTTACCCAAACAACAAACCCTAAAAGGAGGCTGCCATTATGGACTCCGTTTAACATTGCTCTTACCTCGGTTTACATGGCCCAACCTGACCTGGCCCCAGCCTCAGCTCCTCTGACCTCCCTCTTCTCTCCTCGCTCACAGCTCTTGGCCACCTGGGGCCTTACTCGTGATTGGCCACACCAGGCATGCTCCCACCTCAACGCCTCGCCCTCCTTTCTGCCTGAAACGCTCTTCTCCCAGCCCTCTGCCAACTCACCCAGGTCTCTGGCCGATGCTACCTCTTCAGAGAGGTAGTCTCTGACCTATCTAACACAGTGACCACCTCTGTTTACTATCCTCTCACCTTCCTTTATTATTCTTCATAGCACTTATTATTACCTGGCATGCATCTCTTGTTTCAATTTTAATATGCTTGTTGAAATCTGAATGCCAGATTCACTTGGGAAGGATTTTGTCTGTCTGGTCCAGAGCTAGATTCCTTGTTCCTCACCTGTGTTGGGCACAAAGTGGGTCCTCAATCAATATTTGTTAAATAAATAAATTTCCATTTATAGGTGAGGAAGCTTAGGAAAATTAAGGGACCTATCCAAGGCCACACAACTAGGAAATGCCAAGGATGGGATTCGAACTCCCATCCTCTGATGCCAAAGCCCACATTCCTAACCACTCTGTGTATGTGTCTTCTATTCTTCTCCACTAAGCTCTTAGATTCTCCATGACAAGAACTGTTCGTTTTATGTCTTGTAGCCTAAATGCTTAAAGAGCCGACACATGAAGGGAATTTTATAAATGTCAGATGAAAAATATGTGGCTGGCTAATGGATGAAGGCTTGAACAGGCAGAGAGACATGTTTCCGATGAGGCACAGAGGCCTAAGGAACATATTGGGAATAGAGAAGTCCCGTTTAGCAGAGTTAAAATGCCTGTGTAAGTGGCTAGCTTATCTCCAGGGGCAGCTTAGGCCACGTGAAAAAGTCTAGTGATAAGTAGCAGTTGGGAGTCACTGTCCCATAACTTGCCTCACAGTGCACATGCATGTCTATATATCTGAAAAGCTGTGCTGATCTTCCAAAGACTTCATCATGATGAGATGGAGCTATGATAAAAATGTGCTTGTCTTTAAAACAAAGACAGATGGCAAATTAATAGCACCATACAATGGCCACAGGACTTAACACTGGTCCTGAATGTCTACCAGACAACAGATGCAGTGTCGAAGTTTACCGAGAGGGTTTGAGCTGAAAGATCCCAATGAATTGGAGGCGTCTGGCAACAACGACATCAACAACAAAAGATTTACATTGTTACTTTAATGCAGAACTCTGGACTCTCAAGGGTAAATAATGGTTTGGTAGAACGCCATGATGGAAATGGAGCAGGGAGACAAAGACCAAGTGCAGAGACAGGGCCACTGTTTGTTCAACTCACCTCTTCTAAGCTTCTTCTCTAGAAGAGATGCCCACGGGAACTGGGGAGGTGCTGCCTGCCGAACACATGCCGAGACATGGATCTGTGTGGCACAAGCAGCGGACGTGGCAGCCTTGCAGGTACTCCACTCGGTCTCCCTTCGAGAGAAGCTGCAATGGGGGGAGTGGTTCATGGGCGGCCTCCTGCTGTGCAGCGTGGATCTAACGTAGCCCTCATGCTGAGGACTTGCTCTCTGTGGGTTGCTCTGACCCAGTGGCCAAGCACATAAGGAAACTAGAGCCAGGCCCTACTACCCCAGTGTGGAACTCCTGCAATGGGCCATCTTGGCACTGGGGCTCCCCATTGGCCGAAGTCTAAACTTCCTCCTGCCCAGTTCTCCTTGCTCCTCTCTACTTGCTGAGCTATCAGTCCTGCAAAGGGGGTCTGAAGGCTTGCCCTGCCCACTCCTGCACCCCCTCTCCTGTACCCTTCACAAATCTTTCCCTTCTGCATGTTTTATTCTGGGTGACATGTGTGTCTCAGAGGACCCAAAGTGTCACAGGGAGCCTCAGAATGGTAAATAAAATTTCTCCACTAAAATAAAAGTAAAAAAAATAAACCCATTCACTACTGGATGGAGAAGTGATTGGGCAGAGCTTTCAGATATCCACTTTCTGGACATTTTCAGAAATGCAAGGAAACAAGAATACCCGTCAAGGAGAAAACCTTTAGTCCAAAGCTATTTTTAAGTGCCTCCATGCTTCCAATTCGTATTAACTTATATGAAAGCGCTTAGACTTGTCAGATCAAATTCTTGTCCTCTGCCACGATATGAAAGTTTCTCTGCTGAATGGCCAAGGACAATAATTGAACTCGTGATCCTGAATCTCGATTGGATGAGAATTGGCCCAAATCTTCTCCCTCTCCAGCTTCTGTGGAATTGCCAAGGACAGCACTCCTCTTGACTCAAAGAGAAAGTCGTGAGAAAGCATAAACACGTTGCACTTTATAGCTTGTCTTGCTGGGCTGCGGAACACTACTTACCCATCTTCTTGTTTCCAGTCGTGCACCCACTAGATGAAGGAGAGTCTCTGCTAGCATAATGTGTTTCGTTTGTTTGTTTGTTTTTAGCAATTGGATGACTTGCCACTTCTACCTTATTATGTGCTTAAAAGTAAGATATAATCGTAAGCTGAGTTATTGAAACTAGAGAGGCCCAACCAAAAAGTGGTAACCTTACCTTTGGTGGAAGAAATATGAATACATCCAGAAAATGATCGAGAAAAAACTGAGGCTAAAAACGGGTTAGAAAGAGAGGAGGGCTCTAGCTCTATGATTGTAAGCAGCAGCCAGTGCTCTGCCTATGAGGCCACATTCTTGTGTCTGTGTCTTTTGAATAGTTGGCTGGAAGCCTACTGAAAAAATTTAACCACTTTCATTTTTCTTCTCAAAAATCAATAAATGAAAAAAAGAAAATATCTATGACTCAGTAGACTCAAATCCTCTATCAAAACCTTAGTCATTCCATGAATGGATTAAAATGGCCTTTGTTACAATAATAATAGCTGCAATTGCTGAGCACGTTCAATATGTCAGAAGCTTTCCATAAGCTGCTCCTATCCCGCAGGACATTGTGAGGTCAGTATAATTTCCCCCGCTGTACAGGGGAGATCACTGAGACACAGAAATGTCAGACAACGTTTCCGGGTCACCCAGCTTAGACGAGGCAGAGTCCAGGCAGGACCGTGTGGCTTTAAAGGTAGTCCATCTGCTCGCCTTCTCTCCTTCAAGTGAGAGAAGGAAGGCGGGGTGGGGGGCAGGGAGAGGCTGGGGCAAGACTGTTTTCAGAGCAAGGGCAGATCCTTGTAATGGAAGGAAATCAAACTGTGCAGGATGAGTTTTGTAATAGTTGGAAAGAATGAGAGGCACACTGATAATTGTAGGGGTACTGTAAGATCTGGGGAATAGTTTTGGTGGGGAGCATTTAAAGAACAAGCAGATAATCTGATCTCTTATGAATTCCTGTGTACTTCATCTGAGCACATCATCTGGGCCATATTATGACTCAATAGATGTTTCGAACCAATAAATTCATACTTTTGTCAATATAGCATTGGCTTTTTGCCTTATACAGTGTGCTTTAAATCTCCCCTCCTGGACAGTAAGTGTCTTACTATCAATAGCCTCTTGCTATTGATTTACATAGCACTTTATGGTCAGATTTTGTATACATCATTTTACTCAGAGCAATTCTATGAGATTTAAAAGGTGGGCATTCTAATCTTCATTTTGAGGACTTAGAGGCTCAGAAGGTTAAGTGATTTGCCCAAAATCATGTAGTAAGCAATGGAGAAAGTGTGAACTTGAATTAAGGATTTCTAACGTCACATCTGTTTTCTTTCAAACATGCAGAGTCCTGTTACAGAAAAGTCGCCCTTCTGATTCATCATTATGTTTTAACACAGCCAAGCACTATACCTCACTCATGATAATGTCTCATAAATATCTGTTGGATCATTTTTAAGAATGAATGACTGATGGAGAAAAGGAATGAGCGAAACTCCATAAAATGGCCTAATGAGATCTGCATTGGACAATTTGACTTTCAGGTCTGAATAGGAAGTGTTCCAGAAAATTCTTCTGTCTTCTCACGTGTCACTTAAATAAATGTCCTCCTAGATGTCCTCAAAGGAGATAGTTTTACAGTACTTTCTAGTTGAAAAATGTTTGTGTTTGGTCCTTCGGAGGCTATAAATCTCTCTAATCAGTGCCTAATAGTTTTGGGGATGACTCTGAGCAAGTGTCCCATTAATTGAAAGAAAAATGTTGTCCTCTGCCATAGAGATTTCTCATTATGTTTCATTGAGTTCTAAACAGAGCCCCGTTTGGAATTCTTTTATGAATATTGTAATTACACTACATCCTATGGTGTTGGGAAATAACGCTCACAATTAGCATCTCTGTCATGTGTGGGAAGTGATCCGTGCTAAACAGGAGTCGGGCCAGATGGGTCTTACTAAGACCTTCCCTCGGCCCCCGTCAGTTCCATTAAATTAAGTTGTCCCTGTGTGTGCGCGAAAGACATAAATCAATTTTTTGCTTCTCTGTGTATCAAAGAAACATATCCACTTCCATTAATTAAAAGTCAAGTGCTTCTGTTTCCAGTGATTGTGTAGAAGAGATGGTTATGCCAAAGAATCCCAGAGAAGGAGAGCCCGGTGAGGTGCCACAGGCTTCAGCAAGCTGGGCTGCAAGAGGAGCTCAGTCACAAACCAGCCTGTCCTTGTCCTAGTAGGTAAGCGGCAGCATCCCAGCAAACCCAGGCCTCCATTTCCTCACTGCAAAGTGGCCGTATCCTGGGAACGTGGCTGATAATGTCCATGGCTGCATAGAATAAAAGGCCCTGCCTGACCAGCTGGGGCCGCCGGGCTTGCCGGTCACAGGTAGCAGCGTACCCTTTGTCTTGGGGTCTCCAGTTTCCTCCTAACTGTGACAGTTGTTTCTGATTTTCCTATTCACTTTAACTCCTACATTCCCCGCCCCCCACCCCTGAACACACACACACACACTCAGGGTCTTTTCAGGAACGCAATGCTCTCCTGCTCCTGTTCTTTTTCTACCTGCAGTTATTCCTAAGTCATGTATCAATCATTTACACCTTAGTAAAAAGTTTAGTCAATGTTTTGTATGTTTGTATCTATATAGTATATGCAGTATATACTCCATCTATATAGTATATACATATTTATATATGAACATATGTATATAAAAAATAACCATAATTCCTCATTACAAAAGAAAAAGTTTTGTGCTGTGTCTGATTAGAGAATTTTTCAGACTTCCTTCTTATATATCAACATTTTTTTTCTGTCATAAATGTCATAATAAACAATAGGGGGAAATTTTTAAAAAGTAAAAGAATTTCACCTACAATCCTTCCCTTAGAATTGACCACTGTAGATATTCGGGTGTATTTTTCCTTCTCTTTTCTACTTATAAAATGACAAAATATTTTTTGCTTACAAAAAATATACAGAATAATGTAATATTCATATGTACATACCCAGCTCAAGGAAAACATACTGGATAAATAATTTCCCTCCTTAATCACAAGAGATACAAGTATCATGTTTACTGTGTTTAGCGTTACATGCACTTCTTTATCCTTTGCTACAATGTATATATCTATAAACAAAATATGCTATTGTTTACATACTCTAAGTTTCAAATAAGTGGTGTTACACCACACCTTGCTTTTCTTTTATTCTTCTACAACCTGTGTTTTTGCTCAAATTATGTTTTTTGAGGTATAACTGTGTGGATACATATAGATCTGGTCCATTTACTTTAACTGCTGTGTGATACTCTACTGTATGATTAAATATACCACAATTTGCTACATAATCTCCTGGCGATGGACATTTAGGACATTTTCGAGTCTGTCGCTATTACATGTAGTGTGCCAACGAACATGTGTGTGTCACGTCTCCCAGCACACATGTGCCGGGGTTCTCCAGGCATATAACCTGGCTCCATTAACTGTGGCCTGAAGGAGGTCATAGAGACAAACGTGGAAGCTGTGCCCAACCCCCGCGGAAGGGAGGAGGCAGTGCTTAAGGAAGGTGGGGTGGTTGTGCAGTGACACCCCAAAATTGTCTTCTGATTTTCAGAATCCATAGCCTAGGCAGTAGATAAGTGATTGTAAGGCTTTAAAAAATAACCTATAACAGAATAGATATGAAAGTAGTTAGGAAAAAATTATGATTTAAGTGTAAGAACTTAAATAACACATCCCTGCTTTTAATAGACTATTTTAATTATTAAGTAGGTTTTGTTCCAATTTAAAGTACTTTACTTATTGTTTTTAAAGAAAATTTAGGGTGATGGTTCGACCAACTATTTATGTTTGAGCTTCAGCATACTGGTACAGTCTGTCCATGCTTTTTATATGGTGTGGTTCGAGTCTCTTTGTTTTGCCAAAATTTGGGAAGAATGAAACTTAAGGACAGGTTAGTAAAAGAATATTTTAGTAAAAAAATTTTAAATACATAAATAAGGGCTATGCTGCATCTCCCCCCTCCCCCCACCTCCTCTCAAGCTGGAGGAGGGGTTCTGCTTTTGGGAAATCAAGTTATCACTTTTACAATTATCAAAACCCCTCTCTATAATAACACCTGTGCAATGTTTATGGGAAGCCACAGAAGAATCCTATTCTAGTGGCAACTGGAGTGGTTAGCATGGTGGTTGGGAAGCTGTCAAAGAGTCACATTTAGTCTTTAGTAAATATAAAATTTGATATTATTTGATGCAAAATATTCATTTTTTTTCTTGTAATATTCTGGAATGGGCTGGGAAGTTTGGAAGGAAGAGTGAGCTGCTTGGTGGGAGCCACTGAGAGCATCTTTTTTATTCATGCCTATTATTAAAGCATCTCCACTGAAATCGTGCCCCTTCTTCTCTCTCTGTTCTCTTCTGATTATTTGGTTATTTCCATTTATGAATATAATTGCTGTGTAATTATAATCGTTATATGTATATTTTTTCTGTTCTTTATTTTTCACTGATCATAAGGAATTTAAAAATGTTTTTATAAAAGTCTTCCCTTTTCTCCTTTAAAGTTGTGTAATGTTTCATCTTATAAATACAGCGTGAGTTTATTTGACCATTTTCCAATATTTTCTGTTAAATATCTGTTTAAATGCAGTTTTTTTCTTCCATTTTTTCTTCTATTTAGTAGTTATTTTGGGACCATACCCAAGATCAGGATTAATAGGTCATAGAATGTGAAAACTATTTTGGTTTTGTCACATAACACTTTTAGGACTTCTAAAAAATGTGAACAAACTTGTAGTTGTGGAGGTGATTCTTTGTGAGAGAAAACAAAATACAATGTTGCATTTTCAAGAAGAGAA
Source organism: Rousettus aegyptiacus (assembly GCF_014176215.1). NCBI lineage: Eukaryota > Metazoa > Chordata > Mammalia > Chiroptera > Pteropodidae > Rousettus > Rousettus aegyptiacus. Next base: position 71,725,287 of record NW_023416311.1, on the reverse strand, counting down.
ACTCAGGGAAGGAGAGCTATAGAAAGAGATAGTAGGCTGATGAATAGCTTTAAGTGTGCTTTACAAACAGGATATAAATAGCCCTAAAACCTATGAGGTGAGGCCAAGAAGGGCATTGGAAAGGAGAATTCTTTACCTTTTAAAAGAAGATTGCTCATCGTTGAGTGTAATCTGTGAAAAAGCTCATTGTCTCTCCCATTAACTTCAGGGCATCCAATGGACTTGTTCCATAAATCAGCCCATTGGCCATGAAGTTTCACTACTGGTGCTTCTTGGTCCTTCAGTCCTCACACACTTTCTGTTTATGTTTAATCATTTGGATGTGCCTTAGGTGGAGTGGGTGGATACTTTTCCCATCGTAAGAGTGTGAAATGAACTACACATGCCCAGCCATTGATAGAAAGTAGAACTTTGGATTGCCAAATGCTGGGGTTCATTTATCAAGCCATTTAATAAATAGGAAAACGGGGGCGTCATTTTTGGAAGAGTCTGAGCTTTACTTAATTTCATTTAAATAACAAAGCACCTCACATATGGATTGGTACTGATGATATTAAGCCGAGGGTCTCTTGCTTTCAGTTTCCCAGGTTGTGTTAAAAGTAAACAGAGTCGACCATGCACCCAGGTTGTCATCCCATGTTGGCTGCTCTTTAAAGATAACCTGGCCAGGATCAGGTTTCTGCCTGGACACATGGGGGAAACATGGACTGAGTTCCTGTAGCCTGTAAGAATCCCAAACTCAAGGGCATGTTGGGTTTCAAAAGCTACATTCAGATGTTTGTAACCTAGAATACAGTTTCCCATTAGAAAAATTGTAATAATGACATCTCATTTTTAAATCACGTAGTATAGCTTTTAGACATTGTTCATTTGTAAATAGATGTGTGATTTCATGTGATCCTCGCAACGATTTGGGGTAAGAAGTATTATTAGTCCACATTACAGACGATGGAGAAAAAAGAAACAGAGAAACTAAGTTAAGCTTTTCGAGTTCGTGCAGCTGAGAATAGCAGCGCCAGATCCCTAACCCACATCCTTGAACTTTAAACCCAGCCTCTTTCCACATCAACATCCTTGGCCAGGTGCCTGGTTCAACACATAAAAGTCTATTTTACCTACGATTATTAATACTGCAATTTAGGGGAAAAAAATGCCTCCAGATTTCAGGATTTGAGGGCAGATTCGAGGGCGAAGTAATCTATAATCTAATGATGTGTAACAAACTACGCTACAATTGTCTTTTGAGCCCTTGGGGTCTTTCCCTATCCCCTTGATGCTCTTTGCACTGGCCCAGCTCCGAATATATTAAATCAGATTATCCATGGTTGTGGTCCAAGAATTTGTATTTAAAAAAAGAAAAAAAACCTAGCCCAAAAGAAGATACACAAAGTGAAAAGGTAAACCAATTTCTTACATGAGAAAACGGGAAGACTTAACAACATAAAGATGTTATTTCCCCCTAACTTAACCTGTATGTTAATACCTGAAAATAATACTTCAAGAAAAAAAAAAATGGAAGCAATTAGCTGATACTAAGGTTGCTTGGGAACACTGACCAGCATGACTAGGCCAGAATTCCAGAAAAAAGGAGAGAGGTCGGGGGATACACCTTCTGGATTGTCTGCCATGTCAGCTCTTTCTCTCTCCCGGCTCTGTCACGCCACAGCCCGAGGTGAACTACAGTCACTGTGTTTGCCTTCATCAAGTGAGCACCACAGGGGTGTGTGTGCGTGTGTGTGTTTTAAGCACCAAAGTTTTGAGGAGACAGAAGTGACTGGGAACAGAGCAGGAGAGGCCAAATATACAAAGATGATTTAGTTCTAAAGAACACTGTAGAGATGATAAATTAAAAGATTTAAGAAGACACACGTAGATAAAGGTATGTGGAAACAGGTATTCTCATATGTTGCTGGTAGGTATTTATCCTCTGATACACGTATATGAAATATTATATATACAAGGATCTTTCTTCTTGAAAATCTATCTTCTAATCCTTGAAAATGTCACTCCTTTCCTCACCTTTGAACCCAGATGGTCTTTGAAAGCTAATTTTCCAAATTTCTCCATTTTTAGGAGCAGTGGGGGCCTTCGTAGGGGAACAGGGTGCAGGAAGCCATTTTCTCAAGTGTATATTTGTAAAACACACATTTTCCAAGTTATTATGTGGAGTGATCAGAGTCCTAGTTTGCCCACATACTCCTGGTGTGTGGCTACTATCACAGTATAATTATTAAGAACTCCTCTCATAGATGTCCTGATTTGGATAATAAACTATATGATCACCCTTTTTATAAGGCCAGGACCACTTGTATTTTAGTGTAGGAGGATAATAACTTTGCCTAGATGACCTTGTATTCCTCTCTAAGACCAGGACTCGAGTCCCCCACAACCCAAACTACCTCAGCATGAACTTGCCTGAGGTTGACTCAAAGGCTTTTTGAGATGCGGGCCTGAGTTAGCCTTGAGTCCTCATAAACAAGATAGGATCTCTGAGTGTTCCATCAAACGTGCCCCCTTTAAGCTGCCACTTATCTAACTGGAACAGAGTGAGTGTGAGTGTGTGTGTGTGTGTGCGTGCGTGCGTATGCATGCAGCATGAGTGGGTGTGGTAGAAACTTAAGAAGTAAGTGGAAATATAGAGACATGTTCTTTATTATTAGGATTGCCTCCTCCATCTGTTTGTAATAAAATGAGAGGAAAATGGGGAGTGGGCGGGGGGAGAGATTGATTGCTTTCAAGCCACCAGCGACTCCAAGGTCCTCTCTCCCTAGTCCCCAGGCACACACTTAGTGAGAGATTCTGATAGGAAGCCTGTTTTGAAAGAGGCAGCCTGTCTCAGAGCTGTCGTAGAAGCCCCTGTGATGTTACAGTTTCTATAGAGATGAGTCCCTTTCCTTGGAAAGGTAGGTAAGCAGGATACAAAACGCTAGCAACCATGGTTGAAGGCTTTTTTTTTTTTTTAATATGAGACTTTTCTGTATTTGAATTCAAAAGGCCCCACCCTAGGAAAGCAGCTTTGTGGCAGGCAGGAAAAGGCGGGCTAGTTTGCCTGGGGGCGGAGAAGTTGGAAACAAGATTGGAAGGCCCTTGGTGGGAGAGCACAGGGAGGTGGAGGAAGAAAGTTTGCCGCTTGCTGTGCCGTGTGGTGCTGGCTGGTTACAGCCAGGATCTTCCAGCCTCTCCTGTGGGAGCCCACTCCCACTGCCAATTAATCCGTGAAACGATAATACCCCTAGGGAAGAAAAGGAAACCGCGATTGCCTTAGCAACCTCATCCTGGCCTTCCCTTTCATTTGGCCAATTCCACGCACTTCAGGCAGCGAGAGATCAAGAGCTCAGGGGGCACAAATCTGAGAACTCTGCAACACCACAAACCTGCTTACTTGGCACAAAGTAAATTCTCCATTTAGCTGACATTTAGTTCCTGCCTCTTCCCGTCAAATCAGCACAAACATCATTTAAGGAAAGTCTTCTTTCTTAGTGACTGTATTTGGCTGCACGTAAACAGACCCAATTGAAGAGTTCAGCTAAACAGGTTATTTTTCACCTAAGAAGTCCAGACGTGGGCAGCTCGTGGGGCTGCCAGCTGCGCAGGGTCATCTATGTCCTAGCTGCTTCTGTCTCTGCCTGGCTGTTCTTGGAATGTCACTCCCTGGTATAATAAGATAGCTATTCCACCTCCAGTTATCATTCAGGGCAGGACAAAGAAGAAGCAGGAATTAAGAAGGAAGGGGTGGTGCCCACGTCAAGAAGCAAGCCCACACCTAGCAGATTTCTACCTCTGTTTCACTGGCTGGAACTGGGTCACGTGGCTCCAAACCCCAGGGAGGCTAGGATATGTGGTTTTTAATCTCAGCAAATCACCACCATGAATAAAACAGTGGCTGTATTTAAGGTCAAAGCTAAGAACAGGAGCAAATAGCTAGTGGCATCTGCTACACCCTCCCCAATCATCTGTCCATACCTACCACCTCCAGATTGGCGTATCTCTCTCTGCTACATGACTTCATGTAATGCCATGCTGAAAAATGTTTCCAGCCAGACCTCTGGGTCACTGGTTAGTAGCGATTGCTATTTTCTATGGTATAAATACCTCCATCACGGCAAATTTCAACCCACCAACACCATGTCACCGAAACGGAACTGGGAAGAAATACACAGCAATGCATCATTCTGATGTGAAACTAAGAGCAAGATGGAACCTGCAGCCTCATTTTCAGGCTGTGAGGGAACTTAATTTATCACAATGACATCAGGCAGAGTCTAAGACTTGATTACTAAAAACATTTATTATTGAGTTCCTTTACCACTTTCAGGGGATGGAGAGCTCTAAAAAAGAACAAACTTAATTCCAGGTCCTGATGCAGAGAAAATGAAGTTCACACTTCTTGTGAAGGGGCAATTACTCAAGGTGGACGGCCCAGCATGCATGGGATCCTCTAGGAAACTTCTGTCGGACATCAGCTTGAAGTGCTTTAGGAAGGATGCAATGCTTGGTTTTCACAGGTTACCAGGCAATGCTGTCTCCCTCTAGTGGCAAGAGCCTGAATTGCAGGCCCAGTGCCTTGAAAGGGATTCATCAGCCAAAGGAAGTTGTCTCGTAAATTCAAATATTACAATAACTTACATTTTTATAAGACTTGCAATTTTAAAAGTTCTATTACATATATACTCTCTTTTTATTCTCATAACCATACTATGGAAAAACAGCTGGCATTTCATTTTGCAGGGGAGGATACAAAAGATAAATTATTTATTCAAGACCGTATTACTATTAGTGAACTCAGGTCCTCTGACTTTAAAGTCTCTTTCTACCTCATTAATCTTCTTTCCTCTTCCAGACATAGAAATGAGGTTGTTCTGTGCCCTGACCAGGTCTGGGATGTACCTACAATGTGAAAATGAATATGATTGTCCCTTGTCCAGTCACTGTAATACTCCTGTCCTAATTAACAGTTCAGGAAAAAGTGGCTTTGCAGGGAAATGCTTTATCCTTAAGAGATAAATAGTGAAAATTTCAGGTAGCATTAAAGACAAGTAGAGGAAAGTTTTCCAACTTGGGAGATCAAAGCCTCCTATTCCTCTTCTGAGCAGGATTAAAGTTGGGAGGAAACTAAAGTTCCAAAGTCCAGAAAGTACTTCTGTCCCTAAAATGACTCTCCTGTCTGTGGGCTAATGTGTATTAGTCCTTTATAAGGTGAAAAGGCTTTTATTTTGCAATCGGGGCTAAGGTTTACAATGCTAATGACCCTGGGAACACATTAGATTAGCTTAAATTTGTACTAGGTTGGAAATAATTGATTTCTTGACAACCATTTTGCTGGACTCTGGCAGAGGTGGGGAGGGGATATTCAGAATGTCATACTGAGGCTAAGAGTGGACAATAGCAACTCAGAAGACCATTTTGAAGAAATGACCTGCCTGCAGGACTTTCTTCTGAGAAGAAAACCTATCACAGCTGTCCTTCTCCCAGCTGCCCTCTCTCCTTGAACCTCTCACTTCGGCCCTAGGCTGTTGACTCAGCCTCTCCTTCCAGGCAGAACTCTAGCCTTAGCTTGGCTGGCCTGACCCCAGGATGAACTCTGGGTCCAGCTCTCAGCTCCCCCAACTGCCTCATCCTCTTCTCTTTCATGGCTCCTTGGAGGCCACTGAAGGCGCGGACATAGGAGAGGAGGAAGCTGCTGCAAGCTCTCTGCATCTTCTCATGCTCTCGAGGGTATATCAGAGCCTTTTCTCTTGGATCATAAGGAGAATAAGATATTGAATTAGAGACACTGGGAGGCCCCACTGGCACAGAGCTGAAAGAACAGTTTCCTTTGCGAGGAATGGATATGAGAGTGGGCCTTCATGGGTGTGTCAGTGTGTGAGATGGAAGACAGCAGAGGGAATGTTTTTTGCTACGTTCCATTGCTCTAAAATAAAAGCTACTGTTTAAAAAAAGAACAGGCCAAAATGGAGTCACTTGTGCTAAGCTAGTCACCAAACCAAAACTTAATAAGTAACCTAATTGCAGTGTCAGCCTCGCCCAGGAGTGGGATTTTAAACCAGCCTAGAATTTTCTGACCTTGACATTAGTGAGGTAATTTGCCTGATAAGACCCCCTGCCTTCCTATCAGGGAAGGTGTTCTTGCCTGAAAGAATCTACTTTTTTACATTCCTAGTCCCACAGTCTTTCTGCGTATAAAAACCTTCCTTTTTGTACAATTCACTGGAACGCCCTTCTAGTTGCTAGATAGAATGCTGCCTGATTCATGAATCACTTAAAGCCAATTAGATCTTCAAATTTACTCAGTTTGAATTTTGTTCTTTAACTTTAACACTACTAAAATTACAAGTACACACACATACACACACACCTCTCTATGGACTCCTTTCTGAATGCATTTTCATCTCTTGACTTTTTTGCCACAAGCTTTTTCTTTCCCATGACACAGAATGGACTGGAGAAGAAAATGACCAAACAGAAACCCTGGGCTTCTTCTCTACTGGTTCATTTAGGACTCAGAGCTGTACTATGGGCCTGCCACCCTCAGCAGGGCCCGGGCACCAGCTGCTGCCCAGCACAGAGAGGGGATAGGACAGGCCCTAGCCAGCTCACAGCTAGGGAAGTGCTTCCTTACTATGGAATTGCTTTTCTGATTTTTATGTGCACAGCAAATCACTGTCCCCAACTTTGGGTGCACTTGCTTTTTTCTGTGCAAGGAAGAAAAAGAGGTTCTATGGAAAGCAACCTCACAGTGTGATCTGATCATAAATTCCTAACCAGGCGAGTCATAGTGGGAAGTCATGCCTCAGGCATATAGCTTATCTTTGCCTCAAGCAAGCCCTGTCCATGGTTTCTGTGCATCTAGGTCAACACCTCTGAAATGACCCCCTTCAAACCCCTCCCCCTAAAGTGTGAAAGTACATAATCTTAACTACTTTGCAGTCCAATCCCGGCCTTGCTTTCTTCCACCCTTCATGTAATCTTCCTTCCGTTCCCTCCTTAATTTCAAATGCATAAAAGAAACTGCAAAACTGTTATTCTCTGGAGCATTTGAGATCTTGCTCCCCAGCATATGTCATCAGTTTGGCTCAAATAAACTCTTATAAAAATTCTCTACAGGTTTGGACGTTTCTTACGTCGACACATGTAATTAGATCCTTTTCAACATCCAGCTGCCAAGCTACAAATTCCCAGAAAAGACCCCGGGCAAGACTGTGAAGCCTGTCCTCAGCCCAGCTCTCTGCTTCTGCGGGAAACTCTCCAGAGAGCAGAGGAGAGAACCCGGGCAGCCCTTCATCTGAAGATGTAATCACTGGCCTAGTGCCCACTGTGCAAAGGCAATTGCCAGCACTAACCCAGGGGGACAGAAGTGTTCTATGTGCGCGTGGTGGGAGGGGAGGTTTGTGACACTCTGGTCTGACTTGAATTTCTTGAATCTATGTCACTCACCTCATATATCCCCAGGGCCAGCCCTTAGGTATGTGTTTCGGGCAATGCAGAAAGGGTCAGGGGTGAGGTTGCTGAACTCCAAAGAGAAAACAAAGTATAAAAACACTTTGAAGGAAAAAAAGATGTGGGCAGTGGGTAGAATGGAAAGAGACCAAGGGAAATAAATTGCTTCTCCAATTACAAAGAGCTCTAAATGGATGGGCTTGTCCCTGCAGGGAGATGGCAGGCAGCTAGTTAGGATGGAGACATTGAAGTCTGACTGCAATCCGCAATGGAGGGCTGGGGTTGTGTTTTGCTGCATAAACAGGAGGGAAACCTCGAAAATTTGCTCAATTCCATCCAATGCTTTTGTTGATTAAAGTAAAGGCTTAGAAGATGCCAGAGCTCTTTAACGCTTGCTTCTACCAAACAGGTGTGGTAGGTGAGACTAATCATTTAAAGGGAGTATGAAAGATGTAGGCCTAAAGTCCCAAGGCGGCAGGCACCAGGGCTGGGGCTTACCTGACAGGAACGGAGTGCAGGCAGAAGGTGAGAGGCTTGGGAGCCTTGGCTGATGTTAAAAATATTTGCCTCAGGTGGAATCACTTTCTGCCAGGAGCTGCAAAAGAAAGATAAATACATCTCTGAAGCTCTTGCTGACCCAAGGATGGAGTCCTGGGGAGCCCTAGTGAGAAAAGAAGGAAAGAGGAACAACCAGACAGGACTGAGGCTAAATGACCTTCTTGCCTGCCTGAATATCAACAACCTCCCTCCCCGCCAGCCGCCCCTTCAGGTTCCTGGGCTCAGACTGATGGCTCAGACCTCAGAGACCTTCTCAGATAAGGACAAAACCTTGGCTGACCCAGCCAACAAAACCAGAGGGAGCCCCGAGGGTCTCAATTGGGAAAACGAGATCCTTTCTTTGTGCCTAGTTATCCCTTTATTCCAAGGCACGGCATTTCAAGGAACCTGGAAAAATATTTTTAATAAAGACCATAAAATTAGAATGCAGCTGTGGGCCCTCGGGCTCATGCTCCTCATTTTATAGCGGAGGAAGCGCTGGTCAAGGCCCCAGGGCTAATAAAGAGCCCAGGTTTTCTGGATCCCATGTAAGCCTAATGCACATCACCCTGCCACTTCTGCTTCGTGCCCCCAGTGATCTACCAGCCACCTGTGAACTGAGAAATTTTTTAATAGACTACTTTTTAGAGCAATTTTAGGTTAACAGAAGAATTGAGCAGAAAGTACACAGGTTTCCCATATGCTTTTTGTCCCCACATGTGCACGACCTCCTCCATTATCAACATCCCTCACCCTAGTGGTTCATTTGTGACAACTGATAAACCTATACCAGTGGTCCCCAGCCTTTTTTGGCATCAGAGACCGGTGTTCCTATGAGAATCTAATGCCTGATGATCTGAGGTGGAGCCGAGGTGGTGATGCTAGCGCTGGGGAGCGGCTGCGAATGATGAAGCTTCGCTCCCTTGCCTGCGGCTCACCGCCTTCTCTGCAGCCCAGTTCTGAGCAGGCTGTAGACCTGTACCGGTCCATGGCCCGGGGGTTGGGGACCTCTGACCTACGCTGACGCGTCATACTCACCAAAGTCCATAGCTTACATTAAGCATCACTCTTGGTCCACATTCCACAGATTTTGGCAAATGTATAACAACATGCTTCCACCATTATAGCATCATATAGAGTAGTTTCACTCCCCTAGATCTTCTCTCACAGAGAATCTTCTGTAACAAAGAACCAATCACAAGGCTTAGTTGTTGTTAGTCTGAGATTCATCACTGGTGCACGGCTGGCTGTGTGCTCACTGGCTGGAAGACATTCCCCTTGTAATAGAATAAAACACTCAGTGTTTCTGTCTCCATCTTGCTTGAGCCTGCTCAATTCTCATAAAATGTGGGTTAGCAGCTTCTGCTTTGTCCTGAGTATAGATATGCCATGAAATTACTGAAACAACCTCTTTGCTTGAAACTACCTCTCCAAGGAGATAAGGAAGGTATGCACGAAAATAATGATGGTTTATCAAAAGATTTACAGGAACCTGGTGACTGGGGCCATAACGACCAGAGTTTGTTGACCAAAAGCAGAGAGGTTTCACCATCCCCTTCAGATCCTTGCTGGCATCCAGATGTTTGCAGTCATCAATCCCCTCCTGACCTCAAACTCCTCCTGTTTCTCCCTCGCCCTGGTATAAAAGATGCCTGAATTCTGTTCTTTCCCAAAATGATTCTTTAGGATGCTAGTGATCGGCCGGAGGAGACGAGAATGAGGGTGAAATTGAGCCAAAGCGAAGTATGAAACAGGCTTTATTAGGATCCACGGCCGAGATTCACTGGTCCAGCAAAGGGGCCAGAGAAGTCGCACGTGTCTTCGGTATAGGCGTGGTTTTTAAAGGTTTTGGCCCAAGATGTCGGTGAGGTTACAGGGCGGGGACTTTTCCGTTTGGCTGGTCTCGGCGCCCGGGAAGCCTCTGCTGTCACTCTGGTTGTGAGCCGTTGGTCATCTTAGATATTGAGCCACCTTCCCGCTGGCGTAATGGTGCCCATGAGCAACCGAACAGCTAGTTTGCCATCTTTTCGGTTTGCTGGCTTTCTGGATAAAGTCGCTTTCCTTGCCTATTACCTTGTCACTTGACTTACTGGCTGCTGTGTGGCGAGCAGTCTGAGCTTTCACTGGCTTACACCTCCCCTCATATTCCTGGTTGCTGGCACAGGAGATGGAGGTGTTTCAGGCATGTTGGCTCAGGATTAGGATGCAGGCACCTCAGACTGACCAGAGTCAAGTCAGGACCAAGCTGTGATGAAGAACTGTCACTGTAAACGAAGTTCGTCCTTGGAAGCTCTTGCTTCTTCCGCCCTCATGACACCCGCATGCAACCATGCACACACACCCCCTCTATTCCTTTTTTCTAGTACAGTGAACTCTCTAGCTTTCCTAAGGATCTTAGTGCTCTTTTGCACTATCTTCCATTCTATCAAAAAATGCTTCCAGGAAAGGATCCAGTGTTAATTATTTGCTATTAGGTGACAGTAGAAGCCATCACATTTTTCTTCCCAAGAAATTTGCATCATGGGCCTTAGATCTCCTTGTATAGTGAAAAGTTTTTGTCATCTAGAAAGTTTAGGTACCTAAAAGCAACTGGGAAGAAGGCCCTTCTCTGGGTCCTTGAAATCGCCCCCCAGTTGCACCTGCTTCATCTGCTTTGCATTGCACAGATTCCGGCCTCCCTTCAGGCAGAGGATGGTGAAAAGCCAACACAGGATGTGAATAGAGAAGGGGATTTGAACTAGAAATGATCATTTGGAGCAAAAACTAAAGTTTTATTTTTAAAATATAAAGCAGGTAAGAATAGATCTCTGGCTCTTGATGCTGTGATACAGATGTGCTGGTGTTAAAGGGAAGATGCTGGAAAGATCTGGATTCTAGTCCTGGTTCTATAAAAACGGAGCTGGGTGACTTTGCAAGTCATTCTACTTCTTCGAGCTTTTATTCTTCCCCTCTAAAATGTGTGGGTTGGATTAAATATTTTTTTTTCTTTTTTTTTGCAATTTCTTTCAGCTCCAATGTTCTACAGTTTTTAGGAGAAACTTACCGTTCTTAGTTCTGTAGTGCAGAGCAGGAACTAAAGGCATGCCAGATGAAACCAGGCTTCCCACATCTTTGCTTTGACAGAGGTGATTGAAGTGGCTTGAAGAAGCTATTTTCACCAAACCTCGGCCTGCCCTATCCCAGGAAGAAGGTGCTAATGCTGAGCAGATTGCAAATGTCGCTGTGACGAAGAACCCAGCTCCGTTTTAAAAGGAAAGCACGTTGATTTTTTGGAATAGTCGGCTCTTAGTTTATGTAACTTTGAGCCAAACCAAAAAAATTTATGAGGATTCAGCTTAATCTTATAAAATTTTTAAATCAATTAAATGCTGCCTGGAAGAATACAGCCATTGTGGTGGCTCGAAAAGGCAGATACAAAGATAGTTATGCTGGTATCAGATGCAAGAAAACAAATCATGTAACAGAGAGGCGGCCTGGGCTGCTGCCTCTGGTGGAAAGCACACGGACTTGGAAATGGAGTTAAAACTCTTAGATACAATTTCTGGCTCTGATGCCCATCATAAGTAAGCTTCATCACTAAGGCAGGGACCATATCTGTCTCACGGACTAGTCACAATAGTGCCTGGCATATAGTAGTACTCAATAAATATTTTTGGATGAACAGTTTGCAATGGCATATAATCGCTGACCATCATCTTTCCTTTCTTACTTGGTTTTTCATTGGATCTCTTCTTCAGTCTCCCTACCACCATTTCCTAGGTCATCGTTATCTTTGCCTAGTTGTTGCAGTAGGCTCCTCACATCCTCACTGTCTCTGGTCTTGCCCCCATCTAATCCATTCTCCACACTGTGGCCAGAGTAATCTTTCTGAAATGAAAGTCTGACCATGTTACTTCATATATAAAAATCAGGCTTCCAAATTGTCAAATTTACTGGCATAAGATTGTTCATAATATAGTCTTTTCTTTCAATGTCTGTAGCAGCTATAATCATGTCTCTTTACCTTATATGTGTTATTTAGTAAAGGTTCCATGTGCACTTAAAGAAAATATGTTCTGAAGTTGTTTGTTTCCATGTTCAATTAGGTCAAGTTGTCTAATCATATTGTTCAAGCTTCTGTTTTCTTAAAGATTTTTTTTTTGGGTCTACTTGTTCTATCAGTTACTGAGTTATATTAAAATCCTTATTTACAATTATCCATTTGTCTATTTCTCTTTTTAGTCTGTCAAATTTTACTTTACGTATTTTGAAGCTATTATTAAGTTCATACAATTGAGAATCTTCCTATCGAACAGATCTTTTGTCATAATGAAAATTTGTTTTCTCTTTTTTTACTGTATTAGTCTAGCTAGAGGGTTATTAATTTTATTAATCTTTTCAGCAGAATCTATCTAGTAATACTTCTTGACTAAAGCCTTTTTTGTATGCAATTGGTATACACACCAGTCTTTGGTTTGCAAAGTGTACCCTTCTCTGTCCTTTTACTTTGAATTTTTCTATGTTCTTCTGAAATAATAAGAGATGTAGGGTTTCACCAGGTGGTACTAACATCTGAGAATGATATTTCAAGAAAGAAAAATCACAGACCAATCTTATGTATGAGCATAGATGCAAAAATTCTAAACAAGACTTTAATAGATTAAATCCATCAATATATTTAAACAGATAATATATAATGGCTATATTCCAGGAATGTAAGGTTGATTTAACATTTAAAAATCAATCAATATAATTCACTATGTTAATAGAATAGAGGGGGAAAAATCATATAATCATCTTAATAAGCATGGGAAAAACCATTTCATAAATTCAGTATCTATTCTTGATAAAAATAAAAATTCTCAGGAAACTGAGAATAAAGGATGCTCTAAAGCATACAGTATACTTGATGGCAAAACATTACATGCATTTTTCTGAATTCGGCAATGAGACAAAGATGTCTACTTTCACCACTATTATTCAATATTGTACTGGAGGTCCAAGATCGTACAATAAGCTTAGAAAAACCAAAGTATACAGATTGGAAAGAAAGAAATAAAACTATCATTATTTACAGACTACATAATTACCTAATAAATAACTCAAAAGAATTAATTGAAAAATTATTAAAATTAATAAATAATTTAACAATATCACTCTATGCAAGATATAGCAATCACCTGTGTATGCTAGCAATAAACATTGGAAATTTCTAAAATTTTAAGGCCATTTTACAGCAGCATAAAAAATAAAATGTTTAAGAATAAATCTAACATAAGATGCATGAAACCTTTATACAAAAATTTATAAAACATTACTGAGTCCTCAATTTAAAGTCCTTAATAAATGAATGAATATATGAAGTTCATGGGTTGGAAGATTAAATATTGTTAAGATGTTAATTTTCCTCAAACTGAGCTACAGATGAAATGCAATCCCAATCAAAACCTCAGCAGGCTTTAAAAAAAATAGAAATTGTCAAAATTCTAAAATTTATGTAAACATGCACAGAATTCAGAATAGTCAAAACAATTTCGAAAACAAAAAGAGCAGATCTGGAAGACTATATTACCCGATTTTGAGACTTACTATAAAATAATTACAGCAATCAATTCAGTGTGGTATTGGCATTAGGATAGACAAATGGATCAGTGGAAACTATTAGTGTCCATAAACAGACCCACACGTATATGGTCAATCGATTTTTGACAACAGACCCAAGATGATTCAATGGGGAATTGTGACAAATTTTATGGAAGGAACATGATATCCATATAGGAAAAAAAAAAAAAAAACATAACAAAAATTTGTTTGAGATAGGTCATAGATCTAAATGCAAAAGAGAAAATATAAATCTTCTAGAAGAAAATGAATATCTTCATATTCGTGGGTTAAGCAATAATTTTTTAAACAAGGCACAAAAACCACTTACCACAGGAGAAAAATTAAAACTCTGCCTTTTGATCTTTAAAAGACTGTATAAAGAAAGTGAAATACCAAGTAACGGGCTGGGAGAAAATATTTGCAATACATATAGTTCAAAAAAATCTCGTGTTCAGGATATATAAATAACTCCTTAATAAAAATAAAAATCAAACAATCTAATTTCTTTAATGGGCAAAAGACTTGTACAGGCATTTAGCAAAAGATACATGAATGGTCAGTGAAAAGATTCTCAACATCATTAATTATTAAGGAAATGCAAATTAAAACTACTTGATATGACTGCACACCCTCTAGAATGGCTAAAATTAAAAAGACAGACAATACCAGATGTCGATGAGAATGTGAAGAAGCAAGAATTCTCAAAATTGTTACTGGAAGTATAGAATGGTTCCACTACTTTGAGAAATAGCTTGGCAGTTGCTACTAAAGGCAAACTTATACATACCCTCTAACCTTAAACACTCCAGGGTTACTCAATGGAAATGAGAGCATCTGCCCACCAAAGATGTGTACAAAAATATTCATAACAGCTTTAGTCATAATCGTGTCAAAATCTGGACTTGATCGAAATGTATATTAACCCTCGAATGGATAAATAAATCGAGATATGGTCTTACAATGGAATATTGCATAGCAATAAAAAGGGACACACTACAGCAATAACAAGGATCAATCTCACAGACACAGAGTTGAATTTAAAAAGCTAGACTCAAAAAAGAACATATTGTATAATTCTATTTATATAAAGTTCAGAATAAGGCAAAACTACGGCGAGAGATTTTGGAATAGTGGCACTTTAGGAGATACGAGGCATGATGAGGAAGCTTTCTGGGGCTTTATCTGGGAAATGGTCCATGGTGTATATGTACACGAAATTGAGCAATACCCTTTAGATGGGATGGCCAACTTGTCCCAATTACCTGGAATTGTCGTGGTTTTAAAACTAAAAGTCCTGGCCCGAAAAATCCAGGATGGTTGATCACCTTAACTTTAGATTTTTGTACATTTTACCATATGTCTGTTATTCCTCAATTTTTATAAATCTGGAAAAAAATTAATAGACAAAAATGGCATCGATGGCTCTCTATTGCCCTCAGGACAAAGTCCAATCTCCTCGTCATGGTATGTAAAGCTTTTGCAGTGCGGCCCCCGCGTGCCTCTCGCTTTTCACGTCCTCCCTCGTTCCTTGGGCTCTTTCTGCCAGTCACACTGAAGGCTGACAGCTCCCTGAATAAGCCATGCTATCTTGTGCATAATCTAGGTCCTTGGCCCAGAAACCATGTCTTCGAGCTCTTTCTGAGCTAGCTCCAGTTCATTCTTCAAAACTCAGTTTGGACATGATCAACTGTAGGAAGCTTTCCCTGGGATTTCCTATAGCACATGTATAAGTGGTCAGTTATTTATTTTTTTTAAAAAAATCATCATGTTAAGGATACTAAAAAGGTGCCAGCAAGTCCCCAGTCATACAGGGCCTCATGGTCATATAGAGACCTTGTCAGAAAAATGCAGGTATATGAGGTACACTGTAAGGTACCAACCATCTCATCCATCTCAGGGCTATGGGAGAATAGAGCTTTCAATGAGAACTTCAAGTAGAGATAATACCTAAAAAAATAACTTCTTTTAACTTCTTTCAACTATATATGACCTGCACTGATCAAAAGAAGGGGTCATTTTCTTTGAGTAATCTTTAAAAATAATTGCATTCACTTGCTTTTCTCCTTTATAATATCCAGAAAAGAAAGTGACATGCAGTAGCAGTGAATTGTCCAACAGTTATGACAACATTGTGTACAATTTACAAAGCTGTCTGAGTATTGAGGAAGTGGAGTGTAGTTGGTGGCAGATTCTCAGGTCAGATTACCTGAGTTTGTATCCCTGATCAACCACTTACCTACAGCTTTGGGACCTGGCCAAGTACTTATAACTCTCTGAGCCTCAGTTTCTTCATCTGCAAAATTGGAATAAAATGGAATCTTCTTTATAGGGTAGCTGTAAAGATTAAATAAATCAGTGTACATGAAGGGCTTAGAATGGTGACTGACAGACTTATAGTCAGCACTCAATAAGTGTAGCCATTCTTATGTGGGAAAATGTGAGAACAATATAGCAGACTTATCTCCATTCATTATTACCCCATTCATTATTACATCTCCTTGTCTCTCTTGTGAGTCCCAGGCTCAAGTTTCTCACAGCCTCGTGGATATTATCACCTGATTGAAATGTGAGTAGCTCAAATTCAACGATAATCGCAGATCCCTTATTGATTTTTTTTTTTTAAAGCTACATCCAGCTTTCCACATCAACTTTAAGAAATACCTATGTTCTCGCTCACCATCAAATCATGGTTTTATCACTGTCCTGAATCTGACCAATCAGATTTTGTAACTGTTCCTGGAGTTCCAGTGTCCCCTTCACCCAGAGCCGAGACTTTACAGTGCTTCCCACCTCTTTACCTTTCTCATATCTTTGACCCCACCTTGAACACCCTCTCCATTGCCTGTTGAACTTCTACTCATCCTTCAAGATCCAGAATAACATGCTGCTTGCTCATCACCTTACTTCAAATTCCTATCTCTAAATTCTAACAGCACTGACTGTCCTTCTAATTCGATATTTAGCAGCTCCTGCCTTGCATTGTTAGCTGTTTTCTTGGGTATATATATTTACTTCTAACTGCACTCACAATTCCTTGCTGTAGACCATGTCCCTGTACAAGTCTAGGGCTGTTAATTAAGATTCGCTGGTTCAATTTTTTACTCTAGTACCAAGTAGGCTTAATAAATATGTGTTGATGAGTTAACTGTTTCATGCATTAGGCATTGAGCTATAGATTTCAGTGTGAAAGAAATTTAAATATGTCGGTCACATACAAGGGTGTTCATTGCTACCATAATTATAATGGCAAAACCCAGAAAACTATCAAGTGTTCATTAGCAAGGTAATGGATAAATAAATTTCTTATATGTTAAAATACTATGCAAAATTAAAACAAACTAGGTCTATGTGTACCAACATGGATAAATCTAAAAACATAATGCTCAATGAACAAAGCAAGTTTTAAAATTATAACCTACCAGGCATGTAAAATTTAAAAGCACAGTAAAATAATATTGTATTCATGGATCTATAAACAAAAATAAGCTGTAAAAATATGAATCAACTCCATTCATATCCATCAGCTGAAAGATAGGACTGATCAAAGAGTCTTCAAACTATTTTCTGTAATTTTTATTTTATTAAATGAAGTAAACACAACACTATGAATGCCAGTTATGTTGTCTTTTTTTCTTTTTCTATATTTTTAAAGCTTCTCAAAATGAAGAGAAACAAACAAAAAGATACCATTTGGTCCAGCCCCTTGTCCTGTGGCTGGCAAGCTATTATTCTTCCTATTGTGTGAATATAAAGATCAAGAGAGAGGGGAGGGCCTGAAGCTGTATTAAGGTTAGAGCATGGCTTGAAATCCTTTCAATCGGCTAGTTTTCTTAGTGATTTTCCTGTAAGTGAAAAGTGAGGCAGTATGGGGGTGGGGTGGGAGGATTTTTACTGTTGTCTGATTATAGTAGGTAACTAGAATTTGCTTTTCAACTTCCTTTAATGTATCCCTTTTGGATTAATACTGTGTCCAGCAAAGATCTGCATGTGTCTTGTACACTGTAATACTAATAATAAGATCTAACAATTTTCAAGAGCTTGTTATGTGCTGGGTGTTATGTTAAGCACTTTACGTAGAGCTTTGTACCAGTACTGATACATTGATACCAGCTGCAGGTATCATAAAACTGTATCCCAATGGAGTTCAAAAATAAGAAAATGTGTTAGATCATATAATTTGGAGTCTGGAGATCGACAGCCTTCAGGACTGACTTTAGCAGAGGCTCAGTGGTATTAGCAGAGCCCCAAGGTTTCTTCTATCTTTCCGTCCTACTATGTGCAGGCACCATCTGAAGAATGCCATAGAGTCAGGGCTGCATGCCTCCACATCTGCATCCAAAGGGAGAGACCCAAACTGGCTGAGGCCTGCCCATTCCTAACAAATCTCTGTGGAGGAGGTGGGGTTCTATGAATTGTTTAGAACCTTAAGATGCAAGGAAGAGGTAGAAGAGAGTGCCATACTCAACCCTGCCCACCACAAATACATGCGCATTAATCCTCACAATGCTCCCGTGAAGGAAATGCCATTATAATCTACATTTCATAGATGGGACAATAAGACAATGAGAGGTTAAGAGGTTTACTCAGGTTACCTGGCTGGTAAGCTCCATTTTTGCCACAACTACATCGCACTGCCTTCCAATATCCAATGGTGCGTGTTTAACCACAACTCACTAGTCAACCACATGGTCCTCCTGCCACTTAAACCCTGAGGTGATGGTCAGCAGGCGTCCACCTCCAGGCCTCTGCCGCTCCCTTCCTCAGCTCCTGACTCCTCTTTTTTTCCCACTGTGCTGACACTATCTTTCCCGCTCTGGGGGCTCTCTCTCTGCAGGCTTGGCTGCGAGTGGCAGATGGACCGTCACTACCCTGATTCCCTGCCGTCTTTGGGAAGTTGGCTCCTCAAGTGTTTTTACTGCTATTAATCTTTAAAAAGTAAATTACAGGAGTCAATAGAGACTAAGAACAATAATAACAAACTTGGGAAATTTACAAAGGCTCCGGAATCTCACAATTCTCTTAGTCATTGAGCTGGAGCTCTTCCTAGTAAGCAGACCTGAGGGCTGATGCTAGAGGAAGTGCAGAAACTTCCTGAGGCTTGTGTCTCCCAGTCTTGGGGGGTACATCTCAGGGCTCTTCCCCAAAATCACAAGAGGATGTCCTCAAAGCACTCCCCTGATGTCTTTGTCATCTTTCAAGGTATCCTCCTTGAAAGCACCATCTCCATCTCCACTGTGGAAGTCCAGTTTTCTGGGACAAGGTCATGACTCCCGGTGACACTGTGTACCAACATTCTGGGGCCCTGAGTCAGGCGCACAGGTCAGAGTCAGACAGTGATCTTCATAAGCCACACAGGTAAGTGAGGCTGTGTATATGAATGTGCAGATGAACAGCTGCTCAGATCTTGTTAAAACACAGATGCTGATTCAGTAGGTCTGGGGTTGGGATGCTAGATTCTTTATCTCTAATAAGCTCTGGGGCATGCTGATGTTCTGGAGCATGGCCCACACTGCGAAGGGTGGGGGTGTAGATGATGCCAACGGCGGCTGCAGGCTGTTGTAGACGATGTGTTGGGGGCTTAGGGTTAAGGAATGGCAAGCCCCCCTGGGAGTTTGATAGGTAAAATGGCCATCCATTCTGGGCTGATTTGATGTGTAGTCATCACAGACTGCCAGAGGCAGGTAATCCTTGACCTTCTCAAAGCTCTGAGAGACCAGTCCCAAAGGGTGAAAGCCACAGGAAGACAGATTTCCTCTCAATACGAAGGCTAAGTCTAACAGCACAGAGCTTCCGAGGCCTGGGCAGAGGAGATGCTTGTTGAGGGTGGACGGGAGGGTGAGGACTGCCTCAGAAGGAAGGCACTGGGAGTTCTTAAGGTTCCCCTTCAGCCCTGAGAGTCGATAAATCACAGTTCAAGGACAGAAAGCAGTGATGAGTCACCAGTTTCTTGCCTTCTCACCTACCTCCCAGTCAGCCAGATTTTTCAAAGTGATTCGTGTGTGAGACCCAGCTTGTCATTCTAGCCCTGTTTCTTTTACGTTTGTATTACTCTCCCCAAATAAAGCCCTGCCTCCTTCTCCAAAGGATCGCAAGCGGTTAATGTCATCCATACAGTCTCAGAAGAGAGAGTGCGGTTTTAATCTGAGAAGGAAAATATTGACAGATTTGTACAAGAGACATAATTAACTCCATGCTCTGGTGATCTGCCAACACATCTTTCTCTCCTCCAATCTTCTAGATCTTCCACAAGTCTTAGAAATCCTGCTTTAGCTTTAAAAGGCAAAAATTAAAAAAAAAGTTTGGCTCTAAGAAATATTCTAATCTTATGCAATTTAAATTTGGTACCGTCTTTAAAAGATAACCCAATACAGATGCTGCGGGTAAGAAAGCACTCTATACTGACGCCAGCCCCAGGTCATCTGTCCTCGTCTTCTGACAGTCCAGCTTTCTCACTCACATGCTTTCTGTCTCAGTAAAGGTCGAAAAAATTAAGTCCGAGAGCTCCAAAATACAAACGAGCACTCCTCCGTAAGCCACAGCAGCAGAGGCGGGAGGGAGACTCTGCAGGAAACGCGATGCAAGCACCACATAGCGCAGAGGAAAAGCACGAGAGAAGCGGCACGGTCTGCGACCAGGAGTAAGCGCTCCAGTCCGTCTGCCCCTCGGATGCTCCACAGTATTTTAATACACAAGTGACAGAAGAACTAGGCTAGAAGGGCCATCTTCCGTCTCTGATCCTTTCCCTGACAACAGAAATGGGGTGAGCACATTTGCACAACAGAAGAGAGGGACAGATTGCCACTCCAGAAGGGCCTACAGGACACCTGTCAGAAATATTAAAAAGCAGGATAATCTCACAAAATGAGAAGTGTTTCATGTAACACTTTCAAGATAGTTGATGGAAAGGCTACAGTAAAAAAAAATTAAATGTGGGCCACGTCCCATCTATAAACCTTCATCTGTGAATGACTTCAAGATCCCAGAAAACGTCTTCTCTCCCTGGATATTGTCCCCCATTGGAAATGAGAGGAAGCTCCTCTCACGTAGGACAGAGAACTGTAGAGTTACTGAAGCTCAGGAGTAATTTTCTTGGCTCCCCTCCCATCTGAACCAGAGTGCCCTCTACACCCTCTTGCTCCTGACCCTCACCCACCCCAGCCACCCCCATGACTAGTGGGAATATGCTTCCCTCTCCTAGGGCCAGGGAGATGTATTCCTGTTCTTGAGTCACGCTCAGACCACATAAAACCATCTCCATCTTCAGAACTGACGCAGTGCAGTTAGGACAGTACTTCAGTTCAGACACACCAGGAGTTAACAAGACATTCACGGCTGCCTGCTTATTACATTATTTCTGGAAATATGCAATCCAGGTAAACAAACCAATTTTGGGAACATGGCTCCATGGGTGGATTTCACCACAGAAAGGTAAAGCCACATGTCCTCAAAGACTATGATCTGAAGGCTCAGAGCGGGGAGGCGTGGCCCAGGGGAGACATGTGGTCCATGGTTCTAGCTGCTGAGCAGGACAGTGGGTTTAGGATTAAGTTTTCCATGCCTATATTGGGAGAGGGGACAGTTTACTATTCCCCAAAAGACATTTTGGGGTTCAGTGCTCATTAACAAGGTAATGGATAAATAAAATCTCTTATATGTTGAAATACTATGCAAAACTAAAACAAATTAGGTCTATGTGTATCAATATATCATGGCAATGATTTCTACTGGCAAAACAAATGTTTGGCTCTAAGAAATATTCTAATCTTATGCAATTTAAATACTATGCAAAATTAAAACGAACTGGGTCTATGTGTATCAATATATCATGGCAATGATTTTTACTGGTTTCCTTTTTTATCCTTTTTTTTTTTTGAATCATAAACTCTCTTGCACAACTGATGGCAGCTATAAATGTTCTCCCCCAAATATCCACGGAGACACAATTTCACATACAATTTCAGGGAGTTCATAGGCCTCTGATATGCCTCCATTAATGGCCAGAGACCTCACTTTAAGAATTCCTGCCCCAGAGGTTCACCCATAAGCAGTTTTTCTATCTGTCTTTGAAATTAAATCTTTCTGCTGCTCCAAAAATAGAAACCATATCCAGAAGGAAATTATAGAGTTCTACAGCCAGAAGCAAACTTGAATAGTGATATAGTTCATCTTCCCACCTCCACACAGCACTGAACTGTCTACTCTTCCTAGGAAAACTCCACTTTGTGGAGGAGGCAGTTCAATATCTCCCATCTGAAAGTTCTTCCTAATACTTCATTTAAATCACTCCTGTTTTCAGATTAACTTCCCCTCTCCAGTCATATCTCCTGGGAAAACAAAAAAACAAGTGCTCATTTTAAAAAATAGATTAGGATGCCCCTGTTCACTCTTCCATCCCATTACACAATATAATGACTCTTTAGACTATTGTTCAAGCCAGTATTTACTGAAAATGCATTTGCTCAGGAGGACTAGAGCCCTGGCCCAGCTCAGCCCAGGGACGTGTCCAAATAACCCAGAGGAGCAGGGCTGAAGGAAAAAGGAGGCCCCCTTGGGGAGAAGGTCACATTTTCCAGGCAACTCTTCTCCTTTGCCTAGAAATGTGGCAAGTGATGACTGAGACACAAAGCGGGGGTTCTTCACACTTCCCAGAAGCTGCAGCCTGATTCACAATGCCTCCCAATCTTAGTTTGGGGACAATTAATATGTTTTATCTGAGTCAATCAGATGGTAATCTTCAAACAGGCCTTTGGTCAATAGAATGAGATAAAAGATAAATTTGCATTATTTTGAATTTCAGCTATTCATTGACTCTAGCCTGAAAGCTTTAAAAATTCTTTACAAAACAAATTCTCAGGGCTCTTTTTCTGAAATGTGATTAAGTCAGAGAACAGAAAAACACCCTGGGTCCGAACTGAAACTGCATCAGAATTCCTGAAGTCAAATCAAAGCCTAACAGCCTGTTTGTTTCTTCCCAAAGCAAATGCTATATTCATCAGGCAATAAAAAGCAAGCTAGAACAAAACACGGAATCAGCACCTGGTCAGAGGGTTTGGATAGAAATTGTTCCATCAGTATTTTTTTGTTGCGATTGCCATTTATTGATAGGAAATTGCCAAGAGGGTTTGATAAATTGTGTGACTTCCTAAAGGAACAGGAATTATACAATCGATGAACAGGAAAAAGACATTGAATTTCTGAAGAACTCAGAGAACAAATGGAAAGTGGAATCAACACATTGTTTATTCGTTATCTGTCTTCCTTCAGCCACCTGAGGCTAACTAGAGGTTCATGGAAGCATGGGGTTTCAGGAAACCTCAGACATTAGCAAGCCATACAAGTTCCTGTGCTGTGCCCACGGAGTGTGATCTCTTCCATAACCACCTCAAGTGGAGGCAACTTGAGGTTCATTTATTCTCTCAATCAACAACACACCAGTCATAGGAAATTCACTAGCTCTCAAAGACCCAATATTACTCAAAGGACACCTCTGATTGGTATATGATTAGATTTTGTTCCCTCCCTTGGCAGTACTCACAAAAGTCTCTACCCCCAAAAATATTGGAAAGGAGAAACTAACCACATATCTTAAGTGAGGTAAATAAATGAGGGCTTTGAGGATACCACACCTTTTTGATAGGAGAGACTGGGCTCTGGAGAGTTGCTTGAAAACTCACCTTCTGGAACATACCTGGTGACTACTGGAAAGGGAGAAAACGTCCTGGGGTCAGATCAGACCTGGAGCTCATACACATGTTGTCCTCAACCTTTGAAGCTCTGTCTATAAATGTGTCCAACTTCTTCCTTTTGCACAGAGAGGAGAACGCTGAAGAATTGTCTTTGAGGCTATAGGTTGAATTGATTTGTTTACAGAAAGTTTAAGGAATCCTTCCTCAAGAAATAAGGTCAGTAATTGTGCTTATTTCTAGGAGTTTTGATGCTTTTTGCATATGCACATGTGTACATGCCAAGGCATGAAATTAAGGAAAAAAACAGTTTTTCCTTTAGATGTAGGAGTCCAGTTTCCTGAAGCGGCAAGGCCAGGAAGTTTACCAACTGGATATTATGGATTAGGTTTATAATAGAATAAATGGAAATTTTATTTTCTTTGTAGGGAATACAGGTGTGACTTTGTACTATACTTTGAAATCTGAATAAAAGGGGGAAATATTTTACACCGTTTTTACCGAAGTTTTGCTCAGTTTTTAACTTACTACATGTTTAAATGAGTGATTTTTTTCCTAAAATAGAATTGAATCTTCAGCTTCCAACCATGAGTGCTGGGATTGTTCACACTTCTGAGTAAGCTAAAAAGCACATTGTTAGAGAAGGTGTGCGGTTTTACCTAATGGCTGTCTCTGTCTGGAATTTGATTTTTTGCACCTAAAAGTCACTAAGAACTGTGGCCTTATTTTGTGTCTCCAAGCCCTGGAAACAGACCTTTATACTATGCCTCACAAAGCCAGGGCAGAAGGGGTTGGTTGAAGATCTTAAGACAGGATGAAAGGAAGTTGCTTAGAACATTCTAATAATTGGGATATGGTCTGAAATAAGATATTTAAATAGGTACATTGATGGATTCCACATAGCCTTCTGGAGGCTAACAAGAAGTTTTGGACTAGATCCTGTTGCAAAAGAATGCGCAAGGGCAGACGTGAAGGAAGATGTGGAGAATAAAATAAGTTCAAGTGGTAGCACTCAGATGGGAGAATCTGGATCTTTAGAACAATTGTTTAGTCCATTGGAAAGAAGAGATAGGATGAAATTTTAGATGAACTCTTAAAATTCAAAATTGTTGTACATGTATGTTCACAGCAGCATTATTCATAACAAGTAAAAGTGGAAACAGCCCAAAGGTCTATCAACTGATAAATAGATAAACAAATATGGTATACCCATACATTGGGATATTATTTGGCAATACAAAGGAATGAAGTACATGCTATAATATGGATTAGGCTCAAAAATTTTAGGTTCAGTAAAAGAAGTCATACACATATGATTCCATTTATATGAAATTTCTGGAACAGGAAAAGCCATAGGAACAGAAAGTAGATTAGAGGTTGCCTAGAGCCGAGAGTAGAAATGAGGGTGATTGCAAATGGACATGAGATTTCCTTGAGGGGTGAGCAGTGAAAGTGATATACAATTAAATTGTAGTGATGGTTGTATAACTGTAGCCCTACTGAAAATTATTGAATCATATATTTAAAATGAGTGATTTTATGATATGGAGATTATACCTAAATAAAGGTGTTAAAGAGATTACTGACTACTCTATTGTTGTTGTTGTTATTATTATTATTATTATTATTATTATTATTTTATTATTATCATTTTCAAGGCCTGTATACAAAAGGTTATGTTCATTACGACTGTAAATAAATTTCTTGGCCTTCCCTTAGGGGAGAAGTTTCGCCTTGTTTTTCTTTGTAGGCAGACAGAATTGTGCTCAGATAATTGCTCACAGGGGTGAACAGCTGGACTCCTGGTTACCTCAGGACACTCAGGCCAGAGGTCAGGAAGAGGAATCACCTCCCCCATCACCACCCCACCCTCGGAAGAGCCCATTGCTATTCCTCTAAGCCCAGAGGGGCGTTGGTGGAATGATGGATGTTGCGTATTTCAGGATTTCGAGGATGAAGAGCCCCTACCGGTGAAGTGATGGAAAGAGTGCCTTCTATTAGGAGAGGAAATGTGTGGGAGTGTTGGGAAATAACATTAATAATCATACAGGCCTGATATGAACAACACGGAGGAATAATAACTCACACTGGGGTAGACTTTCACATCTCCTCTACTAACATTATTCCTTCAAGGCAGGTGGTTTTGAATTGCTATGAACAGCATATATTTACATAATGGCTTTCCTCTTTTTTTTCCATTACTCCCAATAAATTGCTTTAGAATAACATTGTTATTTCCAGCAGACCCCAACCCCTATGAACTGGTTCAAGCATATGTAATATTTGTGTTTTTTGCTTCTTTGAAGCCTAATGCTAAGCCTCGTGCTAGTGTTACAAATCTTCAGCTGTCAAGGGCTGAGACAGGGTCCCAGACAAGCTAGGATTAGAGAGGTCTCCTGTCCCTTTTATTACAGGTCACAGTGTGGAAGGGGGCTGAATCGCAAGCGGAGTTCAATGTTGTAGCTTAAAAGATATCCGTGTGACCTTTGTGCTAGATTTGGGCTAGAAAAAGGGTAGGCCTGGTTCCATGTCTCTTAAATTTTCAAACCAACAGTGTTATGTCTCAAGTTAGCTTGGGATTCCTGAGACCACATTACTAAAGCAAGTAGACATAAAAAATAACTTCTTTCATGCTTTCACTCATTGATCTTATTTCTGTCTTCTGGGGCCTGGACAGAACAAATCAAAGCCTTCTTCAATGTGACAGTCCTTCATACAGTTGAAGACATTTATCAAACACAATTCCTCTAATATTTCCTTAGTTCAGGCTAACCATTCCCAGTACATTAGATATTCCTCAGAAGATGTGAATTTTTAGTCTCGGCTGGAAGAATTTTTTTTTACTGTTTATTATAGTGTGCTGTCCACTTTAAGATTTGATATGAGTAGAAATGAACATGGCACAACTATCACTCTCCTCATTGATGACAATGACAGTTATTCATGGTAAATATAAGCAGTGTTGAGAAAGAATTCTGTCCAGGCAGGGAAAGAAAGGTATTATCTGTGGGTGTTTACCATGAGCACTGTGTGAGGTGCTTTATAAATATTAGCCTATTAACCAGGATGGGAGGAGAATGGGGTGTTTCTGCTTACTATTTTGACTAAAATCATCAACTGGGTCCATTCCAGATATCACCCTAAAGCGTCTCTTTCACTTGAAAGCTTACCAAGATGAAAAGGTGATTAATAGAAAATTACTAACCCCATACTATGAAAAAGGAAGTGAGTGTAGTTTTGCTCCAAAGTTTACTAACCATGATTACATCTGATAACAAGTAACAAGTCCTTCAGCTCAGATGTTAACTTCCAATCCTTCTTCACTGGGGAATCACTGCAAGCCTTCCCAGGGGTGAGCAGGGAAGCAGCCTGTGTCCTAGTCCTTTCATCATCCTAGGACTGCATCACCCATGCTTCTAGGCCACGGAGTTCCAGGTCTGGAGTACCAGTCCAAGGTGTCGTGGGGGCTTTAATTAAACCAACTGTTAAGCGCTCAAAGGCATTATGTCTGCGATTGATTCAAATGTACTCTTTAAGTGCAACTTTCAGGAATTGTATTTCTGAACATGTTTGAGTTCCTTTAATGAGCACTCTGCCACAGCTACACTCCCTGTGATCAGCACACTTGCCCAGACTCTGAGCTGTAGCCATGGGGACGGCTTTAAGTGGGAAGGTGGGGGCTTGCTAGGTCAGCCTTTCCCAATTCAGGGGCCTTCAGATGTTCACAGGTGACCCTTGGAGGAAAAAAATCACTGCCAGCAGGTTTTCATCTAAAATGTATTTCATATTGAATACATATAAAAAATACTAAGTGTATTTATACAGTTGTTCTATTATAATGTTACAACCAGCCTTTTGAAAGTGGCCTGTCAAACCCAAGAATGTGAAACAATCACCAAAGCAAGAGCGTGTGACTTTTAATTTTAACGCCAGTGATCAAGTAAACATTGCTTCGATGTATGTCATTGGGGAATCTTGTCTTATAATTTAGGAAGACTTCTATACCAAAAAAGAGAAAACTTGGTTAACAGTGGCTGACACAATTAACAATTTGGTTTCCTTACCTAATAAGCAGTCAGGAGGTAGACGGTGGCAGGCTTGGTTCAGCTGCTCAGGGGCCAAACCAAGGACCCAGGCCTTTCTTGTTTTCTGCTCAGCTTCAATGTGTTGCCTCACGGTTCCAAGATGACAGTTGCCTTTCCTGGTAGAACATTCAAATAAAAAGCAAGTAGAAGGGAGACAAGGCGTAGCTCCAGTAAGCTTTTCCTTTGGTGTCTGTCCCTTTATCTGAAAATAAAACCTTTTTTAAAACCCCCCTGGCAGACTTCACCCATATATTTCATTGGTGAAAACTGGGTCCCTTGGCCACCACTGACTGCAAGGAAGTTTGCGAAAGCAGGCATCTGACGAAAGGGAAGGATTATGATAACCGGTTTAAGAAAATCGAGGTCCATACAGCAGAGCAAAGCTTATTGACTCTGCCAAGCAGAAAGACCCAGGGATGGAGCCGGCTGGGTGAACGACAGTGACAGAGCAAGAATACCTGTTGTATATTGAGCATATATATCACAAAAACTCACTGCCCGTGGATCAGATTCTAAGAAAAGAAAGTCTTAAATGAAAAGCCAGGTCTCGTTCTCAAACTCTTTCTGAATCAAATAAACACAAAACCAGAATTCTACAAAGAAAAAATATATAACTGTGGACTTAGATTTTTTTTTTAATTGAGACTGAAGTATACAATACAGCAGTTTCTCCCTTATTCATGGTTTTACTTTTCATGGGTTCAGTTACTCATGGCCAACCAACCAAGGTCCAAAAATATTGAGTGGAAAATTCCAGAAATAAACAATTCCTAAGTTTTAAGTTGCACACCATTCCGAGTACATCACCTCACTTATCCCATAGGCACTGTATCATCTCGCACCATCACAAGAAGGTTCAGTACAGTCCAATAAGATATATATTTTTTCAATAAGATATTTCGAGAGGCCACATTTGCATAACTTTATTACAGTATGTTATTACAATTATTTTATTATTATTAATCTTTGTGCTCAATTTATAAATTAAACTTTATCTTAGGTATGTATGTATAGGAGAAAACACAGTATATACAGGATTCTGCACTACATGCAGTTTCTGGTATCCACCAGAGGTCTTGGAATGTATTTTCTGCTGATACAGGGGAACTACTGTATAAGGCTTTTAATGGTTTTTAGAGAAAACTCTGTTAAGTGTATCAAACTATCAGTAAACATGGAGGTACTACTTGTCATTACTTTTTTGCAATGTACCTTCAAAAATTGAATTTCTGTTTATTATTATAGACTTGATACTTTGCCTGATAAAAATATATAATAATGTTTCCCATGCTATACAAATTCTTGATTAAAACACACTTCTCATTTTTTAAAAGTTGGTGTTGTTCATGTCATTATTTATGAGAAGAAAAATTTTACTTGCAAGAGGCAGCATTCTTTAGTGACATCAAGAGTCAGCTCTGGAGCCAGGCAGACCTGGATTCATATTCCGACTTAGCACTTGCTGTAAAATGCAGACACCAGCACTGACCTCATAGACTGCTCTGAGTCCTTAAGGAGCCAGTGCATATTAAACAGTTAGCATATTGCTAGGCTCATAGTAAGTCCTCAATGTTACCTAGCTCGATATTTTTCTTTTTTTTTCTGAATAAAACAAAAACACTTGGACCTAATTTTAATTGTTAGCCATAACGACTTATTCGTGAGATCTTGTTTGTTGTTGTTTACATTAATCCAGGCACACACTGTATCTTATGACCTCTCCCTGCTGGTGTTCTGCCAAGAAAGCACAATTTAAAAGATATTCAGTGGTGTGTTTTGATAACAACTTCTAATTAGACTGTGACTTAAAACGTCTACGGCAGTGGGTCAGACCACACCTAATGGAGTTGCTGGTATTTCCTAGGTGGCACTAGTGATCCCCCTGGACCACTGTGTCCCTGTTGCAGCAACTCCAGTTTGCAGTTAACCCTTCATGCCCTGTACTGTAGACTCCAGATGTGGCAGCTTCGGGCCACTATAGAGAAGTGCTGAGTTATGCTGGCTTTTTCCCCCAAACTCTCCAAGTTTCTTCCAAAAAATCCTGTCTTGGCCCACATGTCCTCGACTCTGTTCTTGAATAGTTTATTTTTTGGACCCAAATATAAAGTGAGACTATATTATTATCCAGCCCACATTAATGACACTTTGCCTTCAATAATATTATGAGACACTTTGTCCAATACTTTGTTAAATTCATGCACAGCAGGCTTGCAAGACTTGTGGTCTGGCCAAGGGATTGAGGTTATTTCAGAATGCTTGCTTGTGCTATTGTCTCTCTCCCCTGTTAGATACTAAAGCCAATATGATAGAAATCACGTCTGTTTTTATCACAACACTAGAGATAAAATAAATAATTTTTGAGTAACTTACAGACTAATAAACTTAACCCATCTGACTCTGAGTGACGAATGTTTTCTCTTCATGCTCCCATATTTGTCCTTTAATAATTATTTTCTAGAAGAATGTCCATAATCAACATGAAAGTCACCACCACTGTGTAGAGACCCATCTCTGGCTCCTATAATCTTCTCCCCTGCTAATATCACATTTTGAAGAAGATATCTATACTTTGACCATAACTGTGGTTAATGCAGGACAGCATTCCTTCTGTAAGACAATCTAAGCAAAACTAGAACCAGATACAAATAAAGTTACCTTGGAACTAACAGGCTAAGCAGTCTATTCATAGAAGCTCTTCTTAAAAAAATGGGTTGCTCTAGCTTTTAAAATTCTAAGCTCTAGCATCTCTGATGTGGTCGAGGTGGTATCAATGAAGACTGTATTCATTCTTCTGGGGAAAGTGTTTTTTAAATAAATTCTTTACCAAACATGAGGCAAGGAGAGGGTGGATTCTGAGAACCAATGCCACCTGACTGGATGTTGTTCTTTGACTTATGAGGTCATTTAGATATTCTCCTCACTGAAAGGACTTTGTCAGAGCACTGAATTTAAATTAGTGATTGGAAAAGACCAGGGAAGCCATTCATTGCAGTTGGCATTTCTATCCCACTCAGACTATCAGAAAATATGGTTAGAAACAAAAAATAAAAATGTTCTGGATATCTAATCTGAGTAGGGAGAAGAGAGAGGGAATTTGCACTTCTCCCGAGAGGCATCACATGTGACCCAGGGTTGCTGCTGAAATCTCCAGTGTAGACTGCTTCCCAGAAACAACTAATAGCACAGGACAGAGCTTGCAGCAATGGGAATAGAAGTTGGGGGTAGGTAAGAGACATATCATGGTGACCAAGAAAATGCACCACTCAGATCTCCTGCTGTGGAAGACCGATACACACAGCTGCTGCACTTCTGGACCTACCACTACACTCATTCCAAGGTCTTGCTTACCCCTAGCTGTCCCCAGCCACCACGGCAAGAGTACTGAGGCAGGCTCATTCTGTGAGATGCAGGACTCCTCTAAAGATAACTTTGTTTAAAGGACTCCCCATAGGCTTGAATCTTTCTTGAAACTTTACTGTAGTCTGAGACTTCTTCTTCTCTCCTTCCACAGATATCAGACCTCTATTGCAGTCTGAAAGCTCTCCTTGCCTTTCCTCCTGCTCTCTCTTCCAAGAAATCTCTTGCATATCTAACCTCATCTTGGCATCTGTTCCTTGGCAAATCCAAGCTAATGTATGTAGCAATTCTTGTCCAATTAACTGAGCATTGTTTCTCTTCAAAACCAAAACAGATTATACATAAAAACTGACTGTCTTGATCAGGGTGAGAAGGCCAAATATATTTCTAATTCTCTAGTCAAGCCAGGAGTGAGAGTTTCCACTCCACCCCCTCCATCGGCCAATCATAAAGTACTTCTTGTGTTTCCTACAACTTATCTGTAAGATAAGTCCATGGATGACATGGACTCAGTGGCTCCCAGAGTCCTCAAAGGCAGGAACACGAAATGTAGTCAGACCAGAGAAAGGAGCAATGGACAGTCGCTGACAAACTCTGCCATCTGTAAGCATTCCCATGTCTTCACAGGCAATGGAGGTAAATTACCCCAGGACATGATGGTCTTATTATTCTGGAGAGTCAGCACTACTGAGAGTACATGTATAGAGCAAAGAAGAGCAAGAGGTCAAAGATGTTGAGAATTGTGGTCCCCTGAAATACCAGCAAATGTTGGTTTGGAAGAGTAGTCAAGAATTTGGCTTTTAACATGTGGCATTCAAGGAGTGAACAGAATATTCAGATTTAAATGTTCCAAAAGTGGCTGGAAAGAGAGAAAGCTGAATGCTCCCTGTTATGATAGCAAAATTCCTTCCTTGTGAGTATTTTCTTCCTTTGGGGTTCTCCTGAATCATCCCCATAGCCACCATTGCACTCAGCCCCAGGAGAATGCTGTATCTTCTTTCCCTCCTTTACCTGCAGAAGTGTGCTCAGCTGGCCTGTGCCAGATGATGAGAGTTGGCTGTTAGCCTTTCCCACTTTCGATTTCACATTGGTAGCTTGTGGTTGGCTATGGCGGGAGAACTTATGTCACAGATATCAGCAAATGCTCCAAATTAAGACCCTGCCCCCAACTGGGTTCTTAAATATTTACCAGCATTTTACCAATCACTGCCTAAGAGTGAAATAAGAAGAGGGGATGTGTGGGATCTTAAATGTTGGGGAAGGCCTCAATGTTAAGGTGGCATTTGGGCAAAGACTAGAAAGAGGTGAGAAACCATCATGCAGATATCTGAAGAAAGAGCATTCTTGTCACAGAAAACAGCAAATGCAAAGCACTTGATACAGGAGTGTGCTTAGTGTTCAAGGTACTGCAAAAAAGGCTAGTGCAGCTGGAGCGAAGTGAGTGAAGGAAAGACTGGTAGGGGGTGAAGTAAGAGACAGATGATGGAGTCATAAAATACCTTTTATGTGATTATTAAGAATATGACTTTTACTTTCAGAAAAATCGTGAGCCATTAGAGGGTATAAAGCAGTAAAGTGACATGAGTTAAATTTTTAAGTGATTGCTCCTTTTAAAAGGGATGCCTTGTGAAGAATAGACTGCATGGGGCCAAGGTGGCTACGGAAAGACCAATTAAGAGGCTAATGCAACGATCAAGATAAAACATGATGGTGACTTGGACCAGAAGGCTAGTGGTGGAGGGGTAAGAAGTGGTTATATTCTGGATATGAATGCAGTGTAATTGTTATTAGAAAGCAGCTTTCAACTCAATAAAAGAAAGACCTTCCTAATAGAGTTTATATAATCTCCAATGAAATACCAAGCTTTCTATACCTGGAGCTAAACTAGGAAGAAATTCGATAGCCATCCACCAGAGATGCCGCAGAAGAGTTTGGTATGTTGGGAGGCGCCTACACCCACTAAGCGCTAAGACTCTACATGGCACAGGGGCTTGGCTACACAAGAAAATGTTTCTGTTATAATGTGATAACTGAGTTATGGCTAAGGAAGCAAATACACATATTAAAATGGCTTCATTTTGTTTTTCTCATAGTGGTTTTTCTTGAATATAATATAATAAATATAATACATAATAACGTTATATAATATTCATTACATAATGTATAATATTTATAATTGGATGTTATGTGCAATGTATTATATAATGTACATATTGTATATAAAATTATATATAAAATATTAATACTTGGGGGCTAATAGTTGTGTGTGTATATATATATAAATGTACTTTGACATAGGCATATCACCTCAAAGAGTTTGATGGTAAAGTGGGGAGGTAGCATGTGCATCGCTCTCCGTGGTGCTGAAACACCATTGGTCAAGGGATAAGGTTCTCTTAACTGGGGGACTCATCCTCCATGGAGGTGAGGCTACTGGGCTTGTGAAATTGCATGAAGTAGAAATGGGGACATGGGGAATTAGAAAACAAATAAAGAAAGCATATCTTAGAATTCAGGATATTACATCTGGAAAAGGTTTCAGGGGGTATCTAGTCCAACTCCTTCAGTTTGCAACTAAGGAAACAGAGATAGAGCAAACCCATTTGTTGTGAGTAGTGAAGGTCCAGGGCCCACTGTTATCTGGGATGGGATACAATGAGAGAGGGCTAGTCCTGTGGGATTGTTAACATTTCTGACAGAGCTTTTACCAGCTGAATTCTCTCTCATCATGTGACTCCATTTAATACCCAGTGAAAAAGATTCTTCAGAAACATGCTTGGGTTTGTGCATGAATTTTCTTATGCGATGAGTTTACACTTGGCACCCCCAATCTGGACTTTATATCTGTAAGTGTCATGGAGCTGCCACTTGGTATCACCCTAACTTCCCAGGTTTCTGAAAATGACCACTATTTTTTATTAATATGATTTATCAAGTTTCTAATTGGTCATCATAGTTTCTGAAAGATTAGGACTTGAAAGAGCTTGGTATGCATTTACACGTTGTTTCTGTCCTTATGTAGCTGACTTTATGTTCAGTGAGGCTGTAGATCTGCCATTTGGTAGAATACAATTAATGAGGTTGCAGGATAGGGGAAGGAATTGAGAGGGTAAAGCACCCAGTGATCAGTCTTGTAGACTGCTTGGTGAAGTAAGACTTCATGCTATAATCTGGTTAATTTTTACAAAAGAGAAGGAAGGACAAGAGTCTGCTAAGATAGATAATCACATTGATTAAGATCGTGGGAGTTTTTCTCGTCTGGATTATTTGGGTAAACACAGACATGTCTAAGAGATAAGGTTTAATATTTGTGAGGAAGCTACATTAAATCTTCATTTTAAAGCTTTTTAAAATTCCAATTAAGTGTGTGTTTTTTAACTGGGCTGACAGACATTAATAACTACTGAACTAGTACATTGCAAAATGCCACTGACTCCTGATCTGTAAATAGAACAAAGCCATCTGTGTGGTGCAGAACATGAAAGTTCCAGCCTCGCCCTCCCATAGGCTCATTGTAACCTTGGGTCTCAGATGGAG
Organism: Rousettus aegyptiacus; assembly: GCF_014176215.1. Classification (NCBI taxonomy): domain Eukaryota; kingdom Metazoa; phylum Chordata; class Mammalia; order Chiroptera; family Pteropodidae; genus Rousettus; species Rousettus aegyptiacus. Next base: position 71,691,068 of record NW_023416311.1, on the reverse strand, counting down.
GTGGCTCAGCTGCCCTGAGCACCAACTTCATCTAGCCTTAGGGCTCCCGAGCCAAGAGCAGGTGTGGGCCACATGCCTAGTCTCCCCAGGGGCCAGGAAGAGCAGCCTTGAGACCCACACTACAAACAAAAGCAGAGGAAGAAGACTTTCCTAGCTGTTTCAGCCTGAGTCAGAGGCAGAGCTCCAAGGAGAGGGAAAAGCCAATTTCCTTTATTCAAGCACCCCCTACCTGCCTGTGTCTGAGAGCACTTGAGATCCAGAATGTACTTTCACTAAAGTCTGTCTCTGAGCCAAAATCCTGGGGTTCTCACCAACATGCTATCTAAAGTCTGCACAGGTATCAGCTGAAACCAGGAGGGCATGCCTGAAGATTTGTCTAGATGGCTCACCTTTCCCTACATTCCCCACCCCCAAAACCACCTCACTCAACTCTGATGGAGAGGGGCTTCCTCTAAAAAAATACACTTGTCATCGATGCTCTGCCTTTCTCTCATACTAGATCTTTAATTTTTCTTTCTTTAATTTTCTTTTCCACTTGAGTGAATGTATTAGTTTATTCCTGGTTGCAAGAAAATTCCCTCTTACAAATCTATTTTAGCAAATGAAGAAAATATACTTGAAAAGACAGGAAACTCCATCTTTCATTATGCAATTCAAGGAGAATCTCAGGAGCTACAGTTTGTCTTTGAGAACTCTTATCTGGATGCAGAGGTTTAGAATGCAACTAAGGGAGGACCCCTGCCCAGGCCTTCAGATTTTCTGGCCTAGCATGTTTCTGACAGCAGGGAAGTTTGTGTGTGGGAAGGGAGAGGGCAGGGACTAAATAAATTGTTGGGGGTGGAGGAGGCTCCGAAAGGACTATGCCTTGTTTCTATAAGGGCCTCAGGAGGCCACACTGTTCAGGGCCTGATCCTGTATTGCAGGATGAAGCAGGCTTAATTGCTGGTAATTAAGGTAGGATCTATAGTTTCTGGGCATGCCTGGTGGGGAGGGGCTGGGTTTCTGGCTTTGGATGAGCTGCAGGAAAGCTAGTGGCTGCTTCACTAAGCTTGCAGCCTCGCCACTCCCAGAAGGGCCTGTTGCTGGGCAGTTTTTAGCACTAGGAGTCTTTGTGAACCTGCTCTTCAAGGATGGAGAATTATCTTTTCAAAAGAAATCAAGGTAGAATAGAAATGGTCTTTTTGAGAGTTTATTAGTTATAGAGTTTATAGGTTAGGCCTGTGCTAAACACATTTAATTCTCAAAACATCTCAATGGGTGAATTTTTAATTGACAATGACAGTAAAAGATCAGATAATTACTCAAGGTCTACAGTTAGCACATAATGCAAATTTAGTTAATTGGATCCTGAGTGTGTGCTTTCAAGGCCATGGTTTTTGCAGAGGTTGCAAGCTGGTAGCCTATGAAGCTGGATCTGCCCTTCAGTGTGCCTGGTTCTCACCTTGCTTTAGAATAAGGAAATGCCCAATTAAATTCAAGATTTCTGATTTGCTTGAAAAACTGTTAAGATCCCCCAACACAGGCCCAATTTTTACATGGGAACATTGGCCCAATTAGGGGAACCACTGTTCCTTCTATAGAGGAAATCACCAGCTTCTCTAGAGACTTTTTTTTTTCCAGTTTGTACTGCTTCTTCTTGCTTAACTCCTAGCCCATTTCAATCACTCATGGGGCCTTTTCCTGGCCCTTGTTGGCTTCTGAGATTGTGGCACTGCCTCCAGTGATGAAAAATAGAATAGAGCATAAAATGAAGGTAAGAGCTGGAATAAAAGAATGAGACAGTGAAGCCCAGTTTCAGGAGGAGCAAGTGATCTTGCATTCAAAGAGCAAAAGCTCATCGCTGAGGTCAATTTATTCCTAGTCTCATTTTCAGCCTCACAGAAAAGCAGAGAAAAAGTTGGCTAAGGGTAGGGGAAGAAGTGAACAGAAATCTCAAGAAGCATTGTCGTCTGAGACAAGCAACCTTCCTGCCTGCTTTTAACAGATTGCTTTTCATAAAGCTTTGCCATAGCTCTGCTTTGTCATCCCTGCCTGAGCTTCCAGTTGGACAGAATCCGAAAGCTAAAAGCCTGCAACTTGCAGAGAAGGCGGGCATTTGGCTGCCCCAATGACTGTACAGCCACACCATCCATGCTTCTGAGTAATCAAGTGAGAAATTTCATCTGAGTCTAACATTTCCTGCTGTATCAGTCTTCTACGGGATCCTGCAGAGTTCAGACTAGCTGTATCCATATGGGCGATCCTGCCCTTTAAAGGCTGAAGTGCCTTTGGAGAGGAGAGGGCAATCAGATAATTCACTGGTTTTCTTTAACCAGAAGAATCAACCACTCTGGTCAAGGCAAGAACCATCACAAGGTGGTACAATGTTGCAGTTAAGATTTTGAATTCCTTGGAGTAAGCAGAGAATGATCTGACATCAACACCTCCAGAGAAGCATCGTGACCGCTAGGCTGAGGCCAAGAGACTCCAGACGGCTTTGTCTAAGATTACGTCTTCTAGCAGGACAATTAAGCTTGGGTTACTGACAATAAGAGTGACTAGGCTTTTCCCTAATGACCTACTGTAGGGCAGCTCTCATTTTCATATTTCACAGGCCAGGAGACGCTGGCCCTATATGTGTGCATGCTAGTCTCTTTCTTCCAGACTAGGTCCTCAGGATTGTTTACTAAAATATCACAGTGAAGGTTTTTCTAAACCTAAACCTCAGAGGGCATCTGATGGGATGACTCTAGTTCTGAGCAGAGGCAATGTAGCAGAACCATAAGAGCAGGGTACAGACTTACACAGCCCTGGGTTTGTGTCCCAGCTCTGCCATTTGTTAGCTATGCAGGCCTATTAGTCACCTAACCTCCCTAAGCTATGGTTTCCTCACTCAAGAAAGGCATAATGACCCTATCTCTCAGGGCTGGAGTGAAAACTGTCTGAAACAATGAACCATATAAAAGAGCTTATACCATTTGGCAACCTGGCATGTAGGAATTGTTTAATAAAGGGTCTTGCTTGTTCTGTCCCCTGACTACGTTTCTAATTTTGCTTCTTTCCATCCCCCTCCCTCACTCAGTGCTGTTTCTTTTGATAAGAACATTCTGTCCAACCTTCACCTCACATTTGCCTATCTCCCTTTTCGTCTACCCTCAGATCACTGCCTTCCTTGCCCTTCCAGTCCCTTGCCCAGGCTGAACTCTTTTAAACCATTTTATACTTTCTCTTTGTAGTACTTACTGCTGCTTCTGAGATAATGCTACTATCTGTCTCTCCCACTACATTTAGAACTGAGTAAGAGCAAGGCTCAACTGTTCTGCCCACTTTCATGTCCCAAGTACCCAGTACACAGTAGGCCCTTAATAAATACTTGTAATAAATACTTATTGAATGATTAATAGATGATAAAATTCAGCATGAAGTTTCTTTTGATTATATAATAAATGGACAGTTAACAGTCATGTGTTGAGATCATCATAACCACATACAAAAATTAACTCGGAAAGGATCAAAGATCTAAATGTAAGACCTAAAACTATAAACTCAAGAAAAAAACATAAGAGTAAATCTTCATGACCTTGAATTTGGCAATGGAGTCTTACAATATGACATCAAAAGGATATGTAACAACAACAAATAAATTGAGCATCATCAATATTAAAAACTTGTGCTTCAAAGAACAGTATCAAGAAAGTAAAAAGACAGCTCACGGAATGGGAGAAAATATTTGCAAATCATATATCTGATAGGAGACTTATGTAATAAAAAAAATAAAGAACGCTTACAATTCAGTAATAAAAAGATATGTAACTCAATTAAAATATGGACAAAGGATTTGAATAGACATTTCTCCAAAGAAGATATATAAATGGCTATTAAGCACATGAAAAGATGCCCAACATCAATATCTGTCAGGGAAATGTAAATCAAAACCACAATGAGATACTACTTCACACTCACTATATGGCTAGAATCAAAAAGTCAGATAATAACAATTGTGGGCAAGGACGTGGAGATATCAGAATTCTCATACACAGTTGGTGGGAGTGCAAACTGGTGCATCCACTTTGCAAAATATTCTGACAGTTCTTCGAAAAGTTAAACATAGAGGCACCATTTGACCGGCAATTCCACAGCTATGTTCCCAAGAGAAATACAAAATGTGTCCACACAAAAACTTGGATGCAAATGTTCATAGCAACATTACTCATAATAGTCAAGAAGTAAAAATAACTCAAATGCCCATCACTTGATGAATTGAATAAATAAAATGTTGTATATACAATGAAATATTATTCAGCCATAAAAAGAAATGAAGTACTGATACATGCTATGACATAACTGAACCATGAAATCATTATGCTATGAAAGAAGCCAGACACAAAGGACCATGCATGTGTGGTTTCAATTATATGAAATGTCCAGAACAGGCAAATCCATAGAGATAGAAAGTAGATTAGTGGTTGCCTAGGGCTGGGAGGATTGGGGGCTAAAAGCTAAAGGGTCTATAGTGGTTTTACAACTCCATAAATATACTCAAAACCAATGACTTGCACTTTAAATGGGTGAATTGTATGATATATGAGAGAGAGAGAGAGAGAGAGAGAGAGAGAGAGAGAGGTCATTATATGCCCATGAATTGTTAGATATTACGAAGCCTGTAACTTTCTCCCACAAGTTGAGAAAACAAGCCTAAATGAAACAATAGCAATTCAAGTGGGCTAGAATCAAAGGCTGCCTTGGGAAATAACAGTTGTAGTCCTGAGAAGGAACACTGCCTGGAGAAGTGTGAGATTTTGCATAGGAGATATTTTAAACTCCAAGTCCAGAAATTACATCCTGTGACACTTGGTGGTGACACTAGATATTTTCTAGTGCTGTTGCCTGATTTTTCACGTAGTTTAGTCAGGTCTGCTTGGCTAGATGGACCGTTTTATCTGTTTCCCCCAACCGCAAGCACAAAGCTTGAGCTGATTGGGTTCTGTGACCTGGGATAGAGCCAGAGTCAGGAATTAGAGCTTCCTGTCTAAGCTGACCTGTCTCCTTTTAATCATGCCTGCAGGACCAAGAGCTTCCTTTTTGCAAACGGCTTTCCCATGTTTTTATTTGTTAGCCTACCTGGCAGCAGCAGCAGTAGCAGCAGCAACAGCCTGGGAGGGCAAAAGTAACTGGAGAACAGGAAGCGTAAGGAGGCTGGTCTTTCTTGAAGGTCACCCAGAGAGCAAGCACCTGGCTGATCAGGGATTAGCATAGAAGTTACCAGTTTGCTAAACCCACAGAGCCAGGGTGTTTATCTATTTTCAAGATAGGTTTATAGCCATTTAAGGGAGAAAAAAAAATCAGTCTGAACCAATCTTATTTTAGGGTTAAAAATAAGTGTGTGTGTGTGTGTGTGTGTGTGTGTGTGTGTGTGTGTGTGTTGGGTGGGCAGATCATATCTTTAAGAGGAAATAAAAATGCATATAATAAAGTTACCCAAAAAGTGTTCATGATATCCAATATCTCTAAGACCCTCTAACATCTACATCCTGAGATGTGGAAGATTACCTTAAGCTAGACTCAATGTTCCGTTGGCAAGTTTATTCTATTTAATATATCGTTTAATGTATTTGTTCATTTAGGCCATGACTCACTGTTTCTCTGAATTCTATTTTTAGCTGTTGCTCTCAGTTGGATTTTTCCACATATCAGATGTTCAACTATGTGTCTAAGGGGACAATGTCTGCCTTGGACTGAAAAACTGACTATATAGTTTTATTATTTATAAAATGTACAAGGTTGTGTCTTTCATCTCCCCTTAATCTTATTAAGATTGAGGTGCCACCCGATAGAAATATATGAGGAAATGCAATTTGTTTCAAGTATTTCATAAAGTATAATTCTGAGAAAACCAGACGAAGATGAGGGCTACCTATCTGTATGTTATTGTCTAATACTAGAATATCTGACTCCTGACTCCCTTCTTAGAAAGGAAGATGGTAGTACCATGAACAGGGAAAGATCAATCAAATGTGCTGATATAGCAGAGGAGTGATTTTGTGGAAATCTAATAAGATTTAAGAGAGAAGCAGAGGCTAGGAAGGAGCCTGGCTGGAAGAACCGATCCAAAAAAGGGCAATGAGGCCCTGGGAAGGCAGAGCAGGAACTTGAACCAAGAGAGAAGGAGCCTCAGGATAGACAGATGATAACGGAGGCTGACCAAGAGGGTGGATCACAGGACTGCCAAGAAATAAACATTTGTTAATCTTCATTTCCCCACCCCAACCCTCCATATTTATAACTGATGTATGCATATGTTTGTAGGTAAATACATAGAAAAGTTGTGGAATGACACACAGCAATTGATAACAAATTCTGGAGAGGATAAATTGAATGGGGGCTGGAGGGAATTGGGATGCTTGCCTTTTACTCTAAATACCTCTGTGTTGTTTGATTTTTTTTTTAAATTACAAAAATATATTTATATATCCCTTATGTAATTAAACAAACAAATAAAAAAGATAAATGGGAGAAGGTATAACATTATGTGTATCCATTGTTAAAAAATAAAATTAGAATCATGTAACTAGGAGAAAATAAAAACCATCTGTAATCTTGCTACTCAGAGATAACCACACGAGGGGTGAATTTCTCATCCTAACTGAGAAAGGTAGATTTGGAGTCCAGAGAGAAAAAGTCTCCACTGGTAGAAAAAAGGGAGCCACATCAACAGGACTGGGGAGGGACAAGAGGCCAGGAGTGAGAACCACAGTGAGGTCTGGGGTTGAGGGCAGGGGTCAGAGATCAGGGATTAGAAGGAACAGAACCAAGAAGAGGGGCTTGGGGCTCAGATATTAGAGTCAGATGTCCAACCTCAGCTCTGTTTTCACTCTGTGCCCATAAATGATAATGTCCTCTGCAAAGGGTCCAAATTCAACACTGGAATTACACACAGAGTTAACACTACCATACAGAGAACTCACCCTCTGGTGGAAATGGGGTTGGGACGGAGCTTCTAAAAAGAGGGGTCAATGGCCCTGGGGGTCAGTCTTAGATAAGAAAAGAGAGGCCTATGATGGGGAAAACAAGTGATTTAGAAAGAGTTTAGAAGAGTCTGAAAGCAATGTAGTTTCTATTGGCATTGCGAGAGCCCTTTACTATGTGGACTATCCATGCATTGCAAGAGGCTGGCCACCCCTAGCCTTCTTTCACTAAAGGTACCTTAGTCAGAAGATGACCCCAAACACCACCACACATCAGACATCTTTATGGCCTTAGTACACATCCTGGTTTGGGAAACACTGGATATCTAATGCTCAACTAAAGGACACACACCCCCAATTCTCTTGCTGCGGAGAAGTTGAACTGTGACTTCAAAATGATGTTGTCTGGGCCTCAGAGATGGGGTAGACTGGAAGGTTCTAAATAAGAAGATAAATAGGGAAAGGCATAAAACCAACAAGCACAGTTGGTAGGAGAAACATCTTCCACTCTAACCTCTGATGGAGAGAAGTTAAAAGTCCCCTACCCTGAGCAGAGGCAGGAACGAAAGGGGAGGCCAGGAGAAGGGCCTGTCTCATACCACCAATTACAAACAAGGCATCTACAGTCTTTTGTACTTTAGGACTTTAGCTTTGGATTTCACATATTTTTTTTAAGGAGGATGAAGACAACTCATAGTTGGATCTACTGAGAACATTTAAAGAAATGTGCTCTTAATCTATCACAGCATTAAACACCTCTTGAGATAGAGCCTGTCACATCAATAAGACATGAAACTCCTCAGTCTCAGCATCTCTTCATATTTAACCACTTGGAGGGAAAGAAAACATTTATATTTACATAGGCTATAGATAGTGATCATCCACTATTCTATTTTAGATGCATGTCCCTAGGCTTCCCAATAACTGGACAACAATGCAGTGTTTGCAATATTAAATCAATAAATTAGTTTCTCATTTTAAATGGAAAATGCATTGCCTTTCTCAATTTGCTCATATCCATTTTCACAAGCAAGTTAATTGCTTGGAAATATGTATGTATGCATTTTCCCCTTTAATGCTGTCCTACACAAAACTACTCAAAGAACAAGTATCTAGCTCAAAACACTTTTTTAAAAAAACTGGTGAGACATAAAACAGTACACACTAATATGGCAAATTGCAAATGCAGGGCCTTGAAAGAACCAACAGATAGATACTCCAGCCCTTGGAGGACTATAGTCTAATGGAAAGGAGCCCCCACATTCTCCCACCCCTTTATAGAGAAAGAAGCAAATCAGCAGGAGTGTCTAAGCAGCTCGTATTTCCTCCATTCTCTGGATGTAGCCCTATATCATCAGCACAGAGACTAAGGATAAAAACACCAGCAAACATTTATGAAGGAAAACCCTGCGCCAGGTATTATGCTAAACACTTTGCAGGAATTTCATCATCACAACTTGGTTAGGTGGGTACTATCCGTTTACAGGTGAGGCCACTGAGACCCCACTAGGGGAAGTGGTAGACAGCAACACATGGAAGTCTCCAGAATGCCCACCTCCGTCAGCTTCTGGCTATGTGAGAACAAAGGCAAGAGGGTCTCCCAGGGCAAGTTCCCCTGAAGGGGGGGGGGGCAGAGATACAGTCCCCAACGTGCTATCCAATGTTCATTTTTCCAATATTCTTTTGCAGGCAGGCTTGCCATGCAATTTTTGTTATTGCTGTTGTTGAGGGTGACCTAAGCCATTCCGAGTGAACAGGAAAAGGGACTCTCCCCTCCGTCTGTCCCTTCTTTGCTTATTCAGCATCTTCTCCTGGATGCCAGGAGCAGCTGGGGTTAGTGAGCTGGAACCCAAGCAGATCAATACCATGTACACTTGAGGACATCGTTAGCAGAGTACTAATGCTTGCTGCGGATACATCCAGTATGTCAACTGTGGTGAAGAGGTCAAGTAGACTTTGTCTAATGTCAGGAGGTTCATCTTACTGGATGGAACATGGCACATTTTTCTGCCTCGCTTACCCAATTAGCTTTAGAGAAGGTAAGCTACGTGTTACTTACATATCTGAAATAATGCTTTGTACGCAGGTTTGTATAAATAATAAAAATGCTATCTAATAATATATAATACATATTTAAAAATTTTAGACAATGTCTTCCAATCCCCTGTGTATGAAACATTTTAAAAATTGAATGCAGTTTTCCTTGTCATGCTTAGAAATATACTGTAAGATACCCAAATGGCAAATTCTCTCACAAAATACAGTGGTAACATAATATACACATAACATGTTTTGCAACATCAGTTTTTTTTTGGGGGGGGGGGTTGTCATCTTTTTCTTAACTGAGGGTACAAAACTACTGCAATTAATAATAACTTAGACAAATCTGATTTGCCCGCCCTAATGTTGCTGCCACCCCATGCGGGGGGACGCTTCCATGGTGGTGAGCGGCAGTGGAGGCCTACGCCACATACGTCATCCTCCCTCCAGACGGTGCCTCCTTTCTCTCGACTATGCTCAGAGACCTGGCTCTTTGCTGGAGCTTGAAATTTTCTTTGGCCCTTTAAGAGCCATGAAAAAAAAACAGGGAGACATGCTCAGTAAAAATGGAGGAAGGAGAACTAATACATTTTTTTTTTCCTGCTAGAATATTTCTAGGAATATCTTTCCTCAAAATTAGAGATGTTTCACCAAATTTTGCTCGCTGAGGTGATTCATGAAAAAATAATAGCTATGTTATAGGCCATGAATTCTGTCTCCCCTTAAGGGCATTACATTTTAAAAAGAACTCCCGCACAAATGCAAATGCGCAAGAGAGGCATGATGTCAGCTCTAGTCACACAAATGAAACTGCCCTGCTCGTCATTTTTGTCACCTACATTCCTAATAGGAAAAGAAGAATCATAAGTTCCTGTTGCCAAAGGCAACCCTAGGTCCAGGAGCACAATGCCAGAAAGAAACAAAAATCCTTTCACAACCAACAAAATAATGATGGATCTCCAACCATTTGGAAAGCTAGAACTATCTGGCTACCCCAGGACTAAAGACCTTTTATCCAAAGTCTCCCATAAACCAGAAGGCTGGAGTCAGGGGTATTGTACAAGATACTGGCCCTTAAAAAGAGCCCACAATCTGATCTCCTCTGCTGAGCTATTCAACAGAAAATGCTGTGGAAAAGCCAAAATGCTGAATCAGCCCTATGCAATGCTGGAATAAGTGGGTAGGGCTAATGCTAATGTGAGATATTTATTTATGTAGCTATTATCTTTCTGACTGACCAGAGGTAGACTACGATCTGTTTATCTTATTATATTGGCCATCTGCTGCATTAATTTAAAACAGCTTTTAAAATAAGATCCTTTAGACACCTTTAAACTGTGGCTATGCATATAAATTTTTAGGGGCAATAACAATGCAGATATGCTTCTAAAGTCTTTCACAGATACATATGAAAGTGCTTAGTACATGATGAAAGACTAATAATGTTAATATAATATATATTCAAATATCTATATCTGTAGATATATAATTCATATTATACTTTATAAGAATGAAGAATAAGATATTCTCTATATTGCTACTATTTGCAAGTGAAACGGACTGTTACATACTAGAGATCATTAGGCTCAATCTTGTTGGAGAGATTGGGGTTGGAAAGAATTCTGGAACAGATAGACTTGTCCCATGCAACATAAAGGCAAAGAAAGACTTTACCTGGACGATCCTAACCTAATGTGGAGAATTCCAGGTAATTCAGACAGTCTAGGTATCTTACATGCCAGTTAACCTTGTGTGAGATGATCTGCCTGTCTTCAGAGTCCAGGTGAGTCACAGCTCTCTAATATTTACCCATATTCTATGCTTCTGTGTTCAGTGGACTCGAGTTTGGTGTTGTCTGCAGGATATCAATTGCATCAGCTGTAGGAGAGCTGGAGTGCTCAAAACACACAGTACTTGGGGAAGGGCTGGTGATCTTAAAATTACCGCCAGTTGTCTTAGAAGGCCTTTAAAAAGTTTAAAAACAGGCTTCTCCCTTTCTGGTCCGCTTTCTGTTTGCACATAGGTGAGGACGAGAAACCCATCCATCCTCTACCATGTTACTAAGTTCAGTCTTCATTTTTCTCAGGGGACGAAACTTGCAGCCCATAAAACTGATAGCAGTAATCTCCTGCCATGATGTGCCTTTTAAGAAATTATTTGACTGAAATCCATCATGGTCTCATTATTTGTATTATGTGGGTCCCTAAATATTTTCCAGGAATAGCGCTGTTTGCTCTTGTTAAAGAAGACAAAAGAAGATGCCTGCCTCAGACAAGCGAGGCCAGTGTGCCTCAAGGAAGGGAAGCGAGCCATCAAATCACGTGAAACAGTGATGTGTTGCTTGAGTTTATGTGTTTTCCTATAACCGTCTTTTTTTATCCAGATGATTTATTCACATTATTTTCATTGAATGTAATAGATTCTTTAGCCCATCTTCACCTTCACGTGACCTTGGGTTTTATGATGTGATGATGACTGTGTCGATTACAGTTGTGTTGGATACAAATCAACTCTGGAATAACCTTGATGACAGCCTGGCAGGGAGCTATAGATAAACAAGGAGTCTCTGGTTATTAGATGGGGCTGGGGTGAGATTCGCATAGGAGTTATGGCCTGCATGATGGGGACAACCTTTTCAAGAACTGGTAGGACGGGATAAGAGCGGCACAATCATCCTCTTGCTGACTTTTCCATTTGGTTTGTAGGCTTGCACTTGGAAAAAAAAAAAAAAAGTGATCCCATCTCTGATCTAAGTGGAGTCTCCCAAGACAGTGCTACTGGAAACTTTATGCTTTGCTTCTTCCTTAACCTCCCCATGTTAATCATAGCTCCAAATTTTTGAGCATTTTCTCTGTGCCATAAATGTCTATGTATTTTATAGGCGTTGATTATCTCATTTAACCTTCATATTGACCTGTGAAATGAATTATTTTTACCTCCCTTTTACCAATGAGGAATCTGAAGCATAGAAATTAAATGATTTGCTCAGAAATGGCTGAGATACAAATGGAAGTTCGATGTCATGTTATGCAGAATACTGGCACTTTTCTTTTTTCATCTTTCTTCTTCAACATTCTTCTCCCCCACTTCCCCCACCCCCCCCCCCCCCCCACACACACAAGGCCTTGCCTTGATCTTCATCCCTCTCAATTTCAACTTTTCAGGGCTGGTGCTTAAATTCTCACTGAAAGAAATGACAAGCAACTAATCGCAGCAAATTTCAGTTTCTGCGTTCATGTCAACATCTGGTGGTCAGATGTCTTCACAGGAGCGGCTGATGCCGGGGTTTTGGGAAGAGTGAGTAGGGACTTTTTTGTGTATCTCCCATCAAAGGCAATACATTTGAGCTCCTGAGCAATGCCGAGATGCATCAAAATAAGTATACATTTAGAAGAGCCAGAGGTCTGAGGGGGGCTCTTTAGAGAACTGCTGCATCTAAGGAGTTTTCAGCTATCAGCCAGAGAATCCATTTCCTTCCACAAGCAGAGAACTGTGAGCGCACATTTTAGCTGTGGTTTCTAAGTGCCTATTTTTATCACTGTCCAGTTATTGATGAACCGAAATGTCTTTTATTTTCCATTGACACTGTCGTTTTTGCTATTTATTTTAGGTAGATAAGATGTTATGAGAACAAAACTTCATCACCGCATCCATGAAACAGAATAGGAGCAATTATAAAGCTCTTTATCCTCAAAGAGAGTCTTCTCTTAACTAGCAAAGATGGCTGCAGCCCTGTTTTGATATTTTTGGTGTAACTTTTCAAAATCGAAAATCTCAGATTAAAAAAAGTTGTCACTTCCATCTGCTGTGTGGAGATTTACATTTTGGAACTCTTTCGCTCAGCATCGGGGCTATGTGAGCCACTGCAATTTATGTGTCTTCCTGCCTTGCCTCCTCCAGAGGACAAGGATTTCTGCTGAGAAGGGCCTACCAGCTATAATCACAGGTTCAGATGCTGTTACTCCTCAGCCCCTGCTTGAGGAGGTCACAGAGCAGCTTTCTTGAGCACTGCCCTGCTCTGCCATCTCTGGGGCAGCGGGGGCTGCCAATCATTACAGCAATTCAGAAGGATGATTTGGGATCTGGCTGGACTTTTCTGGCCAGTACCATATAGTAACTTCCTGCAGTCACCATCTTCCCTTCTCCAGGGAAAACTGAATGATCCAGAAAATAGTTTCTCTTTTCAAGGATCAAAATACTATGCACCCTAAATTTTCTTCCTGTTTATTCTGCTACCAGAGAGAAACTTCTCAAAGACCATCTTTGTCAAGGGAAAACAAGAGAAAATGTTGTCCCATTGTTCTGTTTTTCTAAGGGAAGTCAGAGAACATATGGAAGCACCTGACTTTTAAGCTCAGAAACCAGAATTGAATTATAGCAAAAGAAATGTATATTTTCTGTTGGTGATAATTAATTATACTATTATTATTTTGTCATAAGATGTGTTTTATTTTCATTAATCATACAAATAATTTTCCAAAATATCCCAGGGTAAACCGGTGAATCTGGAAATTCAGTTGGGGACGTGTCTCTCAGAGATCCACAGGCTGATGGCATGAACATAAAGCATCCGAGTCCACAGTGCAGCTTGTCACTCGTGCGGTCATCTCACAGGTGCCTCTTCCTCCACATCACGACTGGGGTTTTGAAGATGATGGGGGTGAGGGATCCTTTAAGTTCTTAGGAAATTTCACTCTGCTTCTCCTGTTCCACGGTCTCTTTGGTCGGCAGGGTGTTTCTCTCCTGTGTCTCCATCTTCTTCAGCTTGCTTGGACTTATTGATGCTGGCGATTTCCCCCACGTCCAACTTGTCTGCCATTTTCTTAAAACAACCCTGGTCTTTGCTCCAAGCTGGGGTTCCTGGTTTCCACTCGCATCGCTGCAGTAAGAGACGCTAATTGCACTACTGCTTTTTTTTTTTTTTTTTTAAGGTGAGGCGACCCTTGGTTGACCTCACAGATCGCAAGGACCTTGTCAACTTACAATCCCTTATTTTTTATTTTTTACGCCTACAGCACCTGGTCTTCCTAGGCAGTCTCCCACACAAGTACTAACTGGGCCCGACCCTGCTTAGCTTCGGAGATTAGATGGGATTGGGCTTATTCAGGGTGGCATAGTCGTAGACTATACTATTACTTTTAACTTAACTTTTGAATAAGTAATACAGTCACATGGGCCAAAGTTAAAAATTTTATACATCGAAAAAAGTCTCCCAGCCTCCTCTGTACCTTAGCCACTGTGTTTTCTCTACTGTGTATCTTCCCAGAGACATTTTATGTATATACAAGCAAATATATATCTATTTCCACTTTTCCCCACAAATAGTAACATATTCAGCACCTTGCTTTTTTTCGTTTTACAATATATGTTAGAGATCTTTCAATAACAGTACATAAAGAGCCTTCTCTTTTCATGGCTGCATAGTATTTCATTAAGTGAATATACTATTATTATTTTTTTAATATTGCCCCTAATGTGGGCCAATAATTTATTATGGTTTGGATATTGAAATCCGGACTAGTCAGTGAGAGCATCTGAGAATCTATCTACTTAGAGGTATTTAAAAATGAGATAAATCCTCATCATACAGCAATTTGAATAATACCCATGACACAGACTGAGAGTTCCTTTTGAATATTGTCAGTTGAGGATTGCTGAGAACTTGGACTTCAGAGTCCTCCACAATGAGTTGTAGGCATTGAGTGGTTACTAAGAAGGATTCATCTATTTCACAGCATTTTAAAAAATGAATTCAAAACATTAATAAATAGCATTTGATAACTTAAGATATAAATCCATGTGTGCATGAGGTTTACCCTAACATTTGCTTTTAAAATGCTCTAGTTAATGTATTAAAACAGAAAATACATCTGACATCTGCTCTGTTCCACCACTGCACTTTGCCTTATGGTGTGCATTTCAAATGCAGCAGAGAAGGATTAATTGCCTTCTATCGAAGCTTTAAAGATTCAAACTGAAGCTACAGTGGTTAACTTTAAACAACATTTGAACTATATTTAATTATAGTCTTCAAATCCATTTCCCCCCTTCTCAAAGCTACATTATTTATATCGCTGACATAATAACATCTATTTTTGATAGAGCTCAGGAACCATGCTCCATCAGCCATATTGTGAGAACAAAGGCTCTTGGAACATGTGCTATAGGGAAAAAAAGATGATGTGCTGTGAGAAGTGGAAGCAGGTGGGACAACTTATCTTTCTGAAATACAGTTTGGAGAGTTCAGCTTGAAATAAATGACCAGGACAGGCTGTTAGGCTGGGTTCTAAGTGAAAACACGGTGTGTGATGCTCCTCACAGGGCTCACTTTTAGGAGCTCATGAATAGGGCTGTGCACAGCCCATTGGAAGATACCTGCCAAGAGGCCACGTTGCCTGTGCCAGGAATCCCTCATGGATAAGAGCTGAAGCCAGGCGCCCAACTTCCTCATACCGTACCAGTGCCAGGCACACGCTAGGTGTTCAGTGTGTGCTCATTGAACGGAGTTGTTCTTGTGGCCTTGCTGTGAACGTGAGAGTAAAGAAGTTTATGTACGTTCACCATGTATTGTCAAGTGGGGGGAAAATTCAAACCAGAGCATAAAGAGGAGTTACTAGGACAATAATGAAGCTTAAATTTTGAGACCTCTCCTTTGCATGGCCCCCTCCAAGGCCCTGTACATATGTTCGTATTCATCATTTTAAAACATTTTCTTAAAAAAGATTCCCAAATTTTGTACGCTTCAGATCCACATAATCTATATCTATTATGGGCACAAAATTTGCATATAAACATGATTCTATTTACAAAATGGAAAATTCTGTTAAAAAAAAACAACAAATAACAAATATATATACAACATGCTCTAACACACACATGTGTTAGGGAAGATATATGTCAAAAATATTAAAACTGTTTTTTTCCGATAGTGACTATTTATTATTTTCTATTTTGCTAAAGTGATCAAGTGCTATTTTAAAACTAACATTGTTTTTTCCCATGTATAGAAGTATTTCTTTGACTTTACTAGCCTTTTCTCAACTTTTACTTCTAATCAATCATTACCATATTTCTCCCAACCAGCGCTGAGAATGAAACTGTCTTTTCAGGTGTCTGTAATAGTAACTCTAAATTGGGGAAGGAAAATAAATATATATAAGTGAACCTTGCCCCCTCATATTCACAGAAGGATGCACGTCCTTCGTTTGGCAGGTTGTTATAGGAAGTAGATAAAAAAGTTAAGAGTCTCTTTTTTTCACATGGCTTGGTTCCATCTCTAGTTCCCTTATCCTCGCAGTCATACTCAGTCTTCAGCCATGCTGACTCACATCTCTGTTACCTGGTAAGGGACTTGAAATCTGAAACCTTGGGCTTATAAAGAGGACTTATGGTCTTCAGGTCTCTGTCCATGAAACCCAGGACAGCAAAGGCTGTGCCCTGAGCTCCAGACTCCATCAGAGTGCCTCAGTATTAGAATCTTTGGATTACCTTCACTAACAACTGGCAATGAGTTATGTCAAGCACTTCTCTTTCTCACTCTCCCACACCCTCACTCTCAGAGACTGTCCTTAAGAACAGGGGTCCTGAATCCCTAGGCCGCAGACAGGTACCAGTCCATGGCCTGTTAGGAACCAAGATGCACAGCAGAAGGTGAGTGGTGGGTGAGTGAGCAAAGCTTCGTCTGTATTTGCAGCCACTCCCCAGCGCTAGCATCACCACCTCAGCTCCACCTCAGATCATCAGGCATTAGATTCTCATAGAAGCACCAGTCCCTGGTGCAAAAAAGGTTGGGGACCGCTGCTTTAGAGTATTTCACCTGTCCTACCACATCCTGGGCAATGGAGGGCCAGGTATGGGCAGGAAGCAGTAACACTGATGTTGTCCTGAGGTCATTACTTTTATCGTGTTCTCCATGATCCTCAAAGAAGACCACAGGAGAAAGACCACACTGTGAGTGGGTGGCTGTAGCCTTAGTGGGTTTGAGTAGGAGAGAAAGAGGCAGAACTGACTTGGGGACTACAGCATGTATCTCTAGAAATTTCACTGATATGTTAATTTGCTCATTCATTCAGTTTTTCAAACATTCAACAGATACATCATGTTCTTACTAGGTGCCGAGAACTGTTTTATATGCTGTGGAAAGAGACAAAGGTGAACAAACCAGATAATAACATGACATTTAGGTATTCACGACATAGTGAGATCATTTCCTGGTCATTTTTAATATAGTTGTGATTTTTCTAAAAGTAGGCAGACACAGAAATGTACACTCAAAAATAGAGAATAGTAGTCTTCTAACTTTCTCATAAAATTTAATTACAATTAGGTGTGCATCTTAAAAATATTAGCATGGCTGGAAACCCCACAATCTTAATTTAGCACTCCATAGCATTGGCACCAGCTGCCATTGGAAGATGAGGGAAGGCACAGCACCATCCAAAAAATGAGGGTTTCTCTGGAAAAGAAACCACTTAGACAGTAACAGACACACAGTAAGCACTATGTATCAGCTATCATTGCCATTGTCATCAGCTATCTTTATCATTATTTTGAGCCAAAGAAACAAAGGTTGTGAGAGGCACAAGAATAGTGAGATATTGGGTTGGAGAAAGAAGCAGCAGACAGACCATGGGGAGCCTGGGCCCTAGGGAGCCACTGATGGGTTCTTAGTGTCCTCTACTCCACCCTTCCCCACAGGTTACGGGCTCATTATTGTTCTCCTTGCCTTCTACTCAAATGGAATACTACTTGGCATCTCCGTTTCCCCTTTACCTATTCTGCCATCCAGGACATAGCTTCCCATCATTCCTACAGCAGGGCTCCTATTAGGTCACTCTTGTGCTCGAAAACCTTCAGTGGCTGCACAGAATCCAGCCAGCTGTCTCAATCTGGCATGCAAGCATTGCTGTGCTAAGCCTGCTGCTCACCTGTCCAGAGCCCTCTTTCGCTATTCCCTGCATGACTTCTACATTTAGGCACACGTGACCGCTTGCTTCCAAATATCACCATACCTTCAACACCCTCTCTAAATGCCCTATCTCAATCTTTTGAAAATGTGCACTTTTCAAAGTTCTCAATGCTGTCTCTTCTGTGAAGCCTTTTCTTAGACTCCCAGTGGGCTGTGCTTCCTCCTATCTCTGAATCCCCACTTTTCTGTTTCCAGGCACAAGATCATAAGCTTTCTGAAGTCTTCCTTTCATGGAGAACCTTCTGTATAATACACTTTAGGAAACACAACGGGAAGGAATGGAACAGGACTGCAGAGTGGGCTTCCCCACACCCCCACCACTTTGGTCTGTGTTGCTTTCTGGTGGAGGAAGCTTGGGGGTCCTCCCTCTATACACAGTGAAACAGAGGATGAGCGGTCAGGGTAGGCCAGTGACTAAGCCATGCTCTTGTCCACCAGGTCTGAGCCCGAGGAAATGGCCCATCCGGGATGTCTTTCAATGTAATAAAACTAATCCAGTCATTAAGGCTGTAGATTGGCGATAAATGGGTGAAAAAAAAGTAACTCCATGGCTGGAAGCAAATGAAATTATTCCCCTTCATTTATTTCCTTCCTTCATTCCTTTCTCTCTCCCTCTCACTGATAAATATCTCTGCCAGGTGGTGAAAAGTACTTAGACCAATGTCTTGCAGCTCACCTAGATGTTCTAGTTTGTCGCATTTTCCTGCTCAATTACTGTTATCAACTTCGTAGATTTTTGTAAACTAAATAATGCTAAATAATGAAGTTAATAAAAGTGATGAACTCCTGTGCCATGTAAACAGACTATTTCCATAAAAATGTCAGATGTATTCTTAGCTCAGATTTAATCATCTTTTCTTGCATCTTATAAATTTTTCCTAATGAACGAATTGGCTTTCCAGTAGGGGCTTTACTTACTCACTGTTAGATTTTTTTATTCCTCTGGACTTGATTAGAGTCTGTATATTTATAGCTTCTAATATTTCTGCAGTGAATAATTTCTCCAGTGAATATACATCTGGAATTCAACAAATTGGACAAGCATGGAGCTCTCAATAGAAGCATTGACTATTGCTGTCCACACTTGGACCTTGGGACAGTCACTTCATCTAAAAAAAAAAAAAAAAAAAAAAAAAAAGCCTCCTTTCCATTCCTAGTTCACAGGATTGTCAGAAGACTAAATAATGCAAATATTCAAGCACAGGATTTTTTAAAATAGAAGGATCAGTCTTTAACATTTCATATGTTCATTCAGCAAACAATCTGAGAGCCTCCTCTGGGCCAGACTATACTCAAGCACCAGAGATACAAATTGAATCAGCCAGATAGAGTTCCTAGACCCCTGCCCCTAATCCCAGACTCCGGAATTGATACACTAAGAGGGAAGAAAGGCTTCTAAACAGCTTCTAATATTGTTTTCAGGAGCCTAGAAAAATCAGCAATAGGTAAGATTATTTTAGACAGAATAAATAGACACAATCAGAAGACATTTTCTAAAAATGAAGTTCTATTTAGAGTATAAATAAATCCTAGAGGCAAAAGATGCTTTTTGCTTTTCTTTGGGGTGAAAATTGTCTCTGAAAAATAGTAAATGTTTTGGGCTGAATTCCTGTACTATTTAACAGCATGCCAAGAAAGTAAAAAACAACACTGAAGGTCAAAAATAGGGATGTAGGAAAATGGACCACAGATAAGTCAGGGTTATTTTGGAGAGAAAATCAGTGATGACCACAGTGTGCTGAGTTTAATGAAAGATCCAAATACAGAACCCATGAGAAATTGAAGGTGGTTTGAAATTTATCAAATAAGTCAGGCTCTACTGAACTGTGACCAACACAGGAACTTGGAAATGTGTACTCTGCTTACTCTTTCTACAGCTGGCTGTGATATGCAATCTAGAAATAACTTCCAAGTATGGGCTGGATGACAGAGAAACTTCAAAGGTACACTCACACTTCTATGATGACCCATTATCAAGGCGCAGTAGGGACATAGTCATATCCAGTCCAGTGAAAAACAAAGTTACGAGAAATCAGCCCTACTGTCCAAGGCCTACAAAAGATGCTGAGCTGGTAATAGGAGAGATGCTCTCAGCATCTCTTGCAACTGTAGTTGACATCTATAGAGCATCTACTATGTGCCTGACACTGTGCTAAGATCTTTAGTTGTTTCTTTTTTTTTAATGTCACTCAATACTCATTGGAACAAGTACTATTAGCACCCCATTTTAGAGATAAGAAAATTAAGGCACAGAGAAGTTTAGCAGTTTACTCATAGCCATTTCAGTTGTTGAGTCCAAGAACCAGAAATGAACTCGAGTCTCTGTTTGCAACCTCAGTGCTGCAGGAGATTGCTCCCTTCCAAGGACTACATTTTCTACCCTGGGAAGAAAGAGACACTTCTTGTAACATTTACCCTGCCATTCACTCTACCAATGTGAACTTTTCTGTGATCAGGTTGTGTGTTTGAAAGACAATGTGAAATAAAATTATTCAATTCTCCCTCCCAAAGTAGAGCAAGAACTGGGTAACGGTGGTGGTGGTGTCAGGGGAAGTTTTATCAGAAGCCAAATAAAATAAGAATAAAAATGAGCAGAAGCAGAGGCCCTCACAAAAGGGGTGATCAGGAATCACCAGTGCTGTTCAAGCAACAGCATGGTCAGTTGGCTTAAAATTCCCTGTACGTTAGGGCCAAAGGGAGATTTGGAGGGGAGGGGGTACCAGCTAACCTCAGGGGAATCACAGCTAATCACAGGGGAATATTGAGAAAAGAGGTCATTCCAGAAAATGTGCTCAGGACTCAAGGCTGGGAAGAGGTACAGAAGGACATCAGGGACTCCCCCGGGACACTCCTGAGGAGAAAGGATGGGGTATGACCAGTGCCCAAGAGAAATGCACAGCTAGGACTGAGGCTGGCAGTCCAGGCTTCCTGGGGCAGCTGCCACCTGACAAGCCTCCCCGTGGAAGTGGCTGGCAGCTCTGCCCATTCCATAGCCTGATTCAGGGAGAGTGGGACCCTACAGATGACTAGTGTCACTGGGAAGAGCCAGATTTAGGTAAAAGGGCAGAAAATGCTGACTTCTGTTAAAGACTGAGATTTAACTGTAGTAGCCAAATCTCTGAAGTATGTTTTCTAGAGTCACAAATATTTCACAGTTAGTGTAAGGAGGTAAGATCAGGGAAATGAGCCGAAATAGGAAACCAAAACCCCAATTCTGAGATTTTTTTTTTTTTTTTAATTTACTCAGTGTGTATAAAAAGACATTTTCCTTGGGAATCTGAGTATATAGAGTAGCACAGAGAAAGACAGGGATGCAAGATTAATATCTGAAAGGTGGTTCCTCCTGCTGTCCTCAAGCTCATTCTCCTATCATTTACATTTAGGTAGGATGACCTTTTTCAATCAAATATATTGACTGAATATTTAATACTTATTTTGTAAGATGAGAAGTCACATACACAAATATTGGCCTAGCTTCCTGGGATCATCTCACTGGTGGCACTAAGGGGAGTGGTGGATCAAAATCTCAGGGAGAGCACGTGTGGGTCAAAGACTAGTCCAGTGGCCTTTATGTTAAAACGACCCAGCAGCAGCCTCTCCCACACTTCGGGCTGTGCGCCGCTGCTTCATGCAGCTGTCGTGATTAAATTAAAGTGCTTTCCCAGATCAAATCCCAACCTTCTTTTAGCATTACCCTGTGCTTTGGTTTGTTTTGTTTTTAAGCCTGATTATTAACATATTTTGAAGTTACAAATGTTTAAAAGGTAATCGATTTGTTATCTACCACAGAAGGGCATATGGTTTAAAAGGCTGAGAAAGAACAATTTAGTCATGTTTCCTTAAAGTTGTGCTAATATGTTAGTGACAGTCATATAACCTTCCGCTGCTGGTTTGGTATTCTGGAAAATGAAAGCATGAGAATTCAAAGAGACAATGTTTCTGAAGCCTGCTACAAACTGTGAAGGCAACACAAATGCCCCGCTTTACAAGGACAGTTCAGAGTCTGGTCACCATCCCACACTCCTGTACTTCTGGCAGATTATCCACACTATTGCCAGTTCAATCTTTCTCATGTCATGTCCACTAGTGGCCAGCCTCTCACTCCCTGGTATGGATGGCAGAAGAGGAGTTCAAGGGCATTCAAGATGCCATCTCATTCCATGTGGAATCTGGAATTCTTTGTAACAATTCTTTCATCTATATTTTGTCTGGTGAATCTTCTTTTATTCTTCTCTAAAGAACACTGAAAATGCCATTTTCCACTTTCCTTGGTTCTCCATATCTGTGCTTCTTGCCTCTTAAAAGTAAGCTCTATGAAAGTAGGGACCATGCTTGTTTTTCTCATTATTGTAGCATCATTGTAGGAAATACAACAGTATCTGGTACATAGTAGACGCTTATTAAGGATGTATTGACTGAATGAATACACAAGGACCAAATAAATGATTATGTCTTTGTGTACTGATACAACTTCGAAAACTTTCCTTTCATTTGGTTTTAAAAAGAGTGATAGGAACAAACACATATACACACAGAGAAATAATCCATCTCTGAACTAACTAAACTATATGCAACTATAGAATTCTAAACAGGATGAAGCTACTTTAAGAAATGGCAAAACTTGAAGTATCATCTAATGGGAAATCAGATACTTGCTGACCATGGGATTCGAGAGAAATTGCCCACAATTTTCTAAAGGGCAACTTTACTTGTATCGCTATTTCAAATCCCAGTGTTTTTTTTTTTTTTTTTTGACATCCTTGCCCATCTCCAACCGATTAGAGTGTGCATACCACGTACCCTGACTGTACTCTATAAGAAGCACAAAGAAGAGCAATGTCGTGTCAGGCAGCTTCACAAGCCTTGCCAATCCTTTGTTCCCGGCCCGATTCTTCCTATAACCCAGCACAAAATGTGGGGTGGGACTGGGACATAGCCATTTAGAACGCCAGGCTATGTGACAACTCCCCAGAAGGAATCACCCAAAGAATTATGTTTTCCAAAGTGTCTTACCCGCCTGTGTGAACAAATTACCACAAATTTATTGGCTTAAAGCAACACAAATTTATTATTTTACAGTGCTAGAGGTCAAGAGTCCTAAAATTAAGATGTCAGTAGTTTCATTCTTTCCGGAGGCTGTCGGGGAGCATTTGCTTCCTTATCTTTTCCAGCTTCTACAGGCAACCCACATTCCTTGGCTTGTGGCCCCTTCCTCTTCAAGCCAACAGTGTACCTTCAAATTTTAATCTCTCTCCCTCTCATCTCATTACAATTCTCTTCATCATCACATCTCCTCTCAGACACTCCTGTCTCTCTCTTATAAGGGCCCTTATGATTATATTAGGCCCACCCAGATAATGCAGGATAATTTCCCCATCTCAAAACCCTTAACTTAATCACATCTGCAAACTCCCTTGTGCCAGGTAAAGTAGCATATTCAGATTCCAGTGATTAGGCCATGAATGTTTTTCCTTTTTTGGCAGGGACGGGGGGGGGGGGCATTATTGCACCTACCACACTACTCCAATCTGCTTTCTTCCTAATGGCTTCATAAAGCGGCCTTCAGGTCCTCCCCTCTCCCAAAGCTGAGCACACTCAGAGGCTGCTGGAGGCTTCCATGCTACTTCCTCCTTCTGAGTGTTCCTGGTCCTCTCTGCTTCTCCCTTCACACTCCTTAAAGCAACCCGGATCCTCTAGGGCATTCCTTCCTGCTGCCTTACGCCATATTAGTATTTGCATATGTTACTTTCCTAACTAACCTGAGCCTGGAGCTAATTCTCAGTGACCTCCTGGGCCCTAGAACAGTGTGGCAGATTGCAGGTGCTCAGCTGTTGGTGCTAGTACATGGCAGAGGACACGTGAGCCATTTCTGTCTCGGTCTGGTGCCCTCCAGATGTCTCTCCCAGAGTCCTGAGACATCACCCCTTCCCCCGCCCCAGGGCACCTCTATGAGCTACTGGTGGCTTCCCTGCCTGTGAACAGGCTGGACTCCACCATGCCTGCCTATTTAGAATATATCGTCCCTAGGGGCTGTTGGTGGCCAGGGAAGGCAGCCTCATTTATGTCTGCAGCTTCCCACCTTGCGTAAGTGGGGCTTATTATTGCTTTGCTATTTGCTGTGGCAGCGGCTGCTTATCTGCAGTGCAAGCTGAGAAGCTCTGTCTGCAAGCAGGCTTGGCTATTTCCACTATAATTCTCTTCCCCTCAGGATGCCATCCTCTACATGTGTTGGTATGACTCACTTGGCACTTGTACTTGGTAAGAGCCTGAGCTTAATGAAAAGGCACTGGCCAAGAATGTCCCAGGCTCATTTTCAGCCACTCCCTGTGTAGGCCTTCCCTCAACCCAGGAAGACTCTTTACCTCCCCAGTAGTCCAAAAATGCAGAAGTTAGAACTATTTAATTGCTGGACATTAGGTGAAGCTTGGGGTTGAGGTTGAAGTGGATTAAAGGGCAGGGTGAGTTAGGGACTAAAAGCATGGTATCAAAGTTTTTGCTCTGACATATTTCAAAATCAACTGGGGAGAAAGGTAAGTTACCAAGTCATTAAAAAATTCTGCAAAATCGTCTATCAGCAAAATGTTGTGGAGCTTGGAAAAATAAGTAGATCCATATTTAACATTAAACATAAAGTCTTAAAAGTACTAGAAAAACTTCAGGAGAATTTTTCTTATATAATCTCAGAATGGCAAAGACCTTTCTAAATATAACACAGAACCCATAAACCACAAATGAAACAACAGTTAAATTTAACTACATAAAAATATCTCCCACGGCAAAATCTGTAATACTTAAAAAAAAAAAAAAGCCAAACTGAGAAAAAATATTTATAAATCATATTACAGAAAAAAGCTAAGTTCCCTAATGTATAAAGAATACAATCAAATCAATAAGAAAATGCTAACTATCTAATGGGAAAATGGGAAAAAGATAAACATTTCATAGAAAAGGAAATGTAGATAGACCTTAAACATAGGAAAAGATGCCAGCCTCACTTATGAGAAATGTGACTAAAATTAAATTTTCAAAAATCAAAAAGTTTGAAAACATTTATATTGCGAGAAATCAGCAGCCTACTCATATATTACTGGTAATACTGGTTCCTAAAAAAAGAAGAACCTACTGATACAACTCCTACAGGGGTAAATTTTCAACATCCACCAAAATTACAGACATGCATACCCTCTGAGTTGGCAATTTTGTTAGGAATTTATCCTGTGGTTAGTCTCTAACCTATGGGAAATGACACATATAGAACTTTATTTATTACAGCACCGTTTATAGTATCAAAAGATTATAAGTAATTGTCAATAGAGGAGTGATAAAAAATAGAAGTGATAAATTATGATATTCATACATAATAGGATTCTATGCATAGGGAATGCTCTTTATAATTATAGAAATATTTCGAAGATATCTTAAGTGACAAAAGCAAGGCAAAGAACAGTATGTTCAGTGAGCTATATCTGTGATTAAAACAAGGGAGGAGTAAGCTACTATCTGTTTTCAAGAATTGGTGCAGTATAATTCTATTGGTTGTTTTTTGCTTATGTTGTTCTCTTCATGTAGATTGTCCTTTCTCCATCTCCGCTTATTGAAAAAAAAAATCCTTCCAGGACAATTTCTTCCTTTATGAACCTTCACTAATCCCCTGAATTAAATACTCTCTCAATTGAACAAAACCGTAAAATTATTAGGAGAATAGTTTTAAGGTTTTAAGTAAGAGATCCTTCCTATGCAAGACGACCCCTAATAATTTATAAAGGAAGAAGACCGGTTTAACCTTCTTATAATATACTTAATATTTTATATGGTCAAAGACATCATAAACGGATTTACACTCAAACTTAACAGATGGAGCCCCATATACTGATGACGAAGGCTTATTATCCGAATTATATAAATAGCTCCTATAGCAGTTTCTCAGAAAGTTAAACATGGAGTTATTATATGATCCAGCAATTCCACTCCTAGGAATATATTCAAAAGAAATGAAAACACATGTTTGCCATAAATTTGTAGACAGGGTTCCTAAAAAACAAACAAAAGAAAAATAATAACTCCTAGAAACTGACAAACATAAAGCCAATAGTCCAATAGAGAAAGGGGTATATTTTAAGGACAAATACAGTTAGTTAAAAAATAAAATGTTCAAATTCAAATAATAAATATTTTTCTCCAGTCGATGAGCAAAAATTACAAAGATTTATACTATGGTGTAGGGAAATAGGCAATAATGTGGTAGGAGTTTAAACTGTTAAATTCTCTTTATAGGACAATTTGGCAGGAGTCATTGACTGCTAAAATTATGTATCACCTTGAATCCACCTATTCAACTTCTAAGCATCTGTGGTCAGAGAAACATATATGCAAATGGAAGCACTTACAAGCATTAATGGTCATTGCAACATTATTTATAATAGAAAAAAAAAATAAGGCCTCTTAAAAGATGACCAGTAGGAATAAGTACTTGAATTATGGTAAATTCATTCTGTCAGCTACTGTGCAGCAGTTTAAAATACAAGATAGATTTCTATATATTTTTTTTGTCAAAAGATATCTAAAGAAAAAATTACAATAAAGTACAGTATGTAAAATATTATTCTGCGTACAGGGGAAAAGCTATATGTATGAATATATACATGGGGGTATGTATGTATATACACAGTATATATACACATGTATGCAGATAGCTTAATAATAGAATTTACCTCTAGAAAGGAGAATGGAATTAAGGGTGGGGAATGGGAAACTTTGATTTTGTGTTCTACACATTTTGTTTTGTTTCATTTGCTTGTTTGCTGTTGAAAGGTAGTGATGTAAAGAACCCAGTTCACATAACTAGGAGAAGAAATTTGA
Source organism: Rousettus aegyptiacus (assembly GCF_014176215.1). Lineage (NCBI taxonomy): Eukaryota > Metazoa > Chordata > Mammalia > Chiroptera > Pteropodidae > Rousettus > Rousettus aegyptiacus. Next base: position 71,664,257 of record NW_023416311.1, on the reverse strand, counting down.
TCTCAGTTAATTGACCTCATAGTGGAATATTTTTCCCACTGTTCTACCAAAAGAAAAGAAGAGGGAGTTTCTGAGTCATGAATGGTTACACAGAAATAAGTATGAAATTTTACTCTGGCCAGAAAGGATACCACTGAATTTTCAGAAACTTCCCTCTGTAACTAACCTAAATTGCCACTACTGAGAGTGAGACCCACTTATTTTATGGGCATAGAGAATAATTACACCCACCATGACATAGCACATATGCATCTAATGTCTTCTCTAATATTCTGCACCTATCTTTTCCCTAATTTTCCTTTTTTTCCCTTTATTCAGACTCTGTTCATTTTTCTAGAGCTAACTTAAAATTTGGGGGAAGAGGACCAATGCTGAGTTAAAAAAAAAAAAAAGACTACTTCTTAACCCTTAAATGACATATTACCCTAAATTAGATTCTAGAATTACTTTAATTTAAAATAATAATGCAATATTAGAGACTCATTTGATGTGGAAACTGACTTGGACTTTTAGGTCCATCTCTGTTATTCTTCTTAATCAACACATTTGTTGTGCTTTGTTTCCTTTAATTTGCTTTAATTCTCATGGCAAGGAAAAAGAGTATTATATAGGCAAGGTTATAGCCTTTGAAGTCTGACATACCTGAGTTTTCACAGGTTTTCGATGATTTGGAACAAACTGTCTTAACTTTTCTGCATGTCAGTTTTCCATCTGTCAAAGAGCAATAATAACTCATGGCAGAAGAAGAACTCACAATGAAATATAACATATCGAGATGTGTATGGTGCAGCTAAGGCAGGACTTTGAGAGAAATGTATAGCTTTAAATGTATATCAGAAAAGAGGAAAAACTGAAAATCAATTACCTGAGCCTCGAAAAGAGCTAAAATAGGAAGTAAAATAAAACCCAAAGAAATCAGGAGTGAAATATTATACATAAGAACAGAATCAATTAAAAAAATACATATACACACATAATAGAAAATGAACAGTAATGCCAAATGTCATTTTTGGTAAATATGATCAAAATTGATAAAACTCTAGCAAGGCTGAAACAACAACAGCAGCAGCAAGACAGAAAATACAAATTACCAAGATCAGAAATGTAGAGACCTGATCCAGCAATCCCTCTACTGGGTATTTACCCCAAAGACTTGAAAACCCATATCCAAAAAGATATTTGCACACCGAAGTTCATAGCAGCATTATTCATAGTGGCCAGGACATGGAAGCAACTGAAGTGTCCTATGACAGATGATTGGCTAAAGAAGCTGTGGTACATATATACAATGGAATATTACTCAGCCATAAGAAGAGAGGAAATACTGTCATTTGCCACAACATGGATGGACCTCAAGATAATCACGCTAAGCGAAATAAGCCAGACAGAAGTTGAAAATCATACAATATCACATATATGTAAGATATAAACCTAAAAGCAACAAATGAACAGGACAAACAAAGAGAGACTCATGGACATGGACAATGGACAATGGACTAGTGGTTACCAGAGAATAGAGGGTGGGGGAGGAGGGGGGAGATAGACGGAGTAAAGGAGATCAAATATATTGGAGCTGAAGGAAATTGGACTTAGGGTGGTAAGCACACAATAGAATACACAGATGTTAAATTAGAATGTAAATTTGAAAATTAAATAATTGTATTAACCAATGTTACCCCAATAAACTTAATAAAAATTTAAAAAAAGAAATGCAGAGACCTTAAAGCCATCGAAATGATAACAACACCTTTTTTTTAGGAAGTTTGTGGGAATTCGCTTAAACAATGTACTTAAAACACCAAGCACAGTAACATGGCTTATAGAAGCCATTCATGTAGTCACTAAGATACTTTTATTGAGCACATGCTCTATGCTGGGCACTAAGAATCCACAGGTGAGTTGATGGGTATGTGTGATGTAGGTGGATAGACATGGTTCCAGTCTCAATAGAGAAGAGAGTCTAGTTGTGAAGACAGACACATTTTAATAATTATATATAAAAATATAAAATTGCAATGATGACAAGTGCAATAAATAAGAATTGGGGCTTAGAGCTAAAAGTATATATGAAAAGGTTAACCGACTGGTATGGAAGGTAAGGGCTTCCCTTAAGGAAGTAACTGAGATGCTATCTGCAAGGCTGATGCTGAAAAGTCAGGATGAGTGGGGGACTAGATAAAGCTGGGGAGATAAACAGGGATTATATTTTGTGCAACGTTGTAGGCCACGCTAAGGTGTTTGATCTTTACCTTAAAAACAGTGGAAAACCTCTGAAGGGGTCAAGTAAGAGTGGGGTGATGTAACCAGACCAGAAAAGATCACCTCCGTGTGGTATGAAGAATGGATTAAATGTGGGTCCCAGGGGATATTGCTGATGCCAGTCTGATGACTATTGTTGCTGCACAGGAAAAAAACAATAGTTATAACTACTGTTTATAACATAAATTGAACTGAAAATAACTCAGCAATACCAGTCTACAGTGGACTGATTAAATAAATTATAGTAAATAAAGACAATGGGTTAACGTGCAGCTATAAAAAGGAATGAGAAATATTAACTTCATTTAATTATGAGATTATCTCCAGGATATATTGTTAAGTGAAAAAATGTGTATTTATGCTGTTGTTTATCTAAAAGATAAACATTTAAAAAATGGAAGGCTAAGTCAAGGATAAAAGAGTTATTTATAGGGACAGAGAGAAAACAGGGTGGAGTAGAAAGGGATAGAAACTGAGGTTCTCTAAATACAATTGTTTCATAGATTTGACTTTAGAACCAAACATTGTACACAGTTATTAAGCAAAATTAAGTATAAAAAAATCAATTCATAAAAACTGAAAATGAAACAAAACAGATAAATCTAATTACGTATTGAGTTTGTGGTATAATCATATAAAAAAGAATTAACTCAACTTTAAAATTTCATCTCTTTGGGATATATCTATGACAAAAAAACTGCAAAAAAAAATCTTAAACTGCTTTCAGTAATCCTACTGATATCACTAACATTTTGACTGTTATTCTGAGAGTTTTATATTGTGGGATAAAACAAAAAAGTGATCATCTTGGTGTCTTCGGCAACCGGGGAATATGGTTCTCTAATATGATACATTCTAAGAACTAAAGCAATTGGAAAAAAAATTTAAACTGCTTTTTAGCAATCACATTGTTGGCAAAAGTGTTGTATTTTTACATGAGAATACTGTGAGCATAATTTGTATGTATCGTTGGATAAAGCAACAGTCCCCAACCTTTTCAGCACCAGGGATCCATGCTCCTATGAGAATCTATCTAATGCCTGATCATCTGAGATGGAGCTGAGGTGGTGATGCTAGCACTGGGTGAAGCTTCCCAGGTGAAGCTTCCCTCGCTCATACTGCTCACCTTCTGCTGTGTGGCCTGCTTCCATGGCCCACGGTTGGGGCCCCTGGGATAAAGAAAATGAGAAATTAGCTACTTTAATTCTCTCTATCTATTCTATCTAATTCTATCTTGGTGTTTTTGAGAACTGGAATTCTTGGCATAAGAAAAAGGAAATACTGATATAAGATTGAAGGTTAAGCAAAATCCCTGTAGCCCTAATCCTGAGTTTGCAGTACAATATGAACTCATAATGTATTTCACCTTGAAAAAAAATTATTTTCTATTCCTGTCCATTGAAGATACCTAGAAACAATGGCCAAGAAAGTCGCTCCTGGTATCCAGATTATGGTCTCTAAGTATCATTTCCCACTTAAGGAACCAGCTTACAGAAATGGCTAATTCCACATTCTGAGGTCAGATATGTACAAAGTGAGCTGGGAACATCTTATACCACTGGTCAAAGATGGTAAAGTTAAAATATTAACAGGAATAATGACTTTAAGTTATATACTTAATGATACATCTTCCATTACTTTTGGAAGATGTTATAGAATGAATTCATTATTTTAAAAATTAATAAATAATAAAAAGAATCATGTACTTATCCTTTTTTCTACAAAACTATACCTCAGGCTAACTAAGTGACAGGTGATATTTCTCCAACAGAAGTATTCAGGTTTCAGATAAAGAAAGAACAAAATTAGAAAATTATCATTTTCCAACCCATAATGAAATTATAAATCTAGGTAATGATCACCAATGGCTGCTAAGATCTCAGAACAAGGTTGACCCATCTTTATATGCCTCCTGATGGAAGAACACAATATCGCCTAAGAAGTATACTCACGCACACACAAAATCAAACCTGCATCTGGTCAAAGCTGTAGATTTAACTATTATTATACAGAAAATTCAGGAGCTGAAAGAATGTTAAATAACATAACAGGGATGCAATCAGCAAAATTCAGACTTTGTGAAACTCTGCAGAACAAATGTTTCTACTATTCAATAAAAAGTTACAAGCAAAAAAAAAAAAAAAGAAAAAAAAGAATGGAAAGCCATGGATTAAAAAAATTTAAGACATATCAAACAACTGAAATAAATGGACCTTACTTAGATTTTGCTTTAAATAAGCAAACTTTAAAAAAGCAAAATAAAAATCGTTTGGGGATAATGGGTACATAGAGGTTTCCTATACTATTTAATTTTATATATATTTGAAATTCTCCACAGTAAAATATTAAAATAATAACAAAAAAAACACCAACTATTGACAGCTTATTACACACAAGGAAGGCACTGTTCTAAGCACTTTACATACTTAAACGGTCGCTCTGTAGGTGAGGTGGGTATTCATCTCCACTATACAAATGAGGAAACCAAGGCACAGAGGAATTAAGCTTCTTGCCTAAGGCACACAGCTAATAAACGATGGTGCTGGAAATCAAAACCAGGCAGTCTGATTTCAGAACCCAATTTTTAACCTTTATACTACTACTGCTCATGATGATGGTAGCTTGGACTAGGGTGGTGATAGTAGAGAGAAGTGAATAGATTGAAGAGACACTTAGGAGGTAAATTGATCAGACTTCATGCTGAATTGCACATCGAGTTAAAGGTCAGGGAGGAGTCTAAGATGCTTGAGACATTTTTGGCTTGCATCATAGAATAGATGGTGATACTGTTCACTGAAACAAGAAAAGTGAGAGGATCAGGTTTGGTGGGCAGATGATTTGTTTTGGAGCATGTTGATTTTGAGGTGCCTTTGGGACATCCAGGTAATGTCAAGTGGCAACAGGTAACACAGACACTCTTATATGATTCCCTTTCCTGATCCTTAGAACTGTATCTTTATTCTTGAGATGGGGCCTACTTTTCTAGTCTGTAGTATCACTTAATAGTCTACTCTTGTTTCAGAGGTGTTGGTAGTTGAGCTCAACTTGATGTCATCTGAACATTTTGTAAGGGATGCTTTTAATCCATTGTTCAAGAAACTGAGACAAACAGATCTTTTTATTGATCTGCTTTACTTACTATATTCCAATCCCTGTATTAAGTACTAACACGTTATATCATTTACTTCTTTCTTACATAGTTATTCACACAGTTATAAAGATATATTATTCTTCCCAGTATATAGATTAAGAGATTGAAGATCAAAATGAGTAAGTCACTTACCCAAAGTTAGAAAGCTATACGACACCAATCAGTATCGCCAGTCTGTGTTCTCCAATATCTGTTTGTCAGAGTGCTTGATGACTTAGGTGGTTCATGGTCATGGAATTCTTTCAATTGCACTGAGTCACACAGTAAGAAAGTTCTCCTTCTGTTATTTTCATCCAATCTTCTGTTATGACATGGAGAACAACTCAGTTAGGTGTTAGTATGTCTTTAACACCTAACACTTGCTAATCTCCATTTTTAATCTAGAGTACACTTCAGGGTCAGAGTCTATTAAACAGTATAGAGCAGAAATTTAATCATATTATCTTATTTTCATTGTTTATTCTCAGAGATACCTTATATTTATAAGTGATATTAGTGTTTCCATTTATATAATAATGAAAATGTCACTTAAAAATAAAATTAAGTAAAAGAAATACAGCTAAAGAAAACTATTACATAAATAAAATGGCAGTTCAGAGAAATGGAAGAGAATGATTAAATGACACTGGGCTCCAATGGCTGACCTTTGAAAAATGATAGTGCTCTTCACCAACTTCTCCCCTAAAAATGGGCTTTGGTGCTGGCCTCACTTCTCTAGCAGCAACTGAATGCCATCTCTTGACCAAAATATACTCTGTAACCACCTCACTTAAAAATTCTGTCACTGTTCACTGGTGAATGCAGCTCACCAGTGAGCTTATCACAGACCCCAAAGTGCTGCGGGCCAGACAATATCTTTATTTCCCATTGATCAAACTGGCTTATAGGATGGGGCCACAGCCTCTGGTTGGCTGCCCACTATGCTGCCCATGCCAGGGTCTTGGTAAAGAGCTAAGAGTAAAAACTATATCACCAATAAATTATGGCAGTTAACAGCTAAGATAATAGGTTATTTTGGAAATTTTAGTATATCTATGTGATTTTTTTTTTTACTAATATATATTCTAGTATTCAAACTATATTGACCACTCTAATTTCCATCCATTCCTCTTTCCTAAGCCTCTAATCCTGCAGTCTTTTATGATGGTACCAGGTTTGCACATTTTGTTCCTTTCTTATCACCACAACCCCTTTCCTGGGACAGAAGCTATATTCAGTATGTTTGTGAGAAATGGTTATAGATGTGCTGCCTTTAAACAACATTTTTATGAGTTCTTCTAAGCATAGACAAAGGCAATAAAAATTCCCAATACTTTATATATTTTAAAAGACATTGTTGTCACATGAAATAATTTTGCTTGTGTGTTCCCCAAGGAACTGAAAAGTAAATTTCAGTCACTGTAATCTTGCTGGGTAAAGATAGTATCTTCTCTTTACTCTTTGTTATGCCTGATACTATCTGTTCAGCATATTAAGAAAATTTTATGTAGGCTAACATATCTGTATTTCTCTCATTTCCTATGAGCACCACAAAGCCAGTACATTTTCTTCATTGGGACTTGCAGAGTAGGGTCCAAAACCTGAGCATTAAAGGTTTAGGTTTTGCATTTCTGATGTATTCTTTAAGCGAAGCTGGTAAATATCGGTAAATACTGTGTGTCTTCCTAAATCCGCAAGGCCAAAGGAAAGACAGGTTACAATTTCCCAGGAGGGTACTGTGGGCACCAGGACTGCTTTGCTACCATAGCTCCTGAAACCCTGGCTTCATCGAAGACAGGACACAAGGCAGAGGCCTGACTTGTGCACCTCGAACAAGTAAATACCCCCACACTGAAAATGGAAACTATCCTGTTCTCCTATACGAACAAGGTGAGGGTTTGGAGGCGGCAGTGAGTGTGTGGGGGATGTAGGTTGGAGTGTTTTCCCCTCCCACAGCTTTAGCCGGGCCCTTAGGGTTCCCCAACCCCTTGACTCGCAGCCCTGCCCTGACCATTGTCCGCACACCTCGTCCCTCCAGCTTCCGGGCCGCGAGCGAGATGATTTGCTGCAGATGACATCAGCCCTGGGCCAACGGCTGGAAGAGTGGAGGCAGCCACCGCGTGAGGATGTGCCGGGTGGTCCTTTTCCTCCTCCTCTTCCTCCTCCTCCCGGCTCCATGCCTAGTCTCCATATAAAAGCGGAGCCGCCTCCCCGCCCGCTCGCACTCCCCACTCCTCTCCGCTGTGCGCCCTAGGAGAGGGCGGAGGGGGAGGCGGCGCGCAGCAGCGCCAGGAGGAGGGGGGACGCAGGGGGCGGAGCGGAGACAGCACCTTCGGAGATAATCCTTTCTCCTGCCGCAGAGGAGAGGAGCGGCCGGAGCAGGACACTTCGCCAAGGCAGAGCGGACCGGCAGGATGGCGACCGTGGTGGTGGAAGCCGCGGAGCCTGAGCTGTCCGGCAGCATCGCCAACCCGGCGGCGTCCACCTCGCCCAGCCTCTCACATCGCTTCCTCGACAGCAAGTTCTATCTGCTGGTGGTCGTCGGTGAGATAGTGACCGAGGAGCACCTGCGACGTGCCATAGGCAACATCGAGCTCGGTAAGAGGCCCTGCGCCCCCAGGGAACGCGCTAGGGGAGACGCACAAACGCGACCCCACCCAGGGCGCGACCGCCACCCTCTTCTTCGGGCGCGTCCCGCACCCACCTCTCCCCACCACCTCCCGCATCCAGTCCGGACTCTTTTCTAAGCTAATTTCAGAGTAATGCGAATCTAATTTGAGACCCAGTGGGCGAGTCTCTCCTAACCTTGAGGGATCTGTCATCAGGCTGGGTCTGCAGATCCGAGCTGGCCACCGCCTCTCCCGCTAAATGAAATGCAGGTGTCAGAGGAGCAGAGGCCACAATAAAGCCGCAACTGCAGGGAGCAAAAGTCAGGCGCGCGTGGGGGGGGGGGGAGGGTGTCCTGATACTACCACTCCTTTCAGCCCTCTTCTCATCTCCACAAAATGCTGGTAGACTCCCCCCTCCCCGCCATCTCGCCGGTAGATCCGAGGCTGAAGCACCATGTGCCAGGGCCCGCGTGGGAATCACTCTCACCACAGCACCTCAGCCCCCCGAGAAATGCCTTTTCTGGCTTAAAACCTTCCGATCTTTTCTTTCCCTGGAATGACTCGGCTAGTCCTAGGGCCACGCCCGCCTCCCCCTCCTCCCCCGCGCAGAGATGGAGAACCGCCCGCACTTCGTTCCCGGACGCACCAGCCTTGCTATCGCCCCTAGGACCTTGGTTGCGGTTTGAGGAAGGACAATGGGACCCCGAGTTGCGGGGTGGGGCTTCTTTTAAAAGTCTCGGTCTCAGGAGCGGGAGTGATGGCTGGAGGGGGGGGGGGGAGGACTGAGGGGAGGGAGGGGTCGGCGGGCAGGGCCAGCGCCTCTCCCGGTGCGCGCTTTAGGAGCGCGCTCTGCAGAGGCAGAATAGCGGTTCGCAGGGAGCCCTGGGCGGGGCCCGAGGGTCCCGCGGGCGCCGCCTCGGGCACGCGGACCGACCCGCGCCCCAGTCCCACTGGGGCTGCCGCAGTGCTTCCACCTGCCCCTGCACTGCGGCACCCCCACAGGGCTCAGCCCCAGTGGACCTCGGGCTTGGGGTTACTGCGTGCCCCCACCTCTTCCTCAGCCTAGCTTTGTTGCGGTCGAAGTCACGGGGTGGGCAGCTGTGGTCTCTGCCTTTCCCCTTTTCCCCGGCGTCCCAGACCTCTCCTCGCGCCTGACCGAGGTCGCCAGGCCCCTCCGCAGCCCCAGCCCACGCTGTATTCTCTTGGGTGGTGCTGAAGCGTTTCTGCCCGGAGACACCGGCGGGTGGGCGTGGTGCAGTCCGCACTGCGGTCTCTACGGCAGCCGGAGGCGGACAAAGGGCGTTCACGCAGCCCTCGTTCCCCGCTCCCACCCCCCCACCCAATAAAAGACAAATGAAATACCTTATTTTAGATGAGAAAAAAAAAAAAAAAAAAAAGCTTGTCAGTCATCTTCCTCTGCCTTTGGAAACGACCGCTTGTCCCCAGAACAAAAGGCTGCAAGGGTGGGGACTGGAGTTGCAGACCTGCTTCTTTGTTTAACTTTAAAGCACTGATTTTTTCTTTCAGCTAAAACCAAAAAACAAAAAAACAAAAAACCAAAAAAAAAAAAGAAAAAAACAGAAAAAGAAAAAGTGAGCAGAATTAAGACGTGTTATTTTATTCGAAAAGAATTCAAGAATAAGAGATTTCGGTAATGAAATGCCTTATAGACATTTCAATAACCCTTATTTTCAAACTATAGGCTATTAATCTGATCTGTTCTAATTCAGTTCATTTGAACATTTTCTCGGAAAATTTCACACGTACTTACTTTGGGTGTGGCTACTGTATGAATCAATGACTTTGGATTTTTTTTAAAAAAATTTTTGGCAGCACCATTGCCAGGGAATAATAATACATTAGTAGGTGGTTTTCTATCTATGAAATGTTTATAACCACCCGATGTGGTGCCAGGAAAGGGAGCATCACCCCCATTTTAGAGATGGGGCCCCAGAGAGGCAAGAAGAATAAGGCGACTGGCTCAAGGTCACACCACTCCTAAGTGAACAGAAGTGCCACCACGGTAGCATCTCTGGCTTTCCGGCCCTGTCATGGTAGTGCAGGGCAGGCCAATACTAGAGGGAGATCAAACAGCAGTTTTCAGACGTTGCCTTTGTATAGTCATCCACTTGCGGGCTGCACCCCATGCAGGGAGATGGCTCAGAAATCACCTTCTGAGCGTAATTGCCTTCCGGCTTGATACTTTGCTCATCCTCCTTTCAGTATCCCATTCCTCAGGGGTTCGTTTATTCCAGCCTCTTTTGTTTGAGGATAAAATCTAAGACACATCTAAGTACTGCTGTGAAACACCTTCTGTCTTTATTCTTTTTTCCACTATTAGCTCTTAGCTATAAAGTTCAGATTTGTCTTCCTGACTTTTTTTAGTTTTAAAAGATTTTGTTGAAGTAGTATAGAGAGAGGAAAAAGGCACAAATCATAGATAAGGAGCTCAGTGAATTTTCACAAAATGAACATACCCATGTCACCTGAATCAAGAACCAGACATTACTAGAAACCTAGAAGCCCCTCATGTTCCCTTTGCAATCACCATGTCTTCCTGAATTCCTAATTTGGTCAAGTTTTTGTCTGAAACTCTGAAATGGCTATATTGAGCCCATTAAAAATCAGCCAAGTCAGTGAGCAGAGCTGTTTCCTTATGCGCAGTAACAGATGCTGCTTTTCCTCTGGAGATTGCTCTCCAGAGTCCTGGGGTCTCAGATGCAGCTCTAGCTGCAGGGCCTTCCAGTGCTAAGTGCTTCCATAGCTTTTTGGACAGTCCGAGATGACTTAGCAATAGGACAGCCTGGCTGTTTCCTCTGCCTAACACGCTGCTGCCTCAGCCTTCACGTCCCAGCTGGGCCTCCTCCAGAGGTCACTCTGATACCGCTGCTGTTGCTTGTTGGTGCCTGTGGGCTGCGTTCTGTGAAGCAAGATGGAGATGCTCCAGGGGGTTGGTTTGGCTCTGACTGTGTGTTGCAGGCTGGGAAAACAGTTCAGCATCTGTTACTCTCTCTACCTCTTTGCCCTTCCAACTTAACTGATGATGCTCTGTGGGTTTGGTGACCCTGGTGACTTGGATTTTTACCATCTGATTATTGAAGCTTAGAGACTCAACCTGTAGGAAGATGGTAGTAATGCAGTAAATCAGTGGGCCCGAAACATCCCAATGTGGATGCTTAGTAAATGCTTCTTGAAAACAAGGAAAAGAGACTGTATTCAAAAAGCGTAATGTAGGGTTTGGTCATTTCTTCTCAAGTTTGAAACAATAGTCTTTCCTCAGACTGAACTAGCGTTATTTAGTTAGTTTGCAGGACTTTATGCCAAACCATTGTCATTACCACCACTACTGCTCCTTGGCGCCTCTTCTGTCTCCTTCCTAATTAGCCCTCAACATGGACCTAACAGCTCTCCCATTTTTAGCAAAGCCCCAACTCCTCCAATTTGTTTTAGGACTACATATATCCATGCCTTGCAAATTGAATTCTAGAGCCTTGCGATAGTTTCATTGCTTCATTTTATTGTTTTAAAGGAATACTAAGCTCCAGTTTGATGCTTTCAATTACTATCAAAGAGCATAATTTTCCTCTAGTTAACATTAGGAATTAGCAAGATTGTTCATAAAAAGATAGGCATGTGTGACCTCTACCACCCTGGGTTTTTAGGTGTAGGTTTAGCTGATTACATTGTAACTTTCTGTTGTCACTTTATTGAATATTTTTAGTCTAAGATGTCTAAGATAGTTATGAACTCAGGAAAGTTTAGGGTTTGGTTTTCACTTTATTTTAGCAGTAAAAAATCAACACATGGTGGGAATTAAAAGAAACTTTAGAGAGTATCTTTATACTTTTCAAAGTCAAAGGCAGGTAAATTTCTTGCACTACTTAATTGGTATTATCTACTAAGGGTTCTATGACCCATGCTGAAACTTAAGCCAGTCCCCAATTGTAAGGTCATTAAATTGATGATTTATTGTTAATCTTCTCTAAAAGCTTACTATTCAAATAAGTTCTAACTTTTAGACCAATAAATATATTATTATAAATCACTTCTTTTGTTTGTTTTTAATGTGAGATGCTGAGACCTAGATTATCACTAGTGTTTTGAAATGATGTGCTCTATATCTAAGATATTGTTTGTATTATACACAACATGTATATTATGAACCTCAAGTTGTTGGCTTGAAAAAAGAAGAAAGCACATTAAAGGTTAGGTCACGGGAAAAATAGGAAAATTTCTCAGAAATAAAACCTTGAATTTAGCATTTCCTTTCTTTTAACTCTGTTTCTTTAGTTTATGATTCTAATATGACTTTAGATCACTTTTAGCATAGTTTTACAAATAGAATCTTACGGTTTTAGGTTAATCATTTAGACACTTGCAAAAAATATTCAAAAGCCTATTTTTCAGAGAGAGCAACTGAAGCTCATAGAGGAATATCAACTTGTCAAAGGCCCAAATAACTATCAGATAGACTCCATGTGCTATTTCAACATGCAATGCGTGGTAATTTTCTGCTTTCTTCAATTTCCTGTCCTTTTAAGAATATAGATTTTAGCTTTTAAATGAGAGGTGCTTTTTAAAAAATTGTTGGTTTTATTAAATAATCTGAAAAATGCTTCCATCACTGTTAAACTTGGCCAGATCTAACCTGTATAAAGTAAGGGAACCTGGCTCCTCATTGCTCACCCTGACTTCTTCTGTAATAACCACTAAATAAATAATTATAACACACACACACACAACCTTTTTCTTTTTTCCATCTTTAAACTTCATGTGCACTTTAAACCTCCCTTTGGTACACTACTGTGCCTTAAGGACAGTGAAGTGAGATGGGAAGATCCTTTGTTATCCCTGGTTACAGTGGCTGGAGAACTAGCTGACAGAGTAATGGCACTCCCTTCCAGGGTTAAGCCACAGCCTCGGAATAGTGGGGAGAGTTCTCAGGATGCCTGTCCATGGGCCAATCTCCCAGGGGTGACAGATGCCATCTGGACCCAGAAATTTAAAAAGTAGAGATTGATCTTCAAATGGTGGAGTTGTCTTGTTTTGCCCCCAAGTAGGTAAGCCAGTAAGGGGCACAGTCTTCATAGAGTGCTGGAAAAGCGAAGTCTCAGGGAAGAGCTTGACCTGGCATTTACTGGGGGGATTGTCAAAAAAGGGGCCAGGATGTATCATGGCTTCTCTACAACCCATCAGGGAATGAGATGACCCGCTTCTGAATGCCTCTTCAGAGTGACCTGTTTTCTGAAAGCCAACACCCCACTACTCTCTCCAGCCATGAATTAAGAGAAGGGAGAATGTAGGAAGGGCTATAGAAAACATTTTTTTTTTGTCTTATGAGCTTTAGAGGGCTCACTAATGGCTTCCTCTTACACACAAAGGGGAGGTACATAAACCTGATAAATGCAGTATGAACTTTCACTGAGAAATACTGTTTCCCCTTACTAATATTATCCAGTAGAAGACACAAAATAATTACAAAGCATTTTATTTATAAAATTGGTATAGAAAGTGGCCTGGTTCCAAAAATTTCCTTTCAAACTAAAATAACTAGTAAATCCATTGTAACCTTTATTTTATAAGTGGTAGTACTGATTATACATTGTTAAGAAATAATTTGGCTAGAAATTGCTCCCTTGAAAAGAGAACCTTAAATTTTTAGTTTCATTGGATGTGTAAAAATGAGAAATATTTTATCAGCTTTTTACTAGGGTATTTCAAAAATTACTAAGTGTTTTTATCTACTATTTCTTACTTTTTCCATTGCTCAATTCTAAATCATACAACCAAGAGTTTATGAAGTGTAAAGCAAGCATTTAATTGCATGTGTCATGACAAGTTAATTGAAGCCAAGGGGAAAATGGCAAACAACAATGTAAGAGCAAGTCTGTGTATAACCCTAAATGAAGTCATTCAAATGATGTAGCAGTTTGGACATTACTTAGAACAAAGGCGGAAAAATTGTATGAATTTAATTTAAATACAAATGTCTCATTATTAACTTACTGACCCAACTTGACAAGCCAGAAGACAAAGTAGAGCTCAGACCTGAAGCACAGAGAATCCAGTCAACAATTACTAATGAAGCAGCCCAGACAGGAGTGTGACGATTTTTCACACTAGATGAGTATATAGCGTTCATATAGGTTGAAGTAAAATATTCTAATGAATTCAGACCTCTCAACCTGTCAAGCTTTCTGTGAAACAAAAACCCATTTATCATTTCAGCACTAAAAGGATCCACAAAATCTCAACATGCCTTTCTTGTTAAAATTTAAATGTTCCATTAGCGCAAATGCAAACTGAGGCTGTTAATGTTTCCAGGGAGACCCATAAAATTCTCCCTCATAATTTAGCCTCTTTAGGAATGTTAACTCTTTCACACCTGAATTCTTCTCATGGATGTATGAGATATTTTTACCTCTATTTATTGGACATACATCTTTTGGAAAATATTCTCCATAGTCAAAAAGATATTTGGTGTATAATCTGAAGATATTTTGATGTGTACACTCAGCTGAGATTCTAGAATCTTTTTATAATGTGTGTGTATGAGTATGTGTGTGTGTGTGTGTGTTTACAGGCACACATCTATGTATGCATGCATGTATGAATCTGTTCATTTATCTGCATGTATGAATCTGTTTATCTATCTATCTATCTACCTTGATTCTTTGCAGGGTAGGAAGACTGAACAGGATATAAATGGGAGTAAATGCAGATATGCATTAACAATTTAGAGGTGTTTTTAAATAACACTGCCATTTATACTCTCAAGTCTGTATGCATGACTAATGACTAGCAAAAATTATTAAACGGATGGATGTTTACTTAGAGATAGTTCACCCACTCTGTTATACCTAGATCTTCATGCCTCCGCCTTAGTAGGTATGCAATAAATAATTGTTCAGAGGTTTGTTCCTGGCAATTAGGGATGCTCCATCCAAGGGTACAATCATAGATACTACATACTGGCTCTACCATGAGCTGTCTTTTTGGGGAAAATACAAAAATATATAAAAATATACTCCAGAGTTTCATGGTTCCCCAGTTTTCCCTGGCTTGCTCCCCAGATCTCCCTTCTTTGATGTCCTCTGGGTGCCCCTCTAGCTATCCCTTTTGGGAGGCGGGATTGAGGAGGGCAGAGGGAGGAAAAAGAAAGAGACTAGAGAGGTAGGGCTCTGGCACTCCTTATCTCGGTGTTCCTCACCCCAGCTTCCAGCCTAGTGAATGGAAACCTGAACTTCTGTGAGCATAGACAGTTCATGGCCCTCAGTTTTTTAGAAAGTTTATAAAGTATAAAATGTTGCCACATTTCTTTGCCTTTGGATAAGAAAATTCAACACAGCTAACAATCGTGAATGAAAGAGCTGCTTGCTAAGCTATTCAGGTAAAAGAAAAACCTAGGAGGACAGACAGGCCAAGTCTTGAAGACTGAGATCCAGTCTTTTTATATAAGATAACAAATTTTGCATTGATATCCAGGGGTTGAGAAACCAAGGTCAAAAATGGGATGAGTAAAAAAAAGAAAACTATATGTGTACACAGAATGTTTATGAACGCTAAAAAAACCATCATTTTAAAAACAAAGGCTTGGACTTAGATGTCAGCCCCCATATCTCTTTCCCACATCTCATCCTACATTTTCTTGCCACTTACAAGTGGATCCTGGGAAAGCCAGAGATTGTCTGGTGGCCTCTTAACTGCTACAGAACTCGCCATCTTCCTGTCCTTTCTATTCCCTCCTTGGAGTACAGCCTGTCATTTTCCTAATAACTGTTTTCTTTCCTCTCTCAGAAAAGTGGCATTTATGTTTTTATGAGGGGCAGAAGTTCAGTCCACGCTGCTGGTTATCCCTCCCTTGTGGCCTGGTGGAGAGACCTCCCTAGCCCTCCCATTTTGTGGGCATCCACTGCTTATCACCAAGCTCTTCAGAAAAGGAGTTTCCTCACCCTCCCTTAAAGCCTGAGAGGTGTTACAGTGATGTTTTCCAAACCATTCTGAAATGACTAACTGAAAGTTGTCACCTGTCTTCCTTTCCCTCCTTAGGAATCCGATCATGGGACACAAACCTGATTGAATGCAACTTAGACCAAGAACTGAAACTTTTTGTATCCCGACACTCGGCAAGATTCTCTCCTGAGGTCCCAGGTGAGGCTTTGGTTCAATATTCCTTAACCTAGAATTTGAAAGGATGAGGAAACAGGCCATTGGCGAGAAAACTTTGCCTGGGAATCAAAAAAGACTTTCTCTTTTTGCTAAAAGATTCTTTGTATTTGTTATTATCTACTAGGTTAGCCAGAAGCTATGTTTTGAGAAAGTCAACTCTAAGTTATTGCTATGTGGGTTATATATTTTGTGGATTCTTAGAAGGTTTTAAGTTCTGGGGTAAATTTTTTCATTATTCTAGGACCTTAAGGGATTGCCAACTATTTAAATGTTAATTTTACTCAAACGAAATTATGAATACAAATTGGATGCCTCCAGAATCCCACAACCTTCCTTCTTCACCCACAAAAGGAAACATCTGCATTTCAAAATGAAATATACATCATCATTTCATTGTGGCAGTATCACCCACTTTTCTTAGTGTGGGTAAAAAAAAATCTAAAATTCCAAACTGCCGTTAAAATAGCTTTTCTTTCATAGATGAAAAAGAATTCTACAGTAAAATTAAAGGTAAGGATGCAAAAATTTGTCATATGTGAAGATGCTACCATTAACCAGCTACCTCACTGGGACTGTACCTTGACTTCTAAGACTGGGGATGTAGTCAGACTCACCCATCTTGTCTTTCTCTTGTGAGTGGTGACCCATGTTTCTCCCAATTGGTCACATTTAGGATTATGAACACAATTGCTGGCCCATAAATACTCCAAACCTAGGACATATTTCTCCAAAGCTTTGTCATTGATCCATCATAGATAATGTATTGGATTTTATTTCTTGAATATTACTTAAATTTTATGTGAAAAAGCAAAGAAAACTTATCCATCTGTATGATGTTGTTGTGTGATTGCTGATTTTATTGTCATCGATATAAAATCGGAAATGAGGTTCAGGCTTTTTTTTTGACTGATCACATCATATTCAATTAGCCTGGTACATACTGAAATTTGAAGCCACTTACAGAATGCTGTTACCTTCATGAATCATACTTGGCTATAGCAGTATACTCATGAGACTGTCTCTGTTCTTCTCTTTGAGTTTGATATTAGGGTAAAATCTCACACATTCTAGTTATCAAAGGATTTGTAGCTTTCAAGCATGGAATTGAGTAAATGTGTTAAGAAAAACATAGCAAGAATTGGCTCATTAAAAGTTAAACCTGCTGCAAAGCCAGGCGAAAAATCAGCTCTTAAGTATCTTTGCACTGAGAAAAAAAAAGAGAATGATCCAGACACTATCAGACAACACATGATTTGGTAAAGTAAAGGTACAGTATATGATTGTTACTGTGTTGTGTTTTTATGTCTTGTACATCTATCTTCTCAACTTTTGAAATCATCTCACAAAAAGAAAAATAAGGGATGTACCTTCTTCCTACAAGTCTGTTTCAAAATGTAAAATTCAAGCTTTTATTCTTTCTCTTTAGGTCGTTCTGGCTTTTTTTACTACTACTGTTTATAAGACTACTTTTTTTTCCAAGCGAGGCCTGTGATTTCCATTGTGTTCATTCCTACTTGGATTAACATTACAGAGTGACAGTTGTGTATTGCAGAATGAAAGGCTGCAAGAATTGCTCAAGAATTAACCATTTTTGGACCAAAGACTCTGTATTACTTTAGTGGACTAGGAAGGTCAGGTTCCCACCAACCACCCAAAACAAACACTACTTTGGCTTAATACACCCCAATCTCCCTCCTTTTCCTGATGTCACCTGCAGTAAAGATTGGTTACCTACCTAGTCCTATCAGTGCTGAGCTAGATTCTGCGTCTAGAGAGCGCTTATGAAAGACTGGCGGTGGCCTCGATGCAGCTAACAGCTCGTACAGGCAGCACAACCAAATTTGTTTCCTTGTACTAGTTTACCTCTGTACTGGTGTTTAAACATGGTTTTGAGGTTCGTCATGTACTATCCTAAAATTTTTATTTAAATATTATAGCATGTTTTTTGTACCTTACTCATGTTGGATGAGAATCATTTTTATGTCCTACCATAAGAGTAGAGCTAGGCTTACCATGCTTCATTCTCCATTCTTATTTGCATCTTTCCCTAATTGAACTTTAGATCTTCCTACATATGCCAGTAGAGGAGGATATCTCCTAGGGGTTATAGGAAGTACACCATGATTATCTGTGTTAGACATCATTTCAAAACAACAAATACAAATCATTTCTAGTACAAGGGACATGAGAAGGAAAGTTAATTGTCTTTTTCCCGTTATTGTGCCACTTCTTCCAGTTAAAATAATTTCAAAATTTTTGAGAAATCAAATCCTCCCTAGCAACATAACATAATAATTAAGAGTGTAGTTTCTGGATCCTAGCTCTAACACTTATTTGCTATAGAATCTTGGACAAGTTACTTAATCACTAATCAGTTTATTGTTTGTAAAAAAGGGACAATCATTTTTATCTCATAGAATTTTCCTGAGGATCAAATGCATTAATACATGTAAAGATCTTAAAACAGTACTCGTTCCGTGGCAAAATAATAAACATAAGCTAGTGTTAAAATTGTCTCCGTTGTTGAAAATCTATTTGCTTTGTATAGTTGGTGATTATTATTATCGATGGGAAATGCTGGCTTTAGATATTGGCTGGCTTCCTTTTTGTAATGACATTAAAATTTGTGTTAAAGATGTTTCTCAGAGAAGCAAATGCTTTCAGCATTATCAGAAAGAACTGCTGATTATATGTAAGGGGTAGCAACATTCTATGACTGAGTTTAGGAAGGTCCTTTGGATATGAGAGCAGAAAGGAAGCAATGCATTAAGGTGTTGGCAGAGCAGAACCTTAGGACAAGGTTAGAGACCATTTGCAAAATGGTCTTGTTGGTACCCATGTGAGGATGCTGATGTGGGTGAGGGTTCTAGTCTGCTTTCTCACTATCAGTGATAATCAGTGTAGGGGAGGAAAAATTTTCCTCTATGCTTATGAGTTCTGATTTAGTTGGTCTATTAATTAAATTGACATAATACAGATTAACAAGAGAATTAATACTGATTCACATAATACAGATTAACTTCACAAAGACAATGAGACTCAATAGCAAGTTGGGTAGTTGAGGGTCATGTGCCAGCCTGAGCTAAGGAATAGAATAAGGGTCTGGAGCTTCAAAGGGAAGGAGGGTAATTCACGAGACAATAAGAGAAGCAGATATTTGCTAATTAGATGTTTGCTTGGCCAAAAAGGTATGTCATTCAGGTAAAAGTCATCTTTGGCAATAGCTCTTTCTATGAGCTAGGCCCCATAATTAAATCCTTCTAGGTAGGTAAGGGCAAAGTAAAAGTTTTTCTTGAGTCTGCTAGGTCTTGCCTTCAGTTAAAAAAAATCCACATGCAAAAGCGGCGTGTTTCGGGGTCATGTATTCTGCTTCTCTTCAATGCGCAACCTCTTCCACTTCGTTCTACTACTCAATTCTTTTGTCTACAAGTGACTATAGACTTTGCCAGTTTTAAGAAATCAAGATTTCTGTGGTCTATTTTCTTAGTTAACTGAATAAATAGTAAGAATGTGGCATATTTACATTTTGTCACTAGTTTTATAACTCCCAAATCACATTCACCAAAACCTTCGTACAATGTGATTGATTTTGTAATGTGTATATGGGTGGTTCTGTTTAGGAACCCATGCCTGTTCTCCAGAAGGTAAACAAACCACAGCTGAGCATCCTCAGATTTTTGCTGAGTGACTGCTAATGATATCTGGCCTCAAGACTGGTTTTTGATGGAGAATTTAAACCAAGCCCCTTGAATTTAAGTCATGCGAATCTTTTACTCCCTTTGACATTAATTAAGCAGAGTTTTACAATATTTGCCAGTAGAATGATAAGAAAATGCTAAAATGCCCTTAGCGAAGGTCTAAGAATATTTTCAGTCGTCTCCTTTCTCTGTCTAGACTTGTATGTTTAGTCTGTCATTGCACAGAATTGTAGCCTAATTGTATGTGCCTAGAATGCATCAACTGCTCTATGACAGGGAGTAATGAATGTGTTTTCAGCCCAGCTCCCAACCTTTAAACAATAAAGCACACAGATGTATGTTCAGCTGCATTCAAGAGGCTGACTTAACCCTCAAGGAGCCCTTGATTTCAGAGGGAATGGGGATCCTTTATCCCCATGTTTTCTCCCTCAGGGGTGTATGCACAGGGACAGGTACTTGCCCACATGTCCACACCACTCAGCTCACCTTTTCTGATTGCATCATCTAAGGTTATGGGAAGAATCCTAGTATTAGAAGAAAAGGACAGATGGAGAGTCTCACTTTTGTTGAAGCAACCAGACCCCCTGTTTAACATCCACTGAGGTCATAGCTGCTTGCCTGGGAAGGGGACTTCCATTTTAATGCAAATTACTTGCCTTTCTTCCACATGCCCCCTGCCCTCAGCCTTCCCTGCCCGGCTGGGTTGAAGTCAGCAGAGTAAGCAGCAGCCCCTCCCGCCCTCTGCTCCTGCCCCAGTGCTCCCATTCACACGTTGCTTGGTCGCCCCCACTTGCATTCATTCCTTTGACGTGGTGAGAGAGCCAAACTTTCCAAGGAGAAGAACCAGAACTTTGTAGTGTGCACATCACAAGGTATAATTCCTGCAAGGTTTACATTTCGCTCAGAATCCTCACACACAAATGTATTTTTTTTTTCTGGTGCAGATGTGGCCAACAAAAAGGAAAAACAAGGTGTTTCATTGACACTTAGATGCCTTCATTTTGGGGGGCTGTTGATGGCTCATTCAGACCACCCTAGCAATACCTATTCATCTCTCTCTCTCTCTCTCTCTTTTTTTTTTTTTTTGGAGTAAAAAAGATGTTCTACTCTACCGATCATAATGGCCCTCAAGCGGTTCCTGATGGGTACTGTGGAACCACTCAACATAGACACGCATAGGCAAGAAGGTGGCAGAAAATGGGCTGCCTGGGCCCAGTATCCATTTGGGGGAATGTCAGTAACCCCTCATTAAATCCAGCTAAGTGCATTCCAGAACAGCTGCTAACACTGCCAAGGAAGAACAGCGTTTCACGCTGAATATCAGGGCTTTTGTCTTCATTGCAGAGACCAAAGAGAGCCCGTGGTTTTTGGTACTAGAGTTTTTTGTTGTTGTTTGTTTTTTGTTTTTAAGCATGCGACATCAGTAAACCACTAAGCATCTATTGTCTCTTTATTCTTTACTGCTTGCTTTTGCACTTTTCTCTCTGGGCCATTTTGTTCAGCATCTATGGACGCATGCTAGAAGTAATGGTGGAAGATGAGGAATAAAGCATAAATTAATAGATTTCTTTAAAAAAAGTCGAGTACTATTTTTGAGTGTTTATTAATAATCAAGAGATTGTAAAGAGATAGATGGAAGAATAAGGTATCTCCACTGTGTATAATTTAGTTGGGAAAATGTCATTCACAGCTTTGGAAAACACTAACGGAGAATGTTTTCTTAATTTACAAACTGCGAGTGTAAATTAAGAGAGAGAGAGAGATTGAGATTTACTGGAATTCCTAAACAAGTGAAGGGAAGAGAATGAAGATTATAAAAAGCATTTCATTTTCATTGCTCAACCACAGATTTAGTCGCAGTGACAAAGGTTACCCAGGTACCAGCACTCTCCCCCACCCAGCTGAAACCCAATACTAATTAAATGCTACCCAGGCAACCATCAAGCATCCCAAAACATCATACTCCAGGGCTTAGCTTTTGTTTTCTCTGCTGTGGTCTATGGGTAATTTCTATTGCCTAGGAAGTCAGATTTCCTTGGTCGTAGAAAAATGTGAGCAAGAAAAAGTGCCCCTGGGGAAGTACACTTAAAAATGACCACAGGGACTGGAGAAATTAACATAAACACAAGACAAAAATAATGTTATTTTACTAAACTGTCCCGGCCCATGTTAAAGACTTGCCTGTAGTCCAGACTGGCGAGATAACTGCTGATGGAAAATGCAACAAGAGAGTCTACCCATGATTTAATCGCTGCTCGGCCTTTTGGCTAAGATCAAGTGTACACACGATTTAAAAATGAAATTATCTAATTAAAAACAAACAAACAAAAAGCCCAGGGAAGGTGGTATTTTGTTGCATGTGGCTTCTGTCTGTAGTCGTACACCTCATTTTAAAGACTCAACTGAGAACTGAGATTTCCTCTAAAAATTGCCTTGTAGGGTTAATCGTCTAAGGGTTTAAGATAAAAATATGAACATCTTAAGAACTGCCTTGGTTTAGAAAGTCCTTTAAACCTGCCCTTTTTCTGCTCTTTTTTTTTTTTTCTTAATCGAACAGGTTTTTTTGGAGGCTATGAGTAAAGTTGAGCATTTTGGGCAAATTTACAAATTCCTTGTTTGTATCTCATATGATAGCCTGGGGAAGGAACAGGCGCTACCCTGAGGGAGCGTCCATTTTGAGTACACCTTGCCCCAAGGACACACTGCTCCATATAGATGTTGCTTTTTGGTTACTAAAGTATCAGTCAATGGAAATGTCACATTTGAAGAAGTTAATTTGATAGTAATAAAACTAAAGATGGAAAATATTTTGCAACCCCGACCAAGAACACTCTTGGTGCATAACTTGTCAGCCATTTTGAAAAGGTGTTCTCTGCCTTCTGAACTCTCACCTAGAAGTTTTGGCATTTGTGAAAGACCTGCAAAACAGGAGTGAAAACTGCTTGATAAAAAACTCCTCCCCTTTTAGTGTGTGTGTGTGAGTGTGTGTGTGTGTGTGTGAGAGAGAGAGAGAGAGAGAATAGTGAGAGGAGAGAGGGAGGGAGGGAGGGCAGGGAGGGATACCTTATCTTCTGATCCATTTAGTAGGAGATAATCTTTTCACAGTATATGGTATATCTTTTTAGAAACTGTCCTATTATCAGTCAATCTGGGATTAAATATTTATATAGTAGTTCCTGTAGCAAGACACTGTTCCAGTTCGTAACTCTGTGCAGGCCATAAGATGTATGAGTAATCCTGTCCTGAGAGTTATTTACAACTGAGCATGGCAATAAGGTGGCTAATAGAATAAGTTAGTGTATAATATGTGTCAAATGAGAATTTTGCAGAAGGATACTTCTGTAAATTCTGTTCAGGCTATTTTTTTAAATGTACACACATAAGAAATATGCACTAAAATCATTATCTACACAAATCGAAGCAGAAATACAACAGAACCAATGCGCTAGATTCGCTTTGTGACCAAGGACTTTTGGATCCAAACTGAATTAATTATTCCTTAGTTCAGAGCTACATTTTAAGGTAAGCCCTTTAATTTAATTATGAAAAGATGAAATTGTTATTTTAAGGAGTCACCCCCTCCCAAAACACTTGAGAAGAAAACTGAACTGAATGTATAGGCTTGATTTCAAGATTGTCTTCATCTTTAAGTGCTGGAACATTATCCCCTGGCAGACTCTGAAGACATTTGGGAGAGGTTGTGAAAGTAAAAGGTTTTATGGAACTCAATTTGAAGTATTTCGTTCACTGCCCTCTGAAGCTAGAGCTGACACTTTGGAGAGCCCCGAGTCAGCTGTTCTTGGATTAGGGGAAACAGGGAGGGGACTTGTGTTGTGAGTTGCTTCTTTCTCCAGAGTCCTGGAAGCTGGACCTAACACAGCCGCTGTGGGTCCACCTGAGACTATTATTGCCTGTGTAGCCCCCTGAAAAGTTGCTGTGAGGCATTCTCTTCGGCAAAATAAAGGACTTAGACAAGATCAGGGTACCTAAAACTTGGTTCTGCCAGCAATTAGTTCTGTAAAACAATAGGTAGTCAATGGGAAAGAATTCCATTGTGAATAAGTCTGGGAACTATGGCATTCTGGATCTTATTCTTTGAGGAGCCATAAAGTATGTAACTATGTAACTGCATGTAAATTTATTTAATTTTGTATAGCCATAAATTTCCTTAACCTATTTGACTAGTCACTCTTAACACCACTCTCTCCCAGAGATTTAGATTTCTCTAGAATACAATTAGGGGAAGGATGGACTAAATGACCTCCAAGTCCCTTCCAGTGTTTATATTCTATGAGTCCATGAATTTTTACTAGATTGCCTCATCACTGACATATAGAAGGGTACTCTTATTTTCTGTTTAAAATGTTCTTCAATCCAGGTTTTAAAATATCAATGAAAAAATTTAGTTTAGAAAATCTGTCTGTTGAATCTGTTAGGATTATTAATTTTAGAGGAAAATGCACAGCTGTGTGACAATTGGGATGATTTTCTAGTTTGGGAATTCTTGGCCCGGGATGATTTTCTAGTTTGGGAATTCTTGGCCCTTGGCTTTTTCCATCTGTCTTTACCTTGCAGACAAACCAAACAAGACACAAGTTAATGGTGTTTTCACAATGCCAAACACCTGCATGAAAAGTATTTCAAAAGTCAAACTCATGAGTGTTTTATGTACGTAATGCCAAACAGGAAATAGCTGCATTTTTTTCCATTATAATTAGAATTTCCACATTGATGTTTGGTACTGCACTGAGCCTCAGATTAGCTGCTTAGTCCTTTGGAAGGAGGCCGAAGATTGAATTTCATGTGTTCTGGGATCATCTGTAGGTTGAATGTGTTAAAAGTACCAGGTACATCATTTGTTATGGCTAATTGAGAATGGTCTCCATTTTAATAAGCATGATCAGCTATGCATATCTTGTCATGTGGACCATCAATTAGCACAACGTGATTTAACAAGTCAGTACATGCAGATATGAACTCCCTTGGGAAGTAGTGCTTGAATCAAATTGTTACTGACAGTGTACAACATGCATGCAGGTAATCATCAAAAGCCATGATTATCCAGAAGGAGGAATGATTTTTATGGTAATATAGCGTATGATTGTTGATATCTAATACCTTTAAGGTAACAATTTAAATCTGTCCCATCCCTAATTGAGCATGTTTGCAAAAAGATGTTTATTTTAATTCATTCATTAAAACCTCTATGTAATATTATTTTTAAAGCAAACCTCATGGAGTATTCTAAAACCTTAGTGAAATAATCTATGTACAGTAACAACATGAATAATAATATCTATGGACGAGAAATGTAATGGTCTTGTTAATTAAATATTCTGGTTAATACAGAGTTACCAATAATTCCTTGTGGGATTATTATTTTCTGAAGTTTTAGAATTCAATGATATAGTCCTTTTTTTTATATGAACACCTCAAATGTATCTAGAATTAACTTAGATTTGCTAAACCAAATTTATAGATCAGTCCAGGATATACTTAAACTATTCATAGAAAACATACACTTAGAAATCTGTTATTCCTTCTCCCAAATATAGTGATATTTTCAAAGGGAGTTTTTCAAAAAGACATATTGCACTCCTTGGGCAAATACTGGCTTTTTTTGGGAGCACAGCCCAGGACAAATGTATTCACACAAGAGAGAACACATTTTGCCGCCTACTTGGAACCCAAACACCGAACAGTCTGACTGAGTCTTCCGTGGATGAATCAGGAGGAGAGTCCCCTGTGCCTCAGGTCCTCATTATGAACGTTCGTGGGGACTATACAGTCGAAAAGAAGGCGTCAGTACTAGTATGATTGTGTTGTTACCTAGAATAATGGATATCCCTGGCTGATAAATTGTTTCTGAAATTGACTCATTGGTTCTAGATATTGCAGAACTCAGGACTGCTGTAGAGGAAGAAAGGAAGCATGGAGAGAGTAACAATGGCAATCTTCTCAATAGCTTTAAAAAAATGTCAGGTGGCAAATATGCATTAGCCCACGACGTTGACATGGTCCTGTTGTATATGCAACCAGTGCGCCTACTCCTAAGTCCTAACCATTTTTCCTTTCTATTTCCTTTATCTCTTGCATATGGAGGCATAATTTTTAGAACTGGTAATTGTTTTTGTGCATCTTCTAATGTCCTAATATGCTAATAAACAGAAAAAAAAATAGCCAAGTGATAAAAGAAATGAGAAGTGAGATTATTTTTAAAGGCTTATTGCTTGTGCTTGAAGATTGTCCAGAATAGCTTTAGATCCTAGGAATAGACAGGTTGCAGGGCTAAAATTGTGTAGACATTTACATGCACACAAGTAATTGTATGCATGTGAATGATTTAGCTTTTATATTATTTCAAAAACATTTTTCCATTTTAAGCATTAGAACATCCAAGTAAATATCTGTTGATGAAGGAGTATCATTTTATATGGGTTTATCTCCTTTCCTTCCATTGTTTTCTCATCTGTATTACTCCTGGCTTTTTCCGTGTCTAATGCCATCTCTTTCTCTTCTGTTTGTTTCTTCTTCTTCCCCTTTTTCTTAATATGCCCTCTCCACTCTCCAATCACAACCTTTTTTTTATGCAAATAATGCTAGTTTGGGTTATTTTAAAACATGTAATGAGATCAAGACCTGCTTTATAAAGAAACATTACATAATGTGTTATACATATTATTATGTTGTGTCTTATTTTTATTTAATTGTTTTATACATTGAATAGAGATGATCTAGAACCTTTGGAATAACATTCCAGCATATAAATATAAATGAAATAAGTTGACAAATTGGCTTACTTCAGGTTCATCCAGAAATATGATTCCATCCTCAGATAGAGATTTCTGTTGCTGGGATCCTTTAGCTAGCAAATGGATTTTCTATGCTTGGTAGGCAGACTCATCAAAAAGATGAAACTAGTTATCCCTTCCCCCCAAAGCTCCAATTTACAACTTTAAAAGAAAGAAAACCTGCTTTGAATGAGAAAAATGGAGACCAAAGAGCTTGAATCAAAGGGCTAGAATTTTTAATCTTTCTGGTTTCTAACTTTTCAGAAATGGCCCTTTCCCAGTTGCAAACAATGATAAGAGCGAAGGAATGCAATTATATCTTAACCATGGAACTAAGGAGGCCTTAGGCCAAGGTCCTTGTAAAACATCTTAGAACAGTGCCTGGCACACAGTACTGACTTAGTATGTGTGTGACAATGAATAATGAGATGTCATCAGTTTGAGAAAGTGTAATGAGCTCCCAGGTTTAAAAATTATAAGTTGCATACGAAATCTGAACATTTGCAGTGATTACATTGCAAACAATTTTTTTTTTTTAATTGCAGATTTCCTTTAAGCATTGAGATATGGCAAAATGTTTCTTTACAAACTATCAATTACTTTTGGAGACTTGGCAATCTAGAAGCTCCGGTTGAGAGCCAGTGTCTTGAGAAGCAATGGACAGAACCTTTGGAGGGTGGTGGTGGGGGTAGAAAATTTGCACTCTAATCCCTCTTGTACTGCTAAGTAGATTCGTGCTATTGTGGGCAAATTAGCATTTATGAACTTCAGTTTTATTATCTCTAAGGTTCCTTTTATATTTATTGTGTCATATAGCATCGACCCATAGTGAAAAAAGCCATCTAGTATATAAAAAAAAAAAAAAGGTTTTCATTAAAGTTAATAATCATAGCTAATGTGTAAAGACAAGATGTGTTATTTGTATAAAGTTCTTTGGAATTCTTAGGATGTAATAACTTGCTTGGCTGAACAGTGAATGAAAACATGTACCCTCAATCTATCCATTCCACAAATGTATATTGCTCGTTTTATGGGATCTGGTACTGTGTCAAATCCTGAGGTTAACAATAATAAGTAAAATGAATCACAGTCCCTGCATGGTCTTCCATGGAATGCTCAGTCAAGGTAAGGAGGCAGATGTTAAATAGTCATGCAAATATATTTTACAGTCTATGCTAAGTACCAGGGAAGAGAATATGGTGTATATAAGGATGTAAAAGAGGAAACTGACCTCGTAAGGGATAAAGTGAGAGAATTTTACAGAGCTGAGATTTGTGATGAAAGCTTTTTTTATATTTAGGACATTGGACACTGTATTTATGTTTCTCTTTTAATACAATGTTAGCGATTCAACTTAGTTTTACAGGTTTTAGAATATACAGGTATTTATTGAATTTCATAGGGATCAATGCGAGGTTACAGTACCACATTTCCTAGGAAATAGGAACAAATAAATAGACACAATTTAAAAATGTTTTAATGAAGATATTACCATTCTTGTAAGGATTCCATTAGTTTACTCTGAGTTACGTACGAATGAAAGTAAAAGAGAACTATCTGAATATTCACCGACCTCTTTAAGGAAGATTAATTACAAATTTGCTGGGCTACAAAAGTCCGGATTATAGCAGAGTAAAGCAACCAAAGTATCTGGATCAGAATTCGAAGGCTTGTGTTATAGCCTGACTGTGGTTCCTGAGTCCCTCTGAAACATACCCTACGTCCGTGGCGCATCTTCCCTGTTCCTGCTTCGAGGATAGTCACCTGGTAATTGTCAAGGCTCTGTTAGGCCAGCCGTCCTTTATGATGCTATCTTTTTTTTTTTTTTTTGAGACTAATTATTATCAGCTTTCTTGCATCACACCTCTGATCATCAGTCATTGGTCATTTACCTTCTGGTTTAAATGTCCACTCCTCCTCTTCCATTGATATCTCTTGTACCTAAAATCTCAACTTTTTCACATTAAAATGCCTTTTCTTTAACCTGGAAGATATGACTGAAACAGATAGCCCATGCATTATTTGAAACTAGTGCCTTTTACTGAAAACAACAAAACCCGACTTCACCAATAAGTCCAATATAGAATAGGTTTTCATGTTCTGTATAGGATTTTTATGTGAAGATGTTAAAAATTCAGTTACACACAGATGAACTTTCTGTTATTTACTCACACCCAAATATTAGCTACTCTCCTGTCTCTTATCTGAAAGTTAAATATGTTGTAAAGGTATGTGGAGATATACATATTTCTCATTATTTTTTTCCAAAATGCTTTGAACCCTTTTAGTCTGTAGACCTTGGTCTTTTTCAGGTAGCCAAGTTCTTTTCCATATATCCTTTTCATTGTTTCTGTTCCTATGGCTCTGATTTCAGCCTTAAGAATATGTATAATTTTTATAATCAAACTTGTTATACTCTGCCTCATCATTTTCTCTTTGGTCTTTTTTCACGTGTTCTGGGGGAACACCTCACGTTTGTCCTGTACATCACTGTCAGT
This sequence comes from Rousettus aegyptiacus, assembly GCF_014176215.1. Taxonomy (NCBI): domain Eukaryota; kingdom Metazoa; phylum Chordata; class Mammalia; order Chiroptera; family Pteropodidae; genus Rousettus; species Rousettus aegyptiacus. The sequence goes on along the minus strand of NW_023416311.1, from coordinate 71,635,103 downwards.
TTTCTGCAGGGTTCATTCTGCTCATTACATCCTTGGATGCAGATTTCAATTTCGCTGTTGAATTTTGTCTTTCCTGAAATGCTTTTGTTGATTCCACTGGCTTCTTTTTAAATCTCTACCTGTATTTAGCCCACTCTTATTGTTCTGCCATCTTTTGTAGATACCAAATATCATTTTCGTTTTTAAAGATAGAGTTTTCCACCTAGTCTCAAGACAATGCTCATTTTTGTCTTGTGCTTCAGAATCTTTTCAGAAGTCCCATTTTTTGTTTGTTTTCCCTCTTTATACAAGGAGAGGTCTGTCCAGGCTCAGCATTTGCTAATACATAGGTTTCTGGAGACTCCTTAGCAAGTCTCACTGCCCACTTGGATGCTGGCAGTTTCACCCTTTCATAACGAGAACCTGGAAGTCGGATTCAGGTGCATGTCCCCAGCCCTGTGTCTGTGGTCTAGGAGGCATTCATCTGGTGTGGGATGCTGGCCTGGGAAGAAATCATCTATCTTCACTGCCAGAGCATCTGCCTTTGATAGAGAATTAGTTGGGACCTGCAGTTCTTTGTACAAATAAGATGTGAGAAAGACCATGCATCAGCATGTACTCCTCCCTGGGTTCTTCCTCACTCTGCTTCTGCTTATAATGCTTTTCCTAAGAAACCATTCAGCTCTGGTTGTAATGCAGGACTGTGGATTTTCCTGTGCCCTCAGTCTCTGCTGGGTTCTGAAGGTGATGGGCTGGAGGAGGGGTGGGAATGTGAGGGAACAGAGGTGTCAGTTACCCTGCGATCAGGGACTGAGACCTCTGTTCCTGGTCTTTGCATCCTAGACTTAAGGGCAGATATTTGAAGCGAGAGTCAGAAACGTTCTGAACTTCTTTAAGTCCAGCAATCTGGTGAAGGGTGGTGGCTCAGGAGATAGAGTGCCGAAGTTCAAGTACGAGCTCCATCCACCTCGTGTTTAAGTTCCCTGTGCCTCAGTTTCCTCATCTATAAACCTGCCTATGGAGGCTTTATGAAAATTCAGTGGCTATAGGACATGTAAAGCATTAAAAGGGGGGCTGGAACGAGTTAAGTGCTCTGTGAATGTCAGCTATTGTTAATGTGTGTCTTGTTTTCTGAGGTGGAGTGTATGCTTAATAGTGTTCAAAAACATTTATTTCAGTTCCCTTGGGTGCAGTTCTTCCTCTCCCTCCCTCTACCTTCCACTTTTCAGCATATAGCCAGCTCTTCAAATCACTGTAATCAGTTTTTCTGGTTTTGTGCATTTTCATAAATATTTCAGAAATTTATAAATTTGGATAAGGCTATATTAAGCTCTTCTCTTCTGCTTCCATATTAATGTAACAGCCTTCCCAATTTCAACTCAAAGTAATAATTAAATGATGTAATCTTTATTTGTGAAAATTTATAATACTTACAGAAATTGGTGCCATTTTGGCATCTTGGATACGCTTTAAAATCGTATTTTTAAGAGAGACTCAAACATATCATTTGTACAAAACAAATTATCTGGTAAACTTGACTGGTTCCATGATAAACAGCATTCCATTTTTATTCTAAATAAAGTGCAGATGTTTTGTACTATAAACCAGTAGTTTACCGAATTTGTTATCTCTTTTAAAAAAGATTTTTAAATAAAAGTGCTTTTTTTAAAAAAGAAGAAAATCTTTGTTAGTGATGAATGCTTTTAACCTGCAGTTCAAAGAAATGAATAAGAAATGTTAGCCAAGAAGGAAAAGCTGGTTCATCTTGTTGTAATGTTCAAATGACCTATGCCATTTACAACTATATAAAATCTACGGTATTATTCAACTGTGATTTGTTCAAGTTTATGGTTTCTTTATAGCATTATCAGTTTCCTATACTTGAAGTTCCCCAGAGGAAAAAATTTCCATTTGTCTTTAGCTAATCAGGACTTTACACATTTTAAAAGTTCATGTAAATCCCTCTCTTCTTTATGGTATGGTAGAAAATCCCTTCTCCAAACTTCTAGCTCTGCCAAAAGAAGTGCCACATTCATCCTTAGTGTCATTTGATTAATTTACAGCTTTCTTTTTTACCTTTAGTTTCTGTATGTTTGCGATTAAGAGTTTCAAGTGTATATGTGTTATCTTGTGTGACACTACAGTTCGACTTGGTTGAATAAGAAAAAAATGCAATTTAATTTAGATGGTCATTTGGTAGGATATAATGTTTGCATCAGAAGATCAAGCCTGAATCCATGGCCAAGGTAGTGCTTTGATTTCTGCTTCCTTTAGTATTGTCACAGCAAGACTCCACCACTGCTTGAGTGGGTCCGATTGTATTCTCAGAGGGCCCAGTGGGAAGGGCTTGCTGGTACCTCACAGCCACTTCCCTTATCCTGCATATTAAGCCTGTGATTACAGCCGACATTACATTCGTCCCCAGCTTCTGTGGAATGATGTCATTGCATGTCAAACAGGGGATTAGCATGAAGAGAGAAGTCCTACTGACATTTTCGTTTTCATTAGGAAGAATCTGGTTTTACTTCATTTCATTAACAAGAACTGTTGTCTTACTTCAGAGGAGAAATTTTTAAAAAGAAAAAAAAAACGAGAAAAACTTGAGAACATAGAAGCAGACATGTGCTGTTTGAATGGAAATGTGCTCTGTAGCACCACTTTATCAATTAGTGAAAGAGTCTGGGACACAAAGCATGCCTGGGAAATCCGCTCCTTTTCTTACAAAAGCAGACTGTCATTATTCTCAAAGCCCACAATGGCCTGGGCCCTGCTGAAGAAAATGTCCCTAAAAAAGGAAAGCTAAGACTGTGATCACCACTGGGTAGAAGGGGCATGCAGACAGCTAGCCCCATCGATCTCTGAAACGTTTTTCTTTTTCCTGATGGCATTGATCGAATATGTCTTAAAGTCTCATTCCTTACATCTCAGGGTAGCTCTTAGTTCCCTTCCCATATGAAAACAATAATAATAATAATAATAATAATAATAATAATAATAATAATTAGGGAGAGAGGCCTGATGTTGAAGATGTTTTGAGCCCAGAGCTGAGTCCATGGAAGAACATAATTTTTATCAATCATGTCTTACTCCTGGAAATAAAATAAAATAAAATAAACATAGAAAATCATGATCATACTTGGGGAAAAGGAGCCCTTTACTCCTTTGGAGCAATCTACCAGTAACTCTGCCACAAAAAAGCTGGGTTCAGATACCAGCTCTGGTTTTTACTTAGCTGTGTGAACCGAATTGCTCTGAGCCTGTTTATCTCTATGATGGAGTTAACTAGCAATAGTGCCCACACCTCATAGAGTTGCATCTGCTACCTACTGGCTGTTTTTCATCTCCAAAAGTTCTCTTCTTTCAGAAAATAGGCTAGTGTTCTATTATTATTATTATTATTATTATTATTATTATTATTATTATTTTATTATTATTATTACTCCAGTGAGTAAAAGTAGCAGCTTCCTTTTTTTCCTTTTTCTCTCCGATTTCTGTCAGTGTCTTGCAGACACAGATAAGGGAACTGACTTGTCAGTCTAGATTCCCTCCCTGGGGAGTAGACCTCGGACCTGTAAGATTGAAGGTCCCTGATTAGACAGACTCTGGACTTTTCAATATTTTTGAATTTTGCCAAAACGCTGAGAGAATTTTAAAAGTCTCCACAGATTTTTCTTGGGAGATATTCAAACACTTATAATGGTTCTCAGATGTCTATATTTGGACACCAGAATTGTCTTAGCATCCTGTTTCTTTGGAACAGAGTTGTCCCCTGAAGAAGGATGGATCCGATCCAAATCCGGCCCTCCTGCCAAGTGATACTTTTCTATCGAGGTTGCCTCAGGGCCTTTCCTTTTTTTATTTTGGTGTTGCCTTGAAAGGTAGCTGGTGAGCTGTTTCTCATTTCTCCTCTGACATTTCAGGTCTATTACCTAGCTGATTATTGCTTATCAGAATGATATTTTAGAAATAAGATTCCCAATCACACTTAGTTTTGAGGTGTAACAGAACTGGATTTGACTCAAAGTCCTGAGTTGCAAATCTTCAAGGTCAGTGTGTTCCGTCGTTTGGTGGGGAGAAAACCTGCATGTGCCAAGCTCTATGCGAGTGTCTAGAAAGGACTAGACAATCCTAAGCACCTGTCCTGTTGCCTTCAAGTGGAATGAAGAGAAGGCACCGACTTGTGCTGAACATCTGCTATTTATAGTGCTAGTTGCTGCATTAGATTCACCTGTGTGCATGTGCTCTCTGAGTTTCCACAAATTCCTCTCCTGAATTTATGGAACTGTGCCATTGTTTCCTCCACCTCCACTCCCAGCACTCCTCGGATTATCTGAAATAAAAGAGCTCTCTTACCACAAATTACCTGAACATAAATGGAATTCATAGGAAACATATTACAAATAAGAATTTAGCAATTGCTTTTGGAGGCTGAAATTGCTGTCTGTAGATGGCCACATGCTCTTTACCTGGGCAGCTAATGGGACAGTTGAGTCATCTTCCCAGTGCCTCAAGTTGTCCTCTCCAAGCTCTCAGTGTGGCATTGTCATCCAGGGCCTATCCTCTTCTGTGGGTTTATTTCTCTGGGATAATTTAAAATATGTCCTCCACCTTCCCCCCACCTCCCAAGACCTCATACTTAGATGGTAGGAAAAGGGAGAAATTCTCAGTTGCTTCTCCCTGGGAAATGTAATCGTTTTACCCCTCCCCTCTCTCAGATCCTGCACCAAATCAGACTTGGCTTAGTCTTTTGTTCTACTTGACTGTTGGCCAGCCCTTCTCTTCCCTTCCAATTAGAATCTGTTCTTGATTTGTTTTGCTTTCTCCCTTTAAACTATAAACTTGTAAATTTTGTCAACTGAGTCCAAGTCAGCCTACAAGGAAAATTGTGTCCAGAGGTTGCTGAGTGAATAGATATGGGAGTCTTCTTTTTCTTAAGGACAACTTAAAACTTTATTTTATTAAAATTTTATGAACTCGATTTTCAGTGTTTTACATTTGGTCATTACAAGTTGTAGAGAGACTGAAATTTCTGCATCTTCTTCCACCCAATGGATTGAGTGCTTTCATTGTGTTTCTGGCACACAAATCAGCAGGGTTTTTGGAGTGATTGACATTTTTGTTTACATCAGAACTCTCAACGGCTGAGTAATAATTCACAGTACCATAAGTCAGTTCAGTTCATTCATTAGGACGGCGTTTTACAAAGCAGCTTATTTCATTTATCTTCTTAGGGATGGCAGACCAATCGGTGATAGATGCTGTAGCTTGGCTGTTGACCTCCATGAATATGAGTGAAATCAATGACCTGTTGGCCCTGTTGCTATTCTTAGTTGATCATTTTGACAGCCTGTTTGTGTAGAACCTTTGAGTAGATTGTATTTCCTAGGTCAGTTTACTATGTAAGCCACACATTAAGCCATATTTTCCAGTCAAATTACATTAAAACCTTCTCATCTTCAACTGGTCAGAACCATTTTCACTAAATTAAGTGGCAGCAGCTTCCCTTAATTTACCTGGCCAAATCAAGCCTGGCTTGATTTTAAATGATCTACAACTAGAGCATATTAGTATATAAGAGAACTCTGGTTTGAAGATGGCTCTTTCTTTAAAAAAAAAAATGCCTTTTGTAAAAATAAATAATAAGCTCACCTCTCTGCGTTCATCTGATTGTTAAATTTGGGTTTTCAATTCTCAATGATTCCTTACAACAAGGCACACATACCTATGTACAAAATTGACCCCAGAAATGGCTTTGAGATGATTCAGAACTAAACTTCGCTTTTTCTTAATAATGTGTAATAAGAGTCAAAGCCTTTTTATCTATTTAGTGAAGTAGCCTTAAGAATATTTAAATGCGAACAAAGCTGCTTAGTCATAGGATCCCGTGTATGAAATGTTATAAGTAACTTCAATCATCCATTCTTTTTTTGTTTTTAACACTTTAATCAGCGTGGAAAAGGTATTAACTCTGTTTCCTATCTTGGAAGTATGAAGATTTACCATCTATTTTGTTTTGTTTTGTATGTAACCAGCAGGTGGCATGAGTTATTGCTATGCTTGGTGACAAAGTAAAATCCAATGCATCTTGTCACTTTACATTGTTATATAATTAAAAGAAATTCCCAAAGTATTTGCCCCAGTCAAAAGTTTAATATCTTTATTATATAAAGAACTCTTACAAATAAATTGATAAAACTCTAACATTTGAATAGAGAAATGGGTACAGATGTGAACATTTAATTTACACACACACACACATACACACACATGCATATACACAGCTGGGGCAGAGAGGAATCCGGGAGAGAGTGAGAGATAAAAAATGGCCAATAAACTAAACCATATTAAAATGTTCAGCCAATCATTTAAGGAATATAAACAAACAAGATACAATTTTTAACATATAAGTAAGGCTTTAAAAATTATACTGCTTGTCTATGGCCATGCTACCCTGAACAAGCCCGATCCCATCTGATCTTGGAAGCTAAGCAGTCGGGCCTGGTTAGTACTTGGATGGGAAGTACTTCCACCTAGGAAGACCAGGTACTGTAGGCATAAAAAATTTTTAAAAAAGAAAAAATAAGGGATTGTAAACTGACAAGGTCCTTGCAATCTGTGAGGTCAACCAAGGGTTGCCTCACCTAAAAAAAAAAATTGTGCTACTCATTACTGGCACCTTCATATTTTTATGTTCTAGAGCCTTAACCAAAAAGGATATAAACAACCTTTCTGGAATGGAATTTTTCAATATATTATCAAGAGCCTTAACAATGCTCGCACACTTCGACCTAGTAATTCCTTACTGGGAATTTATTCTATGGAAATAAGCAGAAATATTCGCGAACGACTATGTAAAAAGATGCTTATTGCCACATTATTTATATATATGGAAAGCTGGAAAAAAACCCACAAAGTTTTCGATAATAGTAAATGGTGTAATTCATCAATAGAATGCAATATTGGGGCCACATTATAAAGCATATATTTAAAGAATCTTTACTAATATGTAATAGTCAATGAAAAGGGTGGGGTATATGAAGGTATTTTTCAGGTTAGTCACTTTTTGTACCAAAATACACCCATATTTTAATGAGACATGACTAAGCCAACAAATTATTTTAATTTTCTTCCTACTCTTTTTCTTTTTTCTTTTTGTTTTGTTTTGTTTTACATTTTATATAGTGGGTATATATTATTTTACAGGCAGAATAAAGCATAAGCATTTCCCAAACCGGTAAGTTTAGCATTGGAGACATGAATCATTATCGCTTTTGTATTTCTCATGGAAATGGGATTCAGTAATAAGTTATATGTATTGGGGAAACTAGAGCTCATTTGAGTCAGAGATTGGAAAGCTTTTACGAATACTAACCTCAGAAACCTCTAACTAGTATGTAGTGGAATAATAACATGGCACAAAAAGCCACAGATGTCAGTTCGAGTTAAGGAGGTTAGAGTAAATACAAAAAACAGCCAATAGAGGCTAAAATTTGCTAATCTCTTATCTCCAGCTATGGTAACCTCTAGGATCAGTCTGTGCCTCCATATTAAATCTGTAGCAAAGTGAATCACACTGGAGGGGACTTGGAAGCCTGGGTTGCCATTCTGGCTGCTCTGCTAATACATTTTGTACTTAACCTTGGGCAAGTCACCAAACTTTTTGAAGTCTGATTTTTCTTCCAGTGCTGGATGTTTATTCTTTATTTGCAGTTTGGCATTCTGATGTGTTTTGAGCCCCACAAGGTGAGGGGTTAGTCTCTTGTGGTGTCTGGCCAATGTTGAGGCGGATCAAGGCTCCTTCTGGGTCACACCCTTGGATCAGATGCATCTGATGTCATCCTGGTCCTGTCATTTTTTGAATAATAAGTTATCATGATGTAAGTCCTTGAAAAGTACTGCATTTGAGTGTAAGAAAGGCAGTTTAATTCCTTTGGAGATCACAAAATGAAAGTAGAGGTATGTCACAGAGAATATGAACAAAGCTTGTATATACTTTAACCATATATTTTTTTTCCTGTATAAAAATTGAAGTTTGTAATTATCATCAAGTTTTCATGCCATCAGTGGTAGAGGTGATTTTAGAACGGAGACTTTAGCTCAGCAGATCTGCATCCAGTACACTAGTATATAAGGTCCCAGTTCAGGGGATTTTGTTGTTTAACCTATGGATAAACTTATATTCAGAGATATTTAGTATAGGAATGTTTTATAAACTTCTTTTACCTTAACTGCAGTATAAAAAAATATAACCCATGCATATGTATAATATTGAAACAAAAGTCTCACAAAACAATACCTGTTCTTACTATCTTGTAACACATTATATTTTCTCTTCCAATTTATTCTATTTTATTAAAAAATAATGGATGTTACTTATCATTTAATTTCATGCCACCCTAAAGTATTGAGCACCACATTTCAAAGAACACTGGTATAGAGCTTTTCTAAGAGGTGCCCAAAATGGAGAAAAAACTATTACATATTCTTGGGAATTATTAAATATGGCTTACATATTTCTTTGTAGAGAAACAGGAATGGAAAATAGAGCCTTTCTATATTAAGCTTGTGGCAGAGACAGGGACACAAATAACAGGAAAAACATGTTAAAGAGGAGATTTACGCATAGCCAATAATTTTCAAGTAAGAAGAGTGCATCTGAAAAGAGGTAAAATTGTGCTTATGGAAGCAATCACATTACTCCTACACAAATGAATGAAACTGCCACCAACTTTAGACCACCTTGGGGAATAAAGAGCCAAGCAAGACCTACGTGGGCCCGGGTTGGTTTGTAGTGTCCATCATTTTCTGTCCCCTTTTTGTCTCAGTCCCAGTCTCAGAGAATGGGTCCTTGTGACTGAAAGGACGACCACACAATAAGCCAACTCTGGGCAGCGGTTCCTGAGGGTGGGGAGAGTACACTGACGCCCACCCACCTTCTGCACCTCTCGGTTACTGGCGATGTCCGCCGCGTCACACATGCGGCATGACCACACGTGCTTTTCCTGGTGTCCGTGTCTTCTGGAGCATCACCTGGGCCAGGGCAGGGTGGAGCACCCTGCACACCAGGGCTTCCCCTGCACCATGTACCTCTCCACACTTTGTTCCTGCAGGTCGCTCTTCTCCTGCCCTCTTGTGTTTGTCTCTCCCCATCTTTTCCTCTTTTCTGCCTTTGATCTGTCCACAGCACCATGACACACCTCAGATCACGGCAGGCAGGGCTGGACAGTTGTCACCTAGTGTTCCAGGATTTAAGCGGCTGGAGGTCCTTGAACAGGAATTGATAGCCACAAGACTTTAATTTGTAAAGCAGGTTTTTAATGGCCTTTGATGCCCAGTTAAACATAGATGAGAAGACCGGAATTCAGAGCCTTTGTGTCTGGCATTTTTCTGACAGACCAGCCCTGCCTTTGGGCCGAATTTGAAATCTGTAATGCATCAAGCAGGGACCAGTAGCCAGAGTGACCTTTCTCACTCATGGCCAGCCTGGAGCTTGGAAAGGTTAGGACTTTTTCTGTGTGAGCCACCGTCTCAGTTCCCACCCCCCAGCCTTGTCCTCCACCCCCCCTTTCCCAAATGCATGACTCAGAAAGCTTGAAAGTATCCTAAAATGACTTTTTCTATTGAGCCCAAGAAACAATGTGTAGAATCAGTCTGTCTGGAAACTCCTTATATGGAGAGGTTTTGAGACTTTATTTTATGTTTGGTTTGTAAGAGGATCAAGGTTTTAAAAAAAGAAAGGAAAGAAAAGAAAGAAAAGCCTAAGGCAATGGTATCATATAACTAAGGAAGAAATAGAAACCCCTTCCAATAGTTTCTGCCTTAATTCTGGATGACAGTGGGGGTGACAGCAAATCCATCATTTGTCCTGGTTCTGGCCGACCTTCCCCGTTGTCTTGAACACTTTGGACAAGGAGGCCCTCAGTGATGAGACACTGTCTGCCTTGGTCTCCCAGCACAGTCTGAAGAGAGGCTGCAAGGCCATAAAGCTAAGCCACGTGCTTCTGCAAATGGTCGTTTTTATTACTTCTGGAACGCAGCCCCCAGTCCTAAATCCTAAAATGCTGACAGGGCTAAAGCAGAGGAGACATGTAGAGCCTTAACCGGCAAGTTTGTTGACCCTCTGCACTTTGGCTCCATGCCTAGAGGAGTGAGTGACAGCAGTAGGGACTGGCTTAGGGGCTGGGCCACCCTCCTTGTGCCTACCATGTGACCCTCAGCTCTCCCTCCTCCCCTGAATTGGCAGGGGGCAAAGGGCAAATTGGAGCTCTTTTGAAGCCAGGGTGAAGGGAAGTGATTTAAGTCTCTCTGTGGAATGGGGGTTTGGGCTCCGCTTATGGTGCAGATGGAATTGTGATTCTGAGGTTTGCCCACCTGTGGGTGGGGCCTGCCTTTCCACATCCACACCCTTTCATTAGGCAAGGACGAGGGGCAGGCTTTCTGCAAAATCTATGCTGTTTAACACAGTGACACCTGAAACCTGATGGCCAGGCAAGAGACAGGGAACCTGTGCCTAAGTGTGTCTAAACCAGGATATTGGAGCTATCTGAGAAATAATGACATGGGAACAAAAATAATATTGAGCCTTTGAAAGATCGTTTAAAAAGTAGTTACATAAAATTGTGCACATCTCATTTTCAAAGATGATTTGAGGAGACGTAGGGTTTCTCAAGCCAAAGAGACTTGAAATAAAGGCAAAGAGATTTCTCAGGGTAAATAAAAGAAGTCCTCCCCAAGTGGAACAAGAGAATTCCCCAATATAAGTTTCAATTAAAAACAAAACAAAAAACTCAGTAAAATGATTTCAGTACATGGTATTCAGGTGAAGAATCAAAGATTGAATCAGAGCTGTTGTGGACCATTTTTATTTGGGCTGTCTGTATTTAAACATTTTTAACTTAGCTTTTTTATTTTCTATTTCATAATAGGTGGGGGTGGGTGGGTAGAGTGAGGCATAGTTTCTAAGTGATTTGAAGACAAGATATAATCATTCGAAGCTCAGCTTCGCAGTTTATTCTTCAAAATAAGATTTTCTAGTTCTTGTGTGAAAAAGTTATATTGCCTGTGTGTCAGTATGTTAGAGTTCTCACAGAGGAGTCTTCTGTTGTGTTTTTAAGAGGGGTGTGTGTGTGCACGCACGCACGCACAGTTGCTATAGAAAGGTACAAATATTAAGTGTAGAAAACTCTGTACACAAACCATGGAAAAGCTGTATGGTTTGACCAGCATTCCCAGAACAGAAAATGTGAAATGTTTGGCCCAAGCATTTAGTAACAAAAGAATACACTGCCATGTTGAGATACTAAATATAAAAGAGAATGTTTAATGCAATCCAAAGGACAAATAAATACATTTCCTTTTTAGGACCGTGGGGCGAGGCCTCGCAGTGAGGCCTTGTTTGAACACCTTGAACAGAATCCAACTTTCAAAAACCAGTTGGATTATGTCGTTATGCCTTCAGTGTCCTATTGGACAGTACCTGTTGTTTGCCACCACACAAAAAGGTCCCAGCTATGGTTTGTTTAATTCATATGTTTTTTAGAAACCATATACATTTGCTTTCCTCTCCTGGTATCCTGTTGTAGGTTGTTTCTTTCTAACTCTCCTTCAGTTGTTTCTAAGTACCCTTTCATATTAGTTTCCTAGAGCTGCTGTAACAAACGAAGAATTACAAACTAGGTGGCTTATAACAGAAACATTCTTTCATGCTTCCCGAAGCTCTGGAGAGCCCTGTTCCATGCCTCTCTCTTAACTCTCCTGGTGGTTGCTACAGTCCTTGGTGTTCTGTGGCGTGTAGACTCCAATATCTGCCTTATCTTGGTTTATCACTCTAATATCTGCCTCCCTAGTCACATGGTATGTTCTCCCTGTGTCTGTTTTCTGTTCTTAGAGGACATCAGTCATTGGATTAGGGCCCACCCTAATCTGATATGACCTCATTATAATTAATTATGTCTGCTGAGACCCTATTTCCAAATAAAGTCACATTCTGAAGCTCTGGGCAAACTTGAGCTTGTAGGGAAACACTTTTTAACCTAGTACCTTCTATTTTGATCTTTTGAATCTGTAATAGATTCAAAACCAAACAACTAAGCCTATTAGATCTCCTGGCTAAAGGAGGAAAAAAAAAGAAGAGAGACTTGATTCTGTGTGATAGACTTTGAAGGATCTTCCTGAAATAAAGTCTTTGAGTTTTAGTGCTTTGACTTAGAAATATCTATTTTAGGGGGCACTTGCCCCTCCCCCACTTTTTTTTTTTTTTTTTTTTTTTACTGGATTCTGGGCTGAATATCTTACAGTTGAGACTGCTGGATAAAGCACTTCCGGACACGTGATGTGTTATGCTCGGATCTTCCAGACAGTGCTCTTTAGGGTGCTAGGGGGAAAATGAGGCAAGTAATGTTTCTGAGAGGTAGCCTAAGGCAAAACTAGAAATGTGTGAGAAGAGGCTGTGTGGGAGAGGCCCCGTAATACATTCCTTCTTACAACTGAAACACACAACCCTCTTTGCTCTTGGCCATCTGAGTTGCTGGAGACTGTTGAGGCTTGTGCCTGATTTTAGAGGCAGGCGCATCCCTGCCTATCTCTAGTGCTGCCTGTGAATTACTCTCTGTGTTGGTGCAGATCACGTTCTGTACAGCTGTGGGGGGTATTGTCTGAGACAAACTCCTTCCTCAGCTCAGTTTATTAATATTTTTTGAGAACTACCCTTGTACAGATTTACCCACTGGACTGTTGAAGGGAAGGGCATTGCCTTCTAAAGAAAATGATAGAAACCCCAGTGGAAAATGTTCAGCAACATAATATGAAATTATAGAAAGATCCTCCTGGGAATTTGATATCTCTTGCAGCAACTTTTTTATTTTTCTGCCTAAAGACAATACTAAACCTCAGAGGAACACAAAGAAAGAAAATGATATTAAACACAGGCTGATTTTAATCTTTGGCAGCAGTCCACATACATAAAAAAAAAAAATCTTATTTTCCATTGTTGTACACCTGTCATTATGCTGAGTGAGTTCTTTTTGTCTTTTGATGGATGGTCTTAACCACTTCATTAGGAGAGTGAAATGGGCGCCAGTGCGAATGCTTTGTCATTCTGATGGAGTATAGTGAATGAATTGGTGTAATTATTCAGTGTTTATATAATCAGCAAGATTTTGAAGGGGAATGTTGCACAACTCGAAAGTTGCCTCATTTCACCTGACAGTATTCCATTCAGACTCCCAAGCGTCTCCTCTCCTCCAAGATGCAGTGAAGTGTTGGTGGATTTTCTTGAGGCACAAGGCAATGATGGTGGGAAATCGAGTTGTTCTAAATCACTAGCTAATTATGAAAATGCAGAGTAGGGAACTTAGAGGGTCTTGCTGTAGATCACAGATATAGTCATCCTTATTGTTTTAGAAATACCATTTATTTATTATGCATAAAGCGTGGTACTGTGTCATTCCACATGGATCCAGTAGTGAATGGCCAGCCCAATCCATTACATTTTATCCAAGAGTAAAGTCAGACCCAGAAAGGTGGGCCGTTTGCCAGGAATCCTCACAGAAAAGCTGAATCTGGATAGAGAGATAGGCCAAATCAGGGACTCATTGAGAGTGATTTGGGAAAAACTATATACATTAAATGTACACTCTTTTTTTCTGAAGGAGAGAAGAAAGAACAAGAAAAGAGCTTGTTCAGTTGAGATATTTCAGAAACTCTTATAGTACCAGTTGTAGAGAGGGAGACTGAATTTTTCATTAATTCATTTAAACCAAAATTTTTTTTCAGCTCAGCATGACACCAGAACCAAAAATCTAAACAGTGCCCCAGGGCTGGATCTCACAGTCACCCAGCTCATCTGATTTGGGCTAGATTGCTTTTCTTCATTAAATCTAAAAATGATTTCAGGCAGGCCACCTTTCTAGGGATTTCTGTGGTGAATCATATTCTAGGGAAGAATCTTTATCAGACAGAGTTAGTGACTGTTGAGTCTGGGTTTGTTCCCTTTTCCTCCATGAAGCCTACCTGCCTTGTTCTGCATTCTTGTGAGAGCTCATAATGATAATAGCTAACATTTGTTGAATACTCACCATGTGCCAGACACTGTTTTAAAGAAATGTAATCCTCACCACCTCCCAAGAGGAAGGTACTGTTATTTCTATTTAATTATGAGGAAATCGAGGCACAGAATGGTTATATAGCCTGCCTAAGGAGACATAGCCAGTGAGAGGTAGAGATGGGGCCAGCAATCTGGCTTTGGAGCCCACTCGCTACTCCATTTTGAAGCCCCTCGAATACCTATGGAAAGCATACTTTAGTTACAGAACTCCTGCATCTCAAGGCAGAGCTTCTGGGGACCCACGAGTCCAAGCGGAGGAAGTCCGTGCTTTTGATATGCAACACCAGCCCCTTTCTGGGGCACCGAAAACTTTTTTTTAAAGCGCTGCCTAATTGGCAATGGGATGTACTAAAGGATACTCTTATACACAGCTGATGGAAGAATATAATTTATCAAAATGCTCTTTAAAAAAAGAGCAAAGCCTAAAATCAGCACTGCTGGCACCTTTCTCAGTAAAGCTGAATCAGAAAGGCTTGTCTTTGTCACTGAGCCAACATCTGGAAGAAAACCTGTGCCTTATCACTTGCTCTGTAGCTATTTATATTCCAGGTTATATGAATTACTGGAAAAATCCTTTTTAATGATTAAAAAAGAAATGGGTGGGGGAGATGTCTGGGAGGCAAAGGCAGGCCCCCTGACATAACTAGCTGCTCCGTCCTTGGGAGCCCCGCTGGGTGATTAATTGGCCAGTATCCCTAGGACTGCCCAACCACTCCTCCCGCTGCAGATGAAGATTAGTGGTGTGATGCGGATGGCCAGGTGGGAAGGGAGGACTTAGGAGAGACATCAAGGGAGAAAATTTGTGACTCTTTGATGGACTGGAGTTGGTGACGATTGCCTGGGAAAGCCTACCAACTGCAGAGTGATCCAGGAGGATCCCGTTCTTCACTGACAGATTTATAGGCTGAGAAAAAAAAGCCTCTTACTGGACCCAAATGAAAAGTTAATGTGAGAATTTGAAGGAGCCTGTGCAAAGTGGAGTTCAGGACATTGGTTTCCAAAACTTCTCTTGGGTACAGAGGAGGGAAAAATGACCCAAATTAGGGAACTGATATGTTTCCCTAGAAATAAGAACAATTGGTTATAAAGATGTTAAACAGTTTATAGCAAATGTTTCATATTAATTATGAATAAAATTTATGGTAGTTATGAGGGGTATGAAGATTTTCAAAACAGTGGAATTATTTCATAAAGTGCTAATTTCATAAAACATTTCTTTTATAATGCTGTTATGGAACCAAAGAACATATCCAGCTAAGTTAAGCCACTTCTGAAGCTTTATTCCCTGGAATTTTTCATTTCACCCTGAGGCCGCACAGGGCTCCTTAAAGTTCTCTCTCCTTTCACTCCCCTAGGGATTGAAAAATCCCTTTGTTCATAGAGACCAGTGGAAACCTGCAGAAGAAGCATACATACAAGGCGAGGTCTTTGCTAGTACCTTCTAAAGCATCAGCTATCTATCCTCAATGTTATCCTGCTGGTTTTGAATATTCTCCTTTTCAGATTAATTGCAGAAAGACCAGACTAGCTAAAACTTTCAGAAGAATCACTTGGCAGAAAGTGCATGTGATTCATGTACGGATTTCTGAGTCTCATCCCAAAGTGGCTGAATCGGAGCCTCCAAAGGTGGAAGTCCAGGAATCTGCATTTTGCAAAGTGCATCAGACTCTGAGCACCACTGCTCCAGGACGTGGGATCCACTCACCACACACACAGGACGTGATGAGGTGGGAAAGGAAACAGGAGAGGAAAGGAAGGGTGTTTGTAGCAATGGAAGAAAAAGCTCCTTGCTTCAGAAAGCTTTTTAAAATAAGCCAGGTCATGAGTTTGGACTGTGTACAAAGAGCTTCTGTACCACAAAGCAGTTTCAGAGGCGCAACCAGCGTGGAGCTGAGATCGAAGAGTCGGGAGATGACGGTCTCTGTCCACTCCTGTGCGTTCTCTCAATTGGAGCATTTAGAATGTCCAGCTTGTATTATTCCTTGACTCTACTGAAGTGCTTCCTCCTGTTTTCACCTGTCTGAGAACTGCTGCTCGCTCTTTAGGACCCTGCCTTCCCTAAATCTCAGATTACCTTAGGCTCCCCCACTATGCGTTCTCACAGCACCCTGCATCTTGACATTGTACGTGTGATTATCTGCTTAATGTCTTAATCCTCATCAGGGCAGAGACTGTCTTATTTCTCACTATATTATATCCATCATCAGCTGGCACAATTCCTGGCACATAGAGATGCTCATTAAATATTTTTTTGGAATGAATACTCTTGTTTAAATTCCAACATGTTTTTCTACTTTTTTTAGACTTCAGAAAGCTACATGGTTAAGAATGTAGTAGACCACCCCTGAAGTCTTTAAGTATCCCCCTTCCTTCAAACTAACTCAGAAGAAATTTCCTATTTCTCACCAAATGATCTCTCCCCTGTTGGAAAAATGTACTAATGAGGCACGTTGAGATTTGGAAGAGGTGGTAAGCAAAATTTGATTTTCCTTTTTCCAAAATTCACTTTTGTTTCACTGCATACTCTCAACGTATATGTGCTGAACACTACATTTGACAAAAATGTTTGGTGGTTTGTTGCTTTTGTTGACAAGATTGTTAGCTCATTAGTAAGACTCTGGACCAGCTTCCTAAGATTGGAGAACTTGACTTTCCAAACATTGTTAAAAGTCTCCCAGGATGCCTTCTGGACAGAGTGTGTTTGCTCCGTGGGGGGTGCCTCTGTTCTCCCCTGTCACTCTTCTGTACTTTTATTCAGAATCATGGAGACAAGTGGGTTGGAACTGAAAATGGGGTGAGGGTGGGGGCAGGAGGCAGGAGCGAAAGAAAAGGCATCTCCTATAGTTCTACATACACCCTGTAGCTAGAAGGGAGAAAGTGAGCCAAATGAAATTCAAATAAGAATTTAAATTTATTTTTCAAAGCTTAATTCTCTGTGTGTGTTTGGTTTTTCTTCCTGAACATTGATGTAGCCACTTCAGTGCTCCACGAGGAGGAAAATCTTAGCAGGATTAAGTTTATTTTAGGATTTGGCTGTGTATATATGTATGCCTGAGTGAGTATATCTCATGGGGTCCCATCTTCCTGAATAGGAGGTAGACCTAGACGGTTCCTGCATATTTTACCTATCTAGGTTTTCACTTATTCTTAAAGTTGGGTGATATTTATTCCCATTTAGTCTTTACAAAAATGAATGTATTGACTGAGTTTGCAACATAAACAGACTGAGTCGTTTAAAACAATATCATAGTTTTCTAGATCTTGATGTCTGCTATTTTTATTTTATTATACGCTAATTACTGATACAGAATCCATTTAAGATTTTATACCAAGATTACCGAGGGCACTTGATTTACATTTTCTTTTCTCATTATCTGAGGTTTTCTCTCTGGTGGTAAGCAATTGGCCACAGTATTCTGAGCATTATTAACTGGCCACAAAACCAGAGTGGGCCCAAACGTTCTGGAACCGCCTCCTCTGCCTAATTTACCAGTGAGGAGTAACTTAATCCCAAAGAGAACAGAATACAGGACTGATTTTCTTCTTGAACCATCCCTGTGGCATTAACCAAACAGCCATAACTCTATTGCACCCTGAGTTCAGCAGTTGGTGTATCATTGGGTAAACTGCAGAGCTGGTGTGCAGTGGAGTTAGTAGGCAGCCATTAAAGCTTGTGTTGCAAAGTTCTAAATTAATGTGGGGAAGTCATTTATGGTAGCACATTAAGTGAAAAAAGCAGGACATCGAAATTGTGTTTCCCGCACTCCCTCAACTGTGTAAAAAAAAAAAAATGTGTGTGTGAAAATGAAAGGAAAGATGAACAATAATGATTATCTTGGAGCAAGGTAATTATAAGTAAATGCTATCGGCTGCTTTATGTGTGTCATCCAAACTGTTCACGGCAGGCATATGTTTATTTTCGTAATTTGTTAAGGGTTTGGAAAAGCCATCACTATGAGACTGAAAGGGCTGTGGCCTTGCTGCTCATATAGGTTGCCGTGCTGGGCTGGCCCAAACCCAGGGACCTTGTTCTGTCCCTCTGTGGTTTTCACGGCCCCTTCCCTTGTTTTTTCAGGTGGGAAATAACCACTGTCTTAAAACTGAGTGTGATTTTAATCACTTTTGATATTTCTTTTAGTTTTGAATAATTTTAGATATACAGAAAAATTTTAGATACCGTACTATCTTTTATTAGGCATTTTTAGTCAATCAACCAAGCTTTTAAAAAATATATAGCTTTTGTTGAAAAATTCCATTTCAAGTGAGAACATTATACAGCTAGGCTTTTGAAAGCAATGTGGCTGCCGAGTGGACCCTGGGCCTTCGGCCAGCCTTGCTATAACAGGAGTTGGTAGCGTGGTTCCAGCAGATGGACCACAAGGAAACCAAGGGCTCTGAAGTCTGAGAAGAAAGCCTGTCTAAGGCCCCAAGAGTAAGTATAAGAAAACAAAATTTAATCAGGAAATTGCACTATGGCTAGGTCTGGTGTCTGGCTTTCTGACTCCTAACCAGACCATAGACATTTGCTGAGTTACCTTGTATTTACCTCAGATACGTATTTGCTGAGTGTTTTTGCACAGATCTGTATTTCTTTGCTTCCTGTTGACACACGTGAGGCCACGTGTTAGCTTTGCTCTATTACATGGCAATGCACTGTGCTGCTCACCCTGGCTGAGTTCTCACACGAGGGAGCAGGGAGGGGATGTAGATGTGCCAAACCCTTGCCATCTTCCTTCCCGGAAACTGTTTCTCGAACATGCAGGGACCACATTTGACGTGACAAGAATCCCTCATTAAAGTTCAGTCATGTGAAGGTATGAGGTTTTTTAATTGGCTAAAATCTGGAAATTTTGTTAGCAGCAATAGTATTTTACTATTTCCGTGGGTACCAATCTTGCATTATAGTTTTACTCAAAAGTAAAGTGAAAACAAGGAAAATTGAGGCCTAGAGTCAGAGTGGTGGTAATTTATAACGACAGATTGGATTAGGTCCTGGTGGGACCACATGCAGTGGGTGGGATGTGGCATTGGGTGGTGGTGGGGGCGGATAAATAAGATAGGCACTTAGGAATATAAGATGTCAGAATCAATCTGCTTTCCCTTCTTTATTCTCTGGGTTCCCTTCTGTTGGTCATCAAACCAGAAGATATTCCCTTTCTCTTTGTTTAGAAACCGCAGGTTGACTTTGAATAGCGAATGAGAATGACAATGCCAGCTCTTCGCCATGGGATCTTGTGGGGAGCATGCCACACAGATTCCCCAAAACCTTGTGCTATTGTACTTAAAAACACCTCTTTTCCTTAGCTTGACAAGATCATCTTCAAAACACAATTTGTGGCTAAAACTTACAGGTTGGAACTATAGTTAGGAAGCAGTTCTTGATTAAAATGCTGCGTTGATCTCTCATATACCAAACAATAACAAAAACAAAGCAAGTACACTGATGTGGAATCATTATTACTTATATTTCCATTTATATTTCCTTTCTTTATTATTTGTCTCCTATTCCTAGTTTACTTTTGTGTGTCTGTCGCAGTGGACACAACACCATCAGATCCTTTACATGTACATGAAGTGTTCTCATGAGCAGAGGGGCCAGGGTTTGGGGCCAAGGAATCAGGGTGGCCTCGCTAAGTGGCCACGTTTTGCCGCAGAGACCCAGTTACTTTACTCTGTGTGTGTTAGGCTGATGTAGTTTTTGAACTAATTGAATATTTCTGGTCTTATTCCAGTTTACTGTTAACAACTTTATCTATTTGTAAACAGACACAGAGGTAGTGTCTATACAACACAAAGAGAGGTTTGACAACTCTTAGTTAATTTGGCCAGTGCAGATGGCCACAGGCAGGTGAGAGTCAGAAGGAAGTGTTAAAGCACTGAGGCTTAGCATTTCAGCATCCTGCCCAGCTGAGCTCACGACTTTGCCAACCAGGTTTTTCCTGAATAAATAAACACAGGGCTCCCACCAGATGGAGAGGTGCTTGTAGGACGAGGCCTCTGAGCCTAGCAATTGTACCACTCACTGTGACCGGGCTTGGGGAATTTGGAATCTGTTTTTAGTCACTGAGACCCCTGTTCCCCACATCCACTGGTTCTAGGGATTTCAGTAGGTACTGAGCTTTCTCACTCCTCCTTGTTGGTGCATTCCTCCTTGTGCTGTGAATAGGCACCTTAACCATTTCTGTTCATCTCTGCCCATCTTGAGAATGGCTTCTAAATTGGGAATCCTCGATCTGGGGACTCTTGCCCTGACAAATCTGAAGAGGTAGGAACGTAGGCTGGACATTCCGTAAATTGGAGGTGAATCCATGTCCTGTACACTGTGTCCCTTCAGTGCCTCGGCACTTGATTATATACTAGTGTGTATTATTTTCTAAACAGAATCCGGCCTCACCGACAGTAATATTAAACTCTCCAAGAGCGGTAATCCCATGTTTTGTTCATCTTGCTCCCTCTAGAGTACAGTAAAGAGCCAGCTAGTGAGAGGGCTTAAATTCTAGGCTGAAGAGCTTGGACTTCAATTCCGAGGGCACTGGGTACTACCGTTGGTGGTTCTTGAGCTGTGGACTGACTTAATAAAAGCCATGATTGAAAATATGGTTTAGTGAGAGTGTGTTGGCTCAAAAACAAAGAGGCTGTGGTTTTGTGTATTCCTATCCTTGGAAGTTTCTGGTACTTATGCTAATAACAAAAATATGTGATGGATTAAATGAAAATCTCTCTTATGTAAATAGAACAGAGTGTTTAAGTCTTTACAAGAGGAATATCCTTCATCAAGGTTATTGCACAGCCATTTTGCACAACTATCGTGTCCAGAGACACACAGCCACTTTCGGGGTCTCCACACCTGAATGTTCCCAATATCAGCAGAGTTGAGAGAGCAGTGGGGGTCTAATCTATAGTGGCCATTTTTGAAGCATTTCCTAAATCACTTCATTTCTTGACCGTTTTCCCCTCACTTCTGAGTAGCCTTTTGGTAGAACATCCGATAGAAAAAGTACAAGTGGTCATTGAAGGATTTTCATTTTGCACACATATATAGCTGCTCGGGCTCACACCCCTATCTACCCTTCCCTGCTTTCACTACCTCTGATTCGGAAACACTGATTTTTTTTTCCCCACATCGTTTGCCACTCATTCCCTACTCTCTAGGCCATGTGTAGGCAGCAGGGAAAAAGTGTCAGCCTGGCAGGCGTGGACCTTGCCTGAGACATTGACCACTAAGTGCTCATCAGCCTACCCTTCTACTGTAATTTCTTAAGCACCTTCTGGAGATAAGCATTTAGTTTAGGAGAGAAAAAAGAAATCCCTCTGGCTAAATGAAGCATTTACTTATGGACCAAGAAGACAATAGATGAAGGCCGGAAATTTTTAAATCTCTTATCAACAGAAAAAGGCAACCTAATGGTAGAATAGCATGGCCATATAATAAGAGCCATTGTGCGCTAATTGAGAAGTTAAAGCTGCAAATATGACAGAGATGCTTAAGCATGGTAGAGAGATATTTGATCCTGAAGATGATTATTGAATTTCAGGGACGTTAGTGATAACTCATCTATACAAGGCTTTCTAATAGTGGTTCTCCTACAGTAACCTCTTTTAAATCTTGAAGCAGCTCTGTTGATGAGAATTGTCATTGTTCCCATTTTGTATACCAAGAAACTAGGACCTGGTAAGATTTAGAGACCCAAATGTGGTTCTTTTGGTTACATGCGCAATATGGGAAACGATGTTGTATCCCAACATGCGCACGGGCACAGGAAGATCAAAAGACCCAAGTTACCTTTGGGTAGCAGATCAGAAAGTGAGAGCAGCCAGTCTGAACTGCCTCCCACCCAGCCTACTTTACATATGAGGGGACTGAGATGCAGGGAGACCTTGTGCGTCAGAGCTGAGAAGCAGCACATCGTGGACCAGACCTGAGCCTTCTCAGCTCCTAATTGCTGTGGGGTTATTTGTGTAGAGCAATGCACTGTCAGCTCCCCACATCCACCCGAACTGGCCGGAGTCCCAGTGACCAGTGCTTAGTGAGTGCTTAGTAAATGTGTGTTAAACAGATGGATGAATGATTCACTGCTTTAATTGTAACCATATGCAAATGAGTACATTTTTAAAATATCTGTCTTGACCTAGTTTTCCTACCCAAAGATGTTATTTTTCACTCTGCATTGAGAGGATAATGTTTATAAAAATCCCGAGCCGATCAGCTGAGAGATCCTGTATGTACCATCAGCGGTATAACTGAGTTGCTTTTCTGTGATACTGTGGGTCAGTCAAAGGCCTTTGTTATTGTTGTTTTGAACACAAATGTCCAATTTATTATTTAGTTCTTTGCTTTTATTAACTTATTTGAAATGCAAATAATAGTGAAACACAGGTCAACAGCTGCAGCTGTGGGTCACAGACAGTGGGAGCTGAGGGACAAGATGGAGATGGGATTCCCGGGGACAGCCAGGCGTGGGCTCCCACACCCTCCCTACGGTCTGACTGGGGAGGACATCTTTGGTTACAGGGGACAGGGGGAGGTTCGGGGGGCAAGTGGGCAGCAGAACCTAAAAGGAATTATTGATCTCTAAAAGTAGAAAAAATGAATAAACATGTTGCTCATCATACCTGCCTGAGATTCCTGGCCATCCCCTAAAAGCTTGTTGCTGGAGAGCAAAGTCCCAAACCTTCCATTAATTGCTCTGGGCTATGAGAAGTGATAGTGGTAAAGGAAATAATATATGCAAAGCACTTTTCACAGTGCCTTGCACGGAGGAGGCAGTTACTAAGTGTTAGCTTTTATTTCTCTTTTTCCTCTGATCTTTATTATAATACAGTTGTATTAGGAAGGGATCATGGAAAATTCTAAAGTGATGCAAAACTAAAAGAACCTTAAATTTTGTCCTCATTTCATACAACTAAAGCAGCTGGAGAGAAGAAAGAGGTGTTTGGAAATACGACCAAATTCCCTTAAAGGTAGCAGCAATGGAGACACAGCGAAATGTCATGCAGCTGAATGGGGGATGTTTTCAGTGGTGTTTTAGTAACGTGATTCTAGGATGACTGATTTGGAGAGGATCGACAATGAGTTGATTGGTAAAGCCATGACAAATTTGGTGACTTCCTAATGAGATCTAAAACAAGTGCACATGGAGACGACAGGTAAGGTTTAGGTAATCCAAGGCACTTGTACTATTTCTGCCCTAGTACTCTCACGGCCAGGCAGTTTAGGAGTCAGTGCTGATGGGTGGAGGACATTAAATGGAGGAATCTCCTAGAGGACAAGAGGGAATTTGGGTCCAGGGAAGATGTATGTATGTATGTATACTTGGATTTTGAAAGTATTCATTTATGCAGAAAGTTAGGGATTTGGGCAATATATCCAATTGTAATTATTATAGTAATCATCGCTACACCTATTATTAAGCACCCACATGCCAGGCTCTTTATGAACAAGACCTCATTTAACCCTCGCTATAGCCCTGCAAGGTGTGGGTCCGGTCCTTCCAATTTACTGATGAGGAGCCTAGGGTTGGAGAGGTTAAATAATCTGCCCAAGGTCATAGCTAACAACTTGGAGGGTTGGGATTTGAACTTAGGTCTGCCTATCTCCATAGCTTCTTTTACTACCTCTAGGAGGGAAGGAGCCTTATGCAATCAAGATTGGGAAAAAAATCTGTCTTGAATGAAAAGGCTGTTGAAAGGTGATCCTTCGTTGAAGAAAGATGTTTAGGAATTAGTCAAAACACTATGTTTTCTACTTCATTTTGCCTACATTTGGACTTCTTAAAAATCCTTAAAACCAGCAAAAACTCCGAGTCTTTGGAGGAAGCAAAAATATTCATTGTCTGGAACCTCCTGAAAATGCGGATACAATTAAGAGTATTACTCTTAACACAATTAAGAGTATTACTAATTGTTTACTTCCTAAGGGCTGGCAAAAAAATTAACAATAGTCCATCTCCTAGGTTGGTTGTGTATATGAAATTATTTGTTTAAGTTGCATATTGTGTTATATTGTTGATAAACATCATTATACTGGTGATTTAACTTATGGACTGGAGAAAGTATCTTCTAGACTCTTAATGTCTATTAAAGGTTGACATTGATGAATTTTAGAGGGAGCCCTCTAGTCACTGGATTATGGAAATAAAGAAAAGGACATTTGTAAAGATTCAGTAGGGGTTTCTGGGGCCCTACAGGAACTAGAATTTCATGCCAAATTCATATCTGAGTCAGAGTCCAATTATGATTTTCTGCAAGTAGTGTGAGATCCACACCTTAGTCGTGGTTCTTTGAACTTGAGAAGTGGGGCACATTCAACCTCTGTTCACATGAAATAATACTCTTCACCTGGTAGAGGATGGGGCTCCATCAGAATTAATTACATTTGACTTGTTCCTTATCTGTTACTTTATCTTTCTGTGGTGTCTCCTGGGGCCAGCATGTGACAGCTATTTTAGTTTTGGTGGAGGAGGGCAAAAATGTGTTTTCGAATTGAGCAAGGGAAGCTTTCACCCATTTTATCTTCTTTGTATTTCCATTTCCACTTTGACTTAAATGAGAATTGGGAAGTAGGAGAGAAGAAGATATAATTGTGGATTAGGGATAGGGAAAAAGGGGGTGGTTGCTGTATATTCAGAACTACCCCACCACCACCACGCCTCCAAAAAATAAACTTTCTGCAACCACTTCTCAGCTATTTTTGAAGAGACTGAAAAGAACACAACATCTTTAATCAAGAGCAATGGTATTATTAGTCTTTTACTACAAGTTATATTTTTCTTGGAGCCTATATTTATTTTGCCAGGCTAGAAATAGCGGAAGTTATCTCAGCAAGTATGACTATTGTCTAGGAATTGAATATAGACTGGGAATAGCCTGGCTGATTATACTGTTTGGAAATAAGTCCCTTTTTTTGGTAATTTCTTCATGTAAGAAAGGTTCGTAAATGTTCCTGTGGCTGATTGTTTCATGGTGCCTTCTTTTATACCAATTTGGTAGCCTCGTAATGCAATCATTTTATTCTATAGAAGGGCCTTCAAGTCTGAGACTGAGACGGCATCATGGGAAACATCACGCCAAGGCACTGGACTGCTTCTGTAGCTCTTAAGACCTAACATTCTGTGATCAGGGATATGGCATGTCACTTGGCAAAACTGGTATAATTAACAAAATGGGTGTCAGAGCTGGACAGAAAGGGAAGAACCAAAAATAGAGGCAGAATTATTTTTTTCGCTATGAAAATCATTGTCCGTATAGCAATTTAAAGACCTTTTCATTTCCTCTGACATCTTTCCAAGGTGACTAACTTGAAAAATCTTTAATGTTAGGGTCATGACACAAAGGAGAGAGCATCTTCTTCTTCTCCCCTTTTCTTTTACTCCTTGGAGGAGGAAATGAAAACAAAATTGTGCTAAGGAATAGGAAAACACCCTTAAAAAAAGAAAAGGTTAAAAAAAAAAACAAAATTAAATCGCTCTTGAACAGCGTATTACCTTACTCCCTGAAATTACTTGCCTCACTTTATGGCCATGCTTATGAAATATTTCTGAAGAGATAGAAGGCTGTTCACATCATTTCCTTTCTTAGATTCTGTCACCTCAGCAGAACTCAGAGGCTTTGCTGTTACCATGGATTGTGAGGGACCCAACACAGTAGGGACTTGGGAAATATTAAATCATGATCATTAAAAAACACTTCCCATTCCAATTTGAGACCTTTGATGAATGCACACGGGTGGAATATTAATTGCGGCAGAGTAAGTGTTGCTCAGGGGTGATTATGCCATCCAGCTTGAAGGCTTCCAGTGCAGTGTTTGAGGATTTTCATTTTGTTCATCCTTCAGAGTTTGCCACGAGGGGTCTCTGAAGATGTGTTGATAAGAGGCGACTTACTGGACATTCTGCGTTGGATTAGAATTCCCTGCTTCCCCTCTAAATTGCTTTGTGAATAAGGCAGTTTTGTTTTCTAGTCTAATCCTTTTCTAAAAGAAGGGAGAGTGTGTGACCAGCTCTAAGCCAACAGTTTTAGCCCAAGTGGATGTGATTCCCTATTTTTACCATCACTGACCCAAATAGGTAACCTAAGAATTAAGCTTAAACTGCTTTTCTTGTAGCTCATTTTTGGCTTCTCATAAGGAAGCAATAATATCTGGATTAAGAATCAAAGAACTTTTTATGCCCTTGAGATGATACTACTTCATGGCATGCTTCCACTTGCTGCATGATAGAGTGCAGGCATTCAGATCACAGCAGTGAGGAAACGAGGCCTTAAGAAGCCACCTCAGAATCTGCAGTGGCCCTTGGAGGAAGAAGAGGCTTGGGTGTCTGACTACCTGTGCTTGTCTCCTGCATCCGCCATTATCTTGCAGTGCGACTTGGACAAGTCATTCAGCCTTTCTGAACCTTAAAAATGTTTATTTCTGTAGAACAAGGGTCTGGAATAGATACGTCCAAATTCGTATTTCTATAAACCTGGATTACAGGCTGTAGGCCTTCTGATCGAACTGGATCGTGAATTCACTGAGAGCTTGTTTCCCTGTTGTACGGCTTCTTCCTTCATTTTACCCCTCATCTTTTAGGGCCCATCTAGATGCCATCCTATTTGGAAATTTTCTGAAACCCTCCAGTTACCCCATAACTGTCTTTTGTGCTCCCGTAAGTATTTTCTCTCTCCTGCCAGCGTGCGCATGTGCTGCCTGAGGGAGGAGTCATCTTCCTTCTGCTGACCAACCACCACGCCACAGTTCTGAGGGCCACACCCAGGGCCAGCGCTCTGTCAGTGTTTGGTGGTTGAATTACACCTGATCATGAAAGAAGACAAGGCCTCTCTGCCCAGTCATTCGTTCTAGTTCTCACCTTCCAGCTGCTTTCCATAGTTCTTTTCCTCTCCCCTCTCTTGGATTCCTCTGGGGTGGAGTCTTTTTGTTTCATTCTGGGAAGCCACTTTTATTTTTTCCTATTTTCTAACTTGTGAAAACACCTTATGATTGCCTCATGTTTCAAATCCTAGTGATCACTATTGTTGATATGTTGATAAGATAAGAATCATTTCGGAGGAGTCGTTTATTACAGTGTCAGATGTGGTTATAAATCACTGAAACTTAAGTCTGAAAGGGGAGCCTAGAGAAACTTTTAGGGGGGTTAGCCCTCCACCCAGCACTAGAACAGTCTTTAGAACAGAGGTTCCCAAATCTGCCTGGTGATCAGAATCATTACGCACTTCAACCTTGACTCTAGAGATTCTCATTCAGTAGGTCTAAATTGGGCCCAGCGATATGTAATTTTAACAAGCATCCCATGTACTTCTGATGATCAGCCAAGACCAGGAACCACCATACAAGAACAGCTAACAGGTGGACCGCCAGCTCCTGGTTTCATATCCATCACCACAGTGGGGGCCTCACTACCTCAAAAGATTACTAACCCTAGTCAGTCAGTCTCTGGAAATGTGCCTTGGCTCGAAAATGCTTTAAATTATCTGTCGTTTGGACTTCAAACCCCGTATTTGTAGGTAAAACATAGTCATTTATTTAATGACTAGATTAAATCAGGTAGCTATTTTTAACAGCTTGTTCTTGAGTATTTATGAATAGGTAGAATCAAAGCTTGTGTGGGATACATTTATGCAGCTATTTTAAAATATCTGGCTATAACTTTTAGTCTAAATCAATCTCCAGTCCTCTCTGCCTCATTTGCAAAGCCTCCTTTCAACTATTCTACATCCATTATTTAATCAATATTACTCTATTCTTTTCAAGATCTCAAACTACAATTTCAATTAGGGAGGCTTTTTCAGTCATTTCCACTGATGAATAATAAATAAATGCCAAACATCCATCTGTAAGGAGGCACCAGATTCCATCTTGAAACCTGATTTCCGACATCAGAGTGGCCTTAGCACTGACCGTGTGGATCAGCTCAGTTTGGCGTTTGCGACCACAGCGGTGAGCGCCAGCTGCTCTGGCAACAGGGCATTCAGGGAAGACTGCAGAGGGGATGTGTTGCACCAAGAGCTGAAGGACCAATAGGAAGAAACCAAGTAAAGATGAGAGTACAGTGTTCTAGACCAAGGGAACCGCATATGCAAAGACCCAGAAAGACTGCACAGAACAGATTGAAACATCCTAGCTATGGTTTTCACAATGTAGGAAAAACTGCATTATTTATGAGCTAAGTCCAGCATTTTAGATCTTAGAGTTTCCTTAACATCTTCTCCCAGAGTGTAACAGGTCTTGTGACTTGACTTATACAGAGCCTCCCTAGTAGGAGCACTGCTGTTTCTTGATCTACATAAGAGTTCAGAGAGGTAAGGACAGCATGTGGACCCATTTCCAGCACCTGAGAGGAGAGAATTGGCCATTGGAATCATGGCAGAGAGGAGAATTCCATGTAATTTTGCCACAAAGGGTATTCATTGTGGTCTAGTTCTCTCTCTCCTGCTGGACCGAGGCCTAGTGATTACGGAGCAGTGTTCACTCCCTAGAAATTGCTTCGGAGCACCCAGAGGTGTCTCCCTCATTCTCCCCACAGTTCTCTGAGGTGATTGCCTTTCATTATCTGCAGCCAGCAAGGCCTTGCCATAATGCGAGGCTGAGCGAATCTTCCCTGTAAAAGTACAATAGCGACATGACTTGTCTCTATGACTGTTTTCTGATAATGTGTAAAGGGAAACGCAAGCCCCAGGCAGCAGTTGCTGGCTGAGCTCCAGAGCCAAAACTGAATACAAAACTCAGTAAATACTTGGAGCCAGAGAAGCTGGCAGGGCTGTGCAGGGGCTGGGAAAGTTGAAAGCAAGAGGAAGGGAAGGGGCGGGCATCTCTAGTAAGCAAATGGCAGGCTGTGAGCAAGACAAGGCAGTCCAGGAAACAAGACAAAACTGGGCCCACTTGCCTGTCACACAGACATTTTTGTGAGTACACTGGTTTGGCGCAGCCACATAATATATGCTAATTGCTATATTTCCCTATTTATTTTTTTCCATGGGAAATACTTGGTTGGGAAGCTCTGAAACCAAAGAGGCAATGCAGAAATGCTAGAATGTAGACATTATAAAAAAGAGAGGAGAAACAAAGGAAATGGGATCCAAATTTACAAAACGACTTAGCTTTCTGCTAAATCGACACCTCTCTTCTATGCAAGCTTTATGAAAAATAAGCGAGCCAGAGCTATGATTTCCTGTGAGTGATGCTTTCTGCAGCATCTGTCCGTGTTTTGTTTTTTTTGTTTTGTTTTGTTTTGTTTTTAACTAGAAGCAAAAATGACACTTCTAGAAAGAATAGAAAGTTAGCAAGATAAAATGCCAGAATAGTTATCAGATCTTCCAGTAAATATCAGTAAAGTGTGAGCTGGTTCTCTCTCTAGGACTTTTCAGGACAAGACACCTCTCTGTGTAGACCGTAAGACTCAGGTACAAATTGAGGAGGACACACAATTATTCCCACTTAATAATTATCCGTTAATAAGAAACACTCAGAATATTTCTTTACCTGTCAAATCATATAACTCTAGTATTCCATTAGCTACCCTTGGGTGACGGTCATTCTTTAAATTGAATAAAAACAGACTAACATATTAAAATAATGATTTCTCTAATGAAGCTTATCTAAGTACACAAACATTTTATATTTTAAAAAATGGGCCAGGGAATAGAAATATATTTTCCTTCATCTTTGACATCAAAATCCCAGGCATTGAACTATTGTTAGGTAGACTTCTTATCTTTACCCCAATTACTCTTCTTTTATATATATATATATATAATTTTTTTTAAAAAGATGAATTTATTTTTTAAAGCGATTTAATAAATATGAGAAATTTAGGATTGATAGAAAGGCAATGCAGTATTTTCCAGAACAGTATAGAAAACACATTAAAGCATCATCAATTTATATCCTTGAAGAACTGTGAGGAAAAAAAGTAACATAAATTTAAGCTTCTTGATGTTTAAAAATTCCTATACAACTTCTTGTCCCAAGATAAACCATTTAGCCTCAGTACACAAAATATACTGAATACGTAGTCAAGTGACCATGAAGTGAAATCTATTTTATATTTTAAAATCCTCTCCTGACCCATTTCTCCCCACCTTGAGTCCTGGTTGTCTGAATGCAGATTCCTTTTGTGAAGCCTGAAGTTAGGAGAAAGAGCATCATTTTCATCTGGAGCTGGTATTTTGGTCAGATTTCAAATAGGAAGCCTCTTTCAGAGCCACGTTCCAGTGCATGATGCAGAACAGCCCTCTGAAAGGGAAGGCGCCCTACCCATTCTGTAACCACTTCATGGGAAGCAGGTCAAGCCTTAATGGCTCTACACCTTGCCTATTCTTGTACTGAAGGTTCCAGATAAAAACAATTAAGGAGAGAGCCAGGAACCTTCTCGTGCACTGTGCAGCCCCTGATGGTGACTAGCACGCTCCAGGCTCTGGCCTTGTGTATCACACTTAGGATGTAGCAGAGTGTTCTCGTCTCTTTTAGAAAAGATTCCCAGGCCGCAAACCTGACCCAGGACACACGTCACAGTTTCCTTGGTTTTAGGGTTTGTGAACTGAGTCCTCCATTTCTCCTCCTTTTAGGAGATGACAGCTTGGTTCTGCGGGCCAAGGTCTCCACAAGAGTTTCTGATAGCAGGGGCCGGACTGGGTGTTGTGGGCCTAGGTCTTAAGACTGGTCTTTGTTACCAATTGAATGGTCTTGACCTTGTGGGCCTGGGGCTGCCAACTAGTTCCTTTTGGGAGGGGTTCTCTTATCTTTGAAGAATCTGGCAGTCAGGAACAAATTTAGATTCTCCTCTGGTTGGACCACCGAACCTCAAAAAACAGGTCAAGCACTGCTCACCAACCTTTAGCTCCCATCCCTGTCCAGCTCTTGCTGCTCCACCAAAGCCCTGAGCCAAGGAGGGCTCAGGTGGGCTCAGCTCCTGCCTTTCTCACACTTAATTTTGAATCCTTGCATTATCCTGAAGTCTGAGTTGAAATCGAATCGGTAGTGCCTTCTACAAACTTAGCGTGCCGTCTCACCTTTCTAGCTTCTCCAGTGACATCTTCTACTCCAAAATAAATGGGAAAATGTTCAGTGTCACTTTCTGGAGTGGAATCAGATGTTTTTCCTTTCAGTTATAGTCCAGAACTCCAATGGTGGAGCCTGATTTGGTTCATTGTGCAGAGCGGCCTTACCTGCCAGCATTTTTGCTGAAACAAAACACATTCCCAAAGTATACTATTTTATTTGTGAGAGAGCAAAGAGTAATGCATTGTAAAGACTTTGCTTAGCATGCATATGGATAATTGCCTATATCCCAAGTATATAAATATATTTAAAAAATGGCCAATAGAGAAAAATGCAAGATAGGAATGTAGAAAATGATTTTATGAATACTAATTTTCTTACGAAAATTTTTCACCACGGAAATTAACATCTGGAGATTTTCTTGAGCAAGTTTTCCCAAAGTCTCCAGTTTATTTGCCTTCCTCCCTGAACTCATTCTAAACTGGAATTTCAGTCTTTCTTAAAGAAGATAGAAGAGGATAGATTTCACTTGACTGCCTATCTGAATCACTTCTGCATCATAGGATATGGACCTTTCATTTTTTTTTTCAGGAGAGCTACTACTGTTTGGTCAGAATACATTTATCGTGCCTTGAAAATGCCTGAGTTAGATTTGAGTTAAGTAAATATTAATTAAATATATGGCGCTGTACTCATTCCTTGTTTCCTACAATAAGTTTTCTTAAATCTGCAGATACAGTTGTTCAACTACAATCTTCCAGAGAAGGACAAATGTGGTATGGGAACATGCGGTGGCCCCCCCCTGATGGATAGTGACTTGTGAAGGTCTGGTAGTTGAATACAAAATAAAAATGAAATCTTCCTAATGCTGTCCTATTTTAATTATTTTAGGAATCATAAGGGGTGCTGCATGACCAAAGGCAAAATTCATTTGACTTGTGAAAAAAACAAACGCAAACGACTCCTGACACTTTTGGACATTTTTTGTCCTAAGCACATAAAAAGAGGTTGATAGTGTTTTCTTTTTATTTACCTACGGCAGTGGACTTTCTGCTAATGATGACACAGGTATATATTTTTCAGATCCTGAAGGTAGATACCTGATTTGCTCACTTCTATAGGCTGAATTATGTTAAATCCTACTTAGAAATTGAATGGGTATTTGTTTGTAACTATGGATATCAATATTTTTCAGTTGTTCTGTTTTGCAAAAGACCATCAATACTTGAATACTAGGTGGAAGACATTCTCATTTGATTTGATGCAATGGCTCATATAAATTTAATGCACTTCCTCTAATTGAGTTACATGGTATATGGACCGTGAATCGCTATCAGAATTTTGGGGGAAGAGACAACTCTGGGAATTGAAGTGGACAGGGCGATACTTCCAGAAGAAATTAAATGTGAGGTGGACTTGTAAAGGATGGAGTAGATTTAAGTAGGTATGATGCCTTATGGCACAGTAAATGGTATCATCAAACTACACCCTTTACTTAAAACAACCTTTAAAAAACAATTCCACTGGTCCAAAAAGTGAATGCAATGACCAACTGGCATGAGTATCTGATATACTGAAAACTTAAATTACTTAGTGTGAATTAAGTGAATACATCAGTATTATAAATTACCAGCTTATTTCATGTAAATTAGTAATAGTATGACTCATTGAAATTGAAAGCTGTTAGGTGATATGAAAAATCTCACTGGCTGACTTGAAAGCCAAGGGACTACATTCTACCATCCAAATATGATTCTCCATTAGACCTGAGTCAGCAGTGAGCTGGATTCCATACCTCTTTTTTCTCTAAAACCAAGAAATGGTATGAAAAGCAGTAAGATAGTCAATTCTATGTATGATGTTCCTAAGATAATACTAAATTAGTTTGTGTAATTGCTCCTATTTGCCCTTCTAATAAATATTTTACTACTAAAATGTGGAGTTTGGATTTTATTGAGGGAGGAGAGGTAAAGGATTTAGTTGGAGAAAGTTTTAATAAATTTTTCCTGCCTCTGTGTCCACTGAGAGGAGCTGGGGCTCAGCATCACCTTTGACAGCCTGTGAAGATGCGCCCAGAGGAGTTAACCTGTCAAGACCTTATTGCATGGTCTTCTTCAATTTTTAGTCAACAGAGCGAAAATATCTGCCCAAAGCTTTATGTTCGTGTATCTTATCCAGTGTTCAAAAATGGCACTCTTCTCTTGGAGAACAACATGCAGAGAGTAGAAAAGAATAATGCAGAATAAAGGGGCCAGCGAGACTTCTTCTCCAATTAGAATAAGAAAAGGAGCATACTAAGTAGGAAAACATCTGAGCAGGGATGTTTGTTCTTCTGGGGCTGTTTGTCAGAGCACAGCAAGGGATGGAGATGTGGTAGAGATCATGAAACACTGGCTGGGAGCCATGAGTTTAAAGAAAAGACCTTTAAAAATGGAAAGAGTGTGCTCCTAAGTTGGTCAAATGTGAGCAGAGCATCTGAATGAGAAAAGTGGAGGACCAGACTCTACGTGGAGCTTCTCTTAGGGTCAGCAGACAGTGCATGTATCTGGCCTGCTGAGAATTGCCCTTCAGCACTAGGAGAGGGAAAGGCCCCACATCACCGAGAACTGGATGTACTTTTCTGGGCAGCCCAAGCATGCACCAAGCCATGACTGGACAACACAGGCACAGTGGAAAGAGGAAATACACAGGTGCCGATTCCGTCAGCATGTGCGATGAGCTATCTCTACCTCCTCCTGCTGAACGAGGCAGTATATAAACAAACAAAACTAAAACACAGACACCTAAAACAAACAAAATCACAGCTCCCTTGGGTTGGGCTAAGCTTTTTGGCAAATACTTTTAAAGATATGACCAGATTTCTTCATACTGGCTAGAACACAGGACCTGAGCATCCACCTTCCCATTACTTGTTATAGATGGTGGCCCCTGAGGCACCACTTTAGTGAAGACCAGATCTCAGGTCCCTTGAGCCTCATCCACCCTGATCAAGATCTTGACCTTAAGCAGTCCCTTCCTGGAGGAGCTGATAGCTATGCCCCAGCCTGACCTGCCTCTGCAGCCAGCATTGCCCCCTTGGGACTTAACTGGGAAAAATGAACTCATGACATTTCTCCCTGGCCTGGGTCTGAGGGCTTGCAAGGGGTTGGTATTTATTAGATACGAGGTGTACTATTTGTTTTGTCAGCTGTTTGTATTTTGCTTTTTCGGTTTCCTTTTCAGTAGCCAGTACCAGAAGGACTGATTTGATTTTTGTTTTTAAGGTAGCTGGCTTTGAGGGTGAATAGTGTGATGATTTACTTGTTCTGAACAGTAACAGATGAGGGTGAAAGGTCAACTGTTTCTCTAGATTTGATCAATGGCAGGACTTTGATAGCAAATTAAATGCTAGATAAAACTGTCAAATGATTCTGAGCATCGATACTTCCTGGGAAAAGCTGTGTGAGCCTTTAATGATCACATTTGCTCCCAAGGGAAATAATTCTAGCAGTATGTTCAGACATTAGGATAGTTATATATAAAAACAATGTGAGGATGATTGCAAATAAGATCAGTTACTATGTTATTATTGATCAATAGCATAGTCATCATCTATACTGTCTTGTTTCTTAAAGAAGGGACCACAGAACTATCAGTATCACCTGAGAGATTGCAGAAATGCAGTCTCAGGCCTCACTCCTGCTTTCTGAATCATACCTTTTGAGGGTAGCCATGCAAATTTGCACTTTTATTGAGCTCCTCAGGTGATTGCGGCGCATATTACATTCTGAGAACTGCCAGCCTAGTCCTTTTCCACCAGGCAGATGTTTCCCAGAAAGAAAATAAAGCCATGCCCACAGGCTAAGTAATGTATCAGAGCAGTGGATATATAGGTCAAAGTAAGTATGTTTGGGGTTGAATTTTTAATGCAGGTATGAATTTTTATTGTATTACTTAATGTCTTTGGAATATTCTGCCTTGACTCTTCTCTGTCAGAGGTGGTTTAAGTTTGTGAATCAGGGCAGCACTGCAGAGCTAGGTCACCTCAGGGGCTGGAGGCGAAGGTGAGCAGAGAAGGCACGGCACCATCGCTTCTAACATGTTTTTTCTCCATCACCTTCCCAGGCTTTTTCCTGCTTTTGCCCACCGTTTAAATAGTGTTTCCCAAGATTATTCTCAGCAAAGGCTCTTTCTGTGTTCTCCTAGAGCATCGCCTAAAAATACACCGATGCCTTCTAGAGCTGGGCTTTCTGGCTTATATGTGCCTGCTTATTGGACAGTCACCTATACTCCCACATGGACCTCAAACTCTACAAGCTCCAAACTAGGCTTGTTCTTATCTGTCTGCCTCCCTCCGTTTTTAAATGGCTTATTAGTGAAGAGCCCAGACTTTGGGCACTGACCAACCGAGTTCCATGTTAGCTCCACTACATCCTCCCTTGGGCTGTTGCTCACCTGCCCTATGCCTCGTTTGCCTCATCTATAAAATGGGAATATTAGCCCTCCTCATAGGATTAATGTGCAGATTAAATGCAATACCTGCACATCAAGAACGTAGACCAGTGCCTGAGCCAGAGCAGGTATTCAGTATATCTTAGCCATTTTTATTATTCATTCCTTTATCAAATATTGATTGAGCTCCTGCTGTGTATCAGACATTACTTCTGACTTATATTTCCCAAATTAGACACTGTCAAAACTGCAAGTCTCCTGATTAAGCTATTTGTCTTTCAAGATAGGGACACCATCGCATTCATGCTTTCTCTTTTTAAATTAAAAAAAAAATTAATTTGAAATATGGATTTGGGAATTATTTTGTTTTGTTTTGTGCCAGGTACTCTGCCAAATAGATATTAGGTTAAACCATAAGATTGCCAGTATCAGCTTCTTTTAACCTCAGAGGAGAAAGCCAAACTTCAGAGGCAAGTAGTGGCCTGAAATAATTATTTCAAATTATTTTAATTACTTTTTAAATTGCAATAGACATTTAATATTAGTTTCAGTTGTACAGCACAGTGATTAAACATTTATGTAACTTACAAAGTGATCCCCCAATAAGTCTTGCACTCACCTGACACCATACATAGTTATCACGATATTATTGACTATATTCCCTAAGCTGTACTTCACGATTGTACTTCCTAATCCCATCAGGACCTTTTACACCCAGCCCCCCGAACCCCCACCCATCTGGCAATCATCAGTTTGTTCTCTGTATCTCACTTTCATGTTTTAATCTCAATGCTAGTTTATGAAGATAATACTAAGTTGCCTGAATTAAGCTCTAGGAAACTGTCCTTTATAAGAAATTCACATGTCTAAACAAACAGGAAATATAGCCTCTCTTAGGCAGAGAAAGACCAGTAAGATTTAAAAACATTCTTTGAAAACTATTCTGATCTCAAGAAAGTTAGGTCTAATTGCTGAGTCATAGGAAGTGCTATTTTTGAAAATAGATAATATTGGCAATCTCATGGTTTAACCTAATATTTATTCAGCAGGGTACCTGGCACGAGATAGATGTCTCTCAAAACAAAAAAAAATTCTCAAGTCTATATTTCAAATGCTGGGAGTAGTCTATAATACATTAAGGAAAATGTATCTCTGGTAAATTTTATTTTTAATAAGTAAGGATTTGGACCTCATAAGCTCCTAAAACAATCTGAGAAGCAGTGTGGGGCAGTGGCAAGCAAGATCAGGAGGCAGATGGATTAGATTTAAAACCTAGTTCAATAGCTTGTTTTATCTCTGTAATGCTGAGCAGGGCAACTCTTATTAAATAACCTGCCCCATCAGTTTTAATTTTCCAACTGTAAAAAAGGAATAATTATAACAATTGATCTTTGTGGTGCACTAATGAGGTAACATGCTAATAAAAAGATTATATAAACCACGAAGTCATCGCCAATGACAGGTAATATTGTTATTTTACCACCTACCCCCAAATAAAACTGTCTACAATATGCACAGGAATTGCCTTTGGCAGCCAAACAAATAAAACAGTTGGTTCCCAGTGACAGGCTGCTTCTTGCCTTTGAGGTTCTGCTTTCTATTCTGTAAAGGGAGAGGAGAGGGAGGGGGGATGGAATTGTCACCAGGGTGCCTTCGGATCCTCCTGTTCCATAACATGAGGAGATGATGACTCCTTATACCACAAGAGCGACAAGTTCTCATAAAGCTTTCGGGTAGCACATTTCCTCCTTGACTGCTAGGCTCCTCGAATAAAGGCAGAAGAAGAGACTCCCTTCTTGTGCACGAGGAGCATAAGTGTTTTTCTCTGTCTGCAGCACGTTTCGTTTAGATAACAGGGCATCTGTGCCTCCCATCTTACCTGAGCCTTGAGGACCCAGTTCGTACACTTGGAACATCACTATTGATGTTTAAATGAGTGAACACAGAGGATGGTGCTTTAAATAGGAAAGGGCCAGGTAGATGTTGATCTGTTTTTAATGAAACCTAGAGTTAGGGGAGTTGGCTCCCCAACAGGTTAATACATCACCCTTTGCTAAATGTGCCTTTCTTATTTTTTTTTTTAATTTTTTTTAGCATGTTGAAGAAAGAACCTTTGAGTTATCACTCTCAACTCATGCTGACATTGGGCACCTCTGTCTCTCCTTAGGTTTCTCCAGGGAGCCAGACTTTCATCAGCACAATCTATGATATTTGTTCCTACTTCTTTTAGCTAGGGCATAAAATAGAGAAAAAGAAAAAGGAAACACACTTCTGCTCTCTAACACTTTTAACTTTAAAAGAAAAAATAGTTAAGTCCAGGAAATATACAGGAAAATAGGTATTGACCCAAATTCTATAATAATTAAATTATCTACAACACAATAGATATCTAAGGTTTAAAAAAAGTTGTCTAAATCTCAAGTGATGATCAAGTGATTAAAAGAATTGATTTACAAAGTCTCCTGTGCTTGCTTATAATAAAATCCTAACAAAATAAAACACCGATAATTTAGAGAACGATGTGACATGCCGGAACATATATCAGAGATGAAACAAATGCAGAAACAAAAAAAATTTGTTTCCAACAGAAAAGAAACACCATTTCCAGGAATATCAGGGGGGCTGTGGGAGAGAACTGGGCTCTGATTGTTCAGCCGAAACAAAGAGGGAATTGGCCTTGGGCGGCTTGTAGGAGGCCAGCGTGCCTGCCCGTCGGAGTGGGGAGTGATTCAGCAGGCATTGGCTGACCAGTGGCTGACCCGGGCTGCATGTTTACCTCTTACAAAGGAGAATCTTGGCATCACAACTTGAAAACCTTTATTTTGGGCGAGGGTGGATCAGGAAAAGATGGAGAAAAGAATAGTGTCATGGCCTTGGCCATGAGTGGCCGTGTGGAGCATGACATGGGTCTTAGTTCTGCTTTCCCATTCCTTCTGTGAGGCCTTGGACAAGTCACTATACCTCAGATCTTTGGTCCATGGAAAAGAGATGCTAGTACTTATTCCCACAACTCTACAGGAATATTAGGAAGATTAAACAAGGTAACACCTGAAAGACAAAATGCTTTGAAAACTGAAAAGCACTCTATGCTTGTAATGGTTTCCTGCCTATTTTCTTAGGATGGGCTCTCTGGTGTGAAAAGAATTAGGTGCTCTCTCTAACCACTTTCATGTATTTGCATGGTATTTAGGGATTATTTCGACCCAGGTAGGATAGTGTAGGACACGTGGAAGGTGCTCCAACATGTGTGTGACCTGAAAACCAGCATGCTTCTGCCATCTTTCTACCCATGTTTCCTGTTGCCTCTGGGACACACAGCCTAGAAAGGGTCCTTTTCCCAGCCTCGAGCTGAGGGCTACAAGAGTTAGATGTGATAGATGAACAGGTCGATTTTGATATGCGAGGGCCCCTGGGAAATCAAACTCCCTCTAACATTAGGAGTTTTATGTTTCTGGACGGGGAACCTGTACACTCTCCTGGTAACCGCTTCCTATCCCTGTTCTCTGCTGACACTGTCGGTCGTATAATCAGGAGATACCAAGTCTCCCAGCATCTGCGTATTCTCGAAAGTGTCTCAGTGGCAGGTGCAAGGGGCTGGGTTGTCTTGCCTTGCCTCATGGGCATATTCTCCCTTAAGTTTTAGGTGATTATTTCTAACAAGGAACAAGGAACAAGGGGAGGCTTCTGTTCCAGGCTCCTCAGCTCTCCTCCTGGATCCCTCCTCTGAGCCCTTACTCTGGGTGTCCTGGGAAAGACATCTGCTGATTATGGCCTTGCAGAAGCACTGTTACCACATCCACCCCCGTGTGTCTCTGTCTCTCTGTCTCTCTTTCCCTCCCCCCCCACCCCTGCTCTTTTTCTAGCTTAGAGATGATGAGGTGGGAAGGAAACAGGGATAACCATCAAGGCTTTTGGGGACCAACCTTGGTGCTGCTTGCGAGGCTTCCTGGCTTGCTCCTACACACCACTACCTCTGAGGAGGAAGCCCAGGAGACATCTTTCCGCCAGGCTGGGGCTGGGCTGGGGCCTGCTCTGGGCCAGTGCTGGTTGTGAGAGGTAGAGAGGACTGCTGTGAGGACTCTGGAAGAAGGGAAGATCTGCTAGAAAATTG
Organism: Rousettus aegyptiacus; assembly: GCF_014176215.1. NCBI lineage: Eukaryota > Metazoa > Chordata > Mammalia > Chiroptera > Pteropodidae > Rousettus > Rousettus aegyptiacus. The sequence goes on along the minus strand of NW_023416311.1, from coordinate 71,595,485 downwards.
CTAATGCAAGCATCTCCCTTCCTTCTTTCCTTCCTTCCTTTCCCGCCAGCAGCTTTTCTCTTCAATCTTTTCCCATCTTCTAGCACATTTACTTCACGTTATTATGTGGATTCCTGCAGAAAGGGGGCCTGGATGTTCTTCCAAAGGAACAGCTGCTATGAAAAGCTACTTGGGAGAGTTGTTGGTAATTAATTGTTAGTTCCTGCATTGAGTACCTTTTATTTCTTGCTTTCATCCATTTAGCTAAATTGTAGCCTGGGGAGTGTTTTTTTGCATGTGGGGTTGGAGGCCAGAGCTTTCCTCTTTGCACATCCGCTTTGGGGAAAAGGTGGAGTTGAGGAACTCTCACGGCTCTCATTTTCTCTTTCCTCCCTCCCTCCCTCCTATCCTTCCACCAGAAACAGACTTTAATATTAAGAGGTTTTGTACTTTTGGCCTTTTCCTGATCTACCAACCCTTACTTTTAGCTAAATAATCCCAGTCCTCCTTTATCCCACACATTTCCCTTCCCTTTCTAACTCTAGAATCTTCTTTAGCCCTAAGATTTATGCTTCTTCACATTGGAAGATTTTTTTAGTGCTAAATCACAATGTCAAATGCCTTTGCCAAACAAACAAACAAACAAACAACAACGACAACAACAACAGAACCCACTCTGGTTTTTACCTGGACAATGGGCCAGAGTTTATGGGTGAAGGTGGGGCATCGGTGGCCGTGGGAGCAAGGGGCAGAGATGGGTGGGCACGAGGGCTCTGCCTCAGTCCCGGTTACTGGTCCATTGTGTCTGTGACTCACTGTTGTTTCCCTTCCATCCTGAATAGATGGATACTGAAGGCTTTCTATATTCTCCAATTTCTATTTCTGGGTTATGCTTGCAAAGTGTTCCTTTTTTCAGGAAAAGGGAGTTACAGAAATGAAGTCTTGGATTGTGATCACTAATGGAAATAGAAATTAAATATTTATCTCCAAGACGTACAGAGTTATCATCCCCTTAAAGATAATTTAAAAGGTTTAGCATTACTAGTTATCATTTTCCTCGAGGGTTTTCCCTCACCGCAGCACTGCTGGGACTTTAGGTCTGGCGTGCTCTCCTTTGCGCTAGGCTGTTTCATTCTGCAGCTGCCTAACTGGGCTGAGACTGCGTTGGGTGTTGCTCTGGCCCCAGCAGAGTTGTTAGAACCTCCTCGGGCACTGTTCTGGGACCCGTGTGTGGGTCAGCTGTGTGCGAGAGAGAAGGTTTTGAGTTTTATGGGGGTTGGTTGTGGCTCTGCCTCAGCAGTGGGTGTCTTTGAATTCAGCCGTGGTCAGACTCTTCATAAACCAGCTGAGAGAGAGAGATAGAGAGAGAGAGCGAGAGAGAGAGAGAGAGAGAGAGAGAGAGAGCGAGAAGGAGGGAGGGAAGGTGTTTGTGTGTGTTTAGATGAATATTAAATTGTGGAGAGAAGACCCCATAGCATCCTATAAATTATAAACCTAGAAAGTAACATTTTGCTTTAAAAGATTTCAGAGTCACCTGGAAATAGTAAAACATAAACCACTAGAACAGCCCAACTTTAGAAGACACATAGGTTCAATGAATCTGCCAGATTTTCAACAAGGAAGAAAGTCCCAGCAATAGCTGAAAAATATAGGCTTATTTGAGCTTCAAACATGGCCTTTGGGAGTGTACAGACAAAAGTCTCATTGTCTGCCAGGACCCTGCTGCTTCAGGGGGTCCCCAGACCATCCTTTGTTGTTTCTAAGGTGGAGCAGACCCTTTTTTGTGTGTGTAACAGTCCCCTCCTTGCCCTCTCCCTGACCTCCCAGGATGGCAGGATGGAGCCTTCGCTATTACAGAGTTTGTGGGGAGCCCTCGAAGACTTCGTCTTATCAAAGCCATAGTGACAACCATTCCATCTCAAGCCCCTGCTTTTGCCTCCCTCAGACCAATGCTGAGGGAGGAGAGTTAACTATTCACCGGGCTGGCTAGTGGTTCCCCTGTGGGCTGTTTCTGGAGAGTGCAGACTATAATGGGAGAGACAGAGAGGCTGCAACCGTGAAGTCTTTCTTTCCTGGGAACTTCTTTTCTGAAGCAACTGAATGAGAGACCTTTGTAGGCGAGGGTGGTGGCCTCCCCTTCAGAATGCCTGGCCCACTTCCCAGTGTGAAACATTCCCCAAATATTCAACTTTGTGAGCGTCCCAGCCGCCAGAGCGCAGAGCCGCCCGCTGCCAGAAGAGCCGGCATCCCACGGGGACACTGAGGAGAGGGGCACGGCGCTCTGGCCTCACAGGCAGGCCCTGGGTTTGCCAGATGCCAGGAAGGCCCGGCCCCTGGTTACGTCGTCAGGGGAAGAATCTGGCCAACAGTCTGGCTGCGACAAGAGCTTGAAGCTTCTCTCTCTCTCTCTCTCTTTAAATCCCCTCCTTCATTCAAATCCAATCCTATAAAAAGGCTTTTGTTAAAGGAGCAGCCATGGCATCTTGGTGCATGTCTGTGTCGTTGCTGTCAGTATTTCCAGAGATGGACAAAAAGAACATCCTTGGTTGAATTCCTGAGCAAACAGTTCTGAACACTGACTTGGAAGGAGTAGAGGTAAATGGCCGCTGTCACATGGCATTTGTTTTGTTTGCAAATGATGGAGCCACAGAGGAAGGGAACTTCTTGTGGATGGTAAGAAGCTCCCTGCCAGGGAGTGTCTGGGGAGGGGCACGTTGGGTGGGCCAAAGCACAGGCTGCTCCAGCCCTTCGTTCTTGCTTAGATGTGGAACGATGCAGTTAGCAAGGTTGCCGCATTATGTAGATCACGTAATGAAAGAAAGGGGCTCTGATTCCTGCACCATCTCTAGGGGAGGGAGCCGAGCCTGCTTTTGCCGGTTCCTGCAGCATGTAGTCATGACTACAGGCATACATGGCAACGTGCTGCCTGAAAGCAGTCACCTCGAGAGTGTGATCAAGGAAACTACCGTTCACTTCTTTTTGGTCTTAAGCCTTTGCTAATTTTATCTCAACTTAGTGCCTTTGAGGTCTTTGTTTCAAGGGGGCCATTGATAGAAGTTACTTAGAAAGGGGACGGTTTTCTGTGTTTTGCTGATTGTCATTTCATCATTTACTTATTCAGTTTAATGTTCTTTTGCTTGAAATTTAAATGCATATGGTTGTCAAAAGCTAAAACAACTAAACCAAAAAACAATGTCCCACAAATTACAGATTCTGGCATTCATAATAAACAAATGTTCTCTTCTACGGCTGAGTTGAATTGTTTTTCCTGAGGCACAGTCCTTTGCCTGCTCAAACTATGAAACATTGTTCTGTTTTGAAGTTTCTTCGTTTTCGGGCATTGGAAGCAAAGGATCACGCACTTTCTCTTAATTTTACCCTCTTTTATGTGGCTATTCTGCCACCTATTTTTTTTTTTTTTTATTCCTTTTTGCCTATATTCTTCTAATGCTTTCTGGCTTCTTTAAGCACATCTCTGATTTTATTCCTCTGGATTTTCTCCTAGCTTTCCCTCGGCATTCAATGTCTGTGCCTTGTCTGTTTTTCCAAATTCTGGTCCTAGTTGCCAGCACCACAGAGCGATAAAACGAAGGACTCTAGAGTCAGGAGACCTGGATTCAAGTCCTGGCTCAACCACTTACTAGTTGTGTGACCTTGGGCTAGTTAATTCCCTTCTGTAGGCCTCATTGTCCTCCTAGTAACAGGGGACAGTCATAGTACCTATATTATAGAGCTCTTCTGGGGATCAAGTGAATTAGCACATGTGAGGTGCTTAGAATAGTGCCTGACACTATTATTTTTTAGTTTGAGCTACTTTCATGTCTAATATGAGGCTTACTGGTAAATATTAGCTTAGGAAAAATAAGATAATGGAGGAGAACAGGCTTGATGATACACTGGTGATTTCAAAATGTTGCTGTTTCCATAGTGCTTCTGGTCCTTGATGATATAAAGGAAAAAAGCCCTGACTAAGCTGTGTACCCTGGACTGCTTTTTTTAAAACCTCTTCATTGAGATTACAATTCACATACGGTTTAGCCATTTAAATGGTTCTGTTCAGTGGGTTTGGTATATTACATTATTAATTTTGTAAAGTTCTGGTAAACTATACAGAAAACAGAATTTGCCATTTTTATCATTTTAAATGTACAGTTCAGTGACATTAATTACATTCACAATATTGAACAAGCATCACCTCTATTTCCAAAATTTTTTCATCACCCCAAACTGTACCCATTAAGTAGTTACTTTCCATTCCCTCTCTTCCAGCCTCTGATAACTTCTAATCTGCTTTCTGATTCAATGAATGTATTTATTTTAGATATGTAAGTGGAATTATGTTTTGTGTCTTGCTTATTTCACTTAGGATAAATTTTAAGTGTTCCTGTATATTGTATGTATCCCAACTTCATTCCTCTTTATGACTGTATAATATTCTGTTACATGAATATACCATATTTTGTTTTGTCCCTAGGTAAACATTTGGATTTTCTCCACCTTTTGGCTATTTGAGTAATGCTCCAGTGAACACTGGCACATAAGTATCTGTTCAAGTCCCCGCTGTTGCCCACCTAGGAGTAGAATTGCTAGGTCATATAGTAATTCTATTTTAGCTTTGTGAGGAACCGCCCAACCATTTTCCTAGAAAGTTGTTTTTTGGTCATTTTCTCTCTTTGTGTTTCTCTCCATGGGTATCTGCCTTCCTCAGATTCTATTCCATTTCATCCTGTTTCATTATATTTCTAAGCAGCAAACATAGTCTTCTGGTTTACTCTCCCGACAATGTGTCTCCCTCCCACACATGTCCTCTGCCCCTCATAGACTGGCAAGGCCTGTATCACCCACGCTGGCCACACATTGCCTGACTGCTTTCATCTCATTGTCCAAGGAGAGGGAGCCTTTGTAGGTCATCCACAGGCCTCAGTCCACTTTAGCTGGCGACGGTTCCAGCCACATAATATTCCTAAAACCTCTACGGCATAGGAAGTTGGGGATGTGGAGCCAAAGGCCCTGAAGAATTTCAGCTCTCCTTAGACAGGCTTCTTCCTTCCCACAACACCTTGCTTTGTTGTTCCCCATCAACCATGCTTGTCTTTAGGGGGGAATTTGGCTGCCCTGTTCAGTGGGAGAGTTGTTCTCCACTTTTCATTTGCTCACGGTTTTTCTACTTCTTCATGAGCAAGTGAATTAATTAATGAATACCCCAACAGACTGTAAGCCTGCCTCAGACAGCCATTCTGCTTGTTGGGCTAATTGTTAGCCAGGGTTTCTAGATGTCATTCATTGCACAATAAGGCCCCTAATTAATCTCAGCACCGTTCTCACCAGAATAAAGGCCGATAGGGAGAAACATCCCCAATTACCATGAGAAAGGAAATGTCAAGAGCCCCATTGAGTTTTCCTGGCATCCACCCCTTGTCTCAGATGAAAACTGCCTTTAACGCACAGAGGCAGACTGGCGATCAACCATGAAAACTAGAGGGTTATGAGAACGTGAGGAGCCCCAGACCACACGGACCCGGTTCTAGGAGGAACCTGCTGGGGTCCGCACACTCTCATTTAGTAACACCAATTGCGTTTCCTGAGGTGGTGTGGAGAGTCCTGTGCTGTGTGCCTCATCAGAGGCAGCAATGCCTCTGCCATCTCAGAAGCAGGCTGGGCAGTTTTAATCCGGAAAAGCTAAAGGTCACTTCTTTTGTCTGTGTTTTTGTGCCTGCAGGACAAAAGATCCTTCATCACCGAAGTGACGTTTTAGAAACAGTGGTCCTGATCAACCCTTCAGATGAAGCGGTCAGCACTGAGGTAAGCATTCAGCTCCGCGCCATCTCAGGCAGGCCCTCACACAGTGGATAGGACCAGCTGATTGGAGGAGCTGGGGCAGATGTCAGGAGAGGAACACTGGAGAGAAAAGTTCCTGTTGCACGATGCTTCCTTACCCCTAGTCAGTGGCTGGTTCTCTGCGGTCAGGTGCGCGGCCTGTGGTGCTCTACTGCCTGGAACCTGCCACTTATTAGCTGGTAGCCTTAGCAAGTTGTTTACTGTCTCTTTTTTTCAGTTTCCACCTATATGAAGTGGAGATGGTAACAGTGTTTACATTTAATGTTCATATTTAATGTTGTGCTTAGAAATGGCAAGTGCTTAGAACAGAGCATGGCACATAACAACTGAAATGTAAATGTTGGCTGTTGTTATTACTGATACTATTATTACCATTGTGTGAAATTATTGCCAAAGAGTAATTGGGTATTTCAGAGCCCACTGTAAGGTAAGAACTTGGCTGGAGCCAAGAACATTTGGTCACCTGGGCCAGAAAAGTTGATATACTTCCATTTTCTACTTCCTTTCCTACCCTTTGGCCCCTTGAGATTGAGTTGCTTCTTGGTCATTCGTATAGCCACAGTCCCCATTATCCAAAGTGTCTTTTCTGTCCACATTTTGAGCATCTCTGTGACTGCAGCCTGTTTTTTAAATTGAGATATTTTATTTACCATACTATTCATATACCATAAAATCCATCTTTTAAATAAAGTGTGCGATTCAGTGGGTTTTAGTATTTTTACGAAGTTGTGCAACTATCACCACTATCTAATTCCAGAACATGTCCATCACCCCCCAGCCCCACCCGAAACCCTGAACCCATTAGCAGTTATTCTCCAATCCTCCCGGCTCCTTGCAACCAATAACTTAGTCAGTGGATTTGCCTCTTCTAAATATTTTGGATACTGGGAATCATACAATATGTGGCCTTTTGTGTCTGGTTTATTTCACTTAGCATGCTGTTTTCAAGATTCATCCGCATTGTAACATATATCAGTAGGTCATACACTGTAGCATATTTCAGTACATCTTTCTGTTTTATGGCCAATACTGTTCCATTGTATGGAGATACAACATTTCGTTTGCTCATTGATGGACATTTAGGTTGCTTCCAATTTTTGATTATCTTTATGTAGCCTGTTTTGATGCCACTTCTGCGTGCTTCAGGCCAGCAGGACCATTCAAGCATAAAGTTGAGGCACGTGATGGGCTAGCAATCTCTCTGTGACTAACAAAATCAGGAAGGAAATACAATTTGAAAAAAAGCTGGAAGGTTAATATATGTCGAGGCAGACTGTGTGGAACAGCTGTGAGAAATGGAAAGGGAAAAAAGGAATTTCTTTAAGGAACTGTGACTTGCCTGTGGAGCAGATGGGGCTGGTATGTGTACTTTGGTATGGTATGCTTCTTTGATTAGACTGTGGGGTTTTGAGGGGCAGTGGTTCCTTGTGGCCCATTTACTTCTGTGTTCTTCTCTCAGTGCCGAACATGATGCCTGGCAGTCAGTTGGTGCTGAGCAGAATTGGGTTAGAATGATACCTTGGTGCTTAGAGCGGGCTTCTGTTGAAGGGCAGGCTGGCATGCTGCCACTTGAAAAGTTCACAGGGTACTTTATGGAAACCATTAACAATTCTATTTAAAAGATTCTCATCAGGGGCAGGCAGCCTTTTGTTTATGTTCAACGTTAGCACCTGGCTGATCCCATCGCTGATACCATCCAAGGCCGCATTTGGAGCTATGTGTTTGGTGTGTGGCTTGGAAGGAAAGGGATTCTAGATAGGAGGGCCTGACTGAATTGGAAATCTCTGTTTCCTGAGGCAGCAGCAGTTGGGGGACCTGGACAGTACTTGGTGACTCAGTCTGTGAAATATTCATAAGCCTCTTGGACCACATACTGCCAGCAGACACAGCTGTGGAACAAACGATCGCCAGCTGTGCTGACTGGTTTGAAAAAGACAAGGAAACTAGGGAGAGAAAGTCAACCACTGCTACTGTCTTAGTTGTAGCCAAGCTTGGAAAATGGTGTTCACTGGCGAGCTGATGACCACGGTCATGGGCTCTGTCCAGCGCCCCGGGGGAAATTTGAATACCAGGGAATGAATGATTTTTGCTGGTAATGAACCTGAAGCAGTCCAAGGGCCAGCCCTGTCCTGAAGGTGGCATGCCGTGCTGCCGCGACTCACATTCTGGTCCCTGTGCTTTGTTCCAGGTGCGCTTAATGATCACTGACGCTGCCCGGCACAAGCTGCTCCTGCTGACGGGACAGTGCTTCGAAAATACTGGCGAACTCATTCTCCAGTCCGGCTCTTTCTCCTTCCAGAACTTCATAGAGATTTTTACCGATCAAGAGGTGGGCTCCTCTCTGGGAGTGTCTAAGCTTTACAATTGCTTGGTTACTGTTGCAGCCTCAAGCTGCTCTTTGAAAGCACTCCAGGGAGCTAGAAGAAGCAAGGAAGAGAATATCACACCTCCTTTGAAATAAGCGAAACCAGTGTGCTCTAACATAGTGTAGTTCTATGGCGCATCACCAAAAGAATTTAGAGCACTCGTATATAATTAATTGGAAGCATTCTTAATGTGCCTGAGATACAGATGGAGGGGGTTTGGAACAGTCGTCATGTTACAGATGGCAAAAATGAAGGAAATAGCTTGAAATGAGCCCAAAAGAAAACCCAGTTTCCTGTTTTCTGAAAGAGTGCTCCAAAGATCTCTTGGACTTTTAGTAGGATTTAGCTGATCTCTTTCAGTACTTATACTTAACTTTTTCTGATCTGATTATTTCTGATTTCTCTTACTTTTAATGTCTGATCCTAATATTTGAATTTGGACTGTTTGAATAGCCCAGAAGAGGGCTGAGAAAGGGAGGTGTGTTCAAGACTCAAGAAAAAGAGGGTTGGAGGGGCTGGACCGAAGCTGGAGTATTCATATTTCTAATGAATATGTCTTTTTTTGAGGGATGATACATATGAAGTTTGAAAACTAGGCGATGATAGTAGTATTTGGAAAAATCAGATTGAAGATTTTAACTTGGTTATTTCTGCTTGAGAATTTCTCCTGGCTGGGAAACTTCTCTTTCCGAAATAGTGTGCCCCTTTCATTTCGTTTATTTGTGTTTAGTAGTTACAGAAACAATTCAGAGAGGTCACCACAGCAGGTTGGGACTTGCCCACAGCTGATAGCAGATTTCCACGGAAAGAGGTGGAGGGATGTGCTGACTGCAGGAGTCACCACAGCTATTTAAAACCATCTTCCTGAGAACTTCCCGAGATGGCGGACTCTCCATCTCATGGGCGTTGTGAAGGGCCATCTGTCTTTCTGCATTTAATCTTCCTTAGGATGCGCTTCGCAGAGAGGTCTCTGTGTACTTTTCATCACTGGGAGGAGCTTTACTGCCCAACTTCATTTGGCTCACCTGGAGCCTTCTATAAAAAGACCGGTCAGATGACATAATCGTGTCTCACTCTCCACCCACTGTGGGGGATAAAACACTGAAAGGGAACGTTGGGAACCCCAGCTTTCAGAAGGTGTGATGTCATGTGGGTGCTAAGGCAGATAGTCCTGGCTCCTCACAGCAAGAAGGGGCCCAGGGCTCGCTCACAGCTAGCGCCATCTTCACCACTTCAAAATGAAGGCTTTTGTCCTGTCTTTTGCCAGAGCTTGTGATCTGCGTTGTCCTCCAAGGCTGGTGGAGTTTAGGCTTCATTTCTCCTCCATCTCCGATCTGTTACACCCACATGTAGTAAAGGTCCGGTAAACTTTTGTCCAATCACATCGAAGTTCCCTAGCTAGAACTACAGTCCTCACTCTGTCTGACACAGGCCATCAGCACCTTGCCCTGGGGAAGGGAGACAGTGGCAGATCCATGGCCCACTAGCAGAGGTGGGTGGTTCACTGGCCTGCTTATAGGCTTGGGGGTCAGCCCTGAACTCTTAGCTCATCTGTACGTACACCTGCCCTGCATTCCTATGCAGTTCTGCAGTTAGTTTCTAGTGGTTGGTTTCTACCCCACATCATTGATTAGTCTTTTTTTTTTTTTTTTTTTTTGGCAGTAAAACCAAACAGAAGGACATATGTAAAGAAAAGGGTTTGTCATTGCCAGAATTTTAAATAAGGTGGTATTATAATTCATCTGTCTGGACCCCACGTAGTATTCCTCTCTCTCCTTAAATAAGGCAGATTAAATCATTTTTACTATCCTACAGAAGTAGAATTTCAGCACAATGGACTATACACATATCAGAATTTACCACTGATTAGAAGAAAAAGAACTGGCCTTAACTTAAAGATGTGAGTTTGTGGAAGGGCAGATTCCACAGGATTTGTAATCACTGGGATGGATTCTGAAGAGCACACACCTTCATTATACTGAGGTGTGTGTTGTTTAGGCCAGAGACTCTGTCATATTCTCCTCTGCCTGTCTGATAACCCCCGTCCCAACCTTTTGGAGAAGGTGATGCTCGACACGGGTGGAGAAGGACCTCTGGAGTTCCTCCTAATAGACTCGATCAGTGGTATCAGGGGTGGTGGGGGAAGGCAAGAGGAGGGGAGGACACTGGGTAGAATTCACTCTTTTCCTCTTGCCCCAACCAGAGTAGCTCAGCCTTTATCTCCTTGACATTGTGGACTTTGAAGAAAGGCTGCCACTGATAAAGAGGGTTGGAAATCTCTGGACTAGACCAATGGTTACCAGCCTTTTGGAGCTAAGGCTGCCTGTTGTTGCATTGGAAAAAGGGTTTGAACACAGAATGACTCAGGAACAAAGGGCCCTTAAAAGGCCATTTGGTGTCCAGTTTTGTTCCTTTATCCAGCCCTTGATACATACTGGTCATTCCAGAGAAATCAGAAGCACAGTTTGAGAAAAACAAAAATGATACATTTTTTTTTTGACAAGAATAACTAAAAATAAATGGACTGAAAAATAAAATTGTCAGTGCATTTTGAGCTTCAGATTTTTGGCGTCTCAGTCATTGGAGGTTAACTACAAAACTAGAACTTAAAGATAAAACAGTCATCTGGCTAATCCCTCCCTCCCCAAAATACGAGGATGGTGAAATCACTATCTCCTTGGGGACATTTTCCAGTCTCTCTGTTAGAAAGTTTTTTCTTATTTGTCTTCAAGGAGAGAATGTGATCACTGTTTTGCCCAACAGCATCTTAGACATGCCAATTGTTTTTCTTCTAGATTAATCATTTTAAGTTCCGCCCGCTGTTCTTCATAAAACAAGATATTAAAGTTTCCTTACATTCCCTGGTCTCTGTCCTTCAGACTTGTTCCATTGGAAAGGGGATGGTTATGGGGGAAATTCAAGAATTTAGTCTTGGTCATGGTTTAGTGCCTTGGTGTTATTAGATGCCAAGTTAGATATATGAGTCCATAGCTCAGAGAACTAAGAGTTGGGCTGGAGATATTAATTTGGAGTTTGGAAGCCATCAGCATATGAGAAAATAGATGAAGTGATCCAGAGAGAGCAATGTATTAGAAGAGAAAGGGGCACAGGTCTAGCATTTAGAGGTTAAGGCCAAGGAGAAGGAGCCAGCAAGGAGTTTTGTTTACGTGTTTGTTTATGGTTTAGTTTCTCTAAAGTGTCATGACTCACACTGGACACCATACTCCAGGACCACTGACCAGGTTAGAACTATGAGTGTTGATGACTTCTATAGCTTTCTATGCACTATTCTATTACATAGTCTGAAAGTAACGTTTGGCTGTTGTCATCCACAATTAAATGTCAATGGGCAGGCGATACAGGCTTTAAGGAGCTGCGTAGTTTATAAAATTCAGGGGCTCCCTTTAGGAAAAAGGAAACAAAATTTTTAATATACAGTTAAGTACATGGCTTTGGGAGAGGCTCATGCCAGTAAGGGGCCTTGAAGTTTAAGCTTCTTTAGCTTCATGATAAATCCATTTGACTGTGAATTAAAATCCCTGAGTCTTTTCCTCGGATATTATTGTTTGGCCACATCTCTAATTCCTGCACTTTACACAGCTAGTTTTTTGGACCTTAGATTTATCCCTTTAGAATACCATCCTGTTAGAACTGACTTAGCCATCATCATCCCAATGTTCAAAGCTTTCGGAAATGTCTTAATCTTGCCATCCCACATTTTGCTATGCCTCCCGTTTTTGTGCCATCACAGATTTATAATCATGTCTTCACCATTTTTATCTAAGTCAATACTCAACAGGACAGAAATGAGCCCCGAGGCAGCTCATCACAGACCTCTTTCCAGGTTGGCTCTAAGCAGCACTACAATTTCGCCTCCTTCTGCCATCACACTGTTCAGAGATCCTGTTAAACGTCTTGCTAAAACCCAGAGATATGCCGTCCACTGCATTTCCTCATTAGCCAAGCAAGTAACCTAATCAAAAAGGAAATGTAGTTAATAGGCCATGGCTTAGAAATTCAAATCATATTTCATTAATATTATCTGCAGTAAAGTCATTTATTTCTTCTATCTTCCTTCCTCTTCCAGTATGCCTGCATTTAATTAGACAAAGAAATTGACAACGAAGACTATCTTTACGCCAAACAATATTTCTACAGTCATGTCTCTCATCCACCTTTGTAAGAACAAGGGGAGGGTAGCAACCAGTGTACTTCAAAGGTGAGGTATAAGCAGGTTCACGTCACTTCCCAAGTGGCCACTCCAGGAGGACAGCATGTATTTAATAGACCAAGTTCAGTGCAGTTCAACAAACATCTCTTGAGCCTGATTACAGAGTTAACTGTGATACAGAAATATAGAAGATGTGTTTCCTCCTATTCAGGAACTTTTAATATAATAGGCTATAATAGCTACCATTTAGTATGTTGATGATTTCCAAACTCTTTTTGAAGAAGCCTCAGTTTCTTATTCTAAGGCCTAGTCACAAGTTGCCTCCTCACTGCTCATATTATTGGATCCTTTGTATTACTTTCATCCATTCATTGAATAAGTATTGATTGAGTCCCACTGTGGGCTGGACACTCATGAGACCCAATCTTTGCCTTTGAGGGGTTCACTCTCTAGTGTGTGCGTTGGAGTTTGGGTTTAGAGGGGAAGCAGGGAGTTGGTTTCTGCTGTGTAGCTCCAAGGCTATAGTAGTTTTTCCTTCTCCGCCTTCTCCCTGCCTCATTCCATCCATCTCCTTCTTGAAGGGCTCTCCCTAGCCCAGTCTGTGCATTCTTGTGTCATAGTGCACGGTACGCTGCTGCTTCTGTAGAGGGACCAGGTTCGCCTTCTCTGAAAAGAAACCTGTCCAGCAGTGCCGACTTTTTTTTTCCTGCTTTCCCTTGTACGTCATAGTTTTCCATTCACCAGCCTCCTTGCTGTTTTTCATTACCTTTGACTTCCTCAGAATTCTCTGCAATCTTGTTTTCTTTCGGAATCATTTCCCACATTTCATAGGAACTCCCTGGGTAGAAGTGAAAAGATGGAAAGTAGGGAGGTACTCCTTAAGTCTTTTGACCATCTTTCTTTGAATTTGATTACATATGTTATGTAAGAAGAGCTAATGATTGAATGTCCCTTACACACAGCTGGATTAAACTCTTGGCTGCCAAACCAGTGAGGGTGGAATTTCAAAAATTAAAATTTTAGACTAAATTTAAAATTTTTGCTATTGAAAAGTCAGCAGTTTGAGTTACCCTAGATTTTGTCTCTAAAATGTATTATAAAACACGAATAGCTTACATATGCTCTGTGTAAAAATTAGGATCGAGAGAATCCTAAGAATCTTAACTGTGCTGTAGTGATGGTGATGAGGCACTATACTAATTATTGGACAAGAAACCATATTTGGTGTTCATGTGTGCTTTGGTCAACAAATATTTTGAACAAAGATTACCCCAAGGATGGTTACCATTCACGTTTTCAGTTTTCTTAGCTTCCAAGATAGTTGATTCTTCTCCTGTTTATAAGAGATGTTCAAGTCAAGTCTGAGGAACCAGCAAAATCAAAGACTTGTTATTTTGCATATAAAATGTAGGACAAATAGGCTAACAAAACAAGAAATGGCTGTTTTACTATTATGGAAGTCTCATTCCAATTCTTTCAATTACCTTTGTGCATATACACACACTAGTGGCCTCAGAACATTGGTATCCAGGAATTTGTAAGAGACAGAAGAAACCACTCTAATATTAGAAGGTAAGAGTTCAGACTTGTTGGCTCAGGGGTGCCTGGACCACATGAAATTTTTACTTTGCCCTTTCATCATTTACTATCAAGAACGAAGTACTCTTTACAGTTGAATTCTGGGCTCGTTTATGAGCTTTGCTCCAACTGAAAGGAAGACTGGTATTTACAGCGTGATTCTTCCTCACTATTTACTAAACTAAGATTGTGAAACATATGTAAGGAAAAAAAATAACATTTTCCTTGAACCATAGTCTCTGTTTTGGTCATGATCGGCTCTTCTGCATTTCCATTCTATGGGAAATACTAAACAATGTGTCAAAAAAAGCGTTTGAGACAAATTTGATCTTAGCCACTCACACCCAGCTTGCCCTGAAAAGAGCAGGAGTTGTGAGAGAGTAGACTGTCTCACTTTGAATTTAAATATGAGTAAATGGGGGACAAATTTGGCCACTTGCTTGTAATTACCCAGTTGCTTTAATCATCACGGCTTCAATAAAAGTATTTGTATTTGTAGAGAATCTGCTGGATGAACCACTCATGTTTTAAGGAGTGCGATCCGATTCCAGAACCAATACATTTTTTTTGTAGTAATAAGAATCCATAGCTTTCTGTCTCTGGGTAGATGGAGGAGTAAGGGGACCATGCCAATTTTTTTTTTGATACCTACTAAAAAATAGATATAGTGCAACTGTAAGTGCACTATATTTAAATCCCTTCACTGTATCGACCAGGCCTTTTTGCCAAAGCTCAGTGGAATGAAAGAAAACATTTTCTATCTGTGATGAAGTGACTCATATAGCCCTCCCCTGTGATAGTATAATTTTTCTAAAGGGCATTTTTGCATGGCAAGTACCCAGGGGTGATATTCAGTGCATTTTATAACTGCCGTGGCACAGGCATTGACCATCCAGATGGCTTCTGGTCAGCATTCTGGTGTTCCCCTGCGTATAAGGACAGATGATGGAGATGTCTCATGGTTGAGGCATGAGGGAGTAGTGGGAAGGGGGAGGAAGGGTCAGGACAGAGGCTGTTCACTTACCATTGTGGAAATATTTCAGCATTTAAACAACCAGCTTCTTTGAAATGAGCCCTGTACATATCCAATGACTGTAACACCTACCAATAGATGGAGAGGACGGATCAGTGATGACATTCACTGAAACCTTTTCTTCTTTGTTTATTATTATTTTTTTTAAATCCCAGATTGGTGAATTACTGAGTACCACCCATCCTGCCAACAAAGCCAGTTTAACCCTTTTCTGTCCAGAAGAAGGAGACTGGAAGAACTCCAACCTCGACAGACACAATCTCCAAGACTTCATCAATATTAAACTCAACTCGGCTTCTATATTGCCAGAAATGGAAGGACTTTCCGAGTTTACCGAGTATCTCTCAGAATCAGTGGAAGTCCCGTCCCCCTTTGATATTCTAGAACCTCCCACATCGGGCGGATTTCTAAAGCTCTCCAAACCCTGTTGCTACATCTTTCCAGGAGGGAGAGGCGATTCTGCCTTGTTTGCAGTGAATGGATTCAACATGCTCATCAACGGAGGATCAGAAAGAAAATCCTGCTTCTGGAAGCTCATTCGACACTTGGACCGAGTGGACTCCATCCTGCTCACCCACATTGGGGATGACAATTTGCCTGGGATAAACAGCATGCTACAGCGGAAAATTGCAGAGCTGGAGGAAGAACAGTCCCAGGGCTCCACCACTAATAGTGACTGGATGAAAAACCTCATCTCCCCTGATTTAGGAGTTGTATTTCTCAATGTCCCTGAAAATCTGAAAAACCCAGAGCCTAACATCAAGATGAAGAGAAGCATAGAAGAAGCTTGCTTCACTCTCCAGTACCTAAACAAATTGTCCATGAAACCAGAACCTCTGTTCAGAAGTGTAGGCAATATCATTGATCCTGTCATTCTTTTCCAAAAAATGGGAGTCGGTAAACTTGAGATGTACGTGCTTAACCCACTCAAGAGCAGCAAGGAAATGCAGTATTTTATGCAGCAGTGGACTGGCACCAACAAAGACAAGGCTGAGCTAATCCTGCCTAATGGTCAAGAAATAGATATCCCAGTTTCCTACCTAACTTCAGTTTCATCTTTGATCGTGTGGCATCCAGCAAACCCTGCAGAGAAAATCATCCGAGTCCTATTTCCTGGAAATAGCACCCAATACAATATCCTGGAAGGGCTAGAAAAGCTCAAACATTTAGACTTCCTGAAACAGCCACTGGCCACCCAAAAGGATCTAACTGGCCAGGTGGCCGTTCCTGCTGTGAAACAAGTAAAATTGAAACAGAGGGCTGATAGCCGAGAAAGTCTGAAGCCAGCCACAAAAACCCTTGCCAGCAAATCTGTGCGAAAGGAGTCTAAAGAAGAAACCTCTGAGGTCACAAAAGCAAATCATGTGGAAAAATCACCCAAAGTTGAAAGCAAGGAAAAGGTAACAGTGAAAAAGGACAAGCCTGTAAAAACAGAGACCAAACCTCCAGTGACTGAAAAGGAGGTGCCCAGCAAAGAAGAGCAGTCTCCAGTGAAAGCCGATGTGGCTGAAAAGCAAGCTACAGATGTCAAACCCAAAGTCTCTAAGGAGAAGACGGTGAAAAAGGAAACGAAGGCAAAACCTGAAGAAAAGAAAGAGGAGAAGGAAAAGACAAAGAAAGAAGTGGCTAAAAAGGAGGACAAGACACCTATCAAGAAAGAAGAAAAACCAAAAAAGGAAGAGATGAAAAAGGAAGTCAAAAAAGAAATCAAGAAAGAAGAGAAAAAAGAATCCAAGAAAGAGGTTAAGAAAGAAGCACCACTCAAGGAAGCCAAGAAGGACGTTAAGAAGGAAGAAAAGAAGGAAATTAAAAAGGAAGAAAAGGAACCCAAAAAAGAAATTAAGAAACTTCCTAAAGATGCAAAGAAATCATCTACTCCTCTATCTGAAGCAAAAAAGCCAGCTGCATTGAAACCAAAAGTACCCAAGAAGGAAGAGGCTATCAAGAAAGATTCTGTTGCTGCCGGGAAGCCAAAGGAGAAGGGGAAAATTAAAGTCGTTAAGAAGGAAGGCAAGACGGCAGAGGCCGCCGCTGCCGCCGCCGGTACTGTGGCCGCCGCCGCGGCTGTGGCAACGGCAGCTGGGATAGCAACCGCTGGCCCCACCAAAGACCTGGAAGCTGAGAGGTCCCTTATGTCGTCCCCCGAGGATCTAACCAAGGACTTTGAAGAGCTAAAGGCTGAAGAGGTCGATGTAGCAAAAGACATCAAGCCTCAGCTGGAGCTGATCGAAGATGAAGAGAAACTGAGGGAGACGGAGCCAGTCGAAGCCTACGTCATCCAGAAGGAGACAGAAGTCATCAAAGGTCCCGCTGAGTCCCCCGATGAGGGGATCACCACCACCGAGGGGGAGGGTGAGTGTGAGCAAACACCCGAGGAGCTGGAGCCGGTCGAGAAGCAGGGGGTGGACGACATTGAAAAATTTGAAGACGAAGGAGCGGGTTTCGAAGAATCCTCAGAGACTGGTGACTATGAAGAGAAGGCAGAAACTGAGGAGGCCGAGGAGCCAGAAGACGATGGTGAAGAAGCCGCGTGTGTGAGCACCTCCAAGCACAGCCCCGTGGAGGAGGAGGAAAGTGCGAAGGCTGAGGCCGACGTGCACATCAAGGAGAAGAGGGAGTCTGTGGCCAGTGGCGATGACCGAGCAGAAGAAGACATGGACGAGGCGGTGGAGAAAGGAGAAGCTGAACAGTCTGAGGAGGAGGGCGATGAGGAGGATAAAGCCGAGGATGCCAGAGAGGAAGAATATGAGCCCGAAAAAGCTGAAGCTGAAGATTACGTGATGGCCGTGGTGGACAAGGCTGCGGAGGCTGGTGGTGCCGAGGATCAGTATGGATTCCTCTCCGCCTCAGCCAAGCAGCTGGAAGCCCAGTCTCCCGCCCGGGAACCTGCCTCTTCAATTCACGATGAGACTTTACCGGGAGGCTCGGAGAGTGAGGCCACTGCTTCTGATGAGGAGAATCGAGAAGACCAGCCCGAAGAATTCACCGCCACCTCTGGCTACACTCAGTCCACCATTGAGATATCCAGTGAGCCCACCCCGATGGATGAGATGTCCACTCCCCGCGATGTGATGAGTGACGAGACCAACAATGAGGAGACAGAGTCCCCGTCGCAAGAATTTGTAAATATCACCAAATACGAGTCTTCACTGTATTCTCAGGAATACTCCAAACCGGCTATTACATCGCTCAATGGGTTATCTGAGGGGTCGAAAACAGATGCCACTGATGGGAAGGATTACAATGCTTCAGCCTCCACCATCTCACCACCCTCCTCCATGGAGGAAGACAAATTTAGCAAATCTGTTCTACGCGATGCTTACTGCTCTGAAGGGAAGGACTTGAAAGCCAGTGCCACGTTGGAGATCAAAGACGCTGTCTCAGCAGTTTCAGATGAAAAACTTAGTTCATCCAAGAGCCCATCCCTGAGCCCGTCTCCGCCATCACCCATAGAAAAGACCCCCCTGGGTGAACGTAGTGTGAACTTTTCTCTGACACCCAATGAGATTAAAGTCTCAGCAAAAGCAGAAACAGTCCCAGTGTCTCCTGAGGTGACCCAAGAAGTGGTTGAAGAACATTGTGCTAGTCCTGAGGATAAAACCCTGGAAGTGGTATCTCCGTCTCAGTCTGTGACTGGCAGTGCTGGCCACACACCTTACTACCAATCTCCCACCGACGAGAAATCCAGTCACCTCCCCACAGAAGTCATTGAAAAACCGCCAGCAGTTCCAGTGAGTTTTGAATTCAGCGATGCCAAAGATGAAAACGAAAGGGCTTCCATAAGCCCCATGGATGAACCTGTGCCTGACTCAGAGTCTCCTATTGAAAAGGTCTTGTCTCCTTTACGGAGCCCTCCCTTGATTGGATCTGAGTCTGCATATGAAAGTTTTCTGAGTGCTGATGACAAGGCTCCTGGTAGACGTGCCGAAAGCCCCTTCGAAGGAAAGAATGGAAAACAAGGCTTTCCAGACCAAATAAGTCCAGTGTCTGACATGACTTCCACTGGTCTCTTCCAAGACAAACTGGAAGGGAAAAGCACAGACTTTATACCAATAAAGGAAGACTTTGGTCAAGAAAAGAAAACTGATGATGTTGAAACCATGAGTTCTCAATCGGGTCTGGCTTTGGATGAAAGGAAGTTAGGAGGAGATGTTTCTCCTACACAGATAGATGTCAGTCAGTTTGGATCTTTTAAAGAAGACACTAAGATGTCCATTTCTGAAGGCACTGTCT
This sequence comes from Rousettus aegyptiacus, assembly GCF_014176215.1. NCBI lineage: Eukaryota > Metazoa > Chordata > Mammalia > Chiroptera > Pteropodidae > Rousettus > Rousettus aegyptiacus. The sequence continues at coordinate 71,576,287 of NW_023416311.1, read as the reverse complement.
CAGACAAGTCAGCTACTCCTGTCGATGAGGGTGTAGCAGAAGACACATACTCTCACATGGAGGGGGTGGCCTCAGTCTCCACAGCTTCTGTGGCTACGAGCTCATTTCCAGAGCCAACAACAGATGATGTGTCTCCTTCTCTGCATGCCGAGGTTGGCTCCCCGCATTCCACAGAAGTGGACGACTCCCTCTCCGTGTCTGTCGTGCAAACGCCTACCACTTTCCAGGAAACGGAAATGTCTCCGTCTAAAGAGGAATGCCCAAGACCAATGTCAATTTCTCCACCAGACTTCTCCCCTAAAACAGCCAAATCCAGAACACCAGTTCAAGATCACAGATCTGAACAGTCCTCAATGTCTATCGAATTTGGTCAAGAATCCCCTGAGCACTCTCTTGCTATGGACTTTAGTCGACAGTCTCCAGATCACCCTACAGCGGGTGCAAGCATGCTTCACATTACTGAAAATGGGCCAACTGAGGTGGACTACAGTCCTTCTGACATGCAGGACTCTAGTTTATCACATAAGATACCACCAATGGAGGAGCCATCCTACACTCAAGATAATGATCTTTCTGAGCTCATCTCAGTATCTCAGGTCGAGGCCTCTCCATCCACCTCTTCTGCACATACCCCTTCTCAGATAGCTTCTCCTCTCCAAGAAGATACCCTATCTGATGTTGCTCCTCCCAGAGATATGTCCTTATATGCCTCACTCACCTCTGAAAAAGTGCAAAGTCTGGAAGGAGAAAAGCTATCACCAAAATCTGATATCTCTCCACTCACCCCAAGAGAGTCCTCTCCTTTATATTCACCTAGTTTTTCAGATTCTACCTCTGCAATCAAAGAAAACATAGCAGCTTGCCACACTTCCTCTTCTCCACCAATAGAAGCAGCATCCGCAGAGCCCTATGGCTTTCGTGCCTCGATGTTATTTGATACGATGCAACACCATCTAGCCTTGAATAGAGATTTGACCACATCCGTTGTGGAAAAGGACATTGGCGGGAAGACACCTGGTGACTTCAGCTATGCCTATCAAAAGTCCGAGAAAACAACGAGGTCCCCAGATGAAGAAGGTTATGACTATGAGTCCTACGAGAAAACCACCCGGACCCCAGACGTGAGTGGCTATTATTATGAGAAGACGGAGAGAACCACTAAATCTCCATGTGACAGTGGCTACTCACATGAAACCATTGAGAAAACCACCAAGACTCCTGACGATGACAGCTATGCCTATGAAGTTACTGAAAAGACCACTCGGACCCCTGAAGAAAGTGGGTACTCATATGAGATAAGTGAGAAGATGATAAGAACCCCTGAAGTGAGTGCTTACGGCTATGAGAAGACCGAGAGGTCCAGAAGGCTGCTGGATGACATCAGCAATGGCTACGATGACTCCGAAGATGGCGGCCACACACTTGGGGTTTCCAGCTATTCTTATGAGACCACTGAGAAAATTGCCAGCTTCCCTGAGTCTGAAAGTTACTCCTATGAGACATCTACAAAGACCACACGCACCCCTGATACTTCCACATACTGTTATGAGGCTGCAGAGAAAATCAGTAGAACCCCCCAGGGGTCCACATATTCCTATGAGACTTCAGACCAGTGCTACACTGCAGAAAAGAAGTCCCCCTCAGAGGCTCGTCAGGATGTTGATTTATGCCTCGTATCCTCCTGTGAGTACAAGCATCCCAAGACAGAGCTGTCACCCTCCTTCATTAATCCCAACCCTCTCGAATGGTTTGCCAGTGAAGAGCCAACTGAAGAATCCGAGAAGCCCCTCACCCAATCGGGGGGAGCCCCACCGCCTCCAGGAGGAAAGCCACAGGGGCGACAGTGCGATGAAACCCCTCCCACCTCAGTCAGTGAGTCCGCCCCATCCCAGACCGACTCTGACGTCCCCCCAGAGACTGAAGAGTGCCCCTCCATCACAGCTGATGCAAATATCGACTCCGAAGATGAATCAGAAACCATCCCCACAGACAAAACCGTCACGTACAAGCACATGGACCCACCTCCGGCCCCAATGCAGGACCGCAGCCCTTCTCCACGCCACCCCGACGTGTCCATGATGGACCCAGAGGCCTTGGCCATCGAGCAGAACCTGGGCAAAGCTCTGAAGAAAGACCTGAAAGAGAAGACCAAAACCAAAAAGCCGGGCACAAAGACCAAGTCGTCTTCACCTGTCAAAAAGAGTGATGGGAAGTCTAAGCCCTCTGCGGCTTCGCCAAAACCAGGAGGCTTGAAAGAATCCTCAGATAAAGTGTCCAGAGTGGCTTCTCCTAAGAAGAAGGAATCCGTGGAAAAAGCAACAAAACCCACCACCACTCCCGAGGTCAAAGCTGCACGTGGAGAAGAGAAAGACAAAGAGACCAAGAATGCCGCCAACGCCTCCACGTCCAAATCGGTAAAGACTGCGACTGCAGGTAAGTGCAAGGTGCCAGCATCCCTGTACTGTGACCACCACTAGTCCACTTTCAACTAGACCCTTTGAATTTCCATTTGACTGTGTACTGGGAAGGCAAGGTAGCGCAACCGAATGCTCTTTCTTCCCTTTACCATTCTCTTGTGCCAAAAGGTATAGATCTCAGCTCAGTGTGGCCCGTAGGCTTGGGGATAGCTCAGCATATAGCCTAGAGCAGCTCTCATTCACCAGATGGGATTCTCGGTTTTGCTTCATTCTGCCACACAGCAACCACAGCCTTGTTCTAAATCTTCAGAATGAAAGAGGTGTGTTTCAGGCTCCTTTGGAAGACTGTGTTGGCTGTGGCCCCTGAATGAGGCTCAGGGGACACAGGCCAAGGGCTCCCAAATTCCTAGGGAGAATCAGAGTTTCAAGCCAAGCCTAGAATGACCAGCATAGGCCCACAATTTAGATTCCATTTTTATATTTTAAAAATTTAAGAGAAAATTCTAACATTTTAAAATCATAAATATATATATTTAAATCACCAGGTTAGAGCTACATCCCCATTGCAGGCAATACTGTTTTCTTATCAGCCAACAAATGCCATAATTTCAGGTGACCAGCGGGTACCCAGAACAAATTGAGAGAAGAACACTGAAGGCTCTTTTTATCTCCCTCTTACCCCACGGTCTTGCTAAGAGACTCAGGACTCTTTCAGATTGAAATTGCATGTGGTAGAAGCAATACCCCTAACTTCTGATTATCCCTGTTTTGGTCCTGATTCCCACATTTATCAAGTTCTCAGCAATGGCCTGGATTTTTGATGCGACAGATCTCCGATGACTCAGTTTCATTTTGTTACTTCAAACTAATCACAGGGATTTGCATCAATACATTTTATTTGCTTTGTGTAGATATACCGGGATTTTAGACTACAGTTCACAAAGTAATATAAGTTGACCCAAACATGTAAAGTAAGAAATAACTTAAATAATAATTCCTTGATTTATTAGGGAAAATCTGATAGGTGAAACTTGAGACTCTCAAATTCAGTGCACTTTGGGAAGTGTTAACAACTGCAAAGTTATATGTTAAGCAACATGAAGTATCAATTTCAACTCATTTCTCATCAGATTTCTTCTTTTTATATGCATGTAGAAAACAGTTTAGTCATGCTTAAGATTAATGGAGAACCACCAGATAATTAACCCCTTGGTCTAAAAGAATTGACAACTGACCTGTACTTGGAAGAAAACATGAAATCCATTCAAATAGATAAAAACAAACTGAAATTTGCTACCCAATTTGCCAAAGAAACATCTACACCCCAGCCCACACAGTTTATTTTTTAAAACATTTTTGTCATAGAAAGAGATAATTTTAAGGCAAAGTAAGAAATAAAGATGAGTTAATTTGATTTCCTTTGAAAATGTTTTTTTAACAGATTTCTAAAAAGTCAAGATCGCATTATTATTTGTTTTTTAAAACAAACCTGGGTCTACTTCTGTCAGTTCTCAATTTGGGCTGCTTTATGAGCACGAGCAATATTTATTTGGCATTGATAGTAGCGATTTAGCACACGAGGAAAAATTGCAGGCATTTTTAATTATTAAAAGAACTGTAACTCATTAACTTCTACTATAAGTCAGAGTTCTTTGGGAGGCTTATATATGGCTATTTTGAGAGCTTTCAGCTCAGATTCATTAAAATGGCTGATTAATCTATTTATACAATGAGTCAGTTTATCTAGAAATCAGTTTGGCTGATTCTCATCATTCCTCAAACCCCCTAAAAATAAAACTGGACAGTTGATGGCATTCACTGGTGTTTTTAACTTTTGGATGACAAGTTTTTAGACATCCTATGGAGAAAGGAAATAGGATTACATTTATAGGATCCAGCTGGTATTTGAAATGACTTTATAGGGGTGATCTCAAACCATCAGCACATTAGAATTATCTGGGGTGCTTTTAAAATATAGTGGTGCTGAGGCCCCCACCCTAGCCTCATTAAGTCAGACTCTGGGGCATGGGGCCTGGGCATCAGTATTAAGCATACTAAGTGATTCAAATTATGCAGCCAATGTGAAGAACCACTGCCTGAGAATGCTAGTTCTATTAATGTTTCAAAAAGTTTAAACATTCTAACTAGAACAAGTCAGAAAGCCAGCTCACCAAATAAGATGCCATGAAACTTTTGGGTTAATCCGAATCTTTACTTTGACTAGGCCTTTTAGACGGGGCAGGTGCCCCTTTACCCTGTCTTGCCTAGAGAAAGCCTAGTCTTCTCTGAACTTTCCTCTTGCCAAAGTCTGATATCCAGCTTTTTGTCCAGGGAGAGGTGTCTCACTTTTCAGAGACTGTGCTAAGGATAGAAAATGCAGTTTCATCCATTTATGATTGAGGTTGAGGTGCAGAGGGCCTTGGAAATCATATTAGGTTAAGATCTGAACTATTTACTAGGTCAAATGTTAGGGTATAATATTCAGCTGTTGGCAAAATTGCTCTCGAATGAGATCCTAACATGGATTACTAACATTTCTTATTAATTATGGTTCACCAAATGCAGAGGCTCCCTTTTGACTTTTAAAATCTGTTTTTTAGATCACTTTCAAAGTAAGAAGCATATTAGCAGCCCTTTTAGGCATATTATTATGATCTAGTTCCATCTTTTGGGAAGGCTGGGAAACTTTTCCTCCAAATGGGTTGCCCATAAAGGGGAAAACATTCCTTTCTTTGTTTCTCCTGGTGAGATGGCAAACAACCATGTTATATCTTTTCAGATTGCCAGTGTTAAATGCCCTTGACGAGAGAGCGGGAAATGCCCAGTCTTCCCTTCGCATGCCCTATGGAACTTCTTGAGGATGAGTAGGGAGGAAGGTGTACTGGACCTGGGGGTTTCTTCACATTCTTGTGACCCTGGCTTTCTCTTTGTTTGTCTACCAAAGGACCAGGAACCAACAAGACAGCCAAGCCCTCAGCTGTGCCTCCAGGCCCCCCTGTGTATTTGGACCTGTGCTATATTCCAAACCACAGCAATAGTAAGAATGTTGATGTCGAATTCTTCAAGAGAGTGAGGTCGTCCTACTACGTGGTGAGTGGGAATGACCCTGCAGCTGAGGAGCCCAGCCGGGCTGTCCTGGATGCCTTGTTGGAAGGGAAGGCCCAGTGGGGCAGCAACATGCAGGTAAGAGTTCCAGAACAGTGTCTACACTGAGAGTGGAGCTGTGCCCGGAGACAGAGGGGAGGAATCGTGCTTAAAGAGGCATTGTTGTGATTGCGGATCCACATGAGGTGACCCAGGGGTCTGTCACACCTGAAATATCCTGAGGACAAAGTGGATTTCCCACACAGAAGATAATCTAAAATATTATTCTTGGCACCAGTAACAACTGTGGCCTGGGAGGAAAGAAACTTCACCACTGTAAGGCATAATTTATTTACCTTCAAAATGGGTCTAAGGTCACTTGCCCTTCCCTCTAATATATCAGAAGTATGTGTGAATGAATCAAAGTGGTCATATTTCTATGGAAGAGCTGCTAAGGAATTGTCTTTACTCCTGTGTGTTTCATAAGTAAACCAAAGCTAGGAGTTTGGCCATTTAGAAAACAAACTGTCCATGGGAAATTCCACAGGAGGGGCATTACTAAAGATGGCTCCCAACAAGATGTTCCCAACTCACAAACATCATGACTGGCCATGAATTACTCTACAATTTCAGCTGTGACCTTTGCTTCTCTGTTTTACTTGTTTTCACAGTCATCTAGTAAACTGTTTGCATAATAGTAAATAGAATTATTTGTTAATTAATTATGTAAAATCTCATGAGAAGCACCAGTGGCCTCTTAGTGAATTCTAGATGGAATTTTTACTATTCAAGCCAGTACCCACTCACCCTCCCCACTCCTCCATCCCTAACCACACCCACAAATTAAAGATACAAATCCTTGTTCTCAGGACAAAATGGTAGTTACACACATTAGAGGGCTTTGAGCTGCAGTAATAACCAAAGGTCCTTGGATTAAATATGCAATATCTTAAATGCAAAACTTGCCAGATGTGCTAAAGGGAATATAAGAAATTTTGCCTTAACTGAAGCACTTCTTCTCTTAACATTGAAGTGAAAAACTGACAGTGAATATATATGAACTAATTTACTAATCATTGGTATTTTTGGTTCCTGGAGAATGTAGGTTGAAAAGTCCTTTGCATTTTTTGAGGAAAATAGAAAAATTCCCTATCTCTTTCCTAATGGTCTAATTAAGACCTGATTGTTGTTCTAGTTTTTTTCATCTGATTTCTGGCTTTGCCCTTAAACAGCTGTTTTCTCTCTCCCTGCAGGTAACCCTGATTCCAACTCATGACTCAGAAGTGATGAGGGAATGGTACCAGGAGACCCATGAGAAACAGCAGGACCTCAACATCATGGTTTTAGCAAGCAGCAGCACAGTGGTTATGCAAGACGAATCCTTCCCTGCGTGCAAGATTGAACTGTAAAGACCAAGGCCAGCCACACCACAGGATTTGAACTTTGTTTCCAGAAAGTCTTCAATTTGAAATCACCTTTTCTAAAATGTCAATTCGTCTAAATAAGTCACTGAACCATTACCTGCCAAACGCTAGACTGTCATGGTGATGCAAGTCACTAATATTTCTCAGTTTTTGCTGATTGCTAAGGGAAGTAACAGTATTCCCACACTAGGGTTCAAGTTACTGCAAAATTACCTACCCCAGTTCATCTCTGCTAAACATTTGGAAACCATGCACTAGCAAACCCAACTGACTTCTGCTAGATAGAGGCATTTGTCTTAGAAAGAGAGAAAGTGAGAGAAAGAGCGCACACAGAGAGAGAACGCAGGACAGAGAGAGAGAGAGAGAATGAGAAGGAAAAAGAATGCAAGAGAAGGAGATGTAATGGTAGAGCATGCTGGTGAGATACCCAGAGAGAGAGAGAGAGAGAGAGAGAGAGAGAGAGAGAGCAGGGTGGGGTAAGGAAGAGAAAATAACCAACTATTTGGTCTGCATATTCTCAGGCAGTCTGTATTCTGCAGTCTACATAAGCAAAGTTTTCAACTTGTGTCAGTCTGAGTCATCAAAAGGGTCTTAATTTTCTAAAACAACTTGGCTGGAAGAAAACAAAAAGAACAGAACTTGTTATGAAGGCATGTGAGATTTTCACGCCTTAATTAAGCTCCTTCAGTTTGAAGGCTGCACACTGACATAACATAGTGATTGTAGATTGGACATGCAAGTGGTTTGAACCCCATTCAGAACTCTCAGACTCTTCAAACACACGAGTAGATTGATCTAAGGCATGCTCCCAGCATCTGTGCACCCAGTTAGTCCACTCTAAGTCAATTAACCTGCATGCAGAAACACCCAAGTCCACCCCAATTAACAAGCAAATACCAAAGCAGTTGGGAGTACATACGGTAGACAATTTGCCTTAGAAAGTGACTTGAATGTACAAAGATACTTAATGCACTTATTATTTTTTAATGTGAGACAGCAAGTTTATAAAACATCCGTGTAGGATTATAGCTACTCCAGTTACAGGAGCATGTGTGTACGCGTGTGGGGTTACTAGAAGCTGATCTGAAAGGTGCAACAGTTTGATGCTGAGTCATACGTGTGTGGAATACCACCTCAGTGCCCCTGTGGCCCCTCAGCCAAACAAGTTGAGCCTTTCGTAGCTTCTTTACTACTGCAAGTTCAAGATTGAAATGGCTTCTATGATCAGAACTGGGAAAACAGTGAATCTTAATGGTGGAAGAGGTTCTCCAAGTGTACAGTATTTACCTTCCATTGTCTTACATTGGCTTTTTTTAATTTTCCATTAATTTCAGCATAATTATGAGAATAAGTGTACAGAAGAATTTTTTTTTAGGTATGTGAGAACTTTTCATAGATGAACTTTTTAACAAATGTTTTCATTTGCAGGAAAATGCTAAGAAAATTTTCAAATGACAGTCTTTTTTTTTTTTAAGTGTTTCGTAAGACAAAAAAATGAATAATGTTTTTTGAAGTTCTGGTGAGATTGAAGTCTGATATTGCAGTAATAATATTTATTAAAACCCACAACTACCAGGAATAGTGATACCTCCCACCCCTTGATTCCCATAACATAAAAATCTGAGTATGTGCTATTTGAGAGTAAGGGAGAATGGCATGGTAGGGTACTTTTCCAGGCCTTTACATCACCCAGTGATATCCTACATACTTCTGTCAATATCTTCAACCATGAGGTAAAAGAGCCAAGATAAGTTCAAAGAACCCTAGCAAAATTTGCTTTGGGATTTTCTTTTCTGGGAAAAAAAAAAAAAAAGAAATGAAAGAAAAGAAAGAAAGAAAGAAAAAGAAGAAAGAAAGAAAGAAAGAAAGAAAGAAAGAAAGAAAGAAAGAAAGAAAGAAAGAAAGAAAGAAGAGAGAAAGAAAGAAAGAAAGAAAGAAAGAAAGAAAGAAAGAAAGAAAGAAAGAAAGAAAGAAAGAGAAAAAGAGAAAGAAGAAAAGAAAGAAAGAAAACAGAAATAATACATTGAAAGCAAACGAATTCCCAGCTCCTACGATTCATTGTGTAGAGTTCAAAGATCATTTCCATCATTGTCATTGGACAGCGAATCTGAGAAGTCAGGTCACGATGAACTGATGTCAAGTTTCAAGTTGCAGATCGGTGCACCCGGTGTTGAGATGCGGCAAACTTCTCAGTGACAACTGTGCTGTGCTCTGTCACGTTGTGTTTTTGCAGACTCTAAGATCTCCGGAGTAGTGAACAATGACCTCATTTTATTTTCTACGTTAGTTATTTATTTCCAAAATAACATTTTAGTTTATTTTTGTCTGATAAGTGTATGTTTTGCACTGCTAACTTACTATGAGGGTTTAAACAATGCTTCTTCAGGGTCTTTTCACTGAGGACCTATGCAGTCTAATTAATGCTGTGAATTACATTTTCAAATGTTTAATTTTTTAAAAAAATTAATATTCTATTTTTTTTAGGCTTCTCTGGAAATGCAGCTTTTATTTATTACTCCATTTTTTCAAGTCTTTAAAAACAACACATTGATTAAGGGTACAAAAAATTAACACATGATGGAAAACTTGTTGCGATATAAATGAATTTCACTGAGTATAAACTCATCTACTTCAAGCTTATTTAATAAGACAACCTAAGATACTCAAGATAATTATTTAATGATTAGTTGTTGAGTTAGTGCACATAATGAGAAAAGAAATTTGCAGCCTTCTTGCCAAATCCAGACCTCTGGTTGATTTTTCTTTGATAGAAGATGGAATTATTTTCTAATTTCCCAAATTAAATTTATTTAACATGTACATTATTTTGCTTTAAAAATTACCGACATTTTAGAAGAATTATAGCCAGTTTTCAATTATAACCATTCTATCCCACTCCTTATTTTTTTATTATTATTATTATTTTATTTTTATTTTTATTTTTGCTATGGGATTTAATGGGAAAAATATACAAAAGCTGTCACTGGTCAGCTGGCTCTTTTTCCTATGAAATATATCTTTCTCCATCCATTGTTCTCAGTGATGACCACAGAGCCTGAGTATACCAGGAATACCAATATTTGCATTACAGATTGCTCCTGTCCTTCCAGAGAACTTTCTAACTGGGTGACTAACCTAATTTTGCTAGTTCCATAAATACACAATTAGTTTAGTAACAACCATCACAATGTACTGTGTACATTCATGGTGAGAGCTAAAGATCGACACAAACTTCCAGGAGCTTTATTCATACCGATTACTTAATCCAACTGTAATGGATCGAATATCTGCGTGGAAGGAATTTACACTTTGTTTAAATGATGGAATTCTATTGAGATAGCACTCATGATCATGACCTTTTTGGTAGTATTCTTAAGCAAAATTCTACAGAGACTAAATGTTAGAGATGATCCTCCGCTTTCAATTTTAACTAATTCTATTCCCTTTCTCAAAACCCAACCCCTGTGCATGCTTTCTCAGTCTTGTGGTGGGACTGGATACAGTGACTGACCCCCTTCCCCCAATTCCATTTTTCATGGAGTTCAAAAAAAATTTTTTTTTTCTTAACCTTACATATCATAGTGAATGGTTTCCCCAGTGTATATGAATGTTTTAAGTGTCTCCAATAGCTTATGAAGTTTAGGAGCTTTTCAATACTCATTTAATAAGATTAAATCATTCGTTAATGGAAATTTTACCACCTCCCATTTTCCCTCTATTACCAAATTTCAGCTCTCAGGAGCTGTTCTACAATTCTGAAATTGCTTTTCTTGCCTCTCTTTAGTCACCTGTCACAGGAGGTTCTTGCTCAGTAATGATATTGTGAGTTAGATTAATAACTTTTTTTTTGCGCTTCAGATTTAGAAGATCCTGTTTCCATTTGAAAGGAACTGTGAGCTTTTATCTTTTAACCAACTGAACAACACACCAAAAGCAGTCTAGGGATGAGCATTTCTTTGAAAGCAATTAGGTTATTCACCTGGTATTAAAATGATTTACTATTAAAAAAAAATCTGTGACTTTATTAAGTTGATTTAAAAGGCAGCATCAAAAACTGAAAAGGAAGGGGGAAAAAAATAGCTTCTCTGCATTCATTTGGAGCTCCCCAAAGCAGGGACCATTGAGAAGAGGCATCAGGACTGGGCTGCCCTATCGAGAACACCCCGTAGCAGGTCAGAGTTGGCTTACCTGTGCAGCATGCAGCCCTTCTCCTTCTGGCCCTGGAAAGAAGTGGTCTTGAGCTCAGCAGAGAAGCACCTCCCACTCCTCTCTCTTGTTCTGAATGGTGTTTGTGTCAGTCTGCAGCTGTGTATGGTATTATGTCTTATAATCCTGCATCACTTCTATCCTATCCAGTCATATCTAATGTAGAAAATTAGTTTCCAGTGAAAGTAATATGTAGTGCTTTTATGATATTTGTGTGCAATATCCCCTCTTCCATTGAGGATATTTGATGTAAAAGAAAAAAAAAAAAACTCAGTTCCACAATAAAATACAAAAGTGGCAAAAGTTCATGTGTGTGCTGTGCTGTCTTACGTTTTGTGTGACTGAGTTAGGCTCAGCAGGAGTCAGGATTTGCCACCCACGAGGCTGGGGTGGGATGGCAATCTTGGCATTCATTCATGCGGGGATTGGGGGTGATGGTGTTCTTTTCAGAGTGGGCTCCGCTGACTTTTGGCAAACCTCAGAAAGGGTCCTGCTACTATTTCTGTAAATTGCTACCTCATTATCTTTTAGAACGAGCCCTAGAAGATGTTGGGAGTCTAAGGACAGAGATTGGGAGCTGAGGGAAAGTGATAATTTAACACTGCATAAAAAGAAAAAGTAAATAGAGCAATGTAGCTGGAGGAGGGTATTGGGAGGAGTTTCCTACATAAACCACAATATAACCCCAAACCAGGTGTTAATCCTAGCTCTGCCACATCTGACTGTGTGACCTCTGTCACTTTATCCTATTTAGAGTTCCTTTTCCCACCTGTAAAATGAGAGGATTTGACAAGATGGTCAAACTGGATGGTCCTTCCTAAGGCGGACCACCTAAGGATGACCTTTACAAGGCCATCATACTCAGAAATCATACCCAATTCCTCATCTCCCTCTTGGTTTCTTGCTCAGTGACAGGATAAGCTCTGTCCACATCATACATTGTGATTTGACTGACACCCAGGAACTAAAAGCTGTTTAAGAAAAGTGAGTATAAAAAAGTTCCCACCGAAAGGAGGAATTCCTCTTAGTTACTCAAATTACCATACCTTTACTCTCTACCAAGCAGGGGGTACTACTGTGGGGATTTAAAGGTGAACAAAAAACTGCTGCCTTAATTGGGGTGACAGGGGCTCCCAAAATTCAAGGTGGAAAAGCACCAGAAGTGATGTCTAAACAGTTGTGGCACAAGTGTGTTGGACAGAAAGCAAATTTAGGCCAAGGCAACCGAACACACGATTGGTGGAGAGCAGGATCAGGGCATCGGGGCCCAGAGTGCTCAGAACGGCAGAGTGTGGAGCAAGAGACCTTGGCACCTCAATTCCCTCCACATGGCCACAGAAAATGGGCCCACACAGTGCTCAATAGAGAGAGACCTCTCGCACCTGACCTCTCTGTCTTTCAGAGATGGTCTTTTAACCTCAAAAGGCCAGTGCAGCCTGTCCTGAGTCATAAGGATGTTCCTTTGTCTCACACCCTCCTTTTGATCTTCATTGTGCCTCCAAACCATGGGGCTTCATTGATGGGTCCCATTAGGAGTCACTATTTGCCAGAAGGAATTCAGAAATTAAAGGGCTAAGCCTGTGAGACTCAGGGTAGGAAATCATCACCAAGAGATTTTAATTACATCTATCAGACTAACCTTAAATAAATAAGCTGTTTTCTATTTCACTATAGAACTATTCAGTTCCAGGAAGTGTTTCTCGCCTGAAATAGGGTGAGTAACCATCCCGGCTTGCCCTGGGTTTAGCACTGAAAGTCCTGTGTCCCAGGAAACAACTCCATCCCAGGGAAGCCCTGATGGTTGGTCACCCCTCCTGAACCCCTTCACGTGTTTATGTCCCACTCCCTCCAGATCCAGGCATAGCAGAGACGGGGAAGTTAGTCCCCTTCCGGCTGGTTCTTTTCTATACGTTGGAGGTGACTTTTTAGTTTCTTTTTTCCTGTCTTCCAGGCAAATCAAGTATGTACTGTGCCTACATATTCTCTCTTTTTATAATTGTATTGCTCATTCTAAATGCTGCTCTGTGTCCCTACCATGATCTTTTGACACACTGCTGACTCGCGAATTCTCCATCTCTTGCATAAACCCCAGATCATCATTTTTTCTTTGATTTTATACTGTAAATCTTGGAAATTCACTGGAGCCATAGATGCAGATTGAGTGTTGGTTACACCCAGTTCTTCTGGCTCATTCTCTGAGTGTTATTGGCAACGTTGTCACAGATGATGGAGCATCATCATAAGGCCTGGTTCATGGGGTGATCTCTCCATAAAAATAGGCACAGCTCTATTTCATGGCTCAGCTCTCCACACTCAAACATGCATGTTACTTTAATGCAGTCTCATGGATTTAAATGCCATGGCTAAACTGATGACTTTTACAATTTGCTTCTCCAGTCTGCACCTCTTCTCTGATTTCCAAACTTATATATGTAGCTCTCTATTAAGAGCTTTGTTTGGATGTCCAATAGGGATCTTTAAACTATCCCAAATTGAATTTAACATGCCCCCATCTCTCTCTCCAAACTGCTTCTCTCCCTAGGCTTTTCTACCTCAGTAAAGGACAAAAACATCATTCCAGTTGCTCAGGTCAAAAATCTTGGCCCTTTAACAAATCTACTGACTATACCTGCAAAATACATCCAGTCCAACTCCTTCTCTCATTCACTGTTACTACCTTTGTCCAAGCCAATCACTTCTCCTGAATTCCTGCAGTAGTAGCCTTCTAACTGACCTTCCTGTTTCCTGTCTCTGCCCTCCTACTTTATGTTCCACAGAGCAGCTAGACTAATCCGCTAAACATGTTAGGTTACATCATGCCATGCAGTGCTAAAACCTTTAAATGAGTTATCTCAGGATAAAAGCCAGTGTCCTCACCAATGGGCTGGGAGCCATACACCATCTGTCCCTTTGTATGGCCCTTTTCTCTCTGGCCTCATCTCCTGCAACTCTCTGCCTTACTCCAGCCACACTGGCCTCCTTGCTATTTCTTCAGACACTCCTGGCATGCTTCCACCTTGGGCCTAGGCACTGACAGTTGCCTTTGTGTACTATGCTTTTCCTTCAGGTGAAGCCACGATTCTCAGCCTCACCCTCCATGGGGCTTTGTTCGAATGTCTTCTCTGGAAGGCTTCCCTAACACCCCTATTTTAAGTCGCGACCTCCTCCACTTAACCAGCACTCTTTTCCTTGCTTTCTCTGCAGATCACGTAGCACCTTATGACATACTGTGTCTCCTTCCACAGATTGTAAATGCCATGAGGGAAGGGAGCTTTGTCTATTTTGTTCCTTGCTGTATCTTGAGCAGCTATTTTAACAGTTCCTGACACATAGTAGGTGTTCACTAAATATTTGTTGAATGAATGAATGAATGAATGTACTTAGTCTCAGGTTTGCACAGTGGTTATATGGTGCAGTTGTTGGAAAGTAGTTTTGGAATCAGACAAACTTGACAAACTTGGTTTCAAACATTGTCCCTGTCATTTACTGTGTGGCCCAGGGCAAGTCACGTAAGTCTCGGTTTTCTCCACTATAAAATGAAGGTAATAATGAATCTCTGCTCTGTAGGGTAGTGGTAGGGAATGGGCAGTCACAGAGTAGCTGTTGCGTATAAGCTTTGTAATCAAGGTGGGGATGATCGCTCTTGAGCCAGAGCCTGGGAAACAGCGACAGCCGACAGTGGTCCAGCATACTGTCTGTCTGTCATTGCAGGAAACTTTTAATGAGCATTCTTATTCTATTCCACATACTATTTTAGGCACATCAACCTTGGAGGGTGTTTTAAGGATTAAAATTTTGAATTCTGCAAAGATGAAGCACCAGGGAAGCCAAAATAGCAAGTAAAATTCTCCCACTAAGGGGAACGTCAAATGATATAATATCCCTTTTTAAAAAAATAATATCCTTTTTATAAAAGCTTTATAAAACTTCCCCATGTCCTTCATCTAGCATTGAAAGTCCATAATGAAGTTTATTTTCAGATGATTTTTGTAAGAATAAACTTTGTTTTCTGAACATGTCAGCTCAGATCTGGAATTGCTAACATTCATACATAATACACAGCCTAAGTAAGCATATCTGTTTTGTTTTAAATAAAGTTTCCAGTGGTAACTGTCACAGTCTCAGGGGAATTGTCACCATCTTCTGTTTTGACCTCCTTGTTACCACACAGGTAATAACATCCTCAGGGCAGCATGCAGTATCAGTAAGAAAGGCAAAATCAATGAGGAAATAAAAGGTTATTTTCAAGCTAAGAAGCTGTTCTTTAGAATAAAAGGCTGTTTTCCTGACGTAACTATGTTAAAAAGCACTCTTCTGTCCCGTTTTCTAAAGTAAGATTCATAAAATTTATTGTTTTCAGAGTTTGAAAATACCTTCACCATACTTTTTTTTTTTTTTTTTTGCTTTTATAATTCTCAAAAGTCAAAACCCTCTGAGTCCATTTCAAACTTCATTCCTTTCTCACACACACACAGTCCCAGCAAGATTACTAGTTGTGATGGTGTCGGATTCTGCCGACTCACTGGAGGTCACATCACAGCAGCTTCATTTGGGCTCGAGACTCCTGGTCCCAGTAACATAACCCCAGACAGCGAACTCATATAAATCATCATTTATCTTCTTCCATAATGGACTTTGTTTAGGAGGAATAATGTCTCACCCTGCATTACTGCTTATTTTATACTCATATTTAGTTAGATAAGAAACTGTTAATTATGTTTCTGACCTGAGAAATATCATTCGTAAATGAGTCATTTGTACAAACATTATTCTTGGCTCCCATCTACACCGCTGCTTAAATCCCTGAGGATGCCCTGCTCGTGTACCCTAGGCCAGGGTTTCTAACCTCGGCACTACTGACATTTAGGACCAGATAGCTGTCCTGTGGGCTGTCCTATGTACTCTAAGATGTTCAGCAGCATCCCTGGCCTCTCTGTACCCTCTAGATGCTATTTCATTTGGAGTGAAAAGATAATTTTAATAAACTAATTTTCAAGGCCTTTGAGTACTTTAAAAATCTACAGCAACTTTCCCACGTCTTGTATCCATAGCCAGCTAGAAAATATGATAACAAAATGCAGCGTTTGGTATCGAGGCAATACAGTCATAAAAGGGTAGTAGGGTATTTGTACTTCACTATTTCCCTTCTTCTGTCACTCTTTTCCTTCTTTTTTGGGGGGAGGCAGGGGCAAGGTGGGTGTGGGCTGCAGGCCAAGCAGGTTTAGTCTGGATTGTTCATTTCAACTTAATTTAAAATAATTTCTCTTGAACAATCAATTCTGCATAAGATTATGAGGGGAAGAAGACTATTTCTACCCCAGGACAGCTTGAGATAGACCAATGTGACTAATTAAAACACATAGCAGATGAAGATGACTTCCTGTAGTTTTTCCTGCCTCTGGGCTTGAAGTGCTCTTTCTGTGAACACCCACAACACTTTTTCTATGTTTAAAACTTTTTAACTGTGTATTGATAGGTGTGTATGTGCCTGCCTCCTCTCCCTCACTAGGATCTAAATTATTTGAGGGTAGGACCTATAGTTTACTTACCTCTGTAAACTCCATGGCAGTTAGCATGGTGCCCTGCACACAGTATAGGCCAAATGTTTGAGAGCACAGGAGAGCGGTGCTAGAACAGGGCCAGGCCGTCTGCTGTAGTCAACAGCCTCATAAGGGGGTGGTCAGTGGTGCATCACACAAATGGAGCAGAGGGAAAAAAGGTCATTCATTGCAGTTGATGTGCAGCAAGCAGAATGAAAGCCAAATTCAAGGTCTGAAGAACGAGCAGCTAGACAGTAAGGGAGGCTACTTTTTAAGAAGTGTGATGACCAAAGGAAGGAGGGTGATAGAGTAGTAGCTTGATTGATGGCTGGATAAAAGCTTTTTTGTTTCTAAGAGGGAAGGAGGTCTTCAGGAAGACTGTAGACTTGGAAGGAAAAAATCAGCAGAGATGATGCAAAATGGAAAGGGAAGCCTTGATGGTTCTGAAATAGGCAGGCCGATGGGACCAGGTCACAAATGGAAAGCCTAACCTTGGAAAGGAGGAAGGGGATTGTATCACTTAGAAGTATGAGGGATGATGAGAGAACTGGTAAGGAGAGAGAACCGTTAAGGTAAAAAAGAGGGAGACTTAGGTTATATGATGTGGCTTAAATTTTCTTGATAAAGTAGGAGGCAAGAACATCTCAGTTCTGGGGGCAAAAGTCTGGGGCTTCAGCCAAATAAAAAGCTAATGAGGTAAAAATGAGAGTCAATGACAGATAAATGAAAGGACTATTGAGTTGAAGAGGACAGCTGTAAATTTGTAGAGGAATCAATCAGCCTAATATTATGACTTTGCATAGCAACGTTTAGTAGGTCAGAGCAACAGAAAGGAAACAAATGGTGGTGTATTAGTTTCCTCGGGCTGCTGTAACAAAGTGCCCAAAACTAGGTGGCTTAAAAGAACAGAACAATTTTGGTGGCTAGAAGTCCAAACTCAAGGTGTCAGCAGGGTCATGCTCCCTTTGATGGATCTAGGGCACAATCTTTCCTGGCCTCTTCTAGCTTGTTGTTTGATGGCAATCCCTGGCCTTCCACTCCAGTCACACGGATGCTTCTCCCTGTGTGTGTTTCTATGTCCAAATTTTCCCTTTTTATCAGGACATAAGTCATATTGGATTAGGGCCCACCCTAAATACCTCAGTCTATGATTATCTCTATATAGACCCTACTGTTAACTAAGAATTCTAAGGTACTAGAGGTTAGGCCTTCAACTTATCTTTTATGGAGGGGACATAATTCAACCCATAGCATGTGGGTCCAAGGGCGGCAAGTGAGCCTGGATAAAGAAATTGAGAGAAAATTAAATATGCTAATGAGAGGATTGGGCCCAGGCTGGGAAGGAGGCAAGTAGAGTCAGAATTCTGGAGATCAAGGGCTTGAGTAACAGAGTTGAGGTTTAGGGTTTGTAGACAGGGAGTTAGAGGGAAAAGCTGGTTCAGCAGGAGTCATGGGGTGAGAGAAAGGGAGGATTGGAAGAATGGCACATCAGGTTCTAAGCTCTTGGATTAGTGATATGAGGCTGGAGGTTTGGTTGTGACTATGGTAGGTCAAATACAGGGAAGGAACTTGTTACAGTTAAGGTCATCCCTGGAGGCCAGGATACTGAGAGCAGTTTCTCCATTCCACATGGAAGAAATATAGAAGGTAATATCAGGAAAAAAGGACAGAGGACAACTGTGGTTAGATTTCACAATCATCCAGGACCGTGGAAGGGTATCTGATAGCTCAGAGATCAGAGCCTAGGGAAAGGGTGGCAGATTGGAGGGGAAGACTCCCTAAGGGGAGCTTCCTGAGAGATCGGAGTGCAAGTGGTAGGAACCCCAGGGAATGGGAGTAGAAAAACTCCTCCTGGGCATCAGGACTGGAAGTAAAGTGTGATAGGGACAGATGAGGAGGAAAAATGAAGGCAAAACTATAAGCTAGATTCTTCATGCGTGATGGCCATTCCAGAGCAAAAGTTGCCTTTTGATTTATCTTGAATCTTCCTCTTGATAGAACGAGGGAGTGGCTGAGAAAGCCTTGCTCTGGATAAACCGAAATGTCAAAACTCACTTTAGGTCATAACTGTCTAAGTTAGATCTGGCTTTGCTAGCCTACAGCGCCCCGTGTGGGACACTGACTGCAGGTGTGCAAGGGGCAACGCGCGGGGTGAGGGAGAGGCAGTGCCGGCCTGACTGCAGACCCCTCATTCCAAATTGGAGTTCCTGGTACCTCCCTCACAGGGGTGCTGGAGGTGCTGGCACACAGTATGTCCTCGAGAAATGTCAGTGACAGTGGTGGTGGTTGTTATAAATGCCACAGTCTAAAGAAGGGGGAAATGAAAATATGTTGCTCAAAATCACAGTGACAATAATGATGATGAGACTCCCTATGTCTCTCTCTCCCTTCCCCAAAAGATAAAGAATGTACCTAAATGATGCCAGAATATTTATTTCCACAGGTTCTGGATAAAAAAGCACAATCATGAATAAAAAAAAGGATACCACTGTACTTAAAGGCAAAATTACAGAGCAAACAAGAGCTGCCCCCAAACCCATTCACAGAGAAACTTCAGGAAGGAATTGTCTGCCTCCCAAGTTTCACATCCCATCTTTCACTTTCTCCAACTTCTCTGATGGAAATGTGTGTTCACAAATTGTATGTGTGCGTGTGCATGCACAAGAGGCTCATTTACCTACTTGATGAAAGAGCTGAGATAATATTTTTTGGGAAAAAAAGTGACTGCAACATGATGGAGAAACTTTTAGTCAAGGCGGCTTCACAACTAGGGCTAGCTTTGTCCTCAAGAGCCCTTACATTCTTAAAATACCACTATAGGTTCTCGAAATTTTAAAGCCAGTGGGTATTGCATTCGATCCTGTACTGAACTTCTTCCAGTTCAGGTCTGGTACATTGAGAAAGTGGGGATGTGTGGGTACCCCACACCCAGCTCAGGCAGAGAGCTTGTACTAGAGAGAAGAGGGACAAGATCTCAGGATGTGAAGTCTGCCTCGGCTGGGAAGAGAGAGACCATACAAAAACCTGTGCTCGAGACCTGATAGTTCAACCATGGCCTCTCCCGCCACCATCACGAGGCATCAGAGGAACTTTCAATATTCAAGATTGATCGCTGTCCCCCAGGAATTCCATAAGCCTTAAGAGCCCCATTTAAGGTATTCAGCTGGTGGCTTCAGTCTGACTGCTAGCCAACTGCACAGTTCCACAGCCCTTGGAACTAGGGCTAGGCAGTCTGGATGGGCAGACTTAATATGTAGAGCAATGTGGCTTTTATACCACAAGTGGCCTGCTTTAAGAAAAGGAGAAAACAGATGTAGGAAGCTGAGGCTGCCATCCCAGTTACGATGATTCTCATGACGGGGTCTGGTGACGTCCTTGTGGCGGGGCTGGCGCCCTGTCAGGCAGAAGCCTTTGCTGCTTTCCGAGCCTGATGCTCCTGCTTTGCCCTCTCCTTCTGCTCCTGTTCCCTCTGAATCAACTGTACCCGCTCCAGATGCCACTGCTGCAGCTTCTGCTCATAGGTGGCGATGTCCTCTGCTTCACAGGTGGGGAGCTGTTCTTTGATAAGCTGGGTGGTCAGGGTCAAAAGGCTTCCTGACTCAACCTTGCCCAGAGCCTGAAGTTTAGAATGTAAGGCCTGTTGAGAAGAAAGGAAAAAAAGGGGGCGAAGCGGGGAGAGTGCAGATGGGAGCAGAATACAAAAAGAAAAAGAGATTAAGTCACAACATCTCTGCACATTCTGCTTCCATTTTGTTGGAAACCTGTCATCAAGACCCTGTTACCTTTTGTTCCTTTTTTTTTTTAGCCTAACAGTTTTTCTAAGATGCACTACATGTGATTTCTCTGCCTTTACTCACAAACAGTAAACAGAACTCCGTATGCTGTGATTCCTTCTGTAGTTTGTTTTAAACCACAAAGACTGCACAAGTATAACAAATCTACATTTCCACTTTGACCTGCACCAAACCAAGCAGCAAACTCCAAGAACAAAGAACTCTAAGATGCAAAATTTTCGGCAGAGGCAGCTGATAAACTGGAGGAAGTGCATCCATATCTTTTCCTTCAGAATAACTGAGATAAATGTTGGCCTAACGTGTGTTCCTTTCAACAGATGGAAATCATTTCAAGGATTTCTCACTAATGGCATGCTAAACAGCTCCCATGAGTGCTTGCACTATTCGAAGCTTCCACCTGCTGTGCTCACTGAAGGTCAGCCTTGCATACTGACTGCTTACAGCTCCATCTGAAATGGCAGCTTGGTTTGTTCTGTATTGTATTTCTGGAGAAGTAAAGCACTAAAAACACTAATCTACTTAAGTGCTTCAAGATGTAGATCATCAGAGAGAGCCACTTATGGCCCCAGCTATAGCTTATACCACACATCCCCATGTTCCACAAACGAATGCAATTTACTAGCATAGCTGACAAGGCCTGTCCAATTGGGGAGGGGGCGAGGGAGGAAGGGGAGGCAGAAGGTAGGCAGGTCCGTGGGTTTTAAGGAGCAGCCAGAGGCCTAATGTAATGGGTCCCAAACAAATTACCTGAGACTAATAAAAATCAGGCAGTGGAAAGAAAAGGAAATGTAAAATGAAAATTAATTCTTTCAGGTATCATCTTCCATGTGATTTGAAGCCAAGGAGACGACTTGGGACATCAGAATAAGGACTCAACTCTGAGTCAGAAAACTTTTGTTCAAATCCAAAGTCTATGGGCTGGTTTCTCTTAGCCTTTGGTATCATGTAACATGGGATGAGCAGTATCTGCCACCCAGAGTTATGGTGAGGATAAATGAAATGCAGTGGTGCCTAACACACAGGTTGCAGTCAAGAAATATTTGTCTTTTTTTTTTTTTTCCTCCTAAAAACCTGCCTGCATTTGTGGAAGAGGGCTGAGAATTTAATGCAGACACAGATTTCTATTCCCTGAGATTAAATATATAAGAAATAAGAGAAAGAGGTAATTTTTAAGAGTGGTATGACAGACTTGGCCAATATGAATAGGGTAAATGATAATCTATGGGGCTAAGTCAATTTTTTTGTGTTTTAGCCTTTCTAAGTATGCAAGGTTAGGCAAAATTAAGAGGAAAGAACAGGTTATAAATTCTTAACCTAGCCCTACTGCTAATTCTCTGTGTACCTTGGAAACATCGCTTAACTTTTTACGGTTTTCAAATTATTAAAGAAGGAAGATGACCAATGCCCTTACAGAAATACTGGGAGAAACAGCTGCTAAAAGCACAATAGAATCCTCCTTAAATTAAAACATAGGGAAATAGGTCTCCCATAGCTGGATCAATATAGTTACTGAAAAGATTTAAATGTAATAATCTGGCAAAATTTACATCTCTCTGTTCCAAAGTGATATAATAGGTCAGCTGGCATGGATGAAAACATTTTCTGCTTCATATGAAAAATTCTCCTTCAGGCAGCATGTTTTTTGTTTTATTTTTCCACAAAATAGACGAGGAACAAAGCAAGAAAGAGGCCAAGGGTTTAACCTTTGAACAAGGCTCTTCTTCCCTGACTGATCATGGAGCATTTTGGGATATACAGTTGAAAGCTACCAAGGTAGCTTGCGTGCTCAGGGCTGCTCTGAAAAGCAGGAGTGGAAACTTGTTTACATCTTCCATGTAGTACAAGAGAGCATTTCTCAGGGCCGTAGTGCACAACACAAAGCCGCCAGAGATGAGTAAAGGAAGATGCCTGAATCTTTCCTCTATACCTAAATGTGGCTTTGCAATTTCTATCTATGTTTCTGGATTATCAAGCATGTTTAGTGCAATATGGAGGAATGATCAGATTGCCACCTGGGGTTGGAGTCAGGTGATTGCTATGAGGAAGCAAGTTATTACCCATCCATCAGGCACATGACAGGGATGAGGGGGTAATGACATGCTGCCTTAGGGAACAACGCTGTGACCCATTAGCTCAAGTACAAAAAGGAGCACAGAAATTCCATTTGTTTCTTTTAAGACCACTTCCTGTGTGAAGCAATAAAAATGTAATTTTTGATGTCAGTTTTTAATGCCTCTGTGTGTGACATTGATGCATGAAAGGACTGCTTGTCCATCACCATGGCATGACAGAGAGGCATGTTTAGCAGCTAAGAGGGACTGAGTTCTGCTCTTTCTCACCTGAAATCGTTCCAGGTATTGGGGAAGCTTGGACTGTTCAGGTTCCTCCACGTCCAACTGCTCCACCAGTTCTGACCGCTGGCTGTCTTCCCCTTCTTGGGGCTGTTCCTCCGGAGACCCATGGGCCGGAGCAGTCAGAATCTTCAGTGCTCTGTCCAGCACATCAAGCTGTGGAGCAGAAAGAGGGGCAGGGGACTAATCAGCCGGTGGCCCTGAGAGCACACAGTGAAGAGAAGCTGGAGAAGGGCAAGGAAGAAAAAAACTGGGATCTGCATGGTTTTACATTAAAAACACCCTGTCATAGGCACGGAAAACTTAGTACAAAACAAATGGTACAAATTAGCAAGCTCAGAATTATTTGTATATGAATCAGCACAATGGCATTTCATTTCACTTTTAATCAACTAGGCAGGAATCCAAGAATTATGCTCAATGGACGGGAAAGAACCCCACTCCCCTTTCATGTGTTTCTTCCTCAATCGGCTTGGAAGTGGGAGAAAGGGAAAGAAAAACCAGTGCAGACCACAACCAACAAAGGGCCATAGTGAATGCACAGTGCGGCTGCTGAATCCAGGTGAGGGCCTCCTCCTGAGAAAGATTGTAGCTCACGGGGTATCTGTAAATTAGGGATTGGCGCAATCCACATAAGCTGCTGGCAAAGGCCAGACAAGCACACATGAAATTCATTTTAACGAGGTGATGTCTATGACTAAGAAAGTAAGTAAATTATAAAACAGAGAGTTTCTTTTTGCTTTGACCCCTCCCCTTTACCACTTCACTTTGGGACACACTTCCCTTGGCCCACAGAGGGCCTAACCATTAGATATAGGACAGGAACCATCTAAACGTCAGCATTAACTCCTGTTTGGACATCAATTAATTCTGTCCATGTCACATCAGAACAAAAATCCAAAAAATACTCTAAGGCCTTTTAATGCCACTAATACATTATACCCAAAGCTGACACATATCCCATTCTTGCTGACATCTAAATCACATTCCTATTAAGTCAAAACACAAAGAATGCAAATCCAGCTCTGATTGGAAAGAATATATCCTTGGCAAAGAATTTATGTATAATTTTGTGTTTTAAATCACTATCACCGACAATAGTAGTGTTAACTGAATATATATTTAGAAATGTGTATGCTTTATTTGGTATAAATGCTTGGCAAAAAACCATAATGATTCACTAGACATTAGTATGAGGAGCCAGTACCAGACGTGTGCATCTCATGACTAAAATGAAAGCCAAGGGGTGAGTCCTAGTGATCAGTGTCAAGGCAAAACAAATAAGCAGCTCAAAGTTAACTTTTACACCCTGGTCATAAAACAACCAATGTCCTTCTAGGCCACACTCTAACTACAAAACTGCTTGGACAGAAGTGGACACTGTGGCTCCCTATGGGCCCTAAGATGCTACGTTTCCTATAGCCCGAGCTAAGTCTAGTAACGTCACAGTGTCAAGAGTCCTATATGACTAGGAGAGATGGGCTTTGGGGTTGGTGGCAGGACAATTTCCTAGTCCAGGCAGAGTGAACTCCTTAGAACTCTGAAAGGAACATCTGATTTAGATCACTTTAGCATCATGCACTCACCATGGAAGGCTTTAATGGAAGGAAAGGAAGACTGTGCCATCTCTAGTCTCCAGGTTCATTTCTTGAGGGATTTATGGGGGAAAAATTTATCATGTAGTCTCCCAGGACTACAAAGGCCAAAAATTTTAAACGAAATCTTAATCTCTCTCGAGCTGCCATGAAGATTTTATTGGGGGGGAGGGGAGCAGTGGAATAGGCAGTATTTTATTGAACTCAATTTGAATTTCAGGGGAGGGGAATAGTTTTCCTACAGATAGTGAGCTATACAATCAGTATTAATCTTATTTTTTGGAGCTTTTTGTCAGGAACATTGAGACTGTGGTCTTTCCTTTTTCATCTGGATAAATACATGATTCTACAGAAATAAAGAAAGTAGTGGGAGGGGTAAGACAATGAAAACAAATTCAAAGCTTGACTTATGAGGACCAGGAGGTGGCTCAATCCCAGTGAGTAAGGGCCAAGGAACATACCGCTTCTTTACACAGCTTTCCATCTTCTGGGGAGGAGGCTACCTTCTCCATCACTTGAAGGGCTCTGTCAAGGTAGCCTGGTTGCCACAGCAGGGGCATGTTATGGTACACAGCCCGCAGTCCTTGCTGCAATTCCACCTTCCCTGTGGCCGAAAGAAACAATAAAGAAAGCTCGGCCAAGCCTTCCACCATGTCTGAGACTGAGGACTTGAAGGAGCAAGTGAACATTCACCTGGCAGCTCTAGAAACAAAGATAATTTCAAATCTGTACCTAGAGCCTCACTCTATCCAGCAACCTGGTGATATTTCAGATAGATGATGCAGAATGTGGTAAATTTCACTGTATATGTTTTGAATATAACATTTTATGAACCTGTATTTCTTCTTTTTCATTTGAGCTGATGGAGGTTATCATGAGGATGTCTGAATCACAGGGCTGAGGAAATTTAGAGAGGCTGATATCTGCCTCTAAGAGGAGCTACTATTATGAGTCAAGAAACTGAAATATATTCTTGTTTTAAGAACAAAATCTTCCTCGGAAAAAGAAATTCTGAAACTTCCCTACAGTGAAAAATCTTGTCAATATCTGCAACATTCCCTGCCAGGAAACATTTGACATTTTTCGACCATCCTTATGAAAAAAAATTCTTATTTTGCAACTTTCCTTTATTTGAACTTCATCAACACTTAAATAAAGTTTTCATCATCCCTTTGGATCTCTGGCCATGAATGCTTCTCTTGGTACCTCAAACCATCATCACTGGAGCTCAAGATATGAATACCAGATAACACAGTCTTCTGCTGGAGAGAGGGGCTGGGCTGTCTCTGCACTTCTGTGGAACAGAAGCCCTCTCTGCACTAATGACCAAAGTCACCTTGAGCTGCTAGGTCTTAAATCCACCTTCACTTATCTTTCCTGGGAAGGATTTGGGAAAGCTGTAGGAGGACATAAATAGACAAAGCTTATCAGGTGACAGCTAATTTTAGAGCTTTAAGATGCTTGGGGCTAGACTGCAGTCACATTCTGGGAAGCTGCTTCCATCTGGGTTGAGTGAAGCTGCACAGCGCATGACACAATGAGAGCAAAGAGCTTTTGACCTGATGGCTGCCAGTCCCAAAGCAACGGGCTTCCGGGCCTCCACTCAGAAACAACAGCAAAGCACATGGTCTTAGCCCTGACAACTTCGTGAATAATTCCTGCAGCAGAATAGTCTTAAATGCTAATCTGAAGGTAAAAACATGAAAATCCATAGCAAAAGTAGATGGCAAAAAAGAGGAAAATGATTTTTGTAAAAAAGTGGTCAATTCTTTCTGATATCTGATAGCCAGTCTGATAAACTCTGAAATTCCTGAGTCAGTTTATGTCAGAATCAGCATCTGAGAATGCCACACTCCACCTTGTTGGTGAAGATCAACCTCAAAAGCAGACAAACTGCTATAACTTTGATGATTTAAAAAAAAATGAAGGTAAGCAGAAGCAACATATAATCAAGAGAAGGTGCTTTCTCAAATGCCTATCACTTGAGAGAGGATGAAAGAGTAATGAAATAATATGCTTTTAATAAATTTCTGTAAAACGAGGCACCTTTAATGTTGAAAGTTATCTGCCCAGATTCTGCACAGCCCAGGCTCTGAGGCCATTCCTCGAGGCCTTTGTCTTCCTGACCTGTCAGATTTCAATGCAGTTGGGTCCCTAAAGTAAAGCTGCCGTCTCTCCTGCTTGGCACAGTCACAGTGTACCAATGAGTCACCCTCTGTTTTCCCAAAGTGCTATTCGTTGTGCTCTGAGTTTCTCTTCCCTCACCTGAAAATAATACCAATGACAGGACTTTAACCCTAACTCTTAATTTCTTAATTCCTAAACTTTAGGTCTAAAGAGAAAGATCTTTGTTAATACTGAGAAAGACTACTGGCTGGTTCTCCCAAAAGAGGGCCAGAACTTTCCTTTCTCTATCCCTTCCTCACATTGATTACCACTAAATATAATCCATGGCCACCAGCGCCAGTTCTCACCTTGCCAACAGTGACAGATTTTCAGAACCCTCTTATTTTCTTATGTCGGAACTGTAAGGCTATCAAAGTCTATTTTTTTTTTTTTGAGCCTCAAAATGAAAACTGTATAGGAATTTCACTAGAAAATTTAAATCAAATGATAATTCTATGATGAAGTAGATGAATGCATTGATTCTACCTATGAAGCACGGTATTTGGAAGGATCACTTAGCTTACCTAGAAGTGCACAGCCATACAACTGGGAACTCCACCCCACTGGGTTCTTTTGCTTTAGGCCCAGGAGTAACAAGGATGCACCAAAGTTCCTCTCCTCTTCCCACTGCAACAGAATATACCAGATCACAGTCCAGACAAGCAATGAATACTGTATGCAAAAATGTAATTTTTAATGATATGGAGGAAAAGAACATGCTATATAACACTAAGTTAAAAGAGCAAAATAATAAAACTATAGGTACATTATAATCCCAATATTTTAAGTGAAAGGTACTTATGTTTAATGAAAAATACAGAAAAGAAATATGTAATATGTCAACAGATTTCTGGATAATAAAATTAATTTTTGTTTTCGTCTTTGTACTTTTCATAACTTTCCAAATTTTGAGCAATGAATAAGAATTCTTTTTACAACCAGAGAAGCAAAACAAAACAGAAATAAAGTACACTCTGGACAAACACTGTCTTGAGACAATCAATAAAGATTTAACATTGTGTCAGTCCCATATTCATTCACATGGACATGACATGATGGAGCAAGCTTTTGAATTGTAACAATTTGGCAATGATAGGACTTCTACTTCACAGAGTTAAAATAAACACAACTATTACATTGCTTTAAGATAGATTTGTGCCCCTCAAAAACAAATTAGGCAATCAGAAACACTTAGTGATCATTTTAACCCAGGGTGCAAAATTATACTGCAGTAAAAAATTACACCTCAATAAAACCAGAGTCTTTTGAGACACGAGAAAAAAGGGGCAAAAACACAAGCATTGTTAAGCCTGCTGCAGAACAGCAGCAGCAGCAGTGACAGGGGCATCTCCGGGAAAGCAGGGCCCAGAGGAAGCCTTGGCAACTCCCTAGACCTGCGATCTTCTTGGTGCCGTCTGAGTCCCCATGGGCCTGGGCCCCGGCTCTGACTCGGAAATACAGAACACAGGCTCAGGTTGCCCTGCACTGGTCTCTGCACTCAGGGCCCAGGGAGAGGCAGAGAATGGAGGAGACGGCAGGCTGCAGTTGCTTTGGGGGGAAGGGAGGCTCCCCAGGTGTTAATGAGCGCCCAAACCTTTTTACAGGGAATGGCCTTTCTGCAATAAAAGTGTGATTTCCTAAGGTCTGAAAAAAGCAAAGACCTTGGGAGAAAACAAAACCTACCCAGGCACTTCTGCAGCACAGATAAGTAAAATTGTTGGTAATTAAGGACCGGGTCATTTCACTTTCGAAAGCCAATCACTCTAAGGTTTAATTTTCCCCCACATAAATTGCATAAAAACGGGTCTAGTGAATAATAAATAAGGAGCCTTAAAAACATTTTTTATATTCTTTAGGGAAAAAAATGATCTATAGCAGGGGTCCCCAACCCCCAGGCCGCGGACTGATACCAGTTAGCGGCCTGTTAGGAACTGGGCCGCACAGCAGGAGGTGAGTTGTGGGCAAGCAAGCGAAGCTTCATCTGTATTGCATTTGCAGCTGCTCCCCAGTGCTAGCATCACAGCCTCAGCTCCACCGGTTATCAGGCATTTAGATTCTCATAGGAGCACTGGTCCCTGGTGCCAAAAAGGTTGAGACCACTGTTACAGTATCAGAATGCAACAGAGGCTAAAAGCCAAATAAGCAGTATTCTTGCTGTGCTAAGAATTGAACAGGGTGGTAATGGCGATTAGATTGGTGATACTTCTAAAAGGACTTTTAAAAAGATGAATGAAAATAAAAAATAAAAATAATTTAGTGTCTTAGAGGTTTTTTTGAAGATTGTCTGGGAATAACGCAAACACTGCTAAAGTATTAGGTCTCTTCCAAGCTGTTAGCTTCTGTAGTGTGTACTACCACGGACTCGGTCAAGTGCTATCTCACCAATGAATGTCAAGGTTTTTCCATTTTATACTTCTAGTTCTTCCAACAATACAAAACAGACCCTCACTTCCCCTCTTCGCCATGCTCCACTCCCCTTCACAGTTAGACATCTCAAAACACTTGCCTATACTTGCTGTCTTCTTCCTGCATTTCTAACTCATTCCACAGTCCACTCCTATTTCCTTTCCTGATCCATTATGGAAACAAAGGCTACAATTTAGTGCCTTCATGCCACTAAATTCAACGAAATTTCTAAAAGTCCTCATCTTACTCAGAAACATTCTATATTGTAGATCACTTTCTCCCCATGGTTTTAGTGGTCCACACATTCCTGATTTTCCTTTTGGCTCTGTGGCTCATTTGCAGACATTTATACATGGATGTATAAATTACATCTCCAGTCTAGATCTTTCCATTAAGGTCCCAATTTCCCTTAGAAATCTCTTGACTATTTCAACGGTATGTCAAAATTCAACACGTTCGGAGCCAAATTAATGATTTTCGTCATAGAAACCAGTCTTCTTTTAGAGTTCCCTTTGCAAACACATGGCAACTCTTCTGCCCAGATACACAAACAAGAAACTGAGGAGATAAAATTTGACCCCTACATTCCTGCCTCCACATCTAGTTCCTCATCATGTTATTTACCTCCCAGATCTGTCCATCAGCTACTCTCAACTCCTCCGCCACATTCTGCTCCCCAAGCTACCATCACCTCCTGCTCAGACAACCATAATCACCTCCTAGGTGCTCTGACAACAGCCGTCCCCACCACGCTTCAATCTCTTAGGCACGTTACAGCCAGAGGCATCTTTCGAAACACAAATCTGATCATATTACCCCCGACTCTGCTTAAAACTTTGCAATGGCTTCTCAGTATTTTTAGGATGAAGACAATATGGCTTAGTGTGACCGACGTTATCTTCAACCCTGTCTCAGCCCATGTCCTTCCTGCCATTCTCTCTATTGCAGCTACATTGATTGTCTGTCTTCCTGTCTTCTTCCAGCCCCTTTCAGCTCTTCATGTCCTTTCTGCTTTGGGGCTTTTGCACATATTATTTCTTCTTTTTGGGCTTTCTTCCAATCTTCAGCAAGTTATTTCCTATTCATCCTTCAAATGTTAACCCAAGAAATAGTTCCTTAGGGAAGCCTTTCCTAACCTATCTAAGTTTAAAACACAAATTAGAATTCTTCACAATATAGGTTTTTTATAGAAAGAAATCTTTGTAGTGTACATTGTAGCCATAATTTTATATGTGTGTTTGTTTTGTTGTTTTTAAATGTCTATACTTCTTAGATTGTAAAAAGGAAATATTTGCTCTCCATTGTATAACTAACACTAGCAATGTATGAAATGTCATAGGTGCTCAATATATATTTAATCAACTAATGAATGTGGAATATGCTGTAGGCTATGACACTCAACTTAGAAAAGCAAAACACACCATAAATTCTTTAGAATGCAGGCTGGACTTGATGACCTTTTCGGTTCCTACCTAAAGTAGTACTTTTTTGATGTTATATATGGGTTAAGGACAGACTATAGGACCAGACTTTCTGGTTTTATGAGGTGGCTTCAAGCTACCGACTGACATCTCTGTGTCCCAGTCTTCTCATCTGCATAGAGTTGTGAGGATTAAAAGCATAAATAAGCTTAAAACACCAAGAACACAGCCTGGTATAATGTAATAGCTGTTTAAATATTAGTTTTGTTATCACTGTTGTTATCCTTTGGATAGCAATGAATAATGATTAAATACTTAACCTAAGGGATAAAACTAAAACTTGGTATTCAGGATTGACCCAGAGTAACCTTAGGAAAATACTGATGTAAATTAAAACACTGGTATTTAATACCTGAGTTGTGGTCAGGGTCAGGTGACTCATTGCTTCTTTGATATGCCATGTCCAGCTCTGAGTGTCAGTTACCTATTTCTGAATGTATGAGGTGCACTCAGCCTAGCTCAGGTTTCAAAATGTGCCTAAGGACTTTCACTTGAGATTCTCTCAAGTGGAGAAACATCCACTTTGTTAGAAACCAGTAACTACAATGTGCAGAATGAACTCATTCCTGGTTGTACACAGCCACAGAGCTGCACATTAGATGCTTTTTTCCAGATTCTGCGAGCCAGGGTTTCATCTGGCCACCTCCTCCCTACTGAGCAGCCACTACTTGCTTTTCCTAAGACTCTTGGTACTGTTTAAGATAGATCACTTACGCTGAAGTCTGTCTTCTTTGCCAGGCAATAGTATAAAACATGGAGGGAGAGAAGTTGGGTGGAAGTTACTTCAAAAGTTTCTTGCTTCATGACCTCAAAAACTACAGATAAAGCATCTGGCAAGAAGATCAAAGTGAGAACAAGAGGAAATTAGTAGCAGGTAACATCACCAAATCTGTATTTAACTATAAACGCTCTTAAAAACTAGGATGTAATAGGAAAATAAGCAGAATTAAGAAGTAAACAAACAGAATTAAGAAGTAAAGAACTAGGAGCAGTTCTTAGTTCTTCCACAAACCAGCTGTTTCCCAAACCTTGAGCTTCTATTGTACATATTAGTATGTATTAAATCAGGTTCCATTGCACCACTGTCCTCAAGGACATTGAATAAACCACTTAATTTATCCCAGTGTTATCTTCACAAGGATAAAATACCATTTGTCCCAACTATTCCAAAAGGTAGGTGGACAGTCCAACAAGATAATACATATGAAAACGCCTCATAAATTGAGAAGCAAATTTAAGGCTTCATGCCCACTGGCTAGAAGAGATAAAGACATACAGAAAGGAAGCAAATGTATTTTCCAGGTCATCCTGACAAGCAGAGCAGGGGTTGGGCTTACTGTCCCATTTTGTGTTCTGGCACCTTCTCCCTCTTAGGGTAAAAAAAAAGATAAATGCTAGAAGCAATCCTAAATCCCAGGTATTATTTCAAAGACAGAAAACTGATGACTATAAAAAGGACAATCAAGCTCAGTTTAAAAGAGTTGAATGAAGGGAAGGGAAAATGCACATTCATAAATTATAGCCCCTGAGTGTAATATACGACACATTTGTTTCCACATGAACGCAGGTCATTAGGAGATCGGACCCCGAGCTATGTTTATTTTCACTCGGTATTCCACAACATGGATGGAAGCCATGAAAATCAAGTTCAAACAATTTCCTTCTCTTAATGTTTGTTGTTAAATTAGAGAATGTTAATATTAGTTTAAAATGCAGTGCCTGCACATAATAACCACAACAAATATTTCTAACTAACTGATTGAGTTGCTCTGTTAACCAATTTTTGCATACACTCATAATTACAAGAGTTAGCACTGATTTGCAGCTGTTCCCAGCCAGCTGGTTTTGTACATGTTGTCATGGTTCTGAAATAGACCACGGGCAAGAATTTCTATGTTCTTTTCACAAATGGAGAAAGTGAGATGGACAGGCAGACCACTAAGTCATCTAGTCTGTCAGGAGCAAAATAAGGACCTGGAACAGATTTAAAAAAAAAAAGAAAAAAAAAAAACAAATAAACTAATATTTTAAAAGAACACAATTAAATCTAAAAATTTGGTTTTAAAAAAACTAGATTTAGTTTTAACAATTGTTTACAACTGAATCCAAAATTACACATGAAAAATAAATCAAACTGATTTTATCTTTTATTTATATTCAACATTTTAGTCAGCTTGGGAAATAAAATTAGATTGGAGTAGATAATTAGTTTACTTTTCTTTCATAATCATTTACATACTTTGATATTTCCTATCCTAATACGTATGTTATTTTCTGTTTTTGCCATAAATGATAAGTCTTTATCAAAATTTTATTTTTAAAAATCCTCAATATTATTTATTCTGTATTTAGCAAAAACAAAACAAACAAACAAAAAACCTCCCTCGATACTCCCAACATACCTTTTAACGAGAGTGAAGGGAGAAAACCACTCCTACATAATTTTCCAACGATATGGTAATATAGATTCTTAAATCTGATGTTCAGAGACTAGATTACGAAAATTAGATTATGTAAAAGCCAATTATCTTTTAGCTGAATTCAGGAAATGCATGTTTAAAACTGAGTAAGAAATGACAACAAGGGATAATTAATATTTCGAAAAATAATATGCAGTGAATACCCTCTGGCAGTGGGCAACTGCAAGTTTCATGAGAGAGAAGACAGCAGAGATCCAGAGGAGAGGAGACAGGAGCCCACACTAGGGGCACAAATGCCCAATCTCCAGCCTAATCACTGAGTACTGATGCGATGGAAAAGGCCAAGGGTGCTGGCGTTCAGGGATAAGGGGATGGAACCAAAGACGGGACTGCAGATGACATAAATGCAGAAGTGACCGCAAGCCCACATCCACGTTCCTGAGGTAGTAACTGCCCTAACACAGGAGTGGCTCCCTCACTGCTCCTCAGTACCAGGCCTGGATGAAACGGTGGAAAATGAAAGCCAGTGTGTGTCTACACTATGGCAAGACCTCCTCTCTCCTTCCCTGCCTGCACAGCTACAAAAACGAGCACGCTGTACTAGAATTTCCCCTCCATGGGAGCCTGGCAGGGTCCCGCCTGACTGCTCTGCAGGCTGCTGCAATACCCATCTTTTCTTGTCCTCCCTTATTGCAGCTAAAGAGCCGTTTTAAATTAATTTCACAGGATCAGAGAATTTATGTTACAGATGAGGAAACAAAAGCTTAGGGAGGAGAAATGACTTTCTTTCATAACGAATGCACAGTTTTTTCCAGGAAAAGTCAACGGATTTTATAGTTTTATATTTTACATAATACAACAACTGTAATTTAAATAAAACAAAGTTGACAAATGGAGAAAAAAAAGGCAAACTAATAACAGCATCACTATAATCTTAAGTAGCCATGGAAGTTCAGGCAGGGTTTATTCCTTAATTAAATTCATGTTTCTTTGCTTAGAGATATGAACAAAGAAACTTGAGAAACGCGGAGTAAAAGAAATCTGGATATGATTTTCCTATCTGGCTAAGTGGCATGATAAACCAACTATGAATCTAGTCCTGATTGAAAGAGTGATGTAAAGAGATATTACGAAATAAAAAAGAAAAGTGACTACATCTACTTCCTTTGGGAGCTGAAGCCTCAGTATAAATGAACCTGGGTTTGGTTTCTTACCTTTGTAATTTTCCTTCTTTATGAAATAATCCATCAGTAAATTGAATGTAAAGTTATCTGGAAAAATTCCATATTGAACCTATAATGAAAGTGAAAATAAAAGGAAAATAAAAAAATATCCATTTTCACTCAACTTATAACATACGCTTATGTATTTTATTCAGGACAAAATTTGTCACCATTAGCTTTCAAATATTTGACTATCATTTTACAGCATCTGTGACAGTGAAATAGAAGCTATGACTCATGAGGTTTGGTAATCAGGGTGAGAAAGTTGTGAGGGGGTGTCTGATGTAAAACCATCGATACGTGAAAAATAAAAATAACGCCTCATCGCAGTTTAAAAAAACAAAAACAAAAAACAAACAAACCACACCAAACCAAACCCCCCCACATATCTACTGGTTCAGAGGTTCTTTTTATAAGGTATAAATATCAATGCAAAAAATGGATTTCTATGGAAAAGAACACATTATCACATGATGTAGCATTTTCTGGTCCTTAGACTGTTTTTTCCTCCAACTTTATTGAAATATAATTGGCATATAATGCTGTGTAAGTTTAAGGTGTACAACATGATGAGTTAATATACATTAGACTGAGAAATGATTACTACAGTAAGGTTAGTCAACATACCTATCACCTCACATAATTACCATTTTGCTGTGGTGGTGGTGGTGATAAGAACATTTGAGACCTATTCTCTCAGCAACTCTCAAGTATACAATAAAGTATTGTTAACTACTGTCACCACGCTGTACATTCGATCCTCAGAACTTATCCATCTTATAACTGAAAGTCTGTATCCTTTGATCAACATCTCCCCATTTCTCCCAAGTCCTGGCATCCACTATTCTACACTGTTCTATAAGTTTGGCTTTTTTAGATCCCACATATAAGTGAGATCATAGGGTATTTGTTTTTCTGATTGACTTATTTCCCTTATCATGAAGTCCTAAGTTTCATCCAAGTTGTCACAAATGGCACAGGATCTCCTTTTTAATAGCCAAATGGTATTCCACTGTATATACTTATTACCACATTTTCTTATCCATTCATTCAACAATAAACAAGTTGTTTCCATGTCTTAGCTCTTGTGAATAATGCTGCAATGAACAAGAGATGCAGATCTCTCTCTGAGATAGTGATAGGTACCAAGAAGTGGGATTGCCGGATCATGACAGTTCTATTTTTAATTTCTTGAGGAATGCCCATACTGTTTCCCATAGTAACTGCACTAATTTACATTCCCACCAATAGAAGATAAGCATTTCCTTTTTTTTTTTTTTTTTTTACCACATCCTTGACATCACTTGTTATCTCTTGTTTCTTAGACTGGTTTTTAAAGACCCAAGAAATATGACAACAAAATATTATTAATCAAGTTCCTAAGATGTCCTGTTCAAAACAGTTGAATAGTTAAGAATCCTGTTTTCTCAAGATGTAGAACCCTTAGCATCTGCCTCAGAATGTTCTAGAAGTGTTTTTAACAATGTAGAGTCCTAAGCTTCAGACTTAAAGGATCAGAATCTCTGGAAATAGAGCAAAAAAACTTCAAGTTTTAGTGGACATCCTATGTGACTTTCATGCACAGTCAAGTTTGACTACTAATGACCTAAACTGTCATTAGTCAAACTTTATTATATATAATAAATTTATTATATATATAATATTTATTATATATAATATCATTTATTATATATAATAAATATATTTATATATATTTATAAATATATAAATATATTTATTATATATAATAAAGTTTGACTAATGACATTATATATATTTTTTTGTTTTAAATTCTTACTTCAGTGGGATTAACTCCTATCCCCCACATTGCCCCATTCTTCCCCAACCAACCACTAGAAACTCCTGAGGAATTTTTTCAAACTATACCCATCCCTTTGGGAGATTCTGATGTGCCTAACCACCCATGTGAATCCCTGCTGAGTTAAGTCACTGTTGGTAGTATGGGATGGCTCGGGTATGCTGAAATGGAAATAAATGTTTAGAAACTATTGTTTAAAAGGCTAGAGCTCATGGGCAGAGTCTGTATTTCTCAAAACAGTCATCTAAATTAGCATTAGTCCCAAGGGGCATGGTAAAAACAAAACATTTTAGTATGATAAATCATTAAAGCTGGTAGGAGCTTTAGAAATCAACTGGTCAGTGATTTTCAACCCTGGCTGCAAATAAGAATGAACTTGAGCGCTTTAAAAAGATACCAATGAGAGATGAACAGGCAGAGCACAGAAGGTTTTAAACAGTAAAACTGCTCCGTATGATACTGTAATAGTACACACATGTCATTATGCATTTGTCCTACTGTAAAGAACGAATTTTGGGTGATTATGTTGGTCAGTATAGGTTCTTCAATTGCAACAAATGTACCATTCTGCAGTGGATCTTGATAACGGGGAGGCTGTGCATAAGTGGGGACAGGGAGCATATGGGAAACCTCTGTACCTTCTCAATTTTGCTGTGAACCTAAAACTGCTCTAGAAAATAAAGTCCACTTAAAAAAATTTTTTTTTAACCAATTAAAAAAAATACCTATGCCTGGGCTCCAGGAAGATCCATTAAATTAGAGTCTTAGGGGTAAAGAAAGCATTTATAAATTTTAAAAGCTTCTTGTGTGATTCTGCTGGGAAGCCAGGATTGGGAATCACTGACTTAGTACAACTCACTTGATTTAGAGTTGCAAAAATTAAGACCTAGAAGGATGAATTATTTGCCTGAAGTTACAGGCAGTTGGTGGAATTTAAGAGATTACAGCCCGGGTCTTCTGACTCCTTGTCCAATGTTCTTTCCACTAAAAGACTAGGAACAGCAGAAAATGAGACAGACTTTTCTGCCTTTCTAGACTCTCCTTGCTTTGTTTTCAAAGAATCTTCTTTTTTGAGTGTGATCTGTGTCATTAAACTCTGAACTGACGAGAGCAGGATTTACTCTATTCCTTCCCCTGGGGCCTAATATTAGATTTATCAGTGAACTTGCTTATCTGCTTTATTAAATATAAGTTTCCTGACAGGACATTGCTCATTTTTATAGATAATGCCATACACAATGCAATGTCTCTCACACACAAACTGTCTGCAATGTCTATTAAGTAAAACTGGGCCCAAGCCATAGAAGCAAAAACTCCCCAAAATGAAATTATTTTCCTTTTGAGTTTTATCATATGAGGTCCAGTGACACTACAGAAATAATACATTTTCATAAATATATTGTTAAAGTCTTTTTATGGGTCAAAATAGTATTGTAGCTTGAGACTCATAATAATAACATTCTAAACTTTTGCTTATTTTGTACTTTATTGCTCGAGGGGAGGAGTCAGGGAATTCAGAAGACATGTTTGAGTAACCTGGGAATACTGTCTTTTAAAAAATGTGTAAGATAGTCTGAATACTATGAAGAGCACATTCCAGCAAAATGGTCTTGTCTTTTCCCCTAAAATTCACCAAAGGAAATCA
Source organism: Rousettus aegyptiacus (assembly GCF_014176215.1). NCBI lineage: Eukaryota > Metazoa > Chordata > Mammalia > Chiroptera > Pteropodidae > Rousettus > Rousettus aegyptiacus. The sequence goes on along the minus strand of NW_023416311.1, from coordinate 71,538,716 downwards.
GACAAAAAATCTAAGGTTTACGGATCAAGAATGAAAGGGCCACCAGTGCAGAGTTCTTGTAACTAGACTACCTTGGCTTCTACCTGTCTAAGTCACTATGCTTGGAAAAGTAGCAGCTCTAGGAAGTTTTATTTTTTAATGTGTTGATTAATTTATATCCAGCTCCATTCTAAAATGGATATCTGAGGGTAAATAATTTTTAGAAGTTATTTCTTGTACCATTTTTGCTGTACTGTAATCGGTTCAAACACCATATCATCTAAAATCAGAAGAACAAGCTGCAAATGCCAGGAAAGCACTCACCTTATTTACAAGGGTATATAAGGCTTTGTCTTGTGCACCATATTTTAGACACTGCCTAATCCAGGTGTGGATAGTCCAGTCTCTCAGGTACCAGCAATTGGGGCTGTGTCGGAATCTAAGTAAAGTATAAGAAGAGAGAAAACTGGTGTCAACCTTAAATATCAATACCAAAATACATCTTTCATTGGCAAGTCCTTTTCTTTGATATTTACAGATGTGCATTTGATGTGACCAAAGACATAAAAGTCAACAGTCGAAAACTTGAGGATAAAACTCATTAACTATAAAAGTCTGAAATGGGAAGGAGAAGGCAAAATAATAACGAACAAAACTATTGTAAAATTTTATTCTTTATTTAACATCCCCTAATTCGAGGTCTTTTTTTAAAATATGAGATTTGTGAGAAATGATTTGGGAAAAATACTAACCATGGTGTTATGTGAATACATATTTCATTAGAAGAAAGATGTGAAGCTGAAGGTGACACCTTAGAATTTTAAAATAAATCAGAGGTAGCAACAAAGACAAATAGAATGCATAGTGACTCTAGAGGAAAATCAACTTTGGGTTACACTGATATTTCTTGTGGTGCTTAGGAGAGATTGGTACACTCTTCACTGAACCAATGGAAAACTAAAAGAAGGAAAAAATAAATATTGAGCAGAATTTAGCGTTCAGGTCCTCCAGGGCTTCGGGATCCACAATCCCATAGCCGCCTTCATAGCTCCATTCTAGCTCTTCAGTCTGTCTCCTCTTGCTTGCTACTGGTCCCCACAAGGTTTTAAAAGACCTAAGCAGTCTAAGCTGAGGTATATATGGCAACAGTATTCCCACAAGGAAATGGAAGTTGGAAAGGGATTCTGAATGTGACTCTTGCCTTGAGTTCACACACATTGGTAGCACTTTGGGTTAGAGTGGCTTCTCCTTGCTTTTGGGAGTCGATGCCACAAGACTGAGTGACAGCAGAGACAGGGACCAGAGACAGGGCTGTCAAGAAGTTCTATAAAGGGCTTTGCGATCCTTTTTTCTGTTGTTCATCTGTTTTGATTGGGACGGATCCTCAAACATCATGTCATGGCAGCTGAAGTCCTCACTTTTTCTTTAACCATTCAGGAAGCAGATCAATGCAATCTCTAGGCCCAAGAAAAAAATCAAACTGTTTTTTTAAAATCAAAAGGCAAGACAAAAAGTTGGAGTGAAAGGATTTTGTGCTATATTTGAGAGTCGGGGTTATAGGCTAATACTAGTGTTTTTCAGAGGTTGAATTATTCAATCCGACCCCTGTTATTTACTACCATCTGCTACTGGGACAGTTGCCTGCTGAACAGATTCTCTGCCACAGTAAAAGCTGAGAAAAAGAGCAAGTGAGAAGCAGTATTTAATTTAGGCTATTTATTGGTGCTCTGGTTAGAGATTTGGCAAAAAATAAGATCTGAAGATGTTTTATGGATTTAAAGTCACCTAACCCTCTCCAGTCTTTCTAATATCTTAGATTTGGCTGGGAAATGTCTCTCTCACTCTTTTCATAGAAAGGCATTAGACTGTATAGGTGCCTGAGATATTAAATCTAATGAGATCCTCTGCATAGAAATAAAACAAAATAGATCTTTTGTTATTTCATGCTTTACCTCAGATTTTAAAATCAACAGTTAAGCTACTTGAGCTCTTCTCTTTGTTACTCTGAAAAATCTGAGATTTAAAGTGTAATAGCCAATAAAAGTTAAATTTATATTTTAAATTAAAAAAGTCAGGTGACATACCAGATCTATTGCCTAACTGTTGGTAATGCTTCCTCATTAGTCTATAACTTCCCCAAGCAAGTAGGGGTGGCAACTGACTTGCTCATCATTGATTCCTCAGCGCCTGACACAATTTGTGGCCCACAATAAGTTTTGAGCAAATAAGAGCTTTAATCAAAATGTATATTAAATGCTAGTATACACGGATCATTTTGTTAACATCTGTGGTATATAAGAAAAACTGTAAATTCTCTGTTTGGGACATTTAAAAATCTCACGACAAAAACAAAGTATACGAACAAAGGTTAACAATAACACAAGGTGGGACGATCGGTGCTCAAACACGGAGGGTACTAATAGGTGTTTTGGTGGTAGTGGTCGTTAGGTTCAGTCTGTTTTTTTCTTTAAAAAACAAACAAAATGAAATAGAAAATGTCAATGATCTCCTTTACCCAAGATTATTTTAAACCCGATCCTCATTTAAAATCTGATCTTCTACCTTAGGATGTCTTCAATAACCACTAAGGTTATGGCTTTTTTTTTTTTTTGATGGACTTTAAAATAAGAGCACCATGACTATATCCAACCAAACACCCCTTTCCCTTACTCATGATTAGCAAACCATTTTCAGGCTTTAAGCAAGAATAACAAAGATCGATAGGACCTAGCTATAAATTTTCAAGGCTCGAACTAAAATCTGTTTAAAGCCATTTTAACTTTTTGAGGCTAACTTCAACATAAAACAGAGAAGTCTTTTCTTCTCTAAAAGCCTTTCTGTCTCACACTTTATTTCAAGACCTTCACAACTAATATAAGCATCTCTGCACTGCAGCTCTTTGAAAGGTTTGTCAACAGACTCAAAGGGGTCTTTAATAAGTCCTGGTATAGGACTGCTTGGTGTGACCTCTGCTCTCTAACACCTTATAATCCAGATACACAACCATGATTAGGACATTTTCAACTAAGTGACAACATTAAATCAATTTAGGGATAAGAAGGAAACACACACGTATTACGGAATATGCTGCCCCAAATGCAATCCCTGCATTTACCAGCCACACAGAAAATAAGCTCCCATCAGTGTTAAAAAAGAAATCGGTTCATAACTTATGGGAGTAGCTACTTAAAATAAATAACTCAAAACATTGGGATAGCAGGGTCTAACTTTGGACAGTGAGTTTGGAAAGAATTCCTCTGTCAATGACTTTTTAAACAGTTCAGACAGATAAAGTTGGGTCCTTTTCAGAAATGCCAGAGATAATATAATAGGCAGGTAAGTCTCTGGAAAGGGTACTTGCCCGGAATAGTTCTGTGGATTGCTGGACCAGCATTCTCCCTTTCAGCCAGGAGTAAGGTAGAGACAAGAACACAACCAACACATTGATTTTCCAATTTGCCTGCAAACAGACTGGTTTTTGTTCTCGCCTGCTCTGACCATCGGTCTGGCAGATTACAGGCGGCCACTGTAGGAGTCCCCTCCGTGCCCCATGCCATCAGCTGTTCCCTCACCTCAACAGAAGCTTTATTATTATCCAGGCCAGCAGTCAGCCGAGCTAGGCAAACCGTGTGAGTGTGGAAAAGATAAACAAATGCAACCCAAATAACCCCAACGATGCTTGCAGTCATAAAGTCAGGAGACATTCTGAGTTTCCAGATGATAAAATATAAGTAAACTTACAATAATTCTAAAGATATGAGTATTTCTTGAAGGAAGGAGGGGCACAAGAAGAAGGATAGAATGAAGAAGTATACTCTCAAGCTCCGGCTCTAGCTGGTATCCCAGGGCTGAAGGGATCTCTCTCCACAGTGCTGAGTGGGGATTCCAGGTGAAGACAGAACTTGCTTGGGAAGCCAACTTATGGCCAATCAATTGGCAGGAATTGAGAAGCTTCCTCTCCTCAAAAATCAGGCTATTAGTCAGGACTTTCCAGGGCATTCACCTGCACAATTATAAGGAGCAATAGCTCTTTCGAGACTGATGTCATCAGGAAGGATAGAAGGAGAGCAGAATCACAGGCTGCAAAATTGACAATGGGGCAAAAGTCTTTGATACCTTAGAGATATCTGAGAGGGGAAGAACAGTTACATAAAAGAATCAAGAGTGAAAAGAAAAACACCAGAGCCTTACCATGACTACGTAGAAGGTACTGTACTGTGTGCAAGTTACATGAGATTTCCTATTTGTAACCAATTTCATCATTTCATTAAAAAAAAAGAAAAGAAAAAAAATGAGATAGTCTTTCTTTTATTTGGGATTCAAGTAAAAGTTCCCATTGTAGGGGAAAGTGGCAATGTTCACCAGCTCTTTCAGTATCACAAACAAAAGTGCTCCTGGCTGAGCAGGGCTAATGCACAGATGCCAAAGCCTGGAGCTCATCTGCTCCACCATTTAGCGGCAGCACTGGCTCTTCCATATGAATGAGCAAGCTTTCCACAACGTTTATCTGATTATGAGAGCCACCATCCTCAAACACACATGAAGCTGTCCCTCCTCCCTTCTGTATCCTGTGGCAACAGGCTTTACAGATGGAAACCTCAGTCCTCAGCTGGGCAGACATGGAGATGGGTGATCGGGTCAAGGCAGGAAAGAAATAATGCCAGGAAGAAAATACAGCTGGCTCCAAAGCCTGTAATGTGGATGGGGGATCTTATCAATGAAGCAAAGTGTATGCAATAATTATTAAAAGGGTTGAGAGCTTTCCTGAATTAGAACCAAAGAAGGTGTCCTGTGATTAAACCAGAATCTGATCCAATCACGGCCATCCACTTTCTCATTCTAAAAGGATAACTTTTTTTTTTTTGCATCCTGCAGGAAATTCGACTTTCATCAATTATTAGTTGCCCCCAACTACCATGAATAAAATGAAATTTTGGTGAAATAATTTTTCAATGATTATTACATTTTTTGTTAAATGTTTAAAAAGGGGCAGATTCGAATATAGGAACTGACAATAAGAAAACAATAGATTAAAATCTCTTTCCTGCTCGAGATCCTCGATTATTAATCTTATAAATAGGGGAGCTTCAGTTAATTTTAACTTTCAACAAACATGTCCTACATGTTTGCAGATAAAATGTCTTTTTCAACAAGTTCTAAGACCTTTTTCTTTTTTACAAGAGAGGTTTACAGATATAATGTATAAACCGTAAAATTCATACTTTCAATGTATAGGTCTATGAGTTTTGACAAATGTGTCCAGTTGTGTAACTCCCGCCACAATCTAGATATAAAAATAGTCTGTCATCCCTAAAAATTCCTTAATGCCTCCTTTGTAGGCAACATTTCCAGGGTTTGCTGGTCAATTTAAGGAAATTTTATACAGATAACCTTCTCAGGTCTCTTTCTAGTTCCACATTTATTACTTTTGTCAGAGGGAAAGCAAATGTTAAACACCACATTTTTATGTGTTAGTTTATAATTTATATTCTGCCAATTTCCAAAAAGAATTTGAAAAAATTTAAACCCAGTTTGCAAGTTGTTTTCTGAGTCCTACACACAGTCATTAGACCTCCTGGCATCCCTGTTTGCCATTGTAAAAAGGGTGATAAGTAAGTGGATTTTTGATAAAGAATAATATAGGCATAGAATTTTGTAAATGTGAAGTGCTAAATCAATGCAGTATAATAACACATTTTTTAAAAGTGAAGATGGATTAAGAGCGGTTTGTTAGCTATCAGGCTCAAAGTCTAAATTTGTCAGAGCCAGAGCTTAAAAATGAGGTCATTAGCATTTCACCTGGAAACATACTGGTATGACACATGAGAAACTACTCTAGGAGAAGTAATCTATTTTCCAAGTCTACTCATGGAACAGAAAGACAGCAATGCCAAGTAGAATATTACGTCCTCAAATTTTTATCTCTTTCTCTTCTCTCTGACCTCCTGGCTGTTGTTCTGCCAGACTGATCTCTCTCAATCTAGAAGACATATTTCTTATTTACGAAATAAGTATGTGCCAGGCACAATGATCTCTATTCTACCCAATTTCCTCTAATGCCAGACTTAAAGATGACATCTCCTTTCTGATACTGAAATAAAGGCACCTATAGATTGACTCTATGCTCTGTTGCTCTTTCTTTCATGGTATATAAAGGTAAAGAGCCTGTCAGAATGAAGCCAATTGTTCTTTGTCTGAAGCCTGTAATGCTATTTTATCATCCTCCAAAAGGTAATGTATGCGGATAATAGAGAAGGATTATTTGTGGGCAGAACAAAAAAAGAAAAAAGTATTTACACTGATTGTGGAGGTGCCCTCTTTGAGATGGCCCAAAAGGAGGAAATCACTGTTTTTGTGGCCAACAACTGACCTATTAGTGAAACTGCACCCAGAAGCACCTGGTGGGGCCACTCCAGCCACTCTAAAGCTGGACTCACAAGTTAGCTTCATGCCTCAGGGAAAGTCACTCAAGGCAAGTTGAAACTAAAGGGAGCGGACCATTAGCTAAGAACAGCAGGAAGTTGAGAAAAATTGGATCTTGGAACCAGTCCTATTTATAAAGTTGTGGAAACTACTTGGTTTGGGCAGAGATAAAGGAAATTTTTCTGGTTTTGAGTAGGGAATCTATGCACAATGACCAAGCTAGTTTTAACAAGACACAAACATTTCCCTATGTCTTCTAAAGTTTTGGCTAGGAATTTCAGATAAATGTCTGCAAAATCCTGAGCAGTAAATACAGTGACTGAGACAGGAAGATGACATATTAATTAATCATTGGCAGGCTGTGCATCTGAATCTTCTGAGGAGAAGAAAGGTCAGGGGAAAAAAAGGAGAAAAACAAAAATACAGAAATCAGGATTTTTGGAGTACTCTAGGCTTAGCGAAATTTCAGGATTAAGTCTGCCACAAAAGAAGTGAGCAGGCGAAGAAGCCCGCCTGGGGGACAGAGCACAGCAGCATAAATGGAGGGAAGAACTAAGCTGGCGTTGAGCAGATTTCTATGTGTGTGTGTGTGATTATGGATTTCTTTAGGAACATTTTGGAAGGAAGAGAAGCTCAGCACTAATCTGGATTTCTTAAGAATCAGATTTTTTTTTTTCTTTAATAAAGAAGAAAAGCATCTCAGTGTTTCAAATGTTCTGATTCTCTAACTCATGGAAAAGCTGAATCCCTAAGGATTCTGTTTATAGTAAAAGGTAAGTGTGGACTTACTTCCAGTTATACAACCCAAGTTTGTAGATGTTTTCTATTTCTGTAATTCTACTAACTCTCCTATTAAGCCTTTAAGCAAGTAAAAGGCAAAGACAAAGTTTTCTACCTTTTTGTGTCCTATAATAGTAGGTGCCTGATGAATTGGGAATGGTGAGTAGGCCTCCTAAGACTGTATAAATACCAACAATGTATGTTGAAATTTATGAGTATTATTTATATATGAAACAGTAATCCACTTCTGGTTTTGAAATATTGTCCTGCCTATAAATGGGTACAGCCAGGAGAAATGCTTCCTCTTTTGTACAAGGCAGGAGGAGATCAAAGACTACAGAGGATGGGGAATAATATGTGGTCATTCTGGAAAGGCGCCTTGCTTCTTCCCCCTGCTATCTCTTTCCCATAATATATAAAAGAATATATGGATTCCACAGTACAATAAGTTTGAGAAACAGATAAGCTGATAAGAGTGAAACAAAAATACGAGGACAGAGTACATGGGTTCAAAGAATTCCTCTAACAAGTTCTAAATCAAAACACTTTGACTCTTCTCAAGATTGAAAGAGATCTTGAAAGCCATCTAGGTCAAGTACATTGAAGATAGGGGAAGGAAGAAAAGTTTATATAGAATTAGAGAATTCTATGCTATATAATAGAATAGACTGGTAGGGATTTCCACTATCCGCTGTTCACTGAACTATTTATTCGGAAGTTACTATTTACCAAGCCCTGTACTGGATGATGTGAATTGTTTAGTCTAATTCCTTTATTTATAAGTGAGGAATCCAGTGAGATGAGTAGATTTACCCAAGATAAGCACAGTTAGTAATAGGACCTAAACTAGACTCTAAAAAGTATCTTTGCAGTTTGACAAAGGTCTCTAATATACAGATAAGCAGAATTCAGAGAACAATACTCAGGTTGTGGAATCGTTCTGAATCATCCTGAACTGGCTGTTTGACTTTGGAAAGTCACTCAGTCCTCCAGGGTTTCAGTTCCTGTAACTGTAAAATGAAAAGGTAGGATTATTTGGATCATGAACTCAAGTGTCTGCAGGGGCCAGTCAGTTAAAATAAATGCTTGAAGAATCATGTACACAATAGGTGCAAAGCTGCTTGTACTATGATCATGCAAACTGGCTGCCTAGTCATACTGTTTTTGAAAATATACTCTATGGGCCAAACAAAACACATTGAAACTCTAGACTAGCCCAGGCCCCTGAAACTCCTTCCAGCTTTTAAGTTTAATGACTCTAAAGAATAACAAGCCTCAAAACATCACCTATTTCCACATTTCTATAAAACCAGAAAAAAAGTGATACAAATAAGTGAATAGAGACACAAAGATAAACAAGCTACCAGTCAGCTGACAGCTTATTCTTCTCTTTTCCTCTAGGACTCCGTTCCCCGACCAGGTGAACATCATTTGACCCAGTTTGGGTAGCGACTGGCATCTAAAATTTCAAGATGAAATGATACAGCCACTAAAATTTAACTCAAGGTTCCTAAAGCAGAGTTTAATTAGAGATCAAGTTTTATAGAAAATAAAATTATCGGCATTTGAGCCTTTTATTAGTATTTTCTTCTACTCAAACGAACACTTCATTGTATTCAATTTACATCTAAAAGTCAGCCATCCAAAGTAACTTTCTTATACAACAGGAATTGTTTTGTATGTTGCTACTTTCTTTCACTCCTTAAATAAATTATTGCTAATCACCCAAACAGTTCACAACCATAACTTGTTTTTGGTATAAAGCCCCTGTTATCTGGCAACTCCTAGAGCAGACATGGTTGAACCTTTTAAAAGGCAGAGTGAAATGGGGGTGATTGTAGGGATACTAAGAAATTCCTTGCCAGTTTCTGAAACCATAAAAGGAGGACACAATCACTTTTTGTAGCTAAAAAGAAAAAGAAATTAAAAATTGAGATTTGTTTTTGTTAGTCCAATTGGTTTTCAGGAAGCTTTAATTTACCACTTAAACAAATGAAGAAAAACCCCTTATTTGTAAATGAAAGTAGGAAAATTAAGGTGACTTTTCTTTCTAGTGCTGCCAAATGATGAAAATCAGAACTACATTTAATAAATAGATACTCTATTTAGCTCAAGCTAGTCACCTCCCCATACTAAAACCAAACTTAAAGAAAAAAAAAAAAACCTGAATGTTTGAAATAGTACAAATAAATACAATATACTAAACAATTTCTTAAGAATGACCAAACATAAACTTCATGCCATAGGAAGGTCAGAGACAAATCTTTTTAATATGATAACAATCGTAAAAAGAATGATTACAAATTTTGAACAGGGAAGAGCTAGATCTTTAGTAAAATACCAAATACAAAGGGCTGGGTTCATCTATTCTGGCTGACGACCTTCCATAAAACCAGCACTCTACAGCTAAATAAAAGCTCTTAGGCTGGCTCAGAAAGAAGGCACCAACAATTTGAAAAACATCTTTCATTGCCTGAGGAAAAAAATGTAAATGTCGGAAAGTGCCGGGAGAGCTGCCTGCCTCACTGTGACTGCAGGCAGCTTTTCAAAGTCCCTCTGCTTTTCTAAGTATGAGTCATAGAGAAAGGAGAGAGAATTTGTTGGCAAAGATACAGTCTTTCCTCTCTGGTCTCACCCTCCCTTCCCCTTTTATTTATTTATATATATACACATAAAGCTTTGATGGATAACAGTTAAATAGAGTCCAGACAGGCTTAACTGAAGATGTCTGAACACCAGGGAGGCAAAATATCATTCTAGAAGTCTCTATTGTTGCCATTGTGAGCCACGGACGCAGGAAAGCATTTTCTGCATCCTAAAAAGGGCTGGGTCCCTTTTTTGATCATGTGTCCAATGATGGCTGCACTTTGTGGGAGAGGAGGGGGAAACAAGCTATGAAAATACCTCCGCTTTCCTAGATTCCTAAACATCATTAGCTCATACATTGGACAATTACAGCGAGCTGGAGGGGGCGGGAGCTCATCCTTTATGAGTACACAGTAAGTGGAATTTCAACCACAGTGGCTGGAGGCTATCTGCGTGTACAAGGCTGCCACAATGCATGCAGCCTTCAGGAAGAGGCACGATTTTTCCTTCACTGACTTTGGGCAAAGAAAGCAAGGGAGCTAGTTAAAAAAAAAAAAAAAAAAAAAAAAAAGGCATAGAATAACATTAACAAAAAACTGAATGTTAAGCTAGAGAGAGAATAGTTCTACTTCTGTATCTATATGCAATCACTTATTATAACAGAGGGAGCATCTGCTGAGGGCAAAGCTGCTCTCTTTTGCATGTGATCATCGATCTACCATGAATCGAGATATTATGCTAGGCACTAAGTGATAAAGATAAACACACTCTTTGCCTTCAATGAGGCTGAATTGGGATGACCAAAAAACAAGTATTCTGTGAGCATCAAAAACAAGCTTAGAAGGATAATTCATAATGCATCATATGCAATTCCTCATTTATATAATTGATTATTTCATAATACCCTGGCACTAAATTTCTTTAAATCAGTTCTCAATGGAAAAGTGAAGTTAACTTTTCTCTCCCCTTCCAGGTAATCTCTTTTTTCTTTGTTTGTTCTTTTTGGATATATTTAAGAAATAAAATGTTACAGATATAAATAAAGCTGTACCCTCCTCCTCCCACTTTCCAGAGGAGGAAAGTTGGTGTCCATCACTCTCATACATACTTTTATACCTGTGTTACTTAGGGATGTATCTTGTGTTGAGTACTTTAAGGTACACATTTAACTCTGCATTCAAGGGCTTGTCTGATAGAGACCTGAGCGAAACCACAGTAATGTGTGCTTCTCCAGGAGCAGAGGAAACAAAATAACTGCTATTTCAGTTAGGAGGGAGGCTTGGAGGCTACTTTTACTGTGGAAATTAAGCACCACCACCAGAGAAATCCCTGACAAGGTGTTTACTTCTCCGCATTTGATTGGAACCCAGCCCTGACACACAGACATTGTTATATCAACCTGAGAATCAGTTTTGTCATCTATGAAAGAGAAGTGATAATGTATTTAGCACTGGGTTACTCATGAAAATCAAGGGAGAATTAGGTATTTTGACAGCTTTTAATCCTTTTTAGAACCAAGCAAAGTAGAAATATGCACACAAACAAGTAACATCATTGTTATAGTCTATCTACTTGACATAGCATTTATGACATTCTAATAACGCTTACTAATTGCTTTACATATGTGTTTTTCCTAAGGCTAAGTCCTGCGGCTTAACTGCCTTGGGTAGTAGAGAAGTAGTTAAAATATAAGATTTGGCATCCGAAAGACCTCATTCCTACTTTATAAGACCAGGAAACTGACTGTAAAACCTCAGGATCCTAATCTGTAAAATGGGAATAAAAGGTATAGTACAACTCTGGGTTGATAAGAAGATTGAGGAGATGACATGTGAACTGCTTAGTACAATGGCTAGCACATAGCTCTTTCAGACAACCTGGACAGAATGGTCAACAGCAGCCACATGCCAAGGGCCACTGAGTTAAAAGTGAGCTCTTATGACTATCTCCCTCCATGTGGGCTGTGGCTTGCACAGTGCTGGGCACACATGTGCAGCAAATACCTTACTTCTACTGGCCAAATGAGATAAAGTAGGAAGACAGGGTAAGATGGTAAAAGCCCTGTGCTCCTTATTCCTCTAGAAACAATGTCAAATAGCTCCAAGGCGAAGCAGAGAGGAGAACAGAGAGGCTTTTTACAACCACATAGGCTCAAAGCCAACCAGTACAGGGGTGTGCCAGTCAGTCTGATGACTGGTGATAGCAGGGTTGCTGATCTTTATGATAGAAAAAGGGCCAGATAGGGAGAAAGGAGTTGGGAGGTAACCTAATGAGGAGTTAATTTACCCATTAGTGCTCTTCTACTTTTGGACTGGTTTTCATAAGCTTGGCAAGGCAGAGCTATATAACACAATAGAGTTTGTGCCTGACTCCTGTCGGTTCAGCGCCCACCAGCCTCTGGCTGGAGTCATCAACTAAGGAGTATGGACACCTAATAAAGATAAACTGAATCACTTAAAAGAGAAGCTGCCAAGCACTGCTCGGGACAAAATCTGAGAGGAATGAAACAGACATCTATGTAGGACATGTTACCTATTGAAGCCTGGGAAATAAATTTTTTAAAAAGGCAATGTTTTTGCTGCTAAGCAAGCCACTGTCCCTGCCCGCAATCGTTGCACCCCCAGAGCAGCCAAAAACTCTCTTTATTCATGTCTTATCTACCACTGATAACTCCAAAAGATTTAAGAAGGAAAGCTCCCCCACATTCTGGCCCACCATCCAAATGGAACCACTGGCCCTTTCAGACAACCTGAAGACAGTGTCTGACAATAGCCACATGACAGCAAAGGACCACTGAGTTCATGGAATATCTGTGAAAAATATGTAACAGTTTTTCTCATGTTGAAAAAAAAATTATGGATACAACTAACCACTACTAACTGTGCTCAAGGACCCTATGGTATGCAAAAAGAAAAAGAGAGGGTGAGCTGTTGCTATAGTGACCAAAGAATTTGATTATTTCTAAGATTTTCCATAATCTCATGCAACCCTAGGAAAGTCTAATTTATTAGCTCTATTGTACTAACTATATTTGTAGGAATGAATGAATGAATGAATGAATGAATGAATGAACGAACGAATGCTTATAAAAGGGGAACATAATTTAAGAGCTTGCTTTGAGTATTTGGCGATACTGCCATTTGCAGCAATAGGGATGGATCTCGAGACTATCATACTAAGTGAAATAAGTCAGACTGAAAAGGACAAGGAACCAATAAATTTCACTCATGTGTGGGGTATATAACAGAAAGCAATGAACAAACAAACAAAATCATAGACACAGACAACAGTATAGTGATTACCAGAGGGGGAAGGGATGGAGGAGGATGAAGAGAGTAAAAGGGGATCAAATAAATGGTGACGGAAGGGGACTAGACTGGTTGGTAGGCACACAATGCAGTATATAGATGATGTATTATAAAGTTGTACACCTAAAACTTATATGTTATTAACCAATGCTACTCCGATAAATTTAATTTAAAAAAAAGAAATAAAATGTAAGACATTTCTTGATATATATACAATATACACGAATACCTCTGAAATAAAAATAGCAGATGTGGACAAAGGGCTAAGAGCCTATATATTGTCAGTATCCATCTGGTTGTTATATAAACACTTGTTGAGTAATATTACATTACCACTGCCCAATGCTCATGCTTCAACAATTCTTTTCTTTTAAGGCACTCAAGATGATAACACATAGATGATGTACTCAATAATAAAATCAGTACCCTATATTTTTTGAACTCTTAGATTATTCCAGTCATTGTGCTAATAATCACTTGCTAAAAATTATTTCATTTACATATCGTAACAACTCTACATAAGGTAAGCATGTTATTATCTCCATTTTACATGAGGAGCCTGAATATCAAAGGGTTAAATAACTTCCCTAAGATCACATGGTTAAGATGAAACAAAAGCAGGATTTAAACCCAGTCAGTCTGGCTCCAGAACTCTTGACCACTGAGCAATACTGCTTGATGCTTTAATTAGGTGATTTTAGGGGCAACGTCTATATTAACTTCCTACCAAAAATTGGGACTTCATAATGCTCCAATCAGGGTGTCAACAACAGAAGAGGAGGCACTATTCCAATTAAGATTACCCTCTTAGGAAGGGGCATTTGGCCAGAATATCTTGGATTTCAGAAGTTAGAGATAAAATCATTTGGTTTGAATCATGCTGAATGAAAGCCATTGTCATTTCTCTCCTGATCTTGGAATGTAGTATTATAAATAGATATTTAGCAAGTTACATCGGCCCTAGAGCTTCCACTATTATTCACTAATGACAATCAAATGTCATCATTCGCCATGGCATCCCTCAACGAATATCTGCATCGAATTACATCACAGACATGTATATCTATGTATATTTAATATATTCCATGCATTATAGAATTGTGTTTTATACTCTTACAGATGCTATCAAATGGATATTTAAAAAGCAGAATTATAGCCATTCCAAAATTCAAATACCTAAATTTATTAATAAAAAAATGAGTAAAATAAAATTTAAGGGAAAGGGTAGGTAAGGAGAAAGGACCCGTGCTGACTCAGTGGCAGGCAGCCTATTATCAGAATATTGTAGAGCTGGAAAGAGGCTCTTCAAATTATCCATTCAACCCCTTCACTTTCTTCATTATAAAAAAGTGAGCTTGAAATGATTATGCAAACTTGGCCAAGAGCTCTTTGACAATTTCATTATGTAAATTACATTATCAGAGCCTTAATGTATTGCCCTCTTTTTTTCCCAGCTATCCAAAGTCATTTAGCACTGCAGTGGGTATGACTGCAGAAATATACGGGTGAGGCAGAGTAGAAGCAGTTCAGAAAGAAACCTCACTGAGGAGGGGAAATTATTCCATGTGCTCTGATTTTAGGTATTTGCCTAAGCGATTCTCAAAACAACGAGTCTGTTATAATGCTCACTCTCTCATAAAATGTCCACCAGTTCTGTACTCAGCACCTCTTTGATAACTCATGCTATGCTATCGGATCTCAGGAATAAGATTAAAACATCATGAGACTCCGTAAAGCTTAATGCATTCTTCCATCAATCATCAGAGGATATTACTATTCTTACAAGATGCTATAGTGTGTTCCTGTATAGAACAATTAGACATGCCATTCTTAAATCAGGTAAGCTCATGATTTAAGGCAGTCCTTAAGCTGATTTACTAAATATAAATGTAAGAATAAGTAGTACAGTAGATGTTCAATTATGTCATTTACATGTAGGAAGGAAAATTACCCATAAGGTATCCCAGGTACCTGAAGGTTCAGCTTTGATTCCTTAGCCTCCGCCTCCACATTCTATTTATAACTGTAATAATTTCTAGTAGAATTTTTATATATCTACACCCTATTACAAATAGCTATATACCTTTGAAACAGTCCCTGATTCCTTCTTTGTTATAGTTTCCATCTTCAAATTAGATTGTTTTGAACAGCTCAGATAGACTATGAATCTATAATATAGCCTAGTCTTTGGAGGTCCACAAATGTTTAGATTATTTTTTTCTCTTTACACTAATATGACTGCAGACTTTTTCTTCCTTCTTTCTCTTCTCTCTCACTATGGGCTGCTAGAGAGAAAAGTCCCTTATGTCCACGATCCTGAATCAACTGAATCTGACCTGGTGGTAGTTCCATTGCTCCCATGGAGATTCATGTGCATGGGTTTTATACGTAGTCTGTTTTAGAAGATCAAATTTCATAGTCTAGGCCATGAGGAAGAGAAAGGATAAGAATCAAAATTTTATGACACTCTAAATGTAGTAATATTTCACTATTGTTATTATTTATTACGTGTGAATTGGAGCGGTAGTGGTAAAAAGATTTTAGAAATGGCTTTCTCTCAGCCATAAGAAGAGATGAAATACTGCCATTTGCAATAACATGGATGGACCTTGAAATAATCATACTAAGTGAAACTAGCCAGACAGAAAAGGTTTAAAATCACATGGTTATCACATATGTGGGATATAAACCTAAAAGCAACAAATGAACAGGACAAACAGAGACTCATGGACATGGACTAGGGAAAGGAGGGGGAAGGAGGAGAGGGCAAATAAAAAATAAAATGTCAAAAAAAATTATGTATATATAGTATAGTATGAAAAAAAATAAAGTGGCATTTAAAAAAAATAAAAATGGCTTTCTCAGTTGAGATGGGATTTTGTGATTATACAGAGAAGCAGAATACCACCCAGGGATTTGATCACGACTTAGAGAGTCCCTGCCACCAAAGCATGTGAAAGATCAAGAGTCCACGACAAAGAGAGATGACATCAATCAACTATGACCTAAGGAGCGGCTATTAAAATTCATGCATCTAAGTGAACAGACCTACTATTCTACAATGTGCTGATGTATGATATGAAGTCTACTATGTTACCGAACTTATTTTTTTAGATGCTTATCAAGCAGAGGGAGTCAACAAATTTTGTGCTTTCTATGTCCCAGGCTGAATATGAACCATTTTGTCTTCAAGAAAATGTAGGTAATAAAAAGCTTAACTGTAGTGGATTATTCAATCCACATCTTCAGTCCAAATCTCTCTCCAGGCTGTAGACTCATACATTTAATTGCCTTCTAGACACCTCCATTTGGACCTCACACAGGCTCTTCAAACACACATTAGTACTGAGCTTATTTATCTACTTTACCTCCTATACTCCCTCCCTCAACCACGGTTCTTAAACTTACTGTATTCTTGATCTCCAGTGGTGTAAAACCACTTAAGATCACACAATCACACAATCCAGAAAGCTCTCTGCTCTGAATTCTACTTACCAGACCTCCTGAACATCTGTTAATCTCTGCTCTACCCCAGTTAAAAATCTAATTTCCCCAGCAGCTTCTTTGAAAGTTTCTTTTGAAAATATATGTTTTAATTGCAAGAAACTATCTTTTCTGATACAAATGTAATTTTCATATAAAATTAACCATTACAGCAAAATATAAAGAAGGAAAAATCACCTGAATTCTTACCGCCCAGAGCTAGTTTTCCATTGTTTATTTAACTACTCCTCCAGAGGTTTAACTAATTCCCTAACCATGGGCACATTTCGCTAGTATAAACAAACTACAATTAGTTTTCTTGACCAATGTACATATTTCTCCTTGGAATAAATTCTTTCCAAAATGTACCAATTTAAGTTCCTACCAGTTTGCCCAGAACCTATGTTGCCATGAGAATGGGTATAGCAAACTTTCAATTTTCCTCATGACAGGCAAAAAGCATTTCATTTGGTTATCTGCATATTTTATTTAATACTAAGGCTGAACATCTTTTCATATGCTTACGGTCTCTATTTGCCTTCCTTTTAAACCACCTTTTAAATTTTTTTTCTATTGAATGTTTATCCTTCTATTATTGATAATTTATAACTCATTTTTAAGGCCCTTTGCTAATTATTAACTCAAAATGCAGATAATCTCACAATCTGATAATGTCATAGAGCTAGGCGACATGTGACCAATGTACTCGAGCGATATAAACTAAGTGCTACAAGTGTGCAAATTAGGGGATTACTTCTGGCTGGAGTGATCTGAAATGGCATCACGGAGTCTGGGCACTTAAGATTTGGCAGACATTTTTAAAACAAAGGAATGACTTCCCAGGGCAAGAGCAGGGCCCAGTTTACAAAGAAAATACAATTAATATTTGTTGAGTAAAACTGAATGAACCAGGAAAGATAATTGCATAAATGTAAGGTTTATGTTAGGGATTAGTGATATCTGGCTGGAAAATTGGGTTGGAACCAAGTTATATAAATAATCTGCGCAATCCTTGAAATATGTGGTATCAAGAACAGGACTGAGCCTGAAGAGAGCTGGATAATCATTTTATTGCTCTTCTAACTTCTATCTAGTAAATGACAGTGGACTTACTGCTGACTGTTGGAACATATGAGTCACATAGCTTTATCACCTCAATAAAGAGAAGTTTACTTGGATAGATGTCTCATAGAGTTATAAAATAAGTGGATGATGATGTTCACATCTCTATTTTACAACTGGGAATTGTAAATCCAAGGAGCCATGAATATAACTTGTAAAACACAAGCAATATCTAATGTCTTAATAGAAAAAAGGATGCTGGTTCTGTTATGAAAACCAATATGACTTCAAGTAGATTTACAACATGAATGAATTTTACTAAGGTCAAATATCTTATTTTAAACTAATGATTAGACTTTCAAAATGAAAGAGGATTCTGATTTAAAATCTGTTAATGACATTTTCTCTTCTTTGAAGGTTGGTTATAAACAAAATTTGAATAAGGACACTAGAAACAAAACCAGACAATAGGTTAGAGCCTGACCTTTGATGATATTCCATAGGACTGAGAAGGGGAAGATTAAAGAATATAAAGGGAGAAACACTAGGCCCTGGTAGAGCAGACAATCAAATGAACCAAAGATGGTGAGATATTAAAAGTAAATCATGAAGAACAATAGAAAGGGGTGACAATTTGAGAGAGTACATTAATCCACCTATGCCGTAGTTCCTTTATTCTCATAGAATCAAAAAGACATTGGGTCTAGAAAAACTAGATATCCACATTGCCTCCTCCTATTTCTAAGACCCACAGCTTCCTTGTCTGACCCACTCTTAAAGTGTTATGGAAGTAGGTGTCTTGTATCAGCTTTCCTCAAGAATTGCTAGATGTAATGCACACATGACTGCCCCAACTCTGTAATAAAGTTTAATAGCAACCTTCCCAAGGTCTGAATTTCAATGCAAGTAAAATTCCCAAAGTGGCAGTGTGCTTTTTCATGTTCTATGTATCTCCTGTGAGCTCAGTTCCTAGTTGTAGACAGAAATGACAAAGAAAATGTCACTGAACTACAGGAGAACCTGCAATACAGAAGAAACCGGAAATGTGCTATGTGTTACCATTAGGTTCATGAATCTTTCCAGAAAGTTGAAAATATGCTTAATTTTATGGCAAAAGGGTCCCCAAACCCTCCCAAAGTGGGGCTCAGGGCTCTAGGGAAAGCCGTCCAGAGAGCACTGCCCTTTTGTAGCTAGAGAATGCTGTAACTTTTCCGGAGCATGTCTACATGTATGAACTGAGTGATTCCTATATAACTTATATCTTGAAGGCTGGTTGTAAACAAGTTTGAATAAAGACACTAGAAACAAAAACAGAAACTGAGGTCAGCTAGGCTAAGTGACTTGACAAGTATCAGACTATAATCATTTTGGTAGACTAATATGGAACTTTCAGTTCCAATCCAGGTCTTACTGTCAACCACACTTCTCTAGACTGATACTCTTTCACAATGAGATTTATTTAAAACTGCCTAAAAATTTATCCATACTTGCTTATTAAATGGGTTCAAACAATGTATGAACAGAAGAAGACAACGTGTATGTAGTCAGGATTTTAAAAACAGCATTAACTTGTTTATATGCTTAATTTTATCATTCATTTAACATCATAAGTGCTGAGAATACAAAATCAAATAGGATGTAATCGTTATCCTCAAAAAGTTCACCTTAGATTAGTGGTTCTCCAGAAATACATTTTGTTCAAAGTCAAAAATGCCTACAGTCAAACATCAAATTTACTGCTGCCAAGTACGTAAATATCAAAACAAATTAAAAAGAATCAGTACTATCTTGCAGTAATAAGATATCAAGATCTTTAAAAAAATAAGAATGTGCGCTGAGATGTTACTTTCCAAATAAATATCCAGGTGAACTATGTGAATCACTACTAAATATGTGGCCAAAAAGATCTGATCGTAGAGTCCAAATGATTACTATCTGTAAAGAAAGGTAATACCAGGGAATAAAAATGGAGAGACAGAAAGGAAAAAATAATACAGAGGCATTAAAAACTACTCTCTCAGTGACTCCCAACCTCAGTAAATATGGGAACCGAAAGGAGCCTCAGCAACTTTCCGACTTGGTTTCAAATTTATATCGTACTCAAAGTTGAAAGCTAACTTTTTTCTTAAAAGATCACTCTAAAAAAAACCCTGAAAGTCAACTCCTTTATAATAAAAATTTAGAATCATAACCATGACAAACTTAATTTATCACAGGACTATATCATAGTATAAATTTACTCTCAAAATCACTGTCATTCTTTCAATCTTCTAAAAGCCCAGAGGCTTATAGACCTGTACTAAACAAATCAAAACAAATATTAGGCAACTTTTGTCTCTGTCCTTAAAAACATAGTGTTCTCTTCGCAGCATAAATGTTTCTGAATAGGAAGCACAGTGTTCTGGCACCACCAGGGAAGGTGACGTGAACATGCTAGAAATACGAATGTATATTTTGAGAAGGATGAAACATCACCGCAATTTCATGATGATTTAAAGTGAACCTACCTGGATGTTTGGGGAGCTCATAATATAATAATGTTTTTATGAGATTAGGTGATATGGGAAATAAGTGGTCTTTCAGGCTTGGAGGAAGAAGTCTGAACCTCAAAAGATCTCATATCAAAGCTCTTTGCTGTCACTAGCTGTTGTGGGCCTGGAAAAAGCTCTGGCTTACCTCATTCATCTGAAAAAGAGGGGCAAAACGATACCTGCCCTTTCAATTTTGTAGGCCATTATATGAGGATAATATAAGGATAGTAAACAAAAATGAGATGACAACGTACATTTGTAAGATACTAGTAATTATCATTGTTTGACCTTTATCTTGATGACCCATAATGTCATTCCAATTGATGGGTGGCCAACTGGACTTTTGAGAGGTTTATTCATTCTCACTCCAATCTGACTGAACATCCACAAAGGCAGGGAGTTAGTGTGAACAGCTATTTGCACTTCCATTTAAGGGAACACATTATTAAATGATGTAATTAACCAGCTCTAGGGCTATCAGCTCAGATGGGGGAGGAAGCAAGGGAAGGAATATGCATCTGGCTTTCTGGGTAATTCTTTCACTGACTACATCATTTGTATGGTGCCCTACAATTCAAGATTATCACATACAGGTCTGCCTGGCAAAGTGGTTCATTTTTAACACTGCCCAAACATGTGCATAGGGATTAAAACTGGTCTTAGCAACTGTATAATCAGGTACAAGGCTGAATTTTTCAGAAAAAGGTACTTTTGCCTAATTTATCTGTTTAGAAAAGTTTTCCTTTTTCTTATTTGTACAAAGATGCCCTAATGGTCCTGGTCACATATCTGAGACTTTCAACCATCTCTTAGGCCTCCCCACTGGGGAGAGAGTAGAGGGAATGTATATTTACATAAGGTATCTGGAAAATATTTCTAACGATAAATGAGGTAAACATAGGAGAAAGGGGAATAGTGGAGATTAAGCAAAGAGGGAGACAGAATTGTGATCTTTTTTCTCATATAAAACATATTATTAAGCTACAATAATTAAAACAAGTGTGATGTTATTGGATGTAAAGGCAGATTAGTGGAACAGCGCAGAAAGCTCAGAGAGAGACACAAACACAAACAAGAAATTAGTATATGAAAAAAATTACTATTTGATAAGGTAGCATAACATACCAGTAGGCAAAAGATGGATTACTCAATAAATGGCATTAGAACAACTGAGCAGCCTTTTATTTTATGCATGTGTAGGAGTATGAATATGTACCTCACATAACAAAACCAAAATAAACTCCAGATAAACTGTCTATTTACATGTTAAAAACAAAAGCATACATTCACAGGAGGAAAATAAGAAAACATTTCTTGGAATAGAGAATATCATTCTTAGTCTGATGCAAAAGACATAGAGACTGATAAACTCAGTTACAAAATAAAAATGTCTACATAGCAAAACTATTATAAAGCAAAGTAATTTAAAAAAATAAGTGCGAAAAATATTTATCAATTGAAGGCTATTTTCTAAACATTAAGAGTGGTCCAACAAATCAATAATTGAAAGACTGCAACTCAGTAGAAGGGATATAAGAAAGTTCATAGAAATAAAAAAGACTCTTCAGCATTTAAGAACATGTTAACCTCATCAATTATAAAATATACAAAAGAAAACGACATTGAGAAGCCATATGTCTGTTCTAAATATTAATTTGTAATTTAAAAATCTTCTTAAGAAGAAAACTCTAGGCCCGGATGACTTCACTGGTAAATACTATCAAACACTGAAAAAATAATATAAATCTGATACAAAATTTCAGAAAATAAAGGAGTGAAAAGAGTTCCCAATACCTTTTATGACAACGTAATCCTGAAGCCAAAACCCCATAAGGATGTAATAAACAAAAATATTTACAGACCAGTATTACTGACAAGATAGATACAAATATCTCTAAGAAATATTAATAAATTAAATTTAAGAATATATTAGGACAATACATTCTTGGGAGTTCATCCCCAAAATCCAAGGCTAAATTAACACTTGAAAACTAAGCAAGGTAATTCAGTAGAATAACAGAATAAAAGAAAAAACCCATATGATTGTCTCTAAAAACTCTCAGCAAACCAGGAATAAAATGGAACTCCCCAACCTGGTAAAGATCACCTCTGAAAAACCTACAGCTGACATTATTCTTAATGGTAAAACATTAAACACTTTTCCTCTAAGAATGGGAACAAAGCAAAGATATCAGCTCCCACTACTTCTATTTAACGCTGTATTGGAGGTCCTAGCGAGTACAATAAGGTAAGTAAAAGACATTAAAAGGCCTAAAATTTGGAAAGGAAGATGGAAATGTATTTCTAATCACAGACAACATAACTAGATATGTAGAAAACATGAAGAAACCTACAAACGACTTCCAGAACTAATGAATAAAGTTTATCAAGGTCTGGGATACAGAGTTAACATATGAAAATCAGTTGTATTTCTAGGAGCAAACAATTTGAAAATGAAATTTAGATAGCCGGAACATATTGAAAAAGAACAAAGCTGAAGGATTTAAAGTATCTGGCTTCAAGACTTACAATAAGTAAGAGTCTGGTATTGGCTTTAGTTCTGGAAGTCATTAGTAGGTTTCTTCATGTTTTCTACAAATGAACCAAAGATGGTTCCATATAGATAATTGTCCAAGCACCATTTGTTAACTAATCCATTTTTCCCTTTTGATGTGTGAAACATCTTAAGTTTCCATATGTGTGTGTATAGATCCATTTCTGGGCTCTCTCTATTCTGTTCCACTAGTCTGTTTGTCTAAGCCAAGATTTCATTTTATTTATTGTAATTTTCTAAGTCTTGTTATCTATATGGTAAACCAATCACTTTATCTTAGTCTTCTTAAAACTGACTTAGTTATTCTTGGCCATTTACTCTTTAATTTGAATTTTATAAGCATTTTAGATTCCACAAAAAATTCTGCTGAGATTTTGGTTGGAACTGCACTGAATTTATAGATGAAATAGGAGAGTTAGGGTCAAATAAGTTTAAAACAAAATGGAAATATACAGTAAAAACCTGACAGGAAACACATCTAAAAATCAAGTGATATATCCTTTATGTTGGGGGTGGGGTGGGGGGAACTTTTAGTTACTTTTTTCATATGCAAACAATATTAAAAATATGGAAAAATCTGTATATTCCAATCTATCCGGCAGGGCTATAGCAGTTAGCCCAGCTACACAAACAGAAGCTCTTACTCAGTTTCTACAGCTTGGAATAAACCAATAAATTAAAATAAATAATGGAGAACGCTGACATTAAACACCTTTAGCCATTCTGAACTTCTCTTGTGTATTCCATATTATCAGAGCTAAAATCACCGAAAACAGTCCCTCGATTTCTATTTCAATTGTTTAAATGTTTTCCTACCACGCTCCCAGCCCTCAGAACAGACTTCTCTTTTTGTGTCTAATCTGCATTTTGATTACTGATTCAATAACATCTTATCAGAGATCAGTTTTGGTGCAGGTTGCTCATATCTTGCAGCTTGTCCCTTTCTCCACAGATGACTTTCTGCTGCCCTCTTCTGGTTTTTGGCTGCTGTAAGCTTAGCAATATGAATATACTTATACCTATGAGCTAGCTGTCTTTTAGGGTCAGGCAGCTTCCTCTTAAAGGTGGTATTCTTTCCTTAAGGTGCTGACTTCCTATTCCTGAGTCCTGATAAACCTTGTACCTCGATGCCCTTGGGGTGGGAGTGGTAAAGATAATTGGGGACTATTAGTCTTAAAAAACAAAATTAGAGTTCAAAATACATTTTCTCTAAGGAGAGAAATATGAGGAAGAAACAGCCCTTGTTCTTCAACATGTTACAATCTAGTATGGCCAACATAAAAGCTAAAATTTATTGAGCATTGACCTTTTTTGTCCCAAGATGGTTCTACGAGCCTTATAATATATTCATTTCTTTACGTCACACAACTATCCTAAAGCACAGGCACTAATTTAATCCCCAATTTATGAATATGGAAACTGAGAGACATAGAATATAAGTAACTAAACCACACAGTTAATAGATGGCACATCTTGGATTTAAATCTATGCAAGTTGTATCCAGAGGCTCTGATCTCATCTACTATAATTCTTATCAAGTAAAAAAAAAAAAAAATATTTTTGATTAGTCAAAAGACAAAACAAATGAAGTAAGCACCCTTGAACAGATAAAAGAAAATTCTATAGAAGGAGTCAGAGAGATCACATTCAAATAGTAAAAATCAAGGCAAGTTTATGAATGTAGCAGAATTTGAAACAGGCCTTACAAGACACATTGTATTCTATTAAAAGGAGATAGGGCATGTTCAGAGAACAATAGTCCATTCTGGCTGGAGTCTGAAGGCACTGTGTAAGTGCTATATATGTTAACTGTTATTATCTGCTATTAAGTCAGTAAATGGAGGTCTATAATAATCTATATGTATGAGATCCACAAAGTTATCATTTTAACAAATAATTTCAGTGTTCTTCCTATCAATGCCTGAGCTTTTATCAAAGAAAACTAATGACCAATTTCAGTTTCACTTCTTAGTAGCATCCATCACTGAACTGTGTTAATAACCACTGAGTAATAAAAATGTTCGTATTCTATAATGGCCTGGTGTTGGAAGCCTTGTCCATTACTAGCTATGAAATTGGTAATACTGTTTGCCTTAAAACCAGCAATGCTGTTAAAAAGAACAGACCTCAAAAATATTAAGTCTGTCTGGTAAAAATAAACATAACTGGAAATCTAGCTTGGAAATGATAGCAGCCAAGACCACTACAGAAAACTCACATTAAATAGTCCTAGCTCATCAAATGTCCTCTTGCTTAGATATATGACATGTGGAAATACTCAGAAATTTATTTGCCACTGGCCTCAAAACTCATGATGCAATCAACTGAAATGTCTGTTCTCATAAATCAACTCTTGAAGTTTATCTACTCATCTCTCTCTTAGATATTGCACCAGCTTCTGAAAAGACCTCTTAATTATCTTCAAATTAAACGGCACTACGTGTAAAACCCTATTAAAGTCTCTAGTAAATATATTTAGCTATGCCTGTCTCTCTGCCCTACAGCAGTAATTCCAGCTACCTTGATTAAGATTGCATAGGTATGGAAATAGCCAGTAAAAAGATTTTTGGATCAAAGGACTTTATATTGTGGAAAAAACAACTGGGGATATATCTTTGTATATGAAACTGTGAATTTCTTAGGTATAAGCCACAAAGGGTTCTGCAGCTATTAGAATAGATCTACTTTAGCTTCTTTTAAATTGCATGTCTGGTAAAATCCGTTAGTTTTTCTTTTGATATTGTTAATGTGGTTGAAACTTCAATTTCATTGTTTAAGTAAATAAAATTCTGAGTGAGAAACCAAACAAAGACCAGAAATTCATTGTTTCAAAGTAGAGGCTTCTGGTGACAAAGTCTAGCTTCTATATCAATGAGATTGAGAAACACAGAGTATTAGATATATAAGGTGCTTGAGAGGCATCCAAGATCATTGGCTCATCTAGTAAGTTGATCTCCAGAGAGTTTATTAACTGGTTCCAAGTTACAGATCAAAGTGAGAACCCAAATGGTCCTAAAACCCAGGTTACCTCACTCATTCCTCCCATCTTGATTCCTTCTAAGTCTTTTCAGAATTTTTTTTGAATGATTATGTATTTTTACTGTTGAATCTATGTATATTCTAGTTTTTTTTTTTTTCCTGAGTTTATGTCACTTTGTTATGAGGTATTTCTGTATTCATTGAGTCTTTATCTTCTGGTTTATTACCTAAACTGTCTTAGGAAAAAATAACTGGCACAGACAAATATACTGGTCTAGCTGATGAGCCTCTGAACTTGAAGTCAGGCCTTCATCCTGATGAAGCCTGGACTTTTCACATGGTTCTATGGAAATTCCTTAGTTTTCCTATGTCTTAGTTTCACAGATTCTGAATGTGAGTAGGACTTCAGAAATCACCTCATCTAAAATTTCCCAGCTGGTGCCAGGACACCAGGAAAACTTTAAAGTAGATAATGTTTTGGCAGCTGTTCTTTCTCCAAAGGTTTGGACAGTTCCTCTCAAACAGTTTAAATGTGGTCTGTAAGCTTAGGATATGATGCAGTAACCTTAGAAATAAATTAGTACGTGTATAACAAAAAGGCAAAAGAAAAACCCACCCTTTTGCTGTCTTCTAAATCTGCTTCCAATTTAATACCTCTATCAATGGACTAACCATTTTCTCATTAACTGAGGTTTAATTTTCAGTTTATTTTTGACCCTCCTTGTTTTCTTTCTTCCCCCCAATTAAACATTTTTTTTATTATTAAATTTATTAAGGTGACATTGTTTAATAAAATTATATAGGTTTCACATGTACAATTCTATACACATCACCTGTATATTGCAGTGTGTGTTCAACACCCAAAGTCAAATCTCCTTCTGTCACCATATATTTGACCCCCTTTACTTTTCTACCTCCCCCCGCCTTTCCCTCTGGTAACCACTAAACTATTGTTTGTATCTATGAGTTCGTTTTTGTCTTGTTTGCTGCTTTCAGTTTTTATCCCACATGAGTGAAATCATATGGTTCTCAACTTTTTCCATCTGATTTATTTCGCTTAGCATATTCTCAAGATCCATTCACGTTGCTGCAAATGGAGGTATTTCATTTTTTCTTATGACTAATAGTCCATTGTGTTTAGATACATATTTACTCTACACACACACACACACACACACGCGTGCACGAACGCGCACACATACCCCACATCTTCTTTATCCAATTATCTAGCAAAGGACACTAGTTATTTCCATGTCTTGGCAACCATGAATAAAATGCTACAATGAACATAGGGGTGCATATATCTTTAGGGATGTTTTCAATTTGGGGGTGGCTAGCTACTCAGAAGAGGGATTACTGGGTCATATGGTAATTCTATTCCTAATTTTTTGAGGAACCTCCATACTCTTTTCCATACTGGCTATACCAATTTACATTCCCACCAGAAGTGTATGAGGGTTCCTTTTTCCCCATAACCTCTCCAACATTTGTTATTACTTGTTTTGTTGATGATACCCTTTCTAATATGTGTGAGGTACTATCTCATTGTGGTTTTGATTTGCATTTCCCCAATAGCTAGTGAATTTGTGCATCTTTTCATATATCTGATGGCTCTTTGTATGTCTTCTTAGGAGAAGTGTCTGTTCAAGTCCTCTGCCCATTTTTTAATTGGATCATTTGTTCTTTTGTTGTTGAGTTGTATAAGTTCTTTATATATTTTGGATATTAGCCCCTATCAGAGGTATTGTTTGCAAATATCTTCTATTCAGTTGGTTGTCTTTGTTTTGTTGATGGTTTCTTTCCCTGGGTGGAAGCTTTTTAGTTTAATATGGTCTGATTGATTTAGTTTTGCTTTTATTTCCCTTGTCTTTCAGGTCGAATTCACAAAATCCTCCCTAAAACTAAGGTCCATATGTTTAGTTCCTATGTTTTCTTCTACGCATTTTGTTTCAGGTCTTAAATTTAGGTCTTTGACCCATCTTGAGTTAATTCTTTGTTTGATGACAAATAGCAGTCTGGTTTCATTCTTTTGCATGTGGCTTTCCAATTTTCCTAGCACCATTTATTTATTGAAGAGGATTTCTTTTCTCCATTTTATGTTTTTGGCTCCATGGTTGGAAATTATTGCCTATATATATGTGGGTTTATTTCTGGATTCTCAATTCTGTTCCATTGGTCTTTGCATCTGTTTTTCTGCCAATACCATGCTGTTTTGATTACTGGTGCTTTGTAGTATAATTTGAAGTGAGGGAGTGTAATACTTCCATCCCTGTTCTTTTTACTCAGTATAGCTTGGCTATTTGGTGACCCTCTGTGTTTTTTATTTTTATATTCAACCTGTAATTAATCCTGTTGATTGATTTTTCCCTTTCTATATGCAAAAGATTTCTCTCTTCATGGTCACTGTTAACAACAACAGGATAGGCCATTTAGCACATTATACATAGACAATTTCCCTTTTAATCTAAAATTTACTATAATTAATATTCCTGAAATATTTTTAGTATGATATGCACTTCTCAAAAACTTATGATGACTATCTTATGGATCTTAAAAATATTTTTTGAATAAGTAATACACACTCATAATATAAAATTCAAAAGGTATAACAGAATTCTAGGAAGTCATCCAGGTCTCATCCTCCAAAGAAACCAGTGTTACCAGTTTTTGTGTATATGAATGTATGACTCCAGAGACAGTCTATACATATACACATATATATACACATATGTATCAAAGCGCATATATACATATTATATATACACAGAAGCCACAGTGGTTATGTAACAGAAAAGTTCTATACCTTGCTTTTTTCACTTAATGCATTTTATAACTTGTTCCGTATGAAATACAAATAAAGCTCCCTCATTCTTCACTGCACAGTATTCCACTGTATGGCTATAGAATAATTAATTTAGCTAGGCCTCAACTGATGAACATAATCTTTTACTTTTTTGTAATGAATATTATTTCACATGTGCATGAGCATATCAGGAGGCTAAATTCTTAGAGATGAAATTATTGTATCGAAGGCTATGTACATTTGTAATTTTGATAAATGTTGTCAAAGTTCTCTTGTAGAAGTTATACCAATCTATATATCTACTAGCAATGCATGATAATGACAGATTTTAAACTCTCCTTTCCTCCCTGCCAGCATTCTATTCCTTCTATAAGCTGCCTACCTTATTTCTCACTGCTCCCCAATAGACCCCAGTGTCCCTGGTTAGGACAGTTCCCTGTCAACCCCTATAAAGCCTGTTCTCATCCACTCTATTAACTCCACCTGTATTGCTTGTTCCATCTTGAACACTTGAACACTTACTCATCCAATCTCCAAGGCTGTCTCAAGTTCTATGTTTGCTAATAATGAAGCCCTCTTCTAGGCTTCCCAATGCATGTTTTCTCTAAAACACACATTTTATTATATAAATATAGTCAATTTATCTATTTATTATATCCTGGGTTTGTATTGATTTTGAATTGTTCTACATATCTAGTTCTCTCCAACCAATTTTTTTATAATCTTTTTGATTGCAGTGCTTATATCATGTCCTTCCTTTGAACACACCAAAGTTCTGGGAAAATGCTTTTCTTAACCATCTATTGGCTTCAGAACTTACCTTATAAACAGAGCTGAGAATCATTTACCTTATAGACATGAAATTTGTTTTCAGGTACTTTCAGCTCAAATTCTGTCAGGGAAGTTTAAATTTGCCTTCAATGGAAAAAGAATAATTACTGACTTTTATAGATTCAATCTCCCTTCATATCCTTTATAATCTTCTCTCTTACCTTTCTTGTTTCTAAATATATACTAGGCATTCAATACATATTTCTAGAATTGACCTTGTTCTTAACTTCTGAACAATAATATATGTATGTATATATGTACATATATGTGTGTGTACGCATACACACACAGGGTGATTTTAAAATTGATATGAGATACAAAGAACATAGACTAGAAAAAACAATATTGAAAAAGAACTAAGTCGGAGGACTTACACTACCTAATTTTAAGACTTACTATAAAACTATAGCCATCAAAACAGTGTGGTATTGGCATCAAGACAATGGAACAAAACAGTCCAGAAACAGACACATATATATGAACAACTGATTTTCAACAAAGATTCAAGGTAATTCAGTGTAGAAAAAAATAATCTTTTCAACAAATGGTGCTAATACAACTAGGTATTCTTATGTCAAAAAATCAACTTTGATTCTTACCTCATACCATAAAAATAACTCAGAATGAATCGTAGCCTAAACTGTGAAATCTAAAACTATGAAATTTCTAAAACAAGACATAGGAGAAAAATCTTTGTGGTGTTGGGTTAGGCAAAAATTTCTTCGCTGACACCAAAAGCTAATTCCATAAAAGAAAAAAAAAAAATCAACAAAATGGACTTCCGTCAAAAATAAAAACCATTCTCTTAAAAACATTTAAGTGAATGGAAAGACATGACTATGAGAAGAATTCTCAAAACTCAATAAGAAAACAAGCAACTTAAAAAAAAAAAACAAGCAAAAAGATTTGAACAGATACTTCACCAAAGGAGATAAATGGATGGCAGACAAGCACATGAAAAGATGCTCAACATCATTAGTTATTAGGCAAATACAAATCAAAACCACAATGAGATACCACTAAACCCTATAAATAGTTAAATGTGTTGGGAAAATGTGGAGGAACTAGAAATACTGTTGGGATTGTACAATGGTATAACTACTTTGGAAAAACAGTTTTAAGCACACACCTACCCTATGCTCCAGTGTAGATATTTACTCCCCCTCCAAATGAAAGCATATGTCCTTACAAAGACTTATACATAGGTGTTTGTAACATCATGGACTGCTATGACCTCCTAGGATAAAAGCCTTCAAGAGACCCATTCATCACAGTGGAGGAATAAAAGAGTAGCTATCTAAGTTGTGGGATTACTCCAGGAAAGTTAGGTGGAATGTTAGAACTGGAGCCAGTACATACCTCTATTTGCCTCCCAGGATCAGGCTCCAGGATGAAATAACAAGACCAGTGGAGAGAGAAGTGTAAAGTCTGAAGGATCAGAGACTGAGGATTCTCATCCTACCTCTCATTACAAAACTCCAGTGAGTCTTTGGCAAGGTGCAGACAATGCCCCTGACAATCCGATAGAGCCATTAACAGTAAGAAACTCTCCCCAGGCCTGTGGTAAGGATCAACAAATAAGAACTAAATGAAGCACTTGGCAATATTAAAGTATGGAAGTGTTTCTAAAAAATGTTCTGAGTCATTTACCTTCCCTTGGGCTCATACTCTTTTCTTAATAATATTCAAACATAATAACACCTGGCAATATGCTAACAAAAAATTTTAATTTCCTTTTATTGCCGTAGTACACAAATGATCTCGATGTCCTCAAAGGAAAATTACTACTGTTTAAACTCATGAATATTGTTCCCTCTTAAAAAGCTCCCACCTCCCCCCTTTATACAGGCAGACATGGATTCTTATAACAGGTCTAGGGTAGCATGGTCACTTTCTAAGGAAGCATCAGAATATGTTTGCTTATTGAAAAATGAAGCTATTTTGGTCTTTCCTTTTTAGGCTGGCTGCCAACTGAGACCTGGAGACATGCGGGCTGCCATCTGCCTTACCCCAGCTGTTCCTGACCTATCATCCGTCTCCAACCAGGGATGCCTGGTATTTGCCAGGTCAGTTAAGCAAATGATTAAAGATGCTTGAGGCCAAGGTACAGTGTAGATGAATGTGTTGGCAGCAGACAGACAGCAAAGCAACCTTAACTTCCTCTCATTAATGGGTGGCCTGCCACTCTCCATGACAACGCAGATCTTCTCATGGAGCTTGGCAACAATCTTTTCTTAGTATATGACAATTAATTCAGCATTCCTCACATTTTTGCTAAAAACTAAAAGGTTACTTTAAAAAATGTTATATTCTTAAAATAGAGAGAATATGTTATATATGTTAGAAATTTCTATCACTTATCCTTCAAGAATGACCATTATGTTGCAGATTAAATTATTAGTTCTGATTATTGATGCTCTGATAGTGAAAGAAGCACATTTAATTTCATGCATCTCTAAACTGCCATGGTCCCAGAATGATTTGGAAATCTAAATAAGCCTATAAAAATGTAATTTGAAAACATCCTCAGTGAAGAGGATACTACAAGGAAAGAAGGAATTTTTATGGCTTTGAGTTTGCATACTATTAATGCAATAATCAAATACTCATACAGGAATTGTTAAAGCTCGTTATAACCATGGAAATAATGGCTTTTACTGATGCCACAATTTCACCGTAAAATGCAATTTTATCTCCTGAAAAGGGAGACACAGGTCTGCCTCAGGGCTCACTTGTCTGCATGTGGGCAGCACATACAGACTTAGGAGGGGCTGAGCTCAGAACTACTGACTAGGTGGCCCAGAAAAGTGATGTTCTCCATAAAATGATAAAGGTAAACTCTAGGTAAGCTTGCTATAAATAACACTGACCTCAAGCTGACAGGTTCCAAAGGGGATTTCTTGTAGAGAAAAGCTAAGATCATGGTTTTTAGAAGACAAACAACAGTCCACAGACCACAAGATACAGGATTTCTTATTTCTTAATTTTAATTTTCCTCTACCATGTTCTATACTCTGGTCTCCATGAAACCCCTTTTGCCTCAGTTTCCTTACTGTTTTATTATTTAGCCTTCTGAGAGTATCTATGCAAATGCATACCATTGCCTATGTTCCCACCCTCCCAGCCATATCTATACATATTTTATGAAGTTCCTGGATCAGGTTCTTCTTATCTTATTTTGTATTTATTTTATATTTATTTTGCATTCTTATTTTAATTGTTTATTTTATTATAGTCCAATAGTTCTTAGCATGACTTGTTTTCTTGTTTCTTAGCTTTCATATTTTGTTTACTTCAATTTAGCATTTTTACTGTTTTAATCATTTTTACTCATGGTTTATATTCCCTTTAGAGTGTGTAGAGTATTATCAGGGTTTGTTTGTGTTTGTCAACCTATATAGTTTCTGGCATTAACTGCCTTAATCATCTTTAGTTCACATTATTCTTTTGTTTAGAGACTCATTTCCCTCTCCTTGGTGTTTCCCTGTTTTATTTATAAGCAGCAGGATAGAAGTTGATCATAGGGTTGTGGGCCCCCAGAGAACAGCCCATAGACCAATAAGGGTGGTTAGATATTTGCTCTCCCTCCCACTGTCTAAATAAACAGATTTTCTAACTCTCCTTAAAAGATCCCTTGGATTCTTCAATGTTGAAGCCCCTAAACTTTTAAATCTGTGTACTTTGAGAGATTTAAAGGCTGAAATTCTCCCCTGGGATGACAGGGTAATAACAAGCTGGCATGTGCTGGCAGCATCCCGAACTGCTGGAACTTGGCACTGCTTACTTGTGCACCTGATACAATGGCAGAGGCTCAATCAGCAATCCACAGATCCCTCAAGGTTTCCAAACTTCTTTGGCTCTAATGCGCTTTACATAGTCATTGGGGAGATTTGATCACTAGAAGATGAGAAGATGTGGCTGCTATGCTCTGGTTGCAAAGCCTGGTCTCTACAGGCTGAGGCAGGGAAAGAGTTGAGCCAAAGACAAGGGTGGTAGCCAAAAGTCTTACTGTGGGCCTTACCCTTAAGACATTACAGCCTGGGAAATAAGAAATCCTCAAGGCAGATTAGCAAGAAGCTGTTAGTTGTAGGATTAAGAAATTGCTTCTGTATTCCCTCACTCTAGACTTGTGATTATAAACTGACTCTGAGATGTCTAAAGTCATCCCACATGGAGATGTTGGGCATTGCAACCATTGCATGCTGAAGACCTAACTGGTGGAAATACTCCAGGCCCTTGGTGTCTTTGGGACTTACATTCTTGATTTCAATTAATGGAGATAAATTCCAAGAGTTCATAACTGTAACTTTTAATGTCGCTGAGGCATTACTATGTTTTGTTTATTCTCTAAGGCTGGAAAATAGGAGTGAGATACTTAGCTAATGAGTGAACACTAGCCAACCTCCATTATCTACACCTGGATGAAGTTTTATGGAGTTATATCTAGTCTTATACACATCTGACAGTTATCTTGTAACATTATAAAAATGTTTTTTCCTTAAAAAAGAAATACATTGGGGAAAGCTAATTTTCTTGGCACTGGAAAGGAGGACAAAGAATGAAATAAAAAAGTGATAAGTCATAGTTAGAACATCAGTCTTGATTCAGCAAAGACTGGGATATCAAATTAAACAGTGGCTCAGATTTAAGATAGACTAGAGTTTGTTATATGATCTATACGGAAACAAGAAATTGAGATTTTATGATAGTTTCAGTAAAACTCCAGGTCACACAAACTGGACATCATATGAAGACTTACTCATGGAAGATTTTGAAGGTAGGACTTAATTTCTCAGCTAATCTTTTATGTATGAAGATAGGGACCATGTCTAACTTATTTATCACTATATGCCCAGCACTTTGGACAGAGCTTGGGCACACAATAGGAGCTCAGTAAACATTGTTGGATGTTGAATCGTTGAAATCAATTATATGTTGCAGAGGTACTCTGGAACAGAAGTAAACTTGGGACATATTTATTCTAAGACTATGTCACTGTGTTCCACAGGATGGAATAGTTTCTATTTAGAAATTGTAATAATTTTCTGTGGTTTGCCATAAACAAAGATAAAGAATGAGAACTGGGCAGATGCAGGTCCAAATACACCTTCCACCATAGGCAAAAATAATTACCAAAGGTGGCCCAATGTGCCAAAGAACCACAAAAGGAAGATAGGGCTTGCTCTCATCAAGGGATCTATTTAAGTTTATCTTAATTAAGAATAGGAAGGCATTTGTGATTATGATTTCATGACCTAGAATTTGAACTTAGGGCACTGTTAAAGGCAATCCTAGATTTAAAATAAAGGTTTCTTACAGTATGGAATCTAATCTACTTGAGATTCATATTTAAACAGAAAACACCAAAAAGGTGGTAGAATTTACTCAATTCAGAAAGGAAAAAAAGAAATTCTCATCACTATTTTGAAAATCAAATTAAAGAACATCAAAATTTCACTAATATAAAGAAAGCTTTTAAAAATATACCCAGGTAAAAATAACTGAAACTTTCTTAATACAAAGTAAGATCAAGTGGGAAATTCTAATGCAATGCTTTAGAAGCATTTAGAAACATTTTAAATTTCAATCTGAGTCTAGTTTTGGAACCTAGGAATTAGAACAAATCATAAATCAGATTTTTTAAATCACAACAAAAAGTTAGTTGTAAGGTATCATTTTGACAGATATTGGAAAGGTGAAATATTAACTATAAGGATAAACCATAATTTATTTGACCACTTATTTAACAAGCTTGAGGTATTACTCCAGTCTTTTACTACTACAGACGGTGCTGTACTGAACATGCTTCTTTGTACACATGGGTGAGTGCATCTGCGGTTCCCAGTGGAGGTGCTCACAGTTGGGAGAAAGAATGAAGTGTGATAATATAGAAAAAAAAAATTTAAATATAATATTGTGTACAACAAAATATATATATGTACAGTATATAAAATATACTTATAATAATCAACATTACGTCTTCTATTATATTAGAATGCTTTGATAATATTTTCTCATCTTTTGACTTCCAAACTAGTGAATAGTACATGAGATTTTTAAAAATTTCACTTTTAATTATCACATAATTTGTTGTGTTCATTGGTCCACAGATTATCCTAGTCACTAAGAATTTTTTCCATGCTGCCATCTAACACAAAATTAGAAAATGAACACAATCTTTTTTCTTTTTCTTTTTTTGTAGCATCAGATATTTATGTCAGTGGAGATGGTGTGGGAAACACTTTCAAGACAGGTTTTCCACCAGGGAATAAGAATTTCTGGCCCAGAGTTTCTCAAAGTATAGTTCATGCACCAAAATGACCTAGATACTACATTAAAAATGCAGTTTCTTTTACTCTAGCTCAGATTTACAAAATCAAGTCCTGTATTTTTAACAAACATCTTATTTTGCATACTCCGATATAAAAATCACAGACTAGTACAAGGCATTGAATTCCTCATAAAAGTAATATGAAGGGCATTCTTTTGATGGTGATACTCTCCAGATTTAAACTAATTTGTCAAAAGAAGCAAAAGACTCAGAGAAGACATAATGTTATTACTAAACCTGAACTTGCTCTAAAAAGTCTATTAATTAAAAAATGAAATATATATACATAAAGAATTTTACATAAATGTGATCATTTGATAGATGAGTACATATATTTTATAAAAATGTGGTTATATTATGTATGCTATTTTTAGGACATTCTTTTTTTCTGTCTCTACTTGTCCCTCACATCCTTTGCCCCAATCCACCCACATCGATGTCCTCTTTTCCCTAGCACATTAAAGAAAACAAACAAATAAATAAAATATAGTATTAATTAATAATAGGTGGCAAACAGTGCATCTGGAGTATATTTCTGTCTGAATAAAAAAAGGGAGTAGATATAAATAGACATATAATTTTTCACCTGTAATATTGACCAAAAAAAAATCCAAGGGTGAAAATACTCCTATTGGGCCATCTATAAAAACAGGCCTCTCATACATTGCTGGTAGAGATGAAAACTGGCAAAACCTCAGTGGAAAGCAATTTGGCAATGGCTTTTGAAATTATAGATACTTATGAGAATTATGTGCAAAATTACATATGTATAAGGTTATTATTACATTCTATATAATGCAAAAACAGAGAGAAAGAGAGAGAGAGAGGGAGAGCGCGTGTAAGCGCACTCAAAAGCAAACAACCTAAAGACCCTTCAGTAAGGAACTGCTTTTAGTGTGTGTGTGGGGGGAACTGCTTTAAATAATTTATTTGTAGTATGGAATGTGATACAGTTAAAAATAATGAGAAAGCTCTCTCTATACTGATATGAAAAGATCTCCAAAACAGAAAAGCAAGGGGCTAAACATTATATATAATACATACCACGTTTTGTGTTAAAAAGTGGTGTGAAATTGGAGCATACATAGCCAAATGAAATGGAAAACTTACTTGTAAAGGTAATACTCTGCATGGTCTATTTCTTCTCGAGATGAAATGTTGTCCACAAACTAAAAGACACAAAGGAAACATTTGGATGAATATA
This sequence comes from Rousettus aegyptiacus, assembly GCF_014176215.1. Taxonomy (NCBI): domain Eukaryota; kingdom Metazoa; phylum Chordata; class Mammalia; order Chiroptera; family Pteropodidae; genus Rousettus; species Rousettus aegyptiacus. Next base: position 71,501,862 of record NW_023416311.1, on the reverse strand, counting down.
AATTGTGCCATATATTGGGCCTAATTCACACATTAATCAAGACAAAACACTTATTTCATTGGAACAATATTCACATGGTATGACTTATTCCTTGGAACCCCTTTATGCTAATGTAAACAAAGAATATGCAATGGTTTCCCTTTTTCTTTGTATAGAACGACCTAGGTCAGGAAAACTATTTGAAAACCAAACATGAACCTAGCTTAGAATAAGAGAGAGTTCCTCTTACTATACAATATTACACTCCACTATACTATACTATTTATAACTAGTCATTGGTATTTGTCTTTACCTTTTAACCCTGGTATTTTCTCTATGTTCCAAACTCCCAATATATGGGACTTTGTAGCTATAAGGTTGAAGAATCTAACAGCTTAAAAAATATGGCCCAAGAGATGAAAATCTAAATTTAGAAAATTCAATCCTGGAACCATTTTTTCTATTCTGATTTAAGTTCGGTTATGGACCAGTCGACCTGTGATTCTTCTACCAACAAGTCTCTCTTTAAACCATAAAATCTGTATGTTCTTTCATTTTAAACAAAATAAACAGAAAAGGTTATTCCAAAGATGGATTCTACCCTAAAGTGGAGACTCAGAGGCAAAAAAAGATGGAGTAGGAGATGAGATAATGCATGTTGTGAATATAATTAAAACCTCATAAAGAGGAGCGTAAGAAGGGAAGACTTTCTAAAAATACTTTACTTAAGAATTTGATTTAGAAATCTCGTTAAGGGGCGGATAAAATGTGGTACAGACCTGAAGTTCAGAACTAGCTCTCTTTATTGCTTGCTGTGTGGCATAAGCAGGTGGCACAGCCCCTCTGGAACTTAGTTGCTCCATCTACATAAATAGAATAAAGGTGCCTGCCCTAAAGTCTGAGGCTCCAATGAAAAAATGTATGTGAAAGCTCTTTAACCTCTGTAGTGCTGCCTAAACCAGTATCAGGTATTATAACGACAGAGATTTTATCCATCATGTAAAGAATGAACCAATAGTATTTCAGCTCCCCTCTAATCTGAACATTATGAGTCTATAAAACTTAAGTTAGGACCTAGTTAAACTCTTCTCCTATTAAAAGGAGACTATCAAGAAGCAGAAAGAAAAGACCCACAGTATAGTTTCTTTCCTTTTCCTTTTCCAGATTAACAATAATCTTGAATTTTATGGTGTCATTAATTTTCACAAAGAGCTCTCACAACTAAGATCTCATTTTAGCACCACATCAGCCATGTGAGGCAGATACTATTGTTCCCATACTAGAAATGAGGAAATGGAGAGGGGGGCCAGTTGTACAAGGTCACAAAGTTAATTCATGATAAAGAGAAGATAAGATATTATTTGAGGGACAAGAACTTTGACGTCACAGGGAACTAGGTTTCAAGCCCAATTTTTCCATTTATGACCTGTGTGAACCTCAGAGAGTTATCAACCATTTGAGTCTTACATGTAAAATGAGAATAATAGTTCTTTTCTCCCATGGCTGCTATAAGAATTGACATACGAGATAATGTACATTGTGAAACTAGGACAACAGGTGGCATAGAAGGTGTTTGGTAATGGTTGTTATTTCTGATTCCCAGCTTAACTGTTTTCTCCTCCATTGCTCTGCAACAGTTTAACATTAATATACATCCTTTTATAGACTTTCTCGGCTACCAAAAATACTTCAAAATTAACAAGTAAAAAGTATGAACTTAGAAGGGTATATTGACTTTAAGAAAACTCATGGTATCATATAGCAGAATATCATCTTCTGGAAAAATTAAAATAACTCAGATACACAACAGTGATCACTGACATCAAAGTCAAGTAAATTTGTTACCTTTTATTTAGTCCAAGAAATTTTCTACTTCACCATAAAATATCTATTAGTAACTACAAAAATATACCATACTCTAGAAAACGATTTCTTATGAAAGGTATTCTTTCTTTAAGCAGCTTCATCTACATAAAGACCTTTTTTTACCTTCTTCCTCCTTCTTTGAAAATACATATATTTAAGTTTTCTTACCCGTGATATTGTTAAAGAACTAACAGGCAACCTTCTCTCATAAGTTTTATCCATTAAAGATGCTAGATCGGCTGCGAAGACAAGAAAAAAGAACCTTGTTAAATACACATATTTCTTATGGAAAACTTAACAGATATAACTCCTGCCAGATGGCTAGCATCATTATGAAAGCAGTATTAAAGCAGATATACTTTCCTGCTTTTTTTAGAAATTATTTTTTGCAAAAATTAGAGAGGATAAGGAATATTAGCAACACTTTGAAAATGATTTATTTAATTGCAGTAAGGATTATTTTTAAAATCCTAACATATACTCAATTTTAAGAAATTGCATCAATAAAGTATCTCTGGAAGGAGACATAAGAAAGTGTTACTATTGACAGACTCTAAGAAAAGTAAGAAATCAGTATCAAGTAATAAGACGGGTAATCAACTAACAAGTACCTCTCTCTTTTCTTTTTTTAACGCCTACAGCACCTAATATTCATAGGTGGCCTCCCATCCAAGTACTAACCAGGTCTGACCCTGCTTAGCTTCTGAGATCAGACAATATCAAGCACGTTCAGGGTGGCATGGCTGTAGACTAACAAGTATCTCTTGAAGACGTAATGCAGTATATTTAACCATTTTTTCCTCATCTTCTTTCACTAGGGTAATGTTCTCAATGATTCAGTAGCTACTAGAGGAAAGCAACTTTCCAAAGCCCCTAAAACCTAATATGATATAAAAGTAATTAGTTTTTCTTATGATTATCTTAAAGGGATTGATGCCAATTAAAGAATGGTAAAGACACTTCCTTAACACGCGCGCGCGCTCTCTTTCTCTCTCTCTCTCACACACACACACAAGTCCCTAAAATCTCTTCACACTAACGCAAATTAATAATGTTAAGTCTACTTGCTCACAGAATATTAAACAGCATTCACATAATACTAAATGTTTATGATCATTTCATAAGAGGTCCTTGTGTTGAAATGATAGACATTATAATTACCTCCCTTTACTCAAAATTTAAACTTTCACTTAAAAAAAAAGGATCGTGATCTATTAACCTAATTAAAATACCTCCATTTCTTTATGGATTTCTCATAGTACACGATGTAGAACTAAACAGTGGATTACCATTGGCTTTTGTAGTGTGGTAACTCATGATTCTATTTTAATCCTTCATACCAAGAAATCTTTAATCAAGTAAAATTGGCTCGGGCCTCAAAAAAGACAACAGCTGCAGACCCAGCATCTGATGAATAACAATTGCATACTGCAAGTCAGAGAAAGGTTTGCGCTAAATATAATGTGACCAATCACCTCAGATGATAACGTTGGCATGATGAATGAGGCAGAAAACTGCACAGAGCAGGGATGGCCAGGAAAGCTGGGGCAGCTGCAGCCTGCAGAGGGTGAGCACCACAGGCTTCTGGACTACGGGCTTGAACAATCAAAATCACATTTCATGTTTCATCGAGGGGCCAGCAGGTGCCCAGGTTTTGTTCAAAAAGATGTGCTAAAGAAGATGCTTTCTTGCCTGTCATTCTTCAGGAATATACACTGTAGTGGGTGGCTGAAGTCAACAAAGACTATATGAGAAAATGGATCTGAAAATTTGAATTCATTTAACAAAACTTAAAGCTGTACAGATAACGTGGACATATACTCAGAAAATAACATATATACTAGTATAAAAATATACTTCTTGTTTGAAGAAAATAATACTATTGATGATCTGAGGACATAAAAGATTTTATTGAGGACTCTACACTATGCCAAGTATAGGAGTGTAATGGTTCACAAACCTGGTTGAGGATATGAATCATCTGAGGGGCTTTAAAACTCCAGATTCCTAACCTCCCACCTAGAGGGCAATTCTAATTCTATAAGTTTGCGGTGAGACCAGGGGAATCCAAAATTTTTAAACAAAGCTCCAAGAGATTGTGATGTACCTTCTCAAGACTAGAAAGAGTTATATTTGAAAACTTACCAAATCAGTCTTGGATGTTCCTCATAAGTGTGAAGAAGATACGAAACTGAATTTTGTTTCTGGAATAAGGTGGACTAAATATCCTTTAAAATATTCTTCCTACTATAAAAACACCTAAGTAAAATATTTCTAAAAGTTTTTACAAATATGACTGAGCTTTCGAGAAGGTAGATATGACTGTGAGAGGCCAAAGGCAAGACAATACTTAAACCTTAAGTGTCCAAGGGAGTACTGACGGTAGCAGTCACCTGAGAGTCGCTGCAGGTGCCCAGTGACACAGAGCTTTGGTTTTAATGGTCCTTGGAGGATGGAGGATAAAATCAAGGCCTTTATAAGTTAAGAAACTGGTTCAGAGATCCTCAGGTAAAGTCAAGACCACTTAGGGTACAATTGTAGTGAAAAGGTGAATTAGAAAATAGTGTACCCTGAAAATCTAAACAGCAAGGATGCTGTTCCCTGAGGATTCTAATCTATAGAGTCAGCCATCACACCTCTGAGGCCCTAATTCATACTTCCTATGTCACACAAGATATACCAACTTGAGAATTTTGTTTAAAGTAGTTTAAAGATTTGATTTTACTTCACGAAATTCTAGACAATGCAAAGTAATCTATAGTGACAGAAAGCATATGAGTGGTTTCCTGGGAACTTGGGGGGCTCAGGCAGGAAGAGGAAGAAAGGATGACAAAGGAGTAAACTTTGTGGGGGGAGGGAAGATATGCTCATTATCATGAGTGTGATGATTTCATGAATATATACACAAGTACATATGTCAAAACTGATCAAATTGTATACTTTAAATATATGCAATTTACTTTATATAAAAATAACTCAACAAAGCGAAAAGAAACTTGATGACTAAAAGTGAAGGTTAGACACAGGTGAGGTGAGAATTACTGAAGGATCTAAAAGAAATTATACAGAATGCAGCAAAGATAAAGATGAAATGTATGAAAAAGGACTAAAGAGATATAGAAAATAGAATAAGAAGTTAACTACATTAACTGAACTTCTAAAAGAAGTTAATAAAAAGAATGGGAGAGGTGATAAATGAACTGGTAAAAGATTACGTTTTCAGAGACAGGGAACACATAAAATCTCAAATTAATTAAGTAAAATTACATGTGCACCATGATATATTAAAGTGAAAATGAAGAATAAGAGGATTTTAAAAGTAGCCAGAAAAAAAGGCAAATTACTAACAAAGGAAAACAACTACACCAACAGGTGTTTTCTCAGTAGAAACAATAGAAGGCAATAGAATAATATGCTGACAGTAAGTTCTACCAAGATAGATTCACAAGTCTAGTAACCTTATGTTTTAAGATTTGGGGAAAAAAATGAAGATATTTTAAAGAAACAAAAACAGAGAATTTATTAGCAATAAACACTAAAGGAACTTCTTAGAAGTTGTGTTTTTTAGAAGATGTGTTTTTTGGAAGAAGGACAATGATCCTTTAAAGAAGACTTGAGAGACTAGAAAGAATGGCAAGTAAATAAAATTGTTTAAACCTGAGGGAAAATTGGCTTTTTAAATAATAATATTTTAAGCATATGTTTTAAAGAATAAAATTTTAGTATTAGATAAAACATATAGTTGGGTGTGTGTGTGGACTAAATGATAGTAGAGTATGATTAACATTAGATTTTAAGTTAAATATGTATGTTAGAAGTTATAGAGCAATCATCTAAAAGATATAGATTTATAATGGTAGAATCTACCGTTCTAAAAGAGTAAAAACTGAGGATATAATTTCTAGACCAGTGGGGGTGAGGTGGGAATGTAAAAAACAAAAAAAATAGGTAACCAGTCCAAAAGAAAAACAAAAAGATGAGAGAAGTCACAAAATATGATAGAAGTAAATCCAAATATATTAGTAATCATAAAATGACAATGTAAATAGACTACACTTTCTAGTTTAAAAGACAACTGTCAGATTGGATAAAAATACAAAATCTAGTTATATAAATCACATGAACACAGAAGTCAAGCTTTGTGTTTATACTAAGAAAATGGGACTAAAGGAGGATGATGTACACAACTCAGGCCATTTCTAAAACTGCCAGCAGATAGTAAACATGAAACCTAGTAAATGAAAAATGTCACAGAGATACAAATATGGAACTGGCAAAAGTTAAGAAAACAGGCTTCAGAAAATCTCCATCAGGCTCCAAGAGCAGGATTTGAAAAGTTACTGCAACAAGCTAAAGGCTTTCACAGCTGAAAGGACAGCAAAACCAAACTTCAGCTAATGTGAGAAGTGTCTGTAAAAGATGACTGTAATGCTCAGTTCTGATGTGAATGCAAAATTCTCTTTGGTTTCAGAAAGCAAGTTCTTTACAACAAAACAAAACAAATAAACAAAAAATAGTATCCAAAACCAAACGTGTCCTTATTTTATGGTTACTTATAAACAGAAAAATCAAAAATAAAATATTTAATTTGGTAGGTAGGGCTTAGGAATTCAACTTAGCTCATGTCACCTGGGCCCTTACCCCTAGCAGAGTGACCCAAGCAAACTTTCCCTGCTAGAATCCAGGGAGCTTCTCCAAAAGGCCTGCTCTCTTATACAAACCTTATACAGTCCCTAAAATGATTTTTTCCTAAATCCTAGGACTATGGGTTCTAGTCTGTAATTCAACAGCTGCTAACTGGCTAACATTAAGAACTTTCACTCCAATACCTCCCCAAGAGATCTACACAGTCAGTGGAAGAATTTCGGAGGCAATGCTTTAATTCAGTATTTATTTTAATCAAAGGGAAGCCCAGCGCCAAAACAGTCTAAAACTGAAATCTGACTTGAGTTGGAAAGCCCAAAAACTCCAAGGCTCTATAAACGCTGGTTGGAAAACTAAAGCCCTTTTGACAATAATGCCAACTGCAATAGGTAAACATGTCTGGAATGCTTAATTCCATAAATTCATAATGATATTTTAAAAAAATCTCATTGATCATCTTTGAAGGATGGTAAGGGGTCAACTCATTACTGAAAACTTCTTCCACATAAATTTCATCTCAGGATAACTAAACTGTTGATTAAAGGAAATTCTTTTACAAAACTTTCTGGATAATAAATAAGATAGAAACCATAGAATTAAAATAGCAACATTTTACAGCTTCTCATAAAATAACAGATCTAAGCAATGACCATGAATGGCCTTAAACATCACAAAGGGACAACCAAATGCTGTGTGTTTCCTGACAAAAGAAAACAACTCTTCTTATGAAGTATTTATACCAAAAGAAAGAAAGAAACAAACAAACAAACGAAATCCCTGTATCTGATCAAGCTTCCTTCCCTAACTGCCAGTGTTATAGGACATATGGAAGGTAGAGGAACATGTTTAAACCACCATAAAAACAGCAAATCCAGAATGTGTGGGAAACTCTAGAAGACAAAAGGCCTATTTTCTTCAATAGATAAATTAAAAGAAAGAAAAATGTACAGATTTAAAAAAGATACTTACGAGACCTCTCAACACATTAAAATGTATGGACCTTATCTGGATGTCATTTCAACAAACTATAAACTAAAAAAAAAAATTATAAGTCATTTGGGGGAAATGATGGAATATATGATGTTAAGAAATTACTAATTTTTAGATATGAAAATGGTATAATTGTTGTAGTTAACATTTTTTTTTAAATCCTTACCTTTTCGAGGGACATATCAAAATATAAAACAATCTGATATCAGGGATTTGCCAAAAACTACTCTGGTGATGGAACAGAGGATCGGTAAAACAAGACCGGCAGGGAATTGGTAACTGTTGTAGTTGGGTAACATTATAAGGGGGTTTGTTACACTATTCTCTCTACTTTTATACGTCTCTATAAAAAAATATTTTAAGAGACAAGAGAAAGGGGGACATAACCAATTGCACTATACAGACCTTACTCTTCAATCTGTACACTACGATTTGTGCACTTCTCAGCATATGTTACACTGCAATCAAAAAGTATTTTTTTTTTAAGCCAGAAATTCACTACCTCAATGCAAGGGAAGACACTATGATAGAATTGCAGGCATCACTGGAGAGCTATTTTTTGAGCGAAAAGGCAACAGAATATTGTATAGCCATAAGCAAATGTCAGAACTAAACCATTAAGAGTTTATGAGTGTATCAGAGAAGTTTGAACATTGACTGGATACTTCATATTTAAACAATTATCTTAGATGTGATCATAGTATTAAGCATATCTTTATCTTTTAGAGGTATACAATGAAAAATACAAATATTTCAGGTGAAATGATATACTGCCTGGTATTTGCCTCAAACTAATTCAAAGTATCAGGATGGAGGAATGAGTAGAAGTAGAGATGAAGTAAAGACTGGCCATGGCTGATAACTGCTGAAGCCAGATTATGGATAAATATGAGTAAACAAGGGGATTCCTTATACTACTCTATTTTTGTATATGTTTCAGATTTGCCATTAAAAAAAAAAGTTTAAAAAAATTAACGTAGGTGTTAGAAGTTAGGATAATGGTTACCCTTGAAAATGGAAGCTGCAATGAGGGCTTCTGAAGTGGTAGGAATGTTTTCTTATCACAGGTTGTGATAACTCATCGATCTGTACATTACAATTTGTGCACTTCTCAGCATATGTTACACTGCAATCAAAAAGTATTTTTTTTTAAGCCAGAAACTCACTACCTCAATGCAAGGGAAGACACTATGATAGAATTGCAGGCATCACCGGAGAGCTATTTTTTGAGCGAAAAGGCAATAGAATATTGTATAGCCATAAGCAAATGTCAGAACATGGCCTGTTTCCTCACGTCTGGAATAACAGCAGTTGTCTTAGCCGGCTGTTGTGAACATTAAATGGGATGGTGCATGTGAAGTACTTTGCACAGAACCCGGCACGCAGTTAGAAATGAAAAGAAGTTGTCTTTTGATTTTTGTCTGAGGGCCTGCACTTCATGGCCTGCTTGTCCCATAGACTGTAGGTGCACTGTACTAAATAGAACTGGTGTCAATCAAGACCACCATAGAAATAAACGACCCCCATGCTCGGAGCTAGACAGATCCCCAGCAGCTCTCCCCCCACGGCTCGAAGGAGAAAATCATTAATGAAGACTTTAGAAAGGAAGCAACATAGCTGCATGCGCACAGTATTCAGCGTGGAGACCAAGTCACTTAAGCAGATGGAAGACCAAGACCCTCACCTACACCCACACCTCTTCCCTCCCGCGGCGCTCCACCCGAGCCCACAGAGATGAGCGGAGCGAAGACTTTACTGCGTCCCTCCTCCCTCCCCCAGTCAGCAAAGCACAGCGCCCAACCACAGAGCTCCACACGCTGAGGGCAGCCCTTGGCGCACGCGCGCGCAAGGAGGCAGCCTGAAAGGTCGCCGGAAAGGTTCGGGCCCAAACCCAATCGCGGGGCTCCACTGGCTGCGCCGGGGTTTCAGATGAGGGCGCACTGCCACCTACTGCCCAGATGTATCCTGTGCGCTGCCTGACCAGGAGCTGGCCTCACTTCTCCCAAAAGCCCAACCTCAAAACTCAAGAGTTAGGGAAAACATGTAGTAATAGCAGGTAGGAGCGAAAGATTTTTAAAATCACATTCTATTACACAATAAGAAAAAAAAAATTATTGTCTCAAACAGCCTCTTTTCCTTCTAAGTTTGAGTTTCAAAACCTTATTCGCCTCCCACATATTATATAGGGGTAAAATCAAGGGGCCTAGGGATTTGCATATTCCATATATTTCTGGAGCACCTACTGTATATGTTGGGGTATTAGCTGAGGCAGTCATTACCATCATCCCTAATTTAACAGGTACAGGAATTAAAATTAAGTGACATAGTTTGTGAAAGCTGTCAGAATTGAGGTTCACACCTAGATGTCTGGCTCCCAAGTGCAGACTCTTCATTACATCACACTGCATACTGAAGGGACAAAGTGCCATAAGAATATAGGGCAAGGAAAAAATCTATTCTAACTGGGTAGGGATTCAGGATGTGCAGAGAGTATTCTAGGCCAGGCATTATTTGGTAAACTATAAGGTGGTACTGCTTTTCCAGGTATATGAATCTTAACAGAGGAGATAATTACTCTCACATATTTATTCATTGCAGATTATTATGCTCATTCATTGGCAAACAGCTTTTGCTTATTTAAGAATTTATGAAAATGTTCCCCTAGATTTGTCTCCAAATAACAGAGTTGACTATACCCCATACCAAGGCGCCAAATGTAATTGTCTTATACACTGATCTTCCCTTCATACCTAAGAAGGTGTTAACAATAACTTCTCAGAAATTCTTCGTTCTCTTCCCTGTACTTCCACAGCACTCAACCTATAATTACAGAACAAACTTTGCAATGTAACTGCGTCCATGTTGGTTTCATCACTAGAATAGTGGTTTCCAAGAGGAGTACTTTTGGTCCTAGAGGGCATTTTAGAATATATGAGGGTTATTTTCTTGACTGTCAAATGACTGCAGGGAATTGCTGGCACTGAATGGGCAGAAGACAGGAAAATTAGATAACTTGCAATGCTGAGACTATCCAACACTTCAAAACATCATCCCTGTTGGGAGCCAGTTTTCAGTGTGGAGAGATGATACAAATATGGACTTCAGGAAGGCAAAGAAGAACCCTGTGGGCATGAACTGGAATTGTATGTTTCAGTATGAACTCAGTTGTAAAATGTGTGCATATATGCATGGATGTACACATCTTTATGTTTGTGTATATGTATACATATTTTCCTACCTCTGGCTACTGAATAAGCCAAGAAGCAATAACTACACAGCAGCAAGAAGACATACAGTACATATACCTTGGTTTCTAATACCATTTTCTACTAAATGGAACCCGGACTCCACGAAGAAATAGTTGATTCTATGGCTATGGCAGGAAAGGTATAAGATGAGCCTGGAACATGGAGAGCCATCTTTAAAGGGCTTCTCCTAGCCAAATCTGGGACAATTTGATCATCCAAATAATTATGGATAGTAATGATTTATTGAAAGAAAAACAAGAAGAATCCATAAGACTATATTGATAATAAACAGATAAGAGTTTAAAGAAAGAAATTAGTATTAACTAGTAGATGTGGAAGTATTAATGGAGTTGGAAAACCATCATTTTGCAACTGTCATAGTAAAAATTTATTCAGGTAAAATGTGTCCATGGATGCTAAATCTAGGGGGAAACTTTTGATAAACAGCAGGATATTTGCATGATATTAAAATATCTTCCCTACGGATTGCCTATAGGTCAAAAGAGAAAAAAATAGTAACTCTCTAGGGGAATCAGACACACTTGACTGGCTGATCAAAGTTAACATCATCGGTGAAGGCAGATTGACAACAGGTACCTCTAGATATGCCCTGAGAAGGACAAAATGTCACTGACATATACTGATTGGGAAAGCAGATCTTGATTCTAATCATGAGGAAATATCGGACAAAACCCAAAACGAAGAATATACTATTAAAAAAGGAGACTGGTTTCTTAAAAAACATCAGGTAATGTACATTAAAGTATTCAGGATAAAGGGCTATAATACATGCAAAAACTCTCAATTGGTTAGAAAACATGTGTGCATACAGAGAATGAGAAAACAAAAACGAATGCGTCAAAATGGTGACAATACATGAATCTGGGCGAAGGGCATACGGATCCTCTTTGCATTATTCTTGTAATTTTTTGTTAGTTTCAAATTTTTTTCCAAATAAAAAGTTTAAAATATGTGGCCCATGGAGTATGTTATGTATGACATGGCAGACATTCACACTATTTTCTAAAAAAAAACCCCTGTTTATAATGAACAAATATAACTCCATCTTAAATATAAACACAAAATACTTGGGAGGACAGGGATTAAACTGAAAATAAACTGGATTTTCCATAAATGCAACTACCATGTAAGTTGAGGAAAGACAGTACTTTGATTCATTCACAACTTTACAAAGAGTTGTTCACCATTTTGTGATTAAAACTGTGTCACTTACGATGATGCCATAATAGCAAATGATATTTTCCAGTACACCACATCTGTATCCATCTACATTTTTATTTGTTGTTCACAGTGATTCTACATTTCAGTACAGGTATGTAGTTACTAATCTTCAGATTCTCCACAGCTCTGCTTTGGCTGGCCCCTGCCCATACACCCAATTCCAGGTCTCACAAACCAACTTTGCTCTTGCACTCATATTACCAAGGGAGAAAATTATGGGTTCTTTGAACATTACCACCCAACTCTACCCTCTGCTGCTCCCAAGGTATCTCTTATAGGTAGCTATAAAAGAACATTCCCCACCCCCGCCATGTTACGGGAAGAATCCATAAACACAGGGGGACTTTATTTGTATCTAACATAAGCCAAAAAGGCAGAGAAAGAAATCTGGCGGAAAACATCAGATCAGCTATGGAATTGATCCAAAAATTACATTAGTCCCATAAAACTATCACCAATCATCTGACTTTATTAATGTCCTAATGATGTTATATATAATACATATTACACATAAAGTATTTATATTTTAAAAAATGCTCATAAGGTCAGTGGTTTCTTTCAGGCCTTGTTAATTTATAAAAGAAAGGCTGTGTAACATGACATAGAGAACAGGGAAAAGGGAGTACTGTATAATTAGGAGCCTACTGTCTGAGAAGATGTTAGCCAACTATTTTCCCTAAATGGTTTATATGACATTATAACACTGCTTTCAAATCTATCACCTGGTAATGAAATAGAGAAGAGTCAAAAAGTTTTCTGAAGACCACAAGTTAAGAAATGACAATAAAGATGAAAGTAGAAAATATATATTTTTCTTTGCAGATAAAGTAAAACAGAGACAGGCTGCATGGCAACTAACTATATGATGAAAATGGACAAAAACAAGATAAAGAATTGCTTACATAATTTAGGAAGACTAATAGTCAAGATAAAAATGAAACAGAAATTTGCAAGATACCAAAAATGATTTTGCCACATGTGAAACAACAGTCTTAATTCTTTTTAAGACCTAAAATGTGACTATCTGAATTAGATTATCATAAAAGCATCATTTCATATATACATCATATGAGTATATAATAAACATATGGAGTAACTGAAATGACATATAGATACCTACCAAGGTGACAATCTTCTTTTTCTCTTGCTTCCCATTTGTGGCTATCCACATATGCTGAAGAAAGCAGGCATCTTTTACCTGAGGAAAAAGATGATTATATCGACATATATGATTTCACAAAAGGTTCTATTTATATACCAGTTTTATTAAACATATCTTCGTCATCTTCAATTTATTAGATTATTTAAAGATTCTAGAATGACACTGTAACCGACATTGCACAGTTAACAATTTAGTTCATAACAAAATGCATTCAACCTCTAATAAATAGAAGATGCAGAAAAGTGAAAATTTTTACAATAATGTTATGAGTAAAACTGCTGGTAATTTTGATCCTATAACTTTAGGATTAGCAGCCATTGGTTTCCACTAAGTATTAGCCTAGGTGAGCCCTAAAATTCCTTGGCACAAAAAAACACTTGCTGAAATATTGCTTAAATCATTAATCAAGTGCATTATAATCATCAGCTAGTCCTAAAAATTTTCCATTTGACTTACCTTTATTTCACAAAAAGCAAACAATAATATCTTACCCAGTAAACCAGCACCCTAGTGGTAAACAAGAGAAACATAATAAGCTAAATTTGAGGTAACCCACTAGATAGCATAGCTGTATTCCCAGCACTTGGTGCAATGACTGAAATATGGCAGTATTCAATAAAGATAAGCTCAAAGAATGAATGAGAAACAATGAATGGCAACTTAATCAAAATTAAAAACCTTGTGCTTCAAAAGTGTCAAAGGACACTATCCAGAAAGTAAAAGGACAATTCAAAAACAGAGAAAATATTTGCAAATCATTTATCTGATAAGGGACTTTTATCCAAAATACATAAATAATTCTTACTATTCAAAATTTAAAAAGACAAATAATCCAACTGAAAAATGGACAAATGATGTGAACCAATGTTTCTTAAAAAAAAAAAACTACACATACACACAAACATGCACATATATAAAAAAGGCCAACAAGTACATGTTTAGTATCATTTGCCATTATGGAACTGCAAAATACATTGAAAGGCAACTTCATACCCACTAGGATGACTATAATCAAAAAGACAGATAATAACAGCCGTTGATACAGATATAGAGAAACTGGAAACTTCATACATTGCAGAAAATAAAAAATTGTACAGCCACATTGGAAAAGTTTGGCAGTTCCTCAAAATATTAACATGGAGTTGCCATATAACCCAGCAATTCCGCTCTGAGATATCCACCCAACAGAAATAAATTATGTTTCTACACAAAAATTTGTATATAAATGTTTATAGCAATATTATTCATCATAGCCAAAAAGTGGAAATAATGCAAATATTGATCAACTGCTAAAATAACAAGATGAGGTATATTCTTATGAAATATTCAGCAGTAAAAAGAAATGAAGTACTGATACATACTACAACATGGATGGATCTCTAAAACATTATGCTAAGTGAAAAAGAAGCCAGTCACAATAGACCACATATATATAATTCTATTTATGTGAAAAGTCTACAATAGGCAGATATATAGAGACAGAAAACAGATGCCTAGACTTGGAGGGTAGGGGGTCAGGAATGTTTGGGGGAAATTGGGGAGTAATTGTTAATGGGTTTAGGTTTTTTGTTTGTTTGTTTGTTCTTTTAAGGTGGTGAAAATGTTCTAAATTGATTGTTGTGATGGCTGGAAGAGGGAGTCAGGTTTTTCGAGTGATGCCTGAAGGTCAAAGTAAAGTAAAAACTTGATTTGCCATTGTTCACTTTGAAGATATTTGAGAAAGGGGACCATCAAGTAAGGAATGCAGGCGGTCTCTAAAAGATGGAAAAGACAAGGAAACAGATTTTCCTTAGAGATTCTCAAAGGGAACGCATCTCTTTCAACACCTTGACTTTAGCACAGTAAAACTGTGTCAGACTTTTGAACTACATAACTGTAAGATATTAAATCTGTGCTGTTTTAAGCCACCAAATTTATGGTAATTTGGTAACCTGCTTACCCTTCGGCCAGTTTTTGAGGCAACCACATTCTCTAATTTAACTATACACTATAAAAAGAAATATTTTCTCCATTTAATTTTGAAAGGATACCTCCAAAGACTGGAGTTTCAAAGTTTAGTGAAAATGGATTGGCTCTATTCTACACCTTATGAAAGACAGGACATTCCATTTTCTGTGAGCCTTAAAAGCAGGATGTTCATCTTTCTGAGATACTTTTATAAGTGACACCATCTAAAATTCTTTCTGTCTCTGTATAGATGGAAGGTCTGCATATTAACACCGGAATCAAAGAATTTCTATAAAGTCAGACAGAACATTAAATTGGGTGAACAATGGCTAAGTGTAAAATCTAGATCAGCTTCTCAAACTTTAATGTGCATATAAAGCTTGATAAAATGCAGATTCTGATTCAGTAGGCCTGGGCAGAAAAATACATTCTGCATTACTAACAAGTTCCCAGGTGAAGATGATGATGTTGACTTTCAGATCACATAGAAGTAGCAGGGGATAGAAGGATATCAGCCTCACAAATATAGGTCTTTGAGCCTATTTAATTGCATTCTGAGTATGTCACCCGAGAGTATATATAAACTCTTCTTGAACCTGCTTATCCCTCAGCTTTTGAGGCAACCATATTCTCAATTTACTATAAAAATAAATATTTTCTCCTTTTAATTCTAAAAAGATACCTCCAAGGACCAGAATTTCAAAGTTTAGTGAAAAGTAACTGGCTCCATCCTTGCCGATGATCATTTTATAGTTATTTTGGATTTTGGTCAACTGTCTCCAAGCACGTTTCCCATTCAAAGGGAAGCGGTATGCTTGTGGACTCAGGCTGTAGAGTCACAAACTCTAAGTTGAATCCCTGTCTTGCTAGTAAATGCTATAAAAATGCGGGCAAGTTAGGTCAGGTCTTGAGCTTGTAAAACGGGAAAATGCGGACCTTGGACCATAGTTTAAAATAGGGCATATATACAAATTTAAGTGCCTAGCCTAATGTCTCCTACGTAGTAGGTGTCCAGTAAGTTTCCTTCCTCTAGCCTCTTCCCATGGTGAAGTCACTTTTTAGTTCATTTCAATAAAATTTCCTTTCATCCTCCTGATCATTTTAGTTGCCCTTCTTCATTATGATGTGAAGAAAGTCAATGGAAGTAGTAAAGTGTTCCAAATATTGATTTGCTATAAGTTTGTACAAAGTCCATTATTTTTCTTCTCTTATCCTGTGATGATTTCCAGATGTTCTGATTTAATGCTGAAAATCCTTATCAGCATTTTCAAATCCTGAGTGGTTGGTTCACAATGCACTATCCTACTTATATTACTTATCTTATAGCTTCTAGTTCCTGGTGTCAAGACTCCTGTGGTTAAACCCGGTGCTTGTTCAATATAACTTTCTGTAATGATGGAAATGTACAATTCTGAGCTGTCCAGTACAGTAGCCACAGCCACAGGTGTCTGTGGAGCACTTAAAATATAGCTACTGCAACTAAAAAAACTGAATTTTAAATTTTATTTAACTAATTTAAATGGCCATGCATAGCTAGTAGGTACCATGATGTAAAAGCTCTGGTGTAAAACCTACCACAAGTTCACCAGTTCGAACTAAGAATAAAATGCCAACTGGAAATTCTCTCAATTCATCCTTATCTAATCTCCATTCCCTTGTTAGAATGATTGCCCCCCAATATTCTAAGCAATCATGATACCCTCCATGATAGACAATCTGTTTTGTTTAAATTGAAAAGCATTTACTAACAACCATAACTAAACATTCATAAACAGTTATAACAGCTAATTCTTATTGAGGCTCTAGGTACCGTGCATACCATTTCAGAAACGTTCTGGTGGCCAAATCTGAAGTTTCACATTGATATTTAATGGCTGTTCCCAAAGAAGAGTGAGTAAGCATATATGTGTTGCTTTTTTATAGGGGCTAAAGGAATTATATTAGAAAGAGAAGTTAACAGGCACGGGAAACACAGATTGTGATTATTCCATTTTAATCATATAATCATTTACACTTGTCACGATGTAGCTCCTGGAAATGTTTAAAAATTTTTCCAATGTCTTTATCAGCAGATTCATTAACAGGTTTTGAGTAGGCTGCCATTCACTCAGATATCAAAGTACCTTAGAAGTAACTATTAGCATTTATTGTCAATACGGGGAAAACTGTAGCAAAGAAAGGTTAATCAAAAATTGTGCCCAAGGTCATCAGGTAAAGTAAGATTAGTATACTGAAAAATTATTCCACCAACTGAATCCCAGGGGTCTGGCCAAGCATAAGGTGGCGGGGAGAATGTTTAGCACGCCCCTCCAAGGAAATTTGAGCAGAAAAATAAAAATCATAGCCTCAGGGTGGGCTATTCCTGGTCGGCAAAAAGATAACCACCCTAATACACAAACCCAAAAATAATACGCAAAAGTGTTCATGCCTTGACTTTTTCTGATCTTTACACTTTTGGATGGGCAAACACTATTATTTTATTAAAGGAGATGGGACAGAGACCCTACCTTTCCTTTCTGTGCTACCAAACACCCCATATAGTTTCTGTAGCAACTAGGGCCCAGAAGCGTTTCTTCTCTTGAAAGCCCATCGCTCACTCTACTCAGGGAATATATTCTCAGGAATCTAATGAAGCAGCCCTACAAACAGCAGCCACGAACCTGCCAAGGAGAGATGAGGCAAAGGCACTTTCCGCGCCAGGAGGATCCCGCGCCGCACCATGGGGGCCGCCATTTTGGAGCATACCAAAGGCAACGCCGGTCCGGGGGGTCGCGAGCAGAGAAAGGGTGGTTCCGGTCGGCCGACACTCCGCCCCTCCCCCGGTTCCCGCAGTTGGTGCGGCCCGGAACAGCATGGCGGCCGCATTTCGGATCCCGAAGCAAGTCCTGCTGCAGGCATTGCGGTGTTTGGTGTATTCGGGGGTGGGAGGCTCATGCTCCACTTGCTGCTGCAGCCCTCTCGGAGGTATCGTCGGCTTCGGTCCCTGAAGGAGGGGAGGGATGAGACACAAGGGACCTTTACACCCCAGTGGGCATCACTTTGGAGAAAGAACAGTGCTTCGGTTACTCACTGGCTTGGATCAGCCGAGCGTGCCCTCGCCCTCTGGCTGCGCGTGGGTGAAGTGGTGCCCCATGGCTGTCATGGACGCCCGTGGGCCTGGGAACCCAGGGACAATGGGGCTGGGGTCTTGAACTTGGGGCTGTAGTATTCCCTCATTGGGGGTACGGTGCTACTTGAAAACAACCCTCTCCATTTTGGGTACTGTACTGCAGAGATTGAGAGCAGAGGTGTTAGCTGGCCATCTGAAAGACCTTGATTTGTAAAATTGTCTCGTAATATCTTTATGAAAATGATTACTTGAAAACGCTGAGTGAAAATAAAATATTTAATACTTCGTATCAAGCATTATTCTAATGCATTTTACATATACTCATTCCTTTTCTCACAACACCCAGTGAGAGAGGTATCATTCTTTCCTTCATTTATAGAAGAGTAACCAGCAAGTCTTAACTAATTTACTCAACGTGGAGGGTTAGGATTTCAACACAGGCAGCCCAACAGTGGAGTCCCGCTGTAACCACTTCTCTGCACTGTCTTTCCATAAATAAATAGCACTTTTTATTGTTACCTTCTTACTGCGGAACTCAGAGCTCTTAGTTGTTGATTCTTTGGCCATGCTCCGCTCTACGCACAGCCAAGCATCCCAAATAAATGATGATATTTCCCGAACTCATCTCTTCTAAGTTGTGGTCAGTGAATTCTGATGTGATCTTGAGGACACTTAGAGTCCAAATCTGAGAGGTCATAACTCCTCATTTCACAAATGAAAACTGGGAATTCCAATGGTCACATTATAGCTTTTTCCACTACACTATATGATTTTACATAGATAAACCAAAACTAGATATACCTGTTTTGCATTTAAACAACAGTCTTTAATTTGTTTGTTTTTAAATTTCCTTGTTATCCCTTAACCAGATGGTGAATGTCTATTTGTCTTTCAGATCCCAGATTCCTGTTAACCCATCCCCATACACAGTTAATCACTAGCTCCTTCCACACACACAAACAAAACTTGTCATGCTGAGGATTTGCATTCTCTAGTAGTTTGGAGATCGTTTTTTCCCCACTAAGGTGGCTGTTTTATTTGTACCTATCCAGATGGACTATTTATATTAAGTTAAGATAAGATCAGTTAGTAGAGGTAGTTAAGCTCTACTCATGTTATGTACAAAATATAAAACACTAAAATGATTTTACTTTTTCTTTCTCTAATTTTTAGCTAAAAGATATCTACTTACAGATAATATTATGAAATTAAAAGAATTTCAGCATAAGAAGGTGGCTATTGCATGTAATCTTCCTGGCAGCAAAGGTAATCAAATTGGTTTTGTTAATTCTTTTCAACTGATCTGTCATTGAGGTTTAATCTATGCTTATCCCTAATCAATCTCTCCTTCAGTGATCTTATGTCTCAAGAAGTATTGAGATGACTTATTCTTAGCTTCCTGGTCTTCCCTTTCATGAACTGTTCATCTCACTCTCGTACTATATTCTACAGCTCTCTTCTTATCTCTTTACTTAGTATCCCAGAGAAATACTAAATCTAGTGCTGCAACCAGCCCTCTCTAGATCCATGCCACTCAAAGTAAGGTTCAAGGATCAGCGGCAACTGGGAGGTTGATAGAAATGCCAAACCTCAGGCCCCAGACTATTTGTATACCCAGTAAAGTCTGAGAAGACCTGCTTCTGATGACTGGCTTTTAAACCGTTTGACGCAACCCTTGTTAAAAAGCACATTTTATGTTGCATCTTTAGTACACACATACATATCTATATATAAATGAGATAAAATGGAATAAAACAGATGTAATGATGTGTTTCCACATTTTCTACCGTGTGCTGGAAAAATCAATAGGCTAAAACAAAAATTTGAAAAATTAAGAATATATCGACAACTGTTGAGGCTGGGTGATTGATGGGTTCATGGGAGGTCATTATCCTGTTCTACTTTTGGGTATGTTTGAAAACTTTTTTTATAAAAAGCTGAAAGCACACTACCACCTAAGTCCCTTTCAGCATCTAAGAAATCATGTCGCGTTTATTCCTTCTGCACAGTACTTCAGATTCCTTTATAAACAAAGCAAGACTCTCCTCACTTTTAATAACTCTTTAATGTCCCTATTGACTTTTTCAGCTCTCCTTCCTCTCACTATCAAATGTTTATGAGCACTTAATAGCATTTCTTGCTCTCTTCACTCCTAGCCCTGCTCTCCAGAAATCAGTTTTCCCTCACTTCTCCATTAATCATACTGTTATATAATACCACCTACCATACAAGAAGATAAACTTTAAGAGTGAGGGAGAATATATTAATCTCCAGTTTAGTAGACTCAATCTAGATTTTATTTCAGTTTTTTTTTTTTTCCTTACCCAGACCTTTTGGTGCTATGTGAAGTTTGCAAAATCAGGGCTTATGTCATTATCTGATTATTTCCAATGGTCATAGTTTTTCTAAGGCTGCAATAGTAGTGCATTTGTTTTGAAAAGCAATTCATATGAGTGTCAATCTACTCTATTGTCAGATTGCTATTTATAAAATCCTTTCAACATTTCATCATTGTAAGAACCCCAGATGGTACTGTTATATATGACATCATGTACAAACTCACCCCCTGGCTTCCTAGCTCTGTCATAAGGGACCTTACCTTTTCTGGAGTCCAGCGTGATTTCCTATTAATTTAGTCACAGTTCTCCCTACACTCTGCCCCTGCCCCTAGTTCTGTGTTGTTAGTCATGCAGATTCCCATACCTAAAATTATCCATCCTTCTCAGTTTTTCCAACCCTATTCATCCACTCCTTCCTCTCTGGTAACTTTCCACTTCCACCAAACCTGGTCTGATTCTGCCACCCCAATTTCTCTCTTCTCTATTGTTAAGTGTATAGTCAGTCATGGGTCACCTGCTCTATGACTGTTTTCAGATAGCTTTCTATAAATCTATCTTGCCTTCTTGAAAAGACTTTGCCCTTTCAAGGCAGGGACCATACCTTTGAGTATGAGTATATGATAAGCAGTTAAATCTTGATTGATTTATTTTAAAATATAAATTTATTGAAATCTTGCATGCTTAAAATTTATTAAGAAGAATTAAAAAGTACAAGATATAGTCATCCTATTGAAATATCTTTCAATATCTTTTATATTGGAAATTATTTAGAAATGTTTAATAGAATAAATTCTCTTCAATCTAAGAGGTGATAGAAGGACTAAAAATGAGAACAATAATGTCTATGATTTACTGGCAGTTACCCAATGCTTGGCCCTGTGCTGAGTGATTTACATACATTATCTCATGACACTGTGAGGTAAGTATCATGATGTTCACTTTACACATGAGGACTCAGGTGTCACAGACCAGGGTCTCCTCACATCATGCAAGTGGCAGAGCCTAGATTTCAGCCCAGGTTCTTTTCTCTCTAAAACTTTTAACTATTATGTGGTTCTGCAAATAAAGATTGGAGGAACCATTACATTATCTTAAACTTAGTAGGCTTTCTTTTCTTGTAAATCAAGAGCAGTGTCTGTCTCAGCTTCCAGATCTTCTGTTTTTGTATATTGTGTCACTCCTTTAAGCAGCATTCAAAGTTCTGGGCCTTGGAGCAAATCCTGTAAACTTTTCTTGGCAGTTTCTGATACTGAGAACAGCTCTGCCTTCTGGAAAGCAGATGCTTGTTTGGTGCCTGCCTTGCATCTCACCCCACATTCTGGCAAGAATACAATCCCTTCCCAATGCCAAGAAACAACCTTTTGGTGTTTGTCCCTGCAATTGATCAGATACAAGATGAGGGACAGAGACAGATTATGATCACCTTGAAATGATTCTGTTACTAAAGGGACTGTCCCCCCATCCACCCACCCTGTGCATTATAATAAAGTCCCATGGCATGCTTTCTAACAACTGAATAGAGAGAGACAAAGATGGATGAAAGAGAGTTAAAGTTGAACCAAATGAAAGAGACATGATGTATTCCTGAATCATGTGAGTCAACCACTGTGGGTACACCCATCTTCAGTTCACATTTTTCTTTCAGTTTTCCTGCTAGGTGCCCTGCCAATTGATAATTTGGATATTTTAGTTATATTTTCTTCTTTCCTTCCTTCCTTTCTTTATCATCCTTCCTCTCTTCTCTCTTGGGACACCTATAGATACAGTTATTTGGAATAAACCTCTGGGATATTAATTTTCAAACTTTAGTGTGTATAAGGATTACCCAAGTAGTCAAAAAAGTATATTCTTGTGCTCCTGTCCCCAGAGATGATAGAAAGTCATGAGTGGGGCCTGGGTTTGTTCCTCTGTGACACAGATGCTTTACTTCATGCACCATCTCTTACTCTGCTCTCGGGGAGACCAGCCAGTGGCAGGAGCTGCATAGCCATGAGCCCTTCCCAGTGCCCCTTTGCAATGTGCCAAGTTCTGGCTTCCCCTTCTCCCTGAGGTCAGACTCTGACAGTCCCAGTCAGCCTTAGTAATGGCCACCACCCTGTGCTTTCTTCCAGAAACCTATTTGAGAAACTTGGAAGAGAAATTGACCCAGAACAAGCTCATCTTGAAGGAAGAGTTGAGAACCTTACTTCATTTGTGTGAGTCCCGGGGTGACATGGAACTGGCTAAAAATGTCATTTACAGGTGAGGCATTTTCTTAGAACTCTGCCAGCCCTTGTCTCCTCTCACTCAGTTTCTTTTCCTGAGCAATCTCGTCTATTTCCAAGATTTCAGCCATACACTGATGACTTCTAAATCTCTTGTTCAGATGCCTGCTCTGAGCTTAACATTTATATCCATTCTTTTAGCAAATATGTATTTGGTTTGTACTATTTGCCAGGTGCTGAGGTTAGAAAAAACAGAATTCATGCCCCCCCAAATCACCAGCCTGTTCATTAACTCCACTTACATGTCCTCTAGGTCTTCACATTCAACCTATAAAACTAATCAGTCACTCAGGACAGATACCTGGGAGCCTTTCTCCTAATCCCATTTGCTCTCCTCCTTGATAGGATAAGAAATCAGACTGCTTCCAGTTCCCTGGGATCTCTCTCTCATCTTTAGCCTTCCTCTCTCTGTTCCTATCATCAGTGTTAGTTCAGGCTTCAACATGGATCACATGGATCATTTCAGTGGACTCCTAACTAGTCTTCCTCCTTGAAGCTTATGCCTTCAATGTTCCATTGTCTCTGATCCATCGTCAGTTTTCCATGTCAGAAGAAGCTCATATGAAATCATAGTCTGCTCTTAGGAAACCCAGTACAGATTTCTCTTACTCGGGAACAAATCAGCAGGCTTCATTTATGAACTTTATTGCTTCTTTTTGATACTTTTTAAATGCATATTTCTATACATGGACTTGCATTTATATTGTGAATGTATAGAGAGAAATACAAGATATTTATATATAGAATACTAGAAGAATATAAAATGTTAACCAAGGTCCTGTGGGAGTTACACATTCTATATTTTTTTGTCTGTGTAAATGTGTACTTTTTTAATTTCTCCAACTTATTTATAGTGGAAATTATCAATTTTATAATGTGAAAAAATGTTATGTTTAAAAAGGAAAAGGAAAAACAAAATTACTCAAAATTTATTGAAAAATTGAAAAACACCAAAAAAGGAGAAAGAAGAACTATATCACAAATTCTGCTGTTTTTGTTGTCTCTTGCTGCATAACAAGCCACCCCAGAACCCAGTGGCTTAAAATGAGATTTATTTCTTATTTCTCACAACTCTGTGGGTCAGGAACTGAGGCCTGTCTCAGCTGGGTGGTTCTTTGTTGGTGTTGGCTAAAGTTACTTGCTCATCTATAGTCAGCTTGTAGCTGGGCTGAGCTGGAAGTTCCAAGGTTTCACTTGTATTTCCGATGCTTCCATGACCCTCCATGTGGCCCTCTCTCTCCTTGTAGTATCTCACCATTCATGGATTTAGCCTGAGCCATACTGGCCCACAGCACAAGTAGACACTGCAGGCCTTAGAACTGCCTAGAATTGGCAAAGCTTCACTTCCAGTGCATTCTCTGGGTCAAGGCAAGTTACCCTGCCAGCCCAGATTCACAGGAAGGGGAAAGTATTATACCTCTGGGTGGATGGAGTAGCACACACATACAGGGAGGATAGGAATTGATGGTGGCCATATTTGGGGACTGTCTACCACATCTAAGAAACCACCTTTAATATTTTGATACACTGTTGACCCTTGAACAATGCAGAGGTTAGAGGTGTGTACCACCTGCGCAGTTGAAAATCTGCATATACCTGAAGTTGGCCCTCATCATGGATTCCCAAGTACAGATCAAAAATACATCCTCACCGTTTTTTTTCATGTAAGGATTTTGTGTAATGTCATTATATATATTATCATTATATATATATTACTGTATATATAATTATAGTTTCTTGTTTTCTAATTAGCATTATAGCATAAATGTTTTTGCTTGTTAGTCATATGCTTAGGAATCATATTTTAATGGCTATACAATGTTCCATTGTATGTTAGACATTTTAATTACTGTGCCCCTATTGTTGAATGTCTAAATTTATCTAACATTTCACCAGTATAAAAATGCCATAATGAGCAACTCTATGCATAAAACTTATTTTTTATATTCTTTTTGTAATCAGAGGGTATGAACCTTTTAAAGCTCGTCAGTAGGAACTGCCAGATTATTTTCCCAAAGGGTTATGCTGATTTACAGTCACACTATATCAGCACACCTAAATCTGTTATTTCTATTTCATGAAGTTGAATCTGACCTGTTTTACTGTATGTGTTTTTTTTTCTACCCAAAGTTATCAGATGTTTATAAGAGTAATAAAACAGGATAAAATTTTGAACACTCTTTCCACTCTTATTTCTCTAATAAACCTTCACAGTATGACTTATAATTCCTTTATTGATTCTACTGACTCTGCCCAGTAGCTGTCTGTTCCATATACTGTGGATGGCTGGACAAGGGGGAAGATGGGCAGGTCCGTAGCCTAACCAGCCTGTTCCTTCTCTTCCTGAGCCAGGTGGCCGATGGCTGGGCAAGAAGAGTAATGAGCTGAAACATAAAAACTCTTTATTGAGCCAAAAATGAGGAACAACTTAATCCCATCCTAATCTTTACCACTTCCGTTGTTTGCCTTACAGAGGGATTTTAGATCCTCTAACTTAAACATTTTTTGTCAAGGTGATATATTATCTCCGTGACTTTCTAGGACTTTTATTAGTGTGAATGTTATTTAAATTGAGAAAACTCTTCTTTTTTGTTTTGTTTTTAATCTGGCACAAATTTCTCATGAGACTATTTACTGAAATGTGTTTATTTTTAAAGGTGTTTTCCTCAGCATGTCTTACATTTTATAAGCGCTAACATGTATGGAAGACTTGCTGTGCACCAGGCATGTTATCTCATTTAATCTTTACAAAAACTCTGAGTTGAGTTCTCTTC
This sequence comes from Rousettus aegyptiacus, assembly GCF_014176215.1. Taxonomy (NCBI): domain Eukaryota; kingdom Metazoa; phylum Chordata; class Mammalia; order Chiroptera; family Pteropodidae; genus Rousettus; species Rousettus aegyptiacus. The sequence goes on along the minus strand of NW_023416311.1, from coordinate 71,476,298 downwards.
TTATGTCCATTTTAGAGATGAGGAGACTGGAGCATGGAGTAGTTGGTTACTTTGCTCATGGTTACACAGTGAATAAGTAGAAGAGCTGGGATTTGAACTGTCAGTTTAGAATCAAAGCCTAAAAAATCTTCATTTACTATACTATATTTCCTAGTAGTCACATTTCTTTCCAGCTTATTGAGGAATGATTGACAAATAATTAACATGTATTTAAGATGTAACAACTTGATGTTTTGATATAACTTAATTCATAACTGTTGTAATGAAGCAATGAATTTTTTTTTTTAACTTCTACAATTAGAATTTGAAATGTATCTTAAAAAGTACAAATCATTCTATTTGGCAGTCTGTATGTTTAGGATAGCTTATTCATAAGGCTATTAGGACTTCAGTAATTTCAGCAGAAGGTTAAAAAGTATTCCATTTTTTAAAGTCGGAGCTTTTCCTCATGACATTTGGTATTTGTTCACATAATGAACAAATCTTCCTAAAATCTGATTTATGTGTAATCATGAGGTAATTGTTTTGTCACCAGATTGCCTCCTTAGTGTCTAAAGCACAAAGCAATGGTTATTAAAAGTGAATTTATGCTCGTGATTTACACTTCTGCAAGTCTAAGTGGCAGACTGGCCACTGGAAGAAATCTCAAGCCACATATGAGACAACACTGTCTTTGAAATTTGCCTTTTCCTAAAACTAAAATTTTCATATTTAACTTGTTTTGCAGTTGATTGTAGGTCACATATGCCTTTCCCCAAGCTGAGAAAAACAGAGAGATTGGTCTAAATTGTAAAATGTGTCTTGGTTATCTGCCAGCAGCCTTAACTGGGACAGAGCATCACCCCGCCCGTTTCCTTTCCTCCTCTGTATGTGGGGCCCACACAAAGAGGTAGTGCCATTATGATGGGCTCACAGATGCGAGACCCTTGCTGTTTTTTGATATGTGCTCAGTCCTAGCCAGTTGTTGGTAAACTGAAATGATTATAATGTACATTTTCCTCTTTTATTTCACAGGGTATGTGGGCCTTTGACCAACCCTGTTTGTTGATTTGCTTATTGAAATGCCTAATATATTTCTGCACTCCAAGATTCCTCTGATTATCCTCAGTTCTGCACTTTTCCCCTCCAGACTCTGAGACTATCTCTTCCTTTGTTGTGTCCCCAATACCTAGCAGATTGCATGCCACTGTCTATCTGTCCTTTTCCCTACGTCCCACAACTTGGTTCATTGAATCATTTTGATTACCAGGTACCATGCAGAGAACAGAAATATCACTTTGGGGGAATTTAAGTTTGGACCACTTTTCATGAGGTTGTGTTACGAGTTGGATCTTGAGGAGTCTGCAGTGGAGCTCATCAAAGACCAGGTTATTGTCTTCTGATTGCTTTCCCTGCCAATGTGATTTCCTTGTGCTTCGGATCGGGTATTTTTAATGATATTAGGAAAGCACTGCCCTATACACATTATTATTAGAGAAGGGCTGCTGGGCCAAACGAATGAGCTCTTCCCCCCATTTTTAAGGTTTCCTTGGAGTCAGTTTCTATGATGCAATGAATGTCTTTTTATACAAAGGTGTAGAACAGATGTGGAAGAGGTGTAGTAGATATAGATTACAAAGTATCTACCTACCTTGGATATATGTCCACCCGGTACTGACATCTTCACCATTGAGGAACTTTTAGTGGGAGATAGTTTAAAACAGGCTGCCATTTAAAGATTGCCTTTCCTATCCTTCACCTGTGCTTTTCTCCTGTTTTTTTTTTTAATTTTTTTTTTAAATTTTTTTGTATTTTTATGTCTGGTTGAAGGCTACGTTGTAAAGTGCTTTTCCATTTTCAGAGCACTTTCACATGTTCCAATTTTCTATTCCTAAAAACAAAAGTAACAATAATTATTTTTAAATTGTTTATTGAATATTTACTGTGTCCTCGGCCTTGCGCTTAAGCACTTTATATGTTCATTTGTTTCCCACAGTAGCCCTGGGGAGCTAGATACTATTATTTCCATTTTACAGGTGAGGAAACTGAGACACAGAGACATCATAAATTTGTGTATGATCAGAAACACTTGTTATATTTTGGGGCTGGGTTTGGCCACCGGGGACATTTTAGTATTGTTAGGAACTGCCATAACTAAGTTGTCCTTCAGCCTCTTATTGTTTTCTGTCTGTAGTGGAACTGTTAACTTTTGGCTTGCCCCGCTTTTAAGGACATCCATACTCTAGAGAGATGACCATAATATATTAGTGAGCAGAGAGAAGGTGGCTTCAAAACAGTATGGATGTGTTTGAGCCTATTATTTTCTAAAAGAATAAATATATATTTACATTTTAGAATATATATTAAATATCTGGGAAGATCTACACTAAACTGCTTATCTTTAGGGGATAGATTTATAGGAAGTTTTTACTTTTTACTGTCTACATCGTTGTATTGTTTGACTATTTTATAATAAGCATGTGTTAATGTAATTAAAATAAAAGTTTCACACTATAATAGATCATACCCATGAGTAAAATGATAAAAAACAAACAAAGAGGAAGAAAACAAAAGTAAAGTTTTTGTGTTTTTTAAACCTACCTGTGTTTGAAACATTCATGTATGAGTACATTTTTGGAATAGTAGAATAAGCTGAATTTAAGTCAAGTGATGTAAATTCTAACCTTGCTTCCACCCTAACTGTTGTGTCCACTACCCAGAGCCTTGCAATGCTGCCAGTATGGTAGCCACTAGCCACATGTATCCCTGGAGCCTTTGGGCTGTGGCTATTTCAAATTTACATGTGCTGTAAGTGTAAAATACGTGATACACTTCAATTATTTGGTATAAAAAAAGAGAATGTAAAGTAAATATCGATTACATGTCGAAGTTAAATTTTGAATTGAGGGGGTTAAATAACATACTATTAAAACTGATTTTATGTATTTTTACTTTTTAAAATGAGGCTACTTAAAAATTTAGAATCACATGTATGGCACAACTTGTGGCTTGCAATATTTTTCTGTGGACAGAGCTGCTCTGGTGGCTTCTCATCGCACATAGACTAGAACTCAGACAGACCCTTGACCATGACCGAGAGGACCCTTTGTGGTTTCTCATCTCCCACCACTCTCCCCCTTGTGTGCTCTACTCTGGACCTTTGTGTTCTTTCTCAGACATGCCAAGCCCATGGCCTCAGACTGGAATGCTCTACACCCACATCATTGAGGCTTTCTCCTTTACTTCACTGAGTTCTCTTCTCAAAGAGCCTTCCCTGACTACATTCCATCATCTTTTCTACCCATTTATCCTGTTTCATTGTTTTTCATAGCCCTCATCAATAACCCAAAATTATATATATATATATATATATTTTTTTTTCTCTAGTTTTATTCACTTGTTCATTGCCTCCCTGTCAGAATTTAAGCTCCACTAAATTATAAGCCCAGTAGAGTTTAGGGCAGAGTCTATGTCTTATTTATCATTTCTTTTTTCCTCAGCACCTAGAACAGGGCCTGCATAGTAGGCTCTCAAAAAAGAACCAACTTGAGCAAGGCATTTAATGGCATAACTGAATATCATGGCATTCAAAATGTCGGGGAAAATGTTGCAAACATTTAAAAATGTCAAATGAATTATTTACTAAATAATAATATTTATGATTATTATAGTGAATTATTTCAAAAGGTGAATAATCAACTCTGTAACATTCGTTTGCCAAAAGAGGATCATAGTTGTGTTAGACTCTCCTGTCTTAGTGTTCAAGTAAAGTATACTTCTACCTGCTGTTTCATGTTAATATGCTGCCACTCAGCATATTAACCTGCCACTCAGGTTCCAAGACCACCCCCATCAGAGTTAATTGGCTTGTTCCTTTTCTTCTAAGCATGGCAGAACCACATTTCATGAAGATGTTTTTCATCATATTTCTGAAATCCAGAGATGTCTTACTATACCTCTTGCCTCTTGTTCAGTGTGCCCATTGCCAAAGGCATGACAACCAGGAGAGTGGACAACATTTTAATTTTTTTGAAAAAAAAATCTTTGGCATATCAAAATTTTATTAGAGAATTCAGGAGGCCAAATGAACATGGTATGCACAAAAATAAGTCCTGGGCAGATAAGATGGAGTATAAGGATAAATACTCCCTTAATAGTTTTAACTTTTAACCAAACTGTATTGTTTTTCTTTATTAGCGTTTACGAGGTTTCTTCTCAGATTCCACATCATTCAATATTTTAATGGATATGTTATTTATCAAAGGCAAATATAAAAGTAAGTATTGCAATTTATATTCGCTGAAAAATTCTGCTATCTTTGCTGGTATAGAGTTAGAGAAAACAGTGGAGCATGCAAAATGATTCATACATTCCTGATGGTCGCCTGAATCATGGAGACCTCATTCTTTAAGTGTGAAAACATGATCGCATCGTATGTCATGCCTTAAACTCAACACCACAGACTTGACTTATGCCGAAATGATATCCAGTTTTAAAATATTAGTTCTTCCTGTATGACCCGATCATTAATTTTGAAATTTAGTTAATTGCAAAATGTTTTTGACAAATAGCTTTTATTGTGCTGAAATGCACCTTTCAGTAGATAGTGCTGAGCAGATTAGAACTCTAGGGATTAACAGTAGAGGACTGAACTCAAACGCATTTAACACTGCTGGCCTACTCCTGACTTTTGGCAGGTGCATTGGAAGTATTGATTGAGATGAAAAACCAAGATGTGAAATTCAGCAAAGATACCTATGTACTTGCTTTTGCAATTTGCTACAAACTGGTAAGACTATCTCGCATCAACCTTTAGGGTATTGTGGATAGTGTTTGAGGGAGAAATTTTTTTTCTCTACAATAAAATTCAGTTTCTATGAAGTCTGTTTTCCATCTGGTGCAGATATTTCCATTTTAAATGTGTTCATTTTTAGAAAACCCAAGTTAGCCATGTCAGACAGTTTTATTATGGAAAAGCAATTTTATCATCTTTCACTCTTCTCTGGCAATTGTGTGGATACTGAGAACAAGAAACAGTATTCTGGGTTCAAGCTCTGCTTTCACGTGGTCTTGCCCCTGTGAATGGACTCTACTAGACCAGCTTTCTCTACCCCTCTCCAGGGGAAATCTTATATCCCTCATTGGCATACTCAAGGGCTACTTTGTCCTCATCTGTAAATTTCTTTATAATCACCTAATATGAAATCTCCTCCAACATCCCTTGATTGTATTCTATTTGTATCTCATATGTAGCACTGGTAACACTGCCTGATATTGTACTAAGAAGATGCACATTTCATCCTCTCCACTAGAATGTAGACTCCTTGAGGCATCTTGGTATGCCAGCACCTAACACAATCCCTGGTACACAATCAGTCTTTAATAAATGTATGTGATGTTAAAATATACTCTTGGAGAACAGAGAGCATGACTTAGAAGTTCCCTCATTGTTACTGTATCAGGATTGTTTCTTATACCTAGAAACAGTTCATTATTTAATGAATGAATGAATGAATGAATGATAACTGAAATAGTTCATTGACCAAGGTTCCATGCATAACTATAATCATTCATGCCATTTAAACTTTGGAAACTTAACAAAACTTTTTTTATGCTGAAAACGAACACCAAGCAAGGTAGAAAAACATGGACCATTGAAAACTTCCCTAAAAAGTGTAGCAATACCAGTTTTCCAAAACAAGAGGGACAGTTGGTTACAGTGGAAAGAAAGCCCAACCTAGAAACTGAGAAACTTGCTGTGCAGTCTCGGCTTTACCATTAACTGGCTCTAAACTGGTCACTTTCCTCATTTATGAAATGTGGGGCTTAGATTCAGGAGTCAGCAAACTTTTTCTATAAAAGGTCAGTTAGTAAATATTTTAGGCTTTGGGGACCACATATAGTTTCAGTTACATATTCTTTGTGTTTTTACAAACCTTTAAAAGTGTAAAAACCGTTTTAGCCTTAGGCTGGATTTGGCCTGAGGGTCATAGTTTGATGACCCCTGAATTACTAAATAATCCTTTCTGTGGTTCTGTGAAACAGAAAGCCAACAGAATACACAACACTTGAGCATCAGTTATTCAGCATTGTGATATCCAATTTTCTGACCTACTTAGAGATGCCCCTGAGAATGTATGCTGAAGTGGAGAGAATTTAATTCTACCACTTACAGAGGGTCAGAGGACTTTTCTCCCCCGTATCGTGTCCAAGAATAACTTGTTTCACTCAGTGGAATCTGCAGTTAAAAAATTGAACCGGTCAGCCATTACAAGTTCTAAACCAATTCTGGGAACTGTCCTCTCTCGTCAAATTCAGGTTTTACTTTAGGATTTGAGTTGTGAATCATGTCATGACATATACATAGATGCTGCTCTCATAAGCCTAATCCACCCACAACATGTACAAAGGAGGAGATTTGGTTTTAGCATCGCTATCTGCTGGTTTGTGTATTACTCACATTCTCGAAAAAAAATTTTTAAGTTTTCACTTTTTATGGGATTATTTTCATGATTTATGTTCAAATAAGTGTTCATGTTTTCAGATATTTGACTTATGTGGATATTTTCAGATTGGAAATCCTCTCAGGAAAGGTTTTATGTTGCTGAGTTTTACTCTATTGTTTAATGTAGTAGCAGGCTGACTATACTTTCCTGTTATAGTACCTGTGTCTAGAAAGCAGACCACCAAGATAGGAAGAGACTTGTATGTTTGCTGGTGGAACTTCCCCTAATTGGAAAATTGACAAAGGGCTTTAAAAATAAAATTAATTTCGATTTGAGCTGCTAATATATAGATAACCTGGTCTAATTGCAAATAGTTTCTATCTGGTTCTTAATGTTAAGGTGCTTGAGATAGATAGGCTCTGGGAAATTCTAAAGAAATGTGAAATACTGAGGACTATTAACCATTATAATCAACTTAAAGGTTCATGGCATTTATTTATTGAGCAATCCTATCTTCTTCCAGAATAGCCCTGAGTCTTTTAAAATCTGTACTACATTAAGAGAAGAAGCCCTAATCAAAGGAGAAGTCCTCTCCAGGAGAGCATCCTGTTTTGCTGTGGCATTAGCTCTGAATCAGGTAAGGCTTTGGGCTGCACATTAGTGATTTGGGAGTGGGCAAGACATTATCAATTTCATTTGTTCTTGCCTTTATTTATTTATTTTTCCTTCTGACTTTATAAAAAAAAAAAAGTCCACATGAAGAGACCAATGCCTTTGGTGCCATGGCAACCTGCATCTGTACCTGTGCCTCCAAAGAATGTTTTCGCTTACAATTGAGGACATGAGATGCATTGCTATTTAGAAGGGACTGGCCGGGATCCTCTGGAGAATCAGAGAGAAGCTACCCTCTGGGAGAAATTTCCCGAATAAAATTAAAATTTTAAGTGATCAGTTTACTGTGTAACGTTCTCAGAGAACAGTTTAATTTAATGTCTCCAAAGCTGAATTTACCTCAGATAACTGAGGATTCTCACAATGAGCTCATTTTAGAAATGAGGTCTTATATTTTGTAGTTAGACCCAAATACTCTTATTTGGAAGAGATTTTAGCAGTCTTTTTAGCCTCCCTCTCTCACTAGACAGTTAGAGGCAGCCGAGACTCAGAGAGAAGATAGGACCTTCCTGTTGTCACACTTCAGTGAAGGACAATTAAATCTGGAACCCCGGAACACACCGTCTCTTGAAGAGCCCCTACCAAGATGTCCCATTCCAAAGCCTAAGAAAATGTGAAATTCTTTACACAGTTAATATGTAGTAAAAGGAAATTTTATGGCAGCAAAAATAATAACCTAGCCAGGTTATTTACCCAGCTGGTAAAATACGGCTGGATGACTCTTGTTTATCATTATTTAGAAATAAAAATATCAGGGTGACCCATTTTCACACACTGCTGAGACAGCCATTGAAGGACAAAGGCTTAAGGGACACACAGTTACCGGCATCTACTGCTTTAACTCTGTGAGTTTGCCTCTCGCTGGGGATTGCTTTGTACTCTTAGCCTGTCAGGAGCTGAGGGATATGAATGAAAGTTCCGTCTTAGGAATATATTTCTGTTTCTTTTTTATTTCCATAGTTCTTCCTTATGGGTGTTTAATGCCATTTGGTGCATATATATATGTGCATGTATGTATCTCTGTCTGTCTGTCTGTCTGTCTATATATCTATCTATAGAGAGGTATCTGTATATATTAGTGTTATATCGTAACTGTTAAATCATCATGTGGATCTATCACTGAAGCATTATAAAGTGCCTTTCTTGGTCTTATCTAAAGTTTTTGCCTGACATCAGTCTTGCCTAGTATTAATATTTCCACCCCTATTTTTGTTTGTTCATCCCTTTGGTTCGATTAGGGTTGCATTTGCCTGACATACACCTTTTCCTGTTCTTTTATTTGCAATTTTTCTGAATTGTTCTATTTTAGGTTTATCTCTTATATACGGCATAGATTTGGACTTTGCTTTATAATGTGCTGCTGGTCTTTCTTTTAGTGTAGCCCATCTATATAGATAGACATATATTTAATCTTAGGTTTCATTTATGCTTTAGGTTTTTATAACTTTTTAAATAACTTAGGCATTTTTTTTTTGTTTTGGTTTATATTTTTGCTCTAGAGCTTACTTTGAAACCATAACTTTATTTAATTTTCTTCGTCCTCTAATTCCTTTGGCAGTACCTATTAATTCCTGCTGTGAGTAATGGTAAAATTAATATTTTTCCTTTTTTCACCCTTTTATTTTGCAGCTTCTCTGCTGCTCAATTTGGTTAATGTGTTATCTTTCACAGTATTCACTTTTCTCTTAAATGTGCTTGACTTGTCGGCTTTAAATGATATTTTTTTGACCCCAGGTAATAGAGATAAGGAAATGGGCATATTTTCTCTACCTCTTTTCTTCTTTCTCCCCTCTCTTCCCAACTCTTATTAGTATTATCATTTCTTCATGGTCCAGGTGTGTAATATTTATGCTTCATTGCTTGTATCTTATATGTATTTAAATATGTTCATTGTTTACTGCTAGTTGTTTTATTATTGTTTTTTTCAGTTACCTCTTTATATCTGAAGTAAGTGTGTCTTCAAGCGAACAGTATTCTGAGTTCTTAGTATTTAAAATTACTTGCCTGTTTTTTTTTCCCCCTTGTTTGGCCAAATATAAAGTTTTTAGGTAACCCTTGCTTTTTGAGGTTATTTTGGGTATAACGCTTCTGTCTTTTAGTATGGAATATTGCCCTGAAGAATCTGAGGCCTGTTTGATTTTTTTTCCCACTTCTGAGTGACTTGATTATGTTCATATTTTCTAATTCTTGTCCTTCGTATCCATGGAAACATTTTCTGTTGAGATTTCTTCATCTTCTAGTTATTTTCTTATTTTGTTTTGCTGTATTCTTTCTCTTTTTTTTTCTTTATAATGTCTTTATGTAGATCACATGCTGGTTATTTTTATTATTATTTACCATTGAAAAACATAAATTTCTCTTACAAGAGCTATATGCAGATGATTCATGTCAGAGAGAGACTAGCAGGATTTTTCTTTATGTAATGTAGAGTTTTGTCTACAAATATGCATACGCTTTATTTCTCCCTGGCCAAGGGGAATAGGCATGGAATTGGTTTTCAGTAAAAAAAAAAAAGTCTCTTTGCTGCTGTAATAGTAGCATACTGCTTCCTGCAAGTATGGCTTATCTACATAAATCCTTGATTAGCCTCACCTCTGTCACTGAAAAGGATTCAGAGAACTCCTTGTTACTAGTCATTCACTCTGTTACTAACCATCATTGTAAATAGGAATTTAGGGGTTGCACTCCAGCGTGTGCCTCTCACCTTTGAGAACTATCTTGCGAGCTTTTTCTGAGATGCGCAGCAGTGTTTTTTCACTGCCTTCTTGGCGCTTACCCATGCTCCGTCTCCAGTGTTTCTGGCCGTGCTCTGTGGCTTGAGGTTTCTGCTATGTTCTGCTTCTGTCAAAGATGGGTTTTGCATTTCTGTCTCTCGGTCTTGTTCTGTTTTGTTTTTTAAATGCTCATTCCAGTGGGAGAAGGAGAAATGTCAACTTTATGCCTCTGTCTTAAAAACTGGAACCCAGGCAGGTTGTTAAAACATTCAGTAACATGAGACTATAGGACTCATTTTGTAGAATGTTCATTCTTGATTACCAAAAAAGCATTTTTTTTGGGGGGGGGGGTGCTTTGAAATCTCGGGGCACCATGAACAAGAATATCTTGATATCTCTAAATGGTCTTTATGATACCAGAGTATTGTTCACATGACTTAGGGTATGATTGTTTTTCTTCCTTCTAGAACCAGGTGGAAAAAGCTGTATCCATTTTTTCTCAAATCATGAAGCCAGAGAGCATAATCTGCACTAACTTAAAGGTAAGTGACTTCTTTAAGGTTTCAAGTAAGGCTTGAAATGTTCTAAAATGATGAGTAGGGGTTTTTGTTTGTATACAATGGCTTTTGATCTCCCAAGGGCTTAATTAATTTCATTCATTGAGCTCTGTGTGAAAGTTATAGCCCCTGTGATGAGCCAACATGCCTGTTCTTCTAGAAGTTTGTAAATAGGTGAGAAATGTAAATATGCTCAGATATAAGACATAACTAAATGCCATAGATAGAACAAATGCTACAGAAGGCTGTAGAAGTAGAGGGAAGGAAGATAGAGTCTCCAATCTCTTTACTAAGACTTGAGAGAAACCTGTGTGCTAATTGCCTCGTATTCATGCTACCTAACTTATAGAGTAAATATACCTACGATGCATAAAATAGTGCCTGACATGGTAAGCACTTCATAAATATTAGCTATTTTCATTCTTATGCTGCAGCCTGCCATGGCTGATCAGCTCCAGTGAGCAGTGAGTCACCTATGCTTTCCTGCCCCAGGACTGGGTGCTTAAGTAGAAACTACAGGTCACAGCAGGTAGGTCAGCCTGAAAAGTTCACAGGCTCAGGCAGTTCTGGGAGGCCATGGCGGCAAAAGTCCCGAGTCCAGAAGTTCAAGTCATCTGAGCCAATACCAGTAAGCGAAGCAGACTAGGAAGCTTGGTCTTCCCGCAGATGCCATACGTCTTTTATCTTCTCTGCTTGCGACTGAACATGGACAGCTCTGGATATCCCAAGTCTCTAACTGCTTCTGAGAGAGAGCGTGGCCTGCAGGTGCCCTCATTTCATGATTGGACAGAAATCGAATTGCTAGGGTTTCAATTTATGACATCACGTAGGGAAAGACTACAGGAGAGTGTGGTGAGAGGGGTTTTATGTGGATCATTAGTAGCTTTTCCTAGAGTGGAAGTGAGATTCTGGGGATCAAGAAGGATTGGTGCCAAGATCCTGAAGAGAGTGAGATAGACAGGGTTTTAATATAATTTAGCTAAGGTACTGTGCTAGATACTTTACGTTTGTTGGTTCGTTTTATACGACTCTGTCAGAACAGTATATCTCCATATTATAGATGTGGTAAATGAATATTCAGATGGTAAGTCAAGTACCCAAGTTCTCGCAGTTAATTAAATAACAGAGTCAGAGTTTTAACACAAATCTGTTTGTCTGCAAAGTCCAGCATTTCCCCACCACTCCACCCCAACCTACAGAGATGTGGGTTATGGGTTGTGTCTCTTTTCCCGAAGACTGGGGCTAGCTGTTCCTCTTGAATAATGAAAACATAGAACTGGATAACAAAAATCAAATCTGCTGTTAGTGCACCCTTAGATTTAGATACATCATCTATTTCAATCCTTGGCTATCTCTCACAGTTGTTAGGAGAATCTGGTAATGATTTTTTTTCTAAATGAGAAAATGCTTTAGTGAAAATAAAACAGCCTGCTGAGAGTGAAGCTGTCCACTCATAGGAGGAGGAGAAATCCACAGCATGGTGAGAAGTGCACCCCCGAGCCAGGCTAGCCAGAAAGCCAGGACAGCTTCCTTCTCTAAGAGCTGGAAAGGAAAGGCAGCTGATTAATGTGGTGGAATGGGCATGTTTCAGGCAAGGACTATATGAGCAACCTTGAGTTTATCTTGAATATGAATCATTCTCTCCATTAATTGGGTCATAGAATTATCTATTGTCAGAAAACTTGAAGATAGTTTTGTTTAAAAATTCTCACTCAGGAAATTCCTCTAAATGTCAAATCTAAATTTGTCATATTTTAATATAAGCTTGTTTCATCTCCCTCAGGAATGATGAGAAGAGATGGTTGCTATTCTCATGTTTAATAATCTTTCAGATTCTGGGTCTCTGTTATTAGAGCAGGGTTTTTTTGGTTGTTTTTTTTTTGTTTGTTTGCTTTTTGTTTTTGTTTTGTTTTTTTACAAAAATGATTCAATGGGCCCTAGCTTCTCCAAGGCTGAGTCATCTTCTTGGAGTCCTTAAGGGCAATGCGTTAATTATTAAAAAATGGAAACCTGACAAATAGGCTGTGTATGGAGTCTGTTCCATCAGTATTAGCAGAAATAAATGAAGTATTTTCCTGATCTACTTTAAAAATTAATGCCTTATACTAAAATCATTTTCTGCTGCCAATTGGAATTTGAACTTACCCAGTTATTCCCCCTCAATTTTCTTTTCATTGAAATTGCTCCTGCTGCCAATATGACCCAGAGGGTCTGGTTTTCCATTTTCCCAGCTAATATATGCTATATATTGTACTGATTTAACAGATGATCTCATCGAACCACATGCATATTGACTCTGCTCTTTTAATCTGAATTTAAACACATCAATCCCAAAAGAACCGTAGCCCCCTCTTTAGCATGCTGCTCAATATCGAAGGATTAATTTCCACTTCCAAATAAATCTGAAAGTATCAGAGACCAGCACAGGGTAATTTTCCACTAATTCTATATGAATTCTGATCATTTCTCCAGAAACCTGGCATGTCTCCAAATGGAGACTCATTTTTTGGAATTGAATTACCTTGCAAGGGAATTTATAAGTGGTTAGTTTTGCTGCTTTTATCATTTATTTATTAATATGTTTTAATGCCCTTTCTCCTCTCTAAGGTCACCCTAAAGTTCTGGCTCATGCTAGGAAGTCTCTTAGGCTGCATAGGTAGAAAAAGAGACAGGACTCATTTCTCATAAATCCCTTTGTAGCAACATCTCACCCATGTGTGTCAGTTAAGAATTGCATTTGGTCGGGGGCAATGTAGACTCCAAAAAGAGTATCTGTGCCAATTAGAGGCCGGCTTGCTTGCTTGCTTGCTTGCTTACTTGCTTTTTTCATTAGAAAACCAGGTATGGTGTGACATTTTTAAACTACTATCCTAAGTACGTGACTTCCATCCATTGTATAGTTATTCCATCAAGAAATAGAAAGAATGGAGGACAGAAAGTTGGCCCCTTTAAAGGATGCTTTCAAAATTATCTCACCCAGAAACTGGCATTTACATGTTATCGGCCAGCACTTAATCCCATAATAATACCTAGTTGCAAAGAAACCTAGGAAATACCGTCTTTGAGTTCCATACATTATAGCATCAGTTAAAGTTAGGGAGTCTGTTACCAAAAAAGAAGAGCAGAAGGGATATTGTTTAAAAAACTAGCAGTCTCTATCATACTATGATATTCTGCTTCAGAGATAGCAAACTTAAAAAGAAAAGAAAAAAGAAATGCAAATTTCTGGCATATTTAGGGCTTCTGTTTTCTTTTTTTGGCCAAAGGCATCCAGTGATTTTTCAACATTTCCTGAGGCTGCAGAAAATCAGAGGGACAGGAAGTATGTGTTCTTATAATAGTTTTTCTTAACAAAATTCCCCCTGCTCCTTGCTAATTCAATTTTCCTAGCCTTTTGTTTAAAATCTGTAAGATTAAAGCAATATGCTGTAACCTGATTTAGCTTTCCTTAATTGCACCCTGAGACTTTTTGTTTGAGACAAGCTCCTAGCTTAAAATTTTCTCTTTGCCTTTCATCATTAACTGCCTCATCCATATCATCCATATCATCTATATTGCCATTCAGTATATTTCAAGATATTGAACCTCACTCTTGAAATCCCTTCTGAATCAGATAATTGCTGGAGGCAAGGAGAGAAATCGGGAAAACTTAAGAAAAGTTAAAATCTGCCAGGAGCACATCATTAATAGTTTCTAGCATGACGTTCTCAGAGGTTTATCCTTGAAAATTGCTGTGCCACCCTTCTCATTCATTATCGTTGAAGGTCTACTAGGTGTCAGGCACTGGAGACAAAACAGTCAACAAGGCAGACTTGTCCTTCCCTCAGTAGCACAGACCGCTGCCAATCAAATTCAGATTTTTATTGAAGAGGGTGTTAAAAACTATGAAGAGTGGAGATTTTACCCTACAAACAAGCTAACAGGTTAGCCTGCCACAGTTTCATGGATGCTGGCGGGCTATGCCAGACATCAGGAGGTGAGCAACAGTTTAGTACTCGTGACAATAGCAGTAGCCATACTATTAGCATTTTTTCATCAGTTCCCCGAGCCCTAATTTCCTAGGATGACGTGAAGAAGTCTATATGCCTCTTGCACACACAGGGGCTTACATTTTAAGAAAGGAACCCTGAATTTAGGGAACCCACATCTCTTATAATGGGCAGTGAGCATGCCTGCCCTTTGCTCTGGATGAGACACTGTGTCTGTCTTTTCCAGGCTATTGGTTATATAGACATCTTTGAGAAAATAGTTTGCCGAAAGGCAGTCAGTGTTTGCACTTAAATGAGAGACCCTTGGAGGGCTGTCTCCCAACAAAGGGGGTGCTCATGATTTTTGCTTGTGTTTTAGAACACTGAACTTAAATTGTCTCCTTTGGATTTAGTCTGCTTGTGATATTTCTTTCTGTTCTTCAGGACCAAAGATTACTCTTCATCCTAATCATTGATGCTCAAACATAAAATATTATAAAATGGATTATTGAGAGAATTTGGTTCTAGCTGGTTATAAAAAAAAAAAATGAATATCTCTTCCAGAAAATTCCCTTTCTTAAGGATCAAGAGCCTTAAAAATGTTTATACTCTTCGACTGTATGATTTCACTTCTGAGAATTAAGTCTTAGAAATTAATAAGTTTATTTTTAAAAACATGCACAGTTATCAATATAATAAAGCATGGTATTACTTTATTTGATGAATTATTTATAGATGGATTGCTATGCATTCATCATTAAAAATGAGATTTTCTTTTGTTCTAAAATTTCTTTTTAATGCTAAAAGAATATGTTCATTGTATAATATTTGACAAGAAGAATCAAATTTGGGGGAAAATTAATATATTGGAAGATAATACATGAAATTATAAGCAATGATTAACATTAGTTGCTGAATTCTAAGTTATTTTCATTTTCTTAAACTCTTCTGTATTTTTCAAACTGTACTAATGAATATTGGTGATGAAGGGGGAAGATATGTTTCTTTTTGTCCCTTGTCTTGTGTCTGTCTAATGCAAGGTAGTTAGTGGAGAAAGCCAAGTATAATACTTAGTTTTGAAACTTAATAGCAACAGTGTAAATAGAAGTATCTCACTAATACTTTAACCAGCTTATACTTTATATTGTAGCAACCTATGTGCCTGTAATTTCTTAACCAAAAATAATAGATAAATTAAAAAGGTAAAGGCATCATTGCCCTAGAGCCAATCTTATGAGATTGTCTGTCATAGCCTCTGAATCTAGAGGAAATAGGGAGGAAGAAACTAATAGTAATGTTTATTGAGCACCTTCTGTGGTGGTACCTTGCATGCTGGTATTTTATTCAATGTTCACGGTAACTCAAAATGTGAGATGTAAAGATATTTCTCTTATTTTACAAATAAGAAATTGAAAGCAATTAAGTATCTGGCCAGAGTCACATAGCTGATAATTGCCACTGCTGGAAATCTGGCCCCAAATCTATGCTTGCTCCCTTTCTGTCCTTAAAAAAGTTTCGAAGTTGTGGTTAGCCACAAGTTTTGGCTGGCAGACATATGTTCAAAGCATTTTTTTTGAAACCGTATAAGCAAATGAATTAGGAAATAGCATGAAAACAGGGTAGATGCCTATAAATGCAGCCTTATGTACAGAGTATATTTCTCAGTGTTGAATACTGGCTCACTTTTGTTTTTGCTTGCATCTTTTTAAAATTCAGATTATGATTCATATCCAGTCAAATATGTTGAAAACCCTGATAGAGATACTAACAGATGCTACAGAGGAAAATGTATCCAGATTTGTGAAAAAACATGAGTTCTCAGAAGAAGTGGTGAGTACGTGGTTGCTGCAGAAATCATTTAAAGGTGACGGGCAAAAAGGTTACCTCCTTAGAGAGATGGTTCAACATGGGCGCCTCTCTATCATTCCTGTTGTAAGATGTCTCTGTGTGGGTGCAAAGAGTTTTTTCCTTCTAACAGACTATATCCTCTGCAATACTAGGAAAACGTTTCCCTTTTACATTATTCTTTTTCCCACACTGTTTTCACAGTTCCTGGCTCTCTTTTTTTCCCCCTTCCCCTCACGCCTTTAATACCTTCTCCCCAATCCTCACTCTCAGATGATGACCTTGCTTTCTGTTTCAGTGTGTGTGCGTGCGTGTGCGCATGTGTGTGTGGAAGCAATCAAAAAATAGCTGCTTCTGCACTGACAGCCTTCTTTCTCCTCTCTCTGTATGCTCAGTCTTCCCTCCTGAAGCCATGGTGACTGCACGTACCTCTAGAGCCAGATCCCCACTTATGCCCTGGTGCCCGTCCCCTCTGACCCATCCAGGGCATCAATTCGGAGATTGTCTCACCCTCTTTTGAGCATCATTAATATCCCCTTCCCTGAAGATCATTTCATCAGCAAACAATAGGCTATAGTGTCTCTTTTCTTTAAAAAAAAAAAAGTCTCCCCTATTTAAACAAATGAAAAAACATACCATGTATTTAGATGGGAAGACTCAACCTCAAGTTAATGTGATAATGTAACATCCCAATAAAAATACCATTAGTTTTTTTTCTGTAGTTAAGGTTTAATAGGAAGAACAAACTAGCAAGACCAGCTGGGAAAACCTGTGAAAGAAGAGCAGGAAGAGGTGCTAGACCTGCCAGGTATTAAACCATATTAAAGCTTCTATAATTAGAATTGTGGTGTTAGCTCCTGAATAGACCAACAAATGGAGCCATATAAATACTTCGCAGAATTCTAAAACAAAATTAAATGAAAATGAAGAGAAAGAAGCAATTTTTAAAAGTTGAAAGCAAAATGAACAAATGAACCAGTGTGTCACATTGATGGCTTAAGCACATAAAGAGGAATTATTAGTCATTTGAAATTTAGTAATTTGTTTATCTCTAGTAGTAGATTACCTAAAGGGGAAGAAAAACTGTAAAGAAAGTGCAAAATTATTGGCAATGATTCAGTTATTGTTATTTTGTCTCACGAGGGGGCCTGTTGGTTGGTCATCCTTCCCCTGCTTTTATCCTTCCTCCCTTTGCCTTTTGTATTACTGGTCCCAGCTAGTAGCTGAGAGGGCAGGATTGTCAAGTGGCTGCTTTCTCCTTTGCCACATCGTCGCCTTCCAAGTCCTATCCCCTTTCCTCACTTCTTCCTGATCGTAAAGGGAGCTTGACAGGAAACTAACTGGGTATGATTGAATTTAAAGCTTCTTTCTCTCTGAGTTCTCAGCTCTGTATAGGTTGTGACCTACCAAACCCTTTGGACTGTGTTAGAAAAGTAGGGGCACTGGTTTTTAAGTGCACAGTCATGTGCATGTGTGTGCAGTACAAATACAACTTCAGTTTTCTCAGTAGCACTGTTGTTAATCATTCCTTAGATCTGGTCCATCAGTATGTTGTCAGCTATATGACTAAAGCATCCAAAAAACTCCACATAGAAAAATACTGATTGTTTTTATCTGAAAAAAATTTCCCAAAGCCTATAAGACTGTTTTACTTAGAAAGGTCACCCTCTACTTCAATATATTCCCCTGGGTATTATGAGACACTTCAGGGAACAGCTTGTTGAGAAATGAATTGATCAATTTAACCAGGTAGCTTTTGAGCTAGTTTGAAGTATGTTTGTGAGATTGCACGTGGAGTCTTATATTGTAAAACTCTGCATTTTACAAATGCGTTCCTTAGTGTTTGTACCAACAGTGTGTATATAAGGTGCTATTTTACCACCAGCAGAATGTTGAAAAGAATTGTTGACTTTCTGTAACACTAGGAGTGAAACCACTCAAACAGCAGCTTTTTTCTTCATTGATTTCTTTTTTAAAACTAAGTGAACAATTTAATATAATCTTTTTGTCTGCTTAAGTTGTAGACTGCTGCTAATACGCCATTTAATATTTTTGTAACGGTATAAGAGAACCGATGTTGTATATGCAGCAGAGTTACTTCCATGTCGGCATGTTTTGCTTTGCTTCTTTTGGAAGTCATAGCTGTACGTTAAGTCACTTCGCCTTGAACATGAGGACTAAACAAGCTCTTCTTTTTAAGGACATTAAGAAGTGCTTAAACTTTTTATCTGAGAGTTCAGTGAGGAGCCCTCATGTGACAGGAAGTTGTGCAGGTGTGTGCAGTAATTTGATTATGGTATATTTAGAAGATGACCAAAGGATATGTTGGGAACCTTGATTACAATTAAACTTCACCAAGAACTATTGTTAGGCTATATCACTTACAAGGATTGAACTGAGTAAAACGATGACATTGTTCAGAAAGTAGCTTCACATTCTAATTTTGGGTTCATTTATTTTTTTAGAATTAAATGTCTCATATACTTGTAACTAATATTTACATCTCTGGTCTAGACCTCTCTGACATGTCTCATTCTTGTATATCCAACAACTTCTTGACATGTCCGCTTAGATGTTTCACAGGCATCTTAGTCTTATCTGAAACAGAACTTGATTTTCCCTCTCCAAATCCGGTCCTCCCATCTCCCCATTTTGGTTAATGATGTCGACCATCACCAAGTTATAAACCCTTAATTGGGAAGATATCTTTGAATCCTCCCTTTCTTTCACCCTTCAACAATAATTTTTTCCAGTTTAACCTCCAAAACATACCTCACACACATCGACTCCATCTTTTCTATATATTACTCAGTCTAAACCATTTTCTCATCCTGCTTATGGTGGGGGCCTTCAGATCAGTCTACACATTTTCCTACCTGCCAGTTCTCTATACAGCTTTTTAAACCAAAATCACATTATGTTCCAATTTGGACCTTCTAATAGCTTTTAGAATAAGTTCTAAAAAACTTACCACGTGTAACACCAAAGCTGACATTCAAGTGATGATTGAAGTAAGTAGAAGAGGAAAACCAGGCCAGAGAGAAGAGGACGTAAAAGAAAAGCAAGTGGCTGGTAGAGCCGCGTGTGCTCTGGATACAGAAGTCCCCCATACTTATCGTCTGCCATTGCCAAAAGCTGACTGTGGCTGACAGGACACTAACAACAGGGACACACACTCACCTGTTCCTGTGAGAATCTGCACATTCCGCCTGTCTCTCAAGACTGGAGATGTATTCATTCTCACCCCAAATACACTTTGAAAAGTGCCAGAATGGAAAGTGTTCCTGACCTAACACAAAGCATTAAAAAAAAAAAAAAAATTCCAATCTCCGAAAAAAACACACAAATTACCAGGTGCTATAAAGCCCTATGAGAATTTGGTCCTGCCTTCTGCTCTGGTTATTAAATTGGACAAACTTGTTCCATTGCTGTTTGAGCTTCTTTTCCTGGTGTGTCTCATTACATAGTATGTGACATTTAAACCCCCTTTTACAAGATATTAGGTATGGTCTTCAAGTACTAGTTCTGAGTTTTGCGTGTAGCTTGCAGAGTCCCTTTTAGTCAGTCTTACATCTGCGCATCCCAGCACCCTGGCTTTCAGCACTTCAGGTGCACACCGTACTTTTCTACACATTAATGTGTCTCCTTGGAGGACAGAAAGAACAAGGAAGAAATCTTGCAGAGATATAATGTTTTGCTTTCCTTACATTTTTCCAGCTGACCAAAGTGAGGGAAAAAGTGAAGGACGTGCCTGCCCTTCTGGCCAGATTTGATGAGCTCTATGGGAAGCTGCACATAAATGGCCAGGTCACCACTTACACTCTGGATGATCTCCTCTGTCATACCCCCAAGGACTGGAAGTCCCACATGGTGCTATTGAACAAGAGGACAGTCAGCCGTCGGACGTTTCAGCCACTCAGCCAGTCCCTGTGGGCTGAGTAACCTTAAGTTCAAACCCCTGTGGATCCGAGTTGGAAGGGGCCTGCTTCTAGTCAGTTATTGGCATCCTAAGATTTCAGGCACCGAATTCCAGTGGACACTACTAATTAACACTTGGTCTACTCCTTAATTTCCATGCTCGTTGAGTGCTGGCATACAAACTGAGAAGTGAGTATGTTGTGCCACTTTGGAGATCTAGATACAAGCGAACAGAAAGCTCAACTCCCTCAGAAAGGAGGCTTCCCCTGGGTAAACTGCTGAGGATCCTGGAAGGAACATGGTCTCAGTCTCCATTCCAGCTTCCGGTACCAGACAAGAACTCAGTAAGCAACAGTGGGAAGGAATTTCACAAAGTGGCCAACTCTGACTAACTTTCAGGGGAGTAGTTACTTGAAGATTATACCCTTGCTGAATTCAGAGTGTTCGAATGCCTATTCTACCATGCTGGGAAATAGCCCAGGATTTTCTCACTGATTCTGTTATCATTTATCTGTGACCCTAAATGAGATACTTGGGCCCTCATTTTTTCATCTATAAAATAATAGTGCCCGTATGAATCTGCATATTGATTTGAATTTTCATTTAAGGTTCAGTAGGGTCAAATTTTCTTAAAAAAATAAGAAATAAAAAGCTTTCCAAAATTTTTTAGGGATTATGTCTTGTTTTCTCAGCAGCAGAAACAAAACTAGACTTTAGCTCTCAGAACTGATTAGGAAACCAAAATTTAAATGATTTCTGCTTGGTCATGGGCAAGCCATGTGCTTTGCAAAATAAATGCCAATGAAAACCACATAATGCTCTCTGTATTGCTTAGTTTTCTATGCGGGTCATAAATATTTGGTCCTATAGTTCATCTCATTTGTTAAGCATTTTCTCTTTTCTCTCTGAATATTTTATTTTTTGGTGAAAATAAATGCATCCTGACAGCAGGTCAGAGCTTCCTCACCTGGTGAGTTGTGCCTTCTACTTCTGCAGACCCACGAGACGTTCTCGCCTCTCAGCCCTCTTCCTAGAATGCTGCAGGGTCTTCAGTGCTGCTTCAAAAACCAAGGCTAACTTTAACTTCGTAATCTTTCTGAGGAAAGAATTGCTCATAGAATCAGAAATTTTAGATGAGGAGAAATCTGAGTCTTTTAACTCCCTCTTTTCTCAGGTCGAAGAAATGACTTATTGGAATTGGAATAGTTAGTTTGAGGTGGAGCTGAAATTAAAATCCAGATTCCTAGTCTCATACCCTTTCCATCATACCAAATTGTGTCTCTTCAGAGGAGAAAAGGGAGAAGCTCCAGAGAGAGAATACTAAGGGCTCCCACACTTACTGTGTGGCATGGGCTCACCCTAGTCTCCACATCTGTTAGCTGCGGGATGAGAATAGTACTCACCTCCTAGGCTTGGTGCGAGGATGGAATGTGATAGATAAAGCAAGCAAGACTGTCCCTGACACAATGTAAGTGCTATATAAACGTTAACTATTGCTATTCCTGTGGTAGCATTCTGAGTGTTTGCCCCTAGTTGAAGAATTATATAAACAAATGAGTTCTTCCTCCTGCTCAGAAATATCAAAAGAATTTCTTTGCTTATGCTCTGCGAAGCATTAGTAGCCCCACTTAAAGGAAATTCTCTGCCTTCATAGACTCTTAACTGCATCTTGTGTGTCTTGTGTTTTGCAAAAACAAACATTTGGATTTCTCTATCTTCAAAGTCTTGGGGAATAATAGGGCACGCTTCCTGTCCCCCAACTTATCTTTTATCTTCTCCAACATCAACAAAGAGCATTCAAATGACTGTTATGCCCTGGGTGGATGTGTCCCTGGTTTTTAGCTAACAACCATTCATTAGCCAAAAAAAAAAAAAAAAAAAAAAAATGACCCATAAATAGCAGCGGTGACCTTGAGCCCTGCTTCTCTGAGCAGTGGGCAACTAGTGTCTTGCTGACCACAAGAGCTGGGCTCTTTGACCTGTTGCCTGAAGTCTTTCTGAAGGGCAGCTTAGTACAGAGGTAACTAATGTGTATAATGTTCATCCCCAAATGACAGACAATTCTGAAGGCTAAAAAAAAAAAGCCATCGAATAAGTATGTTCAGTATGTAGTGTTCTTTAAAATTCAGTAATTTCTTTGAACAGTGGTGTTTTTTTGCATTCAATAATTTGCCTAAAGCATCTACTTACTCCAGCAGTTTGCCTAAAGCATGTCTTTATTCTGTTACTAAGACTATTTCACTGGACAGAACATCTTTTTCCCTGTTATGTGCCTGTGTAGATTGTTTTCACTTACTGTAAATATCTATTGCTCCAGAATCCAAAAGTTGTCCTGGTGAGTACAGCACAGTATGAGAAAGAGACAAAACGATATCTTCTTTAATTAGTCGATATCAGGACAGTGTTCTAGTTCTCTATTGCTGTATCAAAAACACTGCAGAATTTAATAGCTTAAAACAACACCAGTTATTTTATGATTTCTCATTATCCTTAGAGAATAAGGATAATTGACTGGACTCAGCCAGGCACTTCTTACTCAGGGTCTCATGTGGTCATAGATGATGGCTGGGACTGGACTCGTCTCAAAGGCTTCCTCACTTATTTCCAGCAATTGATGGTAGGTCCTCAGCTGAGACTGGGGCTGGATCATCTATATATATATATATGTATGTATCCATGTAAACTAAGGCAACATATGGCCAAATAGCCCAGGACTTGACAAAAATAACCCAAGATTCAAATTTACTTTATAACATTTCTATCTACTCAGTAGCTAAAATACCCACTTAAGAAATCACAATGGCAGAAGCTATGATCAGTGAAATTTGATATACATTATGCATTAAAAAAATGTGTGGTGAACCAAGTCATTGTGAATTGATACCAATGAAAATAGTTCAGAGAAGTAAAAAAAAAAAAAAAAAAATTTTAAGGAAATGGTTTGACTTTATTGCATAAATGGATCAAGGAATTAAGTTGGCTTACCTGGCATTACTTCAAAGTATATCTTCTGAACTGATTTTTGATCAATCAAAAAATCAATATTGACGTAATTCTGAAATATTTTTTATTTGCTAACATGGAGTCGAAACAAGGGGATTAAAAATTGCTCTGTTCTATTGAGTTTGCATTCTACAAGAGGAGAAGACGTTAAACAGATACCTGGGCAAATGACCACATGATTACGATTGGGATAAATAATAAGTCCTGAGTGATACTCATATCACCCTGTGGCAAAGACGATAAGTGGCACGTGCACACACACAGGAGGAGGCCCTCGTCCAGTCCTGCGTAGCGCCAATTGCGTATGTCGCTCATTTTGACGTGTAAAGTACATCGCCTTGGGTTGTTAAGAAGTTTTCTCCCTAAGTGTATCTAGTGTCTCCTGAAGGACAATACATTTGTATTACCCCAAAGTGCCTACATAGCATAATATTACACATATAATTAAATGGGGCCTTCCTATTTTTGTAGGAGTGAATTATAATGACAGATTTTAGTTAATATGTATAGTCTGCCATGATATGCTTTAAGTACTTCACAACCGTTTCATAAACTGGTCACTCTTTTTATTCCAGTTTTACCTATGACGGAGCCAAGACCCAGAGAAATGGAAAGCCTGAGAAGGGGGCGTGGGTCATCTAGTGTATTAACACACTGGCTTTGTATGCTAGGGTACATAAAATAAGTAAAAGAAAAAAACAACTAACCCATAGTAAGACCATTAGGCCCTGGACAAGCACTTTGTATCAAATTTAAACCTCAGGAAACCCCATGTGGTCCTGTTACCCCATTTCACAGATGAGGAACTGAAGCTCAGAGAGGTTAAGTTACTTGCTCAAGGACATAATACTAGGGAGTAGGTAAGCACAGGTGCACACACATGCATATACTTTTCAAGAGAGGTGGTTTATGTTGTCGATTCAACTCTGCAGAACCTCAAAGGGGCCTCTGAGTAAAAAAGATTAAAATATATATGTATACACACATACATATATATACATATGTTATACACACACATATACACACATACACACTCATACATAAATGTGTATGCATAGGTTTTTTTTTTAATAATCCCTGGCCAGCTCCAGGCTCTGGCACCAGTATACAGCTGAAGAACTTAGAGTAGGCAGCAGAGGGCGCCCAGAGTCACTATTTTTAAAAGGTGCTAGTTTTTCAAAAGCATCTTCCATTTCTGGAATTCAGAGAAAGGGAGATCCACAGGAAAGGTCCACAGGGAAGATCTAGAATATTGCCTTCACTCAGATTAAGAATTACTCAGTGTCAAAAAGATGTTTTTAGAAAAGGAAATGGTGAAAATGCTCCTCTGCAGATAGCAGCACATCAACGCTAGTGTGTGTGCCCATATGCCAGATGTTTCAGGAGAAAACATCCAAGTCAGCTCCTTATGAAAGAAAAAGCATGTCCTTCATCTCACTTGGGAAAGAATTTTCTCCTAAATTAAGAATAAAATCCTACAATGAACTGTTTGTCCTTTCATTCTAAAAAACATTGATATGTGCCAGATGTGAAAAGGAATTAGGCTTTTAATTATTTCTATTATTTTTCTATCCTACTTGAATCCATCAAATGACAGCGGCCTGACTATTTCTTCCTACCATCATCAGGAATGTACTCAGTTTTGGAACTTTCTCCATTTATGGAAGGGGCATTTCTGTATCCTGGTGTATTTGTCACTGCCCATTTCTAGGAATAGGTCAAAGATCAAGTTTCCATTACCACGAACCCTTAATACCAATTGAGACTTCACAGAGTACTAATGATTATAATGGGATAGGGATTAGGATTCTAATGAAAGATATCCCTGACAGAGACCGGATCGCAGGAGGAAGACAATGGCAGATGCCCTTGCTTAAGACCGCTTGCTTATGAGAATTGCATGATATCTCCTGGGAATCACCAAAAGTACCTGGCAGGGGTACCTGTGGGACTAGACATTCTATATGACTGATGGGGGTAAAAGAAACAAACTGTTAATGCCTCTAAAAGTGGCCCAGTGAGTTGGTATGTCTTGGGCACACCAGCTCAGGGATAAAGATACTGAAAAAAAGTCTAGGGAAAGATCATATAGTAGGCGCTATTCTCCACATACTTTCTTTGATTCATCTCACTTACAAATTGAAAAAAATCTGCAAACAGATGAGGAACTGAAACGCTCAGAGATGACAATTGGGTCAAATTCCTCTAGGAGTTTAGAGTTGAGTGGCCAGAAGTAAGCCTCTCTTTACCAGCTGCCATTAACAGGCTTTTATCCCATTAGGACGTTAGAGGTGGAGGAAGTCAGTGTTCTGCTGTGCTGCACAGGGAGGAGGTGACATGATAGATCCATTGCAAGTAAAGAATCAGTAGCATGAAGCTCATTCATGTAGACTCTGTCTTGACAAAGTGGAGAACTGAGTGGTTAACCAGTGAACCAAGTGGTATGAATGGCAGCTCTAGGCTCTTACACCCCTGGCCTTCCACAGCCTTTGTTACTCCCTTAGAGTTGAAATATTGAACTCAGCGGACTATGGGTCTGGCCCAAAAGTATAATCAATTTTCTATTCCTATGGACTATTTGGGTCTTTTTTAAAAATCTTTTTCTCCTCTCAATTCCATATTTTATTTTGCCGGTGTATATATGACTTATAAATTGATTATTTCACTCTGTTGAAATCCTTTTATGTGCAAAACATCGGGATATATAGAGAGGGGGCAGCAGAGGTAGCCGGCACACCATTGTTGTTTCTAACTAGTAAATTTCCTGACTTCATTTTGAAGATTTTGAAGCAAATAAGTGATACGAATCCTCACGTCTTTAAGTTAAAATTTTGGCAAGCAAGCTGGGCTAGAGTAGGTTGAGTATAATTCTCCTTCTGTTCACATGTCAATAAATTAATGTCTTACAGGTTTTTTTTTCTCCATGAATTCTACTTCCTCTTTCTTCTTTCTCTGTTCTTCTATTTTGTGTCTTCCCTATCATTTTGTTCATGCTTCTCCCTTAAAAAAAATATTTTAGGTCCCTTTTTGGGGCTGTTTGGTGACGAAGTTTGGCTTCCTGTCTTCCTACTCTTTCACTAAGAGTGGAGCCTGCTTTACTGGAACTTAGAAGAAACCAGAGGTTTGCTTTCAGTCCCGTTTTTCTTCTAGCATAGAATCTCATTTCCAGGAAGATCTGAATAAGACAAATTGAGGAAAGCGGACAACAAGCCTAACAACCCATTTTCCTCACCACCTGCCTTTGTGTTGTATTCTGTAGAAGGGCAACAAGGCCGTTTGGAGCTGCCCACTTGCTCCCCAAATACAGTTCCAGGCCCAGTGTCTCGTGCAGACTTTGATGTGAGTTAAGTCTCTCCAAGCGGGGCATGGCAAAATGGACCAACTAAAACTGTCTTTTACTGCAACCCATGGTGCATTTCTATTTTTCTAGTTTGTTCAACAGAGAATATTTAGCAAGTACACATTTTGCCTGGAAAACAGAGGGGACAGATTAAAAATAACCTATGTATTTGCCATTTCAGTATTTCCAGACCTGATATTCAGATACACCCTAATAACTATGAACTTCAGATCTAGCTTAAAAGCTCAACTATGGGGTTACATCTCTCATCTTCTATTAGAGCCTGGAAAATGCTTGCTGCCACACACATAAAAATATTATCCCATCACTGTTTTAAGTTGAGGCGGTCGAATTGTGTTTTTCTGTAGCCTCTAGGAACGAGAGAAATACTTATTTTTAAGTTGATCCCATTATCTCATTCTTATAAATTGATAAATGAGTAGAAGATGCTCAATCAACCTCAGAGTAAGTAGTCAAAGATTGTATCCACGCGAGATTAAGGAAAATTGTACACCTAATTAAGACAACAATGGGAAAAGAATTAACCATGATATTAATTGTGACAGTTGGCAATACTTCTAGGTAAAATAGACTCTGTTTGGAAAGCACCGATTTACCCCTGGTATCAAACTTCTAAAAGAACATAGGAAAGTAAAAGATGCTGGTCCATGATGAGTTTGTCTAGGGTTATTTTGTAAGCCCCTGTAGTCACCTATCATATTGAAAGATGATGATGAAAATGCCTTTCATTTCTTCACCTTTTCTATTAGATTCCCTGTCTAAAATACTAAGAAAAAAGGAAAGAAGATGAACTAAGAAATCATTAGTCCATGATTAGATTTGCACCAGTCACATCCAATAGAACCACAGCAAATTGCTAAAGAAATTTACCCACCCCAACGATAACAGGAGCACAGCGGCCAAGCTCGAGCCTTTGTTTCACTTTCCCCACTGTTACTAAGCTGTTGTGGCTCAGATTTTGAGAAATTTAACCTGCATGCGAATGTATGACATGCTTTCCTGGCAACCTGTAGTTCAACAGAGAATAGGAAATGAAAACCATTATTGTCACCACATGGTTCCTTTTACACACGTTTCCATAACTTAGAGAGGTACCTTTGCTACTTAATCTCTGCCCTATTTTCTTTACCTATGCTGCTCTGTATCACCCCCAAATGAAGAAGTGCTTGTCCCAGTGGCAAAAGTTCTCAGGAATTGGCTGAAACTCCCTTCAGGAGAAAAGGAAGGTGCATCCCCAGGATTTGGCACTCTCCCATTTGCCCCGAAAAACTGAGCTGGAACGCCAGAAACCATGGCCTTAATGACAATACTTTGCATACCCAATATATCAAAGTCCTAGAAAGTCTCAAGAATACCATTCAACTTGAGTTTCTTAAGTAACTCTAGCAGCACTTAAGACCAAGGACCACGGCAAGCAGCTGTGTGAGTTGTACCCCAACCTAGAATATTTGGAAGAGAGGCTAAGTCAAGGCTAAAGTCAAGGCTGCTTCCTCCTATAGGAAGCACTTTTTCCTAATCCATCTAAACCCACTATGCAAGTGAGTGGGGGCTGTGAAGTCGCCCTGACCTCTTCTGCTTGATGGAAAAAATCCCCGCCCCCATACCTTTAAGGGCTTCCCATCGCATCAAGAATCAACTCCAAAGTCCATATGGTAATGTAACGTGGCCCCTTGATCTCCAACCTCAGCTCTCACACTCCTCCTTCACTTGCACTATTTCTGACACACAGGCCTTTTAACTCTTCTCTCCAACCCCCCAACACATTCTTGCTTCAGGGCCTTTGCATGGCTGTTCTGTCTGGCTCGCTCCCTCACCTCATTCAGATATCTGATCAAATGTCATCTCCTCACAGAGGTCTTCCCTGACCACTTAGTCTACAGTGTACCTCCCCTCCTCTCTATCCCTTATCTTGTGTTTTACAAGAAAAGCACTACTTGAATTTTATATTTATTCGTTTATTATTTATCTTCTCTCTAGCACAAGAGATGGCAAACTACAGCCTGAGGGCCAAGTCACACTCGGTGCTTGTTTTTGTAGATAAAGTCATATTGATACATATTGTCTTTGGTTGCATTCACACTACAACTGTAGAGTTGAGTAGTTGCAATAGAAACTGCATGGTCAACAAAGCCCCAAATATTTATTATCTCACATTTTACAGAAAAACTTGGCAACCCCTGCTCTAGAGTGTAAACTCTATGAGGACAAAGTACTTTGTCTATTTTTCTTATTCTTGTATTTCTAGCACTCAGAATATTGCCTGGCACTGCACACAAGTACTTGGTAAATATTTATTAAATGATTGAACACATGAATGAATGAATATCCAAATGTATCTAGAAAATGATTTTCTTAGTTCAACTATAATTGAGCACCAACTTGTGCCAGGCATTAGACTTGGTGCAGAGGACACCATAATGGTGAGAGACCAATAAATTCAAAGGCACTGTGGAGAAAGTCACATTATAGGTAAATGCCAGGTGTTATGGGAGCCATAAGGAAGGATGCTTGAGCAAGGCATCCAAAGATGATGGCTTCTAAGGATGAGTTCTCCAAGTAAAGGGAAGTGTGAAGGGCACTGCAGGCAGAGAGTGGGAAGTGCATTGGTCCAGAGTTAGGTCCACAGTTCTCTGGGGAGCAACAGGTCGTTTGGTATAAAAGAGTCGTTTGAAAGGGAGTTGAACAATTTCTTCTTGGGTTTCAATAATCACGCTCCTCCTCATCTTTCTGACTCTTACTTTTTTAGTTGTCATTTAACATTTGGAGGAAAATAGTGATTTTTCACAAAAAACTTTGCCCTTTTTCTGCCAATGTTTTCAGCCCAATTGAAAACATACTAATAGTATTTTTTTTTTTTGAAGGGATGTCTGGGATACATTAGATCAAGGATTCTCGCCCTTGGCACTGTTGACATTTTGGGTCAGATAATTCCTTGTCGTGGCACTGTCCCGTGTATTGTAAGATGTTTAGTAGCACCCCTGCCCTCTACCCATTAGATTCCAGTATCACTACTCCAGTGTGACACCAAAAATGTCTCCAGACATCCTGAGATGTTTCCAGAGGTGCACTATTACCCACTGTTGAAAACCACTGCATTAGACAGTGTCAGTAAAACACACCGGGCAACTCGAATATAAAATATGTTAGCAACCTGCAAATGTTGAATAAAGGCAGCTTTTGGAAGCCTAGGTGCCTCTGGAATAATAACTGCCTGTTCCTTTTCGTCTCCAGATGATCACTCAACAGGATTATGACAAGTAACTATTAAATTTGAAGAATAAACATTAGCTATTTCTTCACTTGGTTACACAAGTGCCATTTCCTTCTGGGACTCATGGGGTCTGAGCTATACTGAAAAATGTCATTAGTTATGCACTAGGACCATAGAATCCCACTCAGCAATAAAAGAGAATAAGCTATTGATAAATGAAACAGCATAAATGAATCTCAAAGGTATGAGGATGTAGAGGGAAAGAAGACAGTTTTAAAAGGTTACGTACTGCCCGGTCCCATGTATGTGACTTTCTGGAAAAGGCAGAACTACAGTGAGAACAGATATGTGGTTACAAGGGGTTGGAGCAGGGGGAGAATGTGACTATAAAGGGACAGCATGAGAGTTTTTTGGGACGATGGAACTGTTACATATCCTGGTTGTGGTGCTGGGTACATGAATCTATACATGCATTAAAACACTTAATTTTACAAGATGTTATTATTATTTTTTTAAAAAAGCTGTTCCTGAAGAATGTGATGGGATTTTGATATACACATGTCTTCTAACCACAAGGAAACATTTAAAACCATATTTTAAAAAAATGTACCAGGCAACAAGGCTTTGACCACTCATGGTAATAAGAGAAAGTAGATATTCTGGAACTACATGAAGAATTAGCTTCCTTGCTTCAATTCCTCTTTCACTTTCCACAGAACAAGGTGATCTTCACTTCCCAATCCAGGGTTACCAATTTTCACCCCAAAATTGATTGAGCCGCCTTGGGAAGAGGAGAGAAAATGTTTTCAGAAATGATGTATATTGGAGCAGATTTGCCTGCATCCTTTGAGGTGTACACAAAGCTATAATATTGTATTGATATGATACTCATACTTTTGTGTAGGTGAAAAAGTCTCTCCAAGTGATAAAGGAGAAACTAAGAATGTGAAGCTAGCTTTGCCAGGCTCCAGGAAGGAGAAGAAACAGAGCATAATGTGCAAGAGAGACTTGATTCTAAAAGAGATCAGCGTCCTGTGTTATTATTCATATGAATATCTCTGGATTCATGTGTATATGAAAAAATCAGCATTTCTGGGGAATTTTTAGTATTTACCTGAAATATCTGTTCATCTGTGATGATGATGGGGCCCGGAGAATACATAGGAAGGTAGTGGTGACCTCCGTCTAGAAACCTACCCAATAAATATCCAGTTCAGGGTAGGAATATTCATCATTCCCCCCCCTTTTTAGGGAAACTTCAGGCTGTGGTTTCCATATGCATGAACGAGTCCTTCACAGGAAAATCTTGCTCATTTGCTTGTGCAATAATAATAATAAACCACAGGATTATCACATCACAAAAGAATGCTTGACTTCTCAAAGAATGAAATTTATGGCAATAGTGAACATCGTTAAGTGTCATTTGCTTGATATTTATCCTGAAAGAGCTGCACAAAGTGCAAATGATATCACAATTGCAAATACACTTCTTTCTTTGTACTCTATCTTCCAATTTTTTTTAGCAGTGTAACTCCAGATGGACAATCGGAGCATCTCTAAATCTTTTTCAGAGGTAGCCTAGTATGCCAAATATCCTCAGGAGCTATTGGTTCTTCTTCCCCTTGGCTAAATGCAAACTGTGAAAATTAAGCCTCTGTCTGTAGCACGGGGGAGGGCGGGTGGCAGAAGTAAGAAATGCGAGCAGAAGAACAAGCTCATGACTTCGGATTGTTTTGGAAGTAGAGCTTTGAACTTTTCAATAGCATTTTATATTTTTTACCTTGTTTGATGCTTACGACCACTCTCCTTCCTTTATGGCGTAAGGAAAGATTGCTTTATACCCATTTAACAGACGCTAAAATCAAGGTATATGTATGTTAAACTTTGCCTGAGGTCTCACAGTGCGGTGGAGAGGATTACTGAAAAAATGAGGTGTATAACTCGAGTCTCCTTATTCCAGACTCCTTGCATGGTCACATTCAGCAGACCGTGTTGTAAAGTGTCATCTGGCTTTAACAAACATAGCCCAAAAGCTAGGAGATGAAGATGCTCAAACTCTGTAGGAATCAGCTGAACTCCCCTCTCTTATCCCCAGGCCTGAAGGTGGTGATGCATTCACAGCTGAGAATGTGCCTGATCTCCTTTAAGACCCATTTCAGGCATCAAACCTACAAGAAGGCTTTGCTGAACAATGCCTCCTGCAAAGAATCAATTGCTCCCTTGGTCGAGGCCCCCTTAAACACAGTGCTACCTTTGTGCCTGTAACTCCTTCATGTTCTCAGGGTCTGGGCCTTGCTGTTCTTGGATTTTCAGATTCTAACACAGTGCCTGTCACATAGTAGGTATTTCATGCCTATGTGCTGAGTGAAAAGCATGGCATAAACTTTGTTCCTTAGAGGTGTGAATCAAGGGCAAGCTAGGCATGAAAAAACCTTGGAAAGTCATTTAGTCTCTCAAAGCCTCAGTTTCCTTGTCTGTAAAATGGGGATAATAAAAACACAATAACCCTGAAGAGTTGTAAAATGTAAAGTGCTTAGAATGTGCCTGTGTCACAGGAAACTCTCAGTAGGTGGTAGCCAGCCTCTAAGATGTCCCCGAGCGACTCTCACCTCCTAGTATGCATGCCCTGTGTAGTCCCCTCTCATACTGCATAGGGATGGCTACATGACCGAAGAATATGAGATAAATAACAGAGTGTGACTTATGAGACTAGGTCATAAAAACTACTGAGGCCTCTGGCTTGCCTTCTCTTGAATCACTTGCTTTGGGGGAGCTAGACACCATGTCAAGAGGACACATGAGCAGCCCTTGGAGAAGGGCTGTGGTGAGGAGGTAGGATTCCTAACAACAGCCAACATCAAGTCACCATCCATAAGAGTACGCCATCTTGGAAACTGATCCTCCAGCCTGAGTCGAGCCTTCAGATAGATGAGAGATTTTGAACTAGAAATACCTAGTTAAGCCACTCTTGGATTTCTGATCCATAGTAACTGAGATAAATACTTGTTGTTTTAAGCTGATAAGTTTGGGGATAATTAATTATAGAGCCATAAGTAAGTAATATGCCATTATTAAAGATAGTTGTATAAATATCAATAAAGAGATACCACCCACTTAGTCCTGTTCTTAACTGATCTCAGTTCACAGGACCTATGAAGCAGGAAGGCTGGTTTGGACTAAATATGGGCTTTGCCTTCATCCAAAGTGAGGGGGTAACAAAGGTAGACAGTCTCAGCAACTGACCTGAGGAAGGTGAGAAGGTCTTCTTGGTGCTATTTGCCACATCGGACAAACTTTAGGAGAATATCACTGGACACTGAATCAGACTTTTCTTATGTTATTTAACTGTGTCAGACATGTAGCTCATCTCAGTTGGATAATTCTGATCCTAAGAGCCAATCTTAGACTTCCCTCTTTGTCCCCAACCCCAGCAGCTAGCATGCCACCCAGACCAATCTCTTGCTTATGTTCACCTTCCCAAGCCTTTCACAACACAAAACTTTGATGACAATGGTGATATTTTAAAAGTTGCCAATATTTGACTAAGTATTGAAAGAAAACTTCTTTTTTTTCAGGCTATATAGGACTTGGTGATAGTCAAAGCTTGGGTGATGGGCACAGAGGTATTTGGCTCTGAGCTCCCACATGCTTATGTTACTGTAACTCTAAACCCTCAAGGTTTCTACCTTCCCCAGCAATCCCTGCTACCTCCCTAAAGTATTTGCCAATATGTCTGGAGTGTTCCATTTCCTAACAAACTCTACCATTATTTACTGCTGTCCCCAATTCTGCAGTCTCTGCTTTGTTTGCTTTCTCTCAAAACCAGAGGGTTTGTACCCCAGCCCATCCCAAGCAAATACAATTCTTTCAGATAACCTTGAATTGTCTGACTCTTAAGTGACCACAGACTTTTAAGGTCCCTTGAGGCAGCCTCTGTGTAGGAACTTACTGGTGTCCTGGGTAGGAAGACACAGCTAGCTCTTTGTTGTACTCAGAACACTCATTGACTATGAAAAACATGTGTCTCAATATGAGAAATAAGAGCTTTATACCTCCTTCACCTTAGAGAGTTATCTGCCCACTGGGCCACTCCCTCACCCTGCTGAGAGGTCGACAAAGACACAGTCTCCTCTCTTTGTTCAAGAATCCCAAAGCTTTCCAGGGAGCTTAAACACCAGTTGTCACTAGTTCTACTGTGGCCAGTCTGCCTTGATTCCTGGAATTCTCAGAGATACAAATATATAGATGACACCACCACGACCCACCCCTGGATTAGAACTAGACACCAACAGGATTGTGCACCAAGCTTCCCTTGACCAAGTCCGTTCTGTCGAATATACATTATTTCTCACCATTCCCACCTAAAACCCTATTAACCCACCCAATCCAACTGTGACGGGATCAAGAGGAAAACATAGTGACCCTAGCTGCTGGAATACTCTAAAACTTGATTTAAGGGTCATCCAGCATTTGGCCTTCATCCAGGCCTGACAGCAAAGCCACATGCATGACCTGATAGCCGGGGCCTGTTTCATATCCATGCAGTCCCCAGAAATCATGGGTGTTATGTTTTCTGAAACACCGAACAGCCTCTGCTTTAAGCACTGGAGAATGCAGTGCATTGACTGTAGCACTCTTCAGAGAAACTACTGAGTAAAAGGTATGCCCTTAAGGTTGCTAAATGTAATTTGATATTTTAACGGCAACTCAGCTCCGCTTCAATGCTGTTCCTATGACAGTACACAAATTTTCTGTCCCTAAACATAATAAAAAATTACTCAGTGTTCACTTCTAGCATGGTGCGTTACACTTGGAGGGTGGCCAATTAACCAAGGTTTTCGATATGGTTTCATTAATTAACTAAGATTTTTTGATTGGTTTCATGAATTAGCTAAGGTTTTTAATTTGGTTTCATGAATTAACTAAGGGTTTGATTTGGTTTATTAATGTTTCATTGGGTTTGGGAAACACCAGTTTAATATTTGTCCAAGGATGTCTTCTTCTGTTTTGTCAAGGTTGTAAGTTGGTTTTATGGCTTCAGCTACATCAAAAAAGAGAGGCTCCAAGTTTAGCCCGAGGCAAAAGGAAAAGGCAGGTCAACCTGTCACCATTTTCATGCCCTGGGTTCCCCACTACATTGTTATTGACTCCTTCAGGGTTCAGGGCTTACACTCTCCTCCCTTTAGTCTCTCACTAATAAAACTGACTGACTCGGCTCCAAATTCAATACTCAATATCTAGTGACAGAAAAACATCTTTCAGGGCCAACATTATTTATTTTATTGGCATGCCTGCGTTATATAAATAGCCTTGACAGCTGCCAAACACAGGGAAGAAAATAAAATTGACTGGTTTTCACTCAACTTCTTACAAGTAATTTCATGGTCATTTTACTATGGAAAAGAAAAAAGGAGAAATAGTAGTTAAAGTCCTAGGAACTACTTCTTTATCTCAATTGTCTATCTCTTCTCACACTTGGAGTGACAGGAACAGAGAATGAGGATGGAAACAGTATGATTGATACATATACAAAATCTCACCAGTGGTTAAGACTTTCAGGGGAAATTTAGACCACAGTCTCTGTTACCCAGGGCTCACTACCCTTTGGAGTACTTCTGTTTTTAAAAATCGAAAAAAAAAAAAAAAACAACAACAATATTTGGAAGCTTCAAATAGAATATATTATAAGAGTTAGATTTCTCTCCATCAAAGGTGATTTTATGTAACAGAGTTCAGCTTCTAGACAACTGACAATTCTAAATCTGTAATTGTCACAGAGATGAGGAGGGAGAGGACTTGAAAGGGGGTTCCTTCGGGAATGTTATGAAACATTCCCGAAGATTACAGGGGCCCCCATAACTATGCATGCCTAAATCACCTTCAGTCTTTTTCTATTCCAATCTTTTTGACACCTGTCTGTAGTCTAATCCTTCTAATCTAAACAGCTGTCTTGGTAATATCATGCCTTGCCTTTATTGACGCCCAACGTCTCCAAAAATGTTAAGTACACCCGAGGCTGGCCTTTACATTATGCTGGAATCTGGCCGCTTCTGACATTTAATCTCCATCTCCAACAAGAATTTGCCACTCCAGTAAACACTCACTGTATTGCTTTCTCTTTGCCCACCTCTATACCTTTACCTGGGGTGGTCCCCATTCTTTCCACCTCCAATATCCTCCCCCTACCAACCCCTCTCTCAACTACCAACTCCAAGTTATAAATGATACAAAGGGTAGAATTTGGAATTAAGTAGATGTAGGTTAAGTTCTAGCTCTACTACCTGCTTGCTGTGTGTCATTGGCAAGCATCTTATCGTCTCTGACCTTGGCTTTCTCATCAATAACATGAGAATGGCCACAATTGAGTTCATGGTAGATGCTCAATAAAGGATAATTCCTTCTTTTTGCATGTCTACCCAACTCCTATGCACCCTTCCAAGCTTCTAAATCAACTAATTTTTGTCAAATTGGCCGTAAAAAAAAAAGAGTTTACGTATCAGAAAAAGGTTTAGGTGCAATAAAGTATCATCAAGGAATGGGCCAGGTCAGGAATGTAAAGATTTTAAGACCCTCTCAGGACAAAGCTTAGAGGCCAAAGTGCATAAGTTCATTCTCTGCCAGTGACACACTGAAATTTCAATTTCAAGGGAGTGGGACTAATAGAACTAGTTGGAAAAGAGCCAATCAGTCTACGGATGGGAAATTATAGTATTGACTCACTTTTAGATAGTTGAAAGAGTTCCCAAATAACATATTTTTATAATTCCCCCCAAATTTACAGAAGATGCCAATGAACAGATTCAGTTTCATGATATGAATCCTAATTAAAACAAAAAAAGATGTATTAGATGTGTTTATGATGCCTAAGTCCCTGTGAAAAAAATTGGCCCACCAAGAGCCCCTTAATTTGGCAGGTAATTTGCCATGTCATGAAACCCTTTTGGGGGCACATCTGATTGGTGCAGGGATAGGCACCTGATTAAAGGAAAGCCAATTCAATAGGCTAGAGAGTAGCTACGTCCTAGTGCGAAAAGATGAGCTGAGCCAATCATATTCCCTATCTTTCAAGAACTAGACCTAGGAAATGCAAAAGGAATGAGCCCATAGCAACAAGAGTAGAAACTGTAAGAATGATCTAAGGGAGAGTCAGGAACACAGCAAGCAAAAGCTTTGAAAAAACCAGAGTTAAGAAAGTTCAGAAACCTCTAATAATATAATCGGCCAGTTAGTAGAGAAAGAACAGAAGTGAGTAGAAGCATAAGGAGAAGCAAGAAGCCATGAGAAAGAGATAGAGAGAACAGTGGGTCCCTGGGGCTGACCAGTTCCTCAGGCCAGCTCAGTCTTCAGAACTATCTCAGTTCCTGCAATAAAATCCCCTGTCTCAAGCTAACATACACCGGTATTCCTTATAAACAAAGAAGCTGACTTAAATAGGAGGAAAGCGGTGCAATATTTTACTACTAGGAAAATGTAAGTACACCTGCTTTAAATACACACACAGTTTCATAAGTCACAAAACTAATGGGACCACAAAGATTATTTTCCAATAAGACACAAGACACGAGTTTAGACTACCTTAGAACAGACTAACATTTTCTCAGGGGATTGACAGGGGAGAGATTATTTTACTTTTGAGGGCAGCCACTGTAATCTGACACTTCAAAAATGTTTCCACCTATTGTGAGGATTCTGACCATCCTGGTGGGGGATGCCAGGTGATTTGGTAGCAAGAGCCCTCTTTGTCAATAAGAAGATTTGCATCTTTGCCCAGTGACTGGTGTACACCCATTAGCCCTGGGACCCCAAGCAAATCACTTCATCTAAGACTTACTTTTTTCCCTTGTGATGGATCGTTACTAGAGTGACTTCTGGAATTTATAATATATTAATCTTCTAAGTGAATTTCTTCACATTAGATTAGAAAATGAGGCAGACTAGAAGGAAAAGAAATACTCTAGACCAGGAGTCAGGACACCTGACTTTCAGCTCTTCTACTCACCGGCTAGGCAATCTTGGGCAGCACGTGTGACCTCTCCGGGTCTCACCTATAAAACAAGGGAGTTGGTTTCTGTCTCATCAAAAAGGCATTTTTCACTCCAAACTTCATGATTCTGAGATCTCTAAACATCCCCAATCCGTAATCCTAAGGGGTCCTTAATCCTGTATTTAAAATTTCTTATCGTTATTCCCCTACCCCTGACTATTCAGAAAGCAGTCTGTGCCATAGCTCCCAGGAGAACGTCCTTCTTTTGGTTTGTCCCACTGCAGACATCAAAAATATTTAGGGGGAATCTGGTATGTTTCAGTCTAATGTTAATTAGAACAGATGTGTGAACCAATTTGGGTTCTTGGTGGCATCAGTTCTCTTGGTTGCTAATGGAGAACTAAATAGGAAGATAGGTCACATTCAAAAGAAAATATATGTCTCCTTCCCAGAAAACCATAAATAGAAAATAAAAGTATGGAGCCCAAGGCATTCCTCAAGGCTATTTCAAATGTCTCTTTACAAAAAGATTAAATTGATTGGTGAAAATTAGGAGCTTTGGGGTCCACGGTTCAAGCTGGTACAGGTCAACAGAAAAAGGCCAGGGACAAATATGACTACTTATCAGAGATAATTAGTGCCCAGCAATTTCAATGAAAACTGAAAGGCATGAATGACTGCAAGATACTGAGGGTCATTGTTTCACTAACACAGCAAATGCTCTTATTAAACAAAGGCACAAAACTCTACAGCCACATTTGTATTTTTCCAGAGAACAGCTGACCCCAAGTAATCAGAAACAAAGGGCGTGAACTGGTAATTCACAGAATAAATACCTATAGGCAAGAAAGGTATGAAAAAGTGTTCAATCTCAGTAATAATTAAAATAACATCTAAAATGAGATTTTTTTTTTGTCCATCCAAATGGCAACAAATAAATAGCATCCAGTGCTGCTAAGTTGTAAGAAAATAGGCAATATTGTATGTAGTAGGTACTGTGAAATTTTAAATATGCATAGCTATTTGCTAAATATGACCCAGCAATAGCAGTCCTAAAAATTAAGCCATCAGAAATTCTGTGGGTATTTACTTAATAATGTTCATTTGCTCTTAATATCAAAAACTAGAAACTGCTCACATCAGTAATAGATTGGTTAAACAAACTTTGTACACTCGAATCACATAGCTGTTTTTAAAATTTATCGATGTGGGAAACAAGTGAGAAAAAACAAGTTTTGGAAGAGAATGCACAGTACCACATAATTTCTTTCAAAGTTTGCACGAGTGTACACTGTATGCATGCACCCACACCCCCCACTCTAAGAGGTCCCTGCCTGCCTCCACCCCTCAGGTGCTGCCTCTCTCACCTTCCCCACCTGGTTCTAGGACCATATTGAGTATCCTGCTTCTCTAACATGGCCTGCGTCCCCTTAAGAATGCACGCTCTCCCTCTGCCTGGAGTCCCTCATCCTTTGTGCCTTGCCTGGCTAATTCCCACCCTTGACTCTATGTTGGTGCACAAGTTGAGAAGAGTTACACCAAGTTGTTAACACTGATATTTCTGAGGTCAAGATTGCAGGGTATTTTTCCCTTTCTGTATCATACTTTCTTTGATTGTTTGATGTTCTAAGAATGATAATAATATTTTCAATTATTTTGTAATCAAGAAGAAAAAAGAAACAGGAAATAGAAAGAAAAAAACCGAAACAACTAAAGCGATCAAATTTTACTGCTTGTCCTATCACTATTGCTACATTCCGCCCCCTATAAATTCTTCCAGTTCCAGTTAGATATTGCCCATCAGCGGACTAAAAACCTCCAAATAAAGCATCCCAGGAAAATCTGGGACATAGGGAGTAAGACAGAGGAAAAGGAGAAGATTCGCCAGTAAGATGGTGCTTGCTTCCATATTTCAGATTAGGAGACTTGAGTACTTTTAGTCCCATGGAATAAAAGCTGCATCTTTGGTTCATTATTCAGTCTCTCAGAGAACCTAACAGAGAAACAACTTCGGTAGGACCCTAGATACAGTGTTTGGATTTAGTTTATGTCAAAAAAGAATTCAAAGAATCCCTTTTTATTAATCGTAAAATAAAACAAAGATTTATCACTTAATCGATCTTATACAAATCAAGGAGTTTAGTATATTTAAAAATCCTTAGGTATTAGAGCATCTAGGTTATAACTTGAGTTCTATAGTAATATGTGGTATTCACGTTAGTGCATTCCATTCTGCACATAGGAAGTTCACCTTTAATGTCTACATCTCCAACATCTGCTGACCTCCCTGCCTTCTTCATCCAATGAGTCTCCAGGCTCTGAAGATTTTCTTCCCTAGGTGCCTCTCAAACCCATGCACTGCCACTGTTCCACCTCAGGCCGAGCTTCTTCCAGCACTCGGGTGATCGACCATCCTGGTTTGTCTGAGACTGAAGGGTATCCTGGGACGTGGTCCCTTCTTGAAGACAGGGGCCATGTTTATACTTCCTAACGTCATAGTAGAAGCTCAATACATGTATGTCAATGCAACTGATTAGTAATATGAAGTCCTTGTCTCCGTTAGCCTTTTATCTTGTCAGTGGCAACCATCTCAGCTATTTTGTTTGAAAACTATGGAACTCTGTAGACCATGTAAAGTATGTCTTGTAATAGCATTAGGCTTAACTTTCCATATTTCGAATCTAAGTTCCCACAAAATAAAAACTCTTATCTGTGACTTTGACTAAATATTCATGAATATACGAATAATTTTTTTTGTTGAAAACTAGAGGAATTTAAACTGTTTTTTAATACGTTTGTTTGTGTGAACACATACAAGAAATCATTCTGATTATGCACATCAATGGAAGGAGGCATTGATACAGAGAATTTTAAGACGTTAAAATATTTTTCTTATTATTTTTGGGTGCAGATGTGCCAACGATCCTGGAATTCTCATTGTTTCAAATAAAATAATGAGGTCTTTGTGAAAAGATTTACTTTGGGAAAGCTGACTCACGCTTCGGTATCCTGTCCCATCAAACAGCTCCCTGAGCCCCACCTCACCATAAACATTGGCTATGGCACTCCTCGAACTGATAGAAAGTGAACCTAGGAAACACGTCTGTCTCAACGCTGTCTGTTTTCTATATCCTATTTCCTGATGTTGACTTAAACGCTTTCCTTATCGATATAGGGACCACTGCATTGGCATTCTGCACCAAGGGAGATAGAATGGGCTCAACTCTGAATGTGGCATTGGTAAGCAGGAATTTATAGCCAAGGAGGAGGGCGAGGGTCAGTGGATGAAAAATTACTGAGAGGAAACATCAGGGGTCAGGAGAGTACTGGCTAAACTGACCTAACAGGTTTCTTACTGAAGATAGGCCAGGGTGATCAGACATCACCTGGGAGGTGGTGGCAGGGGGTGAGGAACCTGGTCAGATACTGAGGGTGAGCAGATAGCGAGGGTGGGAGGTTCTTTAAACTGGCTCAGCAGGGTTCTTGTTAAAACTAGATTTTACAAGAAAATGCACAGGTAGGCCTAGGAGAAGGCTCAGGAGCCTGAGTAAAGTTGGATCAAGCAAAGAATCTTTGTCAGCTTCCCAATCTCTAGAGGCTTCGGTGGGTCCCTGAATTAAGCATTCACAATGCAAGCTCTAATGGTTCATCGCCACGCGGAGTTTTCAGTCAACTGGGGGAGGAAGACAATAAACAAGTGATTAGAGTATAATAAGTACTTAAAAAACACAAATAGGAAGCTAGGAAGGAGAAAGGAGGGGCAACTTTGGAAAGCTGGTCGTCGTGGTGGCGGGGGTGAGGGGTACCTTGAGGAGACTTTGAGTTGAAGACAGAGAAACAGCTCTCCAAACCAGAGGAAGCCTCGGCTCCCAGGCCGAGGAGAACAGTACAAAGTGCTGAGGCAGAACGAGCCTTCTGTGGCCTTGGAAGCGTGGGAAAGCCAGTGTGGCTGGAGTGCAGGGAGGACAATGCCCAGCGCTAAGGTCAGGAGGAGAGGGAGCACGCAAAAGAGTTTGGCTTTATTCCAAGGACAGTGGTAAGCCGGTGGAGTTTGTAAACTAGGCTGGCATTGGACCTGATTCTCTTTCTAAACGACTACTGTGCATTGTATGGAGAGACCAGGTTGTGGTGGGGCCAGAACAGAAGCAGGGAGACCAGTTAGTGAGGAGGCATTGGAGCAGTCCAGGAAGAGTGGACGGGGGCTTCTCTAAGGCCGGTGGCAGTGGGGTCCTCAGGAAGAAGGGTGGCGTCGATCTGAAAATATGTAAAGAAAGGTACCTCATTGTTAAATAAATGCTTTTTTAAAATAATGAGAGTTGACTGTTTTAATGTTGATGCTGTCCCCAAGAAATGCACTAACATTTATAGAACAAATAATGTCCAATATCTGCATAAATGCAGAAGACTGACCTGTGATTTTCATTGAATCCCCATGCCTTCGCAGAAGAGAATACCAGCCACAAGCATAGGAGCTTGGAGGTGGTGGCTCATTCTCCTGCCAAACAGACTCTTGTTCTCCATGATTAACAGGCTGAATCATGTAGGCAACAGGCTGGTTTATATACAGTTGTCTTAAAATAGACCGAACAGTAGAATGAGTGAAAAAGGAGGAAATCACTCCCAAGTTGTTCTTACTAATTTCCTCCTTGGGGCATTGGGGGGAAGTGGGGGCCATGGGGGGAGGACTCTATTATTAAAGATGTATCAGGTTATCCTGGGAGAGTGTAATGCATAAAGATCATGCACACACAAGTGTGTCTTGCTGTTTTTATAGTCCATGCATCACCATAGGTAGCTACGAAGAAAACAAGTTCATTGATAGAATTTTCATTAGTGAAAACTTTCAGAGAGAAATGGTTTCATTGGGTGACATAAGTAAAACCTCACCATAGTAAGGTATCACCTTACTATGATATCACCTTAGATATCACCATGTGATATCTAAATTGCTTAAGCAAATATAACAGGTTTGCTTGAAAGTAAATACCTCGGTACAGTTGGTCTATAGTCCATGAGGCAGAATTTAAGACTGTTCTCTGGGTAACACATCATACGAAACAGCATTCTTGGGTTTGCACTTAATAAGAGAAAGGACAACTCAAGACCTCTACTTCACCTCAGTCTTTAACCCCGTTTCCTCTCTCGAGGTCCCGTAGTCTGTGGCTTGCTTGGGAGGTTGACATGTTTGAGGTAGGGAGAAATCAGAGGACTTAAAGGGGGACTGCTGCGTGAGAGCAGAACAAAAAACTGGGGTCAGCTCAGCTCTCACTTTTCCACAGGGAAAAGCAGTCAAATAGTTAATTTATTTTTTTTTAAGAATGAAGGACATTTTATGAATGGGGACCTCAGAAAAATGCTTATTACATGTTAGTTTATTTTATAAAATTTTAAACATATCAATAAAGCTCTATTCCAGGATATAGAAGGTATTTTCCAAAAATTATTCAAACTTGGTACCATTTAATAATTGAAGAAATACTAGTAAAAATGTCAAACAATTCAGAAGCATAGAACGAAAAAAATCAAAATTCTCTTCTCTTCTTACACCCCCTCCTCCACCCAAAGCCACCACTGTTACCTGTGTGGCCTTCCAGATTTTTTCTAACCACACACAAACTTAAATGTGATAGATAACATAATACTAACATATAACATATAGCACATATTTTTAAAAACAGGGATTATACTAGAATGCTATTCTGCAAATTGCTTTCTTTACTCTCCAGACACTATTTAAAAAGGCACCCCAAGCCTTTTAATGAATGCACCATTATTTCACTAGTGTCTTCTTGGTGGACATTTAGAAAGCTACTTTCAATAAGAAATTTTTTTTGGGGGGGGGGCTAGGCAAAAAAAGTGAAGGGGAGCAAGAGGTACAAACTTTCAATTATAAAATAAACCAGTCAGGGGAACAATGTGCAGCATGAGGAATATAGTCAACAACCGCGAAATAACTTTGTATTTTGACAGAGGGTTACTAGACTTATTGTGGTGATCACTTTAAAAGGTATATAAATGTTGCTTGCACACCTGAAACTAATATTGTATGTCAACCATACTTAAATAAATAAATATATATATATATATATAAATAAATAAAATTTTCTACATAATAGAAGGATTCTTTCTATGTAAGGGTAGAATGTACCAATGCTATGGTAGAATTTTTGTCCAAATGCTTTTAAACAAATTGTGGCTATGAACTGAGAACTACTTGAATTTACAGACCACTGAGACATTAAGAGATATTAAGGAACTTGTCCAAGGTTGTAGGGCACTGAGACAATCTGCCTGCTTCTTGGCCTGGGATTTAGTAAATGCCGCTGTTCCCTGGGGACGAGAGGGGCGCTGGGGAGGTGAGGGAGAAGCTTTTAGTGGAGAAAATAATGCAAGGAAGGAGGCAGGAAAGTGACACAGAGGCAAGGGAACAAGGAAGGACAGAGGGAGCTGGCGACCTTGCAGACATCCAACGCCACCCCCACAGAGCAGAGAGGGGCCACAGGAGAGACTGAGGAACTGTATGGGGATCCTTGGAACGCAGGAGATCGTGGGCCCATTTTTTCAAAAGGATATTCTTTTGCCAAAATAAAATTTAAGGGAGAAGCCAGAAAGTATTCACATAGGAAGGACATTGTGAAACTTTGATTGAGTCCTGGCAGATGATGACTCAAAGAACATCGCCATGACTCAGATTGGAATAAAAAAGCATGATATAAGCTTTAGGAGGGGAGTCACTTTTCAAGTAGTTATTTTGGGGGTTAAGGATGCCGATGTGAAGTTTCCAGAAATGATGTGTATTACCTCCATGCAAAATGTCAAAGGAGCTTGTCTGGGTCCCCACTTTCCCATCCTCAG
The DNA here is from genome assembly GCF_014176215.1 of Rousettus aegyptiacus. Lineage (NCBI taxonomy): Eukaryota > Metazoa > Chordata > Mammalia > Chiroptera > Pteropodidae > Rousettus > Rousettus aegyptiacus. The sequence goes on along the minus strand of NW_023416311.1, from coordinate 71,431,785 downwards.
CTTTCTTCCACCTTGGAGGGCATCCTCTGCTCTCTAAGTCCAAGTCACCATGGCAGCTCCAGAGTTTCTGTAGTGGAGAGGCTCAGGGGTAGCAATTTGAGTAGAAAGAGAGGCTAGAGGCCTAATCTGGAAGTTGCATCTATAGAACAAGCAAACCGTTTTTTGCTTAGAGTATGTTATAAAACAAGTCGAATAGTAAAGTTTTCAAAAGATGTTTTTATTTATATTCTATATAATAGATTAAGTTAATTATTCACCTCAAATCATATTTCTCTTACTTTATATAGGGTGTTTTGGGAAAAAGGAGGGAGACCCTTCCTCAGCCCACACACTCATCCCTTATACTGCCGGTCACGTCCTCATGTTCTCTCTGCTTCCTTCTCATCAAAACTTGCTCTGAGGACAGGTTACGGTGAGCCTGAATAAGGCTCTTCTGGATCATAAGTTCACCTGTTGTGAGGACTGGGCTATCTGCATTTTGCCAGGGAAAAAAAAAACCCATGGCAAAGAAGTAGTCTCCTTGGGTGCAATGCCAGTTGGTAGAGTGAGTATCTGGAATAGAAGTTGCTTTTCTCAGACTCCTGACATTTGTCTACCTCTTTGCCTGCTCCTGAGGCCATATAAGAGTCAAAGGATTTGGTTGATGGTTTTAGGTTGGGGAAATTGACATTGTCATTCATCAAATAAATGAAATATCGGATATGTAAAATAATATTTTTGAGTATGTAAAAATCTATAAATAAAGATATTATCTTTATCGTGAGGGAAGTATGCTATTGTAAATACATTGGGTCCTTTCTGTGTGATCAAGCATGATATGGACATGGGCTCTCTGGAGAAGTGCTTTGCAAGGGCTGAAAACAAGGACAGCCCTCGGGGAGTTTACAAGAGGAGGTTAGAAGGAAAGGTTCAGCTTAGTTGTTGATGTGCCAGTGAATTTCATTGCCCACTTTGTTCCCTAAGGGGAGGTGTATCAGGTAGGGATTAGTTGCAGGAAACAGAAACTACTTTAAGTATTTTAACCAGAATGAGGTTTATTTCCAGGAATGTGGTGTTAGAAAGTTTTAGAAGGGCTGGAGGAGTAGATTCAAGGGTGGGCCTACAGGAATGACTTTTGGAACAGAACCACAGAATGAGCCCCCAGGGGAGCTGCTATTTTGGTCACCACCCAAAGGTGAGGAGTTGGGAGCCCATCACTAGAGCTCTAGCACTGTTGGTGTCAAGACTGGACCAACAGAGCTGTGAGCCAAGGATGGCCTCTGCCATCACTAATGCAACTGCTTCTTAATGTCCATGAAGATAATGGTTGGACACTGGACCATGGATGCAGAAAACTACCATCTCCATCTCCATGGCCTTGCATGCAGTGAGGAAATCCCTCTCCTTACTCTCTTTCTCCATTCTGCTTTTCAAATCTTGTTCAAGTGCTATCAATCAGTAGAAACTAATTTGCATCCAAAATCCTAACTGCAAGAGAATCTAAAAGTGATTATTTTTAATTCTGTAGTATAGGGGTTCAGAACAAGTCATCCCAAGATGTTCCTCTGTGGCATGTGGATTATTTTGAGTTAAAGGCAACCAAGATCCTGTGGCTGAAAAGAAACTTCTGCTCCTGCTCCCACTGCTTAACTACCTAGAAAAATTTAAATTAGGGTACTTGCCCATAAAATGAGTTATCACCAGAAATAACTTTTATGGTCTGTCTAAAAATATCTTAATTACTGAACATCTGCTCTCCTTACTGTTCTGCAATGACCTTCCTCCTCCCCTCTGAAGCCCCGAGGCTTAGCTTAGCTTAGAATGCCATATGTACCTCATGTTAACTTTTTGTCCCTGAACCTCTCATGTATATGGGGGGTCTCATAGGTACACATGCAACTAAATTTGGTTATTTTCCCTTGTTACTCTGTCTCGTGTAGGTTTACTTATTAGACCGGCCAAAAGAACCTTGAAGGGTAGAGGGAAGTTTCTTCCTCCTTCACAGTAGTCGGGACAGCATACAAGAAAAGACATTGGAATTGATGCTAAGGACCAATTCTGCATATCTCTTGTAGGAGGAAGGACTGGGGCAGGGAGCGGTAAACAGGGGGTTGACTCCCCCTTCCCTCAGGTCAGGAGAGAAGGGCTTCAGGGACACTACTCAGAAAGCTAGAAATGTGTCCTCTGCAGTCTGGGAGAGAGGAGGGGGAATGCATTCAGATACTTGCCTGGGAATCTAAAAATGAGAGATGTTCTGACTGCAGTAGCAAAGGCGTTTCCGGTGCTGCATCATGGCTGGCCTGTTCTCCCGGAGTTCGGTATGCAAAAGAAATAAAGTAAAAGGAAGCATGAAGGTTTCCAATGGACATAATGGCTCACACTAGACTTGGTGTGGACTTCACTCTTGCCCGTGCAAATGAGTTGTCTGAAGGGGAGAAGGGGCTTCAGCAGGAAGCAGCTGGAGGTCAGTCATGGAATTCCTAGAGGTTGAGGAAAGAGCCATAAGTGTAGAGCAAGAGGAGAGTATAGCAACCATATCAAAAAGGTCTCCTAAGAATTGACCAAAATTCTCCCGAAAAGAAGATAGTGGGTTTACATTCTTCCAGGCCTGGGGAATGTTCTCAAGGCTCACACCAGCTGCGGAAAAGTACAAATGGTTCTGCTTCCTAAAATCTCTTCTTCTTCAATTCATGGGTCAAAAACTGGGTACAAGTGGGAAAAGAGGAGGAGATGCAAGGTGATGGAAACAAGTGTTTTGGACTGAATTGTGTCCTCCCTCCCTAATTCATGTATTAAAACCCCAACCACCCATGTAGATGAAGGAAGTAATAAGGTCACATGAGATCATAAGGGTGGAATGCTGATCTAATATTATTAGTGTCTTATCAGAAGAGATGGAGAGAGATCTCTCTCCCACCTTGTGTGGACATAGTAAGAAGGTGACTGTCTGCAAGCCAGGAAGGAAATTTTCATCAGGACCTGAACTGGTCAGCACCTTGATCTTAGACATCCTACCCTACAGAAGAGTGAGAAATAAATTTCTGTTGTTTAAACCACGCAGCCTATGTTATTTCCTTATGGCAGCCTGAACATACTTACGCAGTGAGAAACCAACTCAGCCTCCTTCTCTGTCTGATTGTTACTCACAAGCTGGAGGTAGCAAAGAGTCTCAACCTTAATCATGCCTAGAGTTTCGATGATTCTATAAAGCTGGATATTTTGCTTACTGAGTTGAGGCCAAAACTTGTTTTTCATTCCCAGAGAGTGAAGAAAAATGTCATAGTATTGTTCTAGATGTCTTCCAGGGACTGGAGAAGAACTAGCCCAGAGTGGATTTAAGGAGTTGATGGAGACAGAAGAGAAAGACGCTTGATGAATACATCCAAGAATATTCTTGTTCAACATATTGATTATAAATTAGCCTTCAAAATCAATATATCATGTTACACAGTATAGATAACCCACATATCCTTAAAAGATGGAGAGACTTCAGGCCCCTCAGAAATGATTGTACCTGGCTGAGTGTACCAGCCAGAACAGGATTGGCTCACCATGGATACAAAGACAAAGGAGAGCAAGAGAGCAGGCTGAGGTTGGTGACACTTATCTAAGTTCTGCACAGGGGTTGGCCCCTTGGCCCAACAGCCTAAAATACTTCCATTTCTATGGCAAACTGTCCCTCTGGTGGGTGAAAGGGATCAATTAATTGCTGGTGTTGTGATAAAATCCTCACCTTTGGGTAAATGGCTGTCCATGGCTGGGGGTGAAAGGGGGTGCGCCCTTTGGCTAACACAAGTCTTCTAGTCCTCTGGAATTTATTTGATGACTCAGTAAATTTATGGATTGGCATTGTGGTTTGTATGTTTTGGTCCCCACGAGTTTGGTTAATGCGAGTCTGCTTCTGAGCGAGAAGTTCATTCTCAGTGTATGCTAAATATCAATCAATCATCAAGCAATGGATTGATAAGATTTCTAGTTTTAAGATTGATCCCCAAGTCTTAGTAGACTATCAAGGTAAATACTTTATTGTGAGTCTTTTGGCAACCAGCTGGCTGTACTTCTGTGTGCTATCAGAAGCCTTTCCGTTTCTGAAGACGCCAGTGGCCTGTATAGACATAGAGGAAATTTGACTTTGTGAGCACTCAGAGAATCCATGCAGATCACAGCATTTGAATCAAAGTTATTAAGTGAATCACAATTTAATTTCCTCCCTTATTCATAACTATTTTATTGTTGCAAAGGTTCATATAACTTGTCTTAATATTAAAGCATGTTTGGTATCCGATGAGTACATTGCTATAGGTATGCAGTCAGAGCCCAGTTTTAACTTATGTAGTCTGACAAGGAAATGTAATTTCATTCCCATCACTGAAAACCAGAACAAGGAGATTCTGTCCATTAGCCACTTCTAGTGCTCCTTCAGCTATTCTGGCCCTTTTTCCAAGTGGGATAATTCTCATATCTCAAAGAGCACAGCTCTGAAGAAGGCCATGTGATGTTTGAATTGGTGTGGACACATGCAACCATTCTTGACCTTCTACCAACATGAAACCAGAATAGGTTAATGCTCTCTCTGCAGGAAGAAGCTCAGTCGGATAGGTGACAAAGAACCCAGATTTTGATGAAAAAAGGCAAAATAGGTGGCTTCTTTTCACTACTGGTCTTTAAATCTTTTAATTGATTGAACAAAGTGAAACCATTCTGGTTTAAGAATCAGCATTTCAAATATGTTTGTTTATTCATCGTTAGATTTTAAAGACATAGACTAATATTGTCAAAATTTAGGATACCCACTAAAGAAAATCAACAAACAATTTGAAATGTACGTGCAGTCTATGTTGTTCAGTTGCCAAGCAAAGGTAAATGGCACCACGGGACAATGTAATGTGCTTGAACTCCTTCTTATGTGATGCTAGAGTTTTCCCAGAAAATACTAAATACATGACAAAATAGGGTGGGTTTATCAATTCAAATGTCAATAAAGCTAAAGATAAAAATGTAGCAAGTTGAAACAAAAACAATTCTTTAATTTACATACCATCAAATTCGTCCATTGTGAGTGTTCAATTATTTTTAACCACTCGGTAGTTGTGCGACCATCACCACAATTAGTTTTAGAACTTTTTCATTGCCCCAAAACTTCCCTTATGCTCATTTGCAGTAAATCTCCACTCTACCCTCAGCCTCAGGCACTAATCTAATCTCTGTCTTTATAGATTTCATATAATTGGAATGTAATATGTACTCTTTTGTACATATGCTTCTTTCAGTTGGCATAATGTTTGTCTATTACGAATGATATAGCAATGAACATTTTGTGCAAGTCTTTATGTAAATGTTTAGTTTTATTTTTCTTGGGTAGATACTTCAGAGTGGAATTGCTGGGTTGTATGATAAGTTTATGGTTGACTTTTTCAGAAACTACCAAAACATTTTCAAAAGCAGCTCTCTCATTTTACACACCCATTAGCAAAGTATAAATGTTCCCAATTTCTCAGCATCCTCCCAACACTTGTTAATGTCTATCTTGATTTTAGCTATTCTAGTGAGTGTGAAAATGTAACTTGGCGTTTTAATTTGCATTTCTTATGAGTAATGACATGAAGCACCTTTACATATACTTATTAGGTATTCCTATATCTTTTTTTGAGAAATATCTATTTAAAGCTTTTGCTCATTTTTAATTGGGTTGTCTTCCTATTATTGCATTGTGACAGTTATTTATATATTCTGGATATAAGTTCTTTATTACATGTATGATTTGCAAATATTTTCTTTTAGTCTGTGGCTTGCTTTAACATTTTATTAGTGGGGCATTTTGAAGCACGAATATTTTTAATTTTGATGAAGTTCATTTATTTTATAAATTGTGTTTTGGTGTGACTTTTTTAGGGGGATGGGGGGTTCATGGGAACATATATTCTCCTCTGTCCCATTTGCTAGATCCCTAAAGCTGCCCAAAAATATTCTACCGAGGCAAAATAGTGATAAGGAAGAATTTTCAGACAGGTACAGTCTCTAACAGATTGTTTTGAGAGTGGAGAAAAAAGAACAGTATTGAATAAAGAGGGGGAAATCCTAAAACATAGCATAAAAGTTATTATTAGAGGAATGTTGCAGCAAACCTAACGTTAAATTAATATTAATAAGACAGTGGGAAAAAAACAGGAGGGATGAAGTGGTTAAAAATTAATTTTATTGACTCTTCCCAGGGATAGTGAAATAAAAGCCAAGGACTTCTAAGCTCTTTTCTCAATCTCTAAGAATTCTGGGGGACCTTTACTCCAGGCGGGCCTGGGGAAGGACTTGTGGTGTTTTCCTCTCCATCATTTCTTTGTCTCTCCTATGGTGACATGAGATTGAGTGGGTTAATAGAGGGGAAAAGAGAAGAGGTAGAAATGAGTACTCAGTAATACATAAAGAAAAATATAATGTGGACAAGTTGGAATGAGAAAACTCAGGCTTTTATCTCAGTTTTGTCCCACCTAGCTAAATTGCCTCAAGACACTTGACCTCAAAGTCTTCATTTCTTTACCTTAAAAGTGGGAACAATAATTTCATTTCACAGGGGATTGTGAGGATCAGGTGCATGTGTGCATGGTGGGGGTGGGTCACCTGTAAATGTGCTTGCTCCACAGTAAGAACCCAGTAGACTCTACCACAAGGACCCAGGAAAGTTCTGGGCAAAGCATATTTAGGTGTGGTGAGAGTGTGCAATTCATGACAAAATTCTACATTCTCACTGTAAATCTAACCCCACACTAAGGGACAGAATCCCAATGTCATCAGTAATTGGATTTGTGGAATGAAATATAGGAAAGGCTCTCTGAAAGAAAGAAATCCCATAATTGTTTGTTTATTTCTTTTGTTTTGATCTTAAGTTATTAGAGGTGTGGGAGATCTTACACTCTAGTTGAAAGATAAATGATACAACAGAACAAATGGGAGAGGAAGAGATTAGTTGAAATCTAAGTACTATTATTAAAAAAGAAAAAGGCAGAATTTTTCTTATCGGTCAAATAAAGGGATCAGCATAGATCACCTCTGAGACTATTTCTTGCATATGATTCCATCATGAGGAAACGTTTTTCATAGAAGTAAGAGTTTTCAGAAGAGCTTTTAAGGTGGTTGATAAGTTAGAGTTGCCCCCAAAAAAATGCCCTTGAGAGGGAAGATATTTTGATTGAGGTAAGAAAGCAGAAGTAAAGAATTCCTACCTTAAGACACATGTCAGTCCTTAAAAGTAAATGTGTAGAAAAACTGAGGACAAATTTAATTCTGCAGATAGAATCTCCTTTATGTATGAATTCAGAAAAATTCAACTTTTGGAGTGAAATGCTGGGGATGGGCAACTTTGAGATCACAATGTTAGACATAGTAATTAAATTTGGAAAGGCCTGGAGATTCGTAAAAAGGTTATGAGAATCAGGAAGGCAACTGAGGCAGATCATTTAAAGGCCCTAGACGTATACAAGGGCTTGGAGGAATACCATGATCCGTATATGTCACTATTAAATAGACTGTCATTGAAAAGAGTGTTTCAGAGACTGGCAATTTCCCATAATTCTCTAGGCCTGCAAACCTGGCTATGAGCAGTGAGTAGTTTAGACTCACCAGGCACATTTATTTGTGGTATGTGTAACTTCTGAGACTGAGTTGTAAAGTATGTACTTCATTACTTAAATATGATCTTCTATAAAAATATGACTGCTAAAGTAACAGTCACCACACCTGTGCTGAATATTTCCCATCTTTCCCTATGAATCTTTTCTACACATGCGACTGCTCTGCTCTTGGCCCCAAAAGCCTGCCCTTCAGCAGGGCCCTTTGCCCTCTAGATCCTTGCTGGGACGCTGGTAAGTACCATACCCTGGTGCTAAGCATTAGAAAAGAAACCTGGTTAAACTGATCAACCTCCGGAGACTGAGAGCTCTGTGTGTGTGTGTGTGTGTGTGTGTGTGAGTGTGTGTGCACGCACGCATGTGTGTTTAATAATAACAGCGACATGATATTTAAAGATATCTGAGCATATCAAGTTGTATAGAGGAAAAATTGAGAGCCACATTTTTCTTTTGAATCCCTAAGGAACATCAGAATTTCTTACCTAGTTTTATTTCAGAATTACCTAAGCTCTCTGTGTGTGCAGCGTTCATAGTGTGATATGCACAGCATGTAGTCATATGTTCACAACTGAATCACAAGGCAAGGGAATGCTAACTTTGACTAAGACGCTCTCTCTGAGACTCACAGTCTCTCACTACCTCTGTTTTCCTCTTCCTTTCAATGAAAATCTTAGTTATGAAAATAACCTCAGAGTTGAAAAAGCATTAGGTGAGAATCATTTTCTCTTCTGAACAATTTAAAGATATTTTTGAACATAGGAAATATTTTTCATTACAAAGATAGTACATTATTATCATAAAAACTTTAAGTAAAAATGGGTAAAATAAAATATAAAAGTACCCCATTCCCCTTTCAATCCTTATCCCAAAACCCAAATTCCACACTCAAGGGTAACCATTGCTACGTATTTTTAAAAGGACTTAATAAGCAGAACACATTTTCTTCAGATTTTTTTTTTTAGGATATGAAAAAAAAAAGTCAGAGAAAGAGAATTCATCTATATCTTGCCCATTTTAGCTGGGCAGAAAGGGAAACACTGACAGAAAATGGTTCAAGGCTAAAAAGAATCCTATAAAGAAAGTAGCAAAAAGAATAAGAGACAAGATTTAAAAATTCTGAGAGAAAAGTGTACACCTAGAGAGAAATTCAATTTCTTGGTGGGGTGGAATTAAGAAGAGATTCAGTATTACTGAGTTTTAAGAATTGAAACTTCCAGAGAGAAGTAGAGATAGAGTGTGGTTCACACACCATGGGAAATGGCTCACTCAAGGGAATGTGAAGTGTGTCAGCAGGATGGTGGCAACGGTCCCCCATGGCTGCCAGTAAAATGAAGAAGATAGTTGGTGACATTTGATTGCTAAATGCTCAGTTTCAAGCCCTTGGGCAAAATCCACTTTGTATAGATGCAAAGAAATGATGAGATGGACTAAAAATGGTTGGCAATAAGAAAACAGAAAGCATGACATGAGAAGGACATCGATGACCTCAATAGTACGTTTCTTTTTTAATAATCGAAGATGATTATGATTAAAGAGTGTGGCTAATAAAATAAAGACCAGTAATGTTTACCAAGTAGGGCATGTGGGAAAATCTTTCTGGTTTTTGTTTATGGCTATAGCTGTTTGCAAAGCCTACTACTGATTTGTCACTAGCCTTCTCAGAATTTTTCTTTTTTTTCAAAAATAGTCACCATATTTTTTGAGGTCATTGCATTGGGATTAGTGCTCTTAAGGCATTTTGCATGAGGAAATGTTTGAAAATAAGATCCTCCCCCACAAGCTAATTGTGGGCTTGAACCCATTTAGGAAAGAGAGAAAAATCCTCCTTAAAGGGAAGTGAAAAGAAAAATGAGGAACAACTGTATGAAAGAGGTAGGCTAAAGATGTTTATGTTCAGTAACTTTGTTTTATCGGTTTCTGGGTGTAATGTGAAAAAAAATTAATAGATAATGCGTGAATGGGAAGTGGTGAAATGGAAAGAAGAGAATGAATTTACCAAAATAAGGTTAAGCTATTTTTGTTATTATTGTTAAGCAGTTATTATTTATCAAATTAGGGGTTTTTTTTTAAGTGTAGGAATTATGAAGATAAAAAGTTGATATGTAAAAAGACATAACACTTGTTTTGTTATTTATGTTTTTAAACTTCTTTTGCAGCACTTTGCCCGCTAGAGTATGTTGCACCATTAGTTGGAAATCTGGCTTTGAAAAGTCAGCAACCAGTATTTTCTCTAGTTATCCCACCTGTTGAACCTCAAGACTAGAAGGGAGGATTTAGGGCAAGCATTTCGTTAGGTGGCTAGACCGAAGCCAGTATGGAGCAGGGGGAGTGTTCGATAGAAAGTGGCAAAACTAGCTATCTACCCCTCCAGTCCTGAGTAGCTGTTTGAACCTAGACGATGGGTTGAATAAATAAATGGTTAAATAAATCTTTGGAAATCACATGCTTATTAGCTGCATGCTAAAAAACAAACAAAAAACCCTTACTGCATTTCAGTCTGTTGACTATCAGGAGCTCCAGTTGTGGTTAGAATTCTCTTGAATATTAGGAACAGTGTGGTCACATGGCGACGTCAGGAGAATGTGATCACTAGGCTGTAGAGAGGGTGAGAACAAAGGCAGCTTTGGGCTCTAGCAACATTCTCTCTTCTTCTGCCCTCCTCTCCCCTCCCCTAAAGATTCTCTTTTTCTTGGCAACTTTCTTCTTTCCTCTGTCTACTCGGCTGGTCCAAAATGGCTTCTTCTAGTTACCCCACCTTCTCTCCCCACTCTCCTTACATTTGCATGTGCTGTGTCTTTACCCTGGGCTGTTCTCTTTCCTCTTAGCCTGACTACACCCTGTCTGCTCCTTCAGAGTCTTCTCGGTCTTTTCCAAGTAGCTGCCCTTCGTCCCTCAAGGCTGGGATGTGTCCCACCTGTGAGCTCCCAGGTTCGCTGGTACCATCCATTCCATCTTAGGTCTTTCTACTATATTGCAATTGCCCAACCACTTGTGCTTTTCCACCACTGCACTGTGAGCCACAAGAAGACGGGTCTGTCCCTTGTGCCCCAACAGCTTCATACAGAGCATGGAAACATTCGTTGGTATGCCCTGAATGGTTGTATAGTGTCCTTCTGACCAGGAGATCAATAAATACTTATCAAATGGATGAATGAGTAAACAAACAATTAATAAATTGATTATTGGCACTTCTGAATTACACATAAATTGTTTGTCTAGTCACTACACCTCTTCTTCACAGCTTTGTCTTCATCATTACGGCATACATCAGATTTACTTGGGTCTGGGGTTTAAGTCCAGAAGAATTCTATAATGCAAATCAGTACAGTTCTATCACTAAGTAAAACTTCACAGAAACTAATAGAGAAGGACCCTGGCTTACCCATTGTCTTGAATTCCTTGACTAAGGATTCCACTGGCTGGTATAACCCAGCTGCCTAAGAAACAGGACACCTGAAGGGAGATAGCTCAAGATGAGTAGCTTTTTCCATATCTGGGAGGCAATGTCTACTTTAGACAGAAAATGATTGAACAGTTTCCTTCAGGAGTTCATTACTACCCACTTTCGTCTAGGCTCATGCACACCTGTAAAAGGAGGGTGATAATATAGGGTTTAAACCCTAAAGTTTTTCACAGTCTGGTATAGGTAATCCTATTCTAGCTCTTTTCCATAAACAGCGGATCTAACTGCCGAGTTACAGGTATCATATTCTCAGTGGGGCCTAGTGCGAATTCTTGGGATATCAACATCAAGAAAAACCACGTTCTGTTTCTAATTGGAAGCACAAGGGGATAAACTATACTTCTTTGAAGAGAAGGTGGGATTTCTTTGCTAAAGCTCATGGGGAAGTTTTTGGCTTACATGACTTCGCTGCCTCAATCACATAGCTCAGAATGTCCCTCGGTATAAGAAACCCATTTCCAGTTGTCAAATTCTGTACCAACTCAGGATTAATTTCTCTCTTGGCTAGTTTCAGTGTCTTTGTCCATAGTTATGTTTGTCTCTCGAGCATCCTTTAGTCAAAACAAATAAGTACAAAGAAAATCTCCATGGTAGCCTGAGAGGCATTCCTTACATAGGTGCACAAGAGGAGTTTCCAAGAAACAAATGAGGACGTAGGATGAGAAGATCAGGTCAGTCTCCATTGAAAATGGCTATTTAAACAGTGAGCTTTTAACATAGGTGACTGTATAAAATTTTACTATTATGATAGGAATCATGCGTTATGTCCACTAAGTATTTTGTTTTGTTCATTCCAACTCCAGTTCTTGGTTTCTGGGACATTTTAGATTAGGCAGAAGCTGAAAGGAGGTAGCTCACAAGTAAATTATTTCCTTTTGTGGTATAAATAACCCAACTGGTGGTGTGTTGGCTGATGGTAATGGTTCAAGCCAAGCTTTGTTCTTTTTTGGGTTAAGTTTTTTCCAGAACCACATTTAGGAGCAACTACATCCTTTCCTCACTAAGGTTTGGACTATATAGAAGGAGAAATGGGAAGGAGGAAGCTTGTCTGACATTGGAGTCAATAAATACTTCATTCCAGAAAGCCAACCAGCATTTGGTCAGCCATTCAGAGTTAAAAGGCCCCAGGATGCCTGGATCAGGTGCTTCTTTCTTTACTTTAACAATACGAGAGCTACCTATTCAGACAATATTGAATGTAAACTGATCAGTTAGCTTCCCAAAGTCCCATACAAATCATCCATCAGGCATCAGGTGGTGCCAAGAACAGTCTTGAAGGCAAAAATATCTGCTCCCAATCCCTGACTCCCAAAATACCACTACTAAAGGGTTTTATCTTCATACTGAAGAACTAAGTTCACAAGCCAGAGGTTTGAGATTGTGTCATTGTGTCATTGTGGCAAGTCACTTCACCTCTTTGAGCCCCAGTTTCTCATCTATAAAATATGATAAATAATACAATCTTTCAGATTGCTGTGAGAATACAATGAAATTAGTTACTGTCAAACTTTAGTACATTTGATAATTATCTCGAGTGTTTGTTGAAAATGTAAATTCTTGGACCTCTTTCAGGAGTTAGTGTACAGACTTATTTTGCCAAGGTAAAGAATTGTACAAACGTAAGTAATTGTTCTTGTCATCCTGCACATTCCTGGATGGATTAACACTTTGAGCGTGAAACAGCCTGTTACACAACAGAAAAGGGAGTGGGGTTGAAAAAACAGACATTTACTAAATATCTAATATCGCCTAGGCCCATTTCACGCATTATATAATTTAATTATATGAGGTAGGGTTGGTACTCCCAGCAGAGGAAGCTGAGGCTGAGAGAAGTTAAGATTCTTGTACAGCATTACACAGCTAACAAATGACAGCCTTTGTGAACCTGCTTTACTTGCTTCCAAAGCCCAAGTTCTTCCCACTATACTGGAATTAATTTATTAATTAGCTATAGATTCTTTCTAAATGATCACAAGCAGAGACCAGACTTTTAGAAGAGGAGAGAAAGATTTAAATATGTCCTAAAAGTGTGGGTCCCAGATCAGAAGCTTCAGGATCACCCTAGGAACTTGTTTGAAATGCAAGCTCTTGGGGCCCACCACCGACTTCTGCATCAGAAACTCTGGAATTGAGGTCCAGAAATCTGAGCTTTAACAAGCCTCAGGTGATTCTGATACTCATTCCCATCTGACAACCTCTGCTATAACCTGAGGCACTGAGTGGGAGTGTGTCTGCGTGTGTCTATGTTGTAGGGAGGACTCTGGAAGAGTGCGGGGGGGGGGGGCAACATGAGGGCACCATGAGAGGGGGGAAGGTAACTGAAAGTAGAGATGGGCGATCTCAGAGTACTCATCTTCACTCCCGATCTTACTCTGTCGTTTCAATCTCATTATGAGGCCCCAGCAAGACGTGGCTGTAGCCCGCACACTCCATGCCAGAGAATAAAGTGATGCCAGGAGAGTCTTCAATATATTAAAGGATTTGCTAAATATCCAAGCTAATCATTCATTCATTTTACTTAGGCAACTGGCAATTTAGGGCAATAAGAAAAGGTTCAAGCAAATATCAGAATTATCTCATGATGAACAGAAACAGAAAATGTGCATTTAAAAAATATTCCTCTATCTTTTTGCTTTGACCTCACCTCCCCATACTCTCCCTCTCAGAAACATTATCTGGCCATCATTGGAACTATCTTGCTTGCTTTCAATTAAAAAAAAAAAAAAAAAGTGTCGAGATTTAAAAAGAGTGAATGGAAACCAATAACCAAGTAACAGGAGGTTTAAAGATAATTAGAAAATATCCTTAAGAATGGAATGACAAAGGTGTCCAGTTAAGGTGGCAGAATATGTAAACACTGTGCTTGCCTCCTCTTGCAACCACATCAAAATTATAATTAAACTACAGAACAACCATCATTCACAATCACCTGAAGTCTAGGTAAACAGAGTCCTATAACTAAGAATATACAGAAGCCACCTTGAGACCAGCAAGAGGGGCAGAGATGTAGAATGGGCTGTGCCTACACTCACATGTGGCAGTTAAAAACCGGGAGGGCTGTTTCAGCCGTAGAGGTCCCGCCTGAGGAGCAAGGGGTTCCAGCCCTACTCCAGGCTCCCCAGCTCAGAGGTCCAGTGCTAGGAAGAGCAGCCCCCACAACTTCTGGCTGTGAAACTAGTGGAGATTGTGGCTGAGTGAGACAGAGGAGGCTGCCAGAGTACCAAGGACTCCTCTTAAAGGGTTCATACATGGACTTACTTGCTGATGGACCTACTTGCTCTGAGCTCCAGTGCTGGGGCAGCAGCTCGAAGGTCGCCAGGGACATACAGGAAAGAACTAAATGGACTGGCTGGAGGGGCAGCTTTCTCCCCCACAGAAGTGCTGGCAGAATCCATTGTTCCTTTATTGAGCCCTCCCCCAACCCAGTGTGCATGCGCAGATGGGTGCCATATCTGTTTCCATCAACCTAACACCATTCACCCTGCTCTGATAATTCCCTGAGACCACCCAGCTTGTGGACCCACCCAACCTGCTTCCAGTGTCTTTACATGAAAACAACCTGTCTTGGCTCATGTTGTGGACTTTCCTAAAATCTCTCAAAGGTTCACAAACCTCAAACAAGTAGCATCTGGCCTCAGCATGCCCCATACATCTTGATAAGCAACATCAAACCTGGCACTAGCAGCACCTGGCCTCAGCTCACAGCTTAGCCTTTTCCAGGTGCCTCTAAGCCAAGCACAAGTGGCAAACACCTGAAGATCACTTTGTAGCTCATACCAAGTTGTCCTGGGCAAGACACAGATAGCAGCTGATCTTGGCAAGCACCAAAGCCCCTCTCAAGAGGCCCCAGAACCAGTACATTCAGCGACCAGCTTCAGACCCCACAAAAATACCACCCAACTATCCCCCAAAATGAAACACCCAAAGGGCTGACTTGGCAAGCACTAGAGCCTCACTAAAGCCAATCCTGCTCTGTAGGGTCAACCCCTGTACAACAACTCCACTGTAGTCAGGAATAGTCCTCACAACCAATTAACTTTAGAGACAACTCCATTCACTGAGATACAAACAGCAACCAAAGCTGAACTACAACAGGAGGGTACACACAAACACAACCTATACAAGAGACACACCTGGAGCACCCAGCTCAAGTAACCAGGGAGAGTGTGCCACTTGGGTGAACACACTTGGGCTGCGTGGCCAAATAAGTGGCTACCATGTGTCAATATCAGATCTTGACCTTTGCAGGTCCAGAAACCTCCTTTATTTCACCAGGAGTTGTCCCAGCTCAGTGGAGCTCTCAGAGAAAACTTATAAATGCCCATTTCAAACAAAACTTAAAAGAGTCAAGTGGACTTCTGTTGACTGATGAGTCCTGTCTCTCCTCTAGGTAAGGCTACCTAGGCAACCAAATCACTCTCTAGAAGGTACTCCGCAAAAGCAGAGTCAGAGCCTGAGGTGTTAGTGGGCGGCATTATAGGTGTCTGATATTGAGCTACTCATAACTTTTGCTAAGGAAACTCTGACCTGTATAGCTATTTTTTTTTCTTGAATGGCTATTACTTATGCTTATTATGGGCCAAGCACCTTACTCATGAGGTTGCATTCAATTCTCACACAATGCTGTGAGGTAAATCTAATTTGTATGTTACAGATGAAGAAACTGAGGCTAAGAATGGTTAAACAACTTGCCCAAGATCACAGGAAACTCCTAACTAGTCCTCTCCACTCTCTCTCTACGATCTTTGGGCAAATCCTCCAATTAACACATTCACTTCTCACACAGGCTCAAGAATCTTAGGGTCACAGTTCTCTTTATTACATCCCAGTCCTGATGGCACACCTTATTTCTCCAGCAACCATTCACTGATGCACCCAGCATCACTGGCTCCTTGGACCTTAGAGATACAAGTACGAAGGGGCTCCCACCTCAGGCTCTCGTCTAGGCATGAGAAAAGACCTATAAACTAATATTTACAATACAGGATGCTCTCATAGAGACAAGATGTAGTAAACATTACCCGAGAGTGTCAGGAAATGGCTAACATTTATTAGCACTTACCACATGCCGGGAACTGCTCTAATTTTATTATACTTATTTAATCATCTCAACAACCCTTCAAGGGTGGGATTATTATTATGCCATCTTATTGATGAGGAAATAGTCATAGAGATTTTATGTAACTGGCCCCAATGACGCACCCTCTAAGCTAAGCATTTCCATTACTTGTTTTTCTTATTCAGAGGACAACGTGTCTGAGTTTTGTGGCACTTTGCCATGACTCTTAAAAGCGAACTGTGTTATTTGATGATGTGGTAGCTAGGGTAGTTTCTGGGGAGAAAGAGTGAAGTACGGAGGTACCTGAGGAAACTGCTTTGATTTTTAACAGTGTGGTCAGCTCACCCTTGAAGGAGAGATTGGGTGAGAAGAGTCGACTTGGTATAGACATAAGGAACTTTCAAAACTGATAACTCATTTCATTTAGGGTATGATGCTGTTGTGCCTGGATTAACTTTTCACTCCCTGCACTGGCCACACAGACTTACCACTGGGAAACGACCTATTTTGCAGCTAGGCAAACACTATATCCTCCAATCAGCCAGTTTGCTCTCCAGTGTGTGATAGTGATCACAAGAAAAACTAGTATAAATGACTCAACATGACCCATTACTGGCACTAGAAAAATAACTCATACTGTCTCGGATGTCCTAATCTCATTTATCCAAAGAGTAGTATCATTCCATTGATCCTAAATGAATCACCTCGAGAGAGGAGGTTTCACAGAAATGCATACATGTATAAGATGAACCAGAACCCACATTTCACATGGGTGGGACCTGTGGGGAAGGAGGACTCAGGAGGCATTTTGGAAACAGGTTGGTCTGGCATGGAGTGTGGACTAGGAAGGAAAGATGGAGATGGTTTCTCCTAGGAGAGGTTTGAAGATCCGGTCTCAGAGCAGGATGAAGGGCAGGAGTTGGGGGAGGGAGTCAGGGGAGTTGCCACTCTCTCGTTTTCCTTCTCTGAGAACTGACCCCTTTTCACAGGATGGGTCCCCAACTACTGTGTCTAAATTACATGGCCCTATTACTTCTTAGCCATAGCTGACTTGTCCAGGGGACTTCCTGACCTCAATAGAGCCAATCGGATTTGTCTCTGAGGAATTTGGAAGTTTAAACTGAGAAGCCTTATATCAGGCATGCAGGCTGTTGGGTGAGGCTAGCGGCCTGGAACATTTGCTGAATCTGCCTTGGGTTTAGCCCTCCTTTATACTGGCTGTGCAGATTTTCCTGGAGCTTCCTTATTTATTTGTTGTTTGTTTACTTACCTATTTAAGTTAGCTAGGATTGATTTCTCTAATTTAGGATTAGAAGAGACCTAAGACTGTCAGAAAGCTGGCCAACACCTCTTCAGGCTTTGTTGCTATCTTCCCAATTCTGATTGAAGGAAACCAATTTCTTTTAAGTAAGATGGACAGGTTACTTTGCTGCAAATTAAGGTTCCGTAGAAGTCCAAGGCTACTTGAGAGTGAAAACGAAGAAAGATTTTTTCTGTCTGCCTTCCACCCCATCATTTAAATTATATTATTGTATCTCAGGGAATAAGATTAAGGTCCAACTGCAATTGACTCCAGCCAGCAGTGGCTGAGAAGTCTGCCACCTGATGATGGTTAAGATTTCTAGAACATATTAGTGGCTACTAAGCCAGACTTATTGCATCAGAATATCTACGGAATATCTAGGGCCCAGGAGCATGTATTTTAAACATGCTCTCTTATTAAATTTTATGTTATTTTTAAAATAGATTATATTTATATTTATATTATAATCACTGGCTTACTATATTAGTTTCCTAGGGCTATCGAAACAAATACCACAAATTAAGTGATATAAGATGACAGAAATGTACTCTTTCACCGTGCTAAAGGCTAGAAGTCCAAATTCTAGGAATTGCCAGGCTCATGCTCCCTCAGAAGACTCTAAGGAAGAATCCTTCCTTGCCTCTCCCAGCTTCTGGTAGTTGCCAGCAGTCCTCGGCATTCCTTGGCTTGTAGATGCACCACTCCAGTCTCTGCTTCCATTGTCACATGGCCTTCTCTCCTCTGTTTGTGTCCCTATTTCCCTCTTCTTATAAAAACAGCATTCAATGGATTAGGGCCTATTCTAACTGAGTATGACTAACTTTAACTAGATCACATCTGTAAATACCTTATTTCAAAATATGATCACATTCACGGGTACCAAGGGTTGGAACTTGAACATATCTTCTTGGGAACACAGTTCAACCCACATTTCCCATTACAGGTTGATGCTGTTTCTAATTTTTTCCAAATGACAATGCTGCAGTGAAGAGTCTTTTATATAAATCTTTGATGTCATCTTCTCTGGTTATTTCTCTCTGATAGGTTACTAGAATAGAAGTAAGTGATGAGTCAGACAGAGTATCATTTAGAGTTCAATCAGAAAAAAAAAACACTCTTATATTTTCACAACTATGGGGAATTCATGCATAATAATGATTACACAGGTCCGAGAAGTGGCCGATGAGCAATCAGGGGAGGCGAGGTTACCCCCCACCCCTGTGAGCACCAGTGGTCGTGGGTATCCGATGGAATCTAGAATCACGAGAGGCCTGCTGGGTGGGAGCTGCATCCCTAGCTGTGGCTTTCAGAGGTGCCACCCAAGGTGAAAGAGAGGGGGGACTTACCGTCTCCTTTCTACCCATCGCTCAGCTTTTCACTAGCATCTCCCACAAGCAAGTGACTAAGGATGCTGAAGCACATGCCCTCTGTGATTCAGAGCAGACCAGGGGAAGGTGGAGAAGTAGCCTAAGGGCAAATGGACTGAGATTGGCACAGATATGTGTAAGTTTAAGGGTTTGTTACATTGCTAAATGCTTTCCAGAAAATATCTACCAATGTACACTCACAATAATAAATGAGGGCCTGTTTCGTAACACTTTTGCTAGTATCAAGTATTTTAATTTAATAAATGACATTTTTCCCCTAACTTCAAAGGAAATGCATATGCTCTGTAAAAAATGTGGAAACTAGAAAAGCAAACAGAAAGATACTAAAAGCCCTTCTAACTTTAGTACTCGGTGACAACCAACCACTGTTAACAAGTGCCTTATGCACCAGTGAGTATTCAATAAATATTCTAGAAACTCAGAGGAATTATGTATGAATTGCCCTTTTACATGCAAAATAAGAGTTGCTATTCACAGGAGTGTCCATTTTCTTTCTGAAGATTGAAGCTTCTCTTTGATATTTGTTTTCCTGAATTCTTGAAATTATATCATTGTCAAAACATACAGCATGATGCAACTCGAAAACCCAGCAAGGAATCCCACCGATTCTGCCCTCTGATCCCCTGGCTTAGTGACTCAGCTTGCTAGATGACAAACATTCCTAAGGCCTTTTCTCCTCAGCTTTATCCTCCCAAGTCCAGCCCAGGGAGAGGTTCACAGTAGGCATCCTATATGTAAGTGTGTGTGTGTGTGTGTGTGTGTGTGTGTGTGTGTGTGTATGTGGGTGTAATAATAAAAGAATGAGTACATGAGTTCTGTCTTTCAAATTAACCACATCAGCACAGTCAGCTATAAACTCAAAAGTTAGATAGGGAATAATTTTCTCACAAAATAACATAATAATATGACCGCCCCTGGCAATGTTCTCAGAAACAGAGGAGACTCTCCTCAGGCTCTAAAATAAGCCACAGATGTTGGAGTTTACCAAACTTCCTCAGGCGAGGCAGCCTCTCTAGGTCTGTGTCTAAATAGATTGAAAATAAAGTAATCCATGAACATATCTAGGATTCGGACCAACATCGCATTACATAAATAAAAACTTATAGGACCTGCAGAAAGGAAGCAGTTTGCTCACATTCATTTACAGACGGCTGAGACAGCCAGCAGCTTGTCGCTGGCCCCTGGCCCTCAGCTCATAATATCAGAGCTCGGGCAAATCAAAGGCAGAGACTGCCTTCCTATCACTGGACTCGGATTTGTATTTTCTTTCCACAGTAACTAGAGTGATGACAGAAAGGCCCTCATGGGCACTATAAGGGATATGAGGCATTTTGTAACTTTGTTGAGCCTTTGAAATAATTTCCAGACACTTGTTTTCTAAAAGGGACAAGCAGAGTCCAACATAATGTTTGATGTCATGTCACTTCCTAGGTACTCAGGAAAGATTTATAGCTTTATAACATAAACCAGTTGTATTAGAACACTTCGGCTTCAAGAACACATGCTGGCACCAACGTCCCACTTGGGAGGGACCATATCAGTCTAATATCTGTCATTTTTCATGTTCTCCTTTTCCTTTGGCTTGCACCTGGACAGCAGCTCCTCCAAGATGTGTCTCCAAAGATTGTGTGTGTGTGTGTGTGTGTGTGTGTGTGTGTGTGTGTGTGTTTATGTGCATAGGGCACAGGAAAGACATTTGGTTCTCAGTTCACTCTGGTCACCTGTGACATCCCTGGCCTTTTGCTGCACACTGCCATTGTTGAAGATTGGACTCATTTGTCAGTGAGACCACTCTAGACAAGTTCCAGCAGATCTGCCTTTACTGGAGGTCTGGACGTAAGGGCCCAGCTTTGCTCTGAAGGCCAACAGAGGCATTACACAGGTCCTGTAGATTGGACCCTGCTCCATGAAGAACACGCAGGCCCTCCCTCTCTCCTAGTATCCTAGAAACCAACAACCCCAATAAGAAACACTCTCCTCTTTTGTCTTCGAAACACAAAAGGCTTTCTCTGTGCAGGGTGATTTGGGCCTTTGAAAATAAGGCCTCTTTGTGGTTGTCTTTTTAGGGTCTGCTGTTTTTCTTCTGTGTGTGTGTATGTATGTGAGAGTGTGCATGCGTGTGTGTGTGCGCACGCATGCACACATGGAGCATTGCTGAAGCATATAAAACCACTCTCAACTTTCCCTTGAAAGTAAAAATAAAGGCTCAGCTGCTGAGCCTTTATTTGAGGGCTAAAGGGGCTAAAATACCCTTCGTTTTTTTTTTTTTTTCCAGAAGTCTAGAGCAAAGAAGGGGAAAAAACAAAAACAAAAAAATTAAAAAAGGCAAGTTAATATTATAACTCATTTTGTTATATATTAATTCTTTCCAGACTTGAAATCAAGCCACATCTGGATTCCAAAGTGGAAATAAATGAGAGCCAAAAGAAAATAGTGGGGAGATGGGGAGGGGACATTTTTACTAATAGAAGTGGCATTCTTATGGGGAGGAGGCAGGGGCCTATTGAAAATCTAAATGCTTAAAGATCTAGACTCCTAGATTCTAAAAAGTGGAAGGAATCATTGACATACTAACTTCCCACCCAATTTAGAAGTCTGTTTCATGACACCCTTTGCAGATGATGACCTCGTCTTAGCTTATAGTATACATACGTTAGGAAAGAGCCCACTTCTTTTGGAAGCGGCTCATTCTATCACTGGACTGTAGGAGCAGTTTTTAAAGTGCTTCCCTATCTTGAAAACATTCTATATTTAGCCCTTTAGGCTTAGTTTTGCTTTTTAGAGTATTGTGGAAGCAGACAGCACAGAATTTAAACATTTAAAGCTAGTTAGTACACTCACTCACCTGGCTCCCTGAATTCTCCAGTTTTCACAGTTAGAGCACCTTACCATCACTATAGGCCAATTAGGGACCAAGTGAAGGTGGTTCTACTTCACCTATGTACCCAAGTGCTAATGACTCATAAGAGCAATATTACCTACACTTACATGTGCCAGAGTCACTTTTCTCAGCAGTTTGAATGTGTGTGTGTGTGTGTGTGTGTGTGTGTGTGTGATTTAACTCACACAACTACCCTATGAGGTAGGTATTATTTTATCCCCATTTTAAAGACAAGGAAATTAAGACCACATAGCTAGTTACTGACAGAGCTGGGATTTAAACCCAGGCATTCTGGCTCTAGAGTCCATGTGCTTAATCACTGAGCCAGTGGTTCTCAAATTTGAGCATAAGTTAGAATCACAGAGGGAATATTTGAACACATTCCCTGGGTGTTACTAATTCAGTCGGCATGGGGTGGGCCTAAGAATGTGTACTTCTGACTAGTTCCTAGATGATCCTAATGCTGCTAGTCTGGGAACCACATTCCGAGAACCACTAGTTGGTGCTAACTGAATTCTTGATCCCCATTTTTGAGTCACTTTCTTTGTTGCCTATGTGGTACCCTAACTCCTCAGAAACAGGACAACTCTAGGAACCAGAAATGACTGGGCTCCCACCCTTTGCTCTCAAATGCTACTTATTTCACTGGACCTTTCTGCCTATTGTCATCTGCAAGATGTTCCTCTTCTCCATTCACCTTCCTGGGCTTCCAGATGCTAGAAATTTTCCCAATCATAGCCACTCCATGGTGGATTTATCTGCTCTGTGGATTCATTCTACTCTTGTCCTGTCCCATTACTGAACAAGCTGTTGCTATGACAACTGTTATCCCTTAAGCCTTCTCTGAACTAGAACAATTAACCTAGGTCACATGTTCTCGGGTGATATAGTCTTTGAACCTGTTGCTGTTTAGATGATCCTTCTCTGACCTCTTTCTAGACCTTTAGTGCCCATCTTAGCATATGGAGTTCAGAACTAGACACAGTACTATATATAAGATATGACCACAAGTCACTGTAACATCACTTTCTTTCTCCTTTTTCTATTCTATTCATATTGGCTATAATTGCATTAGCTTACCTTTTTGGCACATATTTACTTTGAGCCCAAGACTGACACATAGTTTTCAGATAAAGTATTCTCAGACTCATCTTTCCTCCATTTTATGTATTTTTTTTTTTACCTGAACACAGGGCTTTAGTTATTTATGTTAACTTTCATCTGGTTTGTTTTTATGTTGTTCCAGCCAATGGAATTTTTCTGGTACTAAGCCTTTTTATTATTTTTTCTTATTATAAAAGGAATACTTATTCATTAACCAAAATGTCATAAAATATAGATAAGTGACAAGAACAACAATAAAAATAACTAGGCTTCACATTAAGTTGACTATTTGTAGATTCCAAAATCCAGTATTATGCGAAATCCTATCTCCTTTCAGAAATAGTCATTTGTCTATTTTCAATTTTCAGGTGACTTTTCCATTCTTTCTAATTTTCCCAAAATTATTGGCAGTGATTCTACTATTACTTCGGTTAGTTTTCTCAGCACCGTGGGATAGAATTCATCCAGGTCTGAAGAATGAAATTATTTACAGAGACTTCCTGTTCTCTCACTATCTAGACTCCTCTCTTGGACTTCGATGACCTCCTAACCATGTTTATTCCACACTTTCAAGTTTGAAGATCTTTCGTTTTCATAAAGAAGATGGAAGCAAAATAAGAGTTGTGAAGTTCTATTTCCCTCCTGTCATCCATTAGCCTTGGAACATCACCTTCAGCACATAGTCCTGGCCTTTTCTGTGCTGGTTATGTCCAACAAAAGACCATTTTTATGCCTCAGAGTTTTTTCATAAGCTTTGATTCTTTTTTTTTTTTTTTTGGCTTCAGTTTTCCAGCCGTGATTTTTACTCTTATATCGATCTTTTTCCCTTTAGTAATGCACTGTTCTTTGATCCTGTGTGTGTATGTGTGTGTGCTCTTTTACAATTTGATTTCATTGAAATGGTCCCTTAGCCACTCATCTGCTTCCTTACATTCCTCTCTCTTTTCCTTCACCAAGATTATTTTTTCAAATCATATCTTCAGATATATTTTTGGTAGAGTCTTAAGTCACTTTTCGCTTTATTGGTTCTAGCTATATCAACATGCTTATCTCTTCTTCGAGTTTTTGAAATCTCAGGTAGATGACTCATAATGCCCTCTGTTTTCCTCCAAACTATCACAAGGATGACTTGGAGTGCCATGTAAAGAGTCTAAGAGTGCCATGTTCAACATGGCTACAAGGTTAGTAGCAGAAGAAACAGACTTTAGCTAAGTTACACAAAATGGAATTTGTTGGGAGGTTAGCAGGGAGCTCACAGACTGATAAGAAGATTCAGAACCAGCTCTGAAACAGATGGAATCCGGGTAGCTCCGAGGGTCCACTTAGCAGAAATTATTCTGTCCTTGTGTCAATCTATTTAAGGTTAAAAGTCCTAAGAAAGACAATGAGTCTGATTTGCCTACCTAAGTCTGACACCTGTCCCTTGGCTAGGGGAAAGCAGGGAACGCTGATCGATATGCCCAGTAAGATTATAGGCAATGACAAGGAGTTAATGACTCCAGAGGGAATTGAGGTGCAATTACCTGTAGTGGGGTGAATGAATGATAGAATGCTGAAAGACAAGTATACACTAGCTACTGTCTCCCAAGGTTCACCTCACTTCCACTTTACTAATAAATTCTACTTTTTTTCCTCAGAATTAAGCATTGGCCAGCATTGCCTTTATTGATTCATTTACTTCCCAAAAAAGATTTTGTTAGCAAGGGGCATTAGGAATTTATGAGATGCTCTGTTTTTAACAGAATGAGACTTCCCACAGGTATATGAATAGTGGAAATCCCAGGAATGTCAGTAATCTCTGTGCCATTTTTAACAGTACCTCTGAGATTCTATTTAAAGGAATTTCTTTAAAAAGGAATACCAACAAACAAATGAATTTACCTCATGTTAAAATACTGAATTACTTTAATAATCATTTTTTGTGCTTATTGTATACACATTGGAAATCACAAATATTATTGCTGAATCTTTCCCATTATTTCCTCCTGGAAATTATTAATCGCCCCCTTAATAATATTAATAGCACATTCTATGTACTCATTGACTATGGACCTCCTGATACTGTTTCAACTTTTTTCATACTTGGTGTTCTTCATAATAGTTGATGTTATAGTTTTGCTTTGACTTTTTCTCCCTCCCCATAGATTGACTAATGTTATTTATCCTTATCCTATTAAACGTGTTCCTTTAAGGGCTTCATAAGTGGCCATCAATTTTTTGCCAGGAACTTACATCGGCCATGTAGCTAGCCACTCATTTCTCATAATCATCTTCCTTTAAAGTAATAATCTTCTACAAGAAGTGATTTAAAAAAATTATTGTGATGGTTAGTTCTTCAATATCCTATCTAGAATCAGAGATATGTAAGTTTCTTCTAATTTTACCATTTGCTCCCATGTGGTCGTTGACTTAAGGCAGGTTGTCCTCTTCAAACATCCTCCAAGCAGATAGCCCCGTTCTACATGGATCGGGGCAGGTTAGCTACAGTTAGCTACTCTTTGTTCCTCCCTGTGGATAAGCTTCACAAAACACATCTTCTACCTGGAAAATCATTGGGCATATAGATATTGGAGGAGTAAGAGCAATCCTTAGAATCACTGATTCAA
Organism: Rousettus aegyptiacus; assembly: GCF_014176215.1. Classification (NCBI taxonomy): domain Eukaryota; kingdom Metazoa; phylum Chordata; class Mammalia; order Chiroptera; family Pteropodidae; genus Rousettus; species Rousettus aegyptiacus. The sequence goes on along the minus strand of NW_023416311.1, from coordinate 71,406,380 downwards.
AGACAAAATCTTAAGAGGTGGTGATAGTGGTTGGAAGGATGAGGTTAATGAAGTAACGTGGTAATAAAAAAAAGAATGCAATTCCTAGATAAGTTTCTCTACAAATGAGTTTTCTCATATTATCCTGGAGATTGTCCCTGCCTAACAAATCAGACTGATGGTAGAACTAGAAGATAATTTTTTTAAAGCTTCTGAATTCCAGGGACTATATATAAAATCTATGAAAGGCAAACAAATAGTCCTAAGTGTCATATACAGGTGTCATCAACTCCAGAAAGGCTTAGACTTTATGAGGAAAGTTGCTCTCTTTTAGTGTATGTGCTGCCGAAGCGAGCAAGAGCCGCTGGGGACTCTTGAGATGCCATAGCTGCCAAGATGAGTTGGGAGCCCCTTTAGAATTTTATGTCGAAATCTGTCAGGGAGACGCCCCCTTTTGAAAAATTCTTATTTTTGAATTATAGTTAATATACAATATTATATTAGTTTCAGGTGAACAACATAGTGATTAGACATTTATATATCTTACAGGTGATCACCACAATAAGTCTAGTACTCCTCTGTCACTGCACATAGTTATTATGACATTATTGATTATATTCCCTATGCTGTACATCACATCACTGTGACTTATTTTATAACTGGCAGCTTGTGCTTCTTACTCCTTTTCATCTTTTTCACCCATCTCCCCAGCATCCTCCCCTCTGGAAACCACCAATTTGTTCTCTGTATCTATGAGTTTTTTTTTCTGTTTGCAGTCATTATAGAAAACTGTATGGAGGTTCTTTGAAAAAAGTAAAAATAGAACTAACATATGACCCAATGATCCCACTTCTGGGTATTTATCCAAAAAAATTAAAAACACCAACTCAAAAAGATATATGTACCCCTATGTTTATTGCAGCATTATTTACAACAGCCAAAATATAGAAGTAATTAAATATTCATTGATAAATGGATAAAAAAAGATGTGGTACATATATTTATAATGAAATATTACTCAGCCATAAAAAGAGAAATTAAATCTTGCTTTTTGTGACAACATAGGTGGATGTAGAAGGTATTCTGTTAAGTGAAATAAGTCAGACAGAAGACAAATACTATGTGATTTCACTTATATGTGGATTCTAAAAAACAAAACAAACAAAATGGCCTTTTGTTTCAGAGACATACTAATCTAGAAATTTGTAATTTGCCCATGACTCAGTTTCCTTTAACCCTGAATGGATGTTTTCATATGTTTAGATAAAAGACACATATTTATTTCTGTACATCTAGTATTTCAGTGACTTTCAAACTATTTTGACCCTAACCCACAGTAAGAAAGACATTTACATTGCAATCCATCCAATCACCCATCCATCTATATATATCTGAAAAAAAGTATTACCCAGAGCACTAAGCCTTATTATGCATAATCTCAGATATTTTCTATTTTAGTCTATTCCGTTTTATAAAAACGCTGGTCTCAACCCCCTTGATTTCACGACCCATTAGTGGGTCACAACCTGTAGTTTAGAAAACACTGCTGTCTATGCCACGCCACAGGCCTAGGTAAAATTCAGGTGTTTGCCTCATGAAATAAACATCTTAAAAGCCTGTGCTGTCTATTTGTAAAATTGTTCAAGTTAAAAGTCATCCTCACTAAATGTACTGGAAGCCACATAAATCTGAGACTTTCTCAGAAGGTGGCATTAATGTGCTTTAATTTGGTGCTGGTGCTGGGAATATCAGTAAGTGCACCTGCCTCTGTCATTCTACTTGATTGTCTGTCACAGCTGGGGATGTACTTTCCCTCCAGTTGCCCTTTTGCGCAGTCCATGAAGAGAATGCAAACGCTCTCTCAGCCCTGGCCAAGAATCTGTCTCCCTCTAGCTGATTGGATTACATGGCAGAAGGAGGTGTGTGTCTCTGTCACTCAGAATAGTGATCTGTTGTGTGGGGGAAACCAGGGGAATGGAGTAAAATGAGAAGGCAAGGGAAAGGGTGCAGGTACAGGAGGATTCTATCTAACCTTATGCCATCACCCCCAAGGCAGCATTAAGGATCCCACATTTGTGTTCAGGTCAGTTCAAGAGGATAGGGGACTGACATGGTTTATAAATCAATCACCTGCGTGCCAGTCCCTGCTCTAGGCATATGCCCATGGGGTCACCGTATAAGTGTAATAGGAGCTAACGTGTATTGAATGCTTATTTTGCTTTAGGCGTTACAAGCATGATCCCACTTAAATCTCACAATCCTATGAGACAGATGTTCTGTGATTCCCAATTTTGCAGATGAGAAAACTGAAGCTTAGAGAGGGAGAATAATTTCCTCCAGGTTACATCACTGGTGTAAGATGGAGCTAGGACCAGAGCTCAGGTCTGCCTGATCCCAAAGCCTATGCTTCTCACCACCACCTTTCATCATCTCTATTTGGCAGAAAGAAAACTAGCTCAGAAAGGTTAAGGAGTCTGTCCAAGATCACACAGCTAACAGGTGGCAGAGCCAGAATTCACATAGTCTGTTTTGATACCATGTTCTTACACTAGAACTGCTCAGCACTGCTCAGCATCCTAAGCCCACAGTGACCTGGAATGATTTAAGGGAAGATATAGTTCTTCCAAGAATGCAAGCTCAAATTTGGTTGAGTGAAATGACCTCAGGGCTGCTATTGAAAACCTCATAATTTAGTGTTGATTCTCTGCAAATTTGCCAGAAATGAAGGGTGAGGGGGTGGGTCTCAGATAAATCATCCTTTATGTTCAGACAAGTAACAATGCAAGCTCCTCGATGTTTCTGAGTCACCTAAGGATCAAACCTAGAGGTGGGTGGGCTTTGAACATTTTTCATTTCAGTATAAATACTTGACTGTTAAATTTCCTTCTTAACCCATGCACCTTATGAGAGGCCAAGAACAGGGTTAACTTCATTGGTTAGATAAATAGGAACAAGCTGCTGGAGGGCAGGTACCAGGCTGCATGGTTCTTAGAATACTTCGCACTTAACATCCTGCTCCACTGCCACCTTGTAAAGCTCCAGGGAAGGGATTTCTAATGCCAGGGAAGACGTTTAAAATTGAGGGGCAGGGGGAGGTGTCTAGATTGTCAACCTCTACCAATACTCCTAAAGGTGTTTAAGGAATAGTTTTAATAGTTGTTAAGATTATACATAGTTAATTTACATGAGCAGAATTCTAGAATCATTGCCTCAAGGAGAACGTAATTATTCTGCTTATAATTTGGGAACTTTCTATATAACTGATGTACTGTTATTTATTAGGGTACTTAAATCAATAGCCTTTTAATATAGTGGCCTCGCAAGATCATTTAGGATGTGTTTGTAGTGCTCATTCTTGTATCTCCGCAGCATCCCAGCCCAGTGCCTATCACATAGCAGTTGCTCAATAAACTGGTTATTTACTCATTCATTGAATGAGTCAATAAAGTTTTTTGGTCCCCCGCCCCTTTTAAATTTCAAATTGGAAAATAATGGTTGGCAAATACTACAAGGTTTTGATGAATAAACACTGTTCCATAGTTTTAGAGGGTAAAGTATAGGATTTGATCACTAAATGACTTATATGACACTCACTCTTAAATGTTTTTCTGTACGAAATCAGCCACATTGGTTCTTTCTCTCTAAACAAAACAAAACAAAAAACAAAAAATCCAAATGTCTCATAGAGGTTTTTTTTCTCTCTCTTTTTTTTTAATGCCACCGAAGTGCACACTTAAAAATGATTTAAATGGTCATTTTTGTTATGTATATTTTACCACAATTAAAAAAAAACATATTATAAAACTTGTGAATATATTAATTACATTCACAATGTTGTACAAACATCATCACCAACTGCTACCATTTCCTCAAGAATAGGTCCTCTGTAGCAGAGGTCTCCAACTCCCGGCCATAGATGGTACTGGTCCAGTCCGTGGCTTGTTGTTAGGAACAGGGCTCTGCAGCAGGAGGTGAGTGATGGGCAAGCGAGTGAAGCTTCATCTGTATTTGCAGCCGCTCCCCCACGCTAGCATCACCTCCTCAGCTCCACCTCAGATCATCCGGCATTAGATTCTCATAGGAGCACCAGTCCGGTCCGTGGTGCCAAATCGGTTGGGGACCGCTGTTCTGCAGCCCAGAGTCAGGGGAAAAGGGATCTGCCGATGTCGACGAGCGGCTTGGCTGGCCTAGAACAGCTTCCTACAGTGGGATCTGGGGAAGATGGGAGCTGCCACTTGGAATATCTACTTGAAATCACTCTCACAACACGGGGCTGGGGGATAAGGAGAGACTTTCCTCACCAGCTGCCCCACTCAGCTTCTCCATACTGAGCAGGGGTTTGGAGTGGGGTCAATGGCAGCACCGCCTGGCCACCCACCCAGGATAGGTCTTCTGCTTGGGGCCGGGGAGATGGGGGCTGCCACTTGGCTGTCAAGCCCACAGGAACAGTCTTCCACATGTGTCTCTGGATGGTGGGATGAGTGCTACCATGCCTTTGCTATTACTACTGAATTTCTGTCCATTTGTTGAATAAATCTTTCTTAAATTATTGTAAGCCCTTTGGTCAAGCTCCAGAGATTTTGAATGATCGCCTTTGCTGATTTTTACCAGTTTGTTTGTTTGTTTATTTTACACCTACAGCGCCTGGTCTTCCTAGGTGGTCTCCCATCCAAGTAATAACCAGGCCTGACCCTGCTTAGCTTTCGAGATCAGACGAGATCGGGGATGTTCAGGGTGGCATGGCCTGTAGTTTTTTTTTTAAAAAACCAATTTAATAGATATCTCTCTGGGGCTAAGATTTCACTGAGTTCCTCATACCACCATCCAGGAAAACCCCCTTTTCTCCATAGAGTTTTAATTGACCACATTGGAAAGATGCATATTTTTAGACAGTATTTTGTATGGGTCCTTTTGAAGAATCTTACTGGCAAGTTCATGTAATAATCTTATACCTTTCTTCTAGTCTCCCAAGGAGAAGCAGAGATAGTGGCTACATCCAGTTTAAGCCTGTCTAAAAACTTGCTGGAAATAGCATAGTGGTGGCCAGGCTCTTGGCTCAGAGAGCTAACAGTCTGAATAAGGTGAAGCGTTTGATTACATAGACGTGAGATTAAAAGTAAAGTGTCCCTGTAGGAAGGTAAGGGGATTAGCAGCGTGGAGGCACACAGAGTTTTCACAAAGTGAACTCTTTGAAATCCACAAAATCACATGTGTCTTCAGGTAGCGGCTCAGAGTGACTTCTGAAGGGCTTGCTTCACAGAGATGCATCATTGTATTCCATGAATGTTTACTGAATGTCCCCTGGGAGGCTGGCATTGTAATTATCTGTTTCTAAGGCTCTGCATCACCTTGCTTTGATTTTTGCCTTTTCTTTCTATAAAGACTTCACTATTGCTGGGGATTTCATATTTTACTTCCTATTGGTTTTTTGGGAGTGAGAAGCTAACTCAATGCTCTATGTATGCAGTCTTGCAAAACCACAGCTAAAGATTTTAAAGTCTTCTGACTCAGATACCCTGCCACTCCAGGTGAAGCTGTTTTCTTCACTAATTTGCTACAGGTTGGGAGGGGAGCTGTCCTTCAACAATGGCAAATGACACAGCTGTCGCCTCTGCAAGTCCGGAATGATTAATAGATTTTACTCCATCCATCCCCTCATCTGACACAGGGTGGTGACCAGTTTCATTACTACTGCTTTCTAGAAGAAACAAAAAATTATTTGCCAGTATCTTAATATGATGAGTTGCTAAAATTAAAGTATCCCTGTAATCCTTTTAGATGTGTCTTCATTATATATCTTCATTTTCCTTCCAAAGACCATTTGTTTAAGATCTGCCCTGTGAAACAACTCACAGTGCATATTTCAAATATTAGTTTAAAATGATTCTCCAGGTATAATGCCAGAAGCTTTAGGGAAAACTTCACATTGCCTCTGTGATCTCTGGAATGTTCTTCTAAGCACCCTCCTCCTCTCACCCTCCCTGCCCAAGTGCATTCTAAAGAGCAAGGATTTCTGGCTGGACTTTCTGCTTGGGTCAAGTTCAGAGAGTGTTCTTGTGTTTCTTTCATCATCTGATAAAGATGGGGCAGGGCAGGGGGGTGGAGGTCAGGGGAAGCACGTCTTAGAGATGAAGGGTAAATTGAGATCTTTGATTCAAAGGCTGTGACTCCATCACTTTCTCTTATGTAGATGCTGTATTCATCCCACACTTCCTACTGCAAATCACTCTGGTACAACGTGACAATGCAGCAGATACACAGGACTTTTCCCACATCACACTACAAACACAGCCCCCCTCTCTGGGGAACCTAAGAGAAACTTTTGGGCTTCCACTTCCCCTCCATTTGTTTGAAGGATCAAGAGAACACAGTTCCATTTTCAACAAAAATTAAAAAGGAAAATCATGAAAAGAGCCAACCTCCTTTTTTTCTCTCTCTGTTGCATCCAGGGAAGAGGAAACAGTGAGCGCCACTGATACTGGGTCCCCAGGGACCCTATAAGGGTCACTCCCCAGCTATCAAATGAGCATGTCTTCCTCCACTTGTAGAGCAAGTATGTAATGAGACTGGAAGTTACTCTTGGCTCAGATCTGCTGTGCAAAAAAATGAAACACCACAATGCTTCAGGACCCGGCTGTGTTCACACCTGGGTTTTCACGGAGAGGACAGTTTTTAGCTTTAAGGCTTTGGAGATTTGGAGAAAGGAGATTTGAAAAGCCATTAGCCGTGTTCCTGCCAGTCTCTGTTGGCCTGTTAAGAACTGTATGTTCCTTGAGGACCGGGACAGACTCCTTCCACACATTTTTGTTTTTTATTTCTTCTTAAGGTGCTTTCTGTAGTGCCATGAGCCAATTTACTTTGGGACTTAAAAGATGCCAACATTTCTATTCTGCCTTGTTACAAAATAATGTGCTCACTGGATAAAATTTCCCAGATCATTGAATAGTCACCCTTTGAGAACTGAACAGTTTAAAACGAAAATGTATTCGGAATGCATTTACTAAATATGGTAGAAATTAACTAATTGTTCTTTGACCATACAAGTTCATTATTATGAACATGTATTATTTTACTATCTGAGTCAGAGATGTCCTCAGGGATTATGGGGGTGAAAAGGAATCTTTGCAGCCTCACCTTATGGTCTTGGAGTTCTAGCTCATTTGTCTTTACTTCAGCCATTTCTTTCCAAAATTTGTGTCTGAGAAGCTGCAATGTCTTCTCCAGTATCGACTGTTTACTTCTTTATCAATTATAACTCAAAACAAAACCAAGAGAAACCTATAGACTTAATTCTACACATATTACATACTTTGTAAATATGCTCTCCTGCCAACCGAGTAAAGAGCATGGGTTTTAGATCTTTAACTATAAAGATCTAAATCATCCCTCCTGTCATTATATGAGGAGGTGAGCCTTAAACTGTCATTTTATTTTGTACTTTGAAAAATAGGCATTCATCTTATTATTAAAATTTGATTTTGGTAGAACAATCAATTAGACCTCCAAAACAGATTTTGAATTACTGATTCATTTCTGGCTTTTTCTTTGCTACCTCCTTAATTCAGGCCAATATTATTTCTCATAGACTATCAAAACTGCCTTTTATTGGTCTCCCAGCATCCTCCTGGCTTCCTTCCAACCCATACTCCACCCTATAGTCAGCATGGGCTTTATAAAATGTCAATCTTATTTCACCCTTGTGCTGTGGCTTTCACATCGGCCTCGCCCTGCATCGCTCTCTCTGTCCTGCTGTGTTGAGCCGATCATGAAGAGAGAGACAATGGGTCGGGGAGGAATGTGTGTGGAGCCCAGGTGGCTCATTTGGGTTTCTTTTGGTACTCTCTTCCCCATTTGTGACTGTAAATTAACCTCATTCTGAAAAGGGCATGTGTCTTAATCCGTTTGGGCCACTATAACAAAATAACGTAGACTGGGCGGCTTAAACAGACATTTCTTTCTCACAGTTCTGGAGGCTGGGAAGTCCCAAATCAAGGTGTTGGCAGGTTCTGTGTCTGGTGAGGACCTGCTTCTGGCTTTTCAGATTGCTGCCTTCTTGCTGTATCCTCACATAGTGGAGAGAGAGAGAGAGAGAGAGAGAGAGAGAGAGAGAGAGAGAGAGAGAGAGAGAGAGAGAGAGAGAGAGAAAGGGTTCTGGTCTACCCCATTTCTTATAGGACATTAATCCCATTATGAAGGGCTCGCCCTCATGACTTCATCTAAACCTAATTACTTTCCAAAGGCCCACCTGCAAATACTGTCATACCAGGGGCTTGGGCTTCAACATAGCAGCATGATGACCACGTCTTGGACCCCGTGGGGATGAGGATTTGAAAAGCTACTGAGATTGGTGGTGAGAAGGATCTATACAGGTAATGGAGGAAGGAGAAAACGTTGTGTCTCTTAGGGGGCTGCAGTAGGGGCTGAAGTTTGTCCCACTAACTCTCATATTCTAAGTTTTCCCTTAAAATAGAGGCCCATGGGAATCCTGGGAGTGATGATCTATAAATATACATGAAGAAGTGGAGTGCAGTGGTGCAAGGAGTAGGCTGTGGTAGATGCAGAGATGAGTCACTCAGTTTCTCTTCAAGGAAGGACTTGCACCAAACTGTGGGGAGTGTGGTCAGCAGACAGCCTCCAGCCACTGGCTCTTTGAGGGTCTGCTCCTGCTAAAGAGTCACATCTTCCTAAGGACATATGTCCCCTTCCTGGGCAGCCCACATCTGATGACTGAGAAAGATGGGGCTGCAAAAGCCTGGACACCTCTGCCTAATGTGGGCAATATTTGCCCCAGGGCTGCCTGCTGAGGCTTGGTCGGGCCTGCATCACAGTGTGGCTTCTCTTCGCTCAATCGTCTTTCCTCTTCCTTCCCTTCATTGGTGCTAATCCTTAGTAAGCATCTTGCACCCACATTTGTCTCAACGCCTACTTCCAGAGAACTCAACCTGCTACCAGCTACATGCTTTGAAGGCAGAGGAGGAATTTACCGACTAGGTAGGTAATTTGGAGTAAGTTATTTCACTCGCCTCAACTTCCATTTCCTCATCAGCAGAATGAAGATAACACGGTTCGCCTCTCAGAGCCGTGTGAGGCTTAAATGAGATCAAATGTGTAAATCAATCTGGCACAGTGCTTGGCATATAACAATGTGTAATGTTTAAAAGGGAAGTTGTCTCAGAAACGGACGATTTCCCATGTTGATGCAGCTTTGTGAGTTCTCTGCTGAGGAGGGAGAACTGAGTGTTCTGTTTTTTACCCACTTCTTTGATGGTAATAAATGACTAGTTCTTATATGACATAAACTGTGAGAAAGGCACACAAGTGTTGCACATATATTATCTCAGTGGTCTCCAACCTTTTGGGCACCAGAGACCGGTCCTCCTATGAGAATCTAATGCCTGATGATCTGATGAGGAGCTGAGGTGGTGATGCTAGCGCTGGGGAGCAGCTGTAAATACAGATGAAGCTTCACTCGCTTGTCTACCACTTACCTCCTGCTGTGTGGCCAGTTTCCTAACAGGCTACAGACCAGTTCCAGTCCACAGCCTAGGGGTTAGGGATCGCTGCATATTAACTCTTAACCCACACAACAACCTTGTGAGCAAGGTACTGTTCCCAGTCCCATTTTACAGATGAGGAAATTGAGGCACAGATGAATTAGAAGTGGGATAACTGGGCTTTGAACCCAGGACCGGAATCTGTGCTCTTGCCCATAGAGTACACTTCCTTTTGACTGAATTTTATTCTATAAAGAATTTGCTGCAGAATAAGGCAATCTTGCCTATAACCTCCCATTTCCCCATGACACCCTTCCAGAACTAATTTTTCTAGAATTGGAAAAAAGAAGAGAACGAGGAAGATGTCACCTTCCTGCAGCCAACTTGAGGGGCATTAATTCTTTCTGAAACCTTGACAGGGGTAGAATTCAACATCTATGTCCCTGGGACTGAGACCCCAGCCAACGAGAATCACTTGAGCACAAGGGCAGGAGTAAGATAGTGACAAGGGCAGCTTCCTTGCAAAATTTCAGGTATCAGGAAATAATGAACTCAGCTTTTTCAACATGTCTTTATTTGCTTAAATTAACAAAATATAGGTTACATGCTCTTTTCAGGTAAACTGCTTTTTCACGGAAGCAGAAAGCAATATTCACAACTTGGGGTGCTACACATTTGGAGTTTTAGTTTTTAAATAGCAAGCCAGAATTCTGTACAAAATCAACATTTGGTGTAATAGTGTCCAAATATGTGAAGGATTTGAAATGTTAGCTTTGTTACATTTTGTTCCAGCCAAGCAAAGATCACAATTCAAAACACGATGTTAATATTTTATTAAATGCCTTCAGGGCTTAATAAATACAGTATGCACATTGGGCTTTCTCATGCAACTACTCATACAAATACACTAGTTACCCTTGTGGGGTTATGAAAGGTCGGCCTCAGTCTTATGACCAGTGGGGAGTAAAAATTTTTTTAAAAAGGAAAGGATAAAAGAATTGGAAGGCAACATGAGGAGTTAATCATAGGTCAGGAGAAAAAGATAAAAGTATGCCATCTGTCTGGTCAGTTGGTTAGTTCAAAGCGACAGTGGTCAAAAGCCTGGAAAGCATTTGGTAGTGACCTATTTTCAGGGTGTCACAATGTGATGAATGTCATGCTGTCCTGGCCCTGGAGCATTGGTAACCTTGATGGTTTCATCCTTTAGTTCTCTAAAGATGGCACCAGGGGCTTCCCTTCAGGGTTGCACTCTGGTTAATCGGCTCACTAAGCATGGTTGGCCAGGCCTTCCCTGAGCTCTGTGCTTATGCATAGGTCTCCATATAATTTATCACACAAACTAGGGCATTTGAGAATTAAGGTGACATGACTGGTAATTACCCTGGATCGACAGGTCTAAACCAGGGTTGTCCTTCAGCAATATACAACACCAACATTTCAACCTTGGTTCTCAAAAGGTCAGTGTATACTAACCATGGAGTTAGACCTAATTAAATATCTCATACCCAGAATCAAGAACTAAAAACAGGCTTTAAAATATACTCTATGACATTTTTAAATTACTTTTCCTAGGATCTTTTTTTCTCCCTCAAAATGACATTTTACTTGGAAGGCTAACATATAAAACAGATGAAATTTGAGCCACTCTGAGTGACATGGGCATGAGAGCTGATTATTCTCCCTTTCCCCTCGCAGCTCTGGAGGTGCCTAAGAGGGACCTCTGGCTCCTCAGTAGACAATATGAGAACACTCTCTTCTATACCATACTCTCACCATCTCGACATTAACTTGTTCCTCAAACATCCCCACATAATTCATTTTGATTGGAAAAGACTAGAGCTTGCTAATCTAGATTTCCCGGTCCCTATTCCAGCTAGCCAGAGCCAGGACAAGTCGGAAGTCTTATAGTGGGTCCTCGACACATGGCAGCTGAAAGATGACTATGGTAAAAAGGTGGCAGGAGAAATGCATCACGATTGACAAAGCACATGGGTGAAAGCTAAATGAGGCCAATGGGGAAGCACCTCGGCCAAGAGAAAAAGCCAGCATCCAGCAGTCAGAGAGGGGCCAGGTGTCCCAAAGAAATGAACTAGAAACTTTGAGAGGAGAAGAAGCAAAGTAATAAACAGTACCTAGCTCTACAAATGAATTGAAACTACCAACCAAGAAGCAACTTTTTCATAAACACAGACACAGTACCAGAGAGTTACTGCTTACGGTCAGTCACGCGTATGCGACATCCTGTCAGTACTGATTTACTTGGCACCTGTGCTTAAAGAAAGCCTATCTGCTGAGTTTGACGCACCCATTACAGTCATTGTCACTCACTGAAATCATGATTCAAGCATCTAGGAAGAAATAATTAGTCACTATAGGCTGGTTATATATTTTTAAGGATATTAAGTGACCATAAACATTATAGGCATCATCTTCTAGTATAAAAAGTGTGTTTATACAGTGTGTGTGTGTGTGTGTGTGTGTGTGTGTGTGTTTGTGTGTGTGTGTGTGTGTGTGTCCCCTGTGAGGCTCTTACAGAACAGGTAAAAAGCCTAAGTCAGCATTATAATTTCAAGGTCTCCTGCTCTCTACCTTAAAGAGTCTGTAGCCAGAAACAGAAACATTTATGGAGTCCCTGGGAGGGGGTCCTGGGAGCCACTATTTTAGCCCAGTCAGTTTTCTCAGTTCTGGCTGCATATAAGAATCATGGGACAATTTGGAAAATAACCAACACTTGAGGCTCTACTCTGTAACAATTAAGTCGGACTCTCAGACTGTGAAACCCCAGCATGTTATTTTTTAAAAGGCTCCCCAAGATGATTCCAATGCACGGGTGGCATTGAGAACACAGCCCAGACTCTCCCTTACTAGTGATTAGCTGGTGGTTATTCAATTATTCCAAATAAGTCAGAACTTAGAGTTCAGGGAGAATTCCCTCCTCACTCACCCAGCTCCAGCACTACGGAAAAATCCACGGCTCAAAGGTGAGAACTTTTCCTGCAACTGCTTTATGGGACATGAGGCCTCGGAGCAAGGTCTCCAGGAGGTAGCTCTGCTCAGACACAGGGCATTGGCCTGTAGACACTGAGTGTTGTTGGGCCATCAGAAAATATGCTCTGAATGTAACACCTGATGATGGTAACTGGAGCGGAGCAAGGCAGACCGGGGCTGGGTTTCCCTTAGTCAAAATTACTCATTTTCTCTTGAATTTTTATCTTATTTCTGCAACAACTATGTGAGAACATCCTTTTTAATAACTCACCCTCCTGTCTCATTCTGGCATTTTTGATTATTTAATAAAGGCAAATTTTACATATACTCCTACTCATTTTCATCTATCTGGAAAAAATAGTCATTAATAAGGTAACATGTCAAGCACCATATTTTTGCAACTTGAAAAAAATTTACCATGTATTGCATATTAGTTAAAGAAAAATAGAATTTCTAAAAGCACCTCAGCATCAGCTTACAATCATATCTAGGAGAATATGTACAGCTTATTAAACTGGAAATGCATAAAATAACACTGAAGAAGACCCTGCAAGTGTGTTAAAAATCAAGGGTCCCATGAATGACCTGAGAATCATTTGCATTATTGAGGACAGTCCCTGTTCATTTTGTCTGAGCCATTTGTGAAGATGTGCGCCATTCGCCTGTCTCCAGCAAATGACAGCTCATGCAGAAAGCTATATTTGAACTGCCTAGTTCTCATTTTCCAAATGTAATTCTAAAACTGCCCACTTAGATACCTAAAAGCACTGCTTGTTTTTCCATTTTCCTCTCCAGTAATTCTTTTAAACTCTCATCTCTGTGCTTGAAGTACAAGTAATCAGAAAAGGAGGCACCCCGCCTGGTGCTCTGTAGAGCCCTGAGGCTGGGACACTCGTCTCTGTGGGCACAGTTTCTCTCCTGGCCGCCCTCTGCTTCAGGGCTGTCCTTGCTCTTCTCCTCGTGTCCTTCCTCCAACATGTCCTCCTTCTCCTCCTCCTTCTCCTCCTCACAGGCTTCGTGGCGTGCTCTGGGGGCTGGCTCCGCCTTGGCGGAGAGGTCCCGCGGTGCGCAGGGCTGCCTGCTGTGGGAGGCCAGGCCAGGGCTGTCTGGCTCCACCTCGTAGCAGTTGTCATCCTCCTCCTCCTCTTGGCAGGAGCTGCCCCTGGCGCTCTCCCCATCGGACTGGAACGCCCGGCGCTTCTGGGACAAGTCGAAGGGCTCCTCCTGCTCCAGACTCCTCAGAACCCCAGCCGTCTGCGCCAGCGCAATTCTCCCCCTTCCCAAACCTGCCAAGGCAAAGGCAGCGTTCAGGTCGCTGGGTGGTACCCGGGGCCATTTAGTGTAGTCTGATCACACATTTTTTAAAAAGATAAATTCCCAGAAAGGATGTGGAGATGAGTATTGTCTCGGATAGAGTCTACATGGGAATGACGCCTTTATGGTGATTTTAGCAACATGAACAAAAGCTTATAATAAGTATAGTTCTGACTTAGCAATTACACTACTGAGAATTTAAACTATGGAAATAGGCAGGCGGGTGCACAAAATGTTTGTGTAAGGATGCTCGTCACATTTTTTAGAGTGCAACTGTAAAAACCATTTATTCAATGATAGAGGTTTGTTTACATAAATAATAGAACACCCATACACTGAACTGTGTATAGAAGATGTAGAAGCCTATTTATGATTATAAAAAGGTATTCTCTCTATATTTTAAGTAAAAACATATATTTATTATATATGTATTTATAGTATAGACCTATTTCCTCCCTTCCTTCCTTTCTTCTTTCCTTCCTTCCTTCCCCTACTCTTCTCTCTGTTTCAAGAAATGAAAAATGTATGTCAAAATCTCAAAAATGAGGTGATTTTGATATTTTTCACTTCTAATGTATTTATTTGATTATTTTCAGTGAGCATATATTTCACCATAGAAAAATATAAAACAATGATACAGGCATTTTCATCTTGGAAAAAATATATATTTCATTTAAAGCCAAGGAGGCCGCCTCATAGCTGGAACCCCTAAGCATAGCTAGAATACGGAGGGCACAAAGAGGCCCTCCAAAGAACCCCAAAGCCCCCTGTGTCCAACTACAAGTGTCCCTGTTGTCGGGTACAGTGATGCGAGAGGGTTTTGCTTTTAGTTTCAGTTTGAGGACTCTGTAGAGATGGATTTTTCAGCAGCCAATCAATCGATCTATGGCAGTGCCCCACCTGGTGTGATCTTGAAGGCCTCTGCCTGTGGGGAACCAACGCTCAGGCACTGAGGAACAGGTAGAGACGACTGGAGAGGAGAAGCGGCAGCGGCCAGAGCCTGCTGCGCCACAGAACCAGGCTCCTGGGTCGGGGCACACAAAGGAAGCTGATGTCCAGCTGTGCCTGCTTTACGATCATGTCAGGCTGTGAAGCTGTCTATAGCTTTTATCTTGTCAGGGGCACAGGGAGGATCTTTTTCATTTGGGGTATGATTTTTGAGCGATTTCGAAAACTAAAGTGAAAAAATGCCAACACCTTTTGTAGATGAAAACATTGAAATTGTTGAAAGGCTGTTAAAAATTTTTAAAGCAACTCTCTGATACATAGTGATACTCTTCACTTTTCCAGAAAAATGACAGAGCTGTTAGATGCCTTTTAGGATCTGAGCATCTATATGGGGTGAGTTTTAGTGACCAGGTTAGGCTTTCAGATGGAGGACTGTCTCATTGCCTTCTATATCTTCAGCCCCGGGGACTGAACAAACTTCACCTAGTCAGGAAAAAATCCAGGCCTGGTTTGGGAAGTGGCTCAGGCAACTGCAGATGTAAAGAAAAATTCAGGAGAACAACATTTTCAGGGGGAAAAAAATTCCCTTTGTTTTTTAAACAGAATTTTTCAGCGCTTTTGCAAAAACTCCAGACCTTGTTTTTTAGATGATGACAGTTCCCTATCACCCAGGAGTCACTATAAGCTCAGTGGGCGTGGAGAAAAATCTGAACGCTGCAGTTATTCCGTTTCATGTTGTGTGTGCACATGTGTGCTTCTTATTTATGAATATGTGTGCCTATTTGACCACAACTTTTGTAAAAAGGTGGGAGAGACAGCAAACACAAATGAGTCACACCATGTTTTTACCTACTGTAGTGAAAACTGCCTCGATTCAAAACTTCTCCATTTGGAAGCCCAGTTCTCCCTTTGGATTTGCTGTTCGATCTTGAGCAGTTTATGTAACAACTCTTGGCCTTGATCTCCTCTTATATAAAATGAGAATTACACAGTCTACTTTGTGGAATTGTGAGAATGAACTCTAAAGTGTCTAGTCCTGCACTTTGATCATACTAGTGATCAGAAAACAGCAGCCAGTTACTATGATTTTTTAAGTTACACATATGTATGTCTTCTCTCTCCACGCAAAGACCTTTTAGAGGGCAAAGGTGGTCGTCTTCCTCTCATCTCTGCCATGGCACATAGCACATAGCACACTGACTAGACGGCAGGCATTTACTGCCTATTTATTGACGGATGGCCTGCTTAAGGTGACTTAGGGGAATCCCGCTGAATTCAGTAGATCTGAAACATGAACTCTGAAACATGAAAAATGAAGGAAGAACTTTTAATCGGTTCACTTAGGGCTCAGTAGGGGAGATGTAAGCCCCTGCTGTGCACATGGAGCCATCAGCCCTACTGAGCAGGAAAATTGTTCTTGAGTATATATGGTTGTGAACAGGCAGAAGAGACTTAGTCTGCTACAGACACACTCCTGCTGACAATGGAGCCTGCAGACCTGTTTTTTCGAAAGGAAAGAAAAATTGCATGCCCTCTATCAGCTGTGCAATGATGAGGATGCAATAAAGGATTTAGTGTCAGGAAGGTCTGTGTTCAAATCCTGACTCTGTGACTTTTCAGCTGAGCAACTTTGGGCAAGTTAATAATGTCTTGAAGCCTCAGTTCCCTCTTCTGTAAAGTAGGGACGATAGAAGTTCCTCCAGCCTGAAGCTGCTGCGAAGAGTCAAGGAGGCAAGGCATCAGGTGCCTTGTGTCCGGAACAAAGGTTCAGTAACGGTTCTGATTGGTGCCATTACGATGTTCCAATTTACTTTCTAGAATTCACTTTTACTTACTGCCTTCAGATTTTAGCATTATATTTGTTTTAGTGTCACTGTCAGCCTGCTCCTGCTACTCTGCTGTGGTCTTCAAAATTTCACTCCCTTTTCCACAATAAGAATAACCCCTCAGACTGAAGCCCCCCCTCAAAACAAGGTCACTTCCCATTTGTTACCCACTGGCCTTGACAGCCTGAGGGGCTTTCTGGAAGAGCAATTACCTTGCGAATGGAGGCCCCGCTCCATGACCCCGTGTTTGACTTTCATGTGGCGAGTCAGGTTCCCCTTCAGGGTGAATTTGCTTGGGCAGTAGAGGCACTTGAAGGGTTTGCTGTCGGAGTGCAGGTGCATGTGGCCCATTAGGTTGTGCATCCGGTTGAATTCCTTCCCACACAGCTGTCAGAGACAGTGACAAGGAGAACATAGGTTACTCGCAGGTGGGAAACCGTGCCCAGGTGAACCCACACTCAGGGGTGCTGCTACTTTGGATGTGGGCATTTTAAGTTGCTTCCAAAGAAAATGTCCCCGTGGAAGTCAGGGAGGGGCTGGATTGTGCGCAGGCTCAGAAGTAAAGTAGGAACAGATCACAGAGCTATTAAAGCGTCCTTTGAATACGATCTTTTGAAAGGGAGAAAAACTGATCTGAAAAGCAATTGCTCAAAGTGCGCTTCACTTGAATAAAAAAAGTTACAATTACTTGTTTAATATTTATGGAGCATTTACAATATAGAAGGCACTGTTGTAAGTCTGCCATGGAATATCTCGCTTAATTCACAAATCAATCCTGTGAGATGGGTATTGTTATCATCCTTATTTTGCAGATGGACAAACTAAGGGATTATAAAATGAAGGGATTAGCCAAGGCACACAGCTGCTAGAGCTAGGATAATGAACTCAGGTCATCAGATACCAGAGCCACATGGTCAACCACCATACACCACACTGCATCCTCCCCCCACCCCACCCCAACAGATCTTCTATCAGACGGTATCAGGCAATGCTTTTCTAATTTTTAAATTAGCTAATTTTTGGAATGAATTTCAAAGTTAAAAGGAACAAAGACACATGTAAAGGAAGGAGTATGTCTTTTCTCTGTGTAGAGATTTGAAGTACTGAACGTATTATCTCAGGTATACAAAAAGATAACATGTTTTATTCATTTTTTTTTTGTCATTTCTCTCATTTCCATCAAAGTGTAATGCATGATGGACAACAGCAGGTCTCCAACTTCTTTCAGAAGAGAAACTGGCTTAGAAAAATGGGTAGACCTAACAAATAGTGACTTTGGGAGATTAGCCCAAAAGAATGCTGGGCAGTTAGTGGGAGGAAGCCAGCCTGGAATTACAAATCTATCACAGATAATCCACGCATGGCTAATGAATGGTTGGTTCTATATTTTTAAATGATTCATATTGGAGAGTTTTAAGTGCTTTTTCACTTTTTATTTCTTTACTAGCAATACTGAATTCAGCATTCTGGTGTCCCATCCTCAGTATTCAGAGTATCTGTACACCACATTTATTTGGAAAAGGGGAACCAAGAGGGGAAACGCTGAGATAGTTGGTCTAATTTAAACATCCTCAGAAGCCCTACATGTGAGATGGATAGTTGCTTTCTTTTATTCTCAATAGAGACAACTTATTAAGATATAGTGACCTATATAATTCAGCTTGGCACATGTGTACAAGTTCTGGTAGATTTCTATTTATTAGCTTAGTTTATGTAGTTCTCCATCCTGGCAAAGGAAAAAAAAAAAAAAAGCTTTGAATCTACAGAGTCTACATTAGGTATTTCCAGTTATAGGTCATTTTAGAAAAGGTATATCTCATTTGGTTCATAATATGGTTTCTGATTATCTGGATGATGTTGCAGCAGAAGACCTGAAAACAGCAAAATCCGTGGGCAGTTAAGCACAAGACACATAGGGGAGAGGAGCTAGGCCTAAATGGGTCTCACAGTCTTACAGGCCAGACAGAGAGAACAACTGGAAGGATGAGATGGGCGCCTTCTTTACTTGGCTCCCATAAAGGAAGAAATTCAACTTTTATTTATTATCTATGGCTGCTAGAAGCTGGACTGGTCCAGAAGGGTTTTATAAAAGAGATAGAATTTTAGCCTAACTTTGAAGAATGTGTCGAGTGCCTTTGTTTTGACACAAGAATAAAGTTTTTTCATTCAATATTTTGGACACCTCATTCAACCTTAAACTACAGTCCAGGTAATTTTCGCTGTTGCGATAGTGATCGACTGCTGGTTGTTGCTGCAGCTGCTGTGACTTTGGGGTCAGAGAAGATCCTGCAATTCACTTGCCCCAACGTCCCACCTACCCTCCTCCTCACCTCCCCACTGCCCCACACAGAGGTGTGCGAACATCACAGTGGCTACCTCTGAGTATTTTCCACAGACTTCCTCAGACTTAGATAAGCAAACTTTTATGATCCTTTATCATAGCAGTGTGTGTTTTATATTTTAATGTTTTCCTGGCTCAATTCATTCACTACTGAACTTCCTGGGACATTTCAGTGGTACATAGGGACATTAGGACATTAAAATAATAATGTTCCCTGAAGTCAAGGCCTATAGCCTCAGAGAAGGTCCACTGTGGGACATGATTGGTCAGCTATATTATCGAATGTATGATTGGTCAAGAAGACTGATTTCTGTACTCTTGGTAAAATATAATTTTTATGTACCAGAGTTATCCTTCATGGTTTATGGTAACCTACTGGGCCAGCCGATGGACAGCTTTCCCAGGGCTCAGTGGAGTTGCATCTACTCTAAAAGATGTTTGGGATAGTAAAAGGTGCCTAGACCATCTTTAGATGGTCTTCATGGCTAACCTCAGTATCAAGCAAAAGAGTACATAGGTAGTAACGCTTAATAAATATCTAAGTTTTTTTGTTGTGGGAATAAAAGAACAAGTCAGGAAAATATCGCTATACCATGTAAAAATTCAAAAAGCAGCCACCACCAACTCTGTTTCTTTCCCCACTATCTTGTGTATAACCCTATACACAGTAGTGTGTAAACCAAAATCCTCAGTGGTAGAATAGAAACAATTAACTCAGGACCCGAGGTACTAGGACACCATTCGCATTTCAGTGGAGGCACCCTTAGCTTCTTCCTCTCAGCCCCTGACTCTTCCATGAAGCCCTTTAGTTCTTATCAGAACAACTGGCCGCTTCACCTTTCTCAGCATATTGTCCTCACATGACAATACACGAGTATATGGAGATATTTCGTGTCAGTGAAATTCAGAGAGTGGCCTCTCAGTCACTGTTAGTGAAGAGAAGCCAGAGAAAGAAGATTGGGTCAATTAATGATGGCACCCTTGGGTGGGGTTTGAGATATGAGCTCTAAGCAGAATCGCTGTAGTGGAGGAGGGAAGAAGAAAGCTTGAGAAAGAGCACAAAAACTCTAGTTCTTTCTCCTGGGAAAAGCAGACATCTATTTCAAGGCCCCCTTTAATCATGAGGTATGAGGCTCAGAGCTTGCCCAAGTCAATATTTGCTGAATCATCTCCTGCCAAGTTCTACAAAGATTAACATAGGGGCAGGTGTTGGTACAGGAAGCTGCTGAAGTGGTTAGGGCTCAGATGTCATCTTGTGGACGGTCCACTCAGTCATTCTATTGAGGGGACTTTGTGTGCCTCACATAAATCTCAACTTGTCCATCGATACTCATTTTCATACCTATTTTTTAAAAGGGAGGTGGACCTCAACATGTAATAGAAAATTGCAACGAATGTTTTGAACTGTCCTTTAAAAATAGGTTGCACGGATCATCAAGCTTTGTGATGGCAGAGCAGAGAGGTGATGGTGAGACCTCAGAGGAATAGAGAACTTGCTCCATTTTCTCTTCTATAAAATGTTGATGATAATAATGCTTCCTTATGATTGGTGTTATAAGGATCAACCGAAACAATTCATGTAAACGGCTTGGCAAACAGAGCTCAATAAGTATTAGCTTTTATTGCTACCATTATCATGTACATGGTAGACTCTTTTACATTCCAGGAATAGAAAGATCTTTGAAGATGAGAGTGCTGTCTTTTTAAACCACGTTATTTGGAGGAAATATTGAAGAAAGGACCAAGTGATGAATCCTTTGAGTAAATATCTGCCAGGTTACTTGAGGCATAATAGAAATAGAAGCAGTTGTGCCTAACCCAGCACTGAAAAATGTGGTCAGGAAGAGAAGATTCAGCCTGGATTGCAGGCTTTGGGAGAACCCGTTATCTGGCTCCCTGATCACCAGCCAGCCCTTTAGACAGCCAGCAGGTGCCCTGTTCCTCATCTTCACAGGAGTTCCAAACTCCAGCCTCCTCATGCCCCTTCCCTCCCCGGCCCAGGCTCTATAGATGTCTCAGGTACCTTCCTATGATCCCCAGCGACAATGCTGGCAGCTGGAGACACTGAGAAGTTAGATCAGTTTTGTGCAGAGACAGGGAAGCCACTGGGCTGTGGCCAGAGGCCCACAAAGCCAAGAAGAGGCATGCTGCTTCTTGCCAACCAGCCTGATCTGAGCCTGAGGACAGAGATGCACCAGGAAGCCTGTGTTTTCCTATTCTGAGAGAAAAGGTCAAAAAGCTGCAGCCTGCAGCTGAGGAGAATGGCCTCCGCTAAGCTGCCCTTCCCTTACATTCTTCTCTCTCTCTCTTTTAATAAGAAGGGTGTTCCTTTCCTCAAAGAGAGAGAGAGAGGGAGGGAGGGAGAGAGAGACTGTAAACTGTCCAAGAGGGCCGTGAGAAAACAGGAAGCTTTGAAAAGTACAAGAGAAAGCAAGATGAAATCTATTTGCAGGCAGGCCCCTGGGGACATGTGAGGCATTGTTAAGCAGGCAGTTCATACAGCTATATCCTTCCTTCTGCTGAGGAGGGCTTTGCTGCCAAAAGGCTGCTATCTGGTCACTGCCTTAACCCCCTCAATGCCAGCCTGAGAACCCTGGTCCCCAGTACTGGATCCCTAAAAGTCCCCACCTGGTTTCTCCCCAATGAGGCATCCAAGAGCTGGATGGGGAGATGGAGCCCGTTTGGTGGAGGTGGTGGGGACTTTTTTCAAGGCAGACCTCATCCTCTTCTATCAGCTCTGCCCTTAGCCTTCAGGCCTCTGTTTTAGACTATGCTGCAGATGACCTGGTGATTCATAACTTAGGCAGCTCCCGGCTTCACCCATCTCAAAGGAGAATTTGTCCCGGAAATTCTGGATGGCTGCTTTTCCTGGACAGGTTTTCCAAAGACGGCAGCTGGTTCTTTGCTTTTATGGAGTGTGGCTGCTACAAGGATAGCATCCAAATCCACCCCTGCATGCTTACGCAGAATCTGGGAAGCATCTTTCTGAAACCGGGCTTAAGTCTACAGGCACAGGTCTCTGGAGAAGCTCCAGCTGGCTCCAAGAAGCAAGGACTCCAGAAGTCGAGCCAATAGCAAAAAAGCCCAGAAGGGCGGTACTTTTTCATATTAAAAAGAAGAAAGAAAGGAACATGGATGGAAACCTTTCCTCTCCTCTAATTTTCCATTCTATTGTTAATGCTTAATCCCATAGCCCCCGAACTTTGCTGCTTGCTGTGGGCAGCTGTTTCCACTGAGACCGGGGCCAGAGAGAACCAGTTCATGTTGCAACAGGGGGAGGGGTTTATTTTAGGAAGGATTTTTAGTGGTGAGAGTCCCAAGAAATTAGAATTTGTTACTTAAAGAATCTTCCTTTTTTGCAAGTTTTAGGGTAAAGGCGACAGAGCTAACTCATGGAGTATGGCTGGAACAAGGCCTGTACCTCTTTCCCAACATGTCAATCATATGAAGATGATAAAGCCCAGGTTTAGTTGACCGGACCTCTTCTCCACCGTCACTGTGCAGCCAGCCAGCCACTTATCTCTGATAGCTATGAATTGCACGGCGATAAGCAAATGGCCCTCCATTCCTCTCTCAACTCCCTCCACCCAGGACCAGTTTTTATAATCCACACGAAATGGATGGGAAACAAAGTGAACAGGACACCATCCTGAGATGGCCCACCCCACCATGGGAGCTGGAGCTAGTTTACCAACACAGATTCCCATTACATAATCTATAAACTCACACAAGCTCCGAAATTCTTTTGAAATGAAGAGTGATGGTAGGAAGAGGACAGCAAGCAGGGTGGCACCTTGCAGAGACATGGGAACAAACAGAGGAAGAACCTGGCAGTATGCTTTTGGCACTTTCCAGGAGACTGAGGGTTCTTGATCAAGGTGGCCAATACCTGTTCTTGTTTCAGAAATGTCTAAGAATGGAGACGGGCCACCTAGGTTTGATGAAAATATCCTTTTTGTTATAATCACAGATAGACTTTCTTAAGCAGTCTATCTGGTGAGGAGGGAACCTACTCACCAGGAAGAAAAGACTTTTGCAGATAGATAACCGATCCAATGCCATGCCAATCTTTCATTGGAAAATATAAACTGTGCATTGTTCCAGAGTTGGCATTTCATGCTACGAGCCCTTCTTTTATGGGAGCCAATGATGTGACCAGACATCTAGAACCTAATGCACCCTCAAGGATAAGTCAAATTGAGTTTCTGAACCGTAAAGTTGACCATCACATGCCATCTGGACCATGTGTGGTGCACTATCACTAGAGTGGAGGAGGAGGGGACAGTTGTTCATGAGGGGAGGCCTGAAACATCAAGCTAGGCTGGCTCACTGCATTATTGAATCCTGGTTGCACTGCACTGTATAGTCTTCTATGCACTGGTACCAGAGAGAATCTTTTAAACCTTCAGAAACCACCCGGTCCAAGACATATTCCTCTGTTTCAGAGATGTTTTCTGCCTCGTTTACCCACTACTACTGGACCTGAATTGATGACGTAGAGGTAGGAGTTGGTTGGACAGGAGAGGCGTGAATTTTTAGGGGACTGCAAACTATGCAATGGCTCCCTTCATAGTTTAACAATTTTATGTGCTATCTGCTGCCAGTTGAAAAGATAAAGAATACAGTACATGCTCAAAGTCCAAAAGGAAACTTAACACAAGGAATGAAGAGTGGCAAAGAGCTCCTGTCAGCACCACCATTGTAGGAGACAGTAAACCCCTGGCAGGTGGGAACAGCTCTGTTAAAAGTGAAAGGCTCATGGGGCTCAGTAAAGTGGGAAGGAAATCAAAGAAGTGCCTGAAGGGAGAGAGAGGAGATGGTCTGTGGCATCTATTGTCTCATGCAGCCAAGACTAGCTTCATGGGTGTGCGGCTTGTGCAGTCCCACAGGCCCCGAAACTCAGAAGGGTCCTGAGTTTGGTGTAATGTCCTTCTTGAAATTCTCCATAACATTTGAACAAGGGGCCCGACATTTGCTTCTTGTACCGGGCCCATCCTGCACACAGCTTCATCCCCCTTCAGCTCAGATGGCCCAAGGTGGACATAAATTGACTTTCAAACCATTGGAAACTTGAAGGAAAAGAGGGGAAACACAAGTGGGTGGCAGGAAGAGGGCTGGAGGGAGAAACCTCCCTCCCCCACCTCCGGAGAATGCCCGCACAGGTCTGGGGAAGCTCTGGTTCCTGACCCTTCTCACCCCATCCAGGACTGGCCAACACCGGAAAGAAGTCAGCTTCACAGGGGGTTCCTTCAAGTGAGGAGACACGTTATAGAGGATTAAGTCAGGAACAAACCCCAGAAGCAGGGCACCCTACTTTAGAAATAGGGATTGACTGAGAATGTATTTGGACCCTGTCAGACATGCAGTAACAGAGAGAAGGAAAATATCCATTTCAAACAGAAAGGCTGTAACGCTATCTGAGTGTGGTGATTTCCCTCTTCTTCCCTCTCAGCCCTCTCCTCGTGACCGGGGGTGTCATGGCTGGTACATTCATCGAACGAAACTACCCTATCCTGAGCAAGATTCCTTTTCATTTTAGAAGTGGAGAAGGAAAATGATGTGGGATGCAGAGGGACAGCCTGGGAAGCCCAAACATTTCTGAGTAATACCAGTCAGTGTCTTGGGTTTTACAAATCTCCAGCTCACACGTGATCTCAGCTGATGAAATAAAAATCCAACCAAGTTAATGTGACACAGATTTTAACAAAGACACTCCATGGTCTTTCGGAATAAGTGAGAAATGCTTCAGATGACTGTGCTCACAGTTATTCCCCGGTCCAAGCAAATACTTCTGAGGTCATCCAAGGGCCAACCTCAGAATCTCTTTCATCCTCTTTAGGAAACCTGCCCTCAAATTACAGTGCTCAGCCCAAGTGTCAGGAGAACAGGAGGGGAGGAGTGGGAAGGGAGGATGTGATAGAAGCTTCTCTGCCTCCTTTCTGTGTTCTACTCTTTGGCCTGTAAGGGGAAGAGGGCTACACCTGATTATTCCTTGCTAGAACAGGATCACATCATATCACCTTCATCCTCCAACAAACTCATTCCTTGAATGGGCCTTCCACCTTCAGACCTCCCCTACTGGCTGCCTCCCTCCCCTGGGCACTGGTTCCACAGTGAGACAAACAGGGCAGGCTCCTCAGAGCCTAGTGCTGTGAGCATAGGTGTGGTGAAAAGAGGGACAGAGCGGCAAATGGACTTGGGGTTGGCCACGGACCTACTCTGAGCCTTGGTGGCCCCACTGATGAAATGGAGATTCTCCCCCATTAGGCGTTTGTACAACCCTGGGAGTCCTTCATTTCTGCACTCTCCCCAGGGGCCCCAGCCCACCTTGCATTTGAAAGGCTTCACATCAGAGTGAACGATCATGTGTGCCTTGAGGGTCTGTTTCTGCACAAAACTCTTGTAGCAGAGGTGACACTGGTAGGCCCGGATGTTGGTGTGGATCAGTACGTGTCTCTTCATGTTGGCCAACAGAGTGAACTCTCGTCCGCAAATCCCACACTTGTGCTCCTTCACACCCTGGAGGGACGAAGATGCAAATGCCAAAAGGAATGTGGTTAGCAGGTAACACGCTTTCCCCAGGCTTCTAGCCTTTGTTTTTCTGTCTGCAGCATAAATCCACAAAAAGCTTGGTGATAGATGTTGAGTTCCAAATGGTGTGGCTTTAGCCTTGTTAAATTGCTATTTTGTTGAAAAGTGTTGATTACATCATCTTTTTTTCTTCTGAAAACCATAAACTACCCAGACTGTTAGAGGAAAAGAAAGTTATTGCTTTTGTTGTTCCTGCTGCTGCTGAGGTTAATTCCACAGCAACAGTTCCCAAGGATTAATAGGATTTGGGTAAGAGCACTGTGGGATGATATGCAAAATGAGTCTATAATCTGGCTTTCATGATAATGAAAAAAAATAAACTTCCTAAAGTGATAATATCATTCCCTACACGAAAACCAGTGTTCTCTTGAGTTCTCATTAATGAACTTGAAAATCCCAGAACAACAACTTATATCTACATGTCAATAAATTACAACTTGACAATCACCTCTTAAGATGGTGTCCTGGGTCCCCACAGGCCACAGTGACCTCTGTGTATTGTGTGATTTGGGTATGGAATCTTCTCTAAGCTGGCTTCTGTCTTAGGAAGAAATTTGGAGGAGGATAGTTTTCTGAATTAGAAAACAGGACAGAAGGAGGTTTTCTAGTTCCCTCGCTGTTTGTGAAGAAGTGTTTGAATACTTAAGCATTGGTACCCTCAGTTGAAAGCATTTCCAAGGACTCACAGCATGAGTAGAGTTTTAGCTAATGTTGACTACCAGTGCTTTGCTGAAAAGGACTTTACAAGAGATCTTGACCCAGAATGACTTTTTGGAAGGAAAACTTAGAGAACCATGGTATTAAAACTAAGGTAGTACAGGTTTAGAACGAATTGCTTAGCTGTACTTTATAAATCCCGTATTGACTGGTATCCATAGTGACCTATGGTAGGAGGGGTTCCATGCTTAGCTCTGACCGTCTGGGACTATATTTCCATTTCTTTAACTTGGGACATGGTAGAAAATTACTGCTTCTCAGTTTCGGTGAACCCATGGCACTAAAGGGTGAGTTCAGGTCTCTGTCCAGCCATTTACTACTGGCTGCGTAACCTAAGACAAGTCTTGTGGCCTTTCTTGGTGAAGGCTTCCTCATCTCAAGATCAGATGGTGGATCATGAGAACCTGGGGACTCTTTCCAGCTGGAATGCTCTCAAGTCTAGGTGATCGCTGATGAGTATGGATTTATGTTAATGAAGAGATCTAAATTTTATTGCTCTTCTAAGAAGATGAATTTTAAAAACATGTTGCATATTCAGTGAGTTTAAAATTATGAAATTAATCAAAACTACTTTCTTGATGGATTGTAAAATTTACTTCAGCATCTTTCTTCTCAAGATCGCCTCTATACTTGGCTACAATCCAGTTGTCCTGGGACCAAGGAGAAGTATCTACTTAACACTGTTATTAAAATTCTCTAAAGGGAATTCTAAGTCCAAAGAAATATTCACAGGTGGGCCGGCCTAGACCCCAAGTAAATGGGAGAGCGTGGACACAACTTTGCAGATCGAAGGAAGCTGCTGGGTCTCTGATAGGATTAGTGAAACGACAGAGGAGAACCTGCAGGGCTTATTAGGGATGAGGGTAGAGAAGAAGCCCTGCAGCCAAGTAGGTGAGGGCTCCCCTGAGGGAAGCACAGACCCTGGTGGACCTGGGCCAAACCCTGTTCTCTGAGCGCACCTGCGCATGAAGCAGGTCTCACAGCTGAGGAAGAAAACAGCTCAAAATGTGGCCGCCGCTTCGGCAGCAAGAGACCAAAAGAATTCTCTAGAAAAAGATTCTGATTAGCATATCCCAGGCACAGAGCTGGTCTTGGGTAGGGAGGGCCTGATGACACACTCAAGCTAGTATCCCGGATAAAATTTCCAGAAACAGAATTTTAGGGATTCTAGGAGGCTAAAAAGCAACAGTACAAAGACCAGCTGTTTCCTTCATCCTTCCTCACCTCCTCTCCAAACAATCCACATTATTTATTTCTAGGCCCATCTCAGACTCTTAGAAGGCTGGATGGGAAATGACTTGATTGCTAGTCTCCTCCTCACTCTCCTCCATTTCAAGGTGAGGAAGGACATGAAGGGCTCGGGGAAGGGAAGCCTCTTGCCCAAGGTTACACATCTCCTGTCGGAATTAGCCAGCAGCGCAGGTCTCCTGGCCCCTCATCGCCAGGGCTCTGCTCATTTTCCCCGTGGCCCAGACCCCAACTCCTCCCCCCCTCCCCCGCCCCCGCCCTCCTCCCAGCAGTCTGAGAACCCTTCCCGGTACCTTGTGGGTGAGGGAGTGCTGCTTGAGGTGGTGGGGCTGCACGAACTCCATGCCACACTCGGAGCAGATGTACGGCCGGATGTCCTTGTGCTTCATCATGTGGTTCTGCAGCTGGCTCGGGTACTGGAAGGTCTTGTCACACTCGGAACAGTTGTACTGGATGGGGCCCCGGTGCGTGGTGAGGTGCCTCTTCAGCTGGGCCAGGGTGGGGAAGTCGAGGCCGCACTCCACGCAGATGTTCTCCCGCCCACTGGCGTGCTTGGCCTCGTGGGCCTTGAGCTCGCTGGGGTAGGCAAAGCCCCGGCCACACACGCGGCAGTTGTGCGGCTTCACCTCGCTGTGCTGCATCATGTGGCGCTTCAGGTGGCTGGTCTGGGTGAAGGCCTTGTGGCACACCTGACATTTGTGGGGCCGCGTGCCCTGGTGGGTCAGCATGTGGGTGTGCAGATGGCTGAGCTGCTTGAAGAGCTTCCCGCAGCGGGTGCACGCGTGCGGCTTGATCCCGCTGTGGCCCAGGATGTGAGTCACCAGGTTGTACTTGGAGGTGTAGGACTTCTCACAGTTGGGGCACTGCCAGCGCTTCTGTGCCCCGCCCACATCCACATAGTAGCTGTCATCGATCTGCACGTTCACGTCCACCCTCTCCACCTTCTGCTTGGTCTCCTCGCTCTCCTGGGGCTCAGCCTTGCGGGACAGCAGCGGGTCTGGGGGCTGCTTAGGCAGGAAGGTGTGCCGGCTGAAGGGGAAAGGGGAGGCCGAGGGCATGAAGAAGGGGAACATGAGGCCCGGGGGGACTTTGGGGTAGTAGGGGTAGGGCGTGGGCAGGAACGGGGCGGGTGTGGGCTGGGGCCACACGGCACTGGGCTTCACGGGCTCCTGCTTGACGGGTTTGCCCCCCAGGTGCTCCAGGGTGCGATAGAACTGGAAGCCCACGTTGCACAGGTCGATCATTTGCGAGTCATACTTGGGGCGTGGGGGCTGCGGGAACAGCAGAGGGAAGTTCGGGGGGCCGTGGTTTTTGCTGTCCTCGGAGTGGAGGGCAACAGCAGCTTCTCCCTCTGGGTGGTTATAGGGCATTTTGGTGGGCACGCTCTTCCGTTTCCGAGACCCTCCTCCTTCAAAGACCCCGGGGAATCCGTCTAGGTCTCCGGGAGGAGGTTCATACCGGAACTGGGAAAAAGGCCCCCGGAGGGCTTCTGGGAAGGGGTGCCTTTGGGGAGCTTTCCCTCGGGAAACCACTGGCTGCAGGCAGTGGGGAAAGGAGGGGGCCCTCTTCACACCCAAATTGAAATGCACGTCCTCGTCTTTGATCATCTTCATTTCCTTCTGCATCCTTGGCAATTTTCCTTTAAAGAGAAAGAAATGGGTTTTTGTTTGGTTTTGTTTTATTATTAAAAATCCCCCTTTCCATTAAGGTTTTGGATAGATGTCAGTACTAATTTATTAAGAGTAATGCTTGCTTAATACTGACCCTCATTTACCCTAAGGTTGTTCAAAATATCTCTGTGTTTTCCCCTTACAAACCCAGTTACTAATGTGGAGAGCACTGGCCCCCTGGAGTGGGACCTTAGGACTCCAGTGCAAATCCTCAGCCACAGAAGCTTGGGGGTTGGGGAGCTGTGGGAGTGACCTGGATTGGGAAGAAGAAACCCAAGAACTTGTCGCGCCATTTTCCTCACTTAAGATGAGAGTCCCAAGGTGCAGAGAGATGAAGTGACACCCTCAATTCCTACAGCAACTAGTGCAGGTGTCAGAACTGGGACACCTTCTGCTGCAACTTTTCAGCCTGAGATGCAATTGCATCTGTCTTTTAGGTCCGTTTTTCCCTAAGGGAGTCAATGATTTTCACTGCTTCTCTCTGTCTTAAGGCCTTTGCTGCTGGAAAATGGGGATATTCAGGGCCATGTAGGAGATGGGACTTGAATATTTAACTCAGATCTCAGATTTCTGAGTATCCATTCCAAGTAAGATATAATGCTGGGGTATAATGAGTGGACGAGATCGATGTGATTAAGCAAGGCATATAACTCAGTGTTATAAAGTCACCTTGACAATTTATGCACCCAAACCTTCCACGTGAAGCAACTTCAGGGGAAAAATTCCAAGACCATGAGTGAGTCCCTTAAAAACAGCACTTGCATCTCCCCTTTCACAAAGGTGTGAGTAAAACTCGGCCTTTGGTAACTCCTGCAGTGCTTGACGTTTCCCTGCTGAGCCAGTTACTAAAGCCTGGAAGAGTCTGTGGGGATAGAGTCTAAAACAGGAGCCATGCTTCCTTTCACATGTCTCCTTGTCATTTTTCTATCTTCTTCACATGGATACTCGTGGAGAGAACTAAGTGACTGCCTCCACATTTCCAGGGAGAGCCCTTTCTACCTAAATCCTCTGAGTTTGAAGGAGATTGGTTCCTTTTGCTCATTAGAAGATTCTTCAGAGCCTGTTGCTCTGGCCAGGTCTAAGGCCTGGCCTCAGGTCACTGGAGACAGGGCTGGGATAGGGTCCTGGACTAACTCAGGTCCCTGGCCCTTAGCAATGGTTATATGCTAAGCAGTACAGGTTGAGGGTTGCAGGAGTGAGAGGACCAACAGCCTCCAGTGGTTTTCTGTAGTCCTTGGTGAGGCAAGCTCAGTTTTTACAAGTACCTAGATATTCCCAAATCACATGTGTGTCTTTATGAAAAGTTTGACAACTGGAGCACAATTAAAACAGAAATGGGCCTTTTCATATCGGATTACCAATTCCATATACAGGCGATTGAAAAAATATGTGCCCTTATCATATGAATGTTTGGGCGCTATTTAAAACTGTTATGTGAAAGTGTCAGAGAAATGACAAAGAATATCTATTAATCTTTGCTTTGCGTTTATGTGACAGGGAAGAGAGCCCTGGTTTGTCTTCTTTCCACGGGTTTGGGGCTTAGTGATTAAGAGGGATAGTTTGTGTGTCCAGAAAAAGGGAGGCCAAGGCCTGTGCTCTATCCTTCTGCTTCTTTCTAAAATTATTACCTATATGTCTGTATGTTAGATGTTGTACCAATGTCGCCTTAAGAACCAGGCATTTGTAGGAAGTTATAAATGCAGTAGGAGAATGAAATGTCTAGCTTTATAAGACAGAGAGGGGTGTGGGAAAGGTATTGAAATGAGGGGAGTGGTGCCATCACTACTGGAAGGACTAGAACAGGACGGAGAGGCCAGAGGCTCTTGGATAGTTTTTCATGATTACTAGATTGTCTCTTTGCCCTAAATTCACACAGAGTTAAAGAGATTATGGCTCTGCCCCAAGAATTTGGTGCATCTATAGAAATAATTGGCTTTCAGACTAGGTAATGTGTCCAATTGAAATGGAGGAAAAGTGGCAACTCCTTTCTCTGGAATTTCACTTTGGCCATAGTTGGTTTTATACCCGCTTCCGAGATAAGATCCTGTTAGCAAAAAAGGCTGCACAGACTGGAGACAACGCTTCAAGGCTACAAGTGACTGTGGCAAACCACAGCAGAAACCATCCAAATGCGAACTGGTTGTCTGTTTTATTCTGATCTGTTTGAAAGAGGCAGTGATTCCTACTTTATATTAGAGAGCTTGGATGGAGAATTAATAAAAAAGAGCCATGTCAGAACATGTGTCAGAACGTATCAATTTTTTTTGCATATTTTATTGTTAAGTATTTGAAAATGCTTGGCTAATGATGTCATATCTTTATGCTATGCTTTGTATCTTATTCTGGAAAGCTACTTAATTGGAAAAGACTGTTATCGCTAATTTTGAATCTGAAGTTATTCAATTTAAACACATTTATTATTGCCTTTAATTCATATTTTTTGTTTTTATTGTGACATAGCCTACTAATCGACTCATCTTAATATATTAGGAGTGATATTTGTAATATAATGCTAAGTTCAAAAGCATATTTATTTTCGGTGTTTGCATTTTTATTTTCTCACCAGTATCCTGGTATAGCAAAGAAATATAGTTGAACAGAAGAAATGTGGTTTTTTTTCTTTTTTTTACATAAATGGCAGAATTCTGTCCTTCAAACAGAGATTTTATATATGTACATTTTAATTTTCTCCCTATTTTAGTACGATAAAAAATTTCCCCCAGTTTCTGACTTGTGCATATACATACCCCACCCCTAAATTAGTAGTTATTAACTCAAGAGATTTAAAAAAAAGCATTGGGAAATATCCGTGGACATTTTTCCAGATCCTTTAAACAGCAGTCTCCTTGTGCATAAAGATCTTAAGAAGCACTGCCAATCCTTACAGAGGTCAAAAAGAGCTAGATCTGTTTCCTCTCAGCCTTCTTGACAGATAAATCAGATGTAGTGGCAGCAATTTATTAATATCCGTCTTCTGAGCACTGGGTGCTAAGGACAAGCCATAGGGGGCAAAATAAAAGAACCCCCCAAAAACAAATCTATATTGAGGAAGAGGGTGTTGAAGAGAAGAGAGGGAAAAAGACGTCTTATTCAAGAGGTAATTTATCTTAAAACCAGTCAACTTAAAACTCTGAGCAGCCTGTGCGAAAATATTAATAGACTCCTAGAGAACCTCGGTGTGTGCCACCCATGTGCTCTCCTCTATTGCTGTGTAAGTAGGTCCACAGACATCCATGACAGACATGGGATTCCTATGTAGGAGGCAGGAGAGGCTTGCGGGGCAGCAATGATCCTTGTGGCCAGGGCAGAGCAGCAGGCAGGGGAGCTGCTGGCCCTCCCCTAGTCAGTAATCTATCTGTTGGCTGCTCCCAGAAAATCAGCAGGTTATAGGATAGTTGCCCACCAGGACATGCTAAAACAAGAAGCAAAAAGAAGTAACTGAAATTGTAAAAGTAGACAGATATGGGATAGTGGAAAAAGCATTGGTTTCGAGCCTGAGGATCTGGGCTTGAATGTTGGCTTTGTGTTAGCAGCTATGGAAAACTGAGCAAGTTAATTTGGGAGTTTGATTTTCTCATCCATGAAATGAGGGGCGGGGGTGGGATATCCACACTGGGTTGTTAGAGACTTAAAATAGAGTGTGTATGTGAAAGTGTATTAAAAACTAGACAGTGGGGTGCTCTTGAGGGGTAAGGAAGAGTGGGCAGGAGAGGAGGGCTGAGGTGATGATCAATGGATCAGTGCTGACTGACATCATCTCTGTTTTCAAAGCTGAAGCTCTTGTCACCATCGACTGGTAATTTGGACCTCTGTTTTGCAAGTTCAAAACCAAGACTTTGCCCGTTTACCCTGGGTTGGTCTTGTCCTGCAGTGAAGGTGAACGACAGTCAGAGAGGCCAGTGGGTAAGGCCAAGGTGAGTTTCTTCATTCAGTGTGGAGATGAACTTACTAGTTTATGAATACCCCTCATCCCTTCTCTATGGCTGTCTTTTCTATTATGGAGATATCGTCAAGCCTACATTAATAACAGATCACTTTGGTAAATGGGGACAAAAGGGACTGGGTGATCTTGTGAGTTATCTCATCTGTTTTACAGGAAGCTGAAAAATTGCCCCTAGTCTCATATCAAAGGTCACTTTCCTAGAGACAGGAGGACCTGTTTGTCGAACACAAGGTCTCAGACACTACCATAGTGCTGGATCAACACAGGTTCTTGCAATTCCTGCTAGACTATATGGGTAGGGGCTGGGTCTGTTTTATCACTGCCGTGTTTCAGGTCTCCAGCATGGTGCCTGGTGTAAAGTCCATGCTCGGTAAACTGCTGTGGAATGAGAGAAAGAATGAATGGTTCTTATTTTTAGTCTCCATATGGAACTTTAAAATATATGATTTTATCTTACATTATTTAGACTGCAGGTGACTTTTGGGGATGTCCCTAATCAGATCAGGAGCACAGTCACAAATTCTCAAGTACTTATTTCGGGAAGAATTCTATATGCATACTTTGTGTATGCCATTGTACCCTCCTCAGTTTCCAAAGGCAACATTCTCTGAGCAAACTTTGGATTTGGGATAAGCCCTAAATCCTGGCTCCACTAATGTTAGGGAGCCATCCACAAAATGCCACAAAGTTCTGCAACCAATTCAGAAAACAGATGCCTGAAAAGTCTAAAGGGCAGTAGGAGGTAGAAAGAAAGACCCCTGGATTGAGAATGTGAAGCATAAACCAAGAGTGGGTAGTCTCCCTGCACCCTTCCACCCAGAGGAAATGTTTGGGAAGTTAGTAGCAATCTACCCTTTGTACTAATGTGGAGGTGGGGAGGGAGAGGCCTAGAATAATCATACATTTGTATTGCCCTGGTCAGAGAATGTTCTAAGTTCCTGGCTTTCTTCCATGTATAAATCAATCACTAAACCCAATAGGCTCCACGTCAGGAAGAAAATATTAGGTTGAAAATATCAGTTGATCTGTGTTAGCGGAATCTGGGACTCAGGATGTCTTCTTAAACAGGTATTATCCATGAAAATTAGTTATGAGGAAATGGGGAATGTATGTATTTTAAAAACAAAAACAAAATTTCTTCTTTGAACCATAATGACCAATTAGAAATGCGAAGCTGAACTAATATGAAACTACATTTAGTTTTGGGGAAAAATGCTTCTAATAATGCCCTTTAATTGGGAATTCACCTACTGCACCAAAATATAAATATTCCCCAGATAAAATTACTGGTATTTTGTGGTTCTCATTCAAACTGAAGGTCATTCCAGTAAATGCTAGTAGACGAGTCGTTGTGAGTCAGCATGCCAGGGGTAGATCTATTTATCCCCTTTCTGTTCGTCCTGAAATTTATGAAAGGACATTGTCTCACATTTTTTAATCCTTGAATATTCCCAGTGTTTCATTGGAAAATGTTACATTTTACTGTTAGAGACACCGGCTTCCCCTTTAATTTGAGAGAGTGGCACTTTACTTATATGGTCTACCCTGGAGCTCTGTTCTCAGAAAAAATGGAAACAGGGAGGAGGTAAGAGTCGAGGATAAGTTTAAGAATTAGAAGTAGTGCTAAGAGAAACAAAGAGTGGAGAGTTGTGGGAAGATAACGGGAAGGCAGGATGGGAAATATATGGCAGACTGCTAACCTCTCTCTGTTCATACAAAGGACTCTTGTTATAAGATCCCTCTGATGTGGGATCTTTTGGATCACCTGAATTTGTCATAATAGAAGACTTTGAGTCTTAAACTTAAACATTCTAATGATTTAACATAATTATCTTAATATATATGTAGTTGTGCTTCTGAGTTCTTCATCTGCAGGTATTTGACAGGTAATCATTCAATCTTGCCTTCCTGTGACTGGCATGAATAGAAGGGTTTCTGTATGCATCTGGCAGATAGAGCAACAGGTTCTCAAGGAAATTAATGATCTGTCTTGTCACTACCTGGTTTTGTGGTAGAGTCAAGTAAAGTTGACCAGATGCCTCATAGCCAGACACCTCCAGGGCCCTTCTGGGATGCCTTTATAGCCACCATTTAATTTATAAACCCAAATTTCTCCCATTTTATTATAAAAAATAATCTGTCAGCCCATAGCATGGACCGAGCCATCTAGGTGTTCAGAAACATTAATGAGACCTGTTAATATTTGCAAGAGTCAATTGAACTCGCAATTTGTTTTTTTAAAATTTCTTAAATACCACCGAGCTATATATCATAAAGTCAAATTTAGTTTTCCATTGTTTAAATTGTCTGTAATGAGCATGCATATACACCATTTTTAAATACATATTTTTAAAAGAGTCCTTATTAAAGAAATCAGGAAGAACCACAAATACATGGTGATTAAACAACATGCTACTAAAAGAGTCCTTAATAAAATGACAGCAAATTCAGCTACTAACTTACGTAGGTTAAATAGAAAGTTCTTAATGCCTAGGTCTAGTTTCTAGAAGGCAGGAGTGAACATAATTACTCGAGCACTGGAGCAGCTGCTAGCGTGTTGGGGTTATCTCTGTCCTTGTGACCTGTTTAAAGGAAGGAAACGCATTGGAGATATGACTTAGCAGTTCTCTTTCCCAACCCTCAGAGCTACTATATCTCTTGTGGACGGAGTTACAATTGGAATGTTAGAGTTTTTTGTCCTACTTTCTTTGGGAGCAATGTCCTTAGAATATATGTAATTTTTTTTTCTTTTCTTCTATGCTCATAGATGAAGTAAAGATATACTGACTCTTACCTAAGCAAATATATTAGAAAGCTTCATTTTATCCATCTCTGGGAATAATAGCATATTTGGTCTGGTGGATCTCAGAATTGGTAGATAATGCCAGAAACTATGACCCCTTGTAAGCAAAAGTGGTAAAGGTGAACACACAGTAGATGAGGGTTCTGTGGAAGGAATCTATTTTGAAAGTATAAGTCAAGGCAGTATTTTTGGGGGTGGAGGTGGGAGTGAAGAACTGTTTTGTATTTTGATTGTGGTGGTGATTGTCAAAACTTATAAAATTCAAAAGATGAATTTTACTGTATGTACATTAAAAATAAGCTTAAAAATATAAAATTAACATAAAAATGCTACTCTGAACATTAATGTAAAAAGAGAAACTGAGGATGTTTGAGAAATATACAATAACAATCAAGGTGACCAGACCTTACCTTCTAACTGGTTTTTATCCATGGAATATATTCAATAATATGCATATGGGCTTTGAGAAGGGAACTGAGTTATATGACTTTGATGATATGAGTTTCTGCTCTATCCAAAGAGGAGACTTTAAATGATAGAAAACAAACTTTTATTATTATAATTTTTTATATGTATTCTATGTAGCAAGAATATTGTGAGGCAAGGATGATACATTAAATTATCCTTCAAGGTCTTATAATCTTTGGCCCTGATCACATTCAGTAAACAATTTCTATAATTGCTCCAACATTTTTTTAAAATGTAAAGTAGTCTACATCAGTGGGGAAACTTATTATGGTCATCAGAGAATAAACTTTTACTCCTTATAAATCAATAGATTACCTTTGACATTCAGGTCCACAGATTACTCTTGTGCTCTTACAGACTGGAACTCATGAAATCTCTAAAACCTCAGGCCAAATCCTGAGTCATGGTAGCACCACCAGGCTCTGCTATTCCATGAAGTCTACCTGAGCAGCCAGCTCCTTCTGTCTTTGATAACTTTTCATGGAATATATCCACCAGATTGTCCCAATATTCTACAGGGCAGGAGACGGCGATAACCTCAACAATTAGAGGCTTTACAGAGCCTCAGAGGTGGAACTTCCCTTTCTTTATGGGTGAATATCTAAAATTTCTAATGGAATCTAGTTAAAAAGTCAGAATCTTGCCAAGTGCCTTATATGTCGTTGAAATCCAATAATTACTTGAGAATTTATTTGACAAATACCCATTTTCTAGCTTGTTCTTTCTCCCTGATTCAAGCAGAATTTTGGCGTTACCTGAAAAAATGAATAACTGGTTGACTTGACCCATCCCAGTCCACCCCAAGCCAACTTCACATCAATACACTGCCAAGAACATCTCTGGTGCAGAAGGTAGTTTAGCTAAGGCATAACAACGACTATGGTAGTTCTCCTCAAAAAGTATGCCCTCAAACCTCCTGCTTCATCCTGGTTCCGGATCCTTGACCAGTGTGTGTCATATTCCCTTGTCCTGAAAGCTGGAGTGTCTTGTTATACTGAAATGATATGAATGAATGTCGGAGGGCTCTGGAAATGCTTAAGGGGCAGTGATCAAATGCCACTGAGCCTCTGAGGGAGTGTGTCACCATAGCATAGAACATCCCCACATTCCAGCAAACAGTGTCCCAGGAGGGCAGGCCACTATATTTCTCTCACTTACTCAAAAACTGCAAATTCCCTCCAGGCAAATCCATTAGCCTCATGGAAACGCCCATCCTAATGGGCAGGTGGATCCGTGACCTCATCTTTTTTAGGATAGAATTCCTGCTCTATTTCTGCCTTCTGTTGAGTGATCATTCTTCATTTGAATACCTTTTTTCCATGATACTTTATAGTTCAAGATCTTCTGATGACCTGCTTCGTGTTGATTTTTCCTATTGATTCTGCTCACTAAAATCATTCTTGAAATATATATATATATATATATATACTTATAAAATATATATACTTAGCTCCTAATGTACATGGGCACATAGTTTATCTCTGGGGAAAAAAAACAGAATCTGGTCATAGTGGTTTCCTCTGCGAAGAAACACTGTATGGCTGGGGGAGGAAGGCTTGGGAGTCCAGTAGCCAAGATATCAGCTTCATAGTCTATATGAAGGTGCCTTTGTAGTTGTGCAGTTCTCTAGGAGACTTTTGGTGGTATGCCCTTCCAACCTGTACTTTTGTACACTGTAACTGACTTAGCTATTCAAATACTTGCATTAAAAATAACCAAAAATTCATTTGGGCTTTCAAACAGCAAATATCCATACAAAATTAGTATTGAGTTCTCTTTTTTAAATTAATTTTCTGCTTTTTCTTTGGAATCTTTGATTTTTCTGCCTATGGTCTCTTGATACTCTTGGCAGAAATCACTGTAGTTTAAACACTGGGCATGCATTGTTAGACTTGGAGAAGCCTCCCAAAGGGAGGCTTAGCAAAACACTTCAGGTGCCTCCTCTGTGCCTGCACTGTTCTGGAGGCCAGAAAGACAATGTCTAATAAACCAGAAACTGGCCTCAAGGAACTCACCATCTGGGAGAAGAAAGCGATGAACAGATATGGAGAAAAATGTTATAGAAAATACAATAAAGGAATTTTGAACAGGTAGGTTGATTTGTTGTATATGAGAGAACAAGAAGCAGAATGACATTTCTTTGACATAAATTATTTTCTTTCTAGAGATTCTTTTTATATCATTAAAACTTCAATTAGAATAACATAAAATAGATGAAGGAATAGCTTTGGAAGTGAGGGGAGCGAGGAAAACTTGCCCCTTTCCCGCCAGTGCCTCTGCTTTCTTTATCTATATGTTCTGCAGAACAGAGGAAGACTGGTGACTTGCCAAATGGGGCTGACCTTTGATTAATTGCATTAAAAAAGTCACGTGTGTGTAAGCCAAAAATAAATTACATTCGATCTTGAAAACCCAGATAAAGATGAGTCTGATGTAAAGATTCACGGTAATTACAGAATCAAACACAGCAAATACGACTGATCCAGTTTTTCCATTCTACCCATCCCTGAGTTTTTCCTTGGCCGTTTCCCCAATGCCGAGAAGGAACTTTGGGATGCTAAGAATGAGACTGTTGGGTTAGAGGCAGTGTCAGGTCTTCCCTCAGGGCCTTAAGGTATTTGGGTGCGTAAAAGCTTCTAGCTTCTTTCAGGTTAAAATAAAAGTCCAACCCTATTAATACCACCACAGAATCATATAATGTCAAAGCACAAAACCTAAACTTTTCTGTGCTTTTAATGCCATGTACAATAACTGACACTTACTAACATGATGCGTTTTCAAATTGTAATAATTTTCTAGTCTTAAAATGATTTTCTGCTCTTTAACAATAATGAGTAGCTAAAACAACAATAAAAAAATCTGCGGAATTCTTTCCTTGTATTCCTCCTGCCTTTCTACCCACCTTCTAACAAGTAGGCAGAATGCTTTTTTGTTTAGGATTAGTCATCAAAAGGTACATAATTTGTTTTCAGATCTGGTTCATCTTGCTTTTTAAACATAGATGTATGTGCTAGAGGCTATCCTAGTGGTCTGCTATGTGTTGTGTTTAGAGAATGGCCCTGGAAAGCAATGCTCGCATTCCCAAGAAAGACCATACTCAAATTAGAATCCCCTAACTTTGAATCTAACTCATCCCTTTTCTACACCTCTGGTGCCTATTACCTTAAAATGGAAGTATACTCGTGGATTTGTTATTGCTTCAACGTGTCTCTGATTCTTGGATTTTCCTTTATCAATTTCTTTTTCTAATTTGTTCTCTCTCATTCACCCCAAATGTTAACTTTATGCACAGAGGGGGAAAAAAGGACCCAAGAGTCAATTTGCCAGTACCTTCCACCATGACCATTCATTCTTGGAAGGTTTTTACAAAATCTTGTCCATTGCTTCTTGAAAATGACTATCAGCTTCTCTCCTTCTTTTCATTCTCATATCTAGAACTGCAGTTCAAGTGGCCACTCCTAGATTACTTTCACTAGTTTCCATCTACTCTTCCAAATCTTTCTTCTCCTTTCCAAATCCTTTCAACACCAATGCCAAATCCATCTTATAAAAAATTCATTACTTTTTCTAAGACAACTCTCTGTTTAGGAACCTACAATAATAGTGTGAAGATTGCTGTAGACAGTATGCAGAACTTGCTAACTGCTGCTTCAATATCCCTTTCTATTTCTTCTTTAAGAAAGAGAATTCTTATTTTGCTTCTAGTAATAATGTGTCCAGCACAAACACTAGCTTTTCCAGACATCCTTTCAGTTAGGAGTTGCCTTTTGCCACAGTTCTGGCCAGTCAGGAGACTGCAGAAATTTCTGAGAAAGCTTTTACATTCTTAATGCAGAAACCACCCACTCATCCTTTCCTGTCTTTCTTCTTTCTGCCTGGAATGTGGATCTGAGGATCTGAGGTGGTGCAGTCACAATGGAACTGTGAAGCAAGGTTAATGACAACGCCTCCCACGACGTGTGGTAGAGGAAGACAGAAGGTATCAGTGTGGAACTATCATACCCACTTGGTACTGGTTTTCTTGTTATCTGAGTAAGTGAACCCTTTAGTTGGTTAAGAAAATGATTCAGAGTTCTGTGGCTTGTCTCTAAACAAAAAGCAAATCAAAGAAGGAAATAGACATACAACCCCAGGAAGCTCAGAGAGTCTCAAAAAAGATGAACCCAAAGAGGCCCACACCAAGACAGCATAATTAAAATGCCAGTGGTTAACTACAATGAGAGAATATTAAAAATAGCAAAAGAAAATCAGTTAGTTACCTACAAGGGAGCATCATAAGACTGGCAGTTGATTTCTCAAAAGAAATTTTGCAGGATAGAAGGGCTTGGCATAAAATATTCAAAGTGATGAAAACCCATTATCTA
The DNA here is from genome assembly GCF_014176215.1 of Rousettus aegyptiacus. Taxonomy (NCBI): domain Eukaryota; kingdom Metazoa; phylum Chordata; class Mammalia; order Chiroptera; family Pteropodidae; genus Rousettus; species Rousettus aegyptiacus. The sequence goes on along the minus strand of NW_023416311.1, from coordinate 71,365,686 downwards.
CAACCAAGATTACTTTATCCAGAAAAGCTATCATTTAGAGTTGAAGGACAGATAAAGAGCTTCCCAGACAAGAAAAACTAAAGGAGTTCATCACCAAGCCAGTACTATAGGAAATGCTGGAGGGACTTCTTTAAGAAGGAGAAGAAAAATATGTATCAAAAACATGAATAAAGAATGGCAATAACTACATATCTATCAATAAGTACTTTAAATGAAAAAGAATTAAGTGCTCTAACCAAAATATAAAGTGAGTGAATGGATACGAAAACAAGACCCCTACATATGCTGCCTACAAGAGACTCATTTCATATTAAAAGACACATCAAACTAAAAGTAAGGGGATGGAAAAAGATATTGCCTTGATGGACCTAGAGGGTATTGTGATGAATGAAGTAAGTCAGATAGAGAAAGACAAATGCCACATGATTTCACATACATGTGGAATCTAAGGAACAAAATAAACAACAATAATAACAAAAACAGAAACAAACTCATAGATAGATCCAGAGAATATTTTGAGGGCTACTGGATAGGGGGAGGGGGTTTGCAGGGTACAGTGAAAAAGGGAAAAAAGATTAAGAAGTACAAATAGATAATTACAGAATAGTCATGGAGACCAAGTATAGCATAAAGAAAATAGCCAATAATATTGTAATAAATATGTAAGGGGGAAGAGGAGTACTAGATTTATTGAAGTGATTACTTTGTGAGTTATATAGATCTCTAATATCTATGCTGTACAACTGAAACTAATATATTGTATGACAACTATAATGGCAAAAAACTCATTGAATTGTGCTCTGTAAATATGAGCAACCAATTGTCTATTATAATTTCAATAAAGGCATTTAAAAAATGGGGGGGGGGGAAGCAAGTCAAATGTAAATTCCTCTCCCTGACTTTCAAAATCTTTTATAAGCAGGTCCAACTAATTCTCCTTCTTCCTAAAATCTTCTTAACCCCAGGCTTTCACTATTCTCTATATGATTTTTTGCCTTTGTTTAGACTGGTTGGACACTTAGGAATATTCTTTCCATTGGTCCATCCCATTTTTCTAGGCTGAACTTAAGTTCACCTTCTTCCTGGAAGCCTTTCCTCCCTAGTCTTATGCCCAATTATCATTGCTTTCTTTCAAATCCTATTGCATTATCCCATGGACCCCTGCATTAAATAGAGTATTTTCCCTGTATTTTACTCTGATCATTTCATGGTTAGATTTTGTTTTCCTACCCAGCACATAAGCATTTTTCAGCCTTGGACTCACACTCTTTTTCCCATTGCACTTTGCATGGTACCGATCGCCATGAAGATAACTTAATACAGAGCTATTGCTTGGTTAAGATTCTGTAACTGCACATTGCTATATCTACTTTTAAAACAGAGTTGTCTGAGGCTTTAAAAGCACATATGAATTTAGGTTGTATTTCCATCTAGTAAGTTAATATTACCATTAACTTACTGGTTGCCAGTTCAGAATCAGTATGAATTAATCTGCCACAGGAAGAAATTTACAGCAGCAAACATGATCATTGTGGGTTCTTTGTTGCTGTGAGCATTATGTTGGTTCGCATGTTGATAGAGCATTTGCTAGGAATGGAGATTAACCTCTCATTCCTTAAATCTGAGTTGTCAGGATCAAGAAGTTATGAGATTAAGATTGTTTGGTGTTCATTTATTCCTGTCTCAGAAGATAGCCAAGGGCCAGTTAAAAGGTTTGGCTTGGGCAAGGGGCCACAAATTTGCCGTCAAGCTCCTGCACTGACCTGGGGCAGGACGGCTGCAGTGGCAGCTTCAGCCCAAAAGCCTCCTTAGAGGGCAGCTTTCCTCCATGAAACACAAAGGAAAGAAGGATAGGGAAGAGGAGAAAATGCCACTGTTGAATAAAGCTCTGAGGGTTCAATTACTCTTCTATGAAATGGAAATAATCACAGGACTTATATCTTAGACAGTTTCATAGTTTTCCTTAACCACTTCAGCTGACGATCAAAAAAGACATCAGTGACAGAAGGGGATATCCAAATTCAGAAATGAAGATTATCGTAACTTCTCAATTTTCTATATTAATTTTTCTTCAGTGAGATGTTACTACATTCATATCCTCACTTTTTCCTCTCTGTCTCAAACATACACACACATACATGCACACACACTCACAAGTGTTGTTATATTCTTTGTGCGTATGAGTGTTATAGTAACAAATAGGGGTACGGTCACTATGGAAAACAGTATAGAGGCTCCTCAAGAAATTAAAAATAGAACTATCATATTTTCTAGTAATCCTACATCTGGGTATATATCCAGAGGAAACAAAACTATTATCTCAAAGAAATACTTGTACTCTCATGTTCATTGCAGCATTATTTCATAACAGCCAAGGCATGGAGACAACCTAAGTGTCTATCAATGGATGAATGGATAAAGAAAGTGTGATGTAAAAGAAATCCTGTTACTTGCAACAACATGGATGGACCTCGAGGACATTACGCAAATTAAATAAGCCACACAGAGAAAGACAAATCACTTATATGTGGTATCTAAAATAGTCAAACTCAGAGAAAAAAAGTAGAAGAGTGGTTAGCAGGAGCCAGGAATGGGGTAATAGGAAAAGGTCGATAAAAGGGTATAAACATTCAGTTAGAAGATGAATAAAGTCTGAGGATCTAATATATAAAATGGTGACTATAGTTAACACTGTATTGTATAAATGAAATATGCTAAGAGAGTAGAATTTGACTGTTCTCACCAAAAAATGGGGGCAGGGAGGAATAAGTGGGGGGTGATAGACGTGTTAACTAGATGGGGGAATATTTTCCCAATGTATATATGTATCAAAATATCATCTTGTACTCTTTAAATATCTTACAATTTTATTTGTTGTTTATATATCAGTAAAGCTGAAAAACATAAGGAATTCTCTTCAAAGGCATAGTTCTCCTGATAAACTATCAGCGCAAGTCTGCCTTATTGAATAATGATCCTTAGTCTAGAATTGCAATGACATCCGTATTTGGTGTTTAAATCTCAGTTTTAAAAAATTTAATTAGTAAAACAAAAAATGATGGGAAGCATAAAATAATTGTTTCTTTAGAATTTGGCGTGGGACAGACCTTGGAGCTGATGCCCACAGGAACCATTTATAAATGTGAGTTGCTTTGGAATCTCAGAGGTGAGTGAGTAAACCACCAGGTAGTCTTGAGGGTGAAGCAAAGAATGTCCAAGCTTATGGCCAACAACATTGAGACCTGTAGCCCTCGAAATCTTCCTTGAAGCCTCCAGGGCTCAGGAGTGACAGTCAGGTTGCCTCCACAGGTTGACCACTGATGAGTTTATTGCCCATCACCAAAAGCTTATGGGAGTGAGGAGAGAAGGGACTCTCCTGTAAAGATGTATAATATATAATACGTGTCCTCAGGGAGCTTGCCACTTAGTTGAGGAACTGAGTTAGAGATCATAGGATCACAAATTCTCTGAGTTGGAGGGGATCTAAAAAGTCTAAAATGGTAAGCCATATTATAAGTCTCTTAAGCATTCAGAGTCTTCGTTTCCACATTGATAGGGGCTGATAATGCCCCCATTAAATGAGAAAATGTATCTTGCGAAGTGTCTGTATGCAATCAGTATAGTTCAATCTGCTTTTAGTATTGTCATTATTACAAGTCAGCAAGTTGTGTTCAATAAATGAACAATAGGATATTGTTTCAGAATGAGGTGGTCAATGAGGTGAAAGGGAAAGAAGATGAGGGTATTCTAGAATTAAACCACTGAGGATAAGGCATGCCTTGTGCGGCGGCTTCTTGTTATAGTAGTTGGTCTGGGCTGTCCAATCAGGGAGGGTCTCCAATGTTTCATCAGCCTGTAGAAACTGGATTCAGGAAACATAGTGATGGCAACTGCCCTGAACAAGGAGCAGGCACCTGTCCATGGTCTGTGGCTACCCTGAGTGCTAATGGAGCTTACAAGCATGGAAGGAAAATATGGCTCTACAATAACGGTGCCCTGACCACTTATGTTTTCTGAAGTTACAAATCTCCCCATCCTCCAGCTCTCTTCCACAACTCCAAGTTTTATTTTCCTGGCAGCACGATCAGAAAATATTTTGGCCATTTATTTGTTCACTGTCTTGTCTCACGAGACCATGAGCTCCCTGAGACCAGGTACCTTGCCTATGCTATTCACCATTAGACACACCTAGAAGAATGCCCTGAACAGCAGCACATTAGAATCATCTGAGAGGCTTTAAACATATGATACCCTGAACCTACACCTAAAAAATGCAGTGCCTCCCCAGAACTAAATTACATCAGGATCTCTGGGGTAGGGCCCAGGCTTTAGTGCATTTTAAGAGCTCTGGAGGTGATTATCATGGCCATCTAAGGTAAATAACTGGTTTAGGGAGATGATCAGTAAAGCTCTGATGAATGTAAATGACAGAACCTATATGCTAAGGGACATGAGGTAGGAGAGGAGGGATTCTGATATAAGAAGCCCTGTGACTTGCAGTCACCCCTGCCTTCCTATCACCTACCCAGACTACTAGTGGTAGAGTGTGGTGGTGAGAAGATTCTCCTCTATGCCAAGGCTGAGTCGATGAAGCCCAGCTCATGGAAATGGCCATTTTGGGGTCCACATAATCCACGAAGGGAAGCATCCTGGACAGGTCACTATGTACTCTGGGGTGGTAGTGGGGTTCCACCAGTGCACTCTTCACATGCATATGGGTCTTAGACTGGAAACCCCTCCCCACCCTTTTTCCTCTTCCCAAGCTTCCACCCTACCCCAAGGTCCTGCCTACAACACTTGACAATGAGGAAGAGGATGTAAGAAGGTTTTTCTTCTTGCATGACTGTGATACTTCTGAAAGGTTGAACTGTGGGATTTTTTTTTTCTTTTCACTTCTCTCTTGGAAATCACCTCCATATGCTGATTGGACTGTAGGATAAGACTTCTTCTTTACATTGAGAAAGCATTCTCCACTATATTTAGGAGGCAAAGCTGTTTTTTCAGCTTCCTTAATAGCTTTCAATACCATTTTTCAAGTTTGGTTTTCTTTAAAAATATTTTTTTTCTAAAAATAAACAACTAAATGTAATATCTTCCCTTATACTTTGATTGATGGTTCACACCTTTTGGAATATCCAGCTCATATTTTTAGAAAGAAGCAGCTGGTTCTTTTGACATTTAATTCCAACAAAATGCCTCATTCAACTCCCCCTCTCTAAGATATGGTACACAGACTATTGGAAAATATCTGATGACACTAATGTCTACAATAAGTGTGGAGGAAAGGTAGAGTATACTTATAATATCCTGGAAGCTGAGCTAATGGCATTGAAATGACTGATCTTAAGAAAACTTGATTATGGCAGGAAAGAATCTAGCCATTGTTAATATCTGCTGCGCAAACCTTTGAAACTGGGCTGCGCAAAGAACTCTAATGTAAATCAATGGTATAAGTAACAACGATAGCTGTTGTTAACTGAAGACTCACCATATGTAAGGCCTTTACATGTATTATCTCTTTCAATCATTACTATTATTATTCCTATTTATAGATAAGGAATTTGAGGCACAATAAGCATAAATGATTTGTCTGGTAGTAGCAATATTCAGCCAGAGTTTGGCAAACTTTTACTGTAAAGGCTCAGAGAGTAAAAATTTTTGGCTTTGTGAGGCCTATAGTCTCTGTTGCAACTACTCGACCCTGCTGTTATAATGATAGCAGCCGCAGTTGCCATGTAAACAAATGGGAGTGGCTGCGTTTCAATAAAACTTTATTTACAAAAGCTGATAAAGAGCTGGATTTGGCCTTGAGGCTGTAGTTTGCTAACTTCTGCTCTCAGCCATGACACTGAGCTCTCTCTTGAGGCCTGTTGAAGGACTCTCTTTTATTTCAGTAAACTTCTTTCAAGATCTTTTACATATGAGCTATTGCAAATGCTCATTGAGACTACTTATACGATGGCCTACTGGGTAAATAACTGAGTTTTTAACGAATCACATTCCTTATGCTAGCAACACTCTAAATGTTACTATGGGAAAGGCCTTTTGAAAGAATGGGATTATAAACCACACAAGGATCCTTCAGAAGAAAGCTTCTAAGTGCATCTTAGCTCTCAGGAGTTTGTAAGTTGGCACAGTGAAGGAGTTAGGTTTTTGCTCCATCCGCTCTGTGCCAGGCCCTGTGCAGGGGCTCTTCATGTGCTCTTCCTTCTTCAGAGAGCCTTTATATCCCACTCCTTCCATGCAAGTTACGAGGTGGCACTCAAAAACACAGCACATCAACAATATCAAAGAGGTGAAGAAAATAGAGCATTATATGATTTAATCCTTATTTCTGTCCTTCAAGACAGATGCGATTATTTCATTTTATAACTGAGAACTAGAGACTCAGAAGGTAAGTAACTTGCCTGAATTTCATCCCAGCTATGCCCAGTTTCTTGGCTTGCACACTTTCTGGTTGGCCTTTATAGTGGACTCCGCACCTCACCTTGCTTCATAACTCAATCACTAAGTGAGTTTGGAAAGTCGGTTTAATTTGAAACTCTGTTTAGTTCTATTTTAGAAAAAGGAGAAGAAGAAACCTTAGTGTACCCTTGTTGCTTCATATAGTTGCTGTAATAATCAAACAAGGTAGAGTATGTGAAAAATCCTTGCAAAGGTGAAATGCGCCGCGCACGCACGGTGGTGGCATTTGCCAGGGAACTGGTCATAGTTGCGGTGAGGCAGGCCCTTTCACCTCCTCAGCACATTGCTGGCCACCGAAAGGGTTCCCCTGCACCCAGGGGACCCCAGCCACTGAATCATTCAGATTGCCCAAGTCTGGGAAGGAATTGACCCCTAAAAATCCCCTGAAGTCAGCCCAAAGCTCAGGAACTTGGAAAAGGTTAAAGAATAGTCATCAAAGTTCTAGTCACATAAATGACTCTTATAAACACACACATAAGTATCATCACCATCCTTCCCCACATACCCTTCCTCCCAAGAGACTCTCCTCCTACTTCAATTCCTCTTGTTTCAAAATGGGCTTTTTCTCCTTGGGATGAGAAATCCAGCCCTTTCTCCTTGACCTAACCTCTGCCCAGTTGTTTCAACAATGTGGTAATGAACATGGTACCAGCTTCATTTTACACCTGCAGCTCCAACTCATTGGTGAGAGGGCTTTCATGTGTCCTTGCCTTTAACCTGTGACCTTTCAAAATCCTTGGTTAAAAGTTAGAAACTAAAAAAAGTGGGATGGCTTGATTATATAAAGAAAAAAGTTCCCGTATATCAAAAATCACATAAAATTAAAAAGCAAATGGCAGATTGGAAAAATTTTGCAACATGTAACATAGGCATAGTATTATTCAATATCTAAGAGGTTCTATGAATCAATCACAGAAGTAACTACTTAAAGCGCAGAACTGGTCAAAAGCTACCAAATGGCAATGCACAAGAACAATTCTAAAGACAAATTTAAAAAAAATTTTTTTTTTTAGATAGTTTCAAGTAACACCAGACACCCGGTTCTCATGGAATCATCAGTAATGGAAATGCTTTGACAAAACATACAGGATTATATCTGGTACACTTAAGGCATGTACGTGTGTGTGCATGTGTGTGTGTGTGTGTGTGTGTGTGTGTGTGTGTGTAATCTCTATATATAAATCCACACCTGCCTGAGACATTTTAGATGACTGAAGAGAATGATACTGGAAACAATGATTGGACTGAATTTTAGATTTAAAACTTATGAAAACAGCATATAGAAAAATAACCAAGATTTCAACTCTGAGAATTTCAACAAAAAGAGAAAGACATATATACGGTTGACCCTTAATGGACTTGAACTGCAACTATCTACCTACATGTGAATTTTTTCAATAAATACAATAAATATATTTTCTCTTCCTTATGATTTTCTTCATAACATTTTTTACTCTAGCCTATTTTATTGTAAGAGTATAGTATATAACACTAGTAACATATAAAATATGTGTTGATCAACTGTTTATGTCAGCGATAAGGTTGCCAGTCATGAGTAGGCTATTGGTAGTTAAGTTTTGGGGAAGTTAAAAGTTATACATGGGTTTTCAAATGCATGGGGAAGGGGGCTGTCGGCACCTCTAGTCTCCACATTGTTTAAGGGTCAACTGAATATGTATTTAGGGAGGAAGATGGAAGCCACCTCACAAATTCTATTTTGCAGCAAATGTCTGGAATGAAGTATACAAGACCTGAGGTTCATCTAAGGCGAAATCACATAGGAGAAAATCCATTCATGAAACTAAATCATCCTAATGCAAATGACATTTCATGAATCAGGACCAAAACCAAAGTGTGAAAGACATTTTCCAAATCAGTGTAAACGCATGCAGAAATAGCTGGATCTAAATTAAATAAGAATTGTGTGACAAATAGATGAGGTGGTAAGGAAAAGCCAATTAAGATACTGACGGGCTTGTTCTAAGAGTCTAAATGCTACTAGGCTGGATCTAGAAGATTCTGGATATAGAATATTTCCTTGGAACGGTTAGCAAAAGAAAGAGTTCTTTTAAATGCTTTCCCGTAGCATATTTTCTGTTCCTTGGAGCTTTTTGACTTAGAGTGGTTGGGAATGTCTTGGTTTTGTTTTGGTCTCTCTTTCTCTGTGTTTCTGTCTCTCTCCTCCCCTCACTCCCATTCCTATCACATTACTAGCAATAGGCTGATTCTGTTCGATTATTAACCTTCTCTGGCTTCTTCGTGAAAAGGAGACATTTGATAATATTATTTAATGAGGCATTTGGGAAATGGCCTCTTCAAGTTTTCATCTTCATTTATACTGATTGAAGTAATGGTGAGGCTCACTTAAGATGGAACTAATTTGAATAAGTGAATAATGGAGCGAATAACAAAATACCTTTCTATTGAGGGTCTCACCTGGTAAGAGGTAACTCAATTGGATCTACTTGGTAATAATAAAATATGAAATAACTCAATCCAGAGTTTAGGGAATTGCCTGTCATTTCTAAAAACCTTTGGTTTTCAGAGTGAACTGCTATTCTGTAGAGAGTAATGGGAAATTCGATGTGAGTGGAGAATGTTCCTGCCTAAGAACTCCTGAGGGAGAATCAAGCAAGGCACATTTTAAAAGTCTCTCCTAGTTTATCTTATTTGAGAAGAGAAAAGCCCTGGGCCAATTCTTATGAATTTCATGTGAAGAAAGAATATGTGGGATAGGCAAGGATGGAATGGGCACCATATGTGGGTACCCTAAAACTGAGAGGTGACTCACTTCTCAGCTATCTAGGCTGCTGGCAAATGACAGACACAATATAAAGCCCACACGGTGTTGTGTTTAGCAGAAGAACAAGAAGAAAGTCATGAAAGCAGTTGAGAAAAACTGGCTATCGATCAAGATGGATTAAAAGATAAAATGAGTTGGCACTAGAATTAGATTAAGTGACTTACTCAACACAACTTTTTTTAATGACCTTTAAGTAATATAAATTCATTACCTTTGTAAAATTTAATGCTAAACTATTTTTAAAAGAAATGAAAATAATACCACCACCATCAAGAATAATTAACATTTTGCTTTGCTTCCTTCAAGTGTTTTACTTGCATAAATATGTTTTCTTTTACAACTCTATTTACTATACATCTATATGCAATATACAAATAACACTGCAGCATACAACTTTATACATAAATCTTGGTTGAATCTCTGTCATTTCCTTAGATTAGATTCTCTAGAAACAGAATTACTGAATCAAAGGATATGGATTTTTCAGGCCTCAATACATATTGCTATTCAAGAAAGGTCACCCTAATTTATACTTAAATTACTCAATTCTTTAAATGTATTTTTTACTTTCTATGGATCCTTTCATTTTCCACCTGAAATTAAATAAGTTTCTAAACTTGATCCAATATTTTTATAGTAGGAGTAAAAAACAATTCCAAGTTTATTGAAAGAATTATTATGTGATACTTGTAGTAATAACTTACACTAAGATAACTCTCAACTTTTTCAAAAACTTTTACACCAATTATTACATTTAATCCCCACAAAAACTCCATGAGATGAAGAGAATTAATTGTGGAATGTTTTGAGTATAGGAGAGGTTTTCAGATATCATCTTGCTGAGATTTTATTAATGTTTCTATCTGACAGAGGCACAGGGGAGATATGAGAGTTTTAAAGTTCTAGAACTTAAGTATCTGGAATCTCAGTTCATATATAACCTTCCCACTGGGTGATCTTGACTCGATACTGGTCCCTTTGTGTCATTCCCAGTTTCCTCTTCTCCCTGCATTGTTTTATCAATCTATTGAGAAGTACACAATTCAATCTCTCTCTATCATGGAGATTTGCAAATAACTGAGAATCTAGACTCAAACTCATAAGCAGAGACAGAGCAATCTTGACACAAGCATTTTATCTGTGATAAGTATGATGACTCAGAAAAGAACCCCCAAGAACACATGGATGACAATAAGGCAATGATGTTGAGAGTATTAGATCTGAACTTGTGGTGAACTTGATATACTGAAGCAGTCAAGGGAAACTTAGTAAGAACAAGTCTAGGGCTCCGGGCTCAATGTGTTTTACTACCAGACTATTCGGACTATGAGGACAGGCATATGATGAGACACAGGGGGGATTTTTTTTTACTGAATAATTCTCACCTGCTCATGTGACTTAGGTAGTATAGGTGAGTTCTGTCAACAGAGAGGAGAAATCCTCAAAAACAAACAAACAAACAAACAAAACCTGTCAAGGCTCCTTCCACCCCAAAGATTTGGAGATTCCTTGCAGATTATCATCTGGTTAATGCACTGTGGGATTACAGTATATTGCCTAGAAATTGAAATAGCACTGCTGATGTTTAATGGTCAACCAATGGTCCAGCATAGCCTCTGGTTAAGTGTTGCCTTGTTTTCTCCCACGGGTCAAATTTATTTTATTTAGAAATATCTCAGTAGCATTTCCATTTATTTTTACATGTGTAATTTTAAATTCAGATAAACCATTTTTAAAATTCCTGACATTTAAGAAAATCTGGCACTATATTGCCACTACTGAAGCCAAGTGTCACATGTGTAGAAAGTTGCATGGTTTAGCATGTTGAGGGTGCCAAATTTTTCTTAAAATTAACATTCGTGCCATATGTTGGTACCCCAAACTCAATACTCCTTTGGCTGATGAAAATGCAAAAGGAAAACATTCTCAGATTGAGTCTGTTCTCTCTCTTCGTAGACAGTGTTTCATTTAGGCGTTAGCAGTGATCTTCCTTTGGGAGTGAAAATGAGCACCTGCTCTCTCATTTCTGGTGAGAGGTCAAGCATTCAAATCAAAGAGGCTTTATTTAAAGTATTGCTTATCTTCTAAGTAACTATAGAAGAACCTCTATTTCCAGTGCTGTGTACATGGACTTAAGATATGTGTGTCTGTTTTGATGGTTTAGAGCTGTGCTGTCCAATTTAGTACTCACTAGCTTCACGTGGGTTTTGAGCACAAGAAATATGGCTGATCTGAATTGAGACATGCCGTACATGTAAAAAGCACACCGGATTTTACTAATTTGGTTTTTTTAAAAAGCAAAATACCTCATCAATAATTATTCTATTGAGTACATGTTTAAATAACATTTTTGATTTATTGGGTTAAATAAAATAGATTATTCAAATTCATTTCACCTGTTTCTTCTTACTTTTTTAATATAGTTACCAGAATTAAATTAAAATTACATTTGTGGCTTGCATTATATTATGTTTCTATTGAACAATGCTGATTTAGAGATTACATTTTTGATGAAGGATTCCATCAATTTATTATATATCCAGGCCAAGGGGCTAGAGAGGACTGGGAGAGGTTATCTACCCGACCCTCTCTTTCGAGTAAGGCTGGACACCAAATAAACCATCCCACAGTAAATCTTATTTTTAAAGATTTGTAGAAAAATAAAATTTCTGTGGCTTGGTCTAATACAGGTAGTACAGAATCTTACATGCACTTGTACAATAATTTTAAACAAAGTACTAGGAGTTATTCTTGAACTCTCTCTCCCTCTCTATCAACCTTTATGGCCAATTCAAAACCAACTCATACTTTCTAAACCCTGCTCAGATCTCCACATTTATCCTGACCAAGATCTCCACAACCAACTCTCTGGTCCAAGCAACCACGATCTCACCTGAGCTGCTACATTTGTCTCATAAGCAGTCTTCCACATCACTCATATTGCACTCCTGTAATTCTTTCTCCAAAAAGCAGCTGTAGTAAACTTCTCAAAATATAACCATGTCATTCTCCTGTTTGAATGATTCCAGTAGCTTCCCACTGATTTCAGGATGAAGTTCTGTATTCGAACATGGCCCACAAGCCCAGCATGGTCTGACTCTCATCCATTTCTCCAGCTGCATCTTGCCCACGTGCCCCAAGCTCTCTGCATTTTACTCATATTGGCTTCTCTCGGTTCCTCATGCATACGATGCTCTCTCTCCTGTCAGAATGTCCAGACATGCCATTCTCATTGCCTAGAATACTATTGCCCTCCCTCTGCCTCTTTTTCCTGGTCGATACATATTTATTCAGATTTCAGTTCAAATGGCCCTTCCTCAGCACCTTCTGACCAGGGTGGGTATACCAATTTTGATAGTCAGCATATATGTAGTGCTCATTTTAAATTTATTTGCATGATTATTTACTCCCTTTGTAGACTGTTTGCTCCATGATGGCAGGGAGCCTATTGGTTCGCATTCACTATCATCTTTCAGTACAGTGCTTAGTACACAATAGGCCCTCAATTAACAGGTAGGACAAAGGAAAAAAGGCAAGGTGGGTTGTGCAAACAAGAATCCTGCCTCTTCTTCATTTACTACTCTTGAATGGAGAAGAAACACCCCTCATCACCATCTCATTAGTGTACTCCTGGACAAAGCACCTGAGTACACCAGTATATGGACTGGCAAGTTTTATGAATTCTATTTCCATTGTCTATCCAGAATCCAACCATTTCTAACCACCTCTACTGCCCCTACCCTGATCCAAGCCACAACAAACCTCTTGCCAGAACTTGGGCTTTTACTCTGAAATAGATGGAAAATAATTCCTTACTTCCACTCTTGGCTCCTTTTAGCTTACTTAACATAATAATCAAACCGATTCTATTAAAATGTAAGTCAGAGCTTATCATTCTCCTGCCTAAAACCCTCCGGAGACCTTCTATTTTCGTAAATGCCAAAGTCCATCCAGTGGCCTATAGGGCTTTCCATGATATAGCTACCCCCCTGACCTCATATCCTACCACACTCTCCCTTGCTTACTCCACTCCAACCCCTCTGGCCTCTGGTAGTTTCCTGAACACACCAGGCATTGGTCCCTCCTCAGGGCCCTTACACCTACTGCTCTTTCTGCTTAGATTGCCATTCCCCCCAGATATCTGCGTGGCTCTCTCTTTTACTCCCTTTAAGTTTTTTCTCAATATCACCTTTTCAACCAGGCCACCCTGATCCCGCCTCCCACCTAGCACTCCTTATTCTTTTTTCCTGCTTTATTTTTCTTCATATCTTTTTATATATTATACTAGTCATTTATTTTATTCATCATCCATTTACCACTACTAGAAAGCTCCATGAGCACAGGGATGTTTATCTTTTGTTCTCTGATATATTCCCAGTGCCTAAAACAGTGTCTTCCAGGAGGTGGTTGATTGATAAATGTTTGTTGAAGGCAAAGCTAAGTCTCAGCTTGTGCACCTGAAAAACAGGTGAGCACAAAATCAGCCATCTAGAGTGAACATGCAGAACTGGCCTGTGTTGTCCAGGGAGTACACTCGGCTCCGTTTTGGAGCTAGTTCAGGAGACACTAGCTCCCTAAGCCCTGATCAGCTGCTCAAGCTCCCAGCTCAGTTTTGGTAATTGTGAGGCCCAAAGAAGCAGTCTAGTTCCAGAGAGCATCTAAATGGCTCCTCCCAACATTCTCTCTCTAACCCCTCCTCCACCCCCAGCACACACAGATACACCATACAACCCTCTCCCTTTCCAAGGACGCAACTCAGGCTATTTCTAAAACTGAGATTCTGATCCCAAACAGTAGCCAACACATAGTGCATCTGCATGTGCACAGGAAAAGACAAGAGACCTCTGAGCAATTTCCTGGACCTATATTTTTCCATTCCAGTAAATGAGGCCTTCTTTAGCTCAGGAATCTCTCTCTGAACCAAGCCAATGCCTTCATGGTGCATGCCATTTGTTACTGCCTGGGCTTTTTCTTTGTTCCTTTATTTTCTATTTTAAGTGTTGAGCGCCTGGGTCCCTTCCGTCAAAAGTTTTTGACAATTAGCTTTACCAGGTGTTGACTACTAGTTAGAGCACATATGACACTAATGGAGAGTTCCTTTCCTAAATAGAAATTTTATTTAACAATACATAATACTTAAATTTCACTCTCCGCCTTCAAAGAGTTTTGCAAACTTTACACTCCATTAAGCTGAGCAGCGCTTAAGTTCATGCCTGACGGCTGGGACCCCAGCAAGGTTAAACGTAAGCCTAAGGCTCTGGCTAGCTGTGTTTTAGACAAAGTACCTTGTCTTTTTTAAGGGATAAGGAAAATACAACCAATAAAAAAAAAAAACGTAGTTCTTATCAACCGTCTTCATCAGTAAATTAGTTCTGCGTTATTTCCGTGCGCTTTTTAAAGTCATATTGTGACTTGCTTTCTTAGCTGCACTGGCTCCCTGCTGTCTCTGGACACCATGTTCCATTTTCCTTCTCCCTTCTCCCCTGTCCCTACTCCCCCTCCTCTTCCTTGACTTTATCCTCTCCCAGTATGTGGGGTACTCCATCTGTCAAGGGAAACCCATCATACCACCCGTCTGACAGGAACCCTTATCCCTCTGGCGCCCACTTTCAGGTGATAAGTATATTATTGTTAATGGATGGGGAAGGCTTAAGGTCAAGTTCCTACGGGTGGTAAAAACCATAGAATAACTTGGTGTGTCTTTGTGGCTTATCAATTTTTTGTAGTGGTGAGTAATTTAAAACATTTAAATGCAAACAAATATGGATATGTTATGAAGCAGAATGCAGAAAACCAGGACAGGTTAAAGTCTGAAATCTCACCTGTGAAAGATCACTTAGGATTTCTTTTCCATATTTTTCCTTCCAGTTAGAGGTACTTAGATTAGAAGAGTCTGAGAAGAGCTGACATCATAGCATTTCCTCTGGGATTCAGGGAGATGAAATATTGGGATTGATTTTCTAAGGGCTGGTGGAATCAATCTTGTTATTTTATTGGTCTTTCTAGTAAGAAAACTCAAAACTGTATTGAAAGACTTAAAACTGTCTGGAAGTCTCGAGACTATCTTGAAAGTAATGGAGGGAATATGGACCATCCTTTCCCTTATCCTTGAATATCCACAAGGCAACAGCATTACTAAATTAGGACAGAATGGCCCTTTTCTCATTATTCAGCAAATAGAAGCAATAAGCAAGAAAACCTACTACAGTTGAGACTATGATTTAAAAGAAAAATCTGGCATGTATTCAAAGATAAAACTTCTATTACACAATGATTTCACACTGAATGTGTTGAGGACGTTTAAAGAGAATAGAAATGGGTAAAATGGAATAAAGGCTGAGCCACAATTACTTAGGTTTGGCTTCACCTGTCCACACCCAGATGTACATGCATGTGCACCTCCTTTAGCCTCAAGGACACATTAGCCCAGCATAGCATTATGGAAAGAAGCATGTTCTGCACCATGTACAGAACATGCTTACAGAATGCATCCACTATAGGAGAGCAAAGAACTCGGGAGATGAAGTCAGAAAACCTGGCTTTGAATCCCAGCTCCACCACATACTAACTTTCCTAAGCATCCGTTTTCTCAGGCATAATAACACTTTATTTGACTATATTTCTAGCTCTTATTCTGGGCACATGGTTGGATTGCATTTCCCTACTCCCTTTATATTAGACATGCCCATGAGATTAGCTTTGGCCAACAAAATGTGGGTGCAAGTGACAAATGTCATTTCTTTGTGAAATCTTTGAGTAGTCATGATTCCACATAATTTTCCTTCCCTCTGACATAGCAAGCTGAAACATTCCCAATAATAGTTATTCTGTCTTCCTGGGGCCTAAAGTTAAGATGACCTGGGACAAAGTTACAGTTAATACATGTAATGGATATGTGGTGGGAGTCAGGTATAAATCTTTGTTTTCTTTCTGTTTTCTTTTCTTAATTTTTTAAGCCATGGCGATTTGGAGGTTGTTTGTTATTAAAGCATATCCAGACAAATGCACTATTTCTCAAGAAAGATTAAAATGAGATATCTGGTCTAAGGTCAATATGCATGGCCCATAGCAAGAGCTAAATAAATCTTAGTTCTTTTCTCCCTCACCAAATTTCTCTGCTTTGTAATCCTTCCCAACACTTCCTTATCAGCCCTGAGCTATGCTACTCTTCAAAGTTTTTTCAATCACAGAAAAATGAAAATGAACTTTAAGACCTTTGAAAGTATTCCCTAATACCTTTTTTAAAAAAGTGAAAGAGTCTCTGAGTACAGCAGAGTTGGGAATTCCCATGATGGGAAGAGAACCTACTATCTGAAATCAACGAAAGAGAAAGGAGCTAAGAGTCTTATCAAAGAAATCAGCCAGAAAGCAAAACCAATGAACTCTGAAAATTTCTAACCACAGAGTACAGTCCGCCTCACAGCTCTGGGCTGCTGTCACAGAGCTGGGTTCAGGGCGCAGATACCTCATGGGGATCCAGTTCCGATTCTCTTTTAGCAAGTTATCTGTCCTGGAGGGAGGTGGAGTTCTTGGTCTACTTAGTGCTATCTTTCTTTTCAGTGAAAATGATGAAGATGGTCGGACCTCAACATTTTAGCTTTTTTCTTAAAAGGCCTTGCCCTTCCTCCACTTGATTCAGGCTGTAGCTTCATGAGTTTGAGATGGGAGACAACAGGCCCCTGCTGCTGCTTTGGGTAAATCCTTAGATATTATCACTTAACAACTCATTCAATTAGGCCATCAATCTAATACCTTTTTAGGGCGTTTATGTTTACTTTGGAGAGAAAAAGTTCCTACCTAAAATTGCTCTAGAAAGCCATGTTTTGAATTTTACTCAAAGGGTAAATCCTAATTGATCGATTTAGAAGAGGTTCATTAGAGATGTGGGTCTCCAAATTGTTGAAAATTTTGAGAAGAGGGGAAGGAAAGAGGATTGGAATACAGATGACACAGAACTGCATAAGGCCTCCACCTTTGAAATCACTTCAGCTGTGACAAGTTACTTAATCCCTGAGTCTCGATTCCCTCATATGGAAAATGGCAATAAAAAAAATAACCCACCTCACAAGGTTATTATGAGATTTCATAAAATAAGAAATATAAAGTCCCTAATACCAAAAAAAAAAAAAAAAAGTCACTCAACAAATAGTAAGTATACTAGTATTTGGGCTTCCTAACAATCCTGGTAAGAAGACAGTCTCATGGTTATGAGGAGGAAAGAGGGAGACCTAAGATAAGATTAGGGCTGGGAGCTAGAACAGTAATAAGGCAAATCAATAATTCTCATTCCAAGTTCCTTGCACATTAGTGTCTATAGCACCAGCACAGTCTCACCCACAGGGGACAGTCAAGGAACAGTAGCTACTAGGATTATTACTGGTTGGTCTTAAAAAAAGCAGCAGATTATGAGAAGCTGATTGTCTCCTCATGAACCCATCTGCCTGGGACCTTTGTTAAAACAACTATGTCAGCCAGCAGTGAAACTAAAGGTAAGCTCATCTTTTAAAGTATGTTCTGCTACCTTGAACAACACACTTTGCAAACACTGAAGAAAAAAATAACAGTTTCCATCAGGTTCAAAGGTTGTTTATGTAATAAAGCTAAAAAAATTATCCATGAGATGATCTGGAAGTGAAATTTTAAGCTAGACAAACACTGAGCCTTTATGAAAGGTCATTCTAACTTCCTTTGACCCTCTTATAACTGTAGTCCTCAGCATTTTGGTTTGTGGCAAGAAAGCATTGCTTCTCTTTGCCTGTCTAATGATCTACTGGCCTTATTTCCACTTATAGTTTTTAATGAGTAAAACTTGTACTAGACATCAGTTCCAAGCCCAGATTCTTTCTGCCTGATCCCTTAAATGCATATCTTGATGAATCCAGCATAGACCTATATCCAGCTGATAGACCTAAAAAGTCTGCTGAACCAGAAGATAATAGAAACAACATCATCTCTCTAGCTTGAGCTCACTGAAGCAAATACTCCCACATGTAGCATCTGCATTGAAGCAGCTGCTTGCCTGCCCACCTGTCATTAAGGAAATGTAGAGGAGGATTACATATTTAGAATTGCCTTTTATTTCTATTTCACGTTTTCACTTATTCACTAATTGATTCCAAGAAAGTCTATCAAGTCCTGACTATGTGTCAAAAACAGTGGCAAGTGGTGCATAACACAACAATATTTGTTGAATGTTTCTTACGTGATAAGAATGTGTTAAAGAGATCACATGCATTGGTTCATGTGATTGTCTCTGCATCCCATGAGGTAGGTACTATTCTCTCCCCCATTTGGCCAATGAGGAAACTAGGACAAATAGGTTAAACAAATTGCACAAGGTCACACAGATAATAAAGGAAGGAACTAGAAGGTTGTGTGAGTAGTTTTTTTTTTTTTTTCTGAGATAGTTGTTAAATGAAGGAAGAAATTAAAAATAATGATGAATACTTCCAGATTAGATTTCCATCAAATGTACAAACTTACTATAGGTAGCAGTTTAAAAATGGAAAAGCTCATTGCCACCAAGAGACCTAGGTTTTTTAATGTACCTACCATCCATTTATTAGTGAACCCCAGCTTTGATCTACTGTAGTGCTTCTGGCTTCACAGCATAAGGACTCGCTTTGTAAAATGTAAAAAAAAAAAAAAAAAAATCTATTTTGCAAATCCCTAGTTAGAAAAACATATAAAATAACCAAAAGCTATTTTGAATTCAGTAACATCTTTAATTTACATTTTATTAATTATTACACTATAACCAGATTGAAAAAGCAGAGGTTCGTATACTTTCAAAACACTATTTAGTCAGTATGCAAACATTAGGCACTTGATATCTAAATACAGACTCCTTGACTCCTTGCGTTAACTCCACAGACCCCTGGAGAGCCACAGGGCTGTATGACTTCAAGGGAATTGCTTATCTTCTCCGGATTTCAGTTTCCTCATCTCTAAAGTGGGCTTGGATAATAAGAGCTTTTCCAGAGGACCTCAAAGAGAATTAATGTGAGACCAGTAAGAATTTAGAGGGAGGGAGAGGGTGATAGTGGGAGGAGGTCTGCTATCTACAGCTGCGATGCTTGAAGTTACAGGAACCCACAAGCTGCTTAGTGCAGATACATTCCTTGCTGTGCTGCACTGAGGATGAAGTTGGAGAAATGGGCATGTGCACATCATGGTGATGGAGGATTTTTGGTTTGAAGCTGCAACTCATATTTATGGAATGGCTGCCATGGAGAGGAGGTTATACAATGGCCCTAATATTAATATTTAATGATATTTTGATCCAAATTTACTTTAAGGCATATTTATCATGCAAGTTGAAACTTGCTATTTAACATAACTGGCTCAGCTCCTTGCATAAGTCACGATCTTGTAATTTTATAGCCTTCATTTGTCACATTTTCAGGATATAATTGCCTCCAAGGGGTGGACTCTCAGAAATTTCCTGCAATGATATTGGCTTGGGGGCAGCAGAAAACACCCCAGTCTGTCTTTTTGGGTTGTTGGATTGGAAAAATAAGCCATTTCATCACCTCAGGACTCCCAGTTCATGGTGTTGATAAGTACACAGTTTGATAACTCACATGCCTCTCACCCAAAACTCACTCCCTAGGAAAGCTCCAGGGCCCCTGAGCGTTCAGATTAATAATTAAAAATGCTAACATTTATTGACTATTACTATGAGGCAGGCACTATGCTAAGCAATTATATGAATTATCACTCTTAACCCTCTCAACAAACCCTGTGAGGGTATTGCTATTTTATATGTGTCATGCAGATGAAGAACTGAGGTCACACGGCTGGCAGGCAAGGGGGTTGGGACTTGACCTCAAGCAGCTGCCGATAGGACAGGACGTGGATTGTAATGTCTCCTCTATACTGTCTTGCTACTTTCCCACACCAGGCTTTCTTGGCTGCCTTCTCGCCCTAGTTGACAAATCATATTTTATATGTTGTCAAGAGGATGAGACCCAATAAATGGATAGGCAACTTAGTGACAAAGAACAAAGCCTTTAATGACATGCTGGCAGGGAAAATACAAGAGGAATGTAGATAGGTGTGAGATGATCATCCTTAACTAACTTCTCAGAGCGTGAGACTTAGTTTCATAAGCATCATTAGAAATCAACAGTCTAACTCCTGCATTTTACAGATGAGGAAATAGAGGCTCAGGCAGTCGCCCACCATCACATAGCTGGGGTAGAACTCAAAACTCCCCTTGCTCTCGATTTTTCCTCTCTCTCAGTAATTATTTTTGATTGAGTACAAAAGGATATGCAGTGAAAAATTTCCACTATACCTCTGTCCCCTACCCCAGCCATCCATCCCCCGCCCACAGGCAAGTGCTATTAGCAGATCTATTATATCTTTTAGAGATAGTCTATGCATATCAAAAAAATGCTTTTTTCCTTTTCTTTCCTTTTTTTTTTTTCACAAAAATGAGAGCATTCTATAAACTAGCAGAATCTTGCTTCTTTAACTTAACTGTCCAGGTTGGAGATTGCTCCATTATCAGAACATACAGAGCTGCCTCATTCTTTTTATTTTTTTTCCAACTTTTTAACAGCTTTATTGCAGTTAACTTACATGATATAAAAATCACGCATTTTTAAGTGTCAGCGTGATGAGTTTTAGAAAATGTATACAGTTGCTCAGTCATTACCAAAATCCGGTTTTGAAAAAATTTTATCACCCCTGGAAAGTTCCCTTATGCTCATCTGCAGTCACTCACAGCTTCCACCTCTGGCCCCAGGCAACCGCTAATCTACTTTCTGTCTTCACAGTTTTATGCTCTTCGAAATTACATATAAATGAAATCATTCGATATTTATCATATATCTGGCTCTTCAAATACTTTTTGTGTCTGGCTTATTTCACTTAGCATGATGTTTTTGAGATTTACCCACAACGTTGCTTATAATAGCAGTTGCTTTTTATTGCTGGGTAGTATTCCATTGTACAGATATATCACCTTTTGTTTATCCACTAACCAAGTGATGGATCTTTGAATTGTTTCCAGTTTGAGGCTATTATGAACAAGGACTCTGTGAACATTTGTGTACAAGTCTTTAAGTGGACACTTGATTTAATTTTGGGAAGTTAGTTACCCAGAAGTAGAATTGCCATGTCGCCTGATAAATATGTATTTAATTATTTAAGAAACTGCGGACTGTTTCTGAAATGGCAGTACCCCTTTCACATTCCCACCAGCAAAGCAGTAGAGTTCTAGTTTCTTACATCCTCATCGATATTTGGTATTTTCAGTCTTTTTGTTTTTAGACATTTTACTGGATGTGTGGTAGTATCTCATCATGGTTTTGGTTTGCATTTTCCTTATCTATTGATATTGCATATCTTTTCATGTGCTTATTTGCCATTTGTGTATCTTTTTTGGTTAAGTATCTAATGAAAATTCTGCCCAGTTTTTAATTGTTTTTTTTTGTCTTATTATTGAGCTAAGAGTTCTTTATATATCTGGAAACAAGTCCTTTATCAGATCTGTTTTGCAAATATTTTCTCCTAGTTTATGGATTGTGTTTTCATTTTTATAATGGTGATTTTTTTTGAAGAGCAAAATTTTTAACTTAATGAAATCCAAACTATCATTTTCCAATTTTCAAATGAAAATCCAAATTTTCATTTGTTTATGTATTTGTATCATAACTAGAAATTGTCGACTAACCCAAGGTTACAAAGATTTTCTCCTGTTTTCTTTTAGAAATATTATTATTCTAACTCTTACATTTAGGTCTATGATCTACTCAAAGTTAATTAATGTGTAGGGGGTAAAGTAGAGCTTAAGTTCATTTTTCCTTTTCTATGAATATATATATATATTCACTTGTTCCAGTGAGATTTGTTTCTAAGACTATCATTTTTTTATTTCATTACCTTCATACATTTGTCAAAATCAGTTGCACATATACCTAGAGTCCATTCCTGGACTCTATTTTATTCCTTCAATATTTTTAGAGCTACGTGATACCCCATTGTATAGATGTACTTTACATAATTTAACCAATCCCTTATCAATGGACAATTGTGCTATTTCTAATCAATTTTTTTCTTTTTCATGTAATGCTATGGCATTACCTTGTAGGTATATTTTTTTGCATCTTATATTTGTGGGATAAATTCCAAAAGGAGTCAATTTTACATATGGATAGATATTCACAAATTTCTCTGTGAAAACTTTACTAATTCACTATTTCACTGGCCATGTATGACAGTATTCTCCAGATCCCCAGAAACAAATATTCTAATAAATGTTTCAGCAAGTCAGTAAAAAATAGTACCTCATAATTTTAATGTTAATTTTCTTATAAAGTAGGATGAGTGTCATTATTTTTTTATACATTTAAGACCCAACTAAATTTCATTTTATGTGAAATGTGTGTTTCAAGTCATTTGTCCATTTTCAGGTCATATTAAGTTCTTCGTGTTACACTTTACAAATGTTTCTTCCAATTTTTTGTTTGTCTTCTGACCTTGTTTATTGAGTTATGGCCCTGTAGAAACTTTTTACTTTAATGTAATAAAATGTATAATAAGTGCTAAGTTTTCTGGGTACAACTAGAAACATTTCCTCTCTGAGATTCAAAAAAGATAAATCTCCCATTTTTTTTTTTTTTAGTATTTTTACGTTGTTTATTTTTAATGCTTTAAAATTTTGAACTGTAATTTATTTTAAGAAATGAAGTAGTATATAAGTTTATTTCCACCCCCCCCAATAGCTACCAAGCTGTCCCAACATCATTAATTACATAATCCAACTTGCCCCCTCTGCAGTGCTATTTTTATCATATTGTAAATTTCCGTATGCATTTGGGTTCATTGATTTGCCAGCTTTTTGCATCAATGAGCACACTCAAACCTCTATTCTCTGAATCCAAATGCATTACTTACATTCTCAAAATGATACACAGTAAGTGAATGAAGCATTTTATTAATTGCTTATAATTGTTAATTGCTTTTAATAACCTTAAATCTTCTCTCCCCTTCTAACCCACTGCCATTAGCTAACAAAATTCAAACTCTTTTTAACAACGTTAAGAAAAATATAAGTAGGAGAGTAAATCTGTTTGAAATATAGGGGACTGAGAATCAGTTACTATATTCTTGAGTCAAACATATAATTTAGTGTTAATCCACGGTTTCCTTCCATAAGTGCCAATAATTTTGGATAGGCTGTGTGTGTGTGTGTGTGTGTGTGTGTGTGTGTGTGTTTATACATACATGTGCAAGGCAGATATACTATGTACAGAAGAAAGAGCACTTTATTAAGTAAACCAACTCCTCTTCCCCCCAAAATCCATATTGGTTGAAGAGCAAATAAATTTGGCGCTTTATGTCCTGATTCTTCTGGGATAGGGTTTGCTCATGGGAAGGATTTGTTCCCTCCCAACTGCAGGTATTACATACGCGATGCTAAAATTCCCCTCCTAGGAGGCTCAGAAGGAGCACCAAGGAGACAAGGCACGCCACAATAAAGAGCGGGATGCCTGAGCACTTAGAGCTTGTGAAGACACATGCCAAGTGGGACTGTCTTCTTCAAAATGAGGTCGTATTGGGCTGCACTTTCTTTTCCAAAAACTGGGCTCTCCACTCCTTTTCCAACATCCCCATTCTAACCTGGACCCCAGGATGCAGCCAGGAAATAAGAACTTTCCATCCTTAGGCACAGTAATGGAGCCAGAAACAGGTAGTTGTGCAGGCATGTGACTAGGGTTCAGGAGGGCTGTGGATGATGTTGGAAGAGACAGGGGACTGAGATTTGCTTGCTGCATTACTGGATGTCTCCTGAAGGTCAAGAAAGATGATACTCAAAATAGTCCCTCCTTGACCAACTCTCTAAAAATATCCAGTAGGATGCAAGATTCTGGATATACCTAGGAGTAACCGTGTAGAACTTTTTATATGTTCCTCACTCTGAGAGTTCAAGTTCAGAAACCCTATCTTGATGGATTAAGTATAGTTCTCCTTGGCACCTTAAAAGTGTTCAATATATACATTTTTTAGGATAATGCTGGAAGACCTCTCTTTGTACTTTTATTTTTAAACCGAAAATGTCTATAGGGTTGGGGTGAGGGAAGAAAACTGCCTGAACTACAGAAACAGCAAGAAACAATGCAGTGGAGTATTGTGGAAGGTGTTCCATAATACAGTGCCGAAAACGTGAAGTTCCTCCTCTCCCTCCACTTCCTGTGGAAGAAGGCCAGAGAGCCATCATTAAGGGGGAGACGCCACCATTGCCATCTAGGCAAAGGCCCCATTTTTTCCAGGCTGAATCAAACCAGAGGCTATTCTGGTCCTCTCCCTCATTCTCTTCCGGCCCTGCTTCCTTTCCCCACCCCTCCAACAATAGCCCCCTCTTGATTTCTGTTCCAAAAGAGAACGGTGAGTCCCCAGTGCAAAGGAAACTCTAAGGATCCTTTCCGCAGAGTTTTCTAACTGGGGAGAGTGAGGTGTATTCTCTGGCATCTGCTCCTTGGCGGTGATGCCAGAGACCCGGACCCTGCTCCCTTCCCTAGAAAGACGCAAGGCAAGGTAACAGGGTTCCTTGTCCCCATTCTTCTGCCTTCAAAGGAAGAAGTTGGTAGAGAACCTCTTCTTCCCAGAAGCACTCTGAGGTAACCAGTAACAACACTATCTCAGAGAAGTTATGTTATCTCGGACAAGGTCAAAGTTAACCTTGTAACTGCTTGGAACAGGGACCTACATTTTAAAATCAATCTGTATACACAATAGGTCAGAACCCTAAAGCAGTGCTAGTCAAATCTGAATGTGCACCTGAATCACATGAAGATCACGTTAAAATGCTGATTCTAATTCAGGAGGCCTGGGCTGGAGCCTGAGAATCTAACAAACTCCAGGATGACGCCATGCTGTTGGTTTTTGGACTACATTTGATGACCGCTACTTTATGGGATAGCTGATTTAAATGTATATATTAGTTACAGATGACACATCCTTCTTAACAAGAAACCTATAAACAAAGAACATCAATTTGGTGACCTTGATCAAATCACTTACTTCTAGTTTATCTGTTAAATAAGGTGGTTGCCTTTCTTTATCTCTAAAATGGGGGTAAGAAACACCTACTTCTTAGAATGGGAGGGTTAAGTTAAATAATGTATGTAAAGTTCTTAGCTGTCCCCAAACTTGGTAATGACTCCTCCATAATGTTGCTGTTGTTGGTGGCGGTGCCCTTGTGGTTATCTCATTCTCACACTTAATATCAGTGACCATCATAGAATGAGGTCAAAGTGGGGCCATACCATAGCAAAGGAAAATAGGAGAATGGGTCAGAATTACCTTTGTGTGCCCTAGTTCTTGGCACTAAAGAGATAGGCGTTATTGACGTGAACAGTAAGAGATTTTTTCCGTTTCGGCCACAAATAACAGAAAACTTAGACCCCAATGGTGCTATTGTATTTATATTTATATTTACCACTTTAAATTTGCCAAATAAGTGCAAAACTGCTTCAACCCAGTATTTGTTCATTTTTGGCTGTCTCCATGGCCTAATTATATAAAGGAAAGAGTATTGTGCTCCACAAGGATATCACATTTCCCTCCCTGAATTCACCCCCTCATGTTTGTGTAAACTCAGCCCAAGTGGCATCCCTGTAACTTGGATTTACAGCCCTGCCTGTAAAAGCAGGGAGCACTGAGTATTTCCTACAAAGCTGAACTCTGGCTCACAGCTCTTTCAGCCAAGGAAAAACAAACGACCATTCTCTCTCTCTCTCGCCAAAAACAATTTGCTAACCCATCATCTGCCCAGAAAACACATGAAAAATAAAATGCAACCAACAGTCTTTTCTGTATATGTGATAAATGTTTATCTCCCTGAGCAAGTGGGTGGGTTCCTTGCCAAGATAACACATTCATACACATGTAGTAGCCCCATGAACGTAATGGTGGAACAAGCCACAATTCCAGTCAATTCAGATGGGGAGTAAATATGTCCAGCAGGCAGTTTGGTATTGTCCAGAGCCAAAAAGAGTTTGACTAACTATTTTGCTTATTCACTGCTGCATTTGGGATTATATAAAGATAGCATACTTCACCACTCTATAGCCCACTTATTTATTAAGTCATCTATTCAATAAATATTTACTGTGCATCTACTATGTGCCACATGTTATTCTAGGCTCACATACAACAGTGAACAAATAAAGTCCTTGTCCTCATGATCCTTACTTTCAAGTGAGCTTATATATCACACACAACTTCTGATGAAGACATGTTCTTCCTGTTTTATCTAAATGTCATTGTTTCATTTGGATGCATTTGGTATTTGACTAGCTGTTTCTGAGAGCGCGCATCAAAACGTGTTACCTCTGTTCCTGTCAGAGGAGACCTGTGTCCATTGCTGCTCTACTTGCTTAGCTGTACGAACATATGAGGGAAAACGCTGAGTGATTTAGGCAGAAATGAAGTCAGAGAAATCAAAACAATTTTCTTCTGTAAGTTACATACGTTTCTTATAATTAAAGCAGGTTTAACATGTGCTGGTTTTTCAAACACCGTATTGATCTTTTGCCCTTCCATGTCGTCATTAACTTAGGGACAAGGATCTAACTTCTAAAAAAGGCTCAGCACAGCATACATTGTGAAAAGGTAAAAATAATACCAAACCAGAAGAAACTTAGGAGATTCAATCTAATGCTATTTTTAAAAAGTGAGCAAGTAAATTTAATAGCTGCATTTTCCTGAATTAAAGAAAGAAGGCATGCTCACTATATGATACAAAAATATAGAAATGCACAAGTCAAAAAGTGCTATTCATGCAGGACTATTATATTTATAGATTTAGGTAACTGTTATTTTCATCATTTATATAAGGTTACAGAACACTGATCAGTCTCATCAGATTGCTTGACTGGCTAGCATATTCCTTACTCCATAACACTAACAGCTCCTAGAATAACAATTGATATATTCGGAACTAATTTCTAGAGAGAACATCTAATACTGAATAGGAATTCCACTAAAAAGCATGGTTTTTAAAACATACATTTTTATTCAATGTCAGTGCAATTCAGAAGAAGACGGAGTAAGATATTGACCGTCCATTTTAGAGAATCGCAGTATGTCACCGTCAGAGTCTCACAGATCATCTAGTGCAGAGGGAAGGGGAGAGGGGGATGTGAACCAGACCCAGGTGAGCTCTGATACGCACTCACACACACTACCATGAGAATCACTGACTTGATCCAAGTTCATCATTTTATAGACAAGAAGATTGAGGTCCAAGCAAGCAAAGGGCATTGTCAAGCCACACATTTAGGGGGTGGCAGAGTTTGGACCAGAGCAGAACAGAAGTGTTCCAACTCCCAGTCTGGTCTTAGTTGCCCTGCACTAAGCCACAGCAGAAGATACCTTCTGCACATAAGTGCAGAACAACCTAGCTTTAGCTTTCTCGCTGAAGGTTAAGTTGTCCAAACAAGTCTTTAATTTATCAGAGCCTCTTATTTTAAATAAGAACTTCACAGGTTTGGGTTATCGGCGGTAGATTTTTGGTGGTTGTTGCAGTTGTGTGTTTTGCCTTTAGAAAGTGAAGAAGGAAGTTTAACTAAGACTTAAAGTATCATTATTACTTGAAACATTAATCAGCATGTATGTTTTAAAGTCTAGAATGAATGAAAAATAGCAGTGGATCAACACCCCTCCCTCCCCACTCCATACACAGCATGGTGATTACTGTTCTATCTATTGGCGTGAAAGAAAGTGGCTTGCTACTATGGTGTTTGAAGAAAGGGATCTCCAAGTGTGTTTAGCCCGCGGTGGGGGAAGAACCTGTCACTTCAAGTCCTTTTCTCTTTGGCTGAGTCATGGAACTGCCACAACAGTCTCCAACAAAAGTGTCTCCAGCCCCTCATAGCCAGGGAAAAGGTCACCAATAGTACAGAAATCGAGCTTGGGTAGTAGGTGAAAGAAAGAATGAAACATTTACAATATAATTGTAGTCTCTTTGAACATTCACTGAAGTTGAAAACAAGACAAAGTTTGCCCTGTCTAGAGCTCTATAAAATACAGTTGAGATTTTAATGAGGCTAAATCTGGTGTTTCTGCCATTAACAGAGATGAACATTAAAATATTAATCTCTACCTTCCTTTATTTTACAAGAATTTGGGGTTCAGGGTATCTTCACTCGACTCTAAAAGTTATGAGAAATATTTTTTGCTCTAATAGACCCTGAGTAGTGATCAAACTCAACAACATAAATTGTAGGAGATGTATTCTATTCTCTATATTTAAAAACAGTACACTTAAGTATTAATATATGACTCTTGAAAAATTACAACTGACAGTGATCGACTCCTACTATTTGCCACATGTTATGTTAATTGTGCTACATATATGATCTTATTTAATCCTTACAACTCTATTACGTTGATCCAGTTTTACATTTGGAGAAATCGAGGCTTAGAGAGGTTAATTACCAGGCCTAAGGCCCACAGTCAGTAGGTGACATAACTTGGAATTCAAACCTAAAATTGTGTAACAGCAAAGCCTGTGCTTTGATGCTGTTTCCTCTAGTAAAAGTCACATCCCAACACACAGACTTATAGGACACATGATATTCATACAACAAATTTGTAATTTGGTTACAGGTATGTACAGTTTGGGCACAAATTTATTAATTAAATCTTCTGTGTGTCAAATTCTGGATCATTCCAAGCTGGAGTTCCCCTGATGATATCACAAAAGCGCCTCTGATGACCCCAAAGAAGACTCATACACTGGAAGTTTCCACAAATGCCAGCTCACTCCTTGCAAGTGAGTGAAGACAGATTGGTACCAACCAGACTAAACTAGTCAAGGGCTTTTTTCTTTAGTAGCTGAAATTGTTTTCCCCCACCAAATATTCTCATGGCGACAACTTAACAATCTAAATGGAAATACCGAATATTTATTTTTGTCTTTTCAAGAAAATAACATATTCCAAACTCCTTAACCTCGGGCCACAGTGAAGACTCATGCTAACAGCAGAGCTGTTTTGTGTGCCGTTGGCATAACCACCTGCCTTACTGATCTTTAGTCAGGGTCATTCTATTGTCAGTTTTTTTTTATATATAGTGTTGCATCTGATATTTTTATTCAATAACCAAAACTAGAGAACATTTCGTGATGTTATTTTAATTAGGCACCAAATTAAATACATTATCAAGGAAAAATGAAACCGAAAGAACAAGTCAAGATCGCAGCTCTGAGTTTTCTACTGGGGTCACGATTGCTGATAAAAGATGTAAAATGACCAATTCGATCAGTTCCTGCTACCTTTTGACCTGAAGATCTATGAAATGGGGTTACTAGGGTAGGTGGTAGGGGAGGTGGAAATCACTTTCAGCTGCTATTAGAATAATTCTGCATCCTCAAGAAAGCAAAACGCTAATCATGTCTCTTTTATGTTGCTCATTTTATAGTGCTCCTAAGGAAAATCTCTTGAAGAAAGGAGAAGAAAAAAGAAGTGTGACTAATGGAACAAAACCTACATAACAGTCCAATTCTACCGTATTTTCTCACTCATTAAAATAATGGCTCTATTTTGAATAAAGATTAATTACTTGATCGTGGTTAATGCAAGTCTGGCAAAATTAGTTTATCAATGAGAGACTGGCTATTTTTATTATACCCTTCACTACCCAGGTGACTTCAATCAGTAAATTTCATAGAAATGAATATAAAAAAAAAACTGCATGGTCTTTATCTTTTACGCATTCAGTACATCTTTGAATTAAATGATAGCTGTTAGCAAATATACACAGTCTTTCTGAGGGACCTTGCTAGCCTATTTTTGACAATGTGATCTTGGCTCTCTCGTGGCTTTCCG
Source organism: Rousettus aegyptiacus (assembly GCF_014176215.1). Taxonomy (NCBI): domain Eukaryota; kingdom Metazoa; phylum Chordata; class Mammalia; order Chiroptera; family Pteropodidae; genus Rousettus; species Rousettus aegyptiacus. The sequence continues at coordinate 71,335,575 of NW_023416311.1, read as the reverse complement.
TGATGAGTCCTTGGTAAGAGTACCCTTTCTGACAAATTTAATTGAAACGATGTAGACTTTTAAAAATAAGTTGTAAGTATAAGCTTGACTAGTTTGGATCGTCCCATTTGGTGCTTGGGAAACCAAGTTCTGGGTGACTATTTTTCAATTACATCTATAGCTTAGTTTTTCACTGCTACTGACACAATCTCAATCCTCCTATTCCAATTGTTGTTTTCCAAAACTAAAGCTATATGCCCCCAAATCTTTGCCTTCCTTCGTGTGCAGATGACATCTTTCATTGACAGCAGATAATAATTTTACACTCAACCCGCATGTGGAGCCTCAACACATACGCATCCCCCCCCACCACCACCTGCACTACAATTCAAAGTGACATTCCCATCTTTTTTTTCCTCCTACATCAGTGATGCAGAATAACAGTTATAAATTCTCATTTCTCTCTTGGGAGTGCTGAGTGGAAAGAAAAGAATAAGAGAAGGGCGCCTCAATCTAGACAACACGTAACAAAAGTCCCAGAGCAAAGCACAGTTCTTAGCGGACACCCTGATAAGGTTCCCAAGACACAGCACTGAGGAAGAGTTGAATTCTCCAATGAGACACATCACACACTTCAGTGGCTCCTAGTTAACTCGGCCACGTTATCTATGCCAAAAATCAGATATAACACAATGTCCTCCTTAGCCCCAATGCAATTCTACTTCCAGTTCTGCCAGTCTCAGCTCTGCAAAGCATCAGTAGTCTCTTAAAAAAAAAAAAAATAGTATAAGCTTAAAATCTGAGCCATCTATCAGTTATACCTTTTGATTAAAGATTACGCCCAGTAAGGTATTTTCTGTCGAAGATGCCCACGGCAGTATCCATCCCAGGGACATTCACATGGAAGTAGAAACGGTTGTATGGGTAACTTACCAGCTCCTGAGTCTGAATGGCTGCAGCAGCCTCAGTGCTTTACCTGATCCCTTGCTCTCTGCCTCTCTCCCCTTCTCTCTCTCTCTCTTTCTCTTGTGTACAGATTGCAGACAACTTAAAGAACTCTCAGGATAGTGTTTCAAATGACTCAAGAAAGAGAACAGGAACAATACTTCGTTCTCTATTTCTGATGAGTACCTTCGGGAAGAAGGAAGGAAGGGAGGGGAGAGGGAGGAAGTCAACAACCCTTTGCTTTCCTGAAAAAAAATAAGGAAACAGAAGATAGACATCTCATTTTCTCTTAAACAAAATGTTGGAAGGGGCAAAAAAAAAAAAAAAAAACTTTGAAAAAAAAGAATTCCTCAAAAATGCTCTCTGCCCTGGGAGATTTAAAGAGATGAAAAAGCCTAACTGGCCTGTCCTGACCAAACAAATGGTGTTCCAGAAAGACAGGCTCTCCTGAGCCTGCAGTCTCTGGTATCTGGTTTGCAGAACCGACACAGCCAAAAGGGAACAAATCATGTCATGTCGACTCTGAGCAAAGGAAAGTTTGGTCTGTGTGCTAACTGAGGAACCCTACAGCCTGTAAGAGCGGGAGGCGGCCACTCAGCCAGGGCATTTGGCTCTTCCTAGGCCCTTGAAACACCAGCACTGCTGCGATTCTTCAGCCTGACTCTAGATCCTAAGAGTTCTTACAGGATCAAATAACACATTTAAGCACTAATCAATGAGCTTTATGCCACAAACCAAACCAAGCTTCCATTTTCATTGATGGTGAAATAAACAAACAAACAAACAAACAAATAGATAAATAAAGTGAGCGCGCAACTTACCACACTGCTGCTCGACATAGTTTTCTCAGAAGTGTTGTTTCTGTCGTCCTATCCTTTACATTCCTAATGCTTCTTGGATTGACAAAATATTGTGAAACCTCATAGATCTTAGATTAGTCAGTCACAGGTTTTTAAAAGGGTTGGAGAGGCTGAATAGAAGGAGAAAGAAAATAGGATACCCTTTGCCAAGTTAGGGGTGCTTGGGAGGTCTCTGGGAGGGTGTAAGCTCCATTTAGGGTTAGGCACTTAGGAATAATTTTGACTTAAAAGTCTCTGATCTGTGTTATATATCTTGTGCCTTTTCATTCATCAGCTTAAGACCATTTTCACGGTGAACAGGAACCAGCAGTTACGTGGACTTCTGTGGCAGCAAAAGACAGACCAGCTTTAAAGTAGTTCCTTATTTCACTCAATTGTGGGAAAAGGGGGCGGAGAGTTACACCTAATAACAAAAACCAATTAAAGTAATATCAGGGAAAAAGCAATTCTGATTCAGTCTCTTCGTTAGACTTTCATTGGGCCCTATGGTCTATAAAATTATTTTGTCCCAAGTTTTCCTCCCCCATTAATTATCTATCTATCTATCTATTATTTATCTGTCTGTCTTTCCATCCATCCATCCATCCATCCATCCATCCATCCATCCATCCAAGTGTGTATCAGAGAGAACATAAAGATATTGTGTTTTAGTAGGTTTACATTCCCGATGTCTAATTCTTTGCATTCCCAATGGCACCAATACAGATGCAACACATGAGTTTCTGGCATGGGTGGCCTAACTCTGCCTACAGATAAGAAAAGTGACACCCAGAGAAGGGTCCATATGGTTTGTCCACAGTCGCACACCTTTGTGGCAAAAACCAAAATGCTCATCTGTCTCCTGGTGCGGCTCTTGCGCTCTTTGCCCTCTGCTGGCCTTCCTCTATATCCTGCCTTTGTAGAACGGGAAGGAAGATGGAAATAGAAATCTAAGGAAGCAAGAGAAGAACATGAGAGAATGGAGGGGAAAGGAACGAGAAGCAACTCTTTTAAAGAAGTCACAATGTTGAAGGGCAAACTTTCGAGTGACTGTGAGGCTAAAGAAGCAAATTCAGGTAAATTCTGCTGAAATGTACCATAAAAAGTGGAAGTAGGTAGCAGTGAGGGGTATGTGAGGGAGGAGGAGTAGGGAAAGGCCGCCCTGGGTTCTGCGGCATCACCAGCAGACACAACGAGGGGATGTGAAGGAACAAAGACGCTGAGGCGGTGAAATCCTTGCGGGGCCGAAAGGTCTCTGGTCACCTGAAGAGCCGGTGACAGCGACACGCAGCCCTTTCCATTTCCATGTTTTTACTCTCTTGCAGCCTCAGGCCAAGGCCAGGCTGAGCCCCAGGAGCCCAGTCAGATTCCAGAGAATTTCCCTTTTAAGTCTGCGGAATGTGGGGACTGTCACGTTGAGGCGTGTTGTTTTCTCCCAGCTGGCTGACCCGCCCCAAGGCACCCTGGACAGGGACGTGTGTCATCTGAGCTACCAGCTTTATGTAATGGAGTGGCGTCTGGTCGGGATCTGGTGACATCACCTCTGGAAACACTGCAAGGAGAGTTCTCGTGTTTTCAAATGCTGCCGTGAAGCAGCGTGGGTCTTAGATAAGTCAGCCACAGCTTTCCAGAAGGGATCCTCCACCCTGCCTGTGCCAAGCTGTTCTATTCCTACACCTCTTTGTAAATGAGCTTCTCTCTCTTTTCCTGCTCTGCCAATCGCACAAAAAGCCACCCCGTAAAGCATGTTAAATCACCCACTGGGTGTCTAGAAGCTGAAATTCCTAAGTCCCTCTCTCTAAGGTTCACAGGAGACATTTCTCATCAGGTCACTCAAGCTGGTGACTCTTACTCTCCAGCTGCTAACTCACGCCTTATTCAGAATCTTACTGAAAGTGAAGGAAATGGGGGTTTGTGCTGCAGACAACTGAGGAAACACATGTGCAGAAATGACCTGGCCTCTGACCTCTCAGGTAAGCCACACATTGCATTGGAGCTTAGACATCATTTGAGCAGAGAGAGGAGGCTGTAAGACCCTGGGAGTTGATCAGGGGACAAGAAGAAAAACCAAGGTATATAATTAGGTGCGACCAAAACAGTGACCCAAGACTCCCAACCACAGAAATATAAGCTTTACTCAAAATGGCTTCCCACTTCTAAAGCATCCTAATTGGTACTTCTCCAGTTTCTGATTATTCAGGACCCTAGGGTTATCCGTTCACCCCAGGACTAACCTGACCCCTGATCGCGGAAGGTGGTAGAGTGAAGGGTGGATTAAAATATATTCAGAACAAAATGTAAGTGTATGTATCAGTGAACTTTCACAAAATGAACACATTTGAGTAACAGAAATAGAAGAACCACTCTGACCCTCCAGCTACCACTTTCCCTCAGAGGTCACAGGGTCCTAACTCTCACACCTGACCTGTAAACACATGACCTGGTTTGAATTTACATAACAGATAGCATCGAATTATACTTTTTGTTTTGGGTTTCTCTGCCTCAGGATTATATTTGTGAGATTCATTTCTATTGTTGAGTGTAGTTGTGGTTCATTCACTCTTGTTGCTTGAGAACATTTCATTCTGTGACTATACCACAATTTATGCATCCACTCTACTGAAGATGAACTTGCGCTGCTTTTAGTTCAGGGCCATTTCAAATGGGCTGTTCCTGCAAGATGTCTTTTTAAAAGTCTGATGCAGGCCTCACTTCTCTCTAGGAAGATTGTCTACTCTAATGATTCACACTTGTTGATTGACTTCCTTTGGCATCCATTTTCTCTCATGTGGGATGCATGGTACACATGGATTTTTTAAACTTCAAATGGATTTGGTCTGAGGCCATGGCGATGCCCTTGGAGATGCTGGCAGAGCTTCTGAGGAGCTTTGGAAGGAGTTACAAGCCACTGTTCTCATTTCCTGCGGCAACCTGGAGATGCTAGTTCTTGCTGCTCTGAGTCACATTCCATCAGCTCCCCATGTCCCTTCCAGAATCTGTGGAAAATCTCTTCGCACAGACGGGCAAAGTTTCATTATATTAATGTGCAGAAGAGATGGTCAATTCTAGGGCCTGAAACTGCTTTGACACTTCCTTTGTTTCTGTGATTTATCCTCTTCATCTTGCCAAACCCCAATATTCTCCAAGTCCCAACTCTCAAAATATGAGGCCATTCATTTTTTTCTTTCTTTTTAGCTTCTTTTCAGCATGAAAAGTTAGTATGAAGGATTCATTTAAACAAGTTATTGAAGAAAGTCTGTTTTATGCATCTATTTTCCTCATTTGACAGGTGCAGATAATAATCTAACACTTATTTTTCACAGTATTAGGAGAACAGAATACAAAGAAGGATAGCTAACAGCTTTCACATACTTACTATGTGACAGGCACCATTCTAAACACTCTACAGGTCATAAATTAGTTAATCATCGTAACAGCCCTATGAAGTAGGTGCTATTATTGTCCTTTACCTCCTCCTCTTTTTTATAGATGAGAAAACTGAGGCATGCTGAAGTTATAGTACTTCCCCAATATCACACAATTAGTAAGATTTCGAACCCAGGGAATTCTGGCTTAGAGCCCTAATTTTTTATCATGAACCTAACTTGCCCTGCCCTCTAAACAAACACTGCTTGTCACATAGTAAAAGTTCAGTGAATGGTCTCTCAAATATAAAAGGCAAAAAATGTATGGCACAAAGGCTCATTCTGCAACCATTTAGTGAACATGTCTCATGGACCAGAACGGCCTATGCTAGGTGTGGTTAATGTGCTTCTGGATTTCATGGCCTGGTAGAGGTATGACACATTAAATAATTCATACCTGAATGTGTAAGCAATTACTATTATGGTCAGTGCTCCGAAGAGGAAATCTGGGAGTTAAGAGAGCTTATAACCAGGTACCAAATCTTGACAAAAAGTCAGAGAAGATCTTTGTAAATGACATGTAAACTTGAACCTGAAGAATGAGCAAGCATGCACCTGGAAATGATGGGGAGGCAGCAGCTTATGTAAGGGGCAGCCTGGTCGGTCCAAGTTCAGATTCTGAACTTTACTGTAAGATGAATGGGAAACACTAAAGATTTTACACAGGAGAGAAACATGATCAGATTCACATTTCAAAAAAGGCTATTTTGATCATTATGCAAAAAAATGGATTGTGGAGGGGCAAGAGTAGAATCAGATGAAGAGTGGAAAAGTCTAGTCTAAATCTGATTGTGCCAGTAAGGGCTATCAGGAGATACAGGTGTAGATGTGACTGCCTAGAGAAGTCATGGGATAATATGGTTTGAATGCTATTCTGATATGTTGTATGACAAGTGTCTGTTGGAGAATGAATACAGGCAGTGCCTGGCACACAAACGGCTGGCTTATGAAAGTTCATACTTTTGAATGGAGAGATCTCCTACCATGCCCTACCCTCAGCCCCAATTTCCAGAGCCGCCAAAGCTGATCACCTGACTGCCTTTGCCCCACCAAACCTCTTAGTCTGCTTGACTTGCTGTCACTGCCCTAAGGTATATCCCCACGCCTAAATTTCTTAACTTTCACCCCACAGAGTTCATTTTCCTCTATCATATACCCAGTACTATCACTGACAAACTAGTGACATCCTCAAAGCTGGCCCAGGAGTAGTGAATTTGAGGGATGGAGTAGAACTGTGTTTGAATTACTAGTGTTGAAGAAAATGTTGCATACCATGTTGGAACCCAGGCAGAAATTTGCTAAGTCAAGTCCATCATACGTGGTGGCATGGTAGTATTAGATATAGTTATAGCATATTATGAGTCTTAAGGACTAGCCTGTGGACTTAATCACCAAGGAAAATGTAGTTTCTGCAGGACATTTTTAAGTTGGAGAATGGCAGTAGTTATATTAAAAAAACAACTGTGGGTTTATTACCAGGCTAGAGGTGAGCAAGCATTCTCCTCCAGTATTCACTCTTGTAAATCTGTAAAGCTCATGTTTTCACAGTCTTCCTCCAGAGCGGCCTTTTCTTCTACTTACAGGCTCTCTCCAAGCATCTTAAGATCATAAATGGCTGTGGCACAAAAAAAGGGCAAGAAATAACTCTTTATTTTTATACATCGAATTAAATACGATTAAAATTCCGCCTCCTTGATAAAGTTGACTAACAGTTCTATATCATTATTTTTCATGACTCTCAGCAGTTTTCTTGGGTTGTACCAGATCTAAGACTTTCAAAGTCCTAAGAAAATAGCCATGAGCCTTGATCCATGCTGTCTGACTCATGGCTGGTTCTGTTCACGGCGCTACACCCTCAAAGCCACGTTCTGTCATAGGATTGTACACCAGATCTTCTAAAACCATACTGATTAATGCCCATTTATCCTTGTTATCTCTATAGCCCTATGTATGTGAGACCCAAGGTTGCTGCTGCTCCAAGCAAACTAGCAATCTGTCTCATTTTCCAATCTTTTTAGATCTAACTCACACCGGGGGTCAGGCTTTTCCCTTTCTCAACCTCATTGCCATACCCTTCAATCTTATTGCACCTAGATCAAGCAGGAACACAAATCAGTATCCCATGTATAATACAAGGTGTGCTGAGAAGCATGACAAATCAGAGTCCATGCCCCATTTAAAGTGGTTTCTGATCATGTGAGAACATGGGCCCATTGTGACTAGATCATCTTATTTTTTAAAAAATAAGACAGAAATCTGGATTCTTATGTGGAATCTCTTGATTTAAAAATTTTAGAATCAAAACCAGACTGTTTTTAAAAGATATTAAGGAATTATTATTAATTTGAGTTGGATATAATAATGGCATGGAGGCTTTGCTTTAAAAATATATAGTGAAATATTACTGGATGAAATGTAATTTAAGATTCTACAAGAAAAAAAAAAGATTTTATATGCAAAGGGAACCTAAATTTGATGGTTTTAAAATATGTCTACATATTTTAAATTCTTTGATATCCCTCTCTTTGAGAGATGGAGCCTTGAGATCTAATCACTAAGATTTAATTTGTTTCAAAAATAGAATAAGGTAAGAAGCAATGGGGAGTGACTTAGGAGATCAGGTGACAAAAGGCACTGAGGTTTCCTCTGTGTTCACGTTCTCTCAGATGGCTTGCTTTGAGGGAAATTAGCTGCCATGTCATGAGGACACTTAAGCAAAGGGCCACAGGGAGAGAAACTGAGACCTCCTATAACAGCCCTGTCAGTGCACAGTCTTGGTGATGGATCAGCTTCCCCTTCGAGCCTTCTTTGGAGGAAGAAGGTAAAGTACCATCCACTGGGCATTTTCCTCCCCGCTCCATTCCCCCATCCCTTCTCAAATGTTATCATGTCTGAGGCACCTTGGAGGCAGCTAAGACTCCTTGAGAAACAATTTTAAATGCAAGGACCAGTTACCAGGGCGGATGGCTGAAAGGGGAGGGGGAAAAAAATTAAAAATAAATAAATAAATAAATAAATAAATAAATAAATAAATAAAAAAAAATGCAAAGACCAGGAAGAACCATTTGGGATTAGACATGAGCAAACCTGGATCCCCGTCTTTCCACTTACTGGCCACAAGGCCTGGCAGCGGGTTTCGCAGCTCTTCTTTGGTTCTATGTTCTTCTGTAAAATGAGATAGGAGCTTCCAGATTTAATTCCAGAGGTGTCACGAGCTGTCCAGGCTTCCCCTTCTTTTAATAGTCACCCCAGAGGAGGCAGGTCACCATTTGTGAGGCACTTTGAAGCTGACTAACCAGAGGCCTCAGAGCGATGTGACCTGAGGCGCACAGCTTGGCAGATGACCTGATGTGACTGATGTTCAAAGTAGCTGCCAGTGAATAGAAAGCAGTCCGCACAAAGGAACCAGCCAAAAATAATGAAGGAGGTGAAAATAAAAGAAAGAATAGAAAGAAAAAACACAGGGCAGGGCTCAGGGTCATTTGTGTTTCCTCTGTTCTCACCTCCTCCCTCTCCTCCTCCACCCAGTCCTTAAACAACCCCCTCCCGCCTCAAAAAGAAAACTTAAAAGCTTTCTTTTGGAAAAAGAGCAGTTTGCTTAGACTGCTGTTGTTTACCTTTGGTAAGACAGCCATTGGTGGCAGAGTTCAAACACAGGAAAAGGCCTTTGGTTACAGGAAGAGTTGCAGACGCCCTGGAAGACTTGCCGAGATGCTGCGTTTGTACCTTTCCCCGCCAGTGCGCAGCCCTGGGACCTGACGCTGGGACCTGGCTTCCACGTCAGGCAACCAGCCTTCAACTATTTCTTCGACTGTGCCTACTCTTCCCTTCACTTGGGGATATTGATCCTAAAGCGTAAAGATGGTAAGGGACGGAGGATGGGTGGGCAGAGAAGGAGGAACAAAAAGAGGAAAAGAGGCTTACATCACAAACAAAAACATCATGACCTTATTTTCAGTCTAGTATTGAAAATATAATTATAACAAGTAGCAAACTTTGAGTTTTCATGTGGTGGTTTTATTTATTCATTTTCAATCATTAAAATCATCTTCTATGAACTAAAGAGGCCATATTTCTCAAAATAGGGCCATAACTCTGGCCCAGAAAACATATTTTTCTACATCCAGAATGCTGTGATTTCTTTGTAAAAGGGAAGGGCAAGAATCTGCTTTCTTAATTTTCGAAGCACTTGCTCATGCAGCCTACCCATCCTAAGGTTAGACTAAATTATGAGAGAAAGAAAGAAAGTCATGCTGAAAAAACAAATGCTACCAAATAATCAAAATCTTCTGGATCTTCCCCATTTACCCCAAATTTATTTCCTCTAATTCCCCTTCAAAAAGTCCCTTGGCTCCAAGAAGCACTACACTTTCTTGTCAGGCTATTTTCAAGTTTACCATGAGGATCTCACATCTCTGTTTCCTTGATTATAGAGTTATTCGTATCAAAATCTTTCTGTCTTCCAGAGAGCTCACAGCATCCTGTCTCTTACAGAAGACCTTACCCAACCAAAACAGAAATGAAGGGCTGCTAACCCCCTGTCCAGCAACTCAGCTCCATTTTACCTGACACTTGTCAGTGAGCTCCTCACACACAGGATGTATAATGTAGTGAAAAGAAGCAACTTCTCCACTGAAAACTTTCCCCCAATACTTCAGGTTCACTATGCTTGGCTGCAGTATTTTATTTGGTGTGGAATGAGTCTGTAACAAAATCCTTTGGATTCTTTCAAGATTTTCCTCCTTAACTTTGATTTTTAGCATTTTGACCCTGATACACATGTGTATATGTGTGCGTGTGCGTGTGTGTGTGTGTGTGTGTGTGTGAACCTATTCTGTGTTGGGTTTGCTCTCTGACCTAAATCTGTAAATTTATCTCTTTCTCCAAACTTGGAAATTTTTTCATCTATTTTTAAAAATATTCTTTACTACCCAATTTTTCTCTCTTTCCCTTCAGTGACTCCAATTGCACATATATCAGACCTTTTGATATTATCCACAGGTTTCTGCACATCTGCTCATTTTTTTCAATCTCTCTTCTCTCTGTTCTTCATATTGGATCATTTATATTGCACTACTCTTTTTAAGTTCACTAATTTTTTTTCCTGTTCTCTCTATTTTACTGTTAAACCCAGCCAGTAAGTTTTTTTTAGATATCGTAACTTTCAATTCTAGAATTTTCATTTGTCTTTTAAAATAGTTCTTTAGAATCACTTTCTGATCTAGTACCACACTCATCTGTGAAACAACTACATGAAGAATGGTGGGATATTTTTCTTAATCCTGTTTTATATCCAGAGAAACCAAAGAATTGAGAGGTTATAAAGATTTATCAAGATTGGAGAGGCAGTGATATATAGAGTCAGGATACATAATATACAGTATATATGATGGTGGAAGATGATAGAGAAAAGAAAAGAATGAGAGGAGATTAAAAAGTGTGGGAATGAGGAGGGGTTTGCAATTTCAAATAGGATGTTTAGGGAAAGCCTCTTTAAGAAAGTGAGGATGGAGAAAACATCTGAAAGAGGCAAAAGAAGGAGAAGAGGATTTCATTTAGTGGGAAGAACAAGTGCTCTTAGTAGGAGGTGGTGTTATGTGTGTATATTATATATGGATTGCTGGATCTTCTATTATTTTTTATGAGTCGATAGGATATAAGTTTACTATACTGAATTCCAAAAGCCAGAAGTAGTCATGACTTAAAATTGTCTTATGAACTATTCCATATACTAGACTGGGTTCTTTAAAGGATGATGACTGCCATGTAATAATTTTTGGTCCTGTGGAATATATTACATCCTTGGCATAGGTAAAGTGCTTTATAGGGACTAACAATAGATAAACATGAAGAATAAATAGAAGTTATGGACAATTTTCTTTCCTTTGATGAATAGATAACTCGTAACTTCTATTTGCAGTGATCAATGACTAGGAAATTTGGACCAACCCTCCCACTAAGGAAACCTAAATAACTGGGGGAAATATTAAAAAACCATCTTCTTAAAAGTATCAAAATGTTGACAGGACAGCGAGGAGTTTAAAAGCCAAAATCCAGACCTGGAGAGCCCAGAGAATAAGATTGACATTCATATCTGATTTTGCCTTAAAGAAATATGCCGACCCAAAAGAAGCAGCTGCAAAACTGGCTGTATTTTTGACAAATTCCTAGGGCTGAGGAGTAAAAGCAAGACCTGCAACCTAAGAGAAGTGGGAATTCTAAAAAAAAACCATCTCTACTTGAAATTGGGATCTCAATGAATTACAGCTTCAGGTAAGGTGAAGCACAAGTAAATCAATCCCTGCAAAGTATTTCTTTCTGGCTTTGTGTCATTTGGGTGGTCCAGGGAACCTCAAGCCTTGAACTTGGTTTGAGATGCTTCCAGACCGGTAGCACTTCAGGTGTCTGGAAGAGGCAAATGAAAATCTTGTTTGGAAGAAGATGCCAAGCCTGAAATTTTTATTACAAATATTATTTAAAATATAATGTCAAACACATTGTTAACATTTGCCAGTCATACAGTGAAACGAACCATATTGAGCAAGTATCAGCATAAACAACAGACAACCCAAATAGGCCTCTAAGCATTGGAGATAATGTCTGTTGGAATTACTAGCCACAAATTATAAAACCACCTTGCTATGTCAGAAGAAGAGAGAGAGAGAGAGACTCTTGTCTGAGAGCCAAAGGTGATATTTTAAGATGCAATAGATAAGAATATTCAGAACTAATGAAAGATATCAATCCATAGATTCTATACAGTACATCTACATAGCATTCTTAGACACATCATAGTAAAACCATAAGGACCCAAAGAAACGGAACTGTATATATATCATATACTAAAAGCAGCCAAGAGAAAAATACATATTACCTTCAAAGACATAAAGTTAAATTGACAGCTGACTTCTAAAAATCAATAATGGACGTCAGGGGACAAAATATGGTATTATTAATAAGCTGAAAGAAAACAATTTCCTGCTTAGAATTCTATTCCCAGTAAACATATATAGTAGATAGACTATATCTTATTTAGTATATATCAATAATAGATATGAATAAAGATTTTTTTTTAAATGAGAGAGTTTGGAAAATTCTAAAAGATATATTTCAAGATGCAGTAAAATGGTCCAGATGGAAAGTCTGAGATGCAGGAAGAAATGAAGAGCTAAAAAAACAATAAAAGTATCTTGTGGAATTTAAAAATTGCATAGAATTTAAAATTTTGACAATAGCAAATGAGTTGAGATGTGGGTAAATGAGGTTAAGGTATTCTTATGTTTCTGAATTGTATAGCCCAATAATAGAGACCAGTATTTATATTAGATTTGGATAGGTTAATAATGCAAGGGTAAATATAAAATAATAAATAGGGGGAAAAAAACCGTGTTTAAGCTAACCACTAAAACAAAAGATAATTAGTGTAAATCTTTAAAAAAAGTAAAGGGGGGAAATAATGATAAACAAATCTTAATCCAAAAGAAGTCAGAAAACAGAAGAAAAAAAATCATAGAAGAGGTAGGATATATTGAAATCATGAAATAAGATGATATATTAAAACTCAAATATATCAGTAATTGCATTAAATGGAAATGGCCTAGCCTTACTATTGCTTAACAAGTGCACATCAAAGGCTGTGATGAATGTTAGAGTGGCCCTGGGCTGAGGGTAGGAGGCCTGAATTCAGGTGCTGGTTTAGTCATCAGCTAACCATGGAATTCTGAGCACTTCTCTGCACTTCAGCTCCCCCAGGAAATGAGCATATTAGATTGGACAATGAATGAACTTCATTCAACCCTCATAGACATAGAGACTGCTCCCATGACCTTCTTCCACAAGGCCCAGGTCTTAAAATAGCCTCCCGTTGTTAAGGGCTTGTCACATTCCTAGAAGGAAGGGACGCCCTCTGCTGAGATAAAATTGAATTATCCTAAGCCTCTGTTAGCTACTGGGTGAGATGCCCGAAGCGGCATCTGGAAATCGTGTATGTTAGAGATGGAAAGGCCATTGCTAAAGGTAGTATAAATACTCTTTAAATGATTGTTCATACTCTTGCCAGAATCTTCAACAATGATTTACTTGAGTCAGCAAATGAAAAAAGCAACACATTGGTCTCTAAAGAAGGGTAGGTAGAACTTCTAAAGCTATATTCATCCTCCCACATTAGAGAGTCAATATGTCTAATGACGCTGGTCCATACGTAAGATGGTCACAGGTTACAAACGGAGCTGGAGTTATCCTGAGGGAAAAATGGGAATTCTACACCGTGAAGTGGTTGGCCCTCATACCATCATTTCTTCACCGGCTTTCAGTGTATTGCAACATGAGACAGTTTATATTTGCCAACTGACAATTTAGACAATTGGCTTAAAAAGATTGCTGCCAAAAATTACAAATTAGAGTATTCATAGCATAAGCTCATGCAAAGAACAGAAAATGGCAGAACTAACATTTTTCTTACTCCTTTATTTAACCAGATTGCAAAGTAAAATCAATGTTAATCTAATCAGGTCTGCAAACAAGTCTGCTGAAAGTACTAAACACTATCAAAAAGGCTATATGAATTATGAATGTTTACCCTATGTTATTAATGAAAACCTCAAGTCATACCAGCTGATATCAGCTCATAATAGAATAGGGCCATCGTAATAAGCAGGAGACATGAAAGTATGGTTTATAACATTTTTTCTGTTCTTTTAAAACTTCTTTTGTGCATGTTTTATAATGAACTAATATAATAGTGTGTATAATAGTGAATAAACAATCAGAAAAACAAGGAGATGTATGCTCAAAGGCAGGGGCGGTTCAGTATTATACAAATGAAAATATCTGGAGACTCCAGATCTAGTTAAAAAACAGATCCCTGGGGCTGACCTTGAAAGTGACATGAATCCTAGGGCTACCCAGGAACTGAGCAGCCACAGGTCCTTAGACCAAAAAGGTTAGGCACTGTATGTAGTACAGTGGCTCTGATGGCAGAGGCTTCAGTTCCAGTCTGTGCTTCTCCAGGCAAGTGGAACATGTCTAGCCACAACTGGTCAAGCAGTAATTAAGTCCGAGTTCCCTGCCTGAGGCCCTGTCCCGGTTCCCTGCTAAGCTCGGGGAAACCTGGTCCGTCACATTGCAGAGTTCACCTGGCCTCCATTTCCAAAAGAACTTTGAGAGAATCTGCTTCCCACATACCCCGTGACTTCAACTTTCCAAACATTTGTAATTTTTAATTTAAAAAAAAAAAAGTTTTTCTCTTTTGTTTCTGAGTTCGACATGTACTTTTAATGTTTTATATTCCACTGATATCATCATTCCTATGTGTTTGTATTAGAGCAGAGAGAAGTATTCATGTGATTACTTTGCTATCTTGACTCAACATCTTTGGACATTCGCTTAAAAGGTTAACCAGCTGAAGCCCAGACCGGTTAGTTGAGCTTCACGGGTTCCACAGCAAGGTATTATTAAAGCCTAGTCGCTTGATTAGGATGCCGTGTTCTCTCCATTGTCCACATTAAACTATGAGATTTTATTTGCTTTGTCTATTTATGTATTTATTTATTTATTAAGCTTTGGCAGCCTGGGGATAAAAATATAACTTCTCCTTTGTGTTCCAAACTAAATCAGCTCAGTTGCAATCGTGGCATGTGCCGTGGCTCTGGCAAGACTTGTGTCCTCTACCTGAATTGTCCAAGAACATCAGGGGTTATTTGGTCCAAAACCGCCATCCTTCCTACCATTGTGGTGGTTTTTCTCTCCCTAACAGATGTCTCACTCCAGATTACTCCAAGCCATTCTGTATCCAATTATGTAGCCAGTGAGTGGCTCAGCCTGGACTATGTGACCCAATTCTAGCCCATCTGACATAAGAGTAGGAAGGGATACCTCTGGAAAGATTTCTCCATTCCTAATTAGAGAGATAAGAAAAAGCAACTCCCCTTTTATTTCCCCTGGACATTGAATATGTCTGGATGTGACTTTTGAAACTTCCATAGATATTTATTGACCTTGAGTTGAGCCAGATGAGACTGGAGTAGAAAGCGAAAAGCACCAGGTCTTACTTAGTGATGCCATTGAGCCAGTATGATAACAACTGGCTCTTCCCAGGCTCTGACTATTTTCTCTATGAGATAATTTATTTCTTTATCATTTATACCACTTTGACTTGAGGTTTTAGTTACTGGAGCACAAAAGCATCCTAACTGATAATATCTGCTTCCAAATGGCTCCAGCAGTGAGAACAGGATCATATAAACCAGCAATGTCCAATAGAAATACAGGCCGCAAATTTGGGCCAAATATCTCATTTAATATGTTTTAGTAGCCACATTAAGAGGAAATTAATTTCTGTAATGTATTTTAATCTATTACATGCAAAATATTGTCATTTCAACATGTAGCCAATATAAAAAGATATTTCACAATCTTTCTATATGAAAACTTCAAGATCTAGTGTGCATTTTACACTTATGGCACATATCTCTATTTACACCAGCCATATTTCAAGAGCTCAAAAGCCTCGTGTGGCTAGAGGCTGCTGATCTAGAGGTTTCTCCAGCAGGCTGCACTGGGGACTGCAGTTACCCTTCTTACTGTTGCATTCAGGGTCTGGAAGCGACCAGGTGGGGCCCCCTCTGAGGCTTCTGAGTTAAGCATTTCTTTGAGCCATTATGCCTGGGGAGTCGCAGTTCAAGCTTGCCTGAGCCTCATGCTGAGCTGGACTAGCTCTTCTCACAGGGACATCCAGGCCTACTACTCAGCCCAGGTGACTGACCAGACTCTCTGCCCTCCCTGAGTTATACTGAGAGGGCCCTCCATGTCTTTTCCAGCTGGTGTAGTTCAGGCAGTACACGCTGAACTTCAAGATAGAATAAATCTTATCTCTCTTCTCAGAAGGAATCTTCGCCTCCCTCCCTATAATTTTTTCTAACTCTTTATGGACCACCGTATAACACTTTAATGGACCTCTACAGAACAAAGATCACCGTGATGAGCAGTAAACTTTTTTTAGGGCACAAGTGACATTTAACCTTCCAGGGGGTTAGATGCCTACTCACCTGATGTTTGGATAATTGACAAGGGATACTTGCATCCCAGGCAGGCAAAGAAGTCAGTAGCAATTTTTAAAGGAAGCTTTACTGGCTCAAGTTCCATCTAATCAGCTATCAAAACAAAAATAAAAATGAACAAACAACAACAACAACAAAAACCTTTCATGTTTTCTTACAGTCAGAGATTTAGAAGAGTGAATAAATAGACATAGGGAGTGCCTGGTGGTAAGTAATGTTATTATTTATATAATAGCTGAAAGCTATTGCTGTGTCTTCCAGCAAAGGCATCCATGTAGCAGCAGATGGCACATGAACACCTACCTTAAATAAGGGGTGTCAGGCAGCAGTAACAGAAGGAATGGCAGGAAAAGGTGGAGAACTTGCTGGAGGAGTGAACAAATTCCACATTCCTGTCTCCATGGGATGTCTAGAATCAGGACTGGCCCTTTGGACAAAGTAAGCTGCAGGGGTTTTCTTGGACAATCTGAAGGTCAGAATGAGGGGGTTATTTAGAGAGGGATGTAGGTTTTCAATGAATTAGTAGTGGTTGTTAGGGTCAGGGGTGTGGGGAGGGAGAGTTCAGATGATTATTCTGAACATTAAACTTGAGTTTTAAACTTGTTTGTGAAAATGGTAGACCATACCAGTTACAGGAGACAAAAAAGCACCAGTTACTGATAGTCTGGAGTTATTGACATTAGCTTTTAATTGCGACGACATTTCTAGTTCACTTTTCTACATGGAATGTGTAAATCAAAGATGGACTATAGTGATGGTTCTCAAATTTTCCTCTTTTTAGAATCACCTGCACAGCTTTTAAAAATCCCAGTGCCCAGGCTGTGCCCCAGACTAATTAAACCAGACTCTCTGAAGGAAGGTCCCAAATATCGGCATTTTCTAAAGCTTCTAGTTGACTGCTATCTATTTGTAGTTAGGTTTGAGAACAAGTGGATTATGAAATTCATGGTGTCTGTTGTTAACAGAGACTTTAAAATATATTCATATTTAAAGATTTTAATAAAGAATATCCAAGTGAATTTGATGCTGTTAACTATCTGCTCAAAGATTGTTCCCCCTTCTTCTTTTCACCGTTTTGTTCTGCCTCCTCTGAGGGGCCATGTGCTTTAGAGAATAAATCATGATTGGCCTTTCCTTCATCAAGGGATGGGGGTTACACATTGGGAATGGGGATAGCATCCCTCAGGATGTCTCCTGAGGCCTGACATTTAGAAAAACCAAATAATACTCATATAGCAGAAGCAGAGGAGAAGACTAGGAGAAGGAAGTATTATATTGTTCGGTGTGGGTGGAAAGATGCCAACAGGGCATTCTGAGTGGGTTCTTTCCAGCCTAATGAAATTGTACATAAGAACGGGTCTCAAAGCTGCATACAGGGTTCTGAGAAGAACATGTGCTCCCAGAGAGTGGCTCTATTAGCTCTATTAGCTTTGTCCTTCCCCTCTCCGATGTCTGTGATGGCTGGTAACATTCCTTGAGCAGGAGAGCTGTTCTGAATTCCTGCCATTTGGAGTGAGTTTAGATGCTTCTGCTAGCAGGGCAAATCAACTACCAGGCAGCAAAATGTGCCCAGAGAGACAGGCTTCCTGAGGAGCTGGGCAGCCTCTGGAGAAACCAACCCAATACATAGCAGAAGTAGTTTTGGGGTCTGCATTTGCCTTTAGGGGCACATTTTAAAAGGATTGCTGTTCTGGAAAGCTGGCTCTGTCTGCCCAGCCCTCGCCTGCAGGAGGATTCTGTGATCATTCTTCTGCAAGTAGGCAAGGAGTCCTGGCAAATGGCCTCTGAGAGGAAATTAATGTGTTTAAATGTAAGGCAGTCTTAAGAAAACTAACAGGGAAAGCCATTCTGGAGACACACATATACCTGAGTTATCACATGATCTGTAAGAAAAGACTAACATCTTGTCTCTTCTCAGGTCGTCTTTGAATTGTTGTAGAACTGGACATGTCCCATGAGGACCAGTTCCACTTCCAGCAATGTCTGAGGAGCTCCTACTGCATCAACCTTCCTGCACGTAACTATAAACCCCAGGCAAAACAGTCAAACCCACACTACCTGAGAGCACTGAAAAGTAAGTAAAAGTAGGCAGATAGATATTAGAGAGAATTTGAAAACAAAGCAAAACATATTCAATAGCTCTGTACTGAAATCTAGAGCACATTGCTGAAAAAAATTAAAGACCTAAATAAATTATAGAGTGATATGCCATACTCAATATTGCAAGACTCAGCTGTCTTAAGACGTGAATTGTCGCCAAATTGATATATAGTTCAATGCCATTCCTATCAAACTCCCAACCACCTTTCTTTTTTCTTGGTAGAAATTGACAAGCCGATTCTGTAATTTTTTCAGGAATACAAAGAACACAGATGAACCAGAATAATTTCAAGAAGAACAAAAAAGCTGGAGGATTTATACTGCCTTATTTCAAGACTTACTATAAAGCTAAGACCATCCTGTATCAGTGGAACAGGCCCACACATAAATGAGACATAGATATTTTTTAAAAAGATCCCATGGCAATTCAATGCAGAAAGTGTAATTTTTCAACAAATGGTGCTGAAACAATCAGATATCCCTAGGTAAAAAAATTAATCTTGACCCCCATCTACATGATATGTAAAAATTAACTGAAAATGAACCATAGACTTAAATATAAGAACAAAATCTATAAAACTAGGATTAAACACCACTGTAAGTCTTTGCAACCTTGAAGTAAGCAAAGATTTTTTAGCTAGGACACAAAATAAATAAATAAACAAAATAAACCATAAGAGAAAAATTTATTAAATTGGACCTCATCAAAATTAAAATTTATGTTCTATAGAATGAAAAGACAAATCACAGACTGGGAGAAAATATTCACAATACATATATCTGATGAAGGGCTAGAATAAAGAACTCTCACAACTCAATAATAAAAAGACAAGTAAGACATCAGTTAATTATAGGCAGATTTGAATAGTCACTTCACAAAAGAAGACATATGAATGGTAAATAAGCATATGAAAAGATGCTCAACATCATTCATCATTAGGGAAATGCAAATTAAAACCACAATGAGAAACAACTACATATCCTCCAGAATGGCTAAAATACAGAAAAACGAAAATACTGTGTATTGGTTAGGATATGGAGTAATTAAACCTCTGATAAATTATTGGAGGGTGCTTTTGATTATATGTAAATTATATCTCAACAAAGCTTTAAAAAAGAGTTAAGCCAATGAAGTTTCAAAACAGTGGTAAATGACTTACAAAAAAAAAAAGAAAAAGAAAAGAAAAAAGACTAATTGAAAAATCTTCGATATATATATCTGTATATTTCCTCATTCAATCTTGACAAAAAACTTATGAGGTTGGTATAATTATGGTCTCTATTTTAGAGTTGGGCACAGTGAATCTTATAGAGATTTAGTGGTAAGGCCTGGGTAGACTGATGACAGTATCTAAATTCTTAAGCATTAACCAGAAGATGCTAAATTGTTTCCTTGCAGGCTTCTTTGAGGCTGGTCATAAAATTGGGTGAACACGTGCTTAAAAAATATATACTAAATTTTCTTTGAGCCTAGCTCCAATTTTATACACAGCAGTGTAGGTAGCAAGATCTTTATGGAATTAAACTAATTTGAAAATGTTTGGGCTCTAGCTTTGGTTCCACAATATACCAGCCTCATAACCATGTAGAAATTCCTTACTCTTGGTTTCCTCAATTGTGAAATGGAGATCTAATCCCTCCCTTCTCTACTTCAAAAGTCTACTGTGAAGATGAAATAAACATCACATCTTAAAGTCCTCTGAGAATTATAAAGCCCTAAACAGTTGCAAAATCATTCGAATATGCAAGAAAGTCATATTGCCATTTTGAGTCCAGAATACATTTGCAATTCTCTTTGGCTTGAATTTTGAGTATTCATACAGATAATCCCATTTTTATATTTGTCCTCCATTCCCCCCTCAAAATTCCATTTCCATGTAAACTGTTGAGAAAGTGAAAAATATTTATCTTAAAGAATCCTTGATGTTTGAGGGTAATTAAAACATGCTCACAACTTATCAGGGTCTGGGTGCAAATATAGGAAGAATCTGAGTTTGGTTAACCAGACAGCTGTCCTTTTGAGGACAGAAATTAGTGGAAGCTACAAGGAACCAGGTAAAAAGCAGGTTAGGTGGATTTTGCAAAAATTCAAATTCAATTTTATGTACATTTCTGCCAAACTCAGTGCTATAAATCTCTTATTTACTTTGTCTATTCCATATCTCTGGATCTGGTTGTCATATCCTTTGTCTGCCTTGAGGTAAGGACAATAGTCCATTTCACCACTAGGAAGATGCAGCAATTATGTGGACATTCATAGTGGCAAAAGAAAATCAGCCTTGAGTTAATAGCTTCATTTCACCAAAATGTGAAGTATAAAATAGGGTGTGGGGTTACACTTGACAGTAAAGGGCTACTAAAGTGACTCAGAGCTAAGAAACATTCTGATCCAGCCTCTAACGTGTGTGTGTGCGCACAAGCGAGCGAGAGAGACGGAGACAGAGACAGAGACAGAGACAGAGACAGAGAGAATATAAAGATGCTATGATTTCACCAGGTTTGCAAGAGCCAGGACAGAGTCTTAATTCTTCATGTACCCCATGGCACCAATACAGATGCAACACATGGGTTTCTGGCTACAGATAAGAAAAGTGACACCCAGAGAAGGGTCCATATGGTTTGTCCACAGTCGCACACCTTTGTGGCAAAAACCAAAATGCTTATCTGTCTCCTGGTGTGGCTCTTGCGCTCTTTGCCCTCTGCTGGCCTTCCTCTATATCCTGCCTTTGTAGAACGGGAAGGAAGATGGAAATAGAAATCTAAGGAAGCAAGAGAAGAACATGAGAGAATGGAGGGGAAAGGAACGAGAAGCGACTCTTTTAAAGAAGTCACAATGTTGAAGGGCAAACTTTCGAGTGACTGTGAGGATAAAGAAGCAAATTCAGGTAAATTCTGCTGAAATGTACCATAAAAAGTGGAAGTAGGTAGCAGTGAGGGGTATGTGAGGGAGGAGGAGTAGGGAAAGGCCGCCCTGGGTTCTGCGGCATCACCAGCAGACACAACGAGGGGATGTGAAGGAACAAAGACGCTGAGGCAGTGAAATCCTTGCGGGGCCGAAAGGTCTCTGGTCACCTGAAGAGCCGGTGACAGGACATGCAGCCCTTTCCATTTCCATGTTTTTACTCTCTTGCAGCCTCAGGCCAAGGCCAGGCTGAGCCCCAGGAGCCCAGTCAGATTCCAGAGAATTTCCCTTTTAAGTCTGCGGAATGTGGGGACTGTCACGTTGAGGCGTGTTGTTTTCTCCCAGCCGGCTGACCCGCCCCAAGGCACCCTGGACAGGGACGTGTGTCATCTGAGCTACCAGCTTTATGTAATGGAGTGGCGTCTGGTCGGGATCTGGTGACATCACCTCTGGAAACACTGCAAGGAGAGTTCTCGTGTTTTCAAATGCTGCTGTGAAGCAGTGTGGGTCTTAGAAAGTCAGCCACAGCTTTCCAGAAGGGATCCTCCACCCTGCCTGTGCCAAGCTGTTCTATTCCTACACCTCTTTGTAAATGGGCTTCTCTCTCTTTTCCTGCTCTGCCAATCGCACAAAAAGCCACCCCGTAAAGCCATCCCATGAAGCATGTTAAATCGCCCACTGGGTGTCTAGAAGCTGAAATTCCTAACTCCCCACTAGGTTTCATAGAAGAGATTTCACATTAAGTTACTTGAGCTGGTGAAGCTTACTCTCCAGCTGTGATCTCATGAGTTATTCAGAATCTTATTCAAGGTGAAGGAAATGGGTGTTTGTGCTGCAGATAATTGAGGAAACACATGTTTAGAAGTGGAATATGGGCTGGCCTTTGACCCAGAATGTAAGCTCCAAATCATGTGCCATTTACACTGAAAGTCCTTTTCATGGGATGGGAAAAAGGAGGAGAAGAACTATGGTTTGCAAACGATGGGGTAGAAACGGTAACAGCAAAACTCTGAATGTGCACCCAAAATTCTTAATGCTATTCAAAATGGCTTCCTACCATCTGAGGCATTTTTATTCCTATTTCTTACTTAAGATCCAATTATCCAGACTAGAAGGGCTATCCATTCACCCCGGGACTAATTTAACATCTGACTACTACTATTTTTGTTTGTTTTTTCATTTGTTGTTGTTTAAATATTTTTTGAAATGTAACATATATACATAAAAATGCACAAATCATTAGTCAGTTTTAAACAGAAGTAGATCCAGAGATGGAACATGATCAGAACTGAGAGCCCCCTCATGTCCCTTTCATCCATTGCCTCCTCAGATATGATAACCATGACCCTGACTGACCTCTAACCATGGCGATTCGTTTTGCCTGTTACTGAACGTGCATAGAAAGCAATCATACAGTGCATAATCTATAATGTTATTTTTGTTACCCACCCTTGTGTTTGTGAGACTCAACCAT
This sequence comes from Rousettus aegyptiacus, assembly GCF_014176215.1. Lineage (NCBI taxonomy): Eukaryota > Metazoa > Chordata > Mammalia > Chiroptera > Pteropodidae > Rousettus > Rousettus aegyptiacus. The sequence goes on along the minus strand of NW_023416311.1, from coordinate 71,312,854 downwards.
GTTGTGTGTTGTTTGTTGACTCTCATGCTTATTGTTGTAGAGTATTCTGTTGCCTAAATATATGGAGTTTGTAAAGGCATTCTACTGAAGAGGACATTGGAGTTGGTCTGACTTGTGACCACAAGCATAGTGTTGTCATGAACGTTCTCGTGCATACGAGATCATATTTTAAAAGTTTGATGTAAGACTGCCCATTGTTGCTCTGACCCTTTCTATTGGGAAGATGGTTCACTCCCAAGATTCACAACATTACTGGAGTTATGATACCTTGTTTTTATTTCATTAGGGACCTACTTCCTCCCAAAGTGATATATAGCATAGTTTGTTTTTGTTTTTGTTTTAATAAAATTAACCTGATTTAAGGATACGGCAATGTTGTCACCATTGACTCACCTCATTTACTCAAAACGAGTGATTACAAATTTTGTTTAATTGCACTAAGTTGTTTGAGAACAATGCCCACCCACCACATACCCCGCACAATTCCCACCTCTCTTCGTCTTGGCTAACCAAAGTATCATCGCTCCCTCATCCATGCTTTATGGCAATTGGACTCTAGTCTTTTGCTCTGATATCTCCAGGATAAAATATTTTTGGAGAACTCTATACTCATTTGCACATTTTTAAACTGGCTTCCCAAATTTTTATTATTAGTTTAAATAAATGCAAATGGTGAAATTTATACTACATTTTAAATTGTTTAATACTTTAATAATTTTAAAAACTTTGAAACTACAAGCTTAGCTTATATAATTTATAGAAAATATCTCCATTACATAATTGGCAAAGCTGTCATCATGGAAAATTAATCAGCAAATTCAGACTTTTTTCATGGAGACATGGCTTTCTGGTTTTTTTTATTTTTATTTTTTTTTGTCATTTCAAAACATGTTAATACACATCCCTTGGCAAACATTACATCTAAATTTTAATTCTAAGCTACATGGATGGATGGATGAATGGATGGATGGGTAGATGGAGACATGGAAATTCATCATGACCTTTCCTCCTGAATGAAACAAAATGCCACACTGTCAATATTTCCTCCCAATGCTTTCTTTGCTTTGTTTTCACATGACTCTCTCTCTCTCTCTCTCTCTCTCTCTCTCTCTCTCTCTCTCTCTCTCTCTCTCTCGGAATGCAATCCTGAATTGTTTTTTGTTAGTACCCAAAGTCTTTTATCTCCAGGATAACAATGCTCTGCAGGGAGAGGCAAGATGGGTGAGAGATTTGTTTTCCTACTTTTTTAAAGTGGGAGAAGGGAAAGTGGAGATGGAAAGCTGTGCTCTGAACCAGTTTGCTCCACATTTTCTATAACTATGCAGAGAAAGTGGTATTTTAAAGGTGTTGGGTCATTTTATTTTCTCAGCTATTAGGGCAACCTATGATCCTTAATTCCACCTTTGCGTCAGCTGTAATAGACCCACGGGAATTTAGAAACTAGACAAAGGATAGGCTTTTCCAAGCTCTCAAGAACATAGACTAAAAGAGATATCCTGGTAGGATATTTGCTTACCTGGCATTTGAAAAGTTGAAAATTCTTCCTCTGAATTATTTTATTTTGCTTGTTTATACTGTGTTCAGATGGGTGTTTTCTAGGTAGTATTGGAATCAGCACTATCATCAGTTCTCAATTATCTAACAATATTTATTCTGTTCATTACCTGAGGTCAATTTGAGTTGACTTTTTCCAAATTTAGCACAACAAACATCTTGGCTCATTTGCCCCCCACAGTTCAACTACTTTGAGTTCACGAAATGCAAACTAACTTAAAAATAGGTAAGGGATTCCAAAGGCAAGATTTTGTTGCCAAAATCAATCGATCAATCAATTAATTAATTAATTAATTAATAGATGCGCTTTAAAGGTCAACTGATATTACTTCTGACATCTGGCATCTCCTATCCTCCATAACAGCCGCAACCCTGAAAATATTCCCAAGGTCTTCTGGGAGTGAGCAGTCTTGGAAGATTAAAACTTTGAAGGTTATAGAAGACACAAGGCAACCATTTCTTCCCCCAGACAACAGTGCACACTCAGAGAGAGCAGGACCTCTGAAAGTTTATAAAAGCCACCCTGGAGAGAGTCAAAACCTGGAAGCCCAAGAGAATTGAATGGAAGAAAAACAGAAGGAGCAAAAAAAGGTGATGAAAAAATGAGAAGCAAGTGGCAAAAAAGAGAAGCCAAAGCAAAGCCTAGAAATGTTGATGTTTCGGGGAGAAACAGACTCTCCAAGAGTAAGGAGAAGGGACTTGGGGAAACTCAGAGACAAGCGAAGAAAAGCAACACAGCCCAAAGAGCAGAGCAGACTGGAAACCGAAGTGTCGGCCGCTCTAGACACCTTGGAACTTTAACGACCTCTACAGTATCCAGTAAGGGTCCTTGTTCTATTTCCCACCTTCGGACTTTAAAGAGCAGAGATCTACTCGTGACCCTAGGGAAAAACAGAAGTTACTGAAAGAATCTATGTGTGTTGGAACCCAATTTAGAACTGGAATGCTATCAGGAAGTCAGATGGCTCAAGAATTAAGCTTTTCCCTCCTCTTCCTGGATCACAGCATCCCCAGAGATCCCGCTTCTCTCTGCAGATAAGTTCCTTAGCCCCTTCCCCCAGTCAACGCTCTGTGCTTTCTCATAGTCGCGTGTAGTTACAGACCATCGTGGAGTCTCCATCCCCAACTGTTATGTCACTCATCTCGCCAAGGATCAGCCTGCCAAGGATATGTCTGCTTCCCTATCTGTTTATGCCAGGAGCGCTTTTATTGCAATTACCAAATTTAATTAATTCATAGGTGAACTCAAAGTACATGAATGAAAAAAAGAAATGCTTCTACAAAAGCTAATTTAAATGTTTAAAAAAAAAACTCAAAAAATTGAACCTCATACATACACACCAAATTCTTAAATTAGGTGTGATAAAGACAACTCTAAAAGACAAGGGGGCTTTATCCAAAAAATCTAGAAGTATTCTGCACTTAACTTACTTGACAATTGTCCTGAAGTTGATGATTCACTTGAAATAAACCAAAATTTGGAAATTGTAGGTGATTCATTGTGGGTGCGATTTATTCCAGAAAGACAATACATATCTCCAGTCAGCCAATCTATAATCAAAACAAAGTTCTTAGCCTTAGATGAAAAGATGGCAAGTGATTTACATTTATACATTTTTATAAGAATTCATGTATCCACATATTAATTTATAGGTATACATATAATTAAGATAAAATTCTTGGGGTACTGTCATTTTTTTAAATTGTTCTCCTCAGCACTGCCAACCATCAGTGCAGTCAGATTGGATAGGAGGATTTCTACTGCAATCTCACCCTTCCTGCTGCTCCCCACTCAATGACTTGCTTAGCACCGAGTATACAACGGGCACCAATAAGCTTTTGTTCCTTGACAACCTCAAAGGAGGTAAACATGCCAAACTGTGATAACCTAAACTCTACTCCCAAATTACCTTCGTGACCTAGTACTCCTCAAGCACCGAGCCAACTCTCAGTAATAGTGAACTCAAGTCAGTTCACTGTTCATTCCAAGAAATAAAATAATGTAGTCTCCTACTTTGAATTTGTTGTTAAAGAATTTGGCATGCTTTTAAATATCCCCCTAAACAGCAAGGAACCTGCCCTAAACTGCCTTACTTTTGGAGGTAGGGTAATCAGGACAATAAGAGCAATGCAAAATAGTGATATGTATTCTTTGCCCTACCAGCTGGTGCAATGGTTAGAGCACAGATCTGGGGTCCTAGGCTCCTTGGCAACTACTTAACCTTTCTAAGTCTCAGTTTCCTCTTCTATCAAATGTATTGTAACAATTAAATTAAGTTGTAGATGATTTTCAAGATAAGTGTTTCCCCACCCCACCTTTTCTTCCTCTACCCATCCCTCCACCATGAGGGTGAAAGGAAAAGTGGTAAACACAATAAAGAGAAGAAATATCACTCTAATTAGGCCTGGAGTTGTATGCAGAGTGGTTAATAATAAGAAAGAGATATATTATTACATTCGCCATGCTCCAAAAAATGTGAAAGGCCTAAAACCTCCCCAGCATCTCACTGTAAGGCCCACAGCAGGAACACCTTGCAATCACTCATTCATTAATTCATTCATTCAGTGAGTACCAGCTATGTGCCAAGCACTGTTTCAGGCCCAGCCCTCAACACAAGTTCTCTTTCTCATGGAGCTTACGTGTCCTTTGTGGGAGAGGAAGAAACTTTCCTCTACCCTCCTAAGTCCTGTCAGCTGGTCTAATAATTAAATCTGCATGAGACAGATTAGCAAGAGAAAATAAATAGATTTAATTACATGTGTACATATGGGAACCTCACATACATAAGAGTCAGAGACAGAAAGGGAAAGTGAGTAATATAGGGCATCCTGAGCTAGGGATGAGGTAAGGTGCCTTAGGGCTTCAGAGGGGAGGAAGGTCCTTGCAGGATGATAAAAGCAGATGTAGTTAGATGTTGCCCTGCCATGTAGATAGGTCATAAAAAGTTATTTTTGGTGAAAATTCTGATTATGGGCAAGGCCCCAAATTTAAATGCTTTAAGGAAGAGGTAAAAGTTTCCCTTGGGCTACAGAGTCTTGATTGCCTTTAGCTCAAAACGATTCACATGTCAAAGTGGCACATCTTAGTGAGCCCTGTTCTGAACTCCTGTATAGATTAGTTGAAGACAAGATATTAAGAGGTTACCTATGAAACCTGTGCACAATGCCTGTCACACGGTAAGCATTGATAAATAGCTATTTTAGTTATTGTTGTTGTAATCAATCCAACTGAAAATCTAATTTAGGATTATTAAAATATGTCCCTTGACTTCATGCAATATATATATATATATAACAGATATATATATATATATCTGTTTCCTACCCTAAAGATGTACCCACCTGGCACAAGCCCTCTCAGAAGCCAACCTCAGGTCCCCTGTACCCACCTGAGCACAGGACTCCTTGTATTTTATGATCTTTCCCCTTCCCCACCTCCTTACCTGTTTTCAAAAGTCACAACCCTTCTTCCAGCTCTCCAGGGGTAAGGAGTGGAAGTTGGGGAAGTCAGAGCTATAACGCTCTATTAAATATGAATAAGTAATGCTCTACCTTCTGTTCTATTCTGGAAATAAAGCCATTCTTTTCGAGCATCTTCAGCTTTATACAACTCTGTGAACACAAAGTGCCCCTAAAATGTCCTGGGAGGGAGGCAGCTAATCTGCCGATGGTGTAATTTCTGTCTGTCCAGTTTCCACTGTGGGGTCCCCTGGGGCCTACTCAGGCCACCTTATTTTAATTGAAACCCTCCACACTCTGGTCCTCCTCACCCTGATCTGTTTTTAAATCACCTTCTAACATGTAATTCATTTATTTGGTTTGTTCTTTATTTTCTCTCTTCTCCATGAGAATAAATTTTTACAGGGCAAAGATGTTACATTTGTTCATTAGAACAATGCCTGATCCGTATTATGCACTCAATAAATATTTGTGGAACGAAAGAATGAAAACTTCAGTGGAAAAAGCTTTCTATTACTCCTGGAAGGGACTTACTCATGCCCTCAGTGAGGACTTCGTTTTTGTTGGAATATTGGCTGTGTTTCCTGCTTGTCTTGTTCCCATACTTTTGACAGCCCTATTCCTCGGTCTTGTATTGTGTACGTGTTCTTTCCACATCATGGCAACTATGAATAAATAAATTGAAGAAGGATGACTTTTTCCCCCAGGTTGTACGAACAGCAGTGGTAGGATCTGCTAGATGAGAAACACAAATACAAAATGAAACTGGGATTTGAAGGCATCTGTTGCAGGATCTCATTCTTAAGAAGACCAGCTGCGGAGCCAAGGCGGACCCGGCTGCGGTCCCGGGCCTCTGTGCGCCGTAACTACAAAAGCAGCAACAGGCGACAAAGGCAGTGGGGTGGAGAGGTCACTGGGGGCCGAATTCACGGATCCGGGACGAGGACAAAGCTCCGCTCGGACCGCTCTGAGGGCTTGTTCGCGCTCACTTGGAGAGCAAGGGCTCAGCATAGCCGTCTCCCTGGTTCGTCCCATTTTTGTCCCAGAACCCAGAGTTTAAGAGCAGCGGTGGGTGGGGTAGGGGAGCGAACTTCTCCCCTTCCTCAGGCCCTGCCAGACAGGGACCAGCTGCTCTCCCTGCTCCTCCCCTCAACGGAGCCCGCTACCAGGCTCTCCTGGGGGCCCCTCCACTCCTCCCCCCCCCCCCAAGCCTGTGCTGGCCACCCCTGCCCCTCCGTGATGCCCTCGCCCCTGAATTCTTGCAGCGCTTTTACAGTTCACAGGATCTCTCATCTCTCATTATGTCTCTCCAGTTAAATTGTAAAACATATAAAAGCCATGTGCTCTTTTTCCTTAAGCTTGCTTGCTTTTTCTCTTCCTTCCTTCCTTCCTTCCTTCCTTCCTTCCTTCCTTTTTCTTTCTTTCTTTCTTTCTTTCTTTCTTTCTTTCTTTCTTTCTTTCTTTCTTTCTTTCTTTCTTTCTTTCTTTCTTTCTTTCTTCTCTCTCTCTCTCTCTCTCTCTCTCTCTCTCTCTCTCTCTCTCTCTCTCACTCTCTCTCTCTCTCTCGGATTATAAACAGCTTCTATAGTTTCTGTTGTGCTCAAACCAAAGCAATGACCCTCACTCGCCACTAATTGCATGACTTCCAGAAAATCCTTCTGGACTAGTTTCCTCACATGCAAAATGAGATTCTAAGTTTCCTTCTAGCTTTCAAATTCAGGAGCTTTCCAAGGTAGACTAGAATTGATTTACTGGATATCCCTGCTCCTGCTACAGTGGTTTTGGGTCCAAATGCTTTGTTTCTGGAGGTCACGAATGGGTGGCATTCATGAGCAACCATCAGGAAGAAGAGCCAACAATGACCCCTGGTGTCTTTCCTCCTGGATACTACCCGCCCCAATTCTTCTAAAACTGGGTCCCCAGGCCATACACATGTGTCCACTCTAATCCTGGCTGAGGTGTAGGAGAAAGCCTTTCTTCTGTAAGTTTAACATTGAAGAGGAAAAGTTTTTTAGAAAAACTTTTTTCTAGAAAATTATAAAGCATGAAACCATGAAAATCATAGACGCATCAGTCACAGCCTACAGTCTTTGAATAACTTTAATAAAAGCCAGACATTGGTTAGCAAATTTTAGGCAACCTTGAGCCCCAGATCATTTCCCTTGGCTGAACCACGAAGGTTCTCTGGATGCCAAGCTGAAGATATTCAATCCTCCACCAGGCAGCACTGTGACCCCTTTCCAGGTCTGTACAGAGGAAAGGGCATAGGCTCTGAGGCCATTTGCCAGGAATCTGACTTTAGTTTTGCCCTTTTTTGACTGTCTAGCCTTAGACAAGAGCTTCTCTGATCCTCACTGTCTAATAAATAGGAATATGTTTTATCTCATTGAATTGAATGAGTATTAAATAAGAACGTATGTGTATCATTCAGAGTCCTTCACTGTAAACACGGACTTACCTGTGTTGGATTAAGTACAGCAGCAACTTACTAAGAGATGCTGAGGAACCGCAATCCCTAGGAAGGCCGGGGAATGGAGCCCGGAGGCAATGAAGCCAGGAAAACTTCCCCAATGACACTGCCAGGTGCTCCTGCAGCAAAAGGGGAGACCTGCTGTAGCAGCTGGCCTGGGCTCTAGCTGACACCACTAGTCCTAGGCCTGCGATGCCTCATAAGGGCTTCCACTGCTGCTGCTTCTGAGAGCTGGACTTCTCTGGACGGCATCGTCTCAGCATTGCTGTCCAAGCCAAAGTCTTGCACAACCTAATCTCCCTTTTACTATCTCTGAAGGTCTCTCTCTCTGGCCCTGGCGAGGCCCATCCTCCTTGACCCATTTTCCTCTATCTTGTTTGATTTATTTAAGACAGTCATCTGCCTCTTTTTAAAGCTCATTCCACCCCTGAGGGAAATTCAGCTTTTTAACCCTTCTTTGGGAATAAAACCGTGTGACCTTGGCAGGAAGCACCAGATTTCCCTGCAACCTTACCACTTGACTCCCTCACAGCCTCAGGTTAGTACCTTATCCCTCCCTGTCATAAAGCCTACATTATCTTTAGAACACTTGGTACATTTTCATGTCTAGTCTGAGTCAAGTTCAGTCACCAGCTGAGTCACCATCTAGATGTTCTTTGATTCAATATCCAAATGCTTCCAAGATCTAGACCAGCGGTTCTCTTAGAATGAAGGGGTGGGGACTGGAGGGTAGGAGGCTGGGCCCTGGAGAGTCTGATTTAATTGATCTTGAGTGAGCCCAGGTGTAGGCATTTTTAATAGCTCTCCAGTTTATTTTATCAGGGAAACTGTCTTCTAAAATCTCATCAAGGTTTTACTTACAAAACCAAAAGGTTTAAGCAAGGAGTAAAAACTGAAAGTATAATATCAAACAAGAGTGGGAGAGGGTAATAAATGTACTCCAAATCTCTAATAATTATCTGCAAATATTAACTTTCAAGTTAACAGTTTTGCAAGTGGGGGTGACAAATTAGCCTTTGGGACATTGCAGCTTCTGGGTTTAAAAGTTATATGAATTCCTCCTAGGTCACTAATATTAATACCTAATAATATTGAATTTAAATAGAAAATGAGTGGAGGGAGAGAAGGGATCTTTAAGGGAAATGACACAATACCAGATTGTCCAGTATCATTAAGGTAAGTGAGGAATGGCAGATTCTAAATTCTATTTATCTTAAATGTTTAGTTCATTCAATAACATGAGTTCTGATGACAAAGTTATTGAGGTCACAAAACTGACAACCGCTGTGAGAATTCCAGTGTGTTTATTAAGTGTCCCTGACTCCACATCTCTTCAATTTTCCTATCTATTCACCATCCTGAACTGTCAATTATAGTGATAATAAAAGAGCAGAAGGAGGTAATCAATATGCTTTGAATGACAGAATAAGTAAAATGCTATACAACAGAAAAGTATGGAAATAACATCTCAGCATGACTCACATTATGTACCTGAATCACCAACATCGAGAGGTATGGTGTGGGTAATAATGGGAACAACAATATTCCATTGATGCTGCCATTGTGGAAAAACCATAAGAAGACTTGTACCAAACTGCCATTTGGTGCGCAACCAGGCAGAAGCACACGGGCTAAGGAACAGGAGGAACCGACCAGTGGTAGACACCTGTCATTCTTTTTGGCCAAATAACATTTTGAATCCCTGTCCTATGGTTGGGAATTACCCACCTTCCATTATAGAAGCTAAGAGTATCAGACATTCATTCTGCCTTCTGCCCTTATAGCTAGAAGCTGGGTGTAGCTACCTGACGTAGGCTCCACCAATCACAGGTAACCTCCAGACCTAGAATCAAAAGGCCAGTGATGAGAAATGACACATGTTGTCATTAGGCCATGGTTCTAGCAGATGGGTCCAGCACGAATAGCACTGGGGGTGCAGGCTACAACATCGAGCGTGCAATGCTGGCAGTGGAAGGGCATCGCAGGGCAGTTCTACACTCTGATAGAGCTGGCTTTTAGATCTCTCAGATATTTGATGAGCTACTCAATATCTTTTTAACAAAAACTTTCTTTTCTGCTTAGGGTAACCTGGATTATTGCAACGGTAATGTAATTGTCCCTCTACCTCAATAATAATAATAATAATATATTATTATTCTATAATATATTCTATAATATATTCTCAATGGGGAAGCTAGAGTGTTCCTGCGAAATTGTCATCATGGCACAACAATTCTCAGCTCAAAACCCTCCAATGGCATCCCTCTTTACTCAAGAGTAAAAGTGAAAGACTTTTACAGTGGTCTAAAAGGCCTCGCGTGGCTCCTCTCACTGCATTGCCATCACGCTCTCCCTCACTCAACCTGCTTCAAGGACTGCCACTTGCTAAAATGCTCCCAGGAAAGTTCTTCCCCCAGAAATCCACATGACTCACTCCCTCACCTCCTTTGTGCCTTTGCTGAAATATTCCCTTCTCGGTGGAGGCTTCCCTGCCAATGCTTTTTAAAACTGCATCCCATCCCTGGCATTCCTTATACCCTTTCCCTGCTTTAGTTTGTTTCATAGAACTTACTGCCATCTAACACATTTTATACTTGACTTGTTTGTTTGTTTATGTCAGTCTCTCAGCCCTCACTAGAATGTAAGCTCTAAAAGGGCAGAATTTTTTGTTTTGTTCACCACTGTATCTACAGTGTCTAGAATAGTGAGCACCTGGCACAAAATAGGTCCTCAATACATATTTGTTGGCTGGCTGGCTCGCTGGGATGCTAATGATTAGTGAAAAAGTGGAAGTTTACCTGACAAAGGGAAAGCAGCAGGAATGAGAAGGTGAACGTGCAGATACAAAGCTAGAGTTCAAGTTGTCATTGCTAGGCTTGGGCCTAGCAATGTTTTTCCATGATGGGTATCGTGTGAGGGGTGGTCAAAGACAGGAGGACTCTGTTTTTGCTTTTTAAAAAGTAGGGTGATTTTGGCCATTTCAAGAAGGCCAAGAGGAAACCAGCCATCAATCTTGGTTGTGAAAATTCTGATCATGGAACAACTGTACAAATTCATTTGAGGAAGAGTTGGACAGCAGTAACGGAATAGCAGCTACATTTATCATTTACAGAATGCTCGGTACTTCTTTATAGGCTTTACATGGGCCGTCTCAATTAATCCTCACAACAATTTTTATAAGGTGTGCACTACTTTTTTTTTCTATTTTGCAAATAAAAAAATGAGAGGCTAAACAATTTGCCAAAGGCCATATATCTAGGAAGATTTTATTTAGTTATTTGATTATGTTTTGAGATAAGAGAAGAAAAAGATGTTGATCTGGCTACTCTGAATTCTAAAAATAACCTTGCAAAATCAGAGATACCAATGATGTTGTGGAACATGAACAGGCAGGTGGGGCTTGACCATCAGTTCTGCAACGAACTGAATACACGACTTCAGGCAAGTAACCTATCTCTCTGAGTTGATTCCCTCATTTGTAAAATGTAATGTAAAATCACATGCTCCTTGCGGAGTTTCTTTAAAAATCAAGATTAAATATAATCACACACGGAAACACCTAATATAATGCCTGACCCAGAGAAGGCATTCAAGAAATGGCATTATTATTATTATTATTGTTATTATTATTACTACTACTACTGTTATTGCTGTTGTTATTATTGAAGGAATTCAGAGTCCAGCCTCTTGGCACCATACTTGTGAATGCCCATGTCTGTGCTTTCCGAATCTTAGTGGATATCACAGAGTCAACTAGACAGCAATTTAAAAATGCAAATTCCTGAGTCCCCCTCCCCACCCCGCAAAAAAAATTCTAATTTAGTGTATATGGGGGACCTAGAAATCTTATTTTTGGATGATTAGCATTCCCTTAAAGAACTCTGGGAGGGGAGAGATGAACCTCCACCCCTCCTTACTAATGTGCAAGCTGAGGTCCTTATGTGACACTGATCTCTCCAGCAGTGTGGCCTAGTGGTTAAGGGAATGGGTTCCGGAGTTCCACAGCTATGGGGCCTTGAGTGAACATATGGACTCCTCTGTGCCTGTCTTCATGTGTAAAACTGGGGTAATAACAATTCTTACCTCAAAGAGATGAATCAAGGCTCAAAATAAACATGTAAAACAATTATAAAGAGCCTGGCACAGATTAGGTTCAATAAAGGTTAACTATTATCACTTGAATATTTTTCCCATTCTTTAGGCTCCTATTGATGGAAAGATTCTTTTTTTTTTTTTTTTTTTTAAGTGAAGATTTCTTCCAGTCTCAAATTTGCAAACAAGTATCCCTGGTTGGAGTTCCCACTGAAAGAGTCAACACGCCAAGCCTACTTCTTCTGAGTCCTATATTGAGGAAGATCGGGACTGCTGAGCAGTTCCAGACTCATCTCAAGGAGCTTTTGCCAGTGTTTCATGTATATGAACTTAGGACATTTTTCTCAGTAGCTAAACTAAATCTTACACAAGAAAATTCCACCCATGTTAGTGCACAGAGAACAGAACATACATCCATCTTCCCAGCCTCTCTGGGGATCCATCGATTCTTCTGTGAGTGACTCTCACCTGCCAGAGGACACAGCACTTTTTCTCTGCCTAGATTTAGATCTGCACGCTTCACTAGCTGCTTCCCCTTATCAAGTTTCATAGAAAATGTTACCTCTGCAAGAAGACCTTCCCTGACCACACACTCAGAAGAGCTTTCCCCGCCCCTCAGATGGGCGGGCCATTGCACTGCCCTTTCCTCTCTCTCAGCCCCTGTCTACTTCATAGCTCCTATCGACTCCATAATGATGTAACTTATTTTCTGCTTTCCTGTTTCCAGGCTGTGCCCCCTCCACACGCACACATGTCTGTAGGTACTAAGACGACAGGGACCATGTCTGGTTCCCTCTTTTATCACCAGTATCTATACTCAGTGCTAGCTCTCAGCACATAGCAGCTCTCAACAAATGTTGAATAAATAGTGAATGAATTTAACATCTTGAGTCTAAAAAGGCATTGCCTCTGGACTCCTCTATCTGGAACAAAAGGTGAGGGGATGGATCTGAATGAACAGTAAAGGAACAAAAACATTAGACACGACCTCGGTAATTTCCCAGTGTGGCCATTAGTGTGCTTCACACCAACACTTTTAAGATCATTAAATGAAGCTTTCCCGCCTCAGTGTGCTAATGCGGAGTTACACAGAGGCTGATAAAGTATCGAAGTCACTGAAAGAGGTATTGAGTAAAATAAAATACAGTGCAATTTTTTTTGAGAGAGAAAAAAGAAAAAACTTTGATGAGTCCAGGTCTACAATCTCTTGATCTTTTTGAGAGGAGAGATATTGGCTTTTTTCTTCTCTTGATCACTTTTGCCATTTTGATGTTTAAACTTAAATTGTTCCCTTGGCTTCCAACCGAACCACTCTCTATGTCCTATATGGCTCCCCATCCTCCTACTTCTCCTATTGAGTATTAGTGTTGGAAAGACTTTGAAAATAATCTTTTCCAATCCTTCCTTTTGTTGAAGAGGAAAAGAAGTCCAGGCCACACTGTGAGAGGGTCTCAGGACCCAGAAAGGGTCCCAGGTCTCTTGACTCTCCAGCTAACCTTCCAGCCTCCATATTAAATGTGGCTCACTTTGACTAGTCCCCTCTGACTCGCCAGGCCCAATCTACTCTTCAGGCCCAGTACAATAGTGCAGGAGGCAGCTAGTCGATATTCTGTCTGCTCTGAAGACAAGAACGACCCCATGGATGTCAGCCGAGACCTTTCTTTTCTGGCAGCACTAAATCAGCCTGCCTTGCTCCAGTAAACATGTACAGTCAGAATATTCCCACCGAGAGAAGTGTCCCATCCCCGAAGACAGTTTCTTCACCCCTTAATCAATCTCGGTTCACTCCATGAGTCTGACAACCAGTGGAAATAGGTGTGGGGTTAGGGGAAGTCCCACAGTGTACATCCTAATCCTTAAAAAGCTTTGCTTTTCTCTCCCTGAGACTGCCAAGGCCAGACCCTTCTCATTTCTTTTTTGCCCTATCCCTCATGCTGTAAAAAAAAAAAAAAAAAAAAAGAGGCCCCAAATGCTTTGGTGAAGAAAACAGTAGATATAGTCCTGATCCTGACAGGCCATAGGGAAGCTAAGGAAAGGCCATGTCCTCATTCATAGCCAGTCTGGAGCACTTCTCTGGACCCACATAGACCCTGAAGTGTGGGGGACAGAGCTAAGTGGGTTAATTCTGCCTCTCCCTTCTTCTATCTACTTCCACTGCAGAAACTGAGAGGTGCTGGGAAATCCTTTGGTATGATCCTTTTCTCCCTAGAAACTCGATTTGTTCAGCAATAAATCCCATGGGAAGTTTATTTTTTCAAATCATTCCATATAGTGCTTGTCCTGGTTTGTTCTTGATTTTTTTTTGTTGGTTGCTTCAGGATTTCTGGTCAGTCTGTGATGGGGAGAAGCAAGTAAGATTTGATGATTTTAAGACAAAGTGCCGTGCCCTCATCTCAATTCTAAAATTGTCTTAGAGCTCATTTTCCCTTCATCACTTGACGCACCTACTCAGCTACCTGTTTACTGATCTTATTGTTGTTTGGGGAGTTTTGTTTTGCTTTCGTGAGGTTACTGATTTTAAAATAAGGAGTCCGCTCCTACTTTAGTCTCTAAAATCGCCTGCACCAGAAGTCACGTTCCTCACAACACTCCAGCTTTTCATTTCCCCCCAGTGGCAACGATGTCTCCACGCTCTCTCAGTCTGTGAACTAGATGATCTTCAGCTCTTTCCCCTTTCCTCCCTTGGTTACTCATTCTTCCTAAAAGATTGTTTCATAAGAACTTGGTTTCTATAACTTCCAGCTTTGCGTTGGTCATAAATTTTAGAAATTGTCAGCATGAATTCTAGTCAAGATAATGTTGTAAATTCAAAATTTGAGGCTTCGTTTTGCTCCGATGGCATTGCTGTGATAAGCAAAATGGAAAAAAGAAAATAAAAAAAGCATGGCCACATTCAAAATAAGATAAATATCTCTATGTACTAGAATGAAAAGAGGAAAAAATGGGGAGTGGAACACTTGGGGTCTGACGCATAAGTAAACAGAGATGGCCACGTGTTCTAACTCCTCTGGGGTTATGGGAACCAAAATATCCCAGAGCAAATAGGGACAGAAATGAGGCCCCTGGCTAGGTACTCAGCCCCTAAAGAGACAGGGTTGGGCAGCTATGTTTAGAATCATATCATCCTAACTACTCCCTCTAAAACTGCTGACTAGACCAAAGACCGAGGCATCTAAGCCATAGCGCTCCTATGAAGGGACTAGAATGAAAAGCTCTACCAAAGGCAAAATAGCTGGCCCCATAGGCTCTTATTCTAATAAAATTAGATCAGGAAATACGTGGAGTAGTAAACATTTTTCAGTGGGAACTAAAGGTGAAAGGTGAAGGGGCAAAGTGTTCTTTTGGATCACCACCGAGCCAGAGGCATGAGGAGACAGGAACTCTGAGATCACAAAACATATAAACTTTGGAGTGGAGAATGAAAATGCCATTTGACAGCTGCAAAGAGAAACCAGACCCACGGAGAAATTTGGAGTCATATTAATGT
Source organism: Rousettus aegyptiacus (assembly GCF_014176215.1). Lineage (NCBI taxonomy): Eukaryota > Metazoa > Chordata > Mammalia > Chiroptera > Pteropodidae > Rousettus > Rousettus aegyptiacus. Next base: position 71,297,792 of record NW_023416311.1, on the reverse strand, counting down.
AGAAAAGGAAAGCAAAATTGTATAGCTCCTACCACTGAGATCCGGAAGAGTGCTCCAGATTCTGCAGGTCTTTTTGATTCCAGCCTCCAGGAGACCCAGCTCTGCAGTCACTCTCCTCCTCCTTCTGGAGGCTGCTTGTTTGGCTCCTCATCAGTTACAGTGAAGCTTGGTCCTGGGCTCGGACCTCTACTTCCCTGGTTTCATAGGTAACTTTATAACTCTCTCCTGTCCCCCACTCCAATTACTTGAGGTCCTTTGAATGAAACTGTTCTTTACAACCAAGAAAACCCAACTGAAATATCTGTTACAAACCTTCCAACAAACCTAAGAGGTAGGAACGATGTTCTCATTTTACAAATGGGGAAACTAAGGCTGCGAGACATTAAGGAGCGGGATCATGTAGCTCCTGGGCTGGTCGTTTGCCTGTTTGCTCTCACATCCAGTTCCCAGCCTTCCTCTGCTTTGCTGGCTGTGCAAACTATATTTCCCAGGCTCCCTTGTCAATTAGCTTTGACTCACTGGCAGGAAATTGAATAGTAGGAGGAAGGGAGAAGCCAGGATATTTTGCCCCCTGTGCTCGGTATCTCTGGAAATGACTCCTTCTTTGTGTCCCAGATCCCACGAGAGTGCCTTTCTTCCATGTTCCCAGCTTCCACCATGCAGCCCCATCCTCCTTTTGACCCTTCAAGCCTAGGGGTGAAAACATCTTCATACTTTTGCTGGTCTTTGGGTGGTGTCACTGTCTCCTATTTAGCTTTCTAGCTCTTTCATTCCACTTGTAATTAGTTCACCATATTAAATTTCATCTAGTAACTGGCATGGCTCTGTTTTCCTGAACGAACCCTGGCTGATACAGCATTTACTAAGTGACTGAGTGAGGATTTGAAATTCAGTCTGTTTGATTCCAGAATCCACACTCTTAAGACCACATTATGTTGACAGTTAAGTCACAGAGAGATTTGTCTGAACCTCGACTACAAACTAATAATGTTTGTTTCCCCCAGAGCAAGCCCATGAAAAGGATTCCCACTTGGTATTTTCACTGCTCATGGCCATGAGTTAACTTTACAATGCCACCAACCCAAAGATCAAAATGAGGCTGGAAGAGTTAATCACTAAGGGCTGCCTCTGGCACTACGACCCTTTACCCTGTTCTGACTCTGCTCCCTGAACCTTCAGGGCCAATCTAGTAGACCTGGATTTGCCATGAGATGAGGAATTCTCATGATATTGAATGTGAACCATTACGGCAAGTTGAAATCTCAAACTGCTCAATAGGCTTGCCACTGCTTGAGAACAATACAGTCTCTCTTCTTGGTTTATTGCCCCTAATTTAAGGTTCAACTCTTAGAGACCTTATCCTTTCATGATAATCCATCCTACTTACATGCCCAAGTCTAAGTATTTTGTTTGTGCACTGTCTCATTGCCTCTCTCTTTCTCTTTCTCTTTCTCTTTCTCTTGCTCTTGCTCTTGCTCTTGCTCTTGCTCTTGCTCTTGCTCTTGCTCTTGCTCTTGCTCTTGCTCTTGTTCTAGCGCTCTCTGCTAGATTCCTGAATTTCTGACCATCTGCCTTCCCAGGTCAGGAGGTACTGGCTGAGGTAAATCACTTACCAATAATGCTCTGTTGATTAAACATCAAGATCTGTGTCACTCCTGACAAGCTACCATCATCTGTTTAATGTTGCAATAAGGTCTGGCTTACTGTATTGTATTGCATTTAGGGGAGCCTAGAAAAGAGTGAATATCAGATTCCTCAAAACTAAATTCTCTGCCAGAGGGAGAAGAATGTTCAGATCATCATCCCTGAAAAATCTAAAAAATAAATAAATAAAAAAATAGAAATCAAAGAAAGAAACCTCAACTTTATGGTCTTTAAATAAATCCATAATTGCTTCCCTAATTGCAAATGCTTCCTGCACCTCTTCTTAATCCTTTAAACACTAAGTTTAGTCCATTCATGGGTGAAGGCGGATAATTTAAGCATTCAATTAACAAATGTATGATGGGAAATATGCTAAACTCTTGAAATTTATACTATACAATATCTTATAATTACTGACGAGTGACAGTCTATGTTTCATAGACCACAGTTGAACAATCTGTACAATTAGTTGCAAAAATAACCAAGTCTTATTATAAAAATAGGTGTTATCTTTGGCATCTCTCTCCTCACTGCCTCCAGCTACCACCTCCCACATCCCAGCTGTCTCCTAATCCTATGAGGGTTTTTTGTTTCCCCAAAAAGCTTTAGTGGCTTCTCTGTTCTTCCTTTTTCTCTCTCTAAGGAAATCTCAGTGTTCCCAGAGATTAAAATGGATGGCCATGTGTCACAGAGAATGAAATATCTTTTCCTAATCCTTGTCTTCTGGACTGACCCATAAACCTAGAAGCTGTTTTCCTAAGACAGAAGGGTGGACTGAATGACCTGGGAAAGGCTCCTCACTTCACCCTACCCCCACCAGCAAGAAGCCAACTCCTAGTCACCATTCAGGTCTCAGAAAAAGTGCCATATCCTTTGGGAAAACATTCTCCATCCCCCAGCCAGTCAGGGTCATAACAGTAATTATCTCAGTTTGTGATATATCCTCATCTATATGGATAATGACTATCTACCTCGTGCAAAATCCATGAATATTTATATCCCAAACTGTATTTCATGAAAGTAGTAAGGAATGGGGGCTCTGTGAGAGTCTGTGGCAAGTAAATTTGGGAAATGCAGGGTTAAGCCAAATTAAGCAAATTTCTTTACCATAGGCCTTCTTGAAGCCTTTAAAATGTTAACATGTGTAATAACCACCAGTGTTTCACAAACCATATTAACCATGGAACCTTTCTTCATAACACATGTTAACATTTGGAGGAACTAGTGTTGTGTGGAATATGGTTTGATAAAGGCCAATATAAAATAAATTACAATTTCCGCCGATACTCTAACGTTATTGCAGAGTGGTGATTGTCACTGGCACACAGATTTCAAATGACCTTAAAAGCTACAGTGGAAAACCATGACAAAACTTCAGAGATAGTAAATCTCATAGAATGAGATAGTTAGGCTAAAGGTAAATTTGAGGAGAATACCCCCCAAAAACGGGAGGGACAACAAGAGTACACAATGATGGAGTTCCAATAAATGCAGAATTCATGCCAACCAGCTGAGTAAAAAGAGGACTGTTACGATCCTCCTCAGTACCTGATGCTCGTGAGGGAGAATATGGCACCTGCCGCTAGTCCAAGACAGTGGGGAAAGGAGTGGTGGTGACCTTAGGTTTTCTAGATAGCTTTCGCATAAACCTGAACCACATGGTTAACATGATAATGTTAAGTTCAAAAATGGTGAATTTCAAATTCCATGGAGTTACACTATTCGGGAACACGGCAATACACAAAATTAAAGTTGATTATTTTCAATAATATAAAATGTATAAAACATCTTTTTTTTAGCTTAAGATAAAATCATTTAAGTATCTTTTAGATGAAAACAAATCAGTACTACTGTGCGCTACTGTTACACATGTGAAGTGGAGATAGATGTTTATTGATATCCCGAAGGGCTGCCTCAGATCCTTTATGGAAATAGAGGTGTAGACTTAATAAATGAATACAGAAACAATTATTTTAAGTCGTGTGACTAATAAAGTGACTAAGAGGTTACTGTGGCTACATTATCTTTTGGAATTAATCCAGTAAGTAGGGACTTTCTTTTTTAGTCTAATTTCATAACGAGGCATGTGATCATTCATGAACAAAGGGAACTCAGAGGCGAAACCTTGTTTTGAAAATCAACAAACATTTCGTTTTCTACTTCAGCCAGGCCACTGAGATGACAGTTTTTATGGTGAGGACTCAAAGCAGCATCAAGTAAATTTTCCATTTTTATGTATGAATAGTAAAAGGAAGTAGATATTAGTAGTCTGAGAGTCTGAAAACTTTCAGACATTTGCATTATATCTGTAAACAAACTTAATCCATATTGATGTAGAATATTTCTGGATGCTATGTAAACACATATAGTGCAAGGGCAAAAGAGGAAGAGAACTTTGGAAAATGCTAAACAGTGGGGATGTGGCTTCACTGGGGCTCTCTTTTGTGTCTACCCTGGACTCTGTCTCTGGTTTAAAAGATTACTGTTAAAAGAGGGTTAATTCCAAAGGATGACTACTCTTTTAAAAAGTTCATGGGTCTTGACACTTAGATGCGAAAGCAACTTGCAAAGTCTGAACAAAAGGACAGTTAGAAAACATTGTGGTAAGGCTCTGAGTTCCTGAGATCGTGGCTATTTCACTAAGTTCTGAACTGAGGAACCTGAGTGCTGGGTGAGAAGTCAGAGAGAGAGAGAGAGTTAGTGTGGAGTGGGATGTGAACGTGTCCCCAGGAGAAGGAGAGTGGGCTGGATCTGGTGATCAAGTCCAAGTGCAGTCTGCTTTCTCGTCCCATCTGTCCCCGCCCTCCATCTTCTCAGTGTCAGGGAATTCCATCAGCAATACTTCTTGGGCCTAGCCAAGTCCACCTCACTGACTCGGGATCTACCGTCTATCACCTTAACCCCCCCCAGAGACACTAACCAGTTTAAACTCCTCCGGGGGCTTGAAAACATAAAAACTCTTTGTTTCTCCTCCCACAGGTATATGTGGATATGTGTTGTACCTCTGTGAGTGTATGTGTGTGTGTGTGTGCGCGTGCGTGCGTGTGTGTGTGTGCGTGGTATCCTTATAGCACAGGATGCTATATGAGGGTTTCTCAGGCTTTAGAAACATGGTACTGGGCTGTCTTTCCTGAGGGGGAGTGAAGAGTCACTGAGACTGGCGAGGCTTCTCCTTAACACCTCACCCTGTTGCGTGAGGAATAAGGGCCCACTATTTGTTTGGTTCCTAGTTTTTAACCAGACTGTCCGACCACTTAGCTGGGCTCTTGGGAACTTCGGCCTGCTGTCTGAGTGCCCTCTCTCAGTGAGCACTCCCCCTGCCTGTTTACATTTTTGCTCTTGCCTTCTCCATCTTTTGGACACCCCCGGTTCATATCCCATTCCAGTTCAGCAAGCCTGTTTGCTGAACGTGTCTAAACGCACTCCACTGGCCCTAGTTTCAGGATTCTAACCCTAAAACAATGCCAGAGAGATCTCTCAAGCCCCAGGAACCACAACCACCTTAGGACATTCTACGTCATTCCAGGAGAGACAAACGAGATGCCTTTCAAGATACTGCCCCCAGAACAAGAGGTGTTGTTAGCCTGAGTCTTCAGAGAAAGGAAATCTTTCCTTCTTGAGGGTACAGATGCATGAATAATTTGATTTCAAGCTTTACTATCAGTTCCAGAGCATCCTGGGCACTTACTGTGGTCACGAAACCACTGCCTCCTAACCCACTGCAGTCTGCTTCGGAGAAAGTCAAGCTCCTCTCTTTCCCCTCTCATGCTCGGCCTGGCTATTCGATCCCAAAGGAGAAGCTAGCATTGGGGCCACAGGGCTGGAACCCAGCCTTGAATCCTCCCTCTCACTTTCTGTCTTTCTCACCCACACCAGGGGCTACCATTAGTTGTGGCATAAACTGCCTCAGTAGTTTTCAATACTCCTTTCATAGTCATATTGAGCCTTTAAGTTTGGAGTCTCTTCATGTGGGACACGTCACCATGGCAGAGAGTCCCTTCAGCTCAGCTGGCAGTCATTTTACACATACTGTACACAGGCCGTCAAGCTATTGGTGAGGATGAAACTGGTAGCCCAACGAGCCCTCCATTTAGATGAGAGGTGGGCCTGGGCCACTCTCTGCTGCCGGGGATGCCAGAGACGGGGCAGGCAGACTTCTGCTCCACATCGGCCCTGAGGCATCTTGAATCTCTTTACTTATCTTCAGGGCCTTTCTTTCCTCCCAGGCTGAGCAGTAGTTTTTATTCAAGGTTCAGTTCTGGAAAGTTATGTATTTTTACAACCTATATTCTATTTCATTCAAAGTGAGTATGGCTTCATGGATTCCTATGGGACTATGTATTCCTTCAACTTAAGTTTATATTTATGAATAGGAAAAAGCCAAAGAAAAATTGCCATGGCCCTTTAGGCACCAAATGTTAATATCCACATATCTGAGAAGCAGCAACAAGGAGGCGACTTTCTGATCTTTCATTCTGAAGGGGACAGTGGGCACCATGGGAAAAACAGATGGACCACTTTCTGGAGGCTGGCCATCACTGGTCTGCACCAGGGCGCTACAAACCTAGCTCCAACGTGGTTCCCAAGCCCTAGTTCAGGCCTTCTTTCCCCACCTCCAAAGCTCTAAACTCTGAGGCATGTTGGGGGGTGACCGGTGTCAGGTGCAGCTGCCGGGATGTCTGGAGTCAGGGCCAGGCCTGGTTCCTTCTGTTCTTTATAGGCCTTAAGCAGAAGCAGCTTCATTCTCACCATCTGAGAACTGCAAAGACAGTGTGTTACCAGGGAGAGCTTCATCCTCCCTCTGTCTCTGGAGGCCCTACTATGCACAAAAGGAAGAGGCCCAGTGAGCTAAGTGAATGAATGAGTCCTCCAAATGAGATTCCTGGAGGTTATCTTACTTTCCCACTTAGAATAATCCTCAAACTATCTTAATAAATTTTCCAATGTTTCAATTTATTTCATTTATCTTCTTAAGATAAGAAAAAAAAAAGTTTTAAAATTGCCTCAATGCTCTTTGCATCAACTAGATAAATGGTGAGAGGTTAATACCTTGTAGCCTGTTTTTCTGGTATCCACTTGGGCAACCGTGTTGTGTTTAATATCAACGGGATCACTACAGGTCTCCTGGAAGGAGTTATCGACTAATTTCAGAGTAGAGATAAAAGCCTGTGAAATATGCAAAGGCATCTTTCTAATTAATTAATTCGCTGAAGAAATTTTGTTAAAATTTAGTTTCCCCATTCAGAACAAGTGCTATCCAATACCCCAAGGAGAGGGCAAGGTGGGTGATGCATGAGGCGTTAGTGAGCAGATCTGGTGATTATCCGCTCACAGATGGTGTGGCAGTCTGAGGACTTTAATCATGTTTTGATCATGTTTTGGTCTCTGCCCCATCCATTCCATAAGCCCCTTACAAAGAATCGGCTCCAAACCATAGCAGAGCAGTAGGAGGCTCTTGCTGCTTTCACGCTGGTCCCATCTGCCCTATCGCTCTTGCAGATTACTGGAATTACCTTTTAAATAGACTGCCTTCTTCTGTCCTTGTCTCTCTACAGTCTGTTCTCAATACAGCGGTCAGAGTGATCCTGTTAAAATGTGAGTCAAATCACAGAATTCCTCTGCTCAAAACCCTCTAATAATTTCCCATCTCACCTGAAGTAAAAGCCAAAATCTTCATGGCCTGCAAGGGCCTTTTCCTAACCTGCTCTCTGCCCCACAGTAATCTGACCTCAACCCTACTCTCCCCAGCCACTCCATTCTCTTTGCTTGTTTCCTTCCTACAGACTTTCTTACGGTCTCCTCAATGAGCCCTTCTTCCCTTAACACCTTGTTTAGTATCATACCCCTCCAATTTCCGCTTTATTTTCCTGAAACACTTTTAACCATGTGATATAATATCTACTTTGCACATTCACTTTGTTTATTTTTATATCTCTCCTCTACTCTACCCCCCCCACCCGCCCCACACAGACACATATTCTAATATAAGCTTTAAAAAGGCAACATTTTAGTTGATTTTCTTCACTGCTTTATCAATAAGGCCTAGATCAGCTTCTGCCGTATATTAGGCACTTATTTAATACTTGCCAAATGACTGAATGACTGGGGGCATGAGTTAGCCACTTGGAGGTCATGTGTAATATGAGCAAGCAGAGTAGGGCAGGGAGGAAGAATAGAGACATGGTGGTGATGGAAAGGGCAAGGAAGGGCGGGGATGGGGGTGGGAGAGCAGAACGAAGAAAGACTGCGAACCCCTGAGAGACAGAAAAAGTGGCCTTGATCCTCACTCACCAGTTCCCAGTTTCGACTCCCATTGGGCCTCTGACACATAATTTGTTTCCTGTCTTTGTATTGTTCACATACGGCCATAATATTACCCACTGTGTCTTAACAACAGTCTTTACCTTGAACAAGCTTGAAAGAGAGAACAGAAGAGAGCATTACAAAAGGCATTAACAGGACAGAGCACTGAGGGCCATTTTAAATAGGGAAGCTATTGGAACATGTCTTTTATCAGAGAGTGATATGCTGATTTTCACTTTAAGGTGCTCCCTTTGACTACTGGAGAGAACCCTTGTGGGGAGGCGTATTAGCCAGAGATTTCCGGAGAAGCAGAACCAGCAGGATATATGTATAGAGAGAAAGAGATTTATTTTAAAGGATTATCTCGCATGATTATGGTAAGTCCAAAATCCATATTGGAAGCCAGCACTACCTCAGACTCATTAAGATGACTACCATCCAAACCCCTCTACCCCAACCCCAAGAAAACAAGTGTTGGTGAGGATAACAACCCTTATGTGCCATTTGGGGGAATAAAAAAAAAAGGTATAGTCACTGTGAAAACCAGTATGGCGGTTCCTAAAACAATTAAAAATAGGATTATCATTTGATCCAGGATTTCCACTGGGTATATACTCAAAATGATTGAAAGTAGGATCTCAAAGAAATATTTATACATCATGCTCTTAGCAGCATTATTCTCAATAGCTAAAATGTGAAGCTACCCAAGTGCCCATTGATGAATGAATAGAAAAGCAAAATGTGATGTATACATATGATGGAATAGTATTCAGCCTTTAAAAGGAAGGCAATTTTGACGTATGCTGCAATATAAATAAACTTTGAACACATTATGCTAACTGGAATAAGCCAGTCACAAAAAGATATACTGCGTGATTCCACTTATATGAGGTACTTAGAGTGAAATGGTTTCTAGGAGCTGGAAAGAGGGACATAGAGAGTTATTCTTTAATAGGTTCTCAGTTTAAGTTTTACAAGATGAAAAGAGTTATGTTGGTGATGGTTGCACAAAATTATAATATATTTAATACCACTGAACTGTACACTTAAAGTGGCTAAGATGGTAAATTTTATATTATATATGTTTTACCACATTTTTAAAAAAATTAGAAAATAAAAAAGAAGTGATGTTTCAATCTTGAGTCCAAAAGTGGAAATTCAGGCAGTTTCTATGTTGAAGCCTGGAGGCAAAATTTCTTCTTCCAGAAGCCTCAGTCTTTGCTCTTACAGTCTTCAACTAATTAGATAAGGCCCACCCACATTATGGAGGATAATCTGCTTTACTTAAAGTCTACTAATTTAAATAGTAATCACATCTAAAAAATACCTGCACAGCAACATATAGACTGATATTTGATCAAACAACTGGGCACCATGGCCTAGCTATGTATAATTAACCATCATAGGGACTTGGGTGGAATCAGGGAGGCCAGTAAGGAGACAATTGGGATGATCCAGATGAGTAAGAATGGTAATTAGACCACAGTGGTAAGCAGAGGTAGTGATGAGAAATGGTCATATTTTAGATATATTTTGAAGGTCAAGTAACAGAATTTACTAATAAACTGAAGGTGGCACATGAGAAAAAATGAAGAGTCCAGGATGACTCTAAGCTCTTGTCTTGAGCAACGGGAATACTGTTGCCATCAACTAAAATGGGGGAGGCTCTGAGGGAGTAGTTTTCAGGGAGAGGAAGGAAAATCAAGAGTTCTGTCTCAGACCTGTTATATTAGGACGCTCACCAAATATTCAATTAAAGGTACTGAATAGGCATTTAGATATATGAGTCTAGAGTTTAGAAAGGTCTAGGTTGGAGATGAAAATGTAGTAATTTCAGCATATAGATATAGTGTTAAAGCCATGAGACTAGTGACTTCAACTACAGCCATTTTGGTATAGTGATGGGGTCAAAAGCTTGACTGGAGGGGCTTCAAGAAAGAATGACAACAAGAGATGGTAATGAATCTACAGATAATTCATTCTAAGGGTTTTCTATGAAAAGGAGAACAATAGGGTAGTTGGGGTGCACAGGAAATTGTTTAAATTAGATATATAACAGCATCTTTATATGCTAATGGCAGTGTTTCAGTAAAGAGGGAAAAGTCAAGGACTTTAATGAGTGTTGACTGTGCAAGGAGCTATGCTAAATGCTTCACAGGTGTGTGGTCATTCCTTTTTAATCATCACACAAGCCTATGAGGAAGGAGCTGTTGTTAGCACTTCACAGCTGAGAAGACTAAGGAACAGGGATTTAAAGTCATTATCAAAGTCACACAACTGGTAAGGGGCAGAGTGAGGATCTGAACTCAGGAACCATGAACCGTCTTCCTACACAGACTCTACATTTTAGCTCTCCATTTATATAATCCATTAAGGATGTGAAGTGCTATCGCAGAAGTTTTGTTTATAACGTTAGTGAATATTATGGGGGGAAATTCTGGATTATAATGGTGTTTGCAGAATCGGAGATTCTCATAGGAAAGTGTCACTCTTAAATGTTAAATGCCTGCTCTCTCTTAACTTTTATCACTTTGCATGTTTGGTTCTGAACTGCTCTGTAATCCCCCTTCTTGGGTGAATTCCAGCCAAGTGCTGTCACCTCTCTGAAGTTCTCTTTGGTCCATATGCCCAGACACTCTGCCCACATGACATTGTAGCATTATCTCCATATTTGTTCTTATATCTGTCTCCACTGCTCAGCTGCACACACTTTCAGGAAATGATCTTAGCTCATTTTGTGTGCCCAGTTCTGCTACCTGGAAATCTCTCAGTACATCTTTTTGTCAAATGATTGATCCAATTAGACAAGGCTGACATTCCTTGCTCTCATAGATCACAGATTCTCAATAAAGGGAAGGGAGAGACCCCCCCACCCCCAACACATATACACCCAAGTACATCTGGCAATGTGTGGAGACAATTTTTGTTGTCATAACTAAGGTTGGGGTTACTACGGTTATCTGGTGGACAGAAGCCAGAAATGCTATTAAACAGTCTACAACTCAGAGAACAGTCTGTTACAATACAGAATTATCTGGCTCAAATGTCAACAGTGCTGAGACTGAGAAACTCTCATAGATTAAAACAGAAAAATGAAGTCCTAAGATACATACCAAAAAATCATTTCTCCTGTTATTTTTCTCATTCTGATTATTCTTAGCCTAGGGTGAGGTAGCTGCTTACTTCATCAGGTTGTGGGTTCTTTCTCCATCAGCTCTATAGCCTAAACATCTTGCTCCAAAACTGAAATAGTTCCCTAAATCAAAGAGGCAGTAGCCCGTTACCCTTAGAATTAGGTTACATTTCCCTAATCCAATGCTGAAACAGCTCTTCAACTTCCCTTGGGAATTTACAGAACATTTAACAATAAATACACCAACACTAATTTTATATCCATTCTAGAATATATGGGATCACTTTTGTTAGTAATCTACGTACCAGTTCCCTCTAAGGCCACCAGATTCCAAAAATCTATAGACAAAAGTTTTTCCCAAGCTTGCTCTCATCTCCAACTAAAGAAATGGAAAACAGAGAAAATATTCTTTGAGTTCAGCTCCCTCCTCAGCAAATATACAGAAACATCGGGTAAACATTTTAACAACATTTGTCAAGTTTAAAAACAAAGAGAAAGCTCTAGGTGCCCAAATGAGGAAGGGCCACTTGGTGCTAATTGGAATTGAGGTTTCATGACCCAAGGAGTAAGTACACCTGACATGAGGTTTTCTTACAATTCAGGGGATTAGACTGTGTGAGGAAGAGGACAAGAGCAGAGGCCATAGGCCTTGGACAAGCAGGAAACTGAATTGACTCCTTGGACAAAGTTGAGAGTTGGAGAAATCTTTGTAGTTCAAGAACTTGGCTTGGAAGCAAGTGCTAATCTCTGTTACTGGTAAAAGAGTCAGCCTTGAAAAATCAGAACTCCCAGGCTGCTCTGCATGCAGCTGGGTGGCCAGACTTTTATATGAAATTGAGAAAAAGAGAGAGAGGGGGAGGAAGAGTTAGAGTTGAGAAACTGGCAACCCTTTTAGGACCCCATCAGATGTTAGCTGCAGGGCTGTCTCAGGAACGAACAGGATGCTTGAAGAAAATAATGTCCATTCTGAATGAGCCAAAAGCAAATAAGGAAATGCAATTTGCTCAGAGAAAATCAACTGGTACAAAAACAGGAGAAATTATACCCAAAGAACTATAAATATTAGATTAATCTACAAGTGATTTTAAAATAAACATGTTTAAAATGGTCATCAAGATAAAGAAGAACTAGAATTCATTAGGTGAATGGGGATTTTAAAGAAAAGAGCAGAGAGATTTTTAAGATAATCAAATAGAAGGTCTAATAATGAAAAAATATTTTAAAAACTAGAATCTAGATGGTGAGGAAAGCAACAGCTATAAAGAGTTTAAGAACCACCAAAACAATAAACTACCAATCATTGATGTAACTGGACTACTGAGTAGTTAAATGGGGTATAAACATTTAACTTTAAACATTTTCCTAACTACTCCTCAACAGGCTCTCGCCACACCCTCCTTTCCCATCAGGTAGCTGGTCTATAACTACTCTTGGCCAGCTTCTGTGACACTCTTAACACTTAAGGTTATTGGAACCATCTAATTTTGATGCAGTACTCCCCATTAACCACAGGGGATACATTCCAAGACCCCCCCCGCCCCCAGTGGATGCTTGAAAGTGAGGATAATACTGAACTCTATATGTACTTTGCTTTTTTCCTATACATATATACCCATAGTAAAATTTAATTTATAAGTTAGGCATAGTAAGAAGTTAACAACAATAACTAAAAATAAAATAGAACAATTATAGCAACACACTGTAACAAAAGTTATATGAATGTGGTCTGTTCGTTCACCCTTGGTTTCTCTTTCTCTCTCTCTGTCTCTCTCTGTCTCTCTCTGTCAACTAACCTGGTAACCAAGATGGCTACTAAGTGACTAACTGGTGGGTAATATATACAGGGTGGATATGCTGGACAAAGGGATGAATCATGTCCCCGGTGGGATGGAGCTGGACAGTGTGAGATTTCATCATACTACTCAAAACAGTGCACAATTTATAATTTATGAATTGTTTATTTCTGGAATTCTCCACTTCATATTTTTGGACCATGGTTGACTTAGAGGTAACTGAAACTGCCTAAAGTGAAATCATGGATAAGGGCGACTTCTGTGTTTAAGACGAGGTCTTACTTATTTAAAACCTCTTCCAAGCTCAACTCTTCCTGTCAATTCTGAAATGAGAGCAATTAAAGTCTGCTCTCTACACGGTTTCTCTTATTTTTCTTTTCTTTTCTTTTCTTTTCTTTTCTTTTCTTTTCTTTTCTTTCTTTCTTTCTTTTTTTTTTTTTTTTTTTTTTGCTTTAGAACTTTCTCCTTCTCCACCCTTCAAACTCTGGGCCAAACTCTTACCTACTCCTAGTGGCCCCTGCTGTTGGGTGTTCTACTCACAGATGGTACTCCAGGTTTTCTTACGGCGGTGTTCAGCTCCATTCCAGCCGCCCCTCTGTTGTTGAACTCCTTTTTCCAAGGGGCAGCTGCATCTCCCTTAGGACCCGTGCATACACTGTGATACTTCTGCTGGGCGGTCATCCCATCATGTAACCCAGAGGACACTCGGCAGCCCCTCAGCTCCTGCTTCTCCACTGCCCTTCGGGCTCTTTCATGTGAACACAGAGATAGCCCTTCCACGTCCTTCTAGGCCCACAATGGGTGGAGGTTCCTCCTCTTTTCCTCTCAAGCACACCGACAATTCATTGAATTTGGAATGCTCGGCGCTTTGGGCCTTTCGTGCTCACCTTTGGTGTAGCCACAATTCTGGGACAACAGGAGAGGTCTCGCTCAGCATCCTGAGCTTCCACACTGTGCCATGTCCAAATTGGCAGGAAATTGCAGCTTAGGGAGGTCAAATAACTTGCTCAACTAGTGGCTTGGAGGTCTTGGATCCCAATACAAATCTTTCTAACTTCAACACCAATGCTTTCCACCATGTTTTGCTGTAAAAAAGGATATTCCAAGTCTACAAAAGATTTGGAGGAAATTAAACAACTTCTTACCCCTAGAGAGTTCCAACAAAACTACAGCAGGAATAAAGCATTAGTGATAAAAGCAAAGGGCTTGCAAACCATGTTCCTTTGTGGCACTCAGGCCTGACACTCAGAGTCCTCTGATCTGAGGAATTTGGGGCAGTGAGATGATTAGCGGTGGAGGCACTGGGGCTCCTAGGAGAATGAGAGCAGGAGGGGAGAGGAGAGGAGAGGACTGCCTTTGGTGATCTTGAAGGTAGGCCTCAAAGGAGAGGTGGCAGGGAACCCTGTCCTCCTGCTGTCTCTGGGAGGAAAGGGTTCTGACTGCCTTCCAGGTTGTCCACATAGCTCAGGGTACAAGGAGTGGGAAGAGGAAGGCAGCCAGCATGGTAGCTCTGCCCAGGAGTAAATACTGTACCTTAGATTGGCATTTCTTTTAAACTCTCATCCAAGAAGTTGAGTGTGGCAGACTGGTTCTAGGAAGGTGAGAAATAGCCATCTTCCTTAAAGTCCAGAGCCCATGGGTGGAATGGGTATTCATATCCACAATTTGTAGATGAGGAAATCCAGGCTCATAAAATGAGCATGACTTGCCCAAAGATACACTGCTGATCAAAAAAAAAGAAAAGAAAAGAAAAGAAAAAAACAGAATCAGGACTTAATCCAGGTTGCCAAGACTAGTGTTTCACCCACTTTCAGGCTGCCTTCTCTGCTATACCTCCCTTCCTGTGTTCCTTTTGGGTTTTACTTCTTAGCAAAGGAGATATGGAGGGGTTGGGTAGGGGAATGGTAAGGAACACAAGTGATATTAAAGGAAACAATATATGTAAAAACACTTTGAAAACTATAAAGTTATATAGATGTAAGGAAGTATTACTATTAAGTGTGGAAATGGTGTATACCATTATCCTTTCCCATGATGACTAATAAGTTTAACTTTCCATTTCCCTGAGAATTTAGCATTAAGATAAGGCAAATGTGACCAAGACTAGACAGAGGAATACTTAAACTAAACATGATAAGGAAAGATTGCAGAGATCTTCTGGCAAAGAAATTGAGGAAGGAGCCCATCCCTCTAGGTGACTTCTCCTGAAAGCAAAATAGACCATGAAAACAGGTTGTGTAAAGGACATTGATCATTCAGTGAAGGCAACTCTGATTTTTTAAAAAGTGATTTGGTTAGGAGTACCACCAACGCAGCCAAGAAGGAATATTGGAGGAGAAAAAAAATAAAAGTTTCAGGAAGAATTTATCTGCTCCATGAATGAACGATTGGCCTACCTTGGGGCCATGCATAAAAGAAAGAAAACAGCATTAACCAAAGGGAAAAATCTGAGTCAGAGACACCTATGTTTCTCACTTTCCCCCCAAATCCTCAGCTGTCCAGAAAGGGAAACAACACAATTTCATTTAAGGAGATTTTTAGTGAAAAACTAGGCCACTCATCTAGCTGCTGAGGGCCATCTATTGAAGAAAATGGGGCATATTTACAATATGAAGACAGATGTATTTGCAAGTGGTTATCTGAATGTGACCCCTAGTGTCCAACTTGTGTGACATTCACAGAAGAAAATCTAGGTGGTTTGATGGGCTGAAAAACCATAGAACTGTAAAATGTTAGAGCTAGAAAGCATTAGGGAGCATCTAACCCAGCGTCCTATTTTATAGATGAATGATTAAGGCCCAAGGGTGATTAAGTGACTTGTCCAGGGTCAGTCACATGAATAGTGGCAGAGCTGGAATTGAACCTAGGTCTACTAAACCCTAGTCCAGTACTATTTTCTATACCCTTGAGAATATCTCTCATAAAATGTAGTTGGCTTTATGTAGTTCATTATAAGACCTATCTATGGAAGATTGTGAAAACTAAGTGTTTATTTCCTGTGGGCTGAATTATAAAGAGGATGTTGACACCATTTATTTGATCTGAAGCAGCGCTAATCAGTAACTGCATCTTAAATTGTTCATGTTAAGAATTGTTAAACAGATTTCAAACTCTTTCCATATTTTCCCCATTACACACCACACATCTAAGTGACAGATTATGCCATTTCTTCCTAGCCCAAAGTTCATGGTGATTTTCAAAGGAAAGAAATTACACCATGTAATGGGAACAATCAGTCAGGGTGGAAATCAAATGGCCCAAGTCTCCCGAGATTCCCCACTATGGCCATGTGTGTGGGCAGCTGTTATTTTCCATCCATTTTCTGTCCTTCTGCTCACAGCCTGCTTAGTGAAGCCGGAGGGCATCATGCCACCATGCACACTGGCTCTCCCACAGACCCAGACAATGGAGCTTCAGTTGGCTCCTCTCTACCATCCAGGAGTTGGGATCACTCCCTCTTGAGCTCCTTCCAACAGCTCTTCCACCTTCCAGTGTCCTCAAGCTTACCTCCCCTCTTGAGCCCCTCAGTCTGTAGAATGATCTCGCCCTAACTTCACCGAAAAACAATCAAAGTCATTAAACATGACACAACAAAACTTCCCTTTTCTTCACTCTAAAATGTCTCTGGATCTTTGATCCTTGTTCAAAGGAAGAAAGGTTCATTTTCTTTTCAAAGTCCATTCCTCTATTTGTGCTCTTCCTGGGACATTGTTCCATCAATAACCAATGTTCTCTCCGGTTCCATTGTCTCTTTTCTTTCTGACGCCACTCTAGAAAAATGCCTAGCAAAATGCCCAATTTTCCCTTAAACTTAGGAAAAAATCTTTTGGCCCATTCCTCTTAAAGGAAACCGATCTCTATTTTTTCTTTTACTGCCCAGCTTGATTTACTCTCATCGTCTCCTTAACTCCTTCTAATATCGATTTTATTCCAATAGTCTCCTAAAATCATTTTTATAGAAATTTAAAATAATAGCAATGTATTCATTAGACCCAATGGTCTATTGTTAGTTGTCAGTTTTCCTTGATCCTGCTTCAGGGTTTTGTTTGCTCAGGAAATATTTACTAAACACCAATTTTGGCAAGGCCCTGAGCTGAGCCCTGTGGGGAATAGAGATGAGTGATGCCCTGCCAAGAGTTTACAAACTAGCAGAAGAAATAAATACAGAAATGCATCAACTGAGTGCCTTTTCCTTATAGTCTTAACAATTTGGTTATATAATTCAATAATATTTTTCACATTATTTGTGTATGTGTCTAATACCCAAGTGAGAGTAAAAGTTCCTTGAGAGAAGCGACCTTTTCTTCTGTCCCCAGTTGTCCCCTGCATAGAACCTTGGCCTCGGTAAGTGTTTGTGGTAGTAAGCCTCTGAGAGGACCCCAAAGATCCTCACCTTCTGCTATTCATACCCACGTGTAGCTTCTTCCCACATTGAACAGGGCTGACGTCGGCCACCAATAGGCTGTTGAGGAAGTTATAATGTGTGGCATGTGAGGCAAGGTCACAAAAGACATTTCAGCTTTGTCTTGCTCCCTCTTAGATCGCTCGCTCTAGGAGAAGCCTGCTGCCACATCACAAGAACACTCCAGCAGACCTATGACTGAGGCCTCTTGGAAACAGCTCCCCCGCCTCAGTCACGCCTCCTGATGACTGCGGCCCTCACCGAAATCTTGAAATTCTGAGCCAGAATCTCCCAGCTAAGCAATGAGTGAATTCCTAACTCACAGAAACTGTGTGATAATACATGCTTCTTGTCTTAAGATAGTTAAGTTTTTGAGTAACTTATTACCCAACGATAGAGTCGTTCAGATTTTGGTATCTGAAAGTGCAATAGTGATGCTATAATAAAAATATAAAACATGGGAGTGGCTTTGTCACTGGGAAGCAGGCGGAAGTTGGCGGGTCGTAGAGGAAACTGTTAGAGAAGCCTGAAGAGCCTTCAAGGGTCTGACGGGAGAAGCCTGATAGCCTATGAGGTGTCTTTGAGTGAGGGCTTAAAGGAAAGTAAGGAAAAAGTTATTGAAAACTAGAAAAAAGTTGATCCTTCTTATGATATGGCAATGATAGAAACAGTGTAAAATAGAAAATACACCTACTGATAGAACTGGTTGATCTATCTAAGGAGGTCTTCAGTCAGAATGCTGAAGGTTCTGCCTGGTTTCTTCTTGCCGCTTATAGTAAAATGTAAGAGGAGAGAGATAAGCTAAAGGAAAGACCAAAAAACAAAAAGAACCCAAGCAGTGTTATATTTAAAGTTTCCCACTTTGCCCTTCTAGCAAACTCTTCTGAACATACTCTCAGAAAATCATGATCTAAAGATGAAGCCAAGGAATTGACTACAAAATCCTTTAAGATCTAAGAAAAATCTGAGGTTGTGCTTGGAGAACTATTCAGTCAAACAATAAGGCTTCTAAAACATTTATGGATGTTGTCCCCCAGTAGTCTCAGAGAAGCACAAATAGAGAAGGGCTTATTTTGAGGCAATTTGTGGATGTGGTTTTTATCTAATGGAATGAACCCCAATAGGATTACAAAAAAACAAAAACACAGAGTTTTAAACCAGACCCACAGACTGCATGGTCAGAAATATGGCCAGCTTGTATCAAAAACAGCAGAGATGGTACAACAGCAGAAGTGGACTCTGGACTCCTAAACTTCTATAGGAGGACATGAGCTGAGAAAACCATGCAGCTGCACACAGGGGTTGCCTCTTATGGAAAATGAAAAATGACTCAGGGGGAGAGCCAAGAACCATTGAGAGTCACTCTGGGAAGGAAGAGCACAGACTACGGAGGCCGCCAATGAACAGCCTGTGAAGAATTGAGGCCTCCTGCCAACAGCCATGTGGGTGAGAAATCTTGGAAGTGGATCTTTCAGCACCTGTCAAGCCTTCAGATGACTGCAGCCCCACTGATACCTTGACTGCAACCAGAATTACCCAACAAACTGCTCCTGAATTCCTGACGCTCACATACTGTGTGAGATAATAAATTCTTGTTTTAGGTTACTAAGTTTTACAGTACTATTTTATATAGTAATACATAAATAATACAGTGTTCAATAAATATTTGTTGAGAAAATGAAATAAATCATATTTCAAAAAAGAATATAACCAAATTCTAGTATGCCCCATAATTAAGTACTATATATATATATATATATATATATATATATATATATATATATATCCTGAAATGTATAAAATGAGGCCTTTGACAGAAAGAAAAGTTAATCACATTTCTATGGAGACACACAATACAAAGAGGTATTACGATTCACTTCACCAATTTACCACTGTTGTTCTTTTCCTTGAATGCTCAAGGACTGTCCAAGGTATACGTTTGGGGTGGGGTGGGGGCTGATGGGAATAGCAAACAAACGGTGACCTAGGAGACCATATTCTACAGGAGTTAAGGTTCATCATCCTCTCATTCTCCCTTCTTCCTTCTCTCCTGTGTCTCAATTTATCTCATCATTGCTCCATATTTTCTCCATATATTGCTCCATTTTTCAGGACCATACAAAAGAACCAAAGTATGGTAGGTGAAAGCAATATAATCAAGAAACCTCAACTTGGTTTTATACTGTTAGAAGCATTTCTTGGAGCAAGGGGGCTTTAAATACTTGATCCCAAGAAAGCAATACAGATGCATCATTCCAAGAAGCCAGCAAGGAAGATATAATCCTGCTTCTCAATAAGTCAACTGAGATTGATGGAAACTTATCTCCGAAGAGAATTGTCACCACATTGAGAGATTGAAGGGCCAGATGAGAATATTGCTTACACTGGGCCCATAGTCATGGGTCTGACCCTGAGTTCTCCAAAGGAGTTCATGTCATTGTCTGAAGATTCCTAATGTAAGTTGTTATCCCGGAGGATAAAGGCTGTTGTTGGTGGTATTGTTTTACTTATACTAAACCCAACAATACTGCTGAGGAATCAACCTCTAAGCTAAAAGCACCTAAAATTAGGTTTGTGTCTGATGGCAAACAACAAAACCCTGTTGACAATGATTTAAACAGATAAAGGTTCTTTTCTCAATAAGAAGACGCCCCGTAGACAACCTGGACTCCGTTGGGCTCCCTGTTCTGCCATCCTTCAAACATGGCTGCTGCACTTCCAGCCGGGCATCCTGATCTGATTGTCTTCCAAGCAGGAAGAAGACAGAGGGTAGGGGAGCCAAGGCAGTATGGTCATACCGGTCACAAATCTCCCTTTTGAAAAGCTTTCCCAGAACCTGTATCCCATGACTCCACTCAGCTTATTGGCCAAAACTGGGTCACATGATCATTCCTACCTGTAAAGGCATCTAAAAAGATGAATTTTAAGTTTTCTTGCCTCTTTAAGAGAAGAAATCAGGGAGAAGAGGGTTGTGAGTGTGCCACACATAGGGTTGTAAGAGCTCTTAGGTAATTCTGTCCTGCTGCAAACAAGATTATTCCCCAAACATAATTCTCTGAATTAGGTGATGTAGTGAATACTGAAATAAAGAAAGGGACCCCTTGCCCCCTCTTCCCCTTCACAGCAGAACAAAACAGCAGGATTTGTCTTTTAGAAAACAGATGCCTTGGGAGTTACTTCACTGGGGGTCAAACCTGTCCTCTCAGCAGCAAAGGTGATTATTTTTCATAATTATCATTGCTTCACATCTTGTTATGTGAGCAGTCAGTGTTTTAATTTAGCTGATGACTTTCCACAATCATTTTAGATTTATTTAGTACCTAATTTACTTAACATAGCTTTTGCTGTGAAAGTTAATCAGAGGCCCCAAAACTCTTAATAAGCTCAATATTTTACAGTGAACACTACCCTGAGGAATGCTTTATGAAAATGATGACAAGGCAGAGAGTCTGTAGCTTTCAGAATCAATAAGTTATCGAGTAATGAATTAAGAAGGTCTTGAACTCACACTTCACTACCGGCTTTGTGAAGCAGATGCACAAATGAGCATTTGCAAACGTAGCTGGTTCTTAGCAGAAATTTTCCATTAACCCAGCAGCTGAATGTAGGAGAATCTCTGTAGTGTTAGAAATAATAACTGAAGAACATACACCATTCAATAATTAAAATGATCATTTTTGCCACTATTTCTTCAGCTATTTTTTTTTTTTTTTGAGACCGAAACTTTGTTTTGTTTTGTTTTTACGTTTTTACCAGTCCTGGTTTTTGATATCAGTGGAAGTCACAGAGTTAGACAAAAACGGCCAATTGAGGTATCTCTCTTCATGTAGCAACTAGAATAGAAGTGATTTCAAAATGCAGGGATCCATCCTTGTGTAATATACAATCCAAGACTGAAAATTAAAAATGTAGAGAATACGGGGCCATCATAAAACAGAATCACCACTTAAAAATGCGAACAGCTGCCCCCACCAACTGTAAAGCACCTTGCATGTAGTTGCTAACTTCAGTACTAAGTATCTAAACAGTGCCCTGCAAAAGCAGGGACTTGGGGAATATTAGATAGATAGATAGATAGATAGATAGATAGATAGATAGATGATTTTCATAGTGACAAAGAGTAAAAGGAAGGGAGGAAAGATGAGAATGGATAGAAAACCAAGTGTAGAGTAGAGTAGTGTAGACAGGAAATATATGCTTATGAAAAAGCTAAGATTTTTCTTTTTCTCTCGGATGAAGAATTATAGACAACCTAAGATTAAAAGGTGTAAGAGAAAACATTTGTCTGTAGGATGGGGTGGGAAGACCGACCCATGCTTCTAGGTTCTAATCTGGACGTTACAGAGGATGAAGAAGGATCTGAAAAACTGACATGTGAACCTTAGGGGAAGTAGATAGAGCAGCTGGGGGGTTAGTTGGTAAGAGTCAAAAAATGTGAAACACTCCTGGACTCTGAGTCTTGGTTCCCTCATCCCTAAAACGGATAAGAATGATACTTGCTTTGTCTATTTCAAAGAGGTGTTGTGAGGATTAATTGAAATGACGTGTGCGAAAGTGTTTTTGAAACTTGAAAACACTATGTTAATACAATAGGTCCTTTTAAATCTCATTTTGGCCCTGGAACAAGTGAACAGGTGCTCTCCCGAATAAACTCAGCGAAGAGGCAAGTCACGAAGGGATTATGGCCCTCAGATATAAATAGCCCTGGGGCACTGTCAAGGGTCACAGTAGGAGTCTCAAATATCCTATGTATTTTAGGGCCCCAAACTTCCTGAAATGTTTTCACATAAAATATGTTTATCACCAGTAAGTCTTTATAAGGAATCAGGAGCCTGGGACTTACTGGGCACATACAACTGGTTAACAGCAGAGCCCGGACTAGGGCTCAAGCCTCCTGGCTCCCAGTCGAAAGCTCGGGAAAACCCTTCGGCATGATTTAAACATTTCAGCAGCTTCCTTTGTTTTAAGCCCCTACAAGTTAATGAGCAGGAACAAGGAGAGATGATACTACTTCCCTGGACTTCCAATACCTCACCTAAGAACAGTCTTCACAGGGAATAACGGGCACCGTGTTTCATCTAAATCGGTCTCCTTTCTGCCAAGCTGACTCTATTTTCAGGGGAGAAAAGCCGGGTGCTTATGGTTCCCTGTGGAGTTCTGCACTGGGATTTGACAGAATGGGAGCATCACAATGGGCCAGCTGGCTGGGGCTTCTTAATGGAAGAGCTAGACCTGTGTTAGAGTGCTGAGGGGTCCCATCAGCTGAGAGGGTCTCTGCTTTGAGCTAGATTTCTTTACCTGAAAGCTGGGCAATACACTGATTTAGGTTGTTACGGTAGAGTTTGTCTTACTCAGTTCAGGGTTCCATAACAAAAATACCATAGACTGTGGCTTAAACAACAATTTTTTTTTCTTGTGGCCCATAGTTCTGCACCTTTATTTCCTCACCTGCAAAATGTGTATAAAAATGCTATAGCGCATTGAGCATAAAAGCTGGACTCTGATTTCCAGCTCTTTACATTTAAATTCAGCCTCTACCATTTACCAGCTTGACTCGGAATGGATTTCCTCAACCTCTCTATGCCTTCGTTCCCTTATCTGCAAAACAGAGACAATAATGGTGTCTAAACCATGGGGCTGTTGTAAAGCACTTAGTAAGTGATACATAAGTGTTAGTTATTATTTTATCTCTTGGGGTGTTGTAGTTATTAAACAAGATAATACATGTAAAGTTGTGTAATGCTCAGTGTCTGATATGGGTTTAATTAATGTCAGTCACTATTTTCTTTTTTTATTGCAGCAGTAGTAAAATACTTTGTCAATTATTTATTCTTCCCACTTTTCCAGGTTAGGCATCCATTCCACCTAGCATACATAGGAAAATTTCCATCCTCACCTATGCAAATGCAGTGTGACCATTATCCTGCCCTCTATACATTGACTGCACAATATAAAATTTCTGTGACTCAGTAAAGTGTGTCCTTTAAACCTTCTTCACAGTCACCCAAAGACCATTTATCATTAGCATCAAATGGCATCAAATTTAAATATTTACAAAATAACTGGAAAATGAGACTGCACCCTACAGTTTCTTCTGTGCCTGCAGAAACCCATCTTTGTCTTTTAGTCAAATAGCCTCATTTTCCCCCCCAAAAAATACTGCCCCATTGGCCCAATTTCAAAACAAACAACAGAAACTACATTAGGAACCAATAGAGAGATTGCATGCTAGTGTGAGACTGTGGTTGAATTGTTAAATTATGGAAGAGGAGGAAGGTGTGAATAAAAGGAAAAAAGAGGACGTTTCAGACTCTGGTGAAGGGTCATGGTGCATTTTCTCACCTAAGAAACCAATGAGCAACTGGGACAGAAATTTTGGTTCATTATAAAAAGACTTGTCTAACTGGCAGAGCCATATCATAATGAGATGGGCAGCCCAGTGGGGCTTCTGAGTCCCCTATGCTCAGAAACATCCAGGAAAAGAGGTGATAATAATACTTTATATCTGTATCCATTTTATAGTTTCCAAAGTGCTTTACAGGGAGACTCCCCTTCTTGGTTTGGGTTAGATGGCCTTGCTGGCTCTTTCCCCATTTACTCTGGTCAAGGACTTCAAACTGAGAGCAGATTATCTTGACATGCCCACTATTAACCACTGTCATTGTCATTTGAGTTCTTTTCAAAAAAAACCCAAATGGTTTTTGACAATTGAGCAGAATATGCTGAACCATTAAATTATACTTGTACACATGTGTTCTTTGTTCATTCATCTGCTCATCCAACTAATGTTTTTGAACATCTATTAAGTGTCAGGTACTGTCTAGGCGTTGAAGATGCAGAGAAGAAGAAGACACAGTCCCTGCAGCAGAAGCTATTGATGCCCCACCCATAGCCTACCCATGGTCACCTTCGGACAGCTCCTACCTGTCCAGGACAAATGTTTCTAGCCTCTCAGTGCCTCAGGGTGTTCTCCGGCCATGGCACGCTTGGCCTATGTACAAGAGAGTCCCTCAACCCATGATGAGAGGAAGTTAGTAGATAAACATCCCACTTCCCTGTTTTGTGTGTGTGTGTGGGGGGGGTGGGGGTGGGGATAATGTGAGGTGTGCATTTTACAGACTATCCGAGGCTCCCAGCAGAACTGAGCCCCAGTTTTTGAACCCACAGTGGGAATGTCATTAATACTCCCTCTATTGTCTCTCTTCCCTTCCCTGTCTCACTTCCTTAATCCCTCGCTGTGCTTCTTGAGATCATTTCCTAAATAAACTGCTTATCCCCAAATCTTCGTCTCAGGGCCTGCTTTTTGGGGGAACCTGTCCTCCAGGGGCTTCGAACCTAGCACTTGGGGCATACGTATTACCATTGAGGCTGTAGATTCACTTGAGTAAACCTCACTGAGAAAATCAGAGGCACCTGGCTTAGGAAGGACAAACGCATCATGTGGCTATTGCTTTCAGTGTCTTTAGGTTGGAACGTGGAACAAAGACACTCAAGGACACCTTCTGGGCAAAGCCGGGCCAGAGCACTGGAGCTGAGAAGTGAAGTTCTAGCACCTGGAGATGGAATTTCTAAGTGTTCTGCAGGCACCATTCTCCATAACCTGCATATGAGGGGAGACGGAAGAGCACAAGAGGATAAAGAGAGACCACTGGAGGGGGCCCCATAAAGGCCCGATGCTAGCCACTGATTATGTTTGTCTTCAGTGGGGAGCACACACTCAGACTCAGCAGACACTTTGTCCCTGGACACACAATCACTCCTACAGCAGCTTTGATTGTTGGCTGCTGGTATAGTTGGGGGAAACTTGAAAAATCTGGGACTTCATGTTCCCAAAAGAGCAGCATCAAGTGGAACGGTAAATAGTGTCTGACAGGCAGTCTAATGTCCTTTTGTACCAATGTCCTTGAAACACAGATTTAAACAGATTAGGATTTAACCACGACCTCTCAAAGGTCATCTTGTGTCCCCTTGTCAGACATGGTTTGTGCCAAGAGGATCACAGAGTGAGCTTTCGGGTCTGCTCCCCACTGAACTTCAGTTAAGTTTAAGCTTATCTATCAAACTGTTGGAAAAGCTTCAAGACCAATCAGTTTCATAGCTGATTTGCATGAAGGCTTTCATTGTTGTAGGGATGAACCTTTGAGCACTGCTCTCTTAGAAGAAAAAAATAGACATGAAGTGTCTGTCCCCTACCAGGCCCCAAGGGATAGGTCATTTAAGCCCTGGGGAGAGGACCGCAGAAAAAGGCAGAAGGAGCTGCTGTCCTGAGGCCCAAATGGCCACATGTTAGCAGTGGGACAGAGTTCAGGAAAGATGATCCTCTCCATTTCCCCTGGAGCACAGCAGGGTGGTGAGGCCAGAGGAAATGGGGACTATACGGTCGTCTCATGGGGTTTCAGGCTTGGGGGCCCAGTGGCAGAGGAAGCCAGCAGCCTTGCCCACTTTGCTCACTTAGCATGTCGCAGTGGCCAGGCACCCCTCATGTGAATGAGGGCTGCGGACCACGATGAGGGGAGCAGAGAGGAGACATGAGAGAACTCTGAGAGCTCCTAGAACATAAACCCAGGGATCCCAGAGGTAACAGGCTAACATTTTTGCTTGGGGCAGAGAAAAAATTTGGCCTCTTTAACATGGAGGAAGGAGTTAAATTTGCAATTTAAAAATTCCCAGCAAAGGTTGGGAAAACTGGCCAAAACTTGTACTGGTATACCGTGGAGAGGCCAGTCCAGTCAAGTGCTGCTCAACAGCTCCTGGGAAATCATAGGCAGATCCACGCGGCCTTCAAGGGTTCCAAGCCGAAGTCAGATCCAGCCTCAGTAGAGCATGCCACCTCCGGGCATGGACAACGAACTTCTGGCCAGTGAACCTAACTGTTTCTAAGTCCAGTTGTTCAAAATTTGATTTTAATTGTGTCCAGCTCATCTTTAGGATTTTTATCTATTATTACAAACTTATTTTAAGTTTGCACCTTTATCCTTAGCTATTTTATGCAGAGGTGCAAAAGCGAGTTACATATGTAGGATCTTTGGCACTCTGAATTAGGGTTGCCAGATTTATCAGGTAAAACATAGGACGTCCAGTTAAATTTGAAATTCAGATGAACGATGAATAATTTTTAGTATAAAAAATTAGTATGCAATATTTGAGATGTATTTATAAAAAATTATTCATTATTTATATAAAATTCAACCTTAACCGAGTGTCCTGTATTTTATCTGGCAACCCCACTCTGGACAGATCTGAATGGAGAGCAGAGCAACAAAGCATAGAAGTCCCCCTTGGGGGACTTTTTCCTATTGGATAAACCTGCAGTGGCCGATTGATTTGTCATTCGTAAAATGTATTCCCCATTTATTTTACGAAAGGATAGAATAGCATAAAATAAAGGGCACACACAATCAGACCCTTCAAACAGAAATGGAAAATCAAAAGAAATAGAAAGGTATGGGGAAGTTTTAATTCCAAAAGCTTAGATTGATATGGTTGTCGTTGATCTTTACACTGGCTTCTGACCTCCTTGGCAGCCCAAAGCCAAAGGAAAAGATTATCTGACACAAGGACACAGGTAATTAAAGCTTTTTTCTGGTCCTAGTTCTTAAAGGACTCTATATATAGAACAGCATACTGGCCAGTGTGGTCCAAAGGGCCAGGGGGATATAGAGCTCCAACACCTGGAACACCTGGGCCTGAGGCTCAGTTCAGCCTCGCACCATCACATCAGCTCTCTTGCCTCATTTATTCATCAGTAATGTGACTTACTCTGCCGAACACATTACAAATGTCAGATATTGTTACCAGAGCTCGGGTGAAGGACATCAACACCAGCAATAACAATCATGTGTTCTGCGAGGGTTTTACAGAGGACACATAAACATGCTTCAAATGACAGTTATTTCATTAGTCCTTGATTTTAAAAGGCTAGAATGGAACATTAGTAGTAATGTAGTAATTCAGCAAAGGTGGGTCACAGAACCAAAGTCATCCTGGCTGACCTTTCGCCTCTTGAACTTGCAGATGAGATGAAGCTGGGAGCTGGATGTGGGTTCTGTGGCTTCACAGAGCACAGATATACCAATGAATCCTCCCTTTGCCTCTGCTAATAATCTCCCCAGCCTGGAACCCGAGAAGAAGTCATCTTGTTGTAAAAGCAAGCCAAGAACAAATGGCAGTACCCATTCCAACCCAAGGCAGGGCTGCAGGCAGTTCTCTCAAGGAACTGTCAACGTTTGGCCAGAGAAGGCAAGGTATGTGTCTGTGGATACCACTGGATTTGCAGATAGGCATGGAATGCAAGTGCTTCATCACTGAGAAAGCGCTGCCAGGAGCTGATGGAGTATCAGTGCGAATACCACCGGGTCCCTTTTGCATCGGCCACATTTGTAGAGTGCCCTCTTTTCTTTAAAAGGGGAGAGCCAGAGAGAGCCAGAGAGCTCCCATCTCGCTCACAGGATTCCTAGAGAAAATATGCTTCATCTAGGAAATAACTATATATTAATAATAATAACAGCAATCATTATTAGATTCTGTGCTGTTTCATATGCCTGACTTCATTAAATCATTGTAAAAAGCCTCTGTTATTACTCCCATTTTACTATGAAAAACTAGGTTTGAAAGTGAGCCCTCATACCAGGTGAATTGGGTGCAGGGGAAGCCCCTGGGATGTGGGAAAGAAGATTGTTCAATTTTTGGTTATTTGCAAGTCTGGTTTAATGTAACTGGGAGTAGGGGCAAGACCTGAGGGCCAGTTACTCACAAATTTAAATATTGATCAAGTAACTACTATGAGAATAGCATTAAGCTAGTCACACAAGGATGCACAGGTGGCTGCTGTCCACACACCTTACAATCTTGTGGTCTACAACTTAACAGGGGTGGAATATTCACATCATTGGAAAGAAACCTACAAGAGTCACACTACATCCTTCTGACCAACAGCCTTTCAGGTGGTTAATCTGAATATCAAAGGCATCCCGAGGTGCCTGTTGAGGGTACCTTGTTTTTCACCGACTGCTTCCTCCTAGAGAGGGAGGGTTTGGAGGCCAAGTGTAACTCTCAGGGCTTCAGATAGTTTGGCTCAGGGGCAAGTGCTTTTGCTGGCACCTTTGACTGAGGTCCCTGATTCTTCTAAATACATGCAGGCCTTTCAAACTTGGGGAGTTCAGAGTGACCTCATCCCACTGGAGACACTGGCTTCCCTGATTTTCCATCAAAAAGAGTTACCATCACCCCGTGGACAGAGAATGGAGGAGAAGGTGTGAGGGCAGGCATGGTAACTCACTCATTCTAAAAATGAAGAGCACTGGTCAGTGAGGGTGAGGATACTGGCCACAAAGATGGGGATGGGGCGGCGCTTCCTTCCTTATGAAAGGCATTCAGAGCCAGGGACCACCACCAAGAGCCACAGCTCTGCAGGAAAGACACACCAGCCTGCCCTCTGTGGTATCCTGGGACCGCAGAGCCCCACTGCGGATCAGACCGGGGCAACCTGAGGCTTTTCCAGCGGGTGCCTCTCTGGTTCTCCCTGTTTTCCGAGCCAGTGGCCTGCACCGTGGAGAGTTCCTCCTTTGCTTTGTGTCCTTCTTGCATTTTTAAACAGCAGTTTCTCAGAACAGATGCTCTCTTTCCTCCTTCCCGGTGGCCTTTCCGCACAAACAGCAGATTGCCTGCTTCTGTCATTTTAATTGAAGAAAGTAGAGAAACATGCTAATCATGTTATTTTTCTCTTCCTTCTGCGGCAATGAGCTATGGGAGCCAATGGCCCTCTCTCCTCCTCAGCCTCTCCCAGTGTTGACGCCCCTCACTGGTGATTTTCCTAGGTATTTCTCACCAAGTCTGCTTCCCTCTGTCCATAGGGCTTCTTTTTAAACAAACACCTTGGGTGGTTTTGGGGTTTTTTTTTTTTTTTTTTTTTTTAGATCTTTGCTTCCTTTGACTCCCTAGGAGTCAGGTTGCCACGCAGTCACTGGTAATGTCTTGATTTCTATGTCCCCTGTATACCAAAAACCCAAAACCAGTTTGAAATCTATGGAGACCATTAGTTTCAAAATTAGGCTCATGCCTCTTTCTCCCAGGGCTGCTGCTGCACACAAGTCCAGGAGCCATCCTTACCCAGTGCTGATAGTCATACAACATGATGTACAGACATCGTGAAAAAGGAACACAACACAAGCCATGAAACAAACGCCATGAAGGGCAACAAAATTCTACGCTTCTTTTCCTCAGGATGGCTACTTTAGTGTTTGTTTTTGAAATATCACATACAGATTCCCCTCCAATACTCTGGTGCCATACTCATGAGTAGCCTACCCACAGAGTAACCCAGCACTGAGAAACACCCCACAAGGCTCCGGGGAGCTCCCTGCTTTGACAGGTGCCCCACGTATCAGAGAACTAGAATGGGCATATTTAATCCTGAGAAAGAAAAAAATAAGACGGCATTAAGATTTGCCTTCAAGAAGGGAGAATAACCATAGTACAGTGCCTGAATGAATAAAAAGTAGAAACAGGCCAGGTTCATATGCTTTCCATCAGCCTTGCAGAGTTGTTAAATGATGCCATATGTAGAGTAATGGTGATTCTCTGCCCCTGTTAGGTTCTCAATTTGCATAATTTGCCCCAGGCCTACCTTTCGGGGCTGCTCTGAGGAACAGTGGCCCCGCAGGTGTCCTCCTCCTTCCCAGCAGGGTAGAAAGGTGGGCATGGCAGGGGTCCCATGTCAGACTGCATGCCTATCAGTTGGCGCCTAACCAGGGAAACAGAAATCACACAGGTAGTTAGAGCAGAGAGAATTCGATGCAGGAAATCGGTTACACAGATTTCTTGGTTGGAGTCCCCAGGAAACTAAGAGACAAAGCAAGGGCTTTAGCTAAAAGGTGACCCCGGAAATTACAAGTAGAGAAGTAGTGAGCTGGGCAAGGGAAGGAAACCAGTATAAATGTTCATTACCATATTCCCAGTGTGGAACTGGAGTTCGGTCCTGCACTGAACCTTAGCAGCCAGTGTAGAACAGCCTCGGGGTATGTACCTATCTACACTTCTGAGTTGCAGCTGCTTCTGGGAACATTAATTCTCCAGCTTGTTCAGAACAGAGGTTAAGCATTCCAATAGCCAGAACTGGACTTGGCCAGTGTGTGTCAGGTGTTTTGGAAAGCAGCCTTTGGCTTGTAAAGGTAAACATCTAGAAGAAAAGGGTACAGCGGCACAGTGTCTGCTATGACAGGTAATAGGAGAACTGAGAAGCCAAACAAAAGATAATAAGGCCACCCAGAGAGGAGCAACAGCACAAAGTGTCTACCAATGCTAGGCTGGAAAGAAAAGGGTGGGAAGCCATGTTCTTGGATCCAAGGATTGGGACCACACAGTGGAACCGGAACCACGAAAAAAGGATGGTCCTGCAAGAATAGAACAGTGGAGAAGACACATCCGCTGCCAGAGACACTGCACAGGGCAGAAGTAGGGGCAAATGCCTGGGCTTCTCTCTTCCTGACTCCTTCAGTCTCTCACCGAGGACCAAACCTAGCTGGGATCCAGCTAACAAGGGAGCTAGAAAATGGAGCCTTTGCAAGTTAGTGGTCCCCCCTCTCTTTTCGGCAACTCCCCCTACACCCACCATGATACAGAGCAAAGCAGAGAAAAGGTAGGGCATGGATCTGAAAACACACTGGCCTGGGAAGGCACGGGACGATGTGAATCATTTTCCTCCACCACCATTTCTACTCATGCTCCCCTTACAGTAACAAGATAAAGAAGAGTTCTAGATAAGAATGTTTCAGTCCCCAGACAGAAACAGCATCCTAGGAACCTGTGTGATCTGGGCCTCCATCCTGAAAGGATAATAAGTGTGGTAACACAAGTGTTCGTTAATCATATGATCCACACAGGCTGACCCCTAAACTCTTATGAGCAGGGCAAAGGACCATAGTGTGGTGTGCAGTACTAACCTTCACCGTAAGGACTTGGGGGCCTCGAAAGTGCTGGGGCGAGAGGTACGAAGACTGCTGTGGTGAAGCTGCAATGTTATCACAAGTCCATTTATGGTTTAGCAGCATTTTCTAAACTATATCCTGCTAACTAAATAAAATAACTAAATATTATACGCTCTTCTGGAAGAGTCAAAATGCGTACTTAGTGTATTATGGGCCCGGAGAAGTCCTACAACATTTCTCAAAACTTCTTTGAGTTTAGAACACTTTCCCTTCCTATTTTTCCCAATGTGGAGTGCCTCTTACAATCTCAAGGAAAAAATATTTTATAGGACAAAATTTAAGAACTAAACTAAAAAATTTATAATTTTTTGTAAATTATCTAGGAGGGTATTTTTATCTTTATAAAATTTCCGTTGGGGTGGTAAACTAAAGAAAAAGAAGTCTGATAAGCCACTAAATACTGTAACATCTGCTGGTGTACGGAAGTCAGCTTTCACTGGCCCATGAGAACCAATGTTAAATTTCCTGGAATTTTAAGAGCTGGTTGCTAAGCACAGTGATTATTAAAAATTAAATCCTGTGAACTTATAATTAAATATATTTTATTAAAAACAAAGGTAATAAATATTCAAAACTCATCACTGTGTAATTATCTCACTATTATCTGTGTTCTTTGGGTGATTCATGCCAACTGTATCGATAAAGTAGAAACACTGTGTAACGCGGGTACCACTGTGCTGCTCTTCCCACTGCCTGCCATGTGCAGTGATGTTACATTGGTAGCTTGAAAACAGTCACGATGGGAGTATTTACACTGTGGCAATCAGAAAATGTCATGCCTCAGGGTTTGCTTTGTTATTGTTTGTCTAGACTTTTAAAAAAGAGAGAGAGTATGTTGATAATGCAGATGAAACTTAAAAGTTGGCATTCTATAGACATTGGTCTGTGAATAGCACACAAAAACTGAGGAAATATTCTTCCAGTATTCAAAAACTATAATCTAATTCAGTAAAGAAATTGCTAATATCATGGACAAATAAATGAAGGTCTGACAAACATAGTGCCAAAGCGGAAAGAGGTTTCAGTTTAATGGACGTCATCTGTACAAGGGTAGAAAATAATTTAACAATAGATTTCATATCAGAGTAATGATGATAAATTTACTAGGGAAAGAGTTAGAAGACTGGAATGCAGCTTCATGTGTTCATTCATGGTTCAACTGCAACTATAACTTGGCTGCAGAGGTAAGAGTTCAGCAAAAATCAATTAAAGCATTCTTTGAAAATCATTTTGCTTTATGGAATTTATAGTAAACAGTATTTTATACTTTATTATTTGTAAATTATGTGTTACACATTCTTTAATATCAGTAAAATTTATAATAAACTTATGTACATATATGTTGGATATTTCTTTTTCCCTGTGCCTGTTAAATCTTCGCTAGCATATCACTGGTGAAATTAATTCATTTGAAGGTGATTCTGCCCCACAGGTTATACAATGTTAAGACTCTGAATATGTCATCTGATCCAGATATCTTTAAATGTAGGAAAGTATTTTCTCTCATCCGAAGAATCACACTCCAGTGTTTCTTCCAGTTTAATTCACCAAGTATTTACTGAGCTTCTATCGCGTGGTTTAATTAAATCATAGAGTCTTAGAGCTTAAGAAATCTTCGAGACATTTGAGTTTAACCTCTCATTGTTTTAATTGAGATGAAACTCACAAAATGTAAAATTTACCATTTTAACCATTTTAACCATTTTAAAGTATACAGTTCAGTGGTTTTTTTTTAGTATATTTCCAATGTGCAACCGTCACTATTATCTACTTCCAGAACACTTTTTATCATCCCAAAAGAAACCCTGACCAATTAAGCAGTCATTCTTCATTTCTTCCTCTTCCCAGCTCCTGTCAAACACTTATCCACTTTCTATCTCTATAGATTTTCCCATTCTAGACATTTCATATAAATGGAATACTATAATATGTGACCTTTGTCTCTGGTTTCTTTCACTAGCATGTTTTCAAGGTTCACCCATGTTGTAGCATGTATCATTTTTTTATGGCTGAATATATCTGTTACATGAATATGCCACATTTTAAAATTCATTTTTATTCATTCATCAGTTGATGAATTTTGAGTTATTTCCACTTTTTTTTTTTTTTTTTTACTATTATGAATAATGTTGTTATGAGCATTTATGTACAAGTTTTTGTTTGAACATGTTTTCAGTTCTCTTAGATGTGGAATTGCTGGGTTATACGGTAACTCTATATTTAACTTTTTGAGGAACTACCAGACTATTTTCCACATCAATTGCACTATTTTACATTCCCTTGGCCCAGGAAGTTTTAAGTGACAGAACTAGAACTACAATTAAATCTACTACAATATACCCCGGTGTTCCTTTTACCAATGCAATGAAAGATAATCTTCCTATCATGTAACTTAGGGCAGAAAAGAAATCTTTGTAGAAAAAAATTTCAAACCTGATGAAAATAAAAGGATGACTTTTCGGATAAACTGAATTAACCAGAAAATTAAATTACTCAGAACCCCCACCTTGTTCACCACCCCGTCCCTCACCCTGCACTTCACCTGCATTGACTGAGTCTCTCAAAGTTCTGCTCTACTAAAGAGAACTTTATCATTAAACACTGGCTTTAGCATAAGTGTTCAGAACAATAAGATTGCTGTTTAAGCCCATTTTTAGAATACTTTTCTAAGAGATAAGCCTTGACTCTTTCGCCTTCTTTCTAGTTCTTGTTCTGCTTCAGGGTCCTGTCATTCTTTACCCAGGCTTTACAAAAGCAACTCCTCAGGTCTCACCACTTCCTGTTTTCCCCACTACCCTGACACCCATATCTTACCTGTCCCAGCCAATTATCCAAAGACTAGTCACATCGTTTTCCTGCTGTAAGTAACAGCAGTTGCTTGATGATTTCTCAGAGTTCAAACCCTTCCCAACTTAGGCTCCACCTCCCTTTCTAGTTAATAGCCATGCCTCCTCACTCCGTTTGCGCTCAAGCCAGACCAATAGAATTGCAGACCTCTCAACATCCCCAGAGTCTACATGCTTTCAAGACTTTTCCAAATTATAGCAAATGCAAAAAACAATACTGAGAGCCTTCTACGTGCCATTCCAGGGATTCATACGAACACATTCCCTGCCTTCAAAGAATAAACTCACAGCTACCATCATAGGTGAAGTTCTCATTAAGCAAATAATAACAATGGAATCTGCTATAGAATAGAATAGATAAAATAATAGATTATCAGAGTGCAGAAGTAGAGCAAAGTTATTAACTCCCTCTTGGAGTAGTTTGTTTAAAGCTTCATAGAGGATGTAATGCCAGAGAAAGGCTTTGAAGGATGAAGAGGAGTTCATCAAGTAAACATGGAGGAAAAGAAATGCAAGCAGAAGGAAGAGCCACTGAAAGGCAGAGTGGCAAAACAGAATGTGATGTGAGGGAATTGGTGGTCAATTCTAGAGGGCTGGACAGAAGGAGACAGCTGTAGAACGGCAGGAGTTGGCCCTAGAAAAGTCTGCGTGTGCCAGACAAAGGGCTTGTGTGCCAACTAAGGAGTTAGCACTTTGATTTAAGCTGAGAAGAGATAATTTGTGTTTAACTAGATAATTCAGGAGTCAGTTTAGGAAGTGATTTTGAGGGGCCCCAAAAAGTGGAGTCAAGGAGACTCTACTACAATCCAAGTGAGAGACAACGAAAGCTTGACCTAAGGCGGGGAGGTGATAGCGATGGAGCAGGGAGACTTACCATCCCTTCTTCACCTTGGTGAGCCATCACTTCCCAGAGCTCCCATCACTCTTGGCGGGATGAAACCACTGCCTCTTCTGTTACCTAGCACCTTTTACAGACCGCTGCCACTCACGGAATGAGCTCTAACACATCAGTCTCTACCTGCCTCCAAATTGCAGCTCTAAGAAGACAGTAGCCAGGACACCTTGCATCCCCAGCATTCAGTACCCTCTTATCTTCTGTTGAGCTTTTCAAACTTTCATTAAAATGCAAATTTTGGTCCAGTAGGTCTTGGATGGAGGTGAGAATCTGTGTTTCCAGCAAGCTCCAAGGTGCATACCACAGACTACACATTGAGTAGCAAGGACTTAGCACACAGACTTGCTGACTGGTCAAAAGCTGCTCCTGAAACCTCACAGGGAACATATCTCCTCTGCTTCTTGATCCTCAAAAAAGGACTTCACATCATTTGGCATTGGGTCCTCAGTCAAAGGGAGAAAAAACTCTGTGAAAATCCTCCTTAACTAAACCCCTTATCTTCCACGGAAATGCACACTACTGTTGAGTTAGAATGGCAAGGAAGTCCAAATTCTTTGGATGGACAATAAGTAACAGGGCAAAGAACCAATCAGTCCTCAATACATTAATGAAAGTCCTCAGTAGGCAGAGGGCCATTCAATAATTGATGAATGGGACCATTCAGTGTTTGCTGCAGCTCAGGCCAACACTGTTCACTGTGGGAGATGATTCCCTCTATTCTATGGAACAAATTGTTCCAAGGTCTATTTCCAGTCCCTTGACATTTTTTTTTTTAAATAAAAAGCATGCGCCTGCAGAATTCATATGCATGCAATCATGTCCAGAACAGAAATGAGAGAATTAATTTATGTCCCACAGTTCATAATAGGGCAACCTTACGGACCCTGCCAGGGGCCTTAGCTTTAGAAATGACTTCTTTCCTCAAAGAAGAGGAAAGATAGAGCTATGCTGAGTCTCCGCTGGCTGCGGAGATTCCAAGAGCAGGATGAATTGAAATGTGACCATCTTCTCCAAGAAGACTTGTCATTTGTTAGGTGTGGGAAAGAGACCATTGGTATTCAAACCGTATGCCTATAGTTTAGACTATGCATCTGGTTGCTAATTCAGTGTGTCCAGTTTCCATTAGCCATGTGTTTCTCAGTGCACACGGTTGCCTTGTGAATTGGGCCTGGAGAGCAGTTTAATTTTGTTCTCAAAGTCTGATGGTTTAACAAGCATATATCAAGCTGCTCTGGTGCACCTATATCCCTTCTCTGTCCCCCATGTTTGGGTATTTCTCTGTTTCATCTCTTCAATTTATAACTTTGATGAAAAGATGCCTATTTGGTTTGTAAAATGAAATAAAACCAACAGCTGCACTGGACACATTTCTGCAGTGTTTACATGTGTGCAGATCTGGCCCTTATGAAACTCTTAGTGAGAGAAGAAGGTAGTGGCTGGGGACACAAAGGTCTCTTCTTTATACAAACAGAGAGACTTCAAAATTGAGGGAGTTGGGGGTGGTCCAGCAAAGCCTGATTTTCCTAAGGTCCAAGTGTGAGCCTGGAAGATATCATCCACTCTTTTCTAGTTCTAAATCCTGCTCCAGTTTGCAGATGCTCAAAAGCTGGATCTAGCTGTGGCTCTCTTCTGACTGTCTCCAGCAAGGCCTTGGACTGACCTGGGCTCTGGGCCCACTGGACAAGGGACTAGATTTCTCCACCAGATTGCTATAAACCAACCCCCAAGGCTCCTGGGGACTTAGAATCACCAGTTCTGGTGCTCAACCACTTTGATTCTGACCACATTCTTAGCATCTAATGAATCAGTGGCCCTCTGAGGGTAGTATCTTTAGTATCTTTGTTCTACCACTTCTCCCTAAGATTGTTAATAGATGGTTAAATGTAGGAGCTGTAAACATTGTAGAAAGACAAAGAGCCTCAGTCTCTTCTCTTTTGTTCTTTAGCTCCTCTAGCATCTATTGCTTATTATTAAAATTTGGCCTAGCCAGCAAACTCTTATTACCCTCTGTGATACTCGTTTGGCAGGAGCAATGTCTGGACAGCATTCCTATGTCTTCTGGCTGATTCAAGAAAAACTGGGGATATTGGTCCAGAGTCTCATTTGCACCTCCATTGTTGTTTTCAAGTCCAGGTTCCCTTTAATGCCCCAGAGGTCTCCTGCATGCCATGGACAAGGAAGAAACAAGAGTGCGTGCTGAGGAAGGACACCATGGCAGGCAACGCTGAAGGCTCCTCTACAGTCGCCTCTCAGCTGGACAGCAGCCAGGGCCCCTTCGGGGGACTTTAAAAAGTGGATCCTAGATGCCAGTGTTAGGGGAGAACTTACAGATCATCAAGTCACCACCCACTTGATGCTGAATCCCGCCTTTACTATCCTTTCCTAGTAGCCATGCAGGAGGTGTTTGAACAGCCTGTATTAGTCTGGTTATTTTGAGAGCCAGATGTCCACCAAGGATTAAACAGGCAAGCATTTTATTAGTGGAAATTCCCAAATAAAATAAATAGAAAGAAGCCAGAGAAGGCTAGAAAAGCGTCACCAAGATGCAATTCTGACGCTGAGTGAAGGACAGAGAGAACAGGTTGGGTGAAAACATGCAGTTAAAGGAAGTTTCGGCAAATCCTTCAGGGAGTCCTTGAGCCCAGAGTAGGCTGGCCAAGGAGTCCCTTGTTTCCCTGGAATGGGTTTGCTTCAGTATCTCTGAAACAGGCGGTCACTGGCAGCAAGACGCCTACAGGAGGCGTGCCCTCAGTACAGATGCAGTGATGATGTTTGTCTCTCCCCACTGGCCTCCACGGGCTCAACAGTCTAAGCTGCCCTGTCTTAGCCTACCACCCTCCCAGAGCAGGGGAGAAAGAACAACCTTACATCTGAGTGGAGCTAGACCAGAGCAGAGGAAAGAGACCAAGTTTGGAAGGCAGGAAGCTGCAGAAACTCATGTCTGCCCCCCGGGGGCACTTGGGACAGCCATTTGACCAGTGCTTAGGGCCATGGATGCAAGGCTCAGTCAGGCTAGTCCTGGTTGAAGAAGGAACACTGTATGCTGGGTCTACAGCACTTTGTTTTTACCAAAAGGGTTAGCTCTGTTTATAATAAAAACGTAATCAATATCAGTGCTTAGAAATTCTTCCCTGAAATCTATTCTTAATTTCACATAACCTCGACTGAGGCATTTAAATAAAAGCTGATCAGAATTTAGTGGGGGAGGGTTTCCAATGAGAAGAGATGATTTGAAATGCCCACCACTTCAAGATCCATTGTTTTCCTCCTTTGTAAAAATGGTAGCAGTTCTATGGCAGTTGGAAATGGCTCTTTTGGAAAACCTTGAGGAAATGGCTTAAAAACACAAAATGGTACAGTCTCATAGAAATCCTTAGTGACAGTATACAGCATTGTGGCCATTAGATTCCAGTATATCTGTGGAGCTCCTACACACCCGGGTATCTCAGCTTGGACATTACAGGCCTTCATCCTTTGTCTCTGGCTTTTAATGTCATTATGATGAGTCTGGGGTGTTGCCATGAAAAACATTCCCAGCTGGTGGGCCAAAGTCAGGCTGTTTTTAGGTTTGCATCTGGCTGGTGGATAATATCTGGTAACCAGACTTTGCTGTAACTATATTCAGAGATTCACCACCACCGCCGCCCCCCAACCCCACCAGCATGTGTGTGCGTGCGCGCGCGCGCGCACACACACACACACACACACACACAACACAAAAAGAGAAATCAAATCGGAAACAGCTTTGGATGAGAGCCCATGATTTTTTTTCCCATTTAATTTTCATTTTGATGAAATATGAGATCTGAAATTTAGAATATTAAGAATCATAGAATCTTCTGCTTTCTCTCACATCCTATGTGCAGTGTGGCCAACATTATACACTGAGCAACTGGAGGAAGTAAGAAAGAGGAATTTTAAAAGAGTACAGATTCTATTCCAGTAATGGACCAAAGATCCATACAAGGACATAGATAATAGATTTATGAGAAAACAGAAGATTTTAAAATAGTGTCTTTTGCAACAACATGGATGAATATCAAAAATTTAAGTTGAGTAAAAGAAGCCACAAACAATATTCTCTATAGTTCCATTCATATTAAGTTCAAAACTAATTTATGGCAAGAAAAGTTAGAATCGTCGTTTAGAGCAGGGTGACGGGTAGGTTAACGGGGAAGATCCATGAGGGAATTTTTGGAAGTGATAAAAATGCTCTGTATTTTAATTAGGGTGATGATTATATGGTTGAATATAGTAAGCACTGGGAAGATCCATGAGGGAATCTTTGGAAGTGATAAAAATGTCCTGTATTTTGATTAGGGTGATGGTTACACAGTTGAACATAGTAAGCAGTGAGCCGAGTCCAGCACTCACACTCCTGAGAGGCAATTCTTAAATAATCAGGATAATTTGTGAACCAGATATTAAAACATTGCTAGCTTGAAATCAGCCAGGATGAGAGGAAAATTAACAAATATTACAAATCAGGCTTCATTTTGTTTGTTTTCCAGAGAGCCAGCTCACCAGCATATCCCTGAATATATTTGTCAAACTCTACCAAAGTATACACTTAAGATTCATAAAATTTTCTGTGTATAAATTATGCCTCAATAAAGCACTAGTAGCAAAAAAGCAGGTAAAAAGTTAAAATGGTGTCTTCAGTCAGTGATCTAGTCCAGTTGTTCATTCATGTGCCTTTTCAAGCCCCCAAATTCTGGTTTCTAAAACTGAGGCTCACCATGGCTATAGCAAATAGCCGATCTAGCACTGGGTACTCTTGAAGTTGTTGAGCTTGTTTAGTTTACATGTAACTATTTTTAATATGATATTTATCCTAATTTTACCTCCCCACTCTTACACACAAAACATAAAGGTGCACTCCACTTTTAAATGAATCCAATATGTAAAAATCTTGACATGTCAAACAGAGCAAATAGTATATTACATAATATTGACTTAGGTCACAAAGTATTCTTATTAATTGGGCAAATCCTCCATAATTTTTATGTTTTATTTTCATTATCTTTTGTTTCCTGGGCTTTTTAAAAGCCATAGTGAGGGCGCATTGGCTGCATCAATGCAAACGATAGAAAATGGCAAGAAGATGCCCCCTCCACCTTTTGTCCTGAGTGCCATTCTCTAAAGGTAGCCATGGTTAAAAGTTAAGATTTAGCTGTCCAATCTTTTTCTATATCTATATCATACACAAATCAAAATATATAAATATATTCGCACATACAAACACTTTTTAAAAACAAAAATGGGATTATGTGTAATGTCACAAAACCCGGCCTGTTTACTTCATATTCCATGATCCTTTCCTTTTCTAATTAGCTACACCGCATGCTTTTTAAATGCTTCATAAGATATGCACCACTATTGACTTAATCAGTCTCCTACTGCTAAACGTTTAGACTTTTTCCAAACCGCCATCATTACTAGATGCTACAATGAACACCCTCGTATCAGGCTTAATCATTTGAAATTACTGTTTTTGTCTATCAAAATGGTTGATTCGCAGTAATTTCATATAGTTCACACCATTAACTGTATTTCTATAGGACACACTTCTTTAAGTGGGATTGGTGAGTCAAAACATATTTTATAGCTACCGCTACACTGTCCACCTAATTTATGCTATTCTCATCTCCTCATGATTTGGACAATAATAAAAGCTTTTAATCTCTTCTTTTCTTCTTCTTTTTTTTTTCTTTTTTTTTTTTTTGCTAGCAAATTACGCTTTGGTGTTTTGCTTTGCTTTTCTTTTGTTATTATTGAGGAAGCCAAACATGTTTTGTATGCATTTTGCTCCCACAACATTTAAAATATCAATTTATTCTCCTACAATTCTCCAGACACACACCTACTTTTTAAAAAGAGACTTAAACCTATTTTTGAAAAAAAATTAAAGAATATATACTGATCATTAAAAGAATGTCTTTTAGAAAGCTGTAATAAATTTTGTTTCTGCCTTCAAATTTCCATTTGTTTCTGTTATGGACAAACGAGCATGTATTGTTTTTACCCAGAGCGAACCCCTTTGACCTCAGTTTTCTGTTTTCTGAATTTGAATCACCTTGATAATCCACGGGGCTTTGGTTCTGAGAAGCAGACCACAGGATCTCAGCAAGGCTGGTAGGCTTTGCCGCCTCTGCCCTGCCTGCCAGCAGGGGGCCTCTCCAGCTCTGAAAGGCCTCCTGGCCAGAGATCCATTTTCTCCAAAACAAGCCTCATCTCTCTCCCCAACTCAGAAGCAATTGCTTCTGCTTACACAGACTAATTTACTGAATTAAAGTCATTTGGCTTCCACCATAGCAATTAGTATGCAAATTACCGGTATATTACCTGCCGAGTCATAAATTACATTGACAAACTTAATATTCACAGATTCAACATACCAGTGTGGGTAATTTTTCTATTTTTCAGTAGTTATAGACCGGGGCAATTCATTGCCTTATTGAACCATTACATATTAAATCAACAGTTGAAAAATTAACCATTTTTCAAAGCGTTTTGTTATGCATTTATTTCTTTCAGCAAGGAGTAAAGTGGAACATTAAATATACAAAACAATGTGTCTAAGTGTTCTAAATGATGGTAAATACAATTAAACCTAAAACAGTTCTTTTGTAACTTTAAAAAAGAGATACGACAAAGGAAAATCTATACCATAATATAACCTATTGAGTCTTCACCATCATTAGAACTAAATATTTCCTAGTCCAGGTTCCCATGAA
Organism: Rousettus aegyptiacus; assembly: GCF_014176215.1. Lineage (NCBI taxonomy): Eukaryota > Metazoa > Chordata > Mammalia > Chiroptera > Pteropodidae > Rousettus > Rousettus aegyptiacus. The sequence goes on along the minus strand of NW_023416311.1, from coordinate 71,256,054 downwards.
CATGAAGGATCATTAAACCCCAATATGTGGTCTAAGCTAATAATGCTTCTCACAACTGGAAAGTGTTTGGTCAAGATGTTTCAAACTTCATAAATGGTCACCAAGCTGTGTACGTATGGCATAGTACTTGAACTTCAGTCATTAACTCATTACACTAATTATACATGTCCAACTGGGGGTGGGCATGTTGAGTTTAAGCACGCCAACACAGTCCTACCTTCATTTATCCAAGAAACAAACTGAGCCAGGTCAGTGGGATGACTCTTGTCTCTAGGGGACATTTAAGGATGTTAAAGACAAAATCCCTTGGCTCTTAACTGCTGCTGGAACAGCATGGTGATCAGTAACCACTGAAGAGTCTTGGGGACTCTCCTGGCACTGAATTCCTTCCCCTGATTTCTCTCTGCACCTTCGTATGAAGTAAAACTACCTTTGCTTTAAGATCCTAATTTTGCTACTAAGGTGATCAAAGGACATACTTATTGATTGATTATGCAAGGAGATCTGATAAAGGTTATTATAGTTAGTTAACAGAAATATACTGAGAGACTCATTCACAGAAATATACTGAGAGACTCATTCACAGATGTGTAGATAATGCCAAATCATGCGGCTGTTATCTTATACTTGGTGCTTAATTTCGAAAAGGATTTGGTTTGCATAGAAAATATTTTCTTTCAAATCAAACAAAAATATCCCCTGTGGAGACAGTGTGATGGTTAATCTTAAACATTAACTTGACTGGGTCCAGGGATGCCCAGATAGCTGGTTAAACATTATTTCTGGGTGTGTCTGTAAGGGTATTTTCAGAAAAGATTAGCATTTGAACTGGTAGACTGAGTAAAGCAGATGGCCCTCCCCAATGTGTGCCTATCATGTAACCCAACAAGTGCCTAACTAAAACAAGAGAGGAAGGAGGGATTCATTCTGCCTTACCCTGTTAGCCTAGGACCTAGGTTTCCTCCCATCCTTGGTTCTCCTGGTTTCAGGGATTTCAGACCCAGACTGGAATCTGTACTATTGGCTCTCTGGCTCTCAGGCCTTTAAACCGTACTACTGGCTTTCCTGGGTCTCCAGCTTGCAGATGGAGTAGGGAGACTCCCGTGTGAGTAGGGAGAAATATGAAAGTATACATCTAATACCTTAATCCTTCTTTCCACAATCAATCAAAAACTACAGAGCATGGAGTGAAACATAAAAAGAACACTCTTACACTGACCACAAATAACGTCCCTGTGCGAGACTGGAAGCTGAGTGTATTTGTGTTGTTACCACATGAATCCCACCAGGAGCTATTGTTTGTGGCTGAACTTTACCTAGAGGTGAAAGGTGGGGAATTACTCTCTTTCCTAAAAGGAAAAAAATATCCTCGCTACCTGCATTGGCTCCCAAGATATCGTCTCAGACTACTATAACCTGGGATCATTCATTATCAATGTTTAAACTTTCACTTCAAGGGAAAAAAAATCCATGTCCTATCACCTGAGATTTCACTTCCTCAGGAGTTTAGGTCTGTTGCCACGTGCCCTGGGAGTGCCTTCAAGTCTTGTCAGTCCTCAGATGAACTAAGCAGTTGCCAAGTCCCAGGATGCAGCCCATGTCTCCCTTTTTCCTCTCAGCTAGGGACTCCTAGCTTCGCAAGGATGTGGTTCCAAGTGCTAGAATGGACCCCAAATGATAGTGACCCAGACTGCTGGTATGGAACAGCGATTCAACAGACTCAAAGGGTTGATAATTATTTGTAAATAATAGGAAAAAAATTTTCCCCTATTTCTCTATCTTTAAATGTAGAAATGTAGGCCAAGCACAAATTTTAAAATTTGAAAATAAATAAATAAATAAATAAATAAATAAATGGATATATATGTAAACAAATTTTCCTACTCTTTTATGAAGACAAATTAATCGTATCATCTGTCTCTTGATTTTGGCCTCACTTACCTGCTGTGTCATTGAATAGTGAGAGGAATATTTTCACTTTCTCTGTCTGGTCCGGGAGTTGGATTACAGTCACATGGTTCTAGAACTGTGGAACCAGCGGATTTATATTTTTAGAGGCAACTGGCAAAGTATATATGGAAAAGAGGTCAAAGTGATAGGGGCAAAGCGTAGGCAACCTGTAGTCACTTCCTTTCCTAGTGTCATTTTTTTTGGCAAGTGTTAACCGTGAAAGCATTTTTTGTCTCTCTTTAGACAGAGGGAAATAAGGCAGGCTCTGATTAACTGACTGGTTTGAGTCAACCCAGCACGCTGATACCAATAGTTGAGAATTCAGCCCTCATAACTTCAAATCCATCCTCCTGCCTCGACACACAGTCATTCCCCACTTTAATCGAATGCACCTTTTTGGGGCTTATGGAAGTCAACCTCCAGAATCCAAAATACATTTCTCGAGAGTAGTATAGTCATTCCAATTTTTATGAGAGCAAGATACATTTGTTTATCATCCAAAGAAAAGATGCTAGAACTTCCTGTTTCCTTGTCTAACAGTAATAATTGTCTACTTCTAAGTGAACAAAGGCAGTTTTCCAAAAATGGAGAGATACATAACCCAAATGCCCTATTCATTAAGTGTCAGGTATTTCATTAGAAAGGCCAGATAGAGTCACAGTAGCTTTGTGTATCTACCCAAAGGAATAAACATTTAAACAAGTTATAACACATACAAACATACATCCGTGCACGTGCGCGCGCGCACGCGCGCACACACACACACACACACACAAATAAACAGCAGGAAGATACCCTTGAAAGTCAGGCCATTTATTGCCTTGAGAAAAAACTTAAAATTCTCCCATCTTCCCCTCACCTTATTAACAACTGAATTCAGTGGACTGAGCTGTTCTATCACTGCAACAGAGAGGAGATACTCACACCCATCATTATGGCTTAGCTGGAGGTAGAAAGAAATAGGTCTTAATGTTGGGGAAACCAAAGAAATGCTGGCTCTTTTCCTGCCTTGGAGAAACTGAAAAGAGGTCAGGGAGAGAAGTGAAAGAAGTCAGAGCACTAGACAGTAAGACCTATTCCTTTCCTCTACTTCCTGAGCCTTGGCCTACAGGAGTGGGGTGTTAAATACATCAAGGGAAGTATCAAGGGCAAAGTTAATTTCCCTCAGTTCCCATGTTGGATTCTAGTAGAAGTCACAATGCATGGCCACACAGAGAGGAGTCTTAGTGGCACTCATGAGCTAACACCAGTTGCTGCATGGAATGAATACAGAATTGAACGCCAGCCATGAGGCTCACTGTGCTGGGACAAGGTGATCTAGGAGCAGAGGGTGGAATAAACTACCTGCCCAGGGTAATGGATGGAGAAGTCACAGAAGCCCTAGGGTCTGCCTCCTGTGACAGCTGAAAGGAAGTTGAGTAATTAAAAGAAAGATGGCTTATCTTTTGCATGAGCTCATACATGCCAAACGAATAGACAAGTTCACTGGTCATGTATATCAACTTTGAAGGCTGCCAGCACCCAGAAAGCCAAAAGCCAAGTGTACCCAGGCCATCACTTTAGAGGCCACTCAGGAACAAGCCAGAGCAAACAGAGAACCAGCATGAGGCTAGTTGTGCCATCTTGGCACAAGCCATCATGACATATAAATCTCCCTCCTACTTGGATACCAACTTGGGGGAAGAAGCAGGAGGAGGCGAAAAGCAACTTTCAGAGACAGATTTTTTTATTCGAAGGACACTATTTCCTAGAGAAACATTTTAAATTATTTTATCGGACTCAACTTAGTGTATGGACTTGGTAGAAAAATCAAATTGGCCATTATTTGTTGAGCTCTTAATTACAGAAAAATTAAAGTTATATTCTCTCCATTTAGCCAAGTTGTACTGTATGTTAAAGTTTATAAATATCCAGTGAAGTACGAGCGCTACCTCCTAATCTGTCGTTTTCCTGGGACACTGGTAATATGTCCTATTATCATTTTAACTTCACATTGGAAGGGTGTGTACAGACCTTGGAACACCAGTTTTAAAAGCAGATCCAAAACTGAGAAGTAATGATATATAGTATGCTTTACTGAGAGGATAAATGCATCTCAACAGTTTAAAAGAAATTAAATGCAGATCATGGAGTGGAAGACCCTACCAACCCTTGACTATCATTTTATTTCTGTCTTCTTCATAAAATAAAATTATATCTAGCCTGAAAATATAAATTTTTTTATGTTTGTATTTGACAGAGGCACCCAACCACTGTCACTGATGTTTCTTTTGAAAACTAGGAAGGCTAAACCAGTCACGTGTAGAACAAATATTCAAAGAGAAGAAGGTTGATGTGGTAAACTAGAAAGTGGTGACCCTGATATCAGTCCTAGACCAGAGTCTAGATGGGCGAATTAGGGCTGGCTCATGCTCCCTGAGCATAGGAAATGGTGATCAGTTAAAAATAACATGGATTCACAATGAACAAATCTGGCAAGACTACTTTGTACTCTGTGGTAGTAATGCTAGACTGGTTAGATGTAGGCCTTAGAAATTCTGCACTTGAATTTTAGCAAAGGATTTGGCAAACATCTTCATGATGAACAAAAGAAAAAAAAAATTAGCCAAATCAGTCCCATGGATTTATAACTTGTTCAGAGTGGTGATCAAGGCCAGCATGATGGAGGTGCTGGTGTGGACTATGAGACTGTCCTTAGCCTGACTCCATTTTTTGAAGCAGTCACTTGAATGGTGATAGTGATGGCAGCTCATGAAATCCATGGGTGGCATGAAGCTTTAAGGAAACGGCTAATATATCTGGGAACGAGACCAGGATTCAAAAAAATCTCAGTAAGCTAAAAAGAACCATATATATTTAATGGTCCTGCTCTTTGATGTTGGGTCCTCTGTATCCCCTGTTCAAGAAAGGTTAGCAATAAAAACATCATGCCAGAACAGAAAGTAGAATAGCATCAAGTTCAAAAGCACCTGCTTTGGAGTCAGACTTTTTTAGGCAACTCTCTGCTCATCTGAGCATCAGCCTATGCATAATATGGGCTAAGGATACTTATTATGTCACTGAGTTGTGAGGATTAAATGAGATGCAAAAGTTGTAAAGCATTTAGCACATTCCCTTGCCCATAATAAGTACTCAACAGATAATAACTATATATAGCTATATACACAAAGAGCTTAGCAGGAACATGTGTGAAAAGGACCTGTGGTTTTAATTGATTCCAAGTTCAACATGAGCCAATGATCTGATGTGGCCTCCAAAAATAATTGATTCAACTTCGGCTGCCTTTAAAGAGCCATGGTCGGCTGAATATGTGAAGTGGCAATTCTTGCCAGAGTTCACATGGACAGACCACAATGTGAGCCTCATATTCTGCTCCATATATCACACCATTAGAAAAGAACTTTGTTAACTGAAACCCATCCAGCTAGGCAAGCATAAGACAATAAGAGCACTTAAAATCATGGCCTTCAAAAAACTAGATTTGTTTAGCCTGGAGAGAATTCTTGTGGACATCATGACAGCTGTTCCAAATATTTTTAGGACAGTCACATGGGAGAGGAATTAGTGTTGTTCAATGTGGAGCCAAACTGGTATACAAAATCTTTCTATATAGGAAATGCCAGGGGGGTGGGAGATACTAATTGATTGAAAATATAAACTAATAATAAAACGAAAGGTTTCACTCTACTTTAAAGAAAGTCTAGTTTAGCCTTGAGCCATTTTTGATCATTAAGCATGGGGTCCACCTCTCTGAAAAAACCTTTTACAGAAATTTTGGTCAGCCTTGTGATTAGATACATGTCATCAACGTCCCATTTTCAGAGGATGAAAATTAAATAAAGTAAAAATGCTTCAGTAATTTTCCCAAGTCGAAAGGGAGATTAGAACTCACCTCTGCCTGCTGAAATCAATGGGCTTTGATGTCTCTTATCTCATTACCCATCTCTTCGGAGTTATAAATATGGCAATCTTTTGGGATAACATTCCTCCCCACCACCTACCTCTGTTTAAGCTGTATTTATGTTTATTCATTTAATTTTTAAAACTCAATGCCCTAGAATGTGTTACAAAAGCATTTTGGCGGAGAGGTAAACAGATAGCTACCATGAAACCCAGAGCAACACATAGCAACTTCGGCTTAAACATGCATGGTTCCTTGAACACCATCTCAGACTCTCAATTGTGCACTACCTTAATATTCTCTCTGTTTTAAAATAAGCTATATTTCTTAAAGAACCAGAATCAAGTGATATGTATTCTGGTCACAATATAAGGCTTTGATTGAACAGGCTCAGATTTCTCTCACCTGAACATTGCATCTAAATGAGAAAAAACGAAATCCCATTCACAATGCAAATATTACAGAAAACCAGAAATCATTCTGCCTTATAATCAAAACCAGAAAGCTGTTATTATAGCTCTGCACTATTTCCAGAAACTATTAATTCACTGCAGAAACCCTGTCCTGAAATAAAAGTCTGGGCAGAATGACATTGTTTTTGCAAAAGAATCACTTTGTCTTAGTGGCGGCATCACTTCCAAAGTCATGGGTGAAATTGACTGACAACAGCTGATTAATTTGGGTACTTTGTTCTGGTTACATATTTGTTTAAGAATAAAGAATTAACTTTACTCAGAGTTAGGCAGAAATTAAGTAATTAGGACAATGACTGCCCTGGTGACATTTATTAGAAATGGGAAATTACAGTGCTTTCTTGAGTTAATATTATATTTATAATCACCATGAACTTCTTGAGGTAAATCGAACACCATGACTGTTGATTCTGAATATTTAAAACATTGTTTGAAGTTTCCCTCAAGAATTCTTTTTTTTTTTACATTCTTCCACAAAATGTTATTTGGCAGCAATCTTCAAAGGATCCAACAGTGATTTTCAATTACATTTATTATTAACTCCATAATCAGCCAATGTATTAAAAAGAGCAAAGGCAGTAACTTGGACCACTGAGGATTGGCATCAAGTTTCAAAGTTACATTTGGTTTCCAGAGGGTAACAGATTTGATGAAAATTTTATACCAGATCTGTTTTGTTTTATTTTGTTTCATTTTCAATTCTCTACCAATGGTTTCCCAAGTTTCAGACAACCTGGTTGCCTTCACTGAAAGGTAAAATTAAAATCAAAATATTGGGGGTGTTTTACTTTAAAAAATGTTTTATGGGTCCTTATGCCACCAATCTATTTCTCTTTGTTATTTCTCTTGTTTTTTTTTTTCCTTTGTATTCAGGATTCATTTTAATATATTATTAGATCATTTCTAAAATTATACGAGATTACATTGTTATGAATTTCAATGTTGATTGCTATTGAGATAGTAAAACAAAAAAAGTTTTCAATAATTATGGGTAAATGATGTCACTCTGAATTAAGAGTCCTAAGGAAAGAGGATCAGTGAGTCAGTAGGTAACATTCTTTTTTCAGAGTTTCCAATACTGATTTCTAAGTATCATCTCCAACTTTAACTGCAGGCACCACTTTTCACCACCAGCCCTCAACTTCAGTGCCATAGCCCTGCTGTGTGAATCAGTTTCCCAAAGAGGGGCTGGGACTTCATTCCATGGAGAAGAGAATACTCCTTATACCAATAGCCACATCGATTAAATGCTCTGCGATTTGAAACAACCAAAATGGCTCCATTCATGGCAGAATGTTGTGTTCTTTAAAAACCATGGCAGTATTGTCAGGGGGAAGGAACAAAGACTGAAAGGAAACAAGGGAGACGAGGATGGGGCTTGAGACTGGAATGGACAGGGAAGGTCTGATACTGGTGCCCTACTCTGTCATTCACGTTGATGGTGAGGGTCAAGAGCTTCCGTAATCATGAAAGCAAAAGCGAAAGAGGAGTTCAGGTGAACGGTCTACTGGTTCAAGTAATTTATTATCACAAAGAAATATACTTTTGGAAAAGACTATCGAGAGTTTAGATCAACAAAAGTAGAGGGTGTTGCTAACAAACCTCTAGTCTTTGTTCCACAAGGGAAAAAAAAAAAAAAAAAAAAGCACACTCCATTGTGACCTGTGGAAAGAAAGATCCTTTGAATCAGTTCCGTCCAAAGGGGTCCGATGACAACACAGTGCGCCTCAGTCCCCTCTCACCACTGCTGCTTCCATGGAGACCTAACACCTGATAGAAAACTGCCTCGTCCATGAATAAAATAAATTTAAAGATATATAACTAAGAAATTGGTAAATGCTTAACATGTGTGATTCATTGAATTCTCTGGATAAAAGGTATAATATAAAAGTATAAAGTTATACTTTACTAACTGTTACAAAATTCAGGTACTCCGTAAGTCTCTCTCTAAGTCTTTCTCTCCCTTAAAAATGTATTTAAGAAACTTTTTGAGCTTTCTCTGGTCTTGAACTTCACAGGAAAATCTGAGGGCTCCTTTTTCATGCAAACACAATAGGTTGTCTTTATATTTAACCTGTTGTTTAATTTTAACTGCTTTAACCGCCAAGGTTTGCAATGTGATTTTAGGGCAGTGCCAATGAGATGTTATTCAATGAACTGTATGTTGCACCTGAAAGCCAGACTAAGTGAACTTGGTCTAATAACTGTGGTGTTGAAATCTGATAGTTTCTTTGCAGTGCAAAGAAAAAGTTGGGTTTTTTTTTTTTTTGCCATGACTAGTTCCACAATTACCATTGCACAATGATCTTTCCTTATATGGAGACTGTCACTTTCATTCAAGAGTATTTTTATGCATAAATGGCTATTTTTAAAAGAAAGTAAAAGAAAAACTAAAGATATCTTCATCCCTAAGAATTGCATCCAAAAACAAATCAAAACAAAACAATGTAAAATAGTTCTTAGGTTAATTTTTTTTTTTTTTTTCAATATCAAAAAGAAAAGAAAAGAAAAGAAAATCAGTTAAGACTGCTGGGCCAAGGATATGTGAAGGAAAATAGTTTAGACCAGGGTTCCCTAGCGTCTGGCCACGAAACATCCTTGGCCTGTTAGGAACCAGGCTGCACAGCAGGAGGAGAGCAGCAGGCAAGCCTAGCCAAACCTCATCTGTATTTGCAGCTGTTCCCCAGTGGTAGCATCACCACCACCTCGGCTCCACCTCAGATCGTCAGGCATTAGAGTCTCATAGGAGCACCAAACCCTCGTGCCGAAAAGGTTGGGAACTGCTGATTTAGACTATCATAGGACTTTCTAGGAACGTAAAAGCAGTGTTAAGTCCCCCTGTATGCCTTGGAGTCTTCTCTTGCAGGTCTTTGATTCTTGGCGCCTTGTCATAGGCCCACCTGTCTTTTTCCAAAAACTAATGTGACAGCCATCCCAGGGAAAAGTCCACAGGAGAGTATAGATTGCCTGATGCATCCACCCTGCCATAAACATCACAGACAATGCCCCTTCCCTAACCTGCTTATATCCAATTCACTCCATTAGCGAACAAAACAGAAAATTAAAATGGAAACCTCAAACACATACATGAACAATGTGCTTGCCTGATATTCACTTACACATCTTTACATGCACACAGACAAGTTAAGATGTGTCCAATCCTGGAAGCTTTGTGATTTATAGTTTGCAAAAAAAAATTTTATGCTCATCCTAACAACTGGGAGATAGATGGAGTGCTGGTGGAAGAGGCAGCTACAGTTAACTTTATTATCCTCGGGATCCGACTTAAGGCTTAGACAAGTAATGGTGACTTTTTCCAGCATCTCTGAGCTAATAAATGATAGAGTCAGGATTTTAGCTTAGATCATCAGGCCTTTTCTCCAACTACCTTAAACCTACAACTCACTTTGCTTCTGTCTCTAATTTTGACTTTCTGTATAGCCTCTAATCCATCTGGAGTGTTCTCCCTATAGAACTAATTAAATAGACAGATCTGAAGAAACCCAGGCTCCTAGAATCTGAGAGGATCCAAACCACCAAATGACATAATTCAGAAAAGATTTGTAATTCACCTTGGGCCTACTCCATGCCAAGGTCATTGAATTCCCCCCTTCTCTCCAAGTTTAGGTTAGCTGTGCCTCTTGTGCACCACAAACTCCAATTTATTTTTCTATCGCAAAAATTGAAGAGATTTTTTTTGGATGCTGAAGGGCTTAAGGATAGAACCTCTTAGCCACCAAATGTCAATGGAAACCCCAACCCAATTCTGGGGTATTGATGCATTCAGTCGCCAGAAGTTCTTCAACCCATATGCTGAATTTTCTATGTATAGGGCAGCATGACTCTTCTGCACAAGAGAAATTTTGAGGACAGAGGAAATATTTAGGTATCAGAACAGGATGACTTCTGAAAGCTAAGTCCATTCTGAGGGCAGAGAGGACCATGCTGGTTATGTAACGGTGTATCCGAGTACAGTAACCTGTTGCATGAATTTCTGAGTGTTTGTCTCAGCCAAGAACTGATATCTAACTCCTTTGGTTTTTAAATGCCACATAATGAAAATTGCTAATAAAAATCTGGGAGCTATGTTCTGCTCCTTCTTCACCACCTGCTCCTTGAGGCAATAGCTTATTTGTGGGAGCCTCCCCTGCCAGCAGGACTGTCCGTATGCACCCTCTCCATGGGGCTAGGCAGAGGATGGCCATCACTTGGGCATTTTTCATACTGTGTGAAGACGAAAAATTGATTAGCTCTCCTAGGTTTAGCTAGAAATGAGTTAATGCCAAAGGGCCACAGTATGGAACCTACTGGTAAGTGACACCTTCATGTGAGGAATCTTCTGGCCTGGTTAGCATGACAGCCCTAGATGCCCAACTCCAATGTCAGTGCAGCCCAAGGCAATACCTTGAAAGTTTCCATAGGGTTCATTTGTCGTATTTATGCCTTAGATAACTTTCTTCTTAATAAGAAAAAGCAGGCCAGCAGTGCTGTGCTGCTGCGTGCTTTCCGAGGCACAAGGAACCACAAAGATTCCCTTAGAAACTACATAGCTAATGTATACAATAAGTTTACATCTCTATAAAGCTCTTTACATTCCCAAGCACTTTTATATTCATTGTGCAATAACTATAGCAAGTTTCATATCCTCATCTAATAACTGAGGATACTGAGATCCCAGAGAAATTAAATAACTTCCCGCAGCTCACAAGGACAGCACTACAGTCCCAGTCTTCTGATTCCCAATCAGAGATGTCTGCACATATGTGAGCTGGGTAACTGTTTCTTAACAATGTTCAGCTTACGTTTTTGTTATCCTGCTAAAGGAATTTTTCTCATCTCTGTTCTCTCACCAACTGCACTGCTCCGGACTCTAACACATGAAACACACAGCAAAATAAAAGAGCATGCTCCTGGAGCGGGGAAGTAGGCGGGGGTCAGATGTTGCCACATTTTCTGCTGGCTACCTTGAGAGAGCCCTGCTGGGCCTCCTCTCCCATCTCAGGTTGGCAAGTCCTCAACATATCAAATGAATTGGCTTGGCCTTTTCTGAGCTTTTTCCTTCTGTCCCCCAGAGTGTGCTGAATGTTTTAAATGGATTGCATGGGAGTAAATGACTCATATGTGGGATGGTAATGAAATTTTGGAAATGAGTATCTACAGAAAAGCAGAAATACTGCAGGCCCTGAAGGGCTTGAGGATGCTGAGAGCTTGTTCGCTGATGCAAGAGAATTACAAGAACTCTCAATTTAGACTTATTAAATAAGGAGGCTAAGAAATAATATAAGATGAATGATACAGTAATTTTCTTCTTTCTCTCTCCCCTTCTATCCCAATCTCCCTCTGACTAGCTATACATACGCACACATGTGTACACACACACACGCACACACACAAACATACACACAGAGGCACATAGATGTTCCTGTTCAGTAATTCTATTACCAATACAAAATGAACTCCTCTCCTCTTTACTGTAAGTCAAGGGGGATTTTCATATAATGACTAAGGTAACAGTTTTTGAATAACACTCCTTCTGATCTGAAGAATGTCTTGTCTCCAGATTACAGACTCAAAGCTCTGTCAAACATTATGCTGCTATGAAACCGTCCTGATGGTTCTATGGAAGAAGCAACACACACAATCTCCCCAAGCTGCAGTGAGAGTAACCGTGGGGTGGCGGGGAGAGATTGGAAGCAGATTTGTGTCATGGGAAAGTACTAGCTTGGGACTCAGGAGGGCTGGGGGCTGGCTCCAGCTCCGCCACTAACCAGATGTGCAATCTTAGTGAGTCCTCTGACCTCCTTGGGACTCTGTGGATCACCTGGCCACTGAAGAACTTGCTAAAATGATCATCCAGCTCTCTTTCCGCTCTAACAAGTGTAACAAGACATGTGAAGTGTACATTACAGTGTTCAAAGCCTTTCACATTGATTAACCCAGTTTTCACCACAACTCGTCTTATGAATTGAGGAAACTGGGACCCAAAGATGATAAAAAATTTGCCTGGGGGGTCACAGAGCTAACTGGCAGGAAAGCCAGGTTTCTGACTCCAAAGTCACGTCCCTTGTTAGGGAACGGGCTGTCTCTAAAGGAAAGGTACTCTGCGTTTTATTATCCATTGTAGAAAAGTAAGAATTTCCAGTAATAGTTAAAACCAAAAGCAGTTAGTTTTCCAATTTACCAATCCAAACGTTATAGTCAGTCAAGAGTAGTAACTTTCCAAGAGCCAGACCATGAGCCACTTCTGGACAAGGCTGAACCTTGACCTCACAAGAACGAAAATCTCCTGTAAAAGACCAGTGTGAAGGGTGCACAATCCACGCCCATACAGACGCACACTCAGCCTTTGTACAGGGGTGTCCCTGAGGATATTCTCTTTACAAAAATATATGTGGTTAGTCAAGTTATGTTTTGAACACACAAAGCTGATCTGTACTTTAAAGTGGCCATCTTAGAAAAGTCTTGCATAGTTTAAAGAGAGAGAGAATATTTCCTAATCCCATAGTTCTTTGTCACATTCCTAGCTAAGTAACAGAGCCATTTGGCAGAGCGGAAGACTCTGACCAAGGGGGACCACTGGGATCAGCATCCAGCCGCCACTGCTGCTAATCGCCCTTTCAAGACAGGAGCACTTATTCCTGCAGCTGCTGGGAGAGTGCATTTTGGGTGCTGCTAGCTCACAGCTGAGCCCCCGTGCCAGTGACTGTCTAAACTAATGACAGCTGCCTAAGCCAAGGCCACACCCCAATTTCCTGGGGCAGCCTGGTTAATCATCAGCATACAACAGTATAAAAGCTTGGCCCCTTTACCCCAGCTAGGGACAACTCCGCGAGGCCAGTCCAGCACCAGAGCCCCACCGCGGGGTTGGCCGAAGCTTCTGTTGCGGCTGCCCAGTCCTGCTTCCCTCATTCCCCCATAAATATACTGCACCCCAATCTCCATCTCAGAGTTTGCTTCATGGAAGCCTGACCTATCATGCACATTTTCCTTTTTCTCAATCCTGAGCCAGCAGATTCTCTAAAATCTCCACTTCTTTTTTCATTAACTGTTAAGAGCAACTGTCCTGGCAGGGACTGTGGAGGTGGGACCCAATATTGAGGAGAATGGGGGCATGGCTGTTTGTGAATACTGATCCATGTATAAACATGATTTTGGAAATTGGAAACAGGCTTTTGAGAAAAAGCCATACAAAGAATAGGTGAGTTGGCAGAAGAAGCAGCATCCAAAGAAGATAATGTTGCATAATAAATTAAGAGGAAACTCCACCACATACTCAAGAACTTCGACCAGGAAAAAATAAAGTCCTGTCTGACTCCTTCTTGAGGGTACACCTTCTCAGGCCAGGCTGTGTCTGCTACAGAATGATCAAACGCATCTTCCATCCCTCGTGAGCAAAATAGCAGTGATGACTTCACCAATTGTATATTTTCTGCATGAATTCTCTACCCTAAACTCAGGGCATTTGTGTCTGTGTTTCAATCAGCTTACTATACCATAAATTTCCCCACTCCACACCCCAATAGAGAAACTAAATTGTTCAGTTTCAAAATCTGAATAAGTCTCCATAAAGCTAGCTATATTCTAAATCATGGTCAAACCATCAAAAGCAGGTCACATAATCAATAACATTTCTTAGGATGTAATATTCATGGACAACCAAATCATCTACACTGTGAGCAATACAACTAAATTCAAAGATAGTTTGCGCACAGGAAATTATGATTGGATGATGTCATCTGACTTTTTGAATCTCTGAATTTTTTACTGTAGGTTGGCAAATAAGAAAAAAACTATAAGGAAAAAAAGCCATGTCCGCACCTAATGATCGAGTCAGTTCTAATTTAATTGTGAGGATGTTATGTACAATTTTTGTGACAATTTAGAGAAAGCTCTGGGACAGAAGTTTGATTTTAACCCCAAATTTGAAGGTTGTGCATATCTGTCCAGGTCATCTGAGGAAATCAGATAGAACATAATTTTCAGAGCAAACCCAAAAGTGGTTGTCCTAAAAGCATCAACATCCACAGTCCCTCTGGCCTTTCTACAGACAGGTATGTTTGTCACCTGAAAATATACACAGTGATACCATTAAAGGCACAAGAGTGGGAAGGGAGTGTAATGAATGATTTCTGTACATTAGACTCACCACCAACCTTGTCTTCTCTCTGAATGTGAATTTATGATTCCAACTTGGCTTGATATGCTATACATCTACAGAGTGACTGCCTATTGGATAACAGATTTAGTTGTTGGTTTTGAATGACTTGAGTCTCCTAGAGCGTTATAACCACAGAAAAACAGGTTTGCATGCCAATGAAAATGAAGAAAGTTAAGAGGGCGCAAGAAGAAGGATTAGCTAGGAGAAGCACTTACAATTAGCATCACTCAAGAGCCTAACACAAAGGGGAAGTACACTCACATAAGGATGATCCCAGGGGGGACTATTTATAGAAGTTTAGGCAGGACGTAGAGAAACCATAAAAATAGTACGGAACTCCAGGGCAAGGAACAGTGAAGTTTCCATCCTTCCTAGAGCTGAAGGAGAGAAAAGGAAGGAGCCCTTACTGGAACCCAAAATGAGAAGTCGTGATGAGAGGCGTAATGTAAGAGAAGAAGTGACCTTTAGTCCAGAGAAACAGCCAGGCTAAGGTGACCCCATGTAAAGGAAGCAGAGAGTAAATACCCCAATCTCCTTCTCCTTCCTCTCTCTAATCTACAGTTCCCCCTCTCTCATTGTCCAAGACCTAATGAAGCTCCTTTATATGGTCCAAACAGATCAGCCTCCTGGCCAGAGAGCAGGTAGAAAAAGAAATTCTGAAGGGGCAAAGGTGGCTATACCCTCTTCCAAAAAAAGGTAGACATCAGAATGCAGTGCACTGGGACTTGACCGTGAGCATCCTTTTCCCCTTTCAGTCCAATCTCTGCTAAAAATAAGAACACATGGGATAAAACCAATTAAGAAAACCTTCCTGGAAGTAGGTTGTAAGCTACATTTTAGGAAAGAAAAGGACGTGGCTAGGAGATAGTCAAGGAGACTACAGGAAGAGGTTATTGATGGGAGAGATTATTGATGTTGCTATCATCTTCATTGCTTTAACAAATTTGGTAAAAATATATTACCTGCTACATCAAATACAGCAACCCCCCCCCAAAAAAAAACTTTATTATCTTCCACATAGTGTGTGCTGTATTTGAAGGCAAGTGAGCCAACGACAGTGAGCCCAAAAACAGCAGATGAGGCATGCCTATATTTCAGGGAGTTGCTTTTCCCCTGCTCCATAATGCTATATCTAGAATCAGAGCAGTCTGAAATCAATGTGTTGATCTTCTGGAGGACAGAGCATGGACAAATCCTACTTCACCACCTGTAGAACCAAACACTTTTTTAAAGCCATGGCTCTAGAATCACATAAACCTAGCTAGGTCTGCATCCTGGCTCTGCCACTTAATAGCTGTGTAACCTTGGGTCAAACCCTTGTAAGCTTGCTAAGCCTTAACTTCCTTATTTGACTATTGTAGTGAAATTTAAAGAAAGTAGCATATCTGTATTAGTGAAAGTTCTTTCATTGCAAATAACAAAATCTGATTCTGGCCTGCTCGAGCCACCCCTCCCACCCCCCCCCCCCCCAAAAAAAAAAAATGAAGGTGGGAGAGGGAGAGAGAGAAGAATGAAGGAAAGAGGGAAGGAATAAAAAAGAAAAACAAAGAGAGAAAGAGAAGTAGACTACTTATTGAAACACTGGGGTAGCTCAGTGTGCAAGGAAGAAGTAAAGTAGATTAAGATGTTCATATCACATATAGACCTCACCATAGTCCTTAATGGTTTTAAGCTTGGTAAATCTCTGGGAGCAGGAACCAGGACAATTCCAACATCCAGGCAGCAGCAAATGGACCCCTTCTGGAACATGTGGACATATGGCTCAGTTTCAATAGTTACAGTCCATGGCCTCTTCATTCCCAATGTAAATTCCAGGTAGAGAGAATTTCATCAGCTCGGCTTGAACAAGATCAATCTACTGAGTTGGCCAGCCATGGTTGGGATGAGGAGAGGCCCCAATGGTCATGTAGGGGACATGACACTGCAGATCTACCTTTGTGTGCCTAAAGGGAAGTCCTGGGGAAGGAGAAATCAGGATGAGCCATGCAGCCCTCACTACCTATAGAAAAGTCATCACCTATGGGGCCCGACACATAGAAGTTCCCATGAGGTGTTTGTTAGCCATTATTCTTTCAATGGTTGTGACAGGGGCAACATTTAGAATTTAAGTTTCTTTTCCCTGAATATCTTTTGCAAACCATTAGCTGTTATTATTAATATCTATACATTTAAAGTTTTGGATGTATTCTATATATTTGGATGTATTCTATATATTTCATTAGGTTATACATCCATGGAGAGAAGGGATCATTATATTTCCCACTATATCTCTTCATCTTCATTTAATACTTTGTGAACAATGGATGCCCAAGAGATATGGTCTACTCCCTATAGCTTATAAATCTATACTGATATCAGAGCTCCTATAAGCAATTTGTGCCCCCATTTGCCTTTTCTTATAACCTAAGACATATATCAATGTCTGTTCAATAAACTGGAAGTTTATTTAGTTTTATATTCTCAAAGAAAACTTCTAAATATTTGAATTTGAAGAAAAAAATTTATCATTCTCAACCCCACTCAAGATTTTAAAAATTATTGAAAATTGTTTACAATAAATGTATGTGTTCTGCCAATTCTGATCAAATGGTAAGAGCTGCTTGGCACTGTATTGAAAAGGTTAATGAGAAAGAGGCTGTGACAGAGAAAATGCCATCATCAATTATTAATGCCTGGCATGGACACAGGATTAGGAAGTGGTGACATGTATGTTAAGTATTTAGCATTCCTGGGCCACATTCAAAGATTGAAATAAACAAGAAAATCAGATTTACATGAAGAAAACTAAGACCGATTTGAAACAGGGATGAGATACATTATTGTAACTGTGTCCTCAATTTAGAGATGATTGAGAATTGATTTAAGGTAGATTATGTCAAGGCAAGATTTATTTATATAAATATTGTCTTATTATTAGACATTACCATCATCATTGTGATTATTTAAATGATAACATAACAAGAGATGATTATCAAGATTGTACTTATCCTTGAAAGTCATGAGTTTCTAAATCTAGTATTTAAGTGGTAATTGTGTATAGTTACACAGTATATTAATTTAGGCTTAGGTTCAACTGCACAGAACAGAAAACTCAGCTCAAGAAAACCTGAATGAGATAGAAGCTTACTGTATTTTTCTCTCCCGTAGAAGTCCCAAGACAGGCAATCCAAGGCTGGTACGGAGGCCCCATAATCATCAGTAGTCTGGTGGTCTTCTATCTTTGTGTTCCGCCTTCCTTAGCAAAGGCTTTCATCCTCAAAGTTGCCTCGCTCCCCAAGAGAGCTGCTGGAACTCCAACCATCATGTCTACATTCTAGCCAGGAAAAGAAGGAGAAAATGGCAGATTAATGTTACCCTGCTTAGTTAGCCCTACTTTAAATGGTTTTCCCAGAAGCCCCACTCAATAACTTGCAGTTGCACCCTACTGACCACCTCAAGCAGTAAGGGAACTTTGAAACTGCAGGAAAAGCAGAACATGTTTATATCCAGGAGAAGGGGAGACTGGATATTTGGTAGTCAACTTACAGTCTCTGACACAATTTTCCTATTAGAAACATGCTACCACTAAGTACTTAGTGATTCCACTAGACCATACACTCCATGGAAGCAGGGGCCTCATCTATTTTGTTTACTATGGCCCTCCATCCCACCCTCAGCATCCCAAACACTGTACAAAATATAGCGTAAATGACTGGCCCAAAGTTAATCCATGAATAAGAGGCCAAGTCAGAATTAGAATGCTGGTCTGCTCCCGAAGCCCAAATGCCTCCTCAATTCTTCCATGTTTTAAGGCTTGTACAAAGAGGTAAATGGTAGAGCCAGGAGAGAGGCTGGAGAGGCAGACGGGAGGCTAAGCAGTGACAGTCCTTAATGCCTTTCCATCAGAGATTTTAAGCACAGATCCCACAAGGGACAGTGTGAAGACAGTAGGAAACAGAAGAGTCTATAGAATAGTGCACAAATCTAGGTTAATGCTGACTGGCCTAAACCAAGATGCTGTCAGTGTAGACAGAGAAACAGGGATGAATTTGAGAGACAGCTTTAAGGATCCATAGGACAAGAGCCATTGGATGTAGGGAGAGGGAGACAGCAGGGATCATAGGCTTCTAGTTTATGAGACAGTGTAGATTAAGATAACATTCATAGTAACTAATGGAGGACAAGGCAGGTTTTTAAATGGAGATGTTTGTCCACTCTGCCTAGTAAAATAACCTAATTCAGCTAACAGAGTAGAGGAATGAGTTTATTTTTAACCACTTCTGGTTATCCCATGGGTAAAATCCTCAGTCTCTTTGTGAAGTTATTTCTACTACAGGCTGAGCAACTAGGAAAGAATAATTCATGAGAACAAACCATCTAGGAACAGCTAGCTCACTGTCCTCTGAGTTCCCACTGAAGGGGAGTGCTGTCGGGGTGGGGGGCAGGATTTACAGTAGCTCTACAACAGCTATTCCAAGCTGAGAATCACCCTAGAACATGTCCTCTTTGAAAATGAAATCCAATGTAACACTTCTAAATGTTTTAAAACCTGAGAACTTAAAAGTTTCTGGTCATAATTATCAGGTCCCCCCCCCCGCCCCCCGCCCTTGAGTACAGCAAAGCTGCAGAGAATGACTGTATTTAGGATAGGACATGACAGTTGTCCACCTAATCCAGAAGTCCTGCAAAGTTAGAGATGTGCAAGGCATTTGGAAATATTAGAGGCCTGTATTGTTCCATTTAAGTTTGATGTTCCAAAGCACTGGCTTCCAACACTCTAGGATTATCTGAACAATTTCACATACAACTGATTTTATTTTGCTAACAATTATTTGGCCTTCATTTTCTTTTCAATTATGGCCTGATAGACATTTTATAAGGTTGTTGAAATAGGAACAAATCTTATTTATGTAGTGGAACATAACATAAACAGATTTAATTATGAGGTAGAAGTGCATATGCTAGTGTTTAAAAGAAATTTCCATTGTTAATTTGATCTTGAAAATAAAAAAAAATTCAAAACTTTAAATATAAAAAGATACATAGTAAACTATGAGAGGATATTTTGAGGTCAGCAATACCAACTTTATTTTCTTTGTTTGTTACTACTCCCTCTCCTACCTCACACCAAAATCTTACTATTACGGTATTTCCAAAATATTTTGCTGTCCATTTATTTTCCAAATTGAATTACAATCTGATGGATTAGTTTCATTAAAAAGTTATAAAAAGTTGAGAAAAAACTCCAATAACATTAGAATTAGTAAGATATACCAATCAAATAAAATAATGACGACAAGTAAAAAAGGAAGCAAAATTCCCAGAATACCATAAGCTACTTGCCTCTTGATGTCCCTAATTTGAGTGATTTATAACCCATTTTGAGAATAATGTTGGTATCTTCAATGCATTCATTACCAATTCATTTTTGGTTTCTTTTGTTGTTGTTGTTGTTTTTAGAATTTATAAATCGAATGTTCAAACATAGCAATTTCTGGCTTCTGTCTTTGCAAGTCGAGGTAGCTATTATTTAGCCTTGTTTTCTCTAAAGAATCCTTAAGGACTTGATATAGTTGTCCCCACTTCATTAATTTGCTAATAAGCAAAGGGTTATTATAAATACGCTGAAATTTCTGGGCACGTTTTTTATGTAAGCATTTCCAGCAAGGCCTTGCATAACCTCTCTTTGTCCATTCCCAATCCAATTCCCAGGACGTGAGAATTCAGGCAGAAATGCTCTTAGATGTCATTTTTAATATTTGTCATGTCATGTAATCCATGCATTTTAGAGCTTGCAGGCAATGGATAGGTTTTACGATCTATTTGGTATTCTGGGATCTATGGTCTGATTCTCTTTGATGTTTCTCTGGGTGCCGTTGAATATTTAATCCTATTCATTGCCTGGACCATATCATCTCATAAACTTTCCAAATGAATAATTCCTGGTCTACCCAATGTGACATTTCGCATCACCTTTTCAGAGGTGAATTTATGAGAATGAAATAGATACCATTTTAGAAAATTTGATCCAAATTTCCCAGCACATTGTTAAGCAGTTCACGGTTATAGTCCAAATATGACCAAATACTCTTTTTTTCATGAAATTATAGAAGCATCCAAAACTCTACTACCATACCAACAAACTACCTTCAGCATCCAGCCAGGAAACCAAACATATGTCATCACAACTCTTAGGCTAATGGAAAATGACATTTAAGTCAATGTCACTCTAAAGTACTTCTGTTCTCTTGCCGCTTATACTTATTTTCAAAATGTAGAAGTAAGCTATAACCCACTCTGAGCTCCCAGTGAAGGCATTGATATAATTTTCAGCAAATACATCACTTAGGCTGAAAGCCAACTTTGTCACAATAGTGCTATTCTAATTCAAACTACAAATCTTTCTCTCATATAAAATTCTCTCTCTTATGTCTACAGGAGAAAAAAAAAAAGCATTATGTGCAGGTTTAAAAACCACTGGTTTCTGAGCATCTGCCAGGTCTATTTTCTTTGAAACACCTCCCCAAAACCCCAGCCCCTCCACAAAAGCTCCCATACCTTGGCAGCAGCGAGGCCCACAGCCCTGGCCACCATTCCGGAGAAGCCAGAACCCACATCCCATAATAATCCATTTAAAGAACAAACTATCATTGTGCATGCTTATTTATCTTGTTTTTGTTCTGGGAGAATTTATCTTGATTCTGTAGAGAATAGTATGTAAAGAAGCCATCTTTACACTAGGTTCTGTGCTATCTGCCAATGATAGCTGTTCTAACTCTTAACTCTCACATTATGACATTTTTCACATGGAAGGGCATTTAATAAAGACTGCATTTGAATCTCCTCATTCTTTAAATTAAAAAAAAAAATAAAGCAAATTGATGAATACCCACAAATTACCTCTGCTTACTAGCTTATAACTCCTGGTCCCTTATACTTTTCTAGTTGAACTAAGCATAATTGACAGGGAAAGGTGGAGCTTCTTATTTAATGGGGCTGGAATGTTGCACATAGAGTATTTCAATGATCTAAATGATCGAGGAACATAGAATATCCCATACATGATCCTCTGGAAGGATTTATTTACTTATTTTTGTCAAAGAGTCTTTGATGACCATGTCTAACACCTGGCACAAAGCTCAGGCTCTGGAGTTTAAATGCACGAACTCAGCTCTTAGCTCCAACCCCTCCAAAAAGGATATTTATCTTCTCTGACCTTGGTGTTCTGGTGAATGCAATAAGCACCATCACCATAATAACACACCTTGCAGAGCTGTGGTTAGGATGAAATGAAAGAAGAGGACAATTTAGGAAGGGAATAGGGGAGAAGGATGTGGTCAGAGACCCCTCTCCTTTTGCTTCCCCTTTCCAGGCTGTGGCCCTTGAATATTTCTCACCTCTGTTGTTTTTTCCTGCTGCTCTCTTAATCCAAGGACTAACTGCAAACATCACGGAGCACAGACTGCTCTGTCTTATGAGCATTCACTCTATGTGCAGTCAGTGGTTCATGCAGTGCACTCATGTGATTTGGCAAGTCCCATTTATTTCACCCATAGCCTGAAACTTTCTTGTAAAATATAGGATTCCACACAGGCTAGGGTTCTTACTGGATGAAGCCTTACGAAGTTCCATGTTAGAGTCTTTCCTATTTTTCTATTTCTCCCTCAAGGCCATCACTGACAATCATATTCACTCCTATGACATTACAATCTATAATTCTAGCTATCGTCATTAAGGGCCTACTATATGCCAGATGTTCTACTTGTCCTTACCTTATATGAAACTGCAAGATGAACATTCTTTTTTCCTCTTTTTAACTTTTGGGGGAACTGAGATTCAGGGACATAAGTTACTTGTCCAAGACCACACAGCCAGGAATGGACCAAGCTGGTGTGCTCAAAGTTAAGTCTAAGTCTAAAGACCGTACTTTTTTCACTCTACCAGAGAAGGCAAATAAATTTCAATTCATGTGCCCAATATGATGCATTAGCAGAGGGTGAGTGCTGTGTTAGAAAGCATTCTGAGGCTGGGCCTGTGCTCAGGGGACAGAGTGCTGTTAACAGAGAGTAATGTCTGTGTGGACTCTGGTGGGAAGAAAGGCAGAGCGTGGTAGGTGCCAAGTTGCCTCCCGAATATCATGCAACCTTTAACCACCTAGTTTCTACTCGCCAGAAAGAAGGAGTTAACTTGCCTCCTTAGAATACTACTTTATACCTTCTAGTGCTTTACTGTCCCTTTTCATCAAAGAAAAACACCCTGTTTTTAAAGCTTTTAACCCCTACGAGATAGTCTTTCCTGCAATTCCCTTTGTTGAGTGCAGATTTTTTGCCTCCTGGGCTGCAGGGAGACCAGAAGTAGCTTTATTTTACACATTTCTTCTCAGTCAGGAGATCTTCCTTTCCCCTGACCATTCTGCTATCTAATTTTCTGACATTGGAGCCCATCTAGTATGTACCAACTAAATTTATGGCCTGGACAAATTACTTAATCTTTCTGCACTATAGTTTCTTGACTTATCTTTTTTTAAAAGTGGGGGGTGGGGAGGAGAAAAAGAGAGGGAGGGGTGAGGGAGAAAAAGGGGTGGGGAGGGAGAGGGGGAGAAAGAGAGAGAGAGAGAGAGAGAGAGAGAGAGAGAGAGAGAGAGAGAGAGAGAGAGAGAGAGAGAGAGAGATTGGATACAGGAGATAAACAGTGATTACCAGCCCTATCTGCACATCAGAATCACCCAAACAGCTTTATAAACATGCTCATACCTGGGTCCCAGTCCATATCAGTTGGGTCACTCTCTGGAACCAGGGATCAGTTTATTAAAAGCCCCAGATAATTCTAATGTGTACCCACGTAGGGTAGAGAATCACTGGACTGTCACTAAATACGAATAGACATGGCATTGATAAATATAATTTATTAAATAAATCAGGTGGCTTTGAGTTCACTTTCATTCTTTTCATAAGGGCTAACTAGCCCCTTTAAACACTTACCTGCAAGTTTTAAAAAACACAGATTTTTAGGCAGCTTTTAAGTATATTGGCTTTCTCATGGAACTGTTACATAAATATATTGCTGGATTTATTAGTCTCTCTCCTTTTATAGTGTATAGTGTTCTGATTTGATTTATAATTTACCTTGTTTGCAAAATCAAGTGTTTCTCAAAATGCAATCTGTGGACCATCATATATCAGAACCACCCAATGTGATTCTTTGAGAAAAATTAAGATTCCCAGACCTACCTAAGACCTACTGCATCAGAGCCTCTGGATGTGGGGTCTGGAAGTCAGTGTTTTTAACTAGCGCCTGCAGCAATTTGTAAGCCCATTAGAGTGTTAAGAGGACCCTCATCTGCAGACTGATTTGTATGCATGCACCATAGTACCACAGCACCATAGCACTAGACATATGTGGGAGTTGGATAAACACTATCTTATCATTGTCATTATGAAGCATATATAATACTGACTGTAGCACTTATACACAGGCTTTACATTGCCTTTTTTTTTTTTAAGCATACTCTTCCACTTTTACTTAACAGTCTGCTAAGCAAAGGACTCTTTAGTTGAGGAGAGCTGCTGAGCTGTGTTTTTGTTTGGTTTTGGGTGTTACCCTCTTTTTTAACCATCTCCACTGAATAGATCTTGAGATCAGGAGCAAAGGCTATTCTATGCTGAGCTTCTTTGAAAACAGGCTCAACCTCAAGGACGTCTTCCCTGCTACAGAAACTAATCGTCTAGGTGTTGGGTGGGGGGAAAATGTGGCACGAGAAGTTTACATTTGAAAACAGAAATCTCCATCTGATGTGCGACTCTCCACTGACAGACTCAGAGCTTACCCTTGAGCCCTACATTCCTTGATGCTTATTTTTTTCTTAGGAAAAAAAAAATGTCTAGTGCCTGGTTCATAAAGCCCAGTCATCATTAATGAGCTAATAGATACAATTTTTTTTTTAATATCTGACGTAAAAGCCCCATTTCATGTACAAAGCAACTCTCTTATTGCATTAGTACTTGAGTGGTTTGTTTTGGCAAATCTAGAATTGAATTACGATGCTTTTTTAACAGGTACATTTCACTACAGAGGCTTTTAGGAAATGGAAATTTATGTGTGGCTGATTAAAGTGATGACAAGACTTCGTTTTCATAAAGCAAAGCATGTTTCCTTCAAGGAGGAAAGTTCTCCTCCTTGAGCTTTAAGGTTATTCTAAATTAGGGAGGGTTTGTAATGATGTCAAAGGCTGGCTTTCTCTAGAAGATGACTAGCCACCCTAGCTGACTCCATGAGGTCATATTTTCCTTTTCCTAGTGAGTCCCTAAACAATTTTGAGTCACTTTTGTAGCCTTTAACAAAATGATAATTCTCTGGAAGGATTCTCGATTCTCACTTTTTCACTTTACATTATATGAAACAAAGAGACTAGATCTTTAACATTATAATCTATATGTGCCTCCAAATACATTGCTGTTAGTCTCCAGATTTACCCATTCAGAGGCCCCTTGGTTTTAGCTCATGTGCAGTGGAGACAAATAGAATCTGGTTTAGGACACAATGAGCTCATTCTCCTGGACAGAGGGAAAACCAGGCTTGCCAATTCTGGTCCTAATCTCACTCTTATACTGTTATGATTCTTCAGCACAACCATGAAAGCTTGATCTACTTTAGAATTCAAATGTCAACTCTGAAATGCTATTAAGAAAATGATAATAAATAATTTCATAGTCATCCTTCCTAGAAAAAGCTGGTAAGACCATCCATCATCTGTAATGCAAACGACAGCAAACATTTTGCAGTTGTACAATGCAAAATCTATCTATGTACAGGCATTTTGCAAGTGCTTCACATGCATTATTTCGTTCAGTCCCTACAGCAAGTCCTTTGAGTCAGTATTCTTTATTACCCCATTTTATGGAAGAAGAAACTGAAGCATACAGGTATGCCACAGGTAGCCAGGGATAGAAGAGCAGTTTAAACAGCACTGTATGACTTTGGAGTCCATGTTCTTTCCACACAATAGGTTACATTGTTTTTATAGTAAAATAATAACATTATAGCAACTAATATTCATTGAGTGCTAGCTATATGCCCAAAAAGTGAGATGCACTTTTCATGTGATACCTCACCTTTTCAGATAACTATTATTATCATCATTTTGCAGAAGAGGAAATTAAGGCTGGAAAAGATTAATAACTTGCCCAAAGTCTCACAAGTAGGAAGTGGCAGAACCAGGTTCATTGGATGGGCCTACCCTGACCACGCTCTTCTCTCTTTAAAATGACTGTCAGGAACAACAGAGTTACAGAGATACTGTGCTCGTGGCACAGAGAAGAGTCAAATTGTTAGTGATGTCCAGCCATCTCTCCTGAGCACTCAGGAGGAATAGGGCTCTGACCTGGGTGGTGGGGGCTCTAGCAGCTGAAACCAGATACAGGAGGGGAGCCAGACTGATTGCAACAAAGCTGCAGAGCAAAGATCTGAGAAACAGGCAAAGGGTCAAATGCAGGGTCAGATGCAACAAAGATACTTGGGGACAATGCGCAGACCCAAAGTGGCTGGGCAGAGAGGAACAACCTGCTCCAAGGCAAAAATACTTCAGTTGGCAAAACAGAATAGGCAGGACAGAACAGGCAGGTTTGGGAAAACAGCCCCAGGCAAGACCCTGAGGCTTGGGAATGGGAAGCAAAATCCACTCATGATTTGGAGGGAGGTAGTCAGAAAGCCTGAGGGATGAGGGGAAGGATGAAAGTCTGCCACTGGCCTCATCGGACTCGCGATAAACTGAGTTAACCCAAGCCCAACAAAATAAAAATCATGATCATCATGAACTTTATTTGTAATCTCTTCTCTATAGAAGTAGATTTAAAAAAAAAAAAAAAAGTCTATCATCCTCTCTCACACAGCTTGCTAACACACCCATTTGCCATTTACCCAATTTACTTTGCCTGGAACAGCCACCCACTGAATTCATTAAAGGTTTTTGTTTGTGAGAGTGTCTTGACTCTGGTTAGCATCTTCAATAAAACATGTCTCACTTTGTTCTCTCTCAGTCAGTCTCCCTGGACACCCCACATAATCATTCTTTTGTAAACAAAGCAGGCTTTGAAGCCACTAGGAGTCCTGCAAGGCTGAGAGAGATGAGAATGAGCTACAGGCTCCCTGGTGGAAACCGGAGACTGGAGATCTTTCGTAACCTTCATTGTTTTTCATGATTATGAAAGTAGTTAGTGTTTATTGTAGAAAATATGCCAAAGCATCAAGAAAACACTATTACCCAACAGAGATAAGCAAACCTAACATCTGGTTTGGAGCATGTGTGTGTGTGTATTTTAGCATTACATTTTGTGCAGTTTTATTTCCTGTTTTTTTTTTTTTTCTTTCACTTGACATAGTTTAAAAGTGTTTTCCCATGTCAAATCAATATACACGGGAAGCATTTTTAGTGACTACATATTAGCCCATTCTATTGAATGTCTGGTACCATTTAAGGGTTTCTTTTTTGCCTTTTTATATTAGGCTCCTGTGTTTATTCTGTGGTTACGTATTTAAGCCCTGCCTCATCCATTTCCTCTCTATGCTTTCTAAAATGTAAGACAGATTCTGAGACCCAGAAGACCCTGCTAAATAAACATTGGAAAATAGAAATTCTGGGTTTCGTCTTGAATTCTGCCGCCAATTCCCTAAGCAGCTGTGGCCAAATCCCTCTTCCCTGTGTATCATGTTCCACATCTGTCGCATTGCACTGTCTAATCTAAATATAAGGCAGTTTGGTAAATAAAAAGATTCCACCTGGCCAGCCATGGAACGGAATGCAGAAGAGCTCCTCTTTCCTACAGAGAAACAGTCATGATGGCATGTGCCAGGCATTGTGCTGAGTGCAGTACACGCTTTGTTTCATTTGATCCTCCCAACATCCCAGTGAGGTAAGAATTATTACTATTCTCATGTGGTGGAAGAGAAAACTGAGGCTCAGGGAGGTTAAGTAACTTAGCAAGTAACAGGAAGGGGTTCAAACCCAGCCCGAGCTCGTAGCCCTAATGATGACTACTGTTCGTATTCGGGTAAAGCACTCTTCCCAAGGACTCTGAGCTCTGTGACCATGTCCTGTGAGAAAGCATTTGACCAGCTGCTTTTCAAAGATAACACATCTGCACATTTCAGAAGCCAATGGAAGATTGTACATGAGGCAAATTTTCTTAAATGTTCAAATCAAGCAGAAAGTACTGAAAACAGATGTGTGACACAAGAAAGAAAAATGACTCTCAGACACAATTCAGAATATTGAAAGAACTCTAGGATCCAATTTACAAAAGAGCCCCAGATCCTGACATTTCTGAGGGCCCTGTTCTTCATTAGCTTTCCTGAGCATTTTAATAATAAAAACATGTAGCTTTTTAATATGCCCCTCATCGCATTCCTCCCCTACACAGGGAAATAGTATTTTGAGTTTTTGTAACCAGCCCACAGACACGAGTCTATTTTTGTGAATCCAGACACATCCCTCCGCATTCCCTCACGACCCCGTCCACTGTGCCAGTCCCTCCCTCCTGCCCCGACATTCACAAAGGGCTTCAAGGAGGCCTCAGAATAGAGAGGACCTCATCTACCCTGCCTCCCAGCCTCTCTGCCCCCACAATGACTCGCGCATTGCACAAGCCACCAAGACAGAAGAGAACTGACCGCAGAACAAGCCGGTTGCCATTCCGCGGTCTGAGCTCTCACAGCCCGCACCCCCATTGCACCTAAGCCTCTGCCGGGCCCGGTACTATCTCTGTTCAGCATCCACATTATTCTAGAAGAGGGAGAAAATGGGGAAGAGATGGAAGAGGGCTCTCACCTGCTGGGACTAAAGCTGTGCTGTCCAGTTCAGCAGCCACTAGCCCCATGTGGCTAGTGAGCTCTCAAAATGTGGCGAGTCCAAATTGAGAGGTAACTGTAAAATATACACCAGATTTCAAAGATTTCATACAAAAAAAAAAAGAATATAGACTGTCTTAGTAATAATTTTTTAATTATGTGTTGAATAATGATAATATATCGGGTATATTGGATTAAATACAATATATTATTAAAATCAAGTTAACCTATTTCTTTTCTACTTTTGTAATCTGGCTACTAGAAAATTTTAAATTGCATATATGGCCCATATGTCATCTCTATTATATTTCTGTTGGACTGTACTAGAGTTATTAACATTTCTGCTCTCAAGTAAGGTAGGACTTGAGTTTGCTGCCTCTGCCACGGCAGCCATGGGGCCAATCAGATCTCACCTCAACCCAGCTCCTGTCTCAGTGGGTCAGTCCTTAGGTACATATGGATGTGTTTGAAAGGTTTCTGTTCCAGCATACAGCAATTCCGGGGCATTGGTCTTTTTCAGGTCTCTTAAAAGTCCAAACCCTCCCTGCCCTCTGCTGAATGTGAGGCCTCTGGAGGTGAAAGACTCTATCATCACTTTCAAAAACTTCCTTCTTTAAGAAATCACTCCTATTTGGCCCACCCTAGCCCTGGGCCCTTCCCTTTCCTTTTCCTTAGACAGAAGGCTACCTCTTAGGGAAGGATCTAGAGGGAAAGAGGCCTTCCCCAAAAGGATTTGGGCAAAGACCCTTTAGGTAATAGCTTTGGGTTCCCTGCACATGCATCCTTTGGCCATGTCCCATCATCTTCTGTTTACAGGAAGAGGAGAGAGGGCAGTAATAACCAGGAAAATATGGGAGAGTAACCTTCTCTCTGCAATCCCCTCAAAGAAGACTGCCTGCAAAGGCACACCACTTTAAGAGCTTCAGCAGCAGCTTGAGAAATTTGGGGGTCACTGAGCACCACAGTGCGATGGTCAGGCACCTGTAACACCAGCTTTCTTAGGAATGCAGATGCATGGGCCCTGCTCCAAATTTTCTGAATTAGAATCTTCAAGTGTGAGCCCCAGAAATCTATGTCTAACAAGATCCCCAGGTGACTTGTATGCAATTAAAGTTTGAACAATATTGCTAGAATTGACACCTATTGTTTTTGCCTGATCACATCCACTTACTCTTCTTCCAATAACACTCCTGGTTTCTCAGGAAGCCACTTCCCCTGCCATTCTCAAGATATGGAGCTAGACTAACTTGTTCTGTTAATTCAGGAAGTACAGGTGACCTGGGCCTGGCTAATCAGAGCCTTGGGAGCGTCCGGAATCTGCTACAAGTGACCCCTGGGGTGGGCTGAAAGGGATATGTACGAGCCATCAACATCAACTGCTAAAGCCTCCTTATAAGACTTCATTTGAAAAAAAGTTTCTCCTGCTAAAGACACATTTGAAAATCACTTGGAGGATTTCCAAGGTCTCTTCCAGCCCTGTGACAATACTGCCCAGGGCCTCACAAGCTCCCTGAGGACATGCCTTTATGTGACTAACCGGCATCGGAGGTGCTGCTGTCCTTGGAAAAGGGAGACTATTGTCCTCTGAGAGAAGGCACTGTCCTCTTTAGACTCCTGTCTATCCAATGGGGGAAAATTTCTGATGCAGGCAGATTTGCCTCAGCTCTAATCCTTTTAGAAGCTACAGGGTAAATAGACAGCTGAGACCACCTCTTCCATAATTATTCATCCTTAAGTCCAGCCCTCAAATATAGCCTCAAATAATACCAAAAGGCTAACTGACATCCAAGTCCCAGGGCTCTTTTTATAAACAGTGGGAATCCTGGGGTATTGTATGTTACTGAGTTGGCCACCTTTTCACCAGGCAGTGTTGGGGCATAGTGAGGTGGAGTCAGGGGAAGATTCTTCAGTCAGGCCTGGGTACAAATATCCTCTCTCTTCAAAATCAATCTCTTCCTTCGACCTCTTACTCAGGTATTGGCAATAGCCGGGCAATCCAGAGGGTCTGGGCTCCATGTGAGAGGTTCTATATTACTGGGAAAGGTGCTGGCCTGCCTTCTCCATGACACATCAAATATAGCCACATCTAGAGAAGCCAAGCAAGGAGATACAGAAGACAGATCTACAAAAAGAGAAGATTGTTTAGGTTTATAGATCTTAAGTTTCAGAAGAGAACTATTACTTGGATGACCAGGAGAAAAGATATTCGCTCAGCATAAGAAATTAACCAAATGGAACCTGAGAATACAGATTCTCTCTGTGAAAAGGGAATTCTTTGAGAATTTAATTAATCACAGAGAGATTTCAGGAAGAGTCATCTCCTAAACTGAGCAAAGCCAAATTTTCTGTCTCCTACATGCACCTGTTACTACCTGCCTGCGTAGCACATTCCCTCACGGTGGCCTCATTCCTGATTAAAGCTGGAGTTTATCATGCTGGAAACGACTAGCCTGACACTGTGTTACTAACTTCACAGGAAGCTCCACAGGGCAGAGGTAGGAAACTTTTGGGGTTATACTGCTGGATCTGCTCTTTTAACATTGTGGCCTGGGGTAAGTCATTTCACATGTCTGGCTCAATTAAAACTTCTATAAAATGACCGCCTTGACCAATATGATCTCCAGGGCCTCTTCCAGTTCTGAAAGGATTCTAAGTACAGACCCCAAAGAGGGGATAGTCTACTAGCTGCAGCCATAAGGAGCCCTTGCCCTCCAGAGACAGCAAACGCAGCCTCTGGAATATACACTTCTGGGACCAGAGCCACAGTCTGCTCCTTCTAGGCCTGTTTCACTTGGCCCATAGGGATACACTAGCCAGCAGTCTCCTCAGTGCAGAGTGGGTACAAACAGCACCAAGGCCTCTCTCTTGAGCTCTCTGCACAAAAATATTGAGCCCCGAGCTGGCTTCCACTGCCTTCTGCCCTCCCCCATCTCCCTGGAACCAGCTGTAGCCTGGCAGTTCAGAGTCTTAGAAGGGACAGCCCCTGCCAGAGAGATAAGTCATCCTCGTCTTGTACTGAGAGCCATCCTGCTTCCCTCAGGACCACGGCCCTTTAAGGGACATGGGAACCTCCTACAGCACTCTCTTCTCTCCCAGAAGAGCGAGGAGTAGGGATACATATGGTCTCTGAAAAGGACATCTGCTGTGCATCTAGCCCTAAACAGCAAGGACAGCGCTTCCCCTGAGAGCCCAGATGGTACACAATTGGGCTCTGGTGATAGGCTGAGCCTTTTTCCACAGCTAAGGAGACGGAACAGCTGAAGGTTTAAAAAATCTCTTTCAAGACTCTCGATCCCATCTGGGGCCTCTGGAGCACAGCTGGGAGTGGCTCGTTGTTATGGCTTGGATCTAGGACTTTCTCTCCAGACTCAACTCCTCATGAGAAAAAATTCACAATAATTCCCAAATGAATGCAGGAGCTCAAGCAAGGATCCAAGCAGGGTACCATTGAGGAATTCATGAGGTAATTAGATGTGGTGACTCCAGGTTCTTTTCTATTTTCTAGTCCCTTGAGAATTATCAGCTGACATTTTGGACTGAGAAATGGTCTTTGGAACTGCATGGGATGGCCACAGGGCTCCTCTCCTCTCTTGGCTGTGCTGTTACACTGTCTTTATGGCTTTTTAAATAGCTGTCTATGAGCTTTTGGTGAAGTTTTACTCTTTCTCTTTGTAATTTTCCTCTTCCCTCTGCTGTGGCCATTAAACATAAAAAACGATCACCAATCAAACTAATTGAAAGCAGGATCTCAGAGATATTTCCACACCCATGTTCATAGTGGTGTTATTCACAATAGCCAATGGTAAAAACCATCAAGTGCTCATCAATGGATGACTGGATAAACAAAATGTGGTATATACACACAATGGAATATTATTCACCCTTAAAAAGGAAGGAAATTCTGACACAGGCTACAACATGAATGAACCTTGAGGACATTATGCGAAGTGAAATAAGGCAGACACAAAAAGATAAATACTGTATGATTTCACTTATATGAAGTACCAAGAGTAGTCAAATTCATAGAGAAGTAAAGTAGAATGGTGATTCCTGAGGGCTGGGGGAGGGGGAATGTGGAGTTGTTTAATGGGTTTAGAGTTTCAGTTTTGCATGATATGAAGAGTTCTGGAGTTTGGCCTCATAATATTATGAATGTACTTAATCCTACTGAATCGTACACTTAAAAATAGTTAGGATGGTCAATATTATGTCTTTTACCACAATTAATCTTTTTTTTTTTTAAACAATGGTGGTGGTCAATGAGGTACATGGGAAAGCAAAGACCAGAGAAAACCTGATCCACTTTCTAATTAATCCATCTGTTCGTTCTGCCCATTCGTACACTCATTCAATAAATATTTCTTGAACATCTACCATGTGCCAGGTACTGTCTGCCCCTGCAGGGATGGCTGTGCTGGGACAGCACTCTTTTTAAGATTCTGAAAAGAGAATTCTGTAGTCTTTCCAATGCTGCTTTGGCAGCAGTGTATTGAATATCTCTGCCTGGTGATTTGGGAAACATAAAGCCATTCAACTGAGCAACTTTAGCTTAAGGGCAGTGATTTATTTATCCCTTATCTCAAGTACCTCATATGTTTCCAGACATATGGTAGGTTGATAAGACTGGATGGGTAGATGGATAGATAGGTGGATAAATGGATGGATATTGCAGATAACATGAGTTAGTCTGAGTTCCCCATAAAAAGATCCTGAGATAAGGTCATTTATTTGGGAGATGATCCCAGGAAATGCTGCTAGCAGAGTAGGGAAGTGAGACAGGTAGGAGAAGGAAGCCAATAAATGGTGTCTTATCAAGCAGGTTGTCATTCTAATAAGCATCTGGTTAATTGCCAGGTCTTGAACATTAAATGTCTCCCCTGCCTCCTGCCCCATATAACTGAACAGTTATGGAATTCAGAGGTTCTCAATGAGGATGGAAAAGCACAAATATTGCACATGTTGCTGGTTGACTTCAAATAAGGGAGCATCCTTTTTTATCATCCCTTAAAACCAGGGCTTCTCAGAGATTGCCCAAGATCTTGGGTGAATACAATATATCTTTGGGCAGATCTAAATAAACTTTCTAGAAAATTTATCTCCTTTTTGATATATAAGGGAATAGTTTTGTTCAAAGTCAATCACCTATTTCAGTACAGGACAGCATACTTTTAAGACTACCTGAGTTCATATGCAACCACCACTTTTAAGCTGTATGACCTTGGGCAGATATCTTAAACTCCTTTTGCCTTGTTTTTTTTTTTTTCTTTTTTTTTTCTTTCTTTCTTTTTTTCTTTTTGTCTGAAAAATGGCAATTGTAAAGCATCTATAGGAATGTTGAGGTGATTACATGAGACTATGTTTATTAAGCATGTATCAGTGACTGGCAAAGAGTAAGTACTCAATAAATGCAAGCCATTTTTATTATTGCTTACAAGGAGTAAAAATGTGTGCTAGGTGAATTTTCAAAATTCTAGTTCCTTAACATTAAAAATACAACCATAATGAGGCTATGCATGGATAAAACAATCTGAATTTCTGATAAAGCATTCGTGAGCACTCTACTAAGAAAAAAGATGAAATCAAGCACATCATCCAATACTAACAAAGCTGAAATGAAAACTTAATTCTATGAATTTAATCTACTGATGTCAAACCTTAGAAAGACAAAAATTTAAGGATATTTCAAACTCAGCTTTCTTGTGGAGGACAAAGAAGGAAAAGACAGTTTAGTAAGCTTCTCTTGCTATACAATGGGAAAGATATATGGGTGTCTTGTGTTTTAATATTAAGTTCTTATTTGTTACATTTCTATGACCTTCTCTTCTTGACATTTAGGAGAAAAAAAACAGATCTGTTTCTGCATTATGCCCTGTATCTATTAGATGTATCAACTAGAAATTGTGTTCAGCTACTGGTAACTGAGACTTAAAATACTGGCTAAAATGAAGCAGAGATTTCTTTTTCCCTTATAAAAGAAGTAGTATTCCAGAGAGGATAGGGTAACTCCAAAATGTCATGAGGGCTCTAGACTCCTTTCAGCTCTAAGTTCCACCATCCCTAGGGTGTGACCCTTGTCCTCGCGCTTACGATATAGCTACTGGAGCTGCAGCCCTCATTTCAGTGTTCCAGGCAAAGAAAAGGAAGATGCAGGGGGAGACAAGTGGGGCCTTCTGTCTGAGTCATCCTCCTTTAAAAAGCTTTCCCTGTAAGCTCCACTCAGTGACTTCTAATTATATTTAATTGCCCCTTCCTTAGTACCTTGCCACACCCAACAATATAGGGATTCTGTTAGTAAAAAGGAAGGAAAGAATTATACTGATTAGAGACCTAACAATCTTTGCCACAGTGAGCTCTTAATAAATTGTTGTTTCTTTAAACAACAACAAAAAGACAAAAAGGAGTAGGGAAAGGAGAAGAAATGACCTGCTAACTTATCCCTTTGACCTTCTATGAGCTCCCTGCAGCCAGGAACTGTGCCTTATTCATCATTGTATCCCCAAGGCCTAGCTAAGTCAGTGCTCAATAAATAGGAATTTAATGATTGAACTAAAGGATGATATACGAATGTAAAATAATAAGACTAATTTTACAGGTTTGTGTGCAAATCCATCTCCTAAAACCAGAGACTTGGGCTTTAAAGAATTATTTTAACAAGTCAATAAGAGAGTACTATAATTATCCTTATTTTAGAGATGAGAAAATTGAGATTAAGAGAGCTTAAGTAACATGCCCAAAGTGAGACATTCTCAGGGCATGGCCTCATGTAACAGGAGGTGAAGTCACCACGCCTACTGAGGGCCTCTGTCAAAGTGAAATGACCCAGTGTTCACCAGAGAGGAGCACAGCAGCACGGCAGCCATAACACAAGCAGGGCAGCCAGGCAGAATCCTGCCCTCCTCACCCCCTCGGCCAGCACGAGTCCCCCTCATAGGCCCTGGCCAGCATGGCCAATGCTACTGCCCTGATTGGCACAAGGGAATTATCTAGATAGATTGTCTAATTTCCTTCCATTTTACCGATGAGGACACTGGATTCCCACAGAAGTTTGGCATCTTGTCCAAGGCCATGCAGCTCAAAGGATTAGAATCAGGTGTATTATCTCCCAGGCTGGTACAGATTTCAAGTTCCCATCCCCACCAACCTCCTAAGAAATCAGCGTGGTTGCCTAGAGGCAGGACTAAGATGAACTGTGAGCTGCTCAAGACACTACTTTTCACCACTCCAGACCAACACGTTCGCTTCCCAGGAGCCCATCCTAGCATTTATGGTTGGGGGTGCAGTGTCAGGTTGCAGGACACAGATTTCAGTAGCACTAGAGGGAGACGAGGCATTAATAACAAGTGGGGGAGGGGGAGAGACATCACCAAAATGGCTACCCCTCCATGCCAGTATCCTCTAGAAGCAAACACCTGAGCTCTGCCCCTTGGATGGGAGATGTGAATAGGACTAGGATGACCAACCATCCTGGTTTGCCCAGAACCATCCTGGTTTAGCAAAGAATTTCCCGCATCCTGAGAAATCACTCAGAATGCCTACAAACAAGGGCAGTTGGTCACACCAGCATACTTCTGTTGTTTCTCATGGGCCATTTGTTTAAAGACTTTCAATGGAACCTGGGAGAATGGGAAAAAAGAAAGAACCAAAGGTAGCTGGTTCACCACTTGGGATCCAACACAGCAAAGAGTCATTTATTGAGTACCAAATTGATGACAGGAGCTGCGCTAGATCCTGTCTGAACACAGGACAATCATTGCTTACTGGGCACTCAGGAAGGTGGCAGAGACAGAGTTTAGGCCAGGCAGAGGGACTCCAAGGTCTGTGCCCTCCCTTCTTAAGTGCACTGTCACTCGAGGGCAGGCAGAGGCTCCCTCTTCACTCAAGAAGCCAACAGCCTAGGAGGCAGGACAAGGCAATCACTTAAATCCCTGAAGGAATAATAGCTATGATACTTTGGCCAACATTCACTGAGCGATGACCATGGGCAGGGCCTCTGCTCAGCCTCTACAAAAAATGTATAATTTTGTTCTCATACTATGAGCATGGTACTATTATCTCTATTTTACAGAGGATCAGACTGTGGGCTGAGAGAGATCAAGTACTTTACCCAAAGTTGCACAGGTGGTGGAGCTGGGGTTCAAATGCAGAAACCTAATAGCATGCGAAGGTGGGACTATGCCTTAGAAGCTCAGGCCATTACCTATGGCTGGTAAAGAGCCACAGACTAAGTGCCTGGGACTTTTCCCCATTCTTGTCTTATTTCTTTGTGTCAAGAATGGTATAGGCCCCAGTCTGGAGACATGTGCTATGTTTAGCCAGAGCTGATGGCAGCCACCATTGTTCTGTAAGTAAATAAACCAAAGACCACCCCAAGAGCTTCACAATGCAATACAGAACGTCCTGATACAATGCTTTTTTAAAAGGATAAACACAGTGGCGCTATTTCTGGGAAGCACCTTTCCCCTGCCACACCCAGACTGCCCCCCCAATTGTTGCTGTTTGCTTCCTGCTCCAGAGAAGGGCTAAAGACATATTATCTACCTACACTCAACAGTGGTAAGGAGGAGGCCTTCTCAGGCCCTGTCCCATCACAGAGCTATGGGCTTGGGTTATTATCATTGCATGAGCAAAAGATATTATTAATATAGACATATTCCAGAAGTGACTTGTTTTAAAATCATGCAAGGAAGTGGGTGCCTAAGAGCACATGCTACTGTTATGGCTGCAGAGCCCACCTTGGTGGCAGCAAGTTCTAAGACCTCTGACCTTCTACTGGAGAACCTCGAAGGTTGGAGAGGAATGAAGAGCTTTGCATGGGAATCTCTGTTACATCACTTGTACTGAATGAGAGCATAACTGAGTCTCCTAGGCAGCAGAGTTGACTCCAAAAAGAGCCACACTATCCTACCATCAAGATGGCACTGGGTTGGGGGTGATAAGTGGGCTCTATAAAAAAATTGAATGAGCCCTGCTGTTTCTCCCATAACCAAAAGGGAAAGTGAGCTCCAAAGTAGGGGAGAGTTACCCCTGCAAAGAAATAAAGCCACCCTCCCAAGTGCTAAAGCCATGAGGACCTTAATCTAGCATGTATTGGAGCTAAAGAATCTGGTGGAAAATCAGGAATAACCTGCCTTGCCTGATCAAGCTGAGAACACAGGGGCTCATGTGTAATGATGACGATAATTAAAAACAACAATCATCATTATTTGCCCCATGCTGGGCACTAATCAAACCACTTTACATATGCATTTAATATCTCTGAAAATCCTGAGGTATTATTATCATCTCCATTTTATTAATGTGGAAAATAAGACACAGAGAGGTTAAATTACACACCCCAGATCACACAGCTAGAAAGTGACAGAGCTGGGATTTGAACACAGGCGATCCATGGAAAATTGTAGAAGCATGTCTATGGGGTACCTTCAGGAGCGACTATTACACAGCTGTAAAGTGTTGTAGGATTCTGGGTGGCCACTGTCTATTGCAGAATATGAATGCTGATTTTCCTTTCTTGCAACAAAGCTGCCTTCTGGACCCTGAGCATAGGTGCCTGTAAGCCCAAAGCACTGCTCAGTGGAGAGAATATCCTAGCTTCTAGCTGGGATCTGGAGAAAGAAAAGTGCATCATCTCTGACGTAAAAGTCTATCACTAGGTCACCTGTAAATACACGATGTCGATCTGCTTCATGAGCTGGATCAAACAACTCCCCTTTGTCTTCCCAAACCAAAGGTATTCTTCATCTCTGCAAAGGAGGTGAAAGAGCATGAGTCATCTGCCCAAGCTGAATTTGAAGAGTCCTTACTACAGACCGCAAAAGGATCATGTTCTGTTTGTTTCTCCTGTGACCCTGTGCCTTCTCACTGGCCACTGCCCAAATGAGGCCCCAGGAACAGTGTGCCCCAGAGCTGCCTGGGCATGTCTTCAGAGATCAGCTAGTTGTTTTCTAGAGTGGGGGATGGTGGGGGTGAACCTGATTTACATCCACTGCTGAGCAAGAGGTCCATTTACCTAAAGGAAGAATCCGCAAATCAGAAGCAACATTTATGATATATTCCTAAACTTAAAAACCAGGTTACCAAATAATATGTAAGTTATAATAGCATTTTGGGAGAAAAAAATAGCAACGACAATAACAGCTAGACACTGTGCTACCTCCCTCATTAACCCTCAGAGTTAACACAATGAGGTGGGTTTGGTATGAGGTAGGTATAAACACCCTGAAACTAAAAAGATTAAATAAATCACTCAAAATGGAGTCAGGAATTAAACTCACACTGACCGACCACACAACAAGTTCACATCACCATTGATAAATAATGATTGGGGGGAAAAAGGGAGTATACAAATGACCATGCTGGAGCCACTGAAAATAAGTTAAGGGACAATCCCACTGGCTATAAATGGCAAAAATAATGATAACTCAAGACTCTTTCATGAAAATGGTTAGGAAATCAAGGGTACAGCCCAATGGGAAATAAGGGATTGGCTGAAATTCTTTGATGTTAAAAGAGCATTAAAACACCATTGTATTTAGGGAAGGTTGATCAACAGCTGCAGAAAGAACTGGAGAGAATGGAAGAACAATGGCCTATGTATGCTACTGCGAATGCATTCTCACTGGAGATGTGCCAGGAAGCTCCTATCCCCCAAAAGGCACTTTCTAAATAGGATATGCTTTATTTCTACCATACGGCACAGATAAGTACCACACAACTTATCAATTGGAGTCCTTTCCTGATTCCAGCCCCGCAACAGGACAAAAGAACATATAAATGTGGTCATATTGAGAATTTTGTCTTAAAGTACTGCTGGAGAACAAAGTTAATTGTAAGGTTTAGTCAAAAACATTTCACAGAATTATTCCTTTTAATTTTACTTTCATCTATGGGAAGTCATGACCATGTTACAAATAATAAGCTCTGAAAATAGAGCATATAAGAAAAGGATTTAGTCACCAAAAATGCACAATAAAATTAACCTGACTCAAATTTTCCAAAATAATCATTTCGCTACCTAATATCTATGCACAGACAAATACATAAATAAATGTAATAGTATTACTTTGATACAGAAGCCAAAGGTTTAGAATTCTTTCCTTTTCTCTCATTTTCAGGATCCTTACTCTAACCTCATGCATCAAGGACACCGAAGGACACACAGTGGGGCTTCCATATTATAGTACTAAGCTTTTAATGGCTGGGAGGAAAGGGGCCCATATTAAATAATACACCCACTAACGGTACAAGTCGATGGTTTTTAGCATATTCAAAGAATTGTGCAACCACTGTTACAATTTTAGAACATTTTCATCACCTCAAGAAGGAATCTTTAGTAGTCACTCCCTATTCTTTTAACCTTCTATCCTTCCATCTCCGCCCCAGACCTTGGCAAATTGAAACATTTTTAATTTGGGAAGAGAAGTTATGAGAGATAAATGTAGGAGCTTAATGACTATAGCACTTTCTCTTTACAAACTTAATTGTGGGTGTCAATGGACCAGGCCCAGGGATAACTATTTTCCTGCTGAGAATCTGCCACCTCCCTGAGGTCTGGCTTGGCCCTCAGCAGCCTCTATGCAAAGCTGGTGTTCAAGAAGATTAGAACCAAGACAGAGAACAGCAGTACAGCGAGATGGAAAAGGCCCCTGACTTCAAAAATCCAGAACAACCTGTTTTTCCAGGTGTCATTTTCAAATTAGATGACAAGAATATTCTATTGGATAAAGAAGTTGTTACCCAGACAAGTTTCCTGGGGCACTTTGCTTACCTTGGGATAAGCAATTGGAACTCTCTTCATTTATTTCCATCACTAAATTTCTCTTTTAAACTTTAGTCAGGATCGGAATCACCTGTGGTGCTGATTAAAAAATCCATCTTCCTCAGTTACAACCCAAAGTGGAAACTGTATTTTTAACAAGTAGCCCAGATGATTCTTATGTAGGCCATTCCTGAACCTATTTTGGCAATAATGGAGATTATCCAAGGACTGAAGATTATCCAAGGACTCTGAGTTACATTTAGCTCTACCCCTTAGTGTGGTTTTCTCATGGCCATGGTGTCACCCAAGACTGGGAAGAGGGGGTGAAGGGTGAGGAAGCTACAGTCTGAGGAAGAAAAAAAATGCCAGTATAAGTGAGATGGGAAGAAAGAGCCTGGCAAATAACATTCTGGAGGCCTCTTGTAGATGCTCAGACAGTTAAGAAAGAAGGCGGGGAAAACTTGCCATATCTATCACCTGTATTATTATTTAACTAATATGTCTTTGTTTGTACCAATGCATTTAATACTGCTACTTTCTGTAGACATGTCCTGAGAAATAATATCTGGGTTAGATAGTTGTTTTTTTTTTCAAAAGCACATTACAAAAAAAATATTTAGTTATTGACATTTTAAAATACATCTATGTACTACTAAAGTCTTTACAGAATTACCAGCAATCAAAGCACCATCCTTAGGAAAACATCCCTTTGCTCTGTGAGTTTCTGGAGGGCAGGGATTATGTTCCTTCCCTTGGCAATTCGTTGTAATGCCCACCTTTCCTCTAGGACAGAGAAAGTTTTTAAAGAAAAATCTGTTTTCAGTGTCAAGATTAACTTCTTGTCCACCTCTAAATAGGGCATAGTTCATCTGAGGTTGAGGGTCATGAACAGTTTGATCTCCAGATACGCAAATACGTGATCGCCACTGTAAAATGCAAATATGCTGGAAATTAAAAGTTAATGCAGTCTCTCCAGAGGGTATCAGAATTACTCTTAGTACTCTACTCTTTATTTCTTAACTTTAAATGTTCAGCCTTTCAGAAAGGGCTTTAGAGTTAACGAAATGTATATAACATCCCAAAGTACATAAATTTAAAAAATTTAGAGGAAGGTTTTTTTAAATGGAAAAAAAGCACAAATATAATTTTTTACAGGTGTAAGTTCTGTTAAACACATACAAAAGAATGTGTTCAGATGAATTTCAAATATGTCTTTATCAGTGTTATTTCTCCTCCCCCAACATTCCTTAATAAAGGAGGCTTTAACGAAGCTGCCTGTATATACAATAGCAAATTCATATCCCAGTCTTCCAGGAACAAAATGCAATCATAGTTTGCAAATGCAAATTTAGGAAAGACACTAGACTCAGTAAATAAAGATTTATGAGATTATCTCATTAATATTTCTTAGAAATCAGGTATTCCATAAAAGGGATGAAATGAAATCCTCTATAGCATTTTGAGCATCCTACTCATAATGAAGTATGTAAATGTTGCAAATCAGGGAGTATATAATTATGTTTTACATACTAACAGGAAAGTTCAGTCCTATTTATTATACATTTGGTTCAATTGTTGTGTGAGTGCTATATTTATGCCATTCATCATTTTGCAGGACATAGAATGGAAGCATAAATTGATGTTTCTTTTTCTGGTTTAACATTTTCATACTATGAAATGAGTAAACATCTTCTGGGAAGATACATATGCTCTAGGCAGTAAAGAGATCTTATATTTTCATCAAAGCACTACACCCTTTTGTTTGTGTAGCCAAAAGAAAAAAAAAAGTATCTCTACATCTCTACATACTAAAACACATTGGAGTACAAAACCCTGAGGAACATGTTTTTTTTTTTTTCTTTTAAAGAATTGTATTATGTCTTGCAATACATATGTGTGGATGAGCATGGCTTCAGAAAACAAAATACCCCTGCAGGACCAAACTAGACCAATTGCTTGGAGAATAATACAAATGCATATAAGATTCAACTTTTTATACTTTTCTTAGTAGAATAATCATTATGATTCCAAGGACATTGGTGATTTCTTTGAAATATGCTTATTCTCGATCCTTCAGGGTATATGTGCCTAAATGAATAAATTTTTCATGTCCAGGGCTTTATTTGCCATTTCATATCTTTCAGGACAATCCTGATTAGCATATAGACTTCATCAGATTGTAACAAACAGCTAACTCAATTCGAATGGGTAACTCCGAGGAATCAGAATTGAAAGTAAGATCCTTATTTATATAATTACTTGTGTCACAAAGTAGCTAAGAAATACACTGGTCTGTCTCTTCTCAGCAATAGACTTGATGAGAAAGTCTGAATGGCAATAGTCCCACTTCTTCTGAAGATGGTAAGGACTTCCCTTTCTCTAGGGCAGAGTACAGAGCCTTTGGATTTAGTCTACCATGTGTTAAATTCTATATCTCAAAAGATGTAGAAGCAGGTCACCTGAGAGAGGAGGGATTAAGCAGTAAGTGAAGAAGGAGAGAGAGGCAGTCAGTCTGGGAGGGGCAGGATGGATGCCTCTTCCACGCGGCATTTCCAAGATGGCGAAATCTCCAATGGAGACCCTCTGCAGAGCCACATACTGAACACCATGCACCATGGTCTTCTGGGCCTCAATCAGGACACTATTGGCCAAGTGTTTGGAAAAGATATCCAGGCCAGCCTGGCCAAATCACAATTGTCAGAGACTTTTTTGGTGACTGTTAGGAGCCTTACAACATCAGAGGCTGTCAACAGGATCTTCCGCAAAGTAGGGAAGGTAGGTCCACTAGCTTAGATTATCAAGCTTGGGTTTTTTATATCTTATTCATGCCAGGGTTATGGGTCTCATCATATCATTTCTAACCAACAAGATATCTTAAGTACAACTAATATTTCTCATTAAAAATTTATTCTAATATTTCCTGTTACTTAACCAACTTTGAGATGTTGATTCAGATTAACTTGCTCACACTCATCGAATTTAAATATTTCCAAATAACTGCCCATAAATCCAGTAAAACATTGTGGCTTCAAGAGAGTGGGTGCCGAGAGCAGCAGCAACATCCACCTTTAGGTGACCACTGCAGGCGTGGATTGGAATCATTACATAACCAGTCATTGGGCTAAAGACTAGAGGCCTTTCCCCAAGTTTACTAGATTTCCTAAATCTCTGAATTTGCAAGTCTTGGGTAAGGAATACAGGCTACCCAAAAATTACATTTGTATTCCTTGACCCAAATAATTATATGTCTAAGCTAAAATTAATTTTTTTAAGTGATGTGACATTTCTTGTACACAAGTGTTGTGACCCAAATGCATATCTGTTATATTGGTGTACTGTCTATCTCCCTCACTACATTGTAAGCTTATTAAAGGCTAGGGCTATACCTATTTTGTTTACATAGCACACTGTATATGCTTGATAGATACTTGTGGAAAGAAGGGAATAGGAAGTAGATGAAGGGAAAGCATGAGGAGAAGAATAGGAGGAAGTGA
This sequence comes from Rousettus aegyptiacus, assembly GCF_014176215.1. Lineage (NCBI taxonomy): Eukaryota > Metazoa > Chordata > Mammalia > Chiroptera > Pteropodidae > Rousettus > Rousettus aegyptiacus. Next base: position 71,212,499 of record NW_023416311.1, on the reverse strand, counting down.
GAGTGTTAAAACAGCAATGCCAAAACGACCCCTCTCCCTCTGGTGTGCTTCGCTGTCCACTCTGAGGATTCCAACCCCAGAGCTCCATACAGTCTTTCTCCAATATATCACAGGCTCAGTGACATCTCCAAGACCGGGCAAGGTACCAGGATAGAGTAACTACACTAGAGTCATGTCTTCTCAAGCTAAAATAAACTTCTGTTTTTAAAAATACTCAGAAGGACAAATAGTGTGCTAAATTATAAATCAAGGGCTGACAGCCACGGATGCTAGGCTCAGGAAGGAATCTGTGCTCTGTATCAAATGTCCAGCCTGGCAGGCAGCTGCAAGATCTCCTAGAGCAATACCATCCCTTATAGATGAGAAAAACTAAAGTGCAGGGAGGTTAATAAGTCTCAATTGGCACAGCCAGGATGACAACTGATGACTTTTGACACATAATCTCAACGCATTGAAATAGTCTATACTCTTCTCACTATATGAAGTCCTTGTTGTGGATTTCTACAGAAAAAAAGAAGAAGAAGAAGAAAAAGAAAACATCAGACAAAAGAGATTTTAGGCTTCTAGAGTAACAAATATAATGGAACATAAAAAGTTACTGAAGGTCATCTGGCAGAGTGGTGGTCCTAAAGCCACCTGCTATGTAACATCTAATGCTCAATAAAATATAAATAAATCATAGATAGGTGATTGAAAGATATGCAGATGATAGATAGATAGATAGATAGATAGATAGATAAACTGACTGATACTTTTAATTAAATGTCTGAGGCTACAAGGTGAGAGCATTCTGTCAATGCCCAGAACATGAGTCTAGGAAGCAATTATGATTTTTATATAGAAAAAAATGACACATTTTAAAAATCAATAGAAGAGTTTCACAGGAAGTTATGTAAAGATCGACATATAAAAATAATTATATTTCTATTAATAAGCACTTAAAATGTAGGTTTTTAAGTTATTCATTGTACTATTAATTCTATATATTTTAAATTTTTGAAAATAAAGAAGAAATATTATACAAATAATCAAAAGAAAACAGATATAACATTTACAGTGGCCACAAAAATAGATAGATAGATAGATGATAGATAAAATACCTAGGAATAAATCTAACAAAAGTAGAAAATACCCTTAATAAAAGACATCACAAAACTTTACCTTAAAAGTCATTAAGGAATACCAAAATAAAACAAAAATCCATGTTGGTGGATATGGAGACTCAATATCATAAAGATGTCAGTTATCCTCCAATTGATCTAATTTAGTTACTGACCAGAATCACCTGTTCCAATAACCCAAGCCCTAGAAACAACAAAGTAATGAAGACCTGCTCCTTGCGCAGAAGACAAGGACCACATCTATGACCCTCCCTGTCCTATAGGGAAATTTCATCACTTGTCTCTGTGTGCTACCATTGTGTATGCTTCTATTATGGTGGTAGTAGCCATTCTTTCTAACCTAAAGGCCCAGGCATAATGTTTAGTTCAGGGTTTCTCAACCCTGGCATGACTGACATTTTGAGCCTAATAATTTTTTGCTCTAGGGGGCTATTCTCCACACAGTAGGATATTTAGCAGCATCCCTGACCTCTACTTACTAGATTCTAGTAGTATCCACACACACACACACACACACACACACACACACACACGCATATGCACACACACACCCCCCCAGGTGTGACCACCATAAATGTCTACAGACATTGCCAAATATTTCCTGCAGAACAAAATTACCCCCTATAAGATTAGCATACAATGTGACAACAGAAAACATTTCCTGTAGACTTTTTTCCTCATGCACCTATTTTTCCACTGGAGTTTCATTAATCACCAAATGAGACATCCCATATGCAAAGAATTAGGAATCAACAACATGGGAAGTCAGAATACAAAAGAGGAATGCCTTTAAAACTGTAAGGGAAAATGATCTCCAACTGTGGCTAGAATGATAGTGCTTATTATATTCTTTTTTCTCCTCTTCTTCCTGACCACATGAGTAGACTATATTTCTCAGCCACCTTTTATTTAGGCAGTCCATATAACTGAGCTTTGACGAATGGACTGTGGGTGAAAGTGAAAGCTACTTCCAGCCAGACCTCTAAAGCCTTTCACAAGATCCTTCATGTTCTTTTCTCTTGTCATGTGGAGGGATGCACAAGACCCAGAGGAGGATGCCAAGACCCTAGTGGAGTCTCCAGATGGAAGGAGCCTGGGTCCCTAATCATGTAGAAAACTTTTCACCAAATAACTGCACTTAACAATGAATCAAGTAAAACTTTTTTTGTTAAACCACTGAGATTTGAAGGTTGTCTGGTACAACAGTTAGTACCTTAGAACTCTGTAACCATATAAACCATCAATTACATGGGCAAATGGGGCAGGCAAATAGGGCAAGATTTCAAAAATTTACCTCTTTTTTATCTTTTCCTGAAAAAGCAAGTAGAGAATGCATTCCATAAAAATAAGAGGATAAAACAAAGAAATAAATTGTAGAATCTAGGCATCTAATACAAGAATCAGATGAAGGAAATCCTCAGGATAGTAGTGAAAAATCTCAGGAGGATGGCTAGGCAGCAGACTCAGAGAGCAACCAAAAAAAAGATCAGAGAAGGACAGTGACTTCAGAAGGCATCTTCAAGGAAAAAAATGCCAATTAAAAGATTATCTGAAGTCTTTAGTTATACTGAAAGGTTTTGTACAGCTCTGCTGGAGAGTCTGGATTTATATTAATGATAAAAACAAAAAATTGAGGCAATCAAATCCAAGGAAAACAAAAAGCTAAACAATAAAGGAAATGTAATCATAATACATTTTGAGATTTAGTTGTCATGGTATTTATGTAGTAGTAACATCATTTACCATAAATTCTGACTTACTCTCAAATTATTACATGTCTATATTGGGAGAATGGAGGAGGGAAAGTATCAGAGGGCCAAGGGGAGTGAGGCACTAGGAGGTGGGAATACATAACACAGGTAAATTCTTATCATCCATAATCAGAAGTCCATTCATTGATAACATCTAAAACTGAAAAATCAAGAAATAGCAGTATAAGCATCTTATTTAGAAACAATGAGGCATATTGTTTCCTCCTGATAAAATAAATATGGACTGAATTGTGTCCCCTCCAAATCCATATTTTGAAAGCCTAACCCACAATGTGACTGTATTTGGAGATAGAGACTTTGAGCTTGTAATCAAGGTTAAATGAGGTCATAAAGTTGGGGCCCTAATCTGACAGAACTTGTGTCCTTATAAGAGGAAGAGAGACCGGACCAGACCCAAACAGAGGAGGGGCCATGTGAGGACACAGCAAGAGGGTGGCCATCTGCGAGCTAGGAAGAAAGGTCTCACCATACCCAACCCCTGCTGCTGCCACATTGATCTTGACCTTCAAAGCCTCCAGAACTGTGAGAAAATTCCATTGTTAAAGTTTTCCATTGTGTGGTTTTTGTGTATGTATTTGAGCAAGTTCCTAATTGCTTAGCGTTTCTCCATTTTATATCTTCTCTATCTATAGAGAATGATACTATCTACCTCACAGGACTGCTATGAAGATTAATTCAGATAATGAGGCTGTTATAATTAAGGGCTATTATTAGTGCTGGCAGCAGAGTGAGTACTCTAGATTTAAAGAGTCAAAGGATTTCAGACCTGGTTCCAGCCTGCCTCAGCTGTGTGACCTTGGGCAAGTCATTTTACCTCTCTTGGTTTCAGGTTCTTCACCTTTAAAATGAAGATGCTGACTAGCTGATCTCTGAGGATTTTTGTGGCTCAAACTTCACAGGAGGAAAATCTGCGTCATATCAGTAATAGGAGATATTGTGGCTTTAAGCAGTATGAAAAAGAGAACACAGTATACTGCATACTGATGCCCTGCTCCTCTGGAAGTAAGCAGTCATTCCCAGCCCTCCCATGTAAGAGGAGACATTCACATTAAACAATGCCATTCCCCATGTGATGGTGGCGGTAGTTTTCATAACCACTGGTTATAAACATACATCATGACAAAAAGCTACTAAGCCTTTGGCGTTGCTCTTCAATTAATTTTTATTTTAATTAAGCCCAATAGCAACCTCATTTACTTGAAAAATTGTAACACTTAGATGGAGGACACTTCATTTATCTCACCCACAGGCCATGCTTGGTGCCTCCAATTCTCTTGTAGACCCCTCTAGACCACTCCAAGCCCCCACGGTTTAAAAACTACTCAGAGGGCAACTGGGAACCACTAACAAAGAAAATCAGCTTCTCAAGGCTTCCAGGCTCCAGTTTGAAACTGAGCCAAAAGCGGCAGTGTGCTTGTAGCCTCTGGGAAGACTGCACCTGGCCAGAGTGTCAAGCAGCATTTAGACACCTATGCAGCCCCTGGGCATCCACGGGGACTGCCTGTGAGGTGAGTAACCTCCCCTGGAACTGAAAGGCATTCCCCTGAGTACTGCCAGAGCATGAAAAGGGGATAGACTGGATGGTTTCCTCTTGGATAACCTTCATCATCAAAGAAAGATATTACCCTTGATTAATGAAAGGCTTATCCCTTAAACTGAAATCACTGTTCATTATGATCGCTGAATATGCAAAGCAAAAGCAAAAATATAACAGATTTTGTTACAGAAAACACTGGAACCTGTCTTGAAAGATGTAGTTTCTGGTCACTATCCCTTAGTTTCAGTTTCCTCATAATAAAAAAAAATGAAAGTGAAAATAATGCCAAATTCAATGAGTTACTAAGACAGTTAAAAGCTCCTGATGAACTCCAAAGCTATGGAAATGCTCATTATTCTTATTAATAGTATAGTGAAATTTTTCAAGTTAAAAAAACAGTTCTTTTTCTATCTCTATAACAATCTGGCAACCCAGATAGAAAAACTTTTAACAGCACATAAAGATGAGCAATTTAATCCCCAGCAAAACCCATGCGTGATCCTCAGCCTCTCAAAGGTACCTCTGTGCATAAGAATGATCTATAGAAGGCTAAAGGTTGATTATAAAATCTCAAGTGTCTGCTTGCCTCCAGCCATTTTAGATGAGCTATTCAGAATGCATCCAAGTCATCAGTTTGCTGAGACAGACAGGAACAACAAGGAGGAGGTTTTGATTTCCCCTGCTGGAGAGGAGACCATATCTATTGCTGTCTACCTTTCTGTATATCACACGTCTAGCTCTTTGTTCTTTAACAATATGGCTTGAGGCCTTAAATCTGTGTTCAAATTTACATGGTAAGGAAGACCGTACTAGTTACTTTACAAAGAGCTCTAAAAACACACAGGCAGAAAGGAAACCAACCAGCTTAGTTGGTACGCAATCTTTTCTAGAATTTAAGGGCATATTTTATATTTTTGGAAGGGGATAATTATTTTGTATTGTGTATATGACAGTAAGTTTTCAAAAGTGGAATCTAACTAAATGTATCATCAAATATTTACTTTGGTTTTGTATGCTTTGTCTTGAGAGAACAATTCTGATCTAAATTATACATTAATATCCAATTAAAATCCCAAAGCATCTTGTTAACTGGAACTTGGGAGCACTGGTGCATCCTGGCAGTCAGAAGGTATCGCGGTGTGCTGACGGAGCACAGACTTCAGACCAAACACTGATAACATGTTATGTCAACTTGAGGAAGTCTGTGTCATTTCTCTGAGCCTCCATTTCCTCATCTATAAAAGATGAATAAAAATGCTTCCTAACAGAAAATGAGAAAAGGGGAGTGAAAAAGTTGTGTTATAAATGTCTGTGATTATTGTTGCTATTATTAGAAAGCTATTAGAATAAGAACTGTTTGCCCAATTATTCTTGGTGGCCTAAATGCAATGACTGACACCAACATTATTGTCACTTCCTTCACCACCTCAGTGCAGTATAAACACCTTACAAAAAAGATATGTGTATTCTGAAATAGTTACAGAAGAAATGATATGATGCCTGGGATTTGCTTCACAAATAAAAAAGCAAGTTGTAATGATAGAGTCTGTATGATTTCTTGGAGATAAATAAAACCTTGGAAATATATATAGAAAAAGACTTATATAGAGAGCAACAGAGATATAGATGCAGAGATGGATATAGATATAATATCTAGTAATACCAAAGTGATTATATTTGGATGAAATAAGAGGATTTTTTCCCCTTTCTTTGTGGCATATTTGTATTTTCCAAATCTTTTATAATGAACAAGTTAATTTCTACAATTTTTTAGTATTTTTTTCAGTTTCTGTTTTGCTTTTCAGAAACATATTAGAAAAAGTTTAAGTTGCAAAAGTCACAGTAAGAACACAAAGCATTGATTCTCTATCCTAGAACTAAAAAAACCTCTTGGTAATTTTAGCTTGGCACAGGCTATTCTCTCCACTTGGTTCATTCTCCCAGCTTTTCCATCTACTCCTCAAATGGCCGTTTCTTTCTCACCTCTACATGAAGACCTAAATGCATGTCCTCAAAAATCTCCTAGCCTATCAAGTAAAACTCGGCTTCCTTTGTAGTATCTGACATAATTTTATAATTATATATTCTTTTGTTTATTTTCTTATTTATTGGCTGTCTCACTTGCACATAGGACTTGAAATGCCAAGAGGCAGAGACTCTGGCTGTTTCGTTCATCACTGTATCTAATGCCTAGCATAGGGCCTAGCACATAAAAATGTATCACATGAATGAATGAATGCAACTAGATCCATGCAGGAAGGCAGACTTTTTCACCCAGATAGATCCAAGTGTATCAGACTCTGAAGGTGAGGGCAGGGGCTAAGTCAATAGGCATCAGAGGGCTGGCATATCAATAATATGCTCTATTAGAAATGAAATCTGAAATAGTCATGAATGATTTCTATTTAAATTTGAAGAACTCCTCAGGGCAATGCTCACTTGAAAATCTTGGAGCTAAAGCAGACCTTTAAAATCAAATCTTCTCCTGCAGATAGGGAAACTGAAATCAGAGAAATCAAATAGCCAGTAGTAGTCTTGGTCCTCACCTGCCAGGCCAGAACCCTCTCAACTGGCCCTCACTGACCCCAGGGTGACAGCAATATAATCTGGGCACTCACAGACTGATAGCCCCAGAGGTTCCTTTTGGCTTTTGCTAGCACAAGAAGTCTGAAAGTAAATGGACAAAATTTATTTTTCAATGCCCTTTTTATAGGCTGTTTATTACATAAAATATAGATTCATAAATTAGTTTGGCATGAACATTTCTTTTGTTGTTGAGTTATCTCAAATCCCAAACCAACATGAAACCCACTTTCTTCTTTTTACTTCTCTACTACATGAGCTTGCCTAGTGTCCCTCAGAGCCAGGTCTGGGTTTAATCATCATTCAATTTCTTTTGGCATTTAATAACTATATTGAAATACATGTAATGCATGTACTAAAAATACGTAATAATAATTACATTTATTGAGTGCTTACTATATGCCAAACACTATCTTTAACACTGCACATGTTATGATCATTCAATGTTCACAACAACCTTATGAGGAAGATGATAGTATGCTCATTTTAAATGTGTAAACTTAGACATAGCTTTAAATACCTTGCCTAATTGGCAAGCAGTGGAACTAAAATTGGACCCAGGCAATCTGGCTGCAGAAACCACATTCACAATCACATGTTTTGGGGGGTTTTTTTTTTTTGCTTTGTTTTATTTTTGTCTCCTGTTTAAATAAGAGAGATGTTTATTTCTGTGTTGTGCATTATATTGCACAGAGGTACATGATCCAGGACCATAGGGAAGAATCATCTTTCCTTAACTTGTGGATTTTGACTCTAAATGCAAGGCTGTCACTCACTAATTGCCACTTCCCAGTCGGTGGGAAGGTGTGAGGAAGAGGAAGACAAGCAGCTCTCTTCTCTCCCAGCAACTTTTCATTTGAAAAATGTCAAACCGACAGAAAAAGAAAGACTCAAAAATGGAACCAAGAAATTTTTACCTAGATTTATAAGTTTTAAACATCTTACCACATTTGTTTTATCTCTCTTTATATAACTAGGAAAATGCTGAAGGTTATACAAAAGAATATTTCTTACAATATAATGGAAAGATCATCCAGCTGATTAGAAACATTATAATATAGTTGACTTGATAACATGAAATACTATAATTTTCTTTTCCTGTTGCCTTTATTACTAGACTGTCCCACAAAGAAAAACATGGAGAGATTTTTTTTTTAAAGATAAAAACATCAAAGCCACAATAATACAAACATTCCCAGCCTTGCATCGCCATATGACAGAGAAAATAAAAAGATGGGCACCTAGTAGGGTGGAAACAGGCCCTCCTGAGGCTGTTTCCTCATATGTAAAATATGGCAACACCTACTACAAATCTATTATTTCCAATGATTCCAGGCAGAACCTAGAAGTCTACCTTTTTAACAAGTCTGATGCAGGTGGTTCACAAAGCATATTCTGAGAAACACTGAATAGAAAGGGAACTAACTAGAGAGTTTATGGAATAGAGAAAGAGGGAAAGAGGTCCCAAACCCTTTACACTGTCGCCTCAGTTCTCCCTTCCCACAAGAATGGAGCTTGTTAGAAACGGATGAACCCACTAGGGGCCCTTGAGTATGGCTAAACCAGTCTTCAAGGGTGTTCTAAATAATGACCTCTAAGTGAGACAATAAGTAGAATTCAAGAAAAAATCTGAAACGAATGGAAAGCAATGGGCAAACAGCTGCTGGCACATGCTCTGTTGTGTCTTTGAGGAGTTTCAATTAAAAATAGCCTTAATACATCAAAAAAAAAAAAAAAAAACAACCTGGTGAAATTCTTTTATTGTCCCTGTAATGTGTTACTAAGGAGTTATTGGTATCATTTCATGGCTCCAGCACAAATGCTTCTAGAATTTATTGCTGAGTTCACATCTCTGCTCTTTTATGGATTTCTTCTAAGAGGGGCTTGAATATGGGGCTCCCATTATATGTCCCTTGTGGTAGGTTGGCTAGAGCAAGCTGCATCAGCAAATGGCAATAAAGCTCACCAAGGCAACAACTGTTACTCACCAGTGTAGTATGATTTACAGCAGAACATTTCCAGATGGATTCTGATGTAACCCTTTTATTTCCATCTTCCAATAACATTGAAATAGAAAAATTAATTACAACATCCATATTTTACATGTTGTTGAGTTTTGCTGGGGGTGAAACGGGGGAGGAATAAAAAAATATGCATAAATATGTATATTATATATAATATACACATATCTTTAGACAAAGGCACATTTTGTAAATAACTAAAAACAATGAGAGAGCTTCCAGGAAAGTGGTAGGTATGTTTTATCAAGACAAATTACAAGTAAGTACTATTAGAAAAGATCTTATTTATTTAAGGGCTTAGAAATAGCTTAAATCACAAACCCTTTGTTTGTTATGTCAACAGGCTGTCAATAAAAATCCTTTTACTGGGGTCAACAGAGTCACTAGTGCATTCATCAGTCCTGCTTCTTTAAGCAGAGGCAGTCCTCAAATCTCGTTAGCTCACTCTGTCTCCAGGAGGTGGGAGATAATCTATCAGTTATCATCACTGCATGACAAGTCATACAAAGGAGAGCTTTAAATCCACTGGTGTTTTAAACTGAGGAAGGAGAGGATAAACGTCCTCAAATATCAGCTCTTAACAAAAAGAGAGTCTGCAGAAGGCAACAGGATGATTGTATGTGGGTTGGGCTGTATGGCTGTTTTGTTTTAAATTAGCCAGTGATTACAGAATTCATACAGCAAACCTGACATGCCCTTTCTGGGTATTTCCTAATCTCCTAATCTCACCCTCCATGGAGGACTGGGAAATGAGGGTTGTGAAATTAGCATAAATTTAGTCATAACCGTAATTAGATAATTTTCTCCCATAAAAATCCAAATCCTGAATCACTAAACAGATGCAACGAGCTGTTTAGTGTGCATCTGACTATAAAAGCATGTAACAGATACAATACGTTTCTAATTATGTTAAGTGATGGGACAGGAAGAACCATGATACACACTGATCAGACTCCCTTTCCTCATTTTAATACCTTCAGGTGACCTTCTTTTCATAAAAATCAGCATGCTGTTTGAGCAACATTTTATTTCCACCTTATTCAACTTGTATTTATCTAAATGACTACCAGTCTAAATTGTGTCATGGATTCCCCATCTACCGGGTGCTTAGCAAAAATCTCAGTTCATTCAATTGTCCAGCCATATAAAGTGGCAATTTTCAAACTTGAATGCATTTACAAATCGCCGGGGGATCTGGGTAAAACGCAGATTGTGACTCAAGAGGTCTAAGCTGGGCCTGAGAGTCTGCATTTCCACAAGCTCCCAGGGGATGGTGATGCTGCTCGTTTGAGATTCACACATTGGGCATAAATTGGCTTTAACAATAATCTTTAAAATTTCCAACAAGAAATACAAAACACAGTTACATAATTTCATGTGATTCGTTTCCTGAAAAATAACAATTACGTTTAAAGAGAAGTCAATTTTGAATATGAATTTTAAAATCCAATCATAATCTCCCTAAATATTATTTCCATGGATAGACATCTTTTTAGAGCTGAAGAAGTCCTTTAAGGTCAATGAGTATTGACTTCAGGAAGTCATCCAAAACAGAACACAAAACATATTCATTTAAAGCAAAGCTTAAATTCAATGCTTTTCCCAGCTGCACTATTGATGACTGCTTGCCTTCTCTGCACTGAATGTTGTGAAAATTATCTAATTACGGTATGACTAAATTTATGCTAATTTCACATAAACAAATTGAAATATGCTCTCCTTATTTTCAAAAACCTCTTCCTGAGAATAGGATTAAAGTTCATTTGCTCCCCTATAGCAGCTGCTGTCCAAAGTTTATTTAAATATGACATACTTTAGATTTCTGTTATTATTTAAACTAATTCCTTTTAAAATTTATTAGCCTAATACAGATTAAACTGTGTAGATAAATGTCAAAGGTCAGAATATTCTAATTCACCTTTAATGATATTAGGGCCCTGCACTTAATTACTACTTTCTTCTGAAAAGTTCATAACACCTCATATTCATCCTCCCACTAACCTTTTCTGAGTTTGGTAAAGAAATGGGTTCTCTATAGATCTGGATTTGCAAGGCTAATACCTAAAAACTATTTAATTTTTCTGAAATTTGAGTAAATAGATACTAAGCAGAACACAGTAACATGTTGGATGTGATTTTCTTATTAAGTATAACTAAGTTTTCCAAAAACATGGTTAACAGATTCACAGACACTAGTATAATTTCCTGTGCACATAAGGAACATTGTAATAAAACAGTCAAATATATTTATCCCCAAATTATTTATTTAGCATCTATAATCATAATACTAATATAAATGACAACAACAGTAATAATAATAATAAATACTTATAATAAATTAAGGACAATTTTAAGCACTTTACATAAAAGTCATTATTCTTTACAATAATTTTATCTAGTAGATATTAATACTACCCACATTTCACAGGTGAAGAAAGTGAAACACCGAGGTTAAATAATATACTCAAGGTTAAAAAGCTAGCAAGTGGCTACTCTGGTTTGCATGTTTGTGTCCCCCAAATTCATGTGTTGGAATCCTAACTCCCAAAGATGATTGTGTTAGTAGGTGGGGCCTTTGGGAGGTGCTTAGGCTATGAGGATAGATCTCATGCATGGGATTAGCGTCATATGAAAGAGACCTCAGAGAGCTTTCTACCCACTTCCCGCCATATAAGGACACGGAGAGAAGGCACTGGCTATGAACCAGGAAGAGGGCTCTCACCACAGCGCGACCACACTGGGGCCTTGATCTTGCACTTCCCAGCCTCCAGAAGCTGCGAGGAACGAATTTCTGTTGTTTACAAGCCACTCAGACAGTGAAATTTTGTCACAGCAGCCCAAAAAGGCTAACATAGTGACAGAACCAAGATTAAAACCCAGACAGCCTAGCTTTTGTGTCAAGCTCTATCATGTGCCAGATACCACCCTGGATAATAATGATCATGACAAAAGGCACTTAATGGAGATAGCAAATGTGTTGCATTCACAAAACCTTCACCCCACTTCTAACTATCAGTAGTCATTATATCCTTCTTTCCAACCGAGCTTAAATTTGGCTTCAGAAACCTTTTTAACCCAGTGTTCTAGGAAGCCATTATCAATGCACTGGAGCTTGCAGATGAACCAAAATTTATTTGCCACTCCTGATTGAATGCATAAAGTACAATAATTTACTAGTCTTTAAACACTTTTATTTTAAATAGTTATTAACAAGTTGGCACAAGTTGCACCGAATCCAAATGCCTATGTAGAAAAGGGTATATTTCTTATTAATATTGATCTCAATCTTTGTTTAATAAACTTGGTTTCAGTCATGCATCCCATGCTTTGGCTCATGCATTCAAGGTATTTTCAAATCGAAATCCTTTACATATTCCTTATACAAGTTTTAATATTTCTTTAGCCTAAGAAATTGGGAAAGATCCATATATCCCTGAATAATATATTATTTTATATAACTAGTTACTTTAGTAATTATAAGAAAAATTAGATTTCTATCTCCCGCAATGTAAATACATTCGTTTTTTAAAATTTTTTATTACTTAAAATAAAAATGGGAAAAATAGATTAGTTTTACAATCATGGGGAGAGAAAACATTTAAATTTGCAAGCAACAAAGAAAGACAGATTTGCAAAACTTCTATACTACATGGATACTGTAAGCAAAGTTAAAAGACAGATGACATCTCTTCTGGATAGCTAAAATAATGGTTGCCATCTGACCCTGAATCTCTCCACCTATCTTGCAAAAAGCACTGTGCAGGCCGACAAGAAAAAAAGACACATACAAAAATCCCACACCTTCACCATAATAACACTTTAAATTATCTATAATTACCAACTCAACAGCAGTACTATATCTAGATCTCCCACCATAAGCCTTTGCAGAGATGTAAGCAGGGTTTCCAGAAAATCTGCATGGAAGACAGAAGAGAGAATTAAGCTAAAATAGGTTCCAGAAAGAGAAAGTCCACCTTATGTGTCAAAATATATTGAAAAAAATTCTGGTAGGTAAGAGTACTGACTATAGGGAAGAAACTGAAAAGTGACATGAGATTCAAAGGGGCAGTTCTGGAAAGGCTGAGGGAGAAAAGAATAAAAAGAAAAGTGGAAGCAATCTTTGAATACCACATAGAGAAGGCAAAAAGAAACATGAAAGATCCACAGTCGTGCAAGACAAAATAAAACCAAAAAGTCAAAGGACTCACAAATATTTTGGGGCCAAACAATAATTTATTGTGGGGATCTATTCTGTGCTCTGTGGAATGTCTGGCAGTACCCTTGACCTCTACCTACCAAATGTCATTAGCTTACCACTTCTCAGTTATGACAACCAAAAATGTCTCCAGGCATTGCTAAATGTCCCCCGGGGAGCAAAATCACATTCAGGTGAGAATCACTGACCTATAACAATGATTTGTTGAATTTCTGATTAGTTCGTTTGTTGTTAGAAGGCCATTTTCTAAATCTTTGCCTTTTGGGAATAAACTGAGAAAGGAAAAATAAGTTAAGGAGGGGAAAGAAGCTCTACTCCTTTATTTATTTATTCATTCAACAAATACCTATTGAATGCCTGCCCACTGATTAATAGGCATTGTATAAAAGATGAATCAGTAAGACAGTGACAATCCAAATTTTAAGCTTTCTATAATGCTTATTTAATTTGACATTATCATGGCTTGATTAACTTCTATTCTTCCAAGAAATTGATGCCATCATTATTTCTAATCTAGGATCTTAACACACAAACAAAACATTTTGTAGACGGCATTTTACTACAAATGTTTAGATAACTCATTGTGAATAATTATTTTTGGCATTTATATTAAAATTTTCTTTATCTGGGGATGTATCAATTAGCTATTGCTTCAATAATGCTGTATAACAGATAACCATAAAATCTAAGTGGCATATAACAATAGCCATTTATTTAACTTGCACATCTGTGTTTTGGTGAGGGATCAGCTTGAATGGTTCTGCTCCACGTGTCCCTCATCATCTTCCATCTATCAACAGGCTAGGCTAGGCTTATTCATGTCATGGCAATGGTAGAGGCACAAGAGAAGAAGAATTACATAAGACATAGGCTCAGAACTGACACAGTATTCTTCTCTATTCTCTTCAGTCGAGGAGAACTACAAATTCACATAGCAAAAGACATGTTCACAGGGAGGCCTGAAGAATTTGGGCCAATGCTGCAATTTATCACAGTAGAGGTAAAAAACCAAAACAAACAAACAAAAAGTCTTGTTTTATTCTCTCAAAATTAATATTTCTGATCACAGATTCTTAAGTTACATTAATTAATACAATAGCAGAAAAGTAATTTTCAACAATGCAAGACAAGATTAAACAAGCCATCAACCTCAGAGAGGTTATTATTTCTGTGTATTTTTATTAGAATAGCAACAATATTAAATTCATCTATATTAAAGCAATTCTTTTCTAAAAACCAATGCTTCAATGATAAATGCCAATAAATGATTTTTACTATCATATATATTACACCCTTTGTAACTATTTTTAGCAAGAAATTTTCAGGTATCTTTATTTATATTCCCTATTTGTCCTTAAAAGGAATTTTCCTGAAACATAACACTTCTTTAAATCAAATACTGATCTAATAGATTTAAATTTCTACATTCTGTATACTCCAGGGGGAAAAAATAATTGGATTATGTCCTCTCATTCATGACTATTTAAATATTCAGTTTCTAAGGTTACATTTTAGTGTGTTTTTATATTTTATTCAGGACGCAATGTTCCAGCAAATATCACAAACCCAAAGCAATGGCTCATGCCAACATTAAATATGCCATTAACATGCTTGTTCCCAGAGAAGTTCAATGAACTTGAAGAGAAAGCCTTACTTCATTCAAAATAAATGATAAAAGAAGTACCGGAAATAACTTAAAACTTGCAGGAACATGAGAAGAAAAGGTAATCTGAAAACATCTAGCTCTTTGCTTGGCAAGCAAAAATTATTTCAATTTTCATGTGCCTAAAGATGACAACAAAACAAAGTTTATACCATTTTCAACAGCAATCATGAGGCTACTCCTTTCATCTTGTGACTTAGATGCTTAAAATCTAATGTGACTAACATCTTAGAGCCCTGGTCTTTAATGTCCCTATCACCATGAGCAATAGTGGGATCACACTTTAAAAAAAAAAAAACAGCAATGAATGATCAGTAACTCAAATATATGGACAAAAAGGAAGATAACATATTTCAGATTATAGAATTATTGAATTATTTTTTCATTCATTCATTTACTAAACAGAGAAAGCTTACTGGCCATGCCTTTGAAGGACAGTAGATGTCCCACCTGCTAGGACTGATCTTGAAAATGAAGAAGGAGAGAGGAATGATATTGAAAATGAAGAATTCTGGAGAAAGAGAACAAGCCAAAAAAAGTAGAGAGAGGGAGAGCTTCTTAGTACTGGGAGGTAAAGAGAATGAGAGCATCTGCTGAGATGGCCTGTGAGCTTTGTCCCATAGTAAAAGAGTTTGGCAACATACTTGAGGCCAGTGGTGCATTAAACAAAGTTTTAGATTAGATGAGGACATGATGTTGTCCATGAAAGGTCATGAAAGCTGTCAGCAGAGAGAGGAGCCAAAAGAACTCGAAAAGCAGACCAAATCCCAGGTATTGGTTCCAACACTGAGTTCATTTTTGAGGCTATCTAATAATAATTCGTATTCATAATGATGACCCCAGAGTCACACAGAAGGTATTAATGGTGTTCATTTAGCTTTTTTAAGAAACATAAGATAAAGAAAATCCCTTTTTTAAAGATTTTCATGAAAAAAATTGCTACATATTTTTAGCAACCTTATTAAGTTGTAATTTACATTCAATAAAATATACCTATTCGAAGTATAACTTTTGAGGGGAGGGGTTGCTATAAGTATACGTTCATGAAACCGTCACCATGATTAAGATAATGAACACACTCATTGGCTCTGAAAGATCAGTCATATCCCTTTGGACCGCTTCCCTCCTGTATCTCTCTGCCTCCATAACCACTAAACTTGTCTTCTGTAAAATATCTAATCTGTCTTTAATGAAGATTAAATCTAGCATGTTTTTCATCTTATTGTTTCTATCTCTAGAATTTCAATTTGTGTGTTTTTTAAATCTTTGATGACTTTTCTTAATATGATCAATCCTTCTTTTAGCTTCTTGAATATATAGCACATAGTTATTGCTGTTTTAATGTCTTTGTCTATTAATTCTATGATTTGTGTCATTTTTTTTTTGGTCAATTTCTGTTGATTAATTTTTTAAACCTTATTATGACTTGTATTTCCCTGTTTCTTCCTTGTAATTTTTTACCAGATGCCAGATATTTACCAAGTCGTTGAGATTTGTTCTGGGATGTGGTCAAGTTATTTGGAAACTTTAGGTCTTGCTTTTAAGCTTTGTTAGACAGGACCAAAGCAGCATTTCAAGTAAAATTAATTTTGTTCTGCTGCCGAGAA
Source organism: Rousettus aegyptiacus (assembly GCF_014176215.1). Lineage (NCBI taxonomy): Eukaryota > Metazoa > Chordata > Mammalia > Chiroptera > Pteropodidae > Rousettus > Rousettus aegyptiacus. The sequence continues at coordinate 71,195,979 of NW_023416311.1, read as the reverse complement.
AATGCTTCTTAGTACTTCACCTGATGCTCCATGAATTATGACATTTTACATTCCTGCTCATGGGAACAGGCACTATTCCCTGTGCTGTGTGAGTCAGAAAGATTGCTCCTTCTGGTTGTTTTAAGTGGTTCTTCCTTCCATCACGGTCACTTCTTACACACACATGAGCTGATCAGAACAGTTAGTTGAATCCTGAAGGCACAGATCTCTGAATTCTGTGTGCATCTCTCTCATCTCTGGCACTCTGTCATGTGAACTCTTGACCATTTGGCCTACCAGGGATTCCGGCTTCAGACCAACTTGAGGAGACTGCTGAGCTCTGTCCTGGGTTCCCTTCCTTGCACCACAGCCTAGAAACTACCTCAAGACAGTAATTTGGAGCAATTTTTGGACTTAATGTTATTTGCTTGTCATCTCTCAATAATCACTGTTTTTCATTAGCTGATGTCCGATATCTGGAGAACAATTGTTTCATATATTTTGTCTGCTTTTCACTTACTTCAGGCAGGAGGGGGAATCTAATCATTATTACTGATCATAGCAAGATCCAAAGGTCCCCAAAATTGTCAAACTTTTTAATAATAGTAAAATAGTCTTTTAGTATAAAATATTTAAAAATTCAGTATAAAGGTATTTAAAAATAAATTTACATTACATGAAAGTCTACTTTTTCCTCAGTGATGGTAGATAATCCAGGTTTCAATACAAGTTGTCATTTCTTATGAAACTGTCCAGCTGTCAACTCCTAGAAATAATGGTTTCTGAACTAAGAGTTTTATAGATCTAGATGCACATTTTCAAGGACCAACAAAAAGAGATCGATAATTAAATTATTTGAGGAGTGAACATTTTAGATGTTACTAGAGTGTCGAACTTTGAAAGTCTTCACTAAAGTACCCAACAAAGACTAAGGAAGCCTCTTCATGTGGGCACACACCCTTTTTGGGAAAGCTTAGTTTAATTCACCTACACAGAAAATATTTATTGACCTCCTACTATCTGCCAGGGACTATTCAAAGCTATGGAAATATAGCAGAAAATATAACAAGGGTCTCAACTTTCATGGAACTTAGTGAGTAAAACAATAAACCAACATAAAATATTTATATTAAGAAAAACTAAATCAGAGTACGGTGTTAGAGATCTTCAGGAGGTGACAGTTTAGATAGAGTTGTTGGGGAAGCTCCCTCTGAGGTTACATTGGATTTGAATGAAGTGAGGGAAGAAGTTAGGAAAGAAGAACGTTCTGGGGAAAGGGAACAAGTACTAATACCCTCAGGCATGAATGAGGTGGGCTGATTTAAGGATTCTGGTAGGAATCTATAATCTTAAATCAGAAGTAACTAGAAACCTCTTAGTTTTATTCACCTATATTCATTCATTCATTCATTCATATAATAAACTACATATCAAACACTCTGCTGTATGTATGGTTGCAAAGAAAAGGTGCCTAAAAAAATCATAAGCACAATTTAATGGGAGAGGATCCAATACATAAATAACAAGCCATAAGTATAATAATAAGAATAATGGAGTTTTGAATTTAAAGGTCTAAAGGGTATATTAATTCTAAGAGGTTCGACCCATTGGCCATATGTGTCTGACCCACTGGACCCTTGTTTGCATGAAAAGCAAAGGAATGTGTGAAGGGATGAGAAATGAGGAACAACATGATTTGTGTAAAGGTGAGAAGTAGCTGTTTAAAGAGAAGAAAATTTTTGAGCAGAGCAAAAGGCATACTAGTCAAAGCCCTTTGGCTCTGCCTCTCTGGGTTCACGTCCGAGTTCTTTAGAAGGGAAATATAAAGCTTTATTGCTGAAATCTCTGTAAGATACTAGAGCACTGGCCACGCTGCTTGGGGGAATAGTCCACACTGGGCCTCCCTTCACTGGAGTGACTGCTGGAGCACATTGTAACAAGGAAGAGAAATGGGAACAGAAATGAAACAGCCAGAGCCACCATGGACAGAGACCCACATCAGACCCCATGAGGCCACTTACCTGGGAGAAGAGGAAATGCTAGTGTAGCCAGTAGGGTTGTGCTTACTGAACACAAGGGAATATCCCTGAGAACTCCTTAAATTAGTTCCTGAGTTTTTCCTGACACAAATATGTAACTTTGGAATTATATATACTTTGGTTATAATCTTACATCAGCTATTTAGAAGTTGTGTTATCTTAGGCAAATAACTAAACCTCCCTGCACCTCATTTTTTCATCAGTTAAGTAGGGATAATTATATCACTATTAGGTATTAGGATTGCTGTGAGGTTTAAATAGCATGTGGTAAGTGCTTAAACAATGACAGCTTCCTGTTGTCGTTACTGTTGTTGTTGTTGTTGTTGTTGTTGTTGTTGTTGTTGTTGAAGTTTAGTGTTGTTGTTGTTGGAGTTTAGGAGATCTGAGATTCCCAAAAAAATTGGTGGTAAAGATTACATTGATACTGCTTAGAAACTGTTATTAGTATCCAGTTCTACCCTCAAGCTCTTGTGCCCTGGGAAGCATGGGATAACATTTAAACTAAGTATGTGCATGGCTTTGGACAATTTACTTAAGCTCCTTGAGCCTCAGTTTCTTTGTCTGTGCAACAGAGTATTAATCATATTTGCCCTTGGTCTCTCACAGGGTTACAACATTGTTACAATGTTCCTCACTAACAATGGGCATGGAAAGCATTTTGTAAAGAACTATTCAAATCAGTGGATGTCCAGCTGCTGTGTCTCTCGCCAGCTTTGCTTTGTGCAGCTCTTAAGACTGAGAAAAGTCATTTTCAGGCTATTTTCAGGTCTGTAAGATGCAGCTGCTTAGAGTCAATAGCTATATGACTAGAAGTTTCTATAAGCCACCTGTTCAGTGTGCCCAATGCAAAGCCCTGGGACAATCTTTCCCTAGCTCCTGACTCGTGTTGCTCAAGGGACCAAAGGTAAATATCTTTTTCCTTCTGTTTTGCTGTGTTTACTTCCTGTTGCCTGACTACCTGCCTCTAGCATCAGTAATAGCCTGAGCCCTTTAGTGTATTTATTTTCCATCTGCTCCTTTCCTGCTAGCAAGAGCATTAATGTACCCCTAAAGATCCAGGTCCTGGAAATTACAGCCCAGGAAAGCACTCAAAGCAGTAGACAGATCATTTTCTCCTTCGGATGCTCACACACTGCTGTGACTCCAGCCCTGAGGACTCAGAAAGACTAATTTAAACCAATGGGCTCCCTTGCCTTGTCCAGGTGCATATGTGTGAAAGGAACAATGCTGATTCCCTGAGAAGGAAATTAAATCCAACTAAAAGGTAAAACAAATGAACAAAAACAAAAAAACTTGGACTTTAAATAATATTAAAATTTATAATTTGAAGAAACAATACAAGAAGGGATAATGTAAAGTCTTAGAAATTTGAAATATGAAAGGAACAATAAACCAAAAGAAATTTATGCTTACACAGTTAGAAAGAAACACTGAAGGTGATGTGTAGTTATTTGGTGGGTATGTGATAAAATACTAGAAAGGTAAAACAGGAAGATAGAATTCATGACCAGAGGTGCTGAGAATAGTAGAATTTGGAATGGAATGTGAATTTGGGGATGGGAAGGACAGACTCAGAAATTCTTTCCAATCACTTACGATATTGGAAGAACTAGCAGACAGTTGTTCTCCAAAAAAGGAAGGCTTAACTTTCAATAAGAGATATTTAGGATAGACACTAGAAAATATAATGGGTATAAGTATTGTGAAAAAAAAAATGTGGAAACCTCATCTCTGAAGGTTTAAAAAATAATAAAAGACAAACCTGGATACCTGAGCTTTTAAGGATACATCCATCCATATGCGACTATGATTCTGCTAAATTTTCTCCAATCCAACTCCTTTTTTAAAATCATAGTATAATATATGGAGATTTCTTAGAGGTCTTTGTTATTTTCTGAGTTTGTCTGTCCTGAATCAGCTTCTTAAATCTAGTCTATCTTCCTAACCAGTATCTTGAATTCTCCTTAAAAATGGTTTCCATAGATCTTCAAGGGCAAGAACCAGTCATTTCTATCTGTATCCCTGGTCAGCACTGTTTCTGGCACACAGATTAACAGTCCCTGAGCAACTTTCAAGTCTGATAAGTAAAAGAAAAAGCACTGCACTAAAATAAGGGTCATGGAAACCTTAGCAACATCAAAGAGAAGTAAATGGTTTCCTGCTTCTTCCACAGAAAGCTGGTCAATAAGAGCCCTTGACTTTCACCCATAAAAAGGCAACAAGGCAGAGTCCGCTAATTTACCTGAGTATTTACAACTGCTAATATTTAAGGGGAGAAACTAACATATCAGGGTCCCGATCTTCAGAGTCAGATTCAACTTTGTTCCATTCATGAACAATCCAATCTGGAGTAACAAAAATTCCTAGTGTACTAGAAGATGACTGAGTGATGATCCAACAAAAATTGACTCAGATCAGCACTTACCTCTAGCCTGAGCTCCTGACTGCAGGCCCAGGCAGGAACCCTGTTTCCAGTTGCTCATACATCATCTTTAAGATTTTGTCATGTCCTCATATTACCTCTTCATATTCATTATTTAATATTTGCCTTTATATTATCTATAAGTGAATCACCCTTGTTTTTTGCTTACATTGGTCCTAAGCAATAACATCTGAGAAATTATGATTTTATATGCAGGTCATATTTTTTCCAAATATACCTTAAACTAAACACATAATTTTAAAAATAAAAATATGTAGGAATGTGCAGCCCAATATAAAGTTGGAAATTCTACCCAGGGTTACATCTCAATCAATAACCTAGTCATTTGCATTTTTTTCCCCTCCATGACACACATAGAGGCCATTCACATGGCCAGCATACACTGACATAAGTGTCTAAACTGTGGGCAACTTCTAATAAAAAATCTGAAGCTCCTCTCCATTGTTTTATCATTCAAGGAAGTATAACAGAATGCAGATGAGTGAATGTAATTGTAAGCATAGCCATGAAATCACTAATTTGAGGATAATATTTTCCTCACAAAGAAGCTAAAATGAAACAAAAAAAAGCACAGCATGGTATTTAGCACATAGTAGGTACTCAATAATTTGTTCCTATGTTCTTTACATGAATTACTCATTAACTCTGGTGATTTTTCCTCAATAAAAAAAAAAATCTAGTACAACCTCATCACTGATGGTCACTGTGTCTGAGGACTCCAAAACCACTCACAAGTACAAGAGCTGCTACAGGAAGCTGGTGGTCAACTCCTGCAAAAAGCACTTATTCCTTGTCTCCAGGAAATTATTTTTTATTAATTCATGGGCCTTATGAGTCCATATTTATTTTCTATCTGCTGAGAAAATTGAGATCTTTATAGTATCTCTTCTATCTAGAATTTTATCTTATTTCTCCATGCAGAATTACTTTGGCTCTGACATACTAGTGGTTTCTAATGGATCAATAATCATGTCATTAAGACAAATATGGGTTTATGTTGGAGATTTATAAAAGATAAAAAAGAGCATTCTGGGAAGGAATTAATGAATGTCTCTGTTGACAGTGAGGCATGTAAGTCAGTATTTCCCTAAAAGTATTCTTCAGAACACTGGTTGCCCCTAAAATTCACTGAATCAAAACTTTGAGGAGCTTAAGAATCTATTTTTTCACAAGTTTCCCAGATAAGTCTTATAATCAGGCATATCTGGGAAACACTGGACTGATTGACCTTTCAGATTCCTTCAATATGTACTGCTGGATATTTCCATCAGCCTAAAAACCCCTATGGTTCAAGCTTTAGAATGAACTTACCATTTGTTAGTGAATACTTGTCCTCTCTGGTGGTGCACTCTGTAACTAGGAGGTCTCACTGAAGTCTTTTAATCCCCTGGCGAAGCCTTGAGTCCCCTTTTTAATGAGTATGATGTATAATGGATGGCGCTATTCACATCTTTGTTTTTTACAGTAACTGAGCTTTTTTAATTATTAAATATTTTAAATAAAAAGAAAATTGAAGACAATGAATGATATAATAGGCTCCCATAACATTTTACCATATTTGCATTAAAAATAATTAAATAAAACATTACAGATGCAGCTCAAGACCCACCCCAATCCTTTGTCCCTTTCTCCCTCCTTTCCTCCCTCTTCAGAGGAAACTACTACTGCTAGATAGTTGGAATCATTCCCATGTGTTTTCTTATATTTGTATTACATATGTCTAAATCTGTAAACAATACATGTTATTGTTCTATGCTTCCATTTTTATATAAATCATATTATACCATACATACAATTTTGCAACTTGCTTTTAACTCGACAGTATTTAAGTTTTATACACATAGAGCCCAGTTGTTATACTTGCTTCAGATTATTCCACCATATAAGAAAGACATAGTTTATTCAGCCATTCCCCTAGTGAGGAACCGATTGTTTCCCCCTTGTTTTCTTTACAAACATTGCTCCACTGAACAACCATACACTTGTCTACTTACACACATGTGCATGAGTTTATCTAGAGTAGATATACAAAGTGGATGCTGTATTGTAGGTGATACATATCTTCATACTTTCCAACTATTGCCAAAGTTGCTGTCCAACATAATCTTAGCAATTTACACACCCATTTGCAATATTAAAATTGTAATAATAATAATAACTATTTCCTTACGTCCTGTCAACATTTAGTATTATCAGGGTAACTAATTTTATGAATCTGGTGGATATGAAATAATTTGTTTTAATTTGCATTCACCTGACTATGGCTGAGGTTGAGGATCTTTTTTTATATTTCTAGTACCTTCTGGGAGTTTTTTCTTCTGTGAATTGCTTAATCACATAATTTTCCCATTTTCTCAGCAGGTTATCATTTTTAAAAATTGATTTACAGAAATTCTTTACATATTTTGAATACTTATTCTAGTTTAGGCACATACTTAACAAATATTATCTCTCAGTCTATGGTTCATCATTTAAATTCGTATGTGATATCATTTATCATACAGTTGTCTTAAGTCTAATTTAGACAAAAGAGTCAAACTTTTTCTTTATGATTAGTGCTTTCATCTTGATTGTAATCCTTCCCCTTATCTTAAATTCCTAAAAAATATTCTTTTACTTATATGGAAAGCAGTTGAGTTTTTAAATACTGCTTCTTTATGGTTATAAATCTTGGGTAAGAGTAGTCCATAATATGAGGGGTTTGAATCAGATAAGAGGGAAAGAATAATCACATTTCTCTTGACTCAAGCCCCCACCAGCACCTGGAAATGTGTGTTACATTGCATGGCCCACACTGGCTCTTAGGATCCCCCACTAGCCAAGTCTCTTTGAGGTGTATTCTTAGGTTCAAGGTCATTATTAGAAGAAATGTGAGACAGGAAAAACAACCAAGCGACTTCCGTAAGATAGTCTATACTGGGGTGCACATCACAGATTCTTACAAGGATCAAGGACCTGCAGAACTTCAGAGACTCCTTAACAAACAACACCCAATCCACTAAGACTACAAGAGTGGGCACACGCTTGATTCCAGCAACAGAATCAGTAGGAAAAAAACTAGTTCTAGACTCAGTTTTACCACACTACTGGGTACACATCTTTAAAGCAAGGGACATGATTTCTCTGAGTTAAATTTCATCTTTTAAGAAAGTGAGCTACTCTGCTTACATCAAAGGGTTATTAAGAAAATGGAAGGAGACAGTGTTTAAAACTTCTTTCTGATTTGTGGCCTCGACTTCCTCAAGGTGATTAGATTCTCAACAGTGAAAATAAAATACCACCAGGGCAAGACATTTCCTGATCCAGTTCTGCTGGAAGCACCATTCAGGGAACAATATCTCAGAGTCCTCAATTGTATCATAATTTCCCTTATCTGTACAGCTGGGAAACAGTAGGCACTGCTAAGGTGTTCCATTGGCCAGAGACATTTGGTAACAATATTCTGTGGATCCTAAACAGACTCATGTAAGCAGATGTCTTCTAAATCCCCCTTGCAGGAAAACCCATTCTTATATGAATAAGAGAAAATGGGACCTCATCAGGGAAATCGATCAGGCCTTCTAAAGGGTAAAGTATTATTCTTTTAATTCATAAACTCCTGATACTTTAGAAAGTAGGAAGTACTCTGCAGATGTTAGTCATGTTTTCTGATTTTCAGGACACAAGAGATGAAGAGATCATATCCTCAGATGGCAGCTTCCAGCATACTGGAAAAGAAGCTAACTTCACTAATTCCATCATTCTTCTAAGAGGTCTGTAGTGACAGAGCCTTGTCCAAAGAGATTAGAGAAGACCATACTACATTAGAGGCTAGTCCTAAAATAAAAGTCATTAACAAGAACATTGGAAATGGGACTTGGTTTGAATGTCTACAGTCTGAGCTGCTGAAAGACTTGTATTCTTTTATTGGGTCCTAAATAGACACTGGATTTAGGTATTTGGATTCTATTAAATTCAAGATAACGGAGTATATTTTTTTTCATTGAGTATAACCAAGGCGAGACTTTATTATATCACTTAGAATGGGAAACAATTCATGTACTTAAAGAAAGATACTTTCCAGCTCCTGGTTTCTAGTTTAGCTATTTTGCAATAACATAATTTCCTCATTATGCATATCAGCCTCTAATTTTGTGATGTTTAAGCTATTTGTCTTTCTGGTTTCTTTATGTGTAAAACAGCTTAAAAGAGCATCACAGAGTGAACGAAGATGTGGTTTTAAAACCTTATTAAGATTCTCTGTGTACAGTCTCCTTTCTTTAAATCCCTTTTTTTCCAATTTAAGTTTAGTCATTTTTTTCCCTCTAGGTAAAGGTGTGTTTTCCTCTCTGACCAGTCTAGAATGTCAAACTATATGATGGCTGTCAGAATCTTCTCCCTTACTGAGAAAATCAACGATTTTTCCTTTATATATACCACAGCCTTTGGGATTCTATTGAATGTAAGGTGAGAAAGGCAACTTCCTGAGGGTGCTTAAAATCAGATTTTTCATCCTCACTTCTGAAATCACATCTTCTCCATTGCTCCAACTGTACCATCTTGGTTAATTAACTTTTCTTTTGTATTTTTTTCCTCCTGGTGATCTAGAGCATGAGGTTTTGGCCAGTGCACTGGAGATGAAGTTAGAAGATCTGGGTTCAAGTCTTGGTTCTTCCACTTAATTGTTGGCAACAGCCAAATTTATACCTGTGAGGCTGGAAGTACTAGAGTCCTACCTACTTCCCTGGATTCTTGTGAAGATGAAACAAAATGGTCAAATACATGCAGCATTACAGTGCCACACACATAAGAGATTATAAGAGAAGCAGGATGTCTAAGAGTAAAGTGCATGGAGTCAGATGCCTGCATTTGAATCCCAGCTCTGCTACTAACCAGCTGTGTGATCTGAGCAGGTTACATAACTACTCTGTGTCTTAGTTTCCTCACCAGTGCAAAAGAGATGCTGATAATGATAATATCTGTATAATAGGGTTGCTATGGGAACTGAGTTTATGCCTGGTAAGTAACAGAGCAGCCTAGACATATAGTCAGTGCTTAGCGAAGATAGAATTACAGTAGAATCTTCCTTCTCTTTTGCCCTGAGTAGTAAATCAATCACCAAATCTTACCAGTTCTCTCAAAAATGATTCCTCCTTCTCTTTCCCAATGCCCTCGGTTCATACCTCTATTGTCTTACTGTTGGACCACTGAGCAATGATATTTCTGGGCTCTCTGATCTCATTTCTTCTAATCCCTCCAAATTTGGTGCTGACACCAAATCAGTTCTCTCAAAACATTGCTTTGAGCCAATCACTTACATGCTTCAAATTCTTGGTGACTCTCAAATACTTACAGAATAATTTTTAACACGTTAGGCTGTAATTCAAGGCATTTTATAAACTAAGTTCGCTATATCTTTCCATATATCTCAGCACTCTTAGACATAAGCCCTCTATTCTAGCAAAATAGTTGTCACTCATTCTGGAATATAGCTTGTGATTTCATGCCTCTACGTTGTTACTTATTATTCCCTCCCTCCTGCTTGGAACATACTCCTTTCTTGGCCAACTAATGAGAGGCAGTGTGTCTAATGATGACGAACTCCAGCTTAGATATCTAATAGGCCTCCATTTATCTCCTGGCTCTACAACCTCCTGACCAGGTGACCTTGGGTAACTTTTATTCTATTCCATATGTCTAACAAGAGCACTCTTACTATAGTTAAAGGAAAATCCATTCTACAATGATAATCTATTGATTTGTGTCAATTACTTTTTAGTTAATTGATGTTTTACTATTAAGTGTGAACTAGAACTCAAAACAAAAAAAAAAAATTATTTTTCTTCTATCTCTTGTCTCAGTACGTTTCCTGTTTTCGGCTGAGGAGTATCAGACCCATCAGGAACTTCATCAAGAACTGACAACCTTCTACTTTCAAGGCTAATCCTTTATTATGTTCTTACTCTGCACAAATCTAATCTAATTACTCCCTCTAGGGTCACCTGAGAACAATGACCCAGGTTTAAGATTAGCCAAAGCAAGATACAGGTTACTCTGCACTGATGAGTTAAGAATGTTAGCCTCAGGAATCCAGCAAACAGAGGCATAACACAGCCAAAGAAAAATGAGACGAGAGAATTGTTGGCAAATCAGGAAAAGAGAACATGAAAAGTTTGTTTGTTTGTTTGTTTGTTTGTTTGTATGTTTGTTTGCTTGTTTTACAACCCCTGAAACATGGAAATATAAGATAGACAAGACTCCACAGTAAAGTGGGCCCCATCCTGGTTCCACCCTCCTTTCCATCCCTCCTCAGTTCTCCCAGATCTATTCCTTGCTAAGCACTGAAAGAGATTTTTGGCAAAGTTAGTCTCAATTTAAACTTGCAAAGAAACAAGTTTATATCAAAGTCTGTATCTCTGGATGTCTCTGTACCTAGAGTACTGTGACCGGAGAACACGGAGCCGCTCTTCCTGTCTTCCATCTGTCCTCTCATCTACTCACCTCATACTGCTCTATCCTCTTCCTCCTAACTCCCCTTCTTACTTCTCTCCTCATTCTTAACTTCTTTACAACTCCCATTCCAGTGTTTACAAAAAACTCCCACCTTCAAGTCTGCTCTCAGCTCAATCAGCGGCTCTCAATCCTACATTAAAAGAATTTAAAAGAAAAAACAGCCTTGCCCCTGCAGAACCTGATTCAGTTAATCTGGGGTCTAATCCTTGTATGGTTGGCCTGTTTGTTTTTTAAATCTTCCTAGGTAGCTTCAACATGCATCCAAGCTTAAGAACCACAGCCTTAATGGAAACCTGGATTCTCCCCTGGCAAATGCAGTCCCTTTGCTTCTTTCTGGAGATGACTCTCTCATATCTCAATACTACCAGACAAAAAGGGCAATAAAGTTCAGGCTCTTCCAGACCATAGGCCTTCCATTCTCATGCAAAAAGAAAAAAAAAAAAATGTTTCCCTGGAGGTACTTTATTGACACACCCATGTCTGCTCTACCCCCAACACCACCCTTATCTACCTAAATAACCTCTATAGCCATGAATATTCAACTAAAACATCATCTCCTCTTAGAAACCTGCAATGGCAAGATGAATGATCTAGGTACCTCCCTAGTCTTCTTGTTATGCCCTGTAGATGCCCTGTTATAGCCTTTATGTCTCTGTTTGTAGGAATCCATTGCTTCCATGTCTGTCTACGTCAATAAACTGTGAGTTCCTTAAGAGTAGGAACTGTATCTTCTTCACCTCTGTGTCCCCACAATGTAACTTATGCAGTGCCTGGCACATGGTTGGCATTCAATACGTACTTATGAGAGAGAAAGCAGGAGAGAAGAAATAAGAAAAGTGAATTTGAGAATGAGAGAAAGCAGAAAGAAAAATATCTCTCCTCTACCATCATCCTCTGGCCTTCCAAGGATAAATTTGATTTTATTTAGCATATTTTGGAACTAAAATGTAGAGACACGGCATAGGAGGTAAAAATTCAAGACAACTCTCTATTTTTAGAAAAAAAATAAGCAAATTATAAAAAAGTTAGCCTATTTGTAGAAAGTAGTTTTAAAATATATTTCTGGTCATCTACTAGGAATAGTATGATTCATCTTCAATTTCTACACCATTGGTGACTCGGATTTACTCTGATAATCTCATTCAGTTCATGGTGGCAGTGGCAAACAGAGTAATGCTCCTCAAAGGTGTCCATATCCCAAACCCCCAAACCTGTGAATGTGTTACCTTATGTAGCAAAATGGAATTTGCAGTTGTGATTAAAAGATCTTGAGATGTAGGGATTTTCCTGGATTATCCAGGTGGGCTCACAGTAATCACAGGAGTCCTTATAAGTGAGAGTGGGAGGCAGGAGATTCAGTGTCACAACATGATATGATGTAGCATGAAAAAGAGAAAGACTTGACCATGAATTACTGGCTTTGAAGATGGAGGATAAGTCAAGGAATACAAGCAGTCTTTAGAAGCTAAAAAACATAAGAAAACAGATTCTCTCCTAGAGTCTCCAGAAAGAATACGGCTCTGCTAACACCTTGATTTTAGCCCAGTGAAACCCATTCTGACTTCTGACCACCAGAATTGTAAGGAAATAAATTTATGTTGTTTTAAGCCACTAATTTGTGGAGATTTATTATAATAGCAATAAGAAACTAATACAGCGACTGTGAAAATGTTCCCAGAGTACACTCATATCTATTAATATATGTTTTCAGCTCTGAGTTAATGTCATCTCTGCAGCAATCATTATGGAAAAATCACTGAGAGTCTTGATGATGACCTTGAGTCATAATAAGACCCTCAATCATAAATGAAAGAATAAGCAGTTATAACCCCAGTACTATACATATTCAATTACAAAAGACATAGTGTTATAATCCCAGTACTATACATACTCAATTACAAAAGACATTGTGTGATCAAATAGACATAGTGCAATCAAGTGCAAAAACAAAAGCCTGAAAAAATGCATAAAAAGGTTCTTAGTTCTCCACCTACATTTGAACAGCTTGTAGACCCTGGACCTCTGGTCCACTGGTCATCAGCCCTTATGTCTCCTGCTAAAGGATACCAGGCTTCATTCTAAGGCTAGGGTCTTGAGGGTAAGGGCAGAGGAGAAGCGGGGAGAGGATAGAGGGCTTCAGTGTCCATTCTCAGGGTATGGTAGCTGTGAAATAATCAGACTTGCTGCATTGCCCAGATTGATGATCTAACAGGCATCTCATAAAGGTCATTCTGCTAAAAGGTGTCTGTCTGTCCCTTGTTCCAGACTGTCTAGAGAAGGAAGAAAGGAGAAGGAAAAGCAAAACCAGCATATCCGTGGTGAACTCATACATATTTTAGATTGGCTCATTAAATTTTAAAAGGGAATTCGGGTTAACCCTAAAGTAGCCAGAAATTTTACTGAATCAGCATTCCTCATTTTCTGAATTTTCTCCCCAATCAGTATTTTTGTATACGTCTTATAGTTTTGGCTTTAAAGTCTTTTTCTTTTAGCTAACATAAAATATTACACCCTTCCTTCACCACAGCTAAGCTCAGAACCAATTGAGAGGTCATAAGGATCAGAAAGATCAGTACCAAAATGTCAGCTTTATTATTGCAAATTGTTTAGAGAATAGCCCATAGGTGTGGGGCAGCAACAGGGTTCCTAATACAGCACCTCGGTGTTGAACAGAATGACCTACTCAGTTACCGTCAGTTAGCAAAACTGATCCAGCCCCAGGAGCAGAGCTGGCCACACTCAGATCCCAATGATTCCAGAAGGGGCTGAGACAGGGATGCCTGTCAGTCTCCCCACCTCTCTGATCTCAGGGAGGACTGTCCCAGGGAGAAGTGAGGGGGAGAGAGGCCAGGAGTGTTACACTAATGAAAGCTCTCCAACATGGACACATGAAGAATAGAGAATGAATGTTGTCCACCAAAGAGCCTCTTCTAAATGATAGTAAATAAAGCTATGCTATAATTAAGCTAAGTAGTTATATGTAAAGAAATCTGAAAGCAAAAGTAACAAGAGCTAACTAAAGATCCACTTCACCGGAGCATACATGGAAGCAGCAGCCCTCATCTCAGTGAGATGACCCACAGTCTGAGGTGTGTTACTAGCAATAAAGTTCAAATAATGCCCTTGTCTTTAGAAATTAAAGCTTGTTCAAAGTTTTCACTACAACAGCCTTATTCTTGCTACCTTATTTTAGATACACTTTCTTTAGTGGAAGAGAAAGGGGAGAAATTGCATATGGGACTCAAGAAACTATGTGTAGCCCAGTCTACCTTATCTGTGAAGCAGCTCACAGTGAAGACTTTTGTAGCAGCACTAAGATTTGTGGCAACTGATTAAGAAGTCAACTGGAGGTTTGTTTTTTTTTTTAGAGTGAACATCAACATGACACATGACCAAGAATGACCCTACACACTTTTAGTTAATAATGACAGAAAAACTACAGTATCAAGTAAAAAATAGAACATGTAAGGAAATTTATGAAATCCTCAAGAATGATACATCATTATAAAAAGTAATGAACACAGTTCACATATCATAATTTAAATAATAGAATAGTGTTTTTGTTTTATTTTTCAACTGGATATAGTTACTACTAAGAAGCAGGGATCCATAAAAAATTTAGAATTCATTATTAAAATAACAGCCACAATTGAAAACGCAGATTAGCTATTATAAAATAGTCATTTTGGGATTTTTAATGGCTTACTTAATTGTTCATTTGCCTATAAAATGAATTTATGAATACTTTTATAAACCAAAATTTTCCCCATAAAAGGCTTATGACATTTTTTTCTTCAATTTCCTGCTACCAACTTCCTAGTTTGACAAGGTTTGTCCAATTCTGAAAATACTGTATATTACACTTGCAAATTGCTAAGAAATAAAGTAGAAAATATGAGTACTCTTTTCTGCCATGAAGTCAACTCAACAGTTCTGTAACACTCTAATCTCCTTAGGAAAGTTTTAACTGGGCCAAGAACAAGATTTTCCCTTAACAAATCAGTGCCATTGCTAGGTGATTGTGACATAGGAACAGTAACTGCCAATCAAAGAGAAGCCCCAGAAGTCTGATTGTGACATGTCGATATAAATGTGAGAGCTCCCCCAACTTGTAGGCCCTTCTCCTCTCCACTCCTAACCATTAAGGAGAACAACATCTACAATGGCCAGATCCATCACCGGAAAGAACAGGTGCTCCAGAGGACATCAAAACTCAAGCTCCACAAAGAAATCACACTCCCGTACCGGTTTGGGCCACAGAAATTATTCACTCTACATAAACAGGGTCCTAAAGGAAGTGGTTCCCCAGAGCGGCATATCGTCTCGTACCTTGGACTTCATGAATACCCTGATCAACAACATCTTTGAGCGCATTTCTACGCAAGCCTGCAACCTGATGAATTACAGAAATCGTCGTACTCTCACCCCTGAAGATGTCCAGAAGGCAGTGTATTTTCTGTTTCCTGGAAAACTAGCTAAGTATGCAGTGGCTTTTGGAAGTGAAGCTGTCCAAAGATATGTCCACTCCTGAACGCCATGTACCAGCTTAATTAAATCTTGGGGAAAGTAAATCAAGCTTACTACCCAAAAGATCACTTCAATATTGCTTCACCCTTCTTTTTTTTATACCATAGCAGTAATGTGGGTATCTTCCCTGTTTCTCTTATTTCTAGAGAAGAGTTACTCTCTTGCTATTTTACCTTCTAACAATTTGACTACTTAGGTTTTCCTGACACCTGCTCCAACCCAGAACTCCTGTTTTTCCTATGAATGTGTAGATCTTATTATATAATTTCAGTGCTAATTTTATTAATATATTTTTAACTATGTACAGGATGATTTAATTCAGCTATTTTGACCCCCAAGTCACACTGACTTAGGAATTTAGGAAAACAAATGTTTTAACTAGCAGTATATCAGCATGGATAAATTTTCATCAAAAAAAGTAAAAGAAAACTACATTCAACCAATTTAGTTCTTTAATGAAGTCTCTATAGAACATGTCAATAATTTCTTTCCTGTTTTAATTCTTACTTCCTGAATTTCAACAAGCACAGGTCGTACCCATATAAATTTTATCTTTACATTTAGTTTTCGATTTGAATTTTGACATTTATAACATAAGTACACTCAGAAATATAAGTACACTCTAAACTGGAGATGTCTTCTGACCCTATCTCCCTGTCCATGTCCACTGCTCTGAGTTTTCTTCCCCATTCCTTTGCTTTTCTTTGTACTTTTGCTACCTATGTACATATCTCTACATAGTAAGTTTAATTTTGCTTATTTTGTAACATCAAAGTTATACTACATACATTGTTCTGTGCCTACCTTTTAATCAACATTATTTCTAAGATTTATACCTATTGAGATATGTGTGTGTGTGTGTGTGTGTACATATATGTAGCTCTAGTTCATTCTTTTTACTCTGATGCTATTTAGTATTTTATAGTATAAACATACCACAGTTTATCCATCTTCTATTGATGGCAGTTTGGTTGTTTTCAACTCTTTTGCTATTAGGAACAATGCTGCTATAATAACGAGTTGTAACAACAGCTAAGACTTCTACAGCATTTGCTATGTGCCCAACATTTTATGTAAATTAACTTATTTAATCCCTACAACAAACTTATGAGGAATAAATAATTACCCCCTCCTACAGATGAGAAAAGTGGGGCACAGAGAAATAAGTAACTTGTCTGAGGTCACATACCTGTGTAAGAGGCAGAGCTGGGATTTGACCAGGTTAAGAGAATCCTCTGTGGACACGTGCTACATGCTATGAACATCTTATACACATAGCTTCTGGTACAAATGTACATAAATCTCTCTGGGTAAAATACCTAATGGTAGAGTTACTAGATCATTGATATGTCCACATTCATTTTTACTAGATATTATCAGACTATCTGCCAAAGCATTTTTATCAACTTAAATTTTCAGTAGATAAGAGTAATTTAGATTCTTCTGGTTACAAAGAACACCATTTAAGTTTCCTCAAGAAAAGGGGTTTCTTGTATATATATTGGGATTAGATCTGAGACAATTCTAGATGTCTCTCACTTAGGTCCTACTCTTTTTTTGTCTTGGGGTTGCTCGCTTCTGAATCCTTCCTTCTCAGAGTTCCAGGAAATAGACCTGACACATAGACCTATTTGATTCCACTTACATAAAGTACCAGAATAAAATTTTACCACAATAAAAAATGGTTACACAGTGTCTTTATTGAGCTTTTCAGTTAGACAACAATTTGATATGTTCTCCTAACTTATTACTGGGAAATTTAAGTTTGTCCCATATGACTTCAATATGAGAGGGTTTTTGGAATTTATACCTGGTTTCCTCTGGACTTTGCTCAATGTGCTTTTTTCCTTTATTGATTTTATTTTGTATGTTTTTGCTGTAGCCATGAGTTCACTAAAAAATATGGTTAAAAAATTTTAGTGGGTATTTTTATACACATACATTTATATAATCAAACTTGAAACCATCCTATTTGTTTTAGTCTCAGACAGAGGTTGCTGCCTATCCTAAAAACTGGCTGATCATGATTAGATGCCCACATCTGCCATTCTGCAGTGGGTTGGCATCAGAAGGGCCTCGAAGGTCTACCAGAATCAGCAAATCTAAAAGTAGCCCTTTTGGGTCAAATCTAGAAGTAGCCCTTTTTTGTATAGTCTCACACACTAAGAAGGGTTTTTTACATTTTTATAGGGATATTTTAAAAGAAAAGAAAAGAAAAACAAGAATATTCAACAAGCCTAATGTAGCCCACGAAGCCTAAAATGTTTACTGTCTGGCTCTTTACAGAAAAGTTCCTAACCTCTGGTCTACATAATACTGCTCCTTTTGCAGGGTCTTGTGATATGGCAGGTTTTCTAAGGCCTTTGCTTGAGATGCCCATATCTGTATAAAAAATTCACAAATATGAAAAGTTTATAGATGGCTTTTCAAATCATTGGAGTAAGGAGAGTTTAGACAAATGGTACTTAACAGCCAGTCAGGTTGGTGGAGTAGGTAAATGCTGTGCTTGCTTTCTCTCAAAACCACATCAAAATTACAGCTAAGCTACTGAACAGTCATCATTGAAAGTCGCCTGAAGTCCAGATAAATAGAAGTCCTATAACTAAGGATATACAGAAGAAGCCACCTCGAGACCAATAGGAGGGACAGGAATGCAGAACAAGCTGTTCCCATACACAAATGGGTGAGGGCTATCTTGGCTGTGGAGGTCCTTCCTGAGGAGCAAGGGGTCCCAGCCCACACCAGACTCCCCAGCCCAGGGTTCCAGTGCCAGGAAGAGAAATCCCCACAACTTCTGGCTGTAAAAACTACCAGAGAATGTGACTGAGTGAGACAGAGGGTTGCTGGAGTCCTAGGCACACCTCTTAAAGGGCCCACACATGAACTTACTTGCTAATAGATTCACTCACTCTGAGCTCTAGCACTGGGGCAGCAGCTCAGTGCTGGAGAAGTAGAGGAGTAGCTTTCACCCAGAAAGAAGTGCTAGCAGAATCAACTGTTCCTTTGTTGAGTGTACATATGCAGGTGGGCACCATATCTGAGTCTCCACCAACCTAGCTAACACCATTCACCTCAGGCTGGTGATTCCCTGAGACCCCGCCCCACCCAATATGTGGGCCAACCCAAGCAGCCTCCAGTGGGTTTTCCATACAAACAACCTGTCTTGGCTCATACTGCAGACTGACCTAAAATTTCTCAAAGGTTCACAAAACCCAAATAAGCAGCATCTGGCCTCGATGTGCCCCATACCTCTTGCTGAGCAGCCTCAAGCCTAGCACTAACAGCAGCTTTGTAGGTAACCAATAAACTAATAAATTAGTTACCTACAAAGAAGCCAATAAGACTGAGGTACAAGCCTCAGTTTGCAACTTGGACTCTCCAGGCATCTCTAAGCCCAGCATGGGTGGCAGCCATTTGCAGATAGCTTGGAGACTTTTGTCAGGTGGCCAAAGCAAGGCACAGGCTACAGCTGAACCTGGCCTCTGGCGGAACACCTCCCAGTGGCTGGCTTCAGACTGAGGCCTGCACCAAGACACATCATAATTAAAATACCAAAGATTAAAGAGAGAATCTTAAAAGCAGCATGAGAAAAGAAATTAATTACCTACACGGGAGTCCATAAGCCTGTCAGATGATTTCTCAACAGAAACTTTTCAGGACAGAAGAGATTGGAGAAAAATAATCAAAGTGATAAAAAGAAAGGACCTACAACCAAGATTACTCTACTCAGCAAAGCTATCATTTAGAATCAAAGGACAGCTAAAGAGCTTCTCAGACAAGAAAATGCTAAAGAAGTTCATCACCACCAAATCAGTATTACAAAAAATATTAAAGGGGCTTCTTGAAGAAGAAATAAAAAGATAAAAAATATGAGTAATAAAATGGCAATAACTACATATCTATCAATAATTACTTTAAATGTAAATGATTAAATGCTCCAATCAAAAGATAGGGTGGCTGAATGGATAATAATACAAAACCTTTACATATGTCGCCTACTAGAGACTCACTTTAAATCAAAAGATACACACAGATTGAAAGTAAAAGAATGGAAAAAGATTTCATTAAAAATGAAATAAACAAAAAAGCTAGGATAGTAATACTTATATCAGACAAAACATACTTTAAAACAAAGGCTATAATAAGAGATAAAGGACTACTCTGGGCATTTAGCTGAAGAAATCCAAAACACTACTTCAAAGAGATATGTGAATGTAGATGTTCATTATAGCATAATTTATAATAACCAAGATATGGAGGCAACCTGGGTGTCCATCAATGGATGAATGGATAAAGAAGAGGTGATACATTTATACAATTTAATATTACTCAGCCATAAAAAATGAAATCTTACCATTTGCAACAACATGGATGGACCTAGAGGGATTATGCAAAGTAAAATAAGTCAGACAGAGAAAGACAAATACCATATAATTTCACTTATATATGAAATATAAGGAATAAAATATACAAACAAAACAAAACAGACTCAGATACAGAGAACAAACTGGTGATTGCCAGATGGGAGGAGACTTGAGGAGGGGCTGGGTGAAAAAAGTAAAGGGATCAAGAAGCACAAATTGGTAGTTACAAAAGAGTCACAGAGATGTGAAGTACAGCATAGAGAATATAGTCGATAATATTGTAATAATTATGTATAGTGCCAAATGGGGACTAGACTAATCAGTGGGGTCACTTTGTAAATTATATAAATGTCTAACCACTATGCTGTATACCTGAAACTAATGTAAAATGATATTGAATGTCAACTCAAATTGAAAAATTAAAATTAAAAAAAAAAACAATTGGGGTAATGAACTCACCATTCACAAAAAAGATTTATTATTAATTGAGATATTAAAGTTGGAAGAAGAGAATTTTACAGGGTTCTTTACATGTTATTCTCTCTACTTTTGTGAATGTTTGAAATATTTTAATAAAATTTCAAAATAAGATCAAGATTCTTGGCAAAAATTTTGGAATTGGTTTCAAGTCTGATTACATAAATGCATATGTGTAAAAGTGCCCACATTTTTCAAACTTTTAACCATTTTTAGTGTGGTAAAATATACATAACACAAAACTTACCATTTTAATCAAGTGTATATACAGTTCAGTCACATTAAGTACATTCCCATTGTTATGCAACCATCACCACTATCCATCTCTAGAACGTTTTCATTTTCCTAAACTAAAATTTCATTTAAAAAAACTCACATTTCCTCTTTCTCCCCAAACCCTGGCAACCACTATTCTGCTTTCTGTCTTGATGAATTTGGCTACTCTAAGTACCTTATATAAGTGGCATATGGTATTTGTCCTTTTGTAACTGCCTTATTTCACTTCACATAATGTCTTCAAGATTCAGCTATGTTGTAACATATGTCAGAATTTCCTTCCTTTTTCAGGCTGAATAATAGTCCATTGTATGTATATATCACATTTAGTTTATCCATTCATCTGCTGATGAATAAACTTGGGCCACTTGGGTTGCTCCCACCTTTTGGCTGTTGAAAATAATGTCAATATGAACATGAATATACAAATATCTTTTCAAGTCCCTGCTTGAAATTTCTTTTAGGTATATACCTAGAAGTGGAATTTCCAAATCATATGGTAATTCTATTTTTAATTTTTCGGAGACTGTCATACTTTTTCCCCAAGTGTCTGGTTTATTTTATATTCTCACCAACAATGCACAAGAGTTCCAATTTCTCCACATTCTCATCAACCTTTGTTATTTTCTGATATATATGTGTAAATATAAAATAGCCATCCTAATGGATGTAAAGTGGTTTTAATTTGCATTTCCCTAATTATATTGAGCATTTTTTCATGTGTTTATTGGTAATTTGCATATTTTCTTAAGATAAATGTCTATTCAGATCCATCCTTTATCCATTTTTTAATTGCTTTGTTTGCTTTTTTGTTGTTGAGTTATATGAGCTCTTTATATATTCTGAATAATCCTTTCTCAGATATATGATTTGAAATATTTTTCTCCCATTCCATGGGGTTCCTCTTCACTTTGTTGATAGTGTCCTTTCATACACAAAAATTATTAATTTTGTTGAAGTTTAATTTGTTTATTTTTTCTTTTGTTATCTGTCATTGGTGTCATATATTACTTTATAACTTCTATGTTCCTTTATGAAAAAGTTATTTGCAACAGCATTAATAATATTTTTAATTTTAGAATGCATGAATAAAGTCAACATAGCTTCTAAAAGTTAAAAACAAACCTACATTAGCTAACACATTAAGAATGGGTCAAAATTATCTCAATGCATAATTTCAACATCAATAGAGCCATTTTACCAACTATTTCTTTCAGCCTTGGACCCTAGTAACCTGTAATAGTTAAATGACAGTAAGACAAAAAGTAACACACCCTGGTAGTAGTCCTCTAATATGTATTTACCCTTTCTCCTCAGAAATAGGACCCTCACTTTTTAACTGAGCTCATGGCCACCCAGGACAAAGATTACAGTTCCAATCCTCCTTTGACCAGATCCACATGATCAAGTCTGATGAATGGGAAGGTATATGAAACTTCCAGGAAGTGCCATTAACTATCAACAGAGTGCTCTTTTCCCTTTTCTTCTTTCCTGCTGGCTAAACTGAAGATGTAAAGGCTGGAGCTGGAGCAGTCATCTTAAGCTAGGTATTGAACTCTGTTATCTTAAGGATGGTAGAGCAAAAAAATAAAAGAACTTTGGTTTCTGAGGATTGAACAGCCATCCAGCCCAGGACTGCCTATATTTACATGAGAGAGAAATAAATTTCTAACTTGTTTAAGCCACTGTTATTTTGGGCTTCTATCTTTCATAGTCAAATCTAATTCTAACAGAGACATCAGAAGATTACTGATTACTAAACAATGCAGTTAGTCTCAAAATGACTGTATGCTTATTAAATAAAAACATATTAATTTAGAAATGGAGGATGATGAATGTCCTGTTTATTTACCAGATGTTGCTATAAAATGAAATCTCATACTATTTAGCAACCCTTTCTCAAAGATGTATAAATCAGATGGCAAAAACTTGGACACGTGATATGATTTCTTAACATTATTTAAATACAAATTTATGTGAGACATTCAAAAAAGACAGAAAAATATTTCCACTTAAGCCAACAACATGGCCAACATGTGGATTCTGTGGTAACTTGAAGCTAGAGGTATACAGTATCATAAAAGATATCTTACATCAACAAAATCACAAATCACCCAAACAATAAAATTTTGGTAAACTTAGACTATTCTTCTCTGAGTTTAGAAATGTTTTAGAAATTAATAATGTAATCTCGTATAAATATATGCTGTCATTTACTATAATTCTTTTTATTTACTCGATGTAATTTACATAACTTCCAATTTTACATATTTGACCCCTTTTACTCCATATACCTCCCTCCTCCCCTCTTCCCCACCATATGACTTACTATAATTTTTTAAAGAATCACTATGTATATTGCTAGTTTGTTCCTGTATGAACTAAATGTGTCAGAAAGCACTGGGGAATAGGAAAGTACCATTAAATATAATACTTCACATATGGTACTTATAGTTCATTTATGCAGTCATAGAAATGCCTTCTTTGTTATAGATGCTGAGAAAAAAAAAAAAAAGGTCCATCCCTTTCAAAGCTTAGAATCTTATGAAACAACAAACTAAAAATAAAGTAAATTTTGGGAACAAATGACATACATTGAGTCTAGGCTCTGAGCTAGGCATTTTTCTAAGTACTCCACATAGGTCAACTCAATATAAAGCTCAAGACAACCACATGAGAGAGGTACTATTATCATTTTACAGTCAGGGAAAAAAGACTAAGAAACTTGCTAGAGGTCACACAGCTAGTAACAAAAGAAATGTGACTAAACCCACATACTCTGGGTTTCCAGAGCCTGTAACTTAAAGCACAATTCGTGCTGCATCTCATATGGAGGGAGCTATGCAGAAGATCCTTTGGAACATGCGAGGGGCATCTAACCCAGAGGGAAAGATGTCTTATAGGAGACGACATCTTAGGTCTTGAAGGAGATGAGTAGGAAAAGCATATTAGGTAGAAGAAATAATATTTTCAAAATCATAGAATATTAAACAGTATAAATTTAAGATAATTCCAAGTCAAATGGCTGCCAAAAAGCACAAGAGAAAGGATAGTACAAATGAGGTCAGAGGGGTAGGCAAAAATACATGGGCCAACTTATAACTTGAATTTGATTCCAGTACCTATGAGGAGGCCCATTGAGGGAAGTTATGCAGAAGATATGTTACTCGTTTGTATTTAGAATGATTATTCCAGCAGCATAAGTGAGGAGGATGAATTAAAGCAGAGAGAGACCAGTTTGTATATTATTGGAGTGATCCAGGAAAGACCTGATGAGGGCCTGAACTCAGTCAGCGGAAATTAGGAGGAAGAGATAGATGTAGAGGATATTTAGGAGATATGTACAATGTATGCGCTAACTGGGAAATAGCCAACTAGGAACTCCTGGCTCTGGCCCAGGAGACTTAATGGATAGAGCCAAGATGTGAGGCTCAGTTTATTTACCACTTCCACATAAAATACCTAGACAGTATGCAAAAGACCATTGTAAATGGTGCCATAAACGGGGTATCACAAGAGTGCTCAAAGTGCAGAGGATCTGGCAAAAGTAAAACCACCTAGGGGAAGATGACTAGCACTTCTTTAAAGCTTAGATTGAAGATGATAGCTTGAATTTTTAATATGTGAGGTCGGTTTTTATCACAATCTTAATCTATGCCACATACCATGTGTTGACAGATTTCCTTAGCTCTGACAACTGATTGTTTTGGAAGATATTTGGCAGTGTGGGGAGAAACCAGCAGCTATGTAAATATATAGGCAGAAAGTAGCAGCCTATAAGTAATATACGTCAAGGTGGAAATTTAGACAGCTTCATTAAAGATGAAGAGTCCTGAAAAATAAAACTGCTGCTTGTCAGTGTTTGTTCTTGGGGGAATGTTATTCAGAGGCAAAAAGGGCTGTCTTGATGAAAGATTTTGCAATGGTATAGGCATAGGCTGTGCAGCTTCAGGGCTCTGGCAATGAAGTAGGACACAAGAGCTGGAGAAAAGGCCAGTTTCCTGCTCTCTGCCCTGGGACCAGAAGCCCACAGTGGAGACTGAAGATAGGAACTCCGCAAAGCTGGTGGGGAAGAGGGAGAACAAAGCAGTGTCCTGTGATATTGTTCACAGTGAGCTGGTTCATGGGCACGTGTGAAGTCAAGCCCACTTAGAGAATCACAGAAATTTCTGTGAGAACTTTGCCAGAAAGGTGAGGTACAGAAACTTTGAATTATTAAGATCTTAATTGAAAAGAACTTAAGTTTTACCCCACCTTCATAAGTCCTTCCAATAGGCATCACTTTTTCTGGTCCTCACTTCCTCTTGTGGTTTCTCCAAGCACAGGAGGCAGAAAAATCACTTGACATCAAATTAATCTCTGTAGAGTTGCACGCTGATCCCCAATCAAGTCAACCTTTTAAAATATTATTATTGAACAAAATATCCCTTATCCTAGTCTGATATATTTGCATCTGGGTTACTCCACAGTTAAAAGGCTTTTGAGAAAAAAAAAAAAAAACACCCACAGTGCTACTTAATGTGGTAGTCAGTCTCCAAGATGGCTCCCTAATGATTCTCTTTTGGTATTCATGTTCTGCAATATATCAGGTTGGTCTGTGTGACCAAGAGAATACAGTGGAAGTATGTGTGAATTTCAAGGCTATGTCATAAAAAACACTGCCACTTCCTTGTTTTCTCTTAGATTACTCATTCTGGGGAAACCAGCCACCCTGTCATGAGGACATCAAAAGAGCTCTATGGAAAGATTCAAGTGGTAAGGAATTCAGAGATCTCCTGCCAACAGCCAACATTAAATTGCCAGCCATATGAGGGAGCCACCCTGGAAGTGGACCTTCTAGTCCTAGTCAAGCCTTCTGAAGAAAGCGGCCTGGCCAACATCTTAATTGCAAACTCACGAGAAACTCCAAGCCAGAACTACCCAGTTCAGCTGTACCTGAATTCCTGACCCTTAAAAATGTTATGAAATAATAAATTAGAGTTATTGTTGCAAGTTTGGAGATAATTTGTTAAGCCACGATATGTAACTCATATACTTAATTTTATCCACATGAACAAGATAACTTACCAAAATTATCTTCCGAAAACAAAGAAAATGCCCCCACAACAGTCTTTAGCTTCTACCACTAGTCAGCTAAAGCAAATTTCTGGCATGTTTCAAACTATCACATTTTTGTTCCCACTTAGAGACAATGATGTTCAGAAATATTAACGTCTAAGTCCAAAACACCCAAATACATAGCTCGTTAGGCTGCAAAGTCTGTTAAAATAATTTCAAAAGGCAGACAAAAAATTAATCTAGACACTATCTGTGGATAAACAGCATCATTACATTCAATTGTCTGACTGGAGAGAGAAGGCAAAAAAATCTGACAGTAATTTTAATTTTGGGAAAAGAGAACTATGATAAAGTGCTATTACTAAAGAAAATGTGAATGGTGCATTTTCCAAAGCAAAATGGCTACAGCAACATAAATACATTCAACATATCTTATTGAAACCCCAAGGAAAATGCTAGCCCTTACATAAGATAAGGAGCTTGAATAAATCTCAGAGGACTAACTGCAATGTTATAAGCAAATCAAGATATTTCAATTTATGGAGGAAAAAAATGTCATAGATGATAGAGGCTCTGTTCATCCTTTCGGTGACCAAATCAAGCTGTAACAGAAACAAGGAGCAGCAGCAAGGAAAAATCACCTGGGATGAACAAGCCTTACAACTAGGGAGAAGTCCAAGAAAGCACCCTGCAACAGCAGTACAGGGCAAGGACGTGGGGCTGCTGGGTCTTGAGTGGCTGAGTGAGACAGGGGCTACTGCAGCGGTAGTGGCAGATGCCTCTTAAGGGGCCACATCCCCAAGTGGATTTTTATGGTGATAGACCTGCTTATTGAGCACCAGTGTCCATTCGGCTACGCACAGGAGGCACCAGGGACTTAAAGGGAGACATTGTCGGAGTGAGGGCCTAGGCGAGACTCACTATGTACAGAAGTGCCAGTGTTATCCATTGTTCCCTGTTGAGCCCTCACCCCTAACAGTGCGCTGGACACAGCACCGCCATAGCCATGACATCATCAAACCAGGTAACAGAGGTTGCTTTGTCCCCAGAGGATTCCATGAAACCCTGCCTACCCCAACTAATGGGCCCACCCAAGCCACATCCAGGTATATCCTCAGCTAGTCAGGTGTTCCTTGCTGAGACTCACACTGGAGGAGGCGGCTTGCCTCAGTTTCTGGTGTGGCCTTTTGGGGCAACTATAAACACCGCATCTGTGGATTACTTGCTGAATCTTAACAGGTGACCCCGAAGGGGCAGAGGTTTGGGCTAAATTCGGCCTGCAGCTGAATCTCTCTCAGGACTGTGCCACTGGACACCTACTTCACAAATCCACACTAATAAGACCAGAAGACTTAGGAACTTTGTTTAGTACATAGAAACAGACGTGGAAAGGCAGCCAAAATGAAAAGACAAAGAAGCAGAAATCATATGAGAGAATAGGACAGAGATCCAGATATAATGGAATCAAGTAATCTAACAGATGCTGGTTATAAAGATGCTCAATGAATTTTTGGGAAGTGTAGAGAACTTCAACAAAAAGAGATAAAAAAAAAATAGAAATTGAAATTATAAAAGGGAGCTAGTCTGAAATGAGGAACACATTATCTGAGATGAGAAGTATATTAAATGGAATAAACAAAGCAATAAACAAAGTGACTAAAGAAGAGAATCAAATGTCTTGTCTAGAGGATGGGAAAGCCAAGGACATGAAATCAGAACAGCAAGAGATAAGATGCCAAGACTTTAAGAATAATTTAAGGAGAATATGGGATACTATTAAGGGTTCAAATATCCATCTGATTGATGTAACTGAAAAAAAATTAAGATGTTGAACAGCTGTTTGAAGAAATAATGATGAAAAACTTCCCTAATCTGGTGAAGGAAATGGACATAAAATCCCAGGAAGAGCAGAGAATTCCCAAACTCAGGAATCCAAAGAGGCCCACACCAAGGCACATCATAATTAAAATGCCAAAGGTTAAATACAAAGAAAGAATATTAAAAGCGGCAAGAGAAAAAGAGATAGTTACTTATAAGGGAACACCCATAAGACTGGTAGCTGATTTCTCAAAAGAAAATGTGCAGGACAGAAGGGCTTGGCAAAAAATATTCAACAGGACGAAGACCCAGGATCTACAACCGAGAACAATTTATCCAGCAAAGCTATCATTTAGAATTGAAGGACAGATAAAGAGTTTCCCAAAAAGAAGCTAAAGGAATTTATCACCACCAAGTCAGTATTATAGAAAATGTTGGAGGGACTTCTTTAAGAAGAAAAAACATGTATCAAAAACAGGAATAAAGAATGGTAACAACTACATTCCTATCAATAAGTACCCTACATGGAGAAGAATTAAGTGCTCCAACCAAAAGATAGAGTGGCTGAAAGGAGAAGAAAACAAGACCTCTACATATGAAAAGGAAGGGGATGGAAAAAGATATTGCTTTGCTGAACCTAGAAGGTATTTAAGACAGACAGAGAAAAATGAACACATTATGAGTTCACTTATATGCAGAATCTAAGGAATAAAAAGAGCAAACTAATCGAAAACAGACTCACAAATACAGTGGACAATTTGATGATGAACAGAAGGGAGGGGGATTTGGGGGGCTGGGAGAATGGGGTGAATGGTTAAAGAAGCACAAATTAGTAGCTGATGGATGGTCACAAGGATGGGAAGCCTGGCAAAAGGAATGCAGTTAGCATTAATATGTTGGCTAGGTGGAGGGTTAGGGGAGGGAGGGAGCAATTGGGGGATCATTTTATGATCTATATAGATGTCTGCCCAACATACTGTATACTTGAAACTAATTAAAATTAAAAAAATAAAATTAAATAAAGATGTTTTAATTTGTGTGCGTGTGCATGCAAACACACACACACACACACACACACACACACACCAGTACTAAAGATAACTATCCATGTTTTGGAGGCTCTTAAAGATGAGATTATGAGTTGTCAATGTGTACAGCTTTATATTGTGGTTCATGCTTCATGTATCTATCTCTTGACCTAAATTGTAAACTCTAAAAGGTGGAGACTCAGTGCCTAACTCAATTCACTGGCCATAGTTAGTGAGTTAATCTGAGTTCCCTAGAAGAAAAAAAATGAGGCTGAAGCAAGACTTTCTTGGCAGGTACAATCCCATGGCAGCAAGAGTAAAAGAAAAGACAACTGAGTCAGAGGAGAATAGAAAGAAAATGCAAGGTAATGCACTGACTAGGCTGGCTACTATTCTATAACAAGCAATTGCTTGACTGGCGTTCCCACTTGTCCATGCAGGACATGTTTGAACAGATTATATGGAAAAAAAACATGATGTCAACAGTCTGTTGTAGGAAAAAATGGAAAAGGAATTTATCTGCTAGCTTTATCCTGACTTCCATTTCCCATTGATCAAAGTTTGTTCTAGGAGAAGGTGACTCCCCTAAACACCCGGTGGTGGCCCCTTCAGCAACCACTAGGGAAACTACATCCTAAGCCCTGTGGCACACAACATCACACAAATCTGGAAAGGTAAGAGGGGCCAGAGATTCTAGGCATTAATCTCAGGTAGCATAAATGCATGGGTCTGCATAGAGTCCTTCACCACAATGGCTATATGGCAAAGCCATAAAACCCCAAAGCTTTAGGGGCCAGATCAGGCTGAAAAATGCATTCAGTATACCCAGTGTTGATAGATATCTGTGGCTAGAACCTTCTGGTAGTCTGAATGACAAACGGGAAAATAATAGGTTTCCAGTATAGCTATAAAGTCCAATTTTATCCAATTTTATGCATAAATCTAGCTTATCTAGTCAGCTCCAGCATTTTCCCCCAAACACCAGGAAAGCACCATAGTCTCAGAGGCAGAGCTAAGAGATGAAAGATTTTTATTATCAGTGCCATTTTGAAGCTGATCTTTTTGGAAATGATCATCAGGTTTTGGTCAAATTGCTCTTCTCAAGTCTTCACAATGATTCAAGTTGGCCTCAGAAACCCCCAAAAACAGCCCTCTCCTGTGTAGCAGCAGCTCAGGTCAATTCATTTGTTTCCATTCTATGCCAATTTTAAGTACATGAATTCGAAATAAAAATACATGAATTTGAAAGAGTTCAAATTTACTAAATTTTAAAGAAACTGTCAATAATTGTTTGATTTTGAAGTTGGTCCATTATGCTTATACTGTTGTCACTTACTGGGACTACTTTAGATGGCAAACAAGCAAGCCTATTATAATTTTTCAGAATGAGTCATGAACTACGTGAGATCTTTAAGAACATACACTCATAAAATGTATTTATCTGATATTCTTTTTAGTGTAATCATTTTGCAGATGAGGAAAATGAGTCATCAAATGATTGAATTTGGAGACTCAAAGCCAACTCTTGAGTCATTAATGTCTGTGCCTTTTCTATTATATCATGCTCTTGGTTCCATCCTTCCCAACTTTGTGTTAGTAAGTGTAATAAGAAAACTTTACCTTCATATAAGGCATCAATAAAATATTGGATGAGCCTATATCATTGTACCTAACATGATCCTTTAAACTGACATAAGCTACTGATGGATATTCTTTTAACAGTATGGTTCAACCACTTAGTTATTTTAAGGGTCAACAAACTATATAGTTCATCAAAAGACAGTAAGAACCACAAAATTACTAATACTTATCATTTTTTGGAGTACCAGGTACTATCTTAGAATTTTCACACACATTATTTCACTTAACTTTCACAACGACCCTGTAAGGCAATACTATTATTTTTCTTATTTTGCTGATAAGAAAACTAAGGCTCAGAGACATAAACTATTAGGCCAAAATTACATAGCTAGCAAGTGTATTCTTGGTTCTGGACCCAGACTTTTTCCCAGTCACCAAAAATGCTTGATATTTACAAAGTACATCACAGTTAACAAAAACAGGTTTATTTTTACATATCCATCAGCTCTTTTAATCTTTAACACAACGTATTTTATAGATAAGTAAATTGAGGCTCAAGGAGTTTAGATACCTTTTCCAAGTTCTTATAGCTATTAAGTGTCCGAACTTGGAGTCAAAACTTGGTTGGAGTTCTATTCACTGCTTCCCACTGGAAACTATCAAATGTTTGGTTAAAATCAAGACCGCCTGTGCTCAACTCAATGTTTGCTAATCTATCATCATAGAAACACTATCTAAAAATTAGTTTCCACAAATCCTATTAAATAAAAAATCACTTAAAACAATTGTTTCTATAAGTTCCTACCCTCTGAATTAATGAGAAACCTCTATGTTCTCTGATGTAACTTTAATTTTATGCTGGGACCTCATGAGGATTTTGGAGAAGAGAAAGATGAGAACTGAAGAACTTATAAGACCCTTACAGAGTAAGGGTACTCAAAATAGCTGACATCTTATAACAGAAAGCCTAAAAGATTATTGAAGGAGGGAAGATAGGACTAGGAAGCTAGAGATGAACAGATATAAAACATCACATGATGGAAGTATTTTAACATGCTGATAGAAATATAAAGGTAGTTTTCTTGAGAATTTTCTGTTACTTCCTTAGAATAGTTTAGGAAGTGATCTGGTATCATATAACAGAAAGATCCAAAATGACAGTGGAAATAAAATGAAAGTTTGTATTTCTTTCATGTAATGGTCGGAAATTAGCAGTTCAAGGCTAGAATGGGTCCCTGCTGTGTTAGAGACTCAGGATCTTTCTTAGTTGTTGCTTGCCCATTAATGCTTTCCATTCACAAAGTCACCGCATGGCCCAAGCTGGCTGCTAGAGCTCTAACCTTCATATTCACATTTTAGGCAACAGAAAGAAGAAAGAAAAAGAAGAATATACTCCCTCCCTTTTAATGAGATCTTCTAGAATTAGCTCAC
Source organism: Rousettus aegyptiacus (assembly GCF_014176215.1). Taxonomy (NCBI): domain Eukaryota; kingdom Metazoa; phylum Chordata; class Mammalia; order Chiroptera; family Pteropodidae; genus Rousettus; species Rousettus aegyptiacus. The sequence goes on along the minus strand of NW_023416311.1, from coordinate 71,164,466 downwards.
AGCACTTCCACTTGAATGTCAGTGAGTAGAATTTGATCACATAATCATACTCACACCTAGTTGCCAGGAAGACTAAGACCTTTAGCTGGGTATATTGTGCCATATAAATGGAGGGTTATATTGCTGAGTAAGAGAGAGAATGGATTTGGGGGTGTGCAACTAGCAGGTTCTGCCAAAAATGGTTGAAAGATACACAATAATAATAATAATCTAATTCATTCAATCTACCTACCTCCTCCAAGACATCCATATTAAGATATTTCAAAGCCCTAAAATGGCTCCATAGTACAATTTTATATTTACAATATTCTTTAATGAAATAGATTTGGATACTTTTAAAGCAGGAATAATGAGAATGAATTGACTATGAAGCCAAAAATGAGAAAACTTGAGTTTTGTATTAGTATACTAAAATCACAACATTCCTCTAATCTGGCTTTTGTCCTCAGGCCATCGTGGCTGGAAGCATACGATAAAACACACTTTTAAATTTAATGTCATCTATATTCTGGCATTGTTACACTGCAGATTGCTCAAATTGAACTTGCAGCAGCCCTCTTTCTATCCACCTATATTCCTATTTCAAGCAAATATAGCTCAAATTTCAAGGGAAAGCTATTCAAAATGATATTCAACTCTAACATATTCAAAATACTGCATAGAAACTAAATGCTCACCCCTTTCTAAAACCGTATAGAAATATGCAATTAAAGTAAAGGAATTTTGAAAAAATGAAGGTACGTCATGCATTCCTACGTAAAAACAACTGTTCTTTTAAATGTATGTTTATTTCCAATAGTAATAATAATAGCTAACACTTATTGAGTGATTATTATATGCCAAGAGCAGAGCTGAACACATTATTTTATTCATTCATAAACCGTAAGAAGAGCTTCAACATGTTTTCTTAAAACTTTGCTCCTTAGGCTCTGTCATTCATTCACCCTTTCCATAAACATTTTCTAAACACTATTATGTACCTAGCACTATGCTAAAAGACAGGGATACAGAGAGTTAAAAAAAAAAAAAAAACTATCCTAAGGAAACTCACAGTTGTTTGTTTGTTTTTTTTTTTCAAGTGCACAAATGGAGATATAAAATGACTATATTCTAATTCCTTACATGCATGAGTTCTGGGTCAGACCATCGGGGTTCGAATCTTGACTCTGTGAATGCCTAGCTGTGGGACTTGAGCCAAATCATGTAACTTTTCAAAATTTCAGTTTACTCATCTAAAAAATGAGGATGCCAAACTACTGAATGAAGAAAGCCATGTAAAGCATCTAATTCACTGTCATAATATAAGCACTCAGTAAATGTTAGTTATTATCTATTTTGACAGGTAACAGCACTCAGGAACACTAATACAGATGCCTCAACCCGGACATAGGCTGAGGAGGCTTTAAAAAGATACCTGAGTCGAGAGTTGAAGGCTCTAAAACTCAGATATTCTCCTACATTCTCCAACTTTCAGAGGTCAGCCTTCTCTTTCATGCCCAAATAACTCTGACCTGCATCCTGTAAAAGCAGAAAGTCTTGTCTTTTATTGGTTACCTCCTCAAGGATAGCAGTGAAATCTTGAGGAATGATATGTTCCACAAATTCTCAGGCTCCGCCAGCCAAATGTTCTCTCTGGATTATTGCTCTGCTTTGTGCACAGCATCTCTGCTCGCACCTAACCAGCTGCTGTCCAATCCTGTTTCTGCATTCCCAGTTTCATTTGGGAAATGTGATGGCCTTCTGTCTTCAGGCCTTCCAGTTCTGTCTCAGCCCCTAAGACCACCCAAGCAGGATCTTAACTATGTCAGTTCTATTATTTGTTTTGGCCTTTGGATGGTGCAAAAGCTAACTCCATTGGGTCCAAGCCAACCCCGCCTGTCATTTACATCTTCCTTAAGCTCTGAAGTCTCAGTGTGCCTCATGGCCAAGCCCATCTGAGTTAGGGCAGGATGAGGCTTTCCCTCATCATGAAGGGTTTGCCATAAATGAAAAGTATCCAAGCTGAAAACAGGCCACCTGCTGCAAATACCTGAGTGTCATAATTTGTCAAGACATAGCTTGACTGGACAGTCAACAATTAAAAACAGAAGTTTGAGAAGAGGAAAGTATAAGGAGCTTGTTCTACTTTCTAGCTCTGTGATCTTTGGCCAATGTCTTTAGCTTCACCATACCTCACTTTCTTCATCTGTAAAATGGGGGTAGGGATATGCACATCTCTATATTTTTATAATATTAATTGAGATAATATTTGCCATGGATCATGAACAGAATCTGGTTTATCATAGGAACTCAATAAATACTATATATCATCAATTCTAAATGCACATTCATTTTCATATTTTAACATCTCTGAAATTGAAATGACTCATATTGTGTTACAGTTTAATTGACAGTTTTTCCCCCTTTCTTAATGGTACATAAAATAACAGTACATCTTACACTCAGTGGCATCTTAAGTTTGATAAAATGCAATAATATCTTTCACTTACTACAGTATCCAAGAACATATTTTATTTCCTCCAAAACCTGACAAGTCACGCAGAGAAAATAAAAGCAGTGCTATAATAGATGGTGCTTTATAACCATTTAGAACAATTGAGAATGATTTTTCCCCATTTCACCCAATAATTCCACTTTTGTGGCTGTGAAAAAGCAACTGAGATTTTTGTGAAATAACAGGATCTTTAAAGAGGGCTCTTTTTTTCCTTTTTCACAGACGGGCCCTTTTTAAAAAAAAAAAAAAAAATGGTAACTCTGGGTAATGCAACTCTAGAAGAGGAAATATGTTCTCCCTGTTTAAAAATATTTCACTTAGACCATACTGGTTGGTTCTGCCAAATCACCAAACATTTCTAAACATGTTTAATTGTTTTTGTCCAAGTCATGGTTTTAAAACTGATTCATATGAGAAAAGCCATGAGTAAATGAGTCCCACAAATATACCTACACTCTCACTGGTCACCTGTTTGCTTTCTTTTTTGGATGGTCTTTCTCTTTGCCTCTCCATCTGTTGAATTGTTACCCAAGAGCTATCTAATGAAATAAGAAACCACAGAACTTTAGAGCTAGACTAAAACATTCCTTGATATCCCTCTCTCAAAGTCAACTTTTCTCCTACTAGGTTTCCATGCCCCTTTATCTGTATTTCATTCTAGTATTTACTTGTTATAATTGTATTTTAGGAAACCCACCAGTCTTTTTACTCTTCTCATTGGTTTTGAAAGTCCTAAAGGGCAACACTATATCATTTTGCACATCTATATCTCCACAGCACCTTATAAAACACAGGCATACCTCACTTTATTGCCCTTCATTTTATTGCACTTTACAGATATTGCATTTTTTTTATTTTTGTTTTTATTTTTCAGACAAGGCAACCTTGGTTGCAAGGACCTTGTCAGCTTACAATCCCTTATTTTTTTATTTTTTATGCCTACAGTACCTGGTCTTCCTAGGTGGTCTCCCATCCAAGTACTAACCAGGCCCGACCCTGCTTAGCTTCCGAGATCAGACAGGATGGGGTTTGTTCAGGGTAGCATGGCCACAGACAATTTCTTTGTTTCGTTTTAACAAATTAAAGGTTTGTAGCAACCTTCCACTGAGCGAGTCTATCAGCTTTATTTTTCCAACAGCATTTGTTCATTTCATGTCGCTGTGCCACAATTTGGCAATTTTCACAAAATTCAAACTTTTTCATTATTATTATATTTATGATGATAATCTGTGATCAGTGATCTTTGATGTTACTATCATAATTGTTTTTTGGATGTCACAAACCACACCCATATAAGATGGTGAACTTAATAAATGTTTTGTGTGTTCTGACTCATCTACTGACCTACCATCTGCTCTGTCTCTCTCCTTCTCCTCAGGCTTCCCTATTCTAAGATATAACAATATTTAAATTAGGCTAATTAATAACCCTACAATGGCCTCTAAGTGTTCAAATGAAAGGAAGAGTCACTTACCTTTCATTTTAAATAAAAAGCTAGAAATGATTAAGCATAGTGAGAAAGGCATGACAAAAGCCAAGACAGGCAGAAAGCTAGGCATCTTGTGCCAGTTAGCAGAGAAGTAAATGCAAAGAAAAAGTTCTTGAAGAAAATTAAAAGTACTACTCTGATGAACGCACAAATGGTAAGAAAGCGAAACAGCCTTATTGGTGATATGGAGAAAGTTTCAGTGGTCTGGATAGATCAAGCCAGCCACAACATTCCCTTACACCAAATCCTAATTCGGGAAAAAGCTCAAACTCTCTTCAATCCTGTGAAGGCTGAGAGAGGTGAAGAAGCTGCAGAAGAAAAGTTTGAAACTCGCAGAGGTTGGTTGATGAGGTTGAAGGAAAGAAGCTGTCTCCATAACATAAAAGTGCAAGATAAAACAGCAAATGCTGACGTGGAAGCTGCAGCAAGTTATCCAGAAGATACAGCTAAGATAGTTAATGAAGGTGGCTACACTAAACAAAAGATTTTCAATGTAGATGAAACAGCTTTATATTGGAAGAAGAGGCCATTGAGAACTTTGATAGCTAAAGAGAAAAAAAGTTAATGATTGGCTTCAAAGCTTCAAAAGACAGACAACCTTCCTGTTAGGGACTAATGCAGTTGGTGACTTTAAGTTGAAGCCAATGCTCATTTACCATTCCGAAAACCCTAGCGCCCTTAAGATTTAATACTAAATCTATTCTGCCTGTGCTCTATAAATGGAACAACAAAGCCTGGATGACAGCACATATATTTACAATATGGTTTACTAAATATTTTAAGCCCACTATTGAGAGCTACTACTCAGAAAAAAAGGTTCCGTTCAAAATATTACTTCTCATCGTCAATGTACCTGGTCACCCAAGAGGTCTGATGGAGACAAACACTGAGATGAATGTTGTTTTCATGCCTGCTAACACAACATCCATTCTGCAGCCCACATCAAGAAGTAATTTTGACTTTCAGGTCATATTATTTAAGAAATACATTTTGTAAGGCTATCGCTGCCATACAGAGTGATTCCTTTATGCATCTGGGCAAAGTAAATTGAAAACCTTATGAAAAGGAGTCACCATTCTAGACGCCATTAAGAACATTCATGACTCATGGGAAGAGGTCAAATATCAACATAAACAAGAATTTTGAAGAAGTCGATTCAACCCTCCTGGATGACTTCGAGAGGTTAAGACTTCAGTAGACGAAGTAACTACAAATGTGGTGGGAACAGCAAAAGAACTAGAATTAGAAATGGAACCCAAAGATGTCACTGAATTGCTGCAATCTCATGATAAAACTTTTAACAGATGAGGAGTAGCTTCCTATGGATGAGCAAAGAAAGTGGTTTCTTAAAATGGAATCTACTCCTCATGAAAACGCTGTGAAGATTGTTGAAGTGATAACAAAGGATTTAGATATTACATAAACTTAGTTGATAAGGCAGTGGCAGGGTTTGAGAGGACTGACTGCAATTTTAAAAGAAGTTCTATGAATAAAATGCTATCAAACAGCATCATATACTATAGAGAAATCATTCGTGAAAAGAATAGTCAACAAATGTGGCAAACTTCACTATTGTCTTATTTTAGGAAACTGCCACCCTGACTAATCAGTCAGCAGCCATCTACATGGAGGTAAGCCCCTCCACCAGCAAAAAGGTTATGACTTGTTGAAGGCTCAGATGTGAATTGGCATTTTTCAGCAATAAAGTATTTTTAAATTAAGGTCTGTATATTGTTATTTAGACATAATGCTATTGTATGCTAAATAGACCACAATATAGTATAAACATAACTTTTATATGTACTAGGAAACAAAAAAATTCTAGTGACTCATTTTATTGCAATATTCACTTCATTGCAGTATCTCCTGTGTCATATGTGTGACTTGTGTTATTTTAACTTAAATGTATTGCATAGAAATGGACTTATGTACAAATGCTTTAATCCAAATACGGTAGGCTTTTGTAAATATTGTTACTATATGAATAACATCAGAGAATCCAAGTAATCACAAATAAATATGTATCTTGACTAAGAAATTGGGCTTTCCCCCATAACCATTCCCAGAAACCAAAGGACCATCCATAAATATTGAATGAAGGAATCTCTACTTTGCCTTGCTTCTCACTACCATCTTATTTTCCCTAATGTTTTCCCAGGTACTCATAGCATTTTCCTTTGTTTATTCAAGCAAGAAACAGCACTTTCTTTCATCTCCAGGTCCTACATAACCACTGATGCTATGACTATCAGAAGCCCAACACCTATCCTTAGTCCTCCTTTTCTCTCCTTACCCCCAGATTCTACAGCTCCAAGTTGTCATAACTACTTAAATAGTTTGCTAATGAACCTGACCAGTTATATGTATCTTTAAAAACATTATAATAACTAGAAAAAAAATAATGGAATAACAAACCAAAAAATAAAAAAATTGTAAAATAACTATGGAGAGGGAAAGGACAGAATGGAAGCAGGGGCAAAAGTTTTATTTTGTATATGGAAATTTGAGAACGTGTAAATATTTTATATAATTATAAAATAAAGTTAAATTTAAAAATTAATTCCTAAAAACAAAAAAAATTTAATGAATCAAAAATTATTTCAAGTGACTACAACACAATAATTTGATTATGCAATCCTAGTAAGATAGACTCCAAAGACAAAAATGATCTATGCAAACGATTGTAAAACTGCTTTCAGTAAACATATTGTTGGTATAGTATTCATACTGTTATTTTGTTGGGTAAGTTTTGTGAAACAAAGCAAATAAGTAATTACATTGGTGTCCTGGGAAACCAACCAATTTCAGCATGGGCAAAAGGAGATATAGGTGATGTAAGATTGGTAATATTAAATAAAAACTGCAATCCTGAGTTTGAATTGGAAGTATTACTATTAATTTATTATAAATTTTATCGTAAAATTTTTTCCCTCGCTTTTACTTTTGAAAAAGCCTAGAAACCTAATTGCAGTTCCAACATAACATTTTCCTGAAAAACAAAGGGCTCCTTGGAGAAACGGGTGATTCCAGGTCTGGGGCAGAAAATATACCAGATGAGGCTAGAATATTACATCATACCACAAACAAGGAAGCTATAAAAGAATAATTTGGTCCATCAAAAGGACTTAGGAGCTAACTTGAACAGGCTCCCATTAGCCAAAGATGGGACAATGTGAGCATCAGTAAGGATTGAAATACATTGAATAAGTTTAAATCCATAAATTTACGATAACAATTTTTAAAAAACCTCATTAGTCACATTTGGAGGATGTCGTTTAAGTCAACACAAATTCATTCGTCTCTACTTTTAATTCAAAAATGCGTCTTTGGATAGATTTGTCTAACAACACACCAATCTTCATGCATCAACGCTTCTTGAAGATTCTATAATACTACGTCTTTGGAACATCTTGGAAACAATCATCCTCATTCCCATAGGTCCCCTGGCACTGCTAAGGTTTTTCATGGCATATGTAGTTCTGTGTCTAGGCTCCCTGATTTTGGACTTACTGGTACTAGCAAGTCAAAACTGCCAAGGTCCTTCACATTTGAGGCTGCAAACACTTCTTACATAATTTTATAAGGAAGATAAATATTTCTAGCTCCTCTTCTCCAGTATTTTCTCACCTTTTCAAGGACTTAGACAAACAAAAGAATTATATTTACCTGATCAAGGTTGCCAGGCAGGGACCTAGGCCCAAATTGACAGTAGCAATAGTGATAGCAGTGCAAAAGCAACAGCCACAACCATAGAAGGAAGAAGGGGTTCTGCATGCAGGCACCGCTGGGAACCATGCTTGGGAGGCTGGCATGGCCATCAGTCCCTAGAGCTTGACTGTGACATGTACACAAATATTAACTCTGGCTGGAGGCCGGCACAGAAACTGCCAAAACACAGGGAGTAAACTTTGTCCATAAGTTATTACAAAATTAAAGTGTACACATGGACACTGCAAGAAAGCATGTCAAGGAGTCATACTCCCTTAAAGAGTTTAGAGTTGCAATTTTGAAAACTGCTTGAACATTGCAAAGCACGTATCCACAGACTTAGAAATAGAAAATAAATTTAAAGATTGTAGCATTTGAAGGAAAAGTACACTACTTTTCATATGAAGCGTCAGATGAACAAATTATTAATGAGATAGTTTTTAAATTACTGTTTTTCCTCGTAGCTGAAAATGCATTGATAGAATGCATAAACCAGCATTTTGAATTTTACACAAATTATGAAGCCACATTTGGTTTCTTGTACAACCTCCACTAAGTTTCAGGAAATGTCAGAGAAAGCATTAAAATGCCATTGTATAAATTTACATTTAAAATTAAATTTTGACATACAAAACTGATTTGTATGAAGAATGAAATATTTTTAGAACAATTATTCCATGAGAATCATCAGCTCTACATGTATTAAAATTTTATTTCAGAAAAATTTATCAGAAATTTAGCCCAAATGTTGCCACAGCCTACAAAATAATATTAACTGCTCCAATAACAATTGCATCAGAAGAAAGATCCTGATCAAAATGTAAAAGCATCAAAATTATGTGTAATCTTTCATTTTCCAAGAACAACTAATGTCTCTTCAATGATATTGATTGAAAATAAAATTGCTAAAAGGATCTATATTTATTTTAATGACCTATTAAATTTTCAGAAAAGCAAGTTACAAAATTGTGACTACACAAGATATCACATATGATACTAAAAATATTTTTTGTACTTTGTAAGTTATATTATTACTCACATCACTATTATCTCTGTTGTATTTTATAAATAACAACATATTTTTAAAGGAAAAGGTTTACATGTAATACTTTTAATAAGACTTTTTTCCTGATTTTTCAATAAGGGCCCTACATTTTCTTTTTGCACTGGGCCCCTCAAATTATGTAGCTTGCCTTGTTTATAGAAAAAGGTATTTTCATGTTTCATCTGGTTAGGGAAACAGCTATATTTCTAATGTAATCAAAGCCTTTAAAGCAGTTTCTCAGCACTGTTACATGGGAGAAGAAAAAAGTTATAACTTCTATAAATGTTCAATCAATTCTTGCAAGCCCAGTATAAGAGAAGGTTCTAGTTGTTAGAAGGAGACCTTAAAGATCACAATTACATAGATAGCAAAATTAAGGCAACAAACTGATTGTTTTGAGGTCACAAGTGATTTAAAGGCAGACATGGGACTAAATCTCTAGTCTCTGGAGTCTACTTGGTACAGTTTTTACCACTGGTTTTTTCTGTTTGTATAGATAAGGGTCCAGGTAATCAGAAAGTGCTCTAGGCATTTCAAACAGAATAGTAGGAGTGATGACCACCAAGAAAGAAGCATGTTCAAAGGAACTAGAACAAAGGAAGAAAACAAAGCTATTGCCAGAGCTATCTTCAGAAGCAGAAAGAGGAGAGATACCCTGCCTTCTCCCTTCCTCCCTCCCCGACTTTCATCTTTCCCTACAGATTCCCATTAGTAGAACTGAGCTGGAAGCCAGCTGACAGAAGAGCCTGGAAAAATCAGTCTATAGCAGTCGGCCTCTGTGATATTGAGCAAAGCAAGGGAAGGGTAAGAAGTGGATTTGGGAGCAGACGAGCAAATGACTGGCACACTGAGTAAGTTAGGGCTAATAATTTCTTCAGGTCTGAGTGCTACCTGATAATCTAAAAAGTCCTGGTAGCCAGATATTGTCAGCAGTCCACAATTATTGAGATAACACGTGTAGAGACCTCAGTTACAGTTCATGGTATAATAAGTGGAGATTAAAAACATCATCCTCATTATCATAATTGCAATCACTATTAGCATCATTAAAAATAATAAAAGAGATTTAAAAAAATAATAAAAGAAAGTTCGCCAAAAAATAGACTACTACTTAACATGTGAAATAAGAAGGCAAAGCTGAATTTATTACTAGGGGGGGTCTATGCTGGTCAGGCAGTCTCTCCAACCAAACTGTTGTCCTAATACAGGTTCTTTGTTTTGTGGAAATATGGAGTGCCAGGAATTTGACACTTTACTTATAAATTGGGTTATTTAATTTTCGTTGTTGAGTTGCAGGAGTTCTTTCTATATTCTGGATGTTAACTCCTTATCAGATTTGCATGTACTTTCTCCTTTTTCACTCTGTTGATGCATTCTTTGGTACACAAGAGCTTTTAAGTTCGACGTAGTCCTGTTTGTCTATTTTGTCTTTTGTTGCCTGTGCTTTTTCTTGTGTCATGTCCAACAAACCACTGCCAAGTCCAATGTCATAAAACTTTACCCCTATGTTTTCTTCTAGGTGTTTTGTAGTTAAAAGTCATTAATCAATTTTGTGTTAATTTTGTACATGGTATAAAGTTAGGTGTCAATTTCGTTCATTTGCATGTAGATATCCAGTTTTCCCAGTACCATCTGTTGAAGAGACTTTCCTTTCCCCATTGAATTGTATTGGCACCCTTTGACCAAATACGTGAGGATTTATTTCTGGGATCTCTATTCTACTGCTTTAGTCTATTTGTTGGTATTCTTTTTCAGTATAAGACCCATTAACAAACAATATTGTCACCGTTTAGTACTGGAACAACAAAGAATATTAAGTCAACAGTTAGTATTGGAATATCCAAAAATTCTATTCTTTCCATGGATTACAGAAACACAATATGATTTTCTACTATTGGGTAAGGGTAACAGAGTTGCTGAAATAAAAGTGTTTCGCTAGTGGATAATAATATGAGAAGAAAGTATCGGTTCTTTATAATTAGTTAATCGACTAGAATGAAAATGCTGAATGTTTTTCTTCAGCAATAAAGAATTACTATATAAAACAGCATCAGATTTAAAGGTAATTACAGTACAAGATTTGAAGATGTTTTATTTCATTGAGGCTCATAATTGTTCTGAGGCAACTAAGCTAAGCCTTGGTTACTAAAGAAAAGAATTGGCTTTAATAGGCAATAGGTTTTAAATGTATGCCATGTTACTGAACTAAGACCTAACGTTCTCATGTTTGCACACCCACAGAAAAGAAGAGTTTATGTAATTCAGGAAGACTTTTAAGAGCTCTGTTGTAATTAATCTGCCTGTGTGTGTAGAATCTTTGTCCACGTGGATTCTGGGACCATAGATATTTCTTCAGTGACTTCTGGAGTCATACATACGGTAGATATATTATTAGTCATATCAGCTGCAATTTTATTGTGTCTGAGAAAATTTCTGGATTTTAAAAGTAATCCTTTTGCCGTACTTTATCTGGCACTTCCATTTGCCAAGTAAATCCCTACTTATTAAATCTGCAGAAGTTGTGTCACCGAGAAGAAAGGAATGTCCTGATAGTGACTCCAAAGTATCAATTACAGGTTGGGGCTTGGGAAAGGAATTAAGATTTTTAGAAATTTTCATTATTTAGTGTTTCCAGTAAACCAAGGCACATAAAATTTGTTTTTCCTCACACTTCTCACGATTTACTGTATATCCTCAAATTTGTCTTTTATATCTTCTTTCACCATCTGGCACAGTCATTTTTACTTTAAGATAAAAATTCTCTCTTTTTTTTTATTGGAAGCCTTTCTTGGTTTTCAAACAACTCTGAAATTTTACTCTGAGGAATCTGATGCTCTATAGAGAAGAGATTAATGGTAGATATAGTGGCTCCCATAGCAATAAGAAAGCTATATTAGTCCCTTTGAGAATTTAGAAGAAAAAAAAGAAAAGTGTTGAGGCTTAATGTCACCCTTGGAGTAGTACCAACAGACACATTTTAGATAATTGTCCTGCTGTTTATTAGCCACTATGGAACATCGATTCTTTTAGTTACGATTGTATTTGCAATATCTACAGGTTTCCTTATTCATAGACTCCCAATTTTTAAATAACAGAGATTTTTAAAGTTATTTTTACTAGTAAACCAAATACTATATTCAGTTTCAGTTATATACTTCCTAAGGCTCTGGAAATATCGAGCCACACACTGAATATTTTCTAGACTGGCAATTTTACATTGCAATTTCCTTTTTATTATTAAGTTTCCTATTTTACGTTTGATCCCACTTACAATGAGAGAAGACACATTCCTAAATGTGCCTAAAAATAATTTTTTAAAAGTTTATATAATTAAGTGATTTAAGTCTTTTCTTTCCTACCTTTCTGCGTATTAAGCATTTTCCCTATTTGAGAGGCTAAGCATTAGCTGAACTACTTGTTACAGATCTGTAGTTGAGCAAATTAAGTATGTAGCCAAATATTAAATTTTGTAAAAAACTTTTGCCTATATTCTGAAAGTTTAGGAAATTCCTTAACTATGTCCCTTAATCTGGCTCTAGACAAGAATTTTAAATCAACCTTCTGGTCTAGAAATTTTATAATATAATTGTTTTTTTCCTGAAAAAACCCTGAAAAAAGGTTAGCTCATTTAGGAGGTCAGGTAAGCTGAGTAGAAAACAAAAGAGAAATGCAAACTGAATAGGTTTCAAAGGGTTATAAAGTTTTTAACAGAGACCATCTTGAGTTAGAATTGTTTTGAGGCCTTAGCATATCGCTCAGCTAACTAAAAGGATGTAAATTAAATTAGCTGAATATCAATTAAAAGAAGCTGACTTGATTATTTGGCAATTTGTCCCCTAATATTTTTAGAGTTCCTCTTAAAGATTCTATTAATTGAGGATTTAGACATGTCAAACATGATACAATTAAGTCAAACATTTTTCTGCAGGTTACCAAGAAAAGTACAAAAGTTAAAATTACAGTGCTTCTTAAAGGAAATAGAAGCTCTTCCAGGAGGAGGATGGGACTTTGGCATGGACAAAATCCATAACACACAAGAATGAGGCCACTACAGTCAGTCTATAGAGTGGTCTTTTGAAGGGTATCTGGGTTCCCCAACCAGACTAGGATAGGGCCATAGAGTCAACAACCTGGCAGTCCTTGGTGCTTGAGTATGAACAAAAAGCAAAATGAGCTTCTCTCACAAATTAACAAGAAAGAGGGTATCTTAATAAAGTTTTATAGGGGACCCTATAAAAGACAAAGTTTGACAAACTCTTTTTTCATACATTGATTTCTGGTCTAACAGACCTCCAACCATTAGCACTCAAGGCTGCTTGCATGGAGTTGAAAATTTATCAGGCATATGCTTCCATCTGTTCCCTATGAAACACTCCTTTATACATTCAGAAGAAACAAAACCACCCAAGACAAAACAAAAACACATGAAACAAGACTGTCAACATATAGACAAACCAGCAAAAGCAAGGCAAGCAGCAAAAGATTATAAGCAGATTAATGGCAAAAGAAAAACAAACATTTCTAGATGGCATACATGCAAAAGAAAAGCTCTAATGATCTTATACAAAGTTCTAGGTTTAATTATTTACCAAATGGTGCACCTCTAAATCAAAAGGTCTAATTTGCTCTATACAAAGATCTAGGCCAAAACAAAGTCCTACTGGTTACAAATCCTAGAATAACAAAATAAATTGAGTAATATGAACTTGATGAAACAAGTCAGAATTAAGATTATTGTTGAGACCAATTCACTTGATGACCTATCTAAAGTATAAATAGAATTTTGGCACAAGGTGCCCAGTGAGTGTACCTGTTGTCTTGAGGGTCCCCTGGAATGCTGCCAAATGAACTCCTTAAAACGATTTCAGTGGAATCTCCAAAATTGTTCAATGAGACCATCACTCAACATCTGAAATAAAAAGACAAAGCTAATTTTTCCTTTGTTAGAGTAAGAGATATTGGTCAGGCACAATCTTTCCAACCCGAACAAACTGCAAATCTTATGTAAGGTTTTGGGAAAGCCTGTAGTTCAGGAACTGGTGGACTTTCAGAGGTGTAAGTGGTTTGACATTATCTGTGGAAGCACAGTTACTCAGATGAGACTATAGCTGGTTGAGTACCACTCAAAGTCATGCTAATGGAGTAAGTCTGTCCCTGATTGGCTAACTTTCAGAGGTGAGAGACTGAAAAGCAGTTGGCTGGTAAAAGTGTTTACCAAGGCAAGTTGTTGTTTGACAGAAAAGGTTTAAAAAGAGTTATGGTGGCTACTTGTTACATGGCTTCAGAATAATTAGTCTTTTTTCACATTTGTAAGAACTTTTATTTTTTAAATTCTCAAGTGCAAAAATAAGATAAAAGAAGAAAAAGTAAGAGAAATATTGGAAGCTAGTTATGGTATCAAAAACGTTACAATTTACTGCTCTGGAACAGGTGCCAGCCTCTGAGTTAGTTGGCAAAGTTTTCAGTATGAGTGAGCTCTGTGTGTACAGTTGTATTTCATATGTTGAGCAGTAGAAGAAGAAAAAAAGCAATGCTTCTGGAAGAAGAGTTGCAGCTGAAATCAGTACATATTTAGATAATTTCAAAATTTTATTCCCATTTGGCATTCACATTTATTGTACACAATATTCCTTTTTAGAAAATATATTTGTAAAACACATATGTAAATTTAATGAGAGGGTTTTCTGGATTCCACTTTTACTTTTCCTTACTTTGTTTTTCTTCCTTATTTTATCATTACAGCAAGGTTTTCTTCAAAGAACTTCATAACTTCATCTTTTTTTATATTCAATATTGTGAGCCCCTTCTAGTTTTATGAGATACCCTCTTTATTTTCAAGGCAACTAGTTATAACATTATTTATAACCACAGAGTTAACATTCCATCATAGATCTAAACATTAAAGAACATAACTCTAAATTTACTTTTGGAAAAGAAGAGGAAGAAAAGATAGTATCAGTATGATTAGTAGCTTAATCTCTGGATTCAGGCAGATCTGGGTTTAAGTTCTGACACTTCCATTTATGAATTGTGTGACCTGGGGCAAGTTACTCAACTTCTCCTAACTTCTGTATTCTAATCTGTAAAATGGTGATAATAAATAATACCTACTTCACATGGCTATTGAGAGGATTAAAAGCAAATTACATAGAGAGCTGAGCATAATTTCTGGCACATAGTAGACATCTAATAATTTGAGATATATTATTGTTGTAATTAATACGAGAAAATATAAAGATACATGCTAAAATGCATAATTTATGTGTTTTTCTCATATCGATTTGTTTATACATAAACAAAAATTACTTTTAACATTTTGAAATTCTTTTCCCAACACTTACAACACAAAACCCTATGTAGATCTTCACAACCATTTAAGGTAAGAAATATGTGGATAACTATGTTAACATATTTATGAAAAGAAACAGTTTTACTTGGGTAAGAAAACAAAGATGAGAATATGAGGTCAAAGAAATGTATAGTTTATTATACGTGGCAAAAGTATCCAGGAATAATGGTAACTTATATCCTAAAGAACTTTTACCCCCAATGTTAGAAACTCAGTCTATATAATAGCATAACAAACACATGGAGCCACAGGCTGCTACAGCAGAAAATAATGGAGTGCCCAATTGGGACAGGGTGTCCTGATCCTTATGATTGGCTCTAAGATATAAGGACATAGAGAAAGGCTTGCACATAACGAGTAATTCTTTTGCAAAGGTGGTGTCTCATACCATTGTACCTTGGGAAAACAAAAGTTCTAAATATCTCTCGTTGAATAATTATCTATTGAATGAATGTACTGTATTTAACCATTCCCTCCGTGGAACATAAAGTTTTCCTCCAATTATTTTTTTATTTTAACATTATAAATGATGATACTACAAGTATCTTTGTATATAGAAGGGTTTTTTTTTTTCCATTAAAGCAAGACAATGCAGTGAGTATGAGTCCAGATCTAGAAACTTCAATCTCAGTTCTGCTACTGGTCAACCATTTGATCTTAAGCAATTTATCTAGCCTTGGTGTCCCTTGGTTTTCTCATCTGTAAAATGGGAATAATAAAAATATCCACTTCATATGGCTGCTATGAAGATTGAGTTAATTTATGTAAAGCACTTAGAAAAGAACCTGGCATGAAGTAAGCATTCTAGGAGGTAATTACTATTAATGGCGAAATCTTGTTTTAGGATGAATCCACAATTGTAAAGGACATTTATATTTTTCTGTTCTTGATATTTAAAGCTAAGTCACCTGTTTAAAGGATTACTCTATTCCCTCAATTTAGACCAACAAAGACAATGCCTGGATGTGTACTTTTCCACAGTCTTGTTCACAGCTTTATGATTTTTCTTATACTTTTAAATTCATTAAGTACAAGATATTACCTTATTGTTTTTAATGCAAATTCATTTGCTATTGAAGGTATATCTTTAAGTGTTCTCTTATTTGAATGTTGTTCATGTCCCTTTGTTCTTTAGAGGTTTAGTGTTAGGCTTTAGCTTTGACTAAATAGCGATGTTTTAAAATTTCATTAGCTCACCTGTAATATTCACTGTAAGTAATTCAAGCTGTTTCCTTTTTTAGTTCTTTTTATTAATTTTTATTTTATAACTATAATTTTATAGTCATATATATCCATCTTCTATTTTTTTCCTTTGTTTTCTCTCCTATTTTTCTTACTTTCTTATAATTTGATTTGTTAATATTTAACTTCTAAAAGTTTCTTCCTAATGGGCAGAGACTCTGTTAGTCATCATTGTATGTGTATGCCTAGCCCAGTCCCAGCACATATTGGGCAAACAATAAATATTTATAGAATGGATGAGTAAGTGAAGGAACAAGTGAATTGGCCTCAATAGTCCACAGACCACACAAACCTGGAATTACAGAATAAGGTCACATTTCCTTTAATAGCCAAATTTAAAAAACTATGAACCTGCATTCCACAGGCTATAGCAACCCATTCTGCTTTGGGATTTCTGTCCTATAGGCCTATTACATGTTCTCCTATATCAGTTCTCATGATTATATAGCACCACTACTGGAGTTCAGCAGGTCACTCCCACCATCTGATAACCAGCTTCTCCAGAAAGTCACTCTACCAAACCAATTTCTCTCCCAGCATGAACACTGATTTCTCCTTTAATTCTCCAAGGCACAACAAAGACAAGAATAAACCAGTTAACAAAAATGTACTGCAGATTTGGGGATGAAATAACAACAATGCAATGTAGAGTATAACTACAGCTAGAAGGAGTTACTTTTAGAACACCCAATGTGGCAGTGGTCAGCTCACCCCCACCAACAGAAAACTTCCAAGCATCTCCACATTCTGGAACACTGGCCCTAAGAACCTCTGTGGTAGGAGTGGTAGTGGAAGTGTAAATGTGTAGGTGCCCATGCATGTGTGTGTTTGTGTATGTGTTTGTAGAACAAAGAGAGATACAGAGAGACAGAGACATTCAGAGAGAGATCTTTCCTCTCCAAATCTATACCCTGCCTAATATGGCTGTTGTGAAGACTGAGTAAGTTGAATAAATTAAACAACTGCTAGTAGGAACACCTACCCATGCAGAGTATAATCTGTCTCCCGTGGCTCAATCAAGTTGATGATAAAGGTCAGTAGTGCATTTTCCCGGTCTGAATTATTCTGTGCTTAACAATACTGTGTGAAAGGCATCAGTGATCCAATCCAGGTATTATCATACGAATCCCGTCTTACTGATTTCCTTTCACACTTTTTATCTCCAGCATAAAGAGATCAGGCCTATACAACTCTCTTGGCATGATTCAGTAAAACTATCTCCTCTAAGCAATCAGTTGGATAAAACTCTTTCTCTCCCCCTTGCTCTCTTTGCAAGGACAGGTCAGCCTAATCCATATTCTGGTGTCCCCCACCACCTAGTTCCTATGTTGAAATCCTAATGCCCAATGTAATGGTATGAGGAGGTGGGGCCTATGATGAATGAGATTAGTGCCTTATAAAAGAGGTTCCAGAGATATCCCTAGCCCCCTTTCACCATGTGAAGACACAATAAGAAGTATGCCACCCAGAAGAGG
Organism: Rousettus aegyptiacus; assembly: GCF_014176215.1. Classification (NCBI taxonomy): domain Eukaryota; kingdom Metazoa; phylum Chordata; class Mammalia; order Chiroptera; family Pteropodidae; genus Rousettus; species Rousettus aegyptiacus. The sequence continues at coordinate 71,146,664 of NW_023416311.1, read as the reverse complement.
GCCCTCATTGGACTATGCTGACATCCTGATCTTGAACTTCCAACCTCTAGAACTGTGAGAAATAAATTTTTGTTGTGTAAGAGCTTTGCACTATGGTATGTTGTTACAGTGGTCCGAACAGACTAAGACAGAGATACATATTTCCCCCTTTGATCCCGAAAGGACTTATGCCAGACAATAAATTCAATTCATACTTCTAAACCAAACTTGTCAGCTTACTGGAGATTTCAATTTCCTCTAAAAGAAACAAGTGAGAATGAGTACTTGCTCTACATTGATGTAATTAAAAAGGACTATTCTGATGATTTTCCCAAAAAAAAAAAAGGACGTCTTTTCTAAAGATGAATTAACAATTTCACCTCTGTAAGAAACAGTTGGCAACTTTGAAATGATTTTATGCCAGCTTTCGAAAATAGTAAAGTCCTGACGGGCAGCCTCTTGCAGAAGTGGTAGCAATGTAGCATGAGGTTAAGGTCTAAGTTGATTTTTCTTCATATTAATACCTGGTTTTCTTACTAGTTCTTAAATCATGACTCTTTATCTTTTGGGTAGACCCTTTATCTTTTGAGTTCATATATTAAACTTATATGTAAACTAGGTTTTCTGTTCCTTTCGATTACTCTTTACTTCATTTTTCAATTAATGCCATATCATTTCCATTCATTTCCTTTAAAGTTCTAGTACCTAACAAAGATAGTTCTTCTTCATTGTTTTTTTTTTCCCCATAAAGTACTATTTGATAATTGTGCCAAAACAGTTTTGGAACCATTATGTTTAACTATATAAAGTATTCCTTGGTTTTTATTGGGAATATGTTAAATCTGTACATTAATTTGGGGAATATCTCTACTATTCACAGCCATGTTTTGTCTCTGAATTTGTTTTTTTAAATTCTTTCATTAAAGTTTTTTTATAGTTTACTTTATGTGCCATGAACACCCCACATTAATTTCTATATATTTTATAATTTAGTAATATTAGGATTAAGATCTTTTAATTATCTTTTCTAGTTGCTTTTTACTGATATTTAGAAAACATGTATGTTTACAGATTTATCTTGTATTTACCCATTTCATTGAATGCTTTGAACATCTTAAATAGTTTTCTAGAGGGTGGAAATTGCTTAATTTGAGTCTTCTATTTCTTCAAATAACATTTTTGTTTCCTTTTCCCCTTCAATATTTAGTTTTCTTTTTTTTCTTTTGGGCAATCCTACTGTGCTAAAAAATAATTTTTGGTATTATATTGGAAAATAATGCTGACAAAAGCATCTTTGCTTTCTCCATATTTTAAAGGGAAATGATGCTAGACTCAATCTACCATTTATAAAATCAACTCTTAATTTTAAATTCTTAGTTTCTGCTCTTTTTGTCAAGAAGGAACAACCCTATATCACACTTTCAAGGTGCTTATGATTGGATGTTAATTTTATCAAATATCATTTGGAGCTTTTACTGATATGACTATATGGTTTTGTTATTGAAATTACTGATACGTGGTTTCTTTTTTGATAGTTTTTCTTTGAATCATTCATTAATTCAAAATTTCCCTGATTTGCCAATCTTGAGTAGTTTTCTATCACTCTTTATCACATCTCCCATTTTATTCTCTTCATGGCAGTTATCTGTAATTATCTCGTTTATCTGTTTACATGTTTATTGTCTGTTCCCTATGCATGGGGCCCTTACTGATATTGCTGCTTTGAAATCTTTACTAATCAGATCATCATTGCAATATTACATTCTGATATACCTTGATCTAGCATTATAGTACTATCCTGGAGCTGATGGAATCCAAAGCTGCTTCCTAAATCCTGGCTTTTCCTGATCTGTTTGCAAGTCATCTCTGTGCAGAAGTGGCCTTTCACTCAGGAGAGAACATTGTGTGGAATTGACATTTCTCAATTGCTGAGCCAAAGTTCTGACCTGCTGTTCAGTCTTGCTGGACACAGTGCGACCAGAGATTTACACATACTTTTATTCAGAGATGGTACAAATAAGAATCCCTCATCCTTAAATTGTTTTACCAAAATATAAACTATTTCTGAGAAAATAATAAAATAAAGACAACAGCACTAGATAAGAAGTAATGCTTGACCTCCAGCCCAGCCGTTTTCACTTTTTCACCATGTGACCTTGGCCAAGTTATTTAGCCTCTTAGATTCCTCCTCTATAAAATGAGAAAATAGCATTAAATTTATATATGCCTTCTAGTTGCAATTCAGAATGAATTATTTACTAAAGAAAATTTTTTAAATTAATACTAATAAACGACTCTTTTTATATCTAAGTAGTTGAAATAAACCTTCAGGTACCGCTATCGTACCAGAATGTGATGGTAGCATAGTGGGATTTTTGCGCCCGAACATCAAATCATCTCTTCCAATTAAATACCATGAATCAAATGATTTGGTGATGTACTCTGCAATAGAAGACTCTGAGGTAGTCTTTCTAGCCTCTCTGCTTATTCTAGAAACTACTGCTCCCTCTCTCTTTCCCCTTCCCAATACAATGCAGCCAAAGCAGGGCAGTCCTATTGCAATGTGACCCTTCCTTCTGGTCACAGTTAATCACTAGTGTTACAAGGTGGGCACCTCATTCAGTCACAGCCAGTATTGGGACTTAGATAGGAAAAAATATGGAGAGTTGGTCCCTAATGCTTAAAGCCATAAAATGTAAACCTTGAGTATACCAGGCAGCTATGTTCCCTGTAGGAAAGTTGGTCTACAGAAAGAGGTAAGGAAAGGATCCGACATTGCTGGTCCATAGATGAGCTGTATTCCTGTCCCTAGAGTAGGCTGTTAAACAATACTTTGAGAAATAAATACCCTAGTCTACTTTCAGTAAGTTTTTTACCTTAGCTGGTTTTGTTGCCTTCATTCCCTTCTGCCCCTGCCAAAAATCTAAAGTAACACAACTTCTATCCAAATAAATTGAAATCTCTCATCTTCAGATAATCTCCCTACCAGGGATGAAAACTTCTCTCTAACCCTGTTGCACCTGTAATATGGGCCTTAATTTTATCTATTTAGATCATGAAATAATGGAAAAAATAAAAGATGTGTGATACTTTATAAGAAATAATATTTTGAACCAAAATAAGATATACTAGAATCATGGTAAATCATCAAAATTGCAATGTGATACCATTCCGCCTCCTCAACAATTCAAATTCCAGTATTATACCCATTTGTAACATATATACTTCTGAGGAAGGAACACAAATTATTTGGGAAAAATATTATTAACTAGCATAGGAAAAAAAAGGTAAACGAGGAAATGGGAAAGGGGAATGACAGGAAGGGGAGGTTATAGGCAGGCAATAGAAAAAAATTGCATTTTTTAATTCTGATTAATATCCTCAAATAGATAAGAGAACCTAGTCTTTTTCTCCCATGCCCTCCATAAAAGAGCTGAATTTGAGATCCCTTTATATACCATTCCCACTAAGTTTTGCCACTATTTCTGCCTTGTTGGAATTAAACAATCTGCCCAACACATCTTTGGAGTATAACACAAATACTCAAAATATTTATGAGAAAAGTGTTAAGAGGTATTAATTAATAGCTAATTCACAACTATTACTGAAATTTTTCTTCGTTTTGATATTTTTAGCTGTCTCATCAGCTCGTATGTTCTTCATAATAAAATTCCCTAATGGTTTTTCTTTCTAGTTTATGTGAATATGTATTCCCTTACAAAAATCCAATTACAAGATTAGAAAACTTTCCTTCTGTCTAATCCTTAGGGAACATGAGATATGTTTTCCACTATAGGTAATACAAGTTCTATAAAATGGAAGCAGAGCTTTCATGCCTTAAAATTCATTTCTCTGACTGTACGATCATCATCAGCATAGGCAAATCAAATTCAAATTATCACTGCCACTTCAGGCTAACTAGAGAAGAGGCAGCTCTCATTTTAGAATACTTTAAATATTCCCTGTCAGGAGTGCTAGGAAAAGCATACCATACGGAATCACAAATTGGTCTTTTGACAAACTGCCAATCTAGTGACTCTTAAAGGAAGAACAACAGTGAACACTAAGGAGAAAACAAAGTAATAGCTGAGAGATGCAGTTGAAAATTTAACTAAAAATGTTGAAGAGCAGGGGAAAAAGAAGCCGGTCCAACATACATGTAACTTCAGAGCCCCATGAGAATACTTTATAAGGAAATCATTTCTTGCTTTAAAATTTACAGATAAATATGTTTAGAGGAGAAAGCCCTGGTGATTTGGTAGAATGATTTGGATGCTTGGATATTATGACTCTAGAATTTCTAGTCCAGAAATTAAAAGTTTAAAGAAGACTTTCCCACTTTCTGTCTTCAGGGATGACTTATTTTATAAAATATGCTTGAATATTTAATCTGTAAGTTTTGCTATAAAATACTGTGTTTAAAATATAAACCTTTCTGGGTACAATGTCTTTGTTCTATGAAACCTGCTGATTCATTTGTAAAGTAATTTTGTGAATAATTTTCGTGATATTCAAAACATGAAAAATTACATGGCAGTTTACGTGGACCAATTTCATGTAATTCCCCATGGGCCATAATAAAATCAAAACACTGACATCTAATATATCAGTGGAATTAAACCTCAATTTAATTTTTAAATATTAAATTCCCAGTTGCTAACCTACTGACTTAAAATTACATACACTGAAATACTTGCTTTCTTACTCAAAATTAAAAATGAAGGCATATCCAGCATATCATCTAACAGCTACTTTTCAAAAGTTGGATCGAATATCCTGGCTTAACCTGTTAGCCACATTTTTCTCTCTTTTCTGAAGTCCCCTCTAAATGACAGTAAAGAATCAAATTTTTAAGGTATAAATCCACAAGCTCAAAAAAAACTGGGAAGACTACAGTAGGCAAGGAATGTTAACAAATTTGTGAAGATGGAAAGCAGATGAAGAAGTGAGCATTGGCTTAGAAGAGCAGAGAAATCTTAAATCTAAGTGCCTAATACCAAACTGAAACAAGGGGATTTTCTCCATAGAGCTGAGGAAGGACTCAGGAATTAGAGATACCAAAAAAGGCAGAGTATGCAGAGTGGAAATGACAACAGGAGAACCTGTTCAAAAGACCATTGGAATCCTATCCTACCCTTACCTATGAAGCCAAATAACTACTACTCTTGCCTCACCTTAGGAAAACAAGGTTTATTCCCTACAGTAATTGAACCAAAGAGGCCCCAGACTTAAGGACTCCAAGCACAGCAGAGGGCAGGAATGAGGCACCAAAATGAAAACAAAGGACGATTAAGAGTTAAGAATAATGAACAATGAGATGTGTTATCACCATTGTTATAACAATTTCCAGGTCCCCAAACACCAGGAACCTTGTTTATTCTTCCAAGCAAAATGCCAAAAAAGTCATCAAAACAAAAGTTGTCTCAGTGCCTCATCGCACCCCGGAGACATCCACTTGCCCACAAATTCTATCAGAACAGAGCTTCCAATCCACTTGTCTGAATGGAGAACGAAGTCTCACCAGACATTTAAGGAAAACTCCAAAATGAAAGGCAGAGACAAAAATAAACAGAAGAAAAAAGTAGGCAAGGGCTACATCATGTAGGGTTTCAGAGCTATGATACAATTTTTATTCCAGGATTTACTGGAAACCATTGGGAAGGTTTTGAGAAGAATGACAATTCAGGTTCTACAAGATAGGCTTTGAACTGGTGTGAGAGAAACACTTGCAGTACTTTTCTTTGGGAGTGGAGTTAGACGTAGATGCTAAGCTAGGTATGTGATATGTGACAAGTGACAAAGTTCTAGCTAATGACAAATGAAAGTGGTGTATGTACTTTCTTAAAGGAAAGGTCATTTACCTTCTTCCCAGTGGCTTGGATTTGGTTGTAAATGTTTAAGCTGAAACCTGGAAATTCATGTTGCCCCATGAGAAAGAAGTCTCATATTAAGGATGGAAAAGCAGCAAGATGAAAGAGCCTATATCCCCGATAATTGTGAAACTTCCAGACCAGCTATGAACTACCTATGTCTACATGAGAGATAAACTACTATCTTTTTATGAATTTTCTGTCGCTTGCAGCTGAATCAAATCCTAACACACTTCATTCTTAGCTTGCTTGAGACTGCATAATGACTAGAAATTGGGGTGCAGGACATTGACTGGAGTCTTCTCAGCAACAATGATGGAACATACTGGGCCCTATTTATAGTTTACAGTAGAGATGTCATAACATGGCAGATTGCTCATTAGCACCCAAACTCCACTTAGTAAGCATTCCTGGTCTATTCATTGAAGTCTGCATCTTTTATTCTAGATCACAATATCCGGATCACGTGATCAGATATTGTGTTTCTTTGGCTCTTAAGATTTGTGGATGTATTCTCCCTCCAACCCTAAAAAGACTTTCAAACTTGATGGAATCTTGCATTCTTGCTTAATTTAGGACTCCACAACTTTTACAAATATTAAAATCATATGCAGTTTAATTCTGGAAAAGTTTTGGATCAAATGGAGAGGGAGAGATTGAAGATGTAGGAGAGAAAAGGCTGAGGGAGACCAAGCAGTGGGAATGGCTTTTGCTAGGAGAAACCATGAATTGGCTTTTTTTACTCAGCATTCTCTGGAGATTCATCCAGGTTGTTGTGTGTATCAGTAGTTTGTTTCTTTTTACTGCTGAGGAGTATTCTATAGCATGGATGTATCACAGTTTCTTTAACCATTCATCCATTGAAGAACATCTGGGTCGTTTCCAATTTGAAGATACTACCAATAAAGCTGCTATAAACATTCATGTACAGGTTTGTGTAAGATAGTTTTCATTTCTCTGGGATAAATGCTCAAGAGTGCAATTGCTAGGTCATATGGTAGTCACATGTTTAGTTTTTTAAGAAAGTGTTGAAGTGTTTTCCAGAGTAGCTCTACCAGTTTATATTCCCAACAGCAATGTGTGATTGAGTTTCTTTGAATAATCCTCACTAGATTTTGATATTGTCACTTATTTTTTATTTTAGCCATTCAGTTAGGTGTGTAATGATATCTCTTATAGTTTAATTTGCATTTCTCTGATGGCTAATGATACTGACTTGTTTTTGAATATTGAATCAGCCCTGTATCCTGGAACAAATCCCCTTGGTTGTATACATAACTCTTTCTTACATATTGCTGACTTTTATTTGCTAACATTTTAAGAATTTTTGAGTCTGCTGAGTCTTCTTGAGTCTATGAGAGATATTGGTTTGTAGCTTACTTTTTTATACTATCTTTGGTTTCTGTATCAGGGTATAAGTAGCTCTGTAAAATAAATTGGAAAATGTTCCCACCTCTTCTATTTTTCTGGAAGAGATTGGATATCATCGGTATTAGTTCTTTAACAGTTTGGTTGACCTATCCAGTGAAACCATCTGGAGATTTATTTTGGAGGAATTTTTAAATTATGGATTCAATTTCCTTAATCAGGCCATTCAAATTATGTATTTCATTTTGGGTGAATTATGGTAATTTGTACCATTCAGGAAATTGGTGTATTTCACCTAAGTTGTCAAATTTATGTGTGTAGAGTTGTTCATAATATTCCCTTATCCTTTTAATGTCTGAAGGGTCTGTAGTGATAGCTCATTTCATTCCTGAGTTTTGTAATTTTTGTCTCTTCTTTTTCAGTCTTGCTAAAGGTTTGTCATGACTTTTCCCCCCCAAGAAGCTTTTCGTTTCATTGATTTTATTTATTGTTTTCATTTTCAATTTCAGTGAGTTCTGCTCTTTATTATTTCTTCTTACTTTCAACCTGTTTATGTTGTATTTGAAGTGAGTTTCTTATACTCTGCATATACTGGGGTCATGTTTTTTGATCCACTCTGGCAATCAAAATACAATTATGTTTTTAGAACACTTAGGTTTAATGTAATTATTAACATGTTAGGGCTAAGTCTGTCATTTTACTTTTTGTTTTCTGTGTTCTGTTTTTTATTTTTATTTTTCCTGACTTCCTGTTGGTTACTTGCATTTTTTTTTTTTTTGAATTCTATATGGATTTACCAATAATGTTTTTGAGGGTATCTTTTTACATAGTTTTACTGGTTACAATAAGTATTGCATTTTATACATACATATAGTTAAATATCATGTTATTTACAGTATGATTTGTATTATATTTTTATGTTTTATAATATGTATATAACAGATATTTTATACATATAACTTATCCCAGTATACTGGTGTCATTTTGCCAGTTCAAGTAAAGTGTAGAAACCTTATCTCCATTTGTCTCTTTACTTTGTCCTTTTAATAATATAATTGTCTTAAATATTTCCTCTACATTTAGAGTCCCATGTGGCAGTGTTGTAATTTTTGCTTCAACCAACCATCAAACATAATTTGAAGACTCAGGAGGAGAAGGGAAACCTATTATATTTACCCACACTTTTGCTTAACCTGTTCTTTCTTCCTTCCCAATGCTCCTATATTCTTTCTTTCCTAATTTCCTTTCTGTTTAGAGAACTTCCTTTAGCCATTCTCTTAGGAAAAGTTTCGTAGTGACAAAAATCTCTTAGTTTTCCTTCATCTGAGAATATCATGATTTCCCCTTTATTTCTAAAGGACATTTTTACTGGATGTAGGATTCTGAGTTGACAGTTCTTTGCTTTCAGCACTTGAAAAACATAGTGTTATTTCCTTTTGCTCTCCATGGTTTCTGATGTGAAATCTACTGTCATTCAAATTCTTTTTCCTAAATGGGTGAAGTGTCATTTCTTGCTCCCTGCTTTCAAGATTTTTTGGTTTTAGTTTTCAGAAGTTGAACTATGTGTTTTGGCATGGATTTCTTTGGGTTAATCCCATTTGGGTTTCATTTGTCTTCTTTCTTTTTTTTAATAACAGCTTTATTGAGACATTACTTATATATCATAAAGTTCACCCTTTTGTCATTTACCATAAGGTTGTTTTTAGTATATTCACAAGGTTATACAACCTCTACTGTCCAATTTTAATCTCCCTCACCAAAAAAAAAAAAAAAAAAACCACTATACCTATTGGTAGTTAATTTCTATTTCCCCTCCTCCAATCCTTGGAAACCACTAGTTTCTGTCTCTACACATTTGTCTATATTGGATATTTCATGTACATTTCTCTTTAATTGGCTTCTTTCCTTGGCATAATATTTTCAAGATTCATATTGTAGCATGTATTAGTACTTTATTCCTTTTTAGTAGCTATTCCATTGAATGGATAGACTCTAATTTGTTTATTCATTCATCAATTGATAGACGTTTCAGTTGTTTCCACTTTTTGGTTATCATGGATAAGGCTGCTATTAACATTTGTACACAAGTTTTACACAGACATATGTTTTCATTTCTATTAGGAGTGGAATTGCCGGATGGAATGGTAACTCTATGTTTGTTTGAAGAGATGCCAAACTGTTTTCCAAGGAGCTGCAGCATTTTACATCCCCACCAGCAATGTATGGGAGTTCTAATTTCTCCACATCCTTGCCAATACTTGTTATTATTTGTCCTTCTTTTTATAACTATCCCAGTGGGTCTGAAGTAGTAGCTCATTGTTTCGATTTGCATTTCCCCAATAGCTAAAGATGTTGAGCATTTTTTCATGTGTTTATTGGATATTTGTACATCTTCTTTAAAGAAATGTCTATACAGACCCTTTGCCCATTTTTAATTAGGTTATTTGTCTTTTTATTTTTGATAAGTAAGAGTTCTTTATACTAGATACAAGTCTCTTATCAGATATGACTTGCAAATATTTTCTCCCTCACTGTGAGTAGCTTTTCACTTTCTCTCTTGATGGTTTCTTTGAAGTACAAAAGTTATAAATGTTGATGAAATCCACTTTATATACCTTTTTTTTGTTGTTGCTTGTGCTTTTGGTGACATATCTAAGAACTCTTTTCCTAACTGAAGGTCATAAAGGTTTACTTCCATGTTTCCACCTAAGAATTTTATAGTTTTACATCTTACATTTACTTCTATGATACATTTTGAGTTTTTATATATGATATGAGGTAGGCATCCAACTTTATTCTTTTGCATGTGGATATTCAGTTGTCCCAGCATTATTTGCTTAAAACCGTCTTTCCCCCATTTAATTGTTTGGACACCTTTGTTGAGAATTGGCTCAGCTTCTCAAATCTTTAGGTTTACATCTTTCCTCAAATTTCAGAAGTTTTCAGCCACAATTTGAGTACTTTTTAGGGCCACCTTCTTTCTTTTCTCTTTCTAGGATTCTGATGACATGAATGTTAGCTCTTTCTTCACTCAAGTCCATAAGACTATTTTCAATCTATTTTTTCTCTTTTGTTTGACTGGTTAATTTTTATTGTTCTATCTACGAGTTTACTGATTCTTTCCTCTGTCACCTTCACAGTATTGTTGAATTGACTCACTTAGTTTTTTCATTATTGTATTTTTTAATTCTAAAATTTCATTTTGGTTCTTTACACCTATTTCTTTGCTGAGACTTTCTATTTTTTTCCTTTGTTTCGAGTATTTTTGTAATTGCTCATTGAAACATTTTTATGTCTGCTTTAAAATCTTTGTCAGATAATTCTATTTGTCATCTTGGTCTTGTCATCTATTAATAGTCATTTTATAGTTTGAGATCTTTCTGATTCTTGATATGATGAATGATTTTTAACTGAAACCTAGACATTGGAGGTATCATGTTATGAAACTTTGGATCTTATTTAAATCTTCTGTTTTAGCTAGCTTTTTCTGACAGCACTGGAAGAGGAAGTGAGGGTGGGAAGCAGGCACTACCTCACTACTGCAAGGTTGGTGGAGAAGTCCAAATTCTCCACTTGGCCTCCATTGACACCCAAGATGGGAGGCTCCTCAGTACTGGCCAATGGAGATGAAAGTCCTGGCTTCCTACTTAACCTTCCCTGACAGCAGAAGAGGGAAGCAGGGTTAGGGCACCTTGTTACAGCTTTGTTAAAGTTAGAAATCTAGGCTCTCCACTAGGCCTTTGCAAATATTTTCTGTCACTTGTGGGAAAGAGGGGAGGGGCATACATTTTTTTCTGTAGTTTTTGGATGGAGTATAACAGTCATTGTCTAAATGTTTTCTGTCGGCTATACTTGCTCTTCTCCTGGTCCATCATACTAGAAAGAGCAGTATTCTGTTGGTAGTTGGGTTTTTTTGTTTGTTTGTGTGTGTGTGTGTGTGTGTGTGTGTGTGTGTGTGTGTGTTTGTACCATTCGCACTGCCAGGCTGCCAACTTCTTCAGTTTCAAGTCTAGGCTGCATGAACCGAAAAGAAAACCCAAGGAACTAACCATCATGTTATTTCTTGAGTCTCAAGGGCTCTAGCTGGTCTGTCTTCTCTATCTTTCAGAGTCTCCTTATATTTGTTTTATATGTAATGTTCAGAGGTTTGAGTTGTACTTAGTGGAAGGAATAGGGAAAAGCAGGTCTACTTCATCTTCCCAGAAGCAGAAGTCTAAGTAGATCTTTTTATAAATAGGATCGTATTTTGATCCCTAGGAGATATTAATAGTTAAAGGATCTTTGAAGTTAATCCTTTCCTAGTTAATAATAACTCTATCTTTTTTATACATTCAAACTACATATTGGGTTTGCTTTAAATGAGAAATTCCTATAGATTATTTACACATTTCTGAATGTTGACAATAACTGCCCTTTTGAAGTTGAAATTAAATTCTTCTAAATAATTACTTTTTAAAATGTTTTTTCCTTAATGCCTATCTGAAGATGTTTCAATGGAAGGCAATTCCTTTAACCGCCTAATGTTAAAGAATATAATTAGAATCCCCACACCTTTCCAGAAGTATAAGATGGGAACATTTCTCAGAAGTATTCTGTTTTAGAAGTTTTTCTGTATCTAAAAGATTGTTTCACTTCTCCTCTCGAGTTCCTATTTACTTACTGAGTTTCTATATACCAACAACTGCCTATTAAAGGTAGTTAACAACTTTTGGACTTCCAGCATCTGTTTTTTCTTTTTTTCAATAACCATTCCCCTTTTGTTAACATCTGTTCATATGTATTAATGTCCAATAATACTATCTTTTATTGCCCTCTAACTATCTGCCAGGCACTCTGCTAATGAGCTTTAACATACTTTATCTTATTTAATCCTGTTTAAGACAAGGAAAGTGAAGCTCAGAAAGTCTGAATTGAAAGCACTCATAAGTGGTAAAGCCAGCATCTGCATACAGGTCATCTGCCTCCTAGCTCCATGCTTGTTTTGACAATGCTACATCTGACAGAGTAAGCATCTTTCCCTTCCAAGGTGAAAGCTTATAGGTATGTTTTCTCCTTTAATGTTATTTTGTAATTTCTATCGTTCTTTAATTTTTATCAAATTTTTCACCTAAGAAAAAATTTTAATATGAAAATTTAAAATATATCTGTAATAGGTTTGAGGTTAAAATCAAAGTTTACTTACTATTTTTAATTTCAATATATGTCATTTGAAAATACCAACAATTCTTCAGAGACAAAAAGGCTACATGTTTAAGCATCTCTATATTCAATGCGGAATTATTTTATAGCAAAATTTCAGTTCACTTTCATTGACATTTTAGAAAAGAATGGAGATTCAATTTGCCTAATTTTGATTTCACAACATTTGATAATATTTTTCTTTCGAAAGATTTCAGCTAATAAATCTTTTTACATAGGCTAAATAATACTTCATTTGTTTTCAATTGATTTCAATTATTTCCTAACTATTAATCATGTGACTTCCTTATTAATCACTCAGTAGGTAGTTCCTTACATCTGTCATTGTTTGGAAAGTATTTTTCTTTAGCAAAGTAGAATGCAGATACTACACATTCCCTGATTTGTATAAATCAAGGCTCCCTATTCCAAGATGGAACTTTTGAAATGCAGAAATAAGTCCTGTTTGTTACCTGGATAAATATAAATTTCCCTGCAGATATACTAAACTACAATTTAGGAAGGTTTACAATTAAGTTTTTTTTCTTAGTAATCTATTCCAATAAGGAGGGCTTTTTTTGTCAGATACTACTGTATCCACTTGCTATCAAATGAAAATGTTGAAGTCATGAGTAATCTAGTCATTTGAAATATTGAATTTTTTTTTTTGCTGTGTTCAATTTCCCAATAATAAAAATGGTATTTTTATACTCAAATTTTAAGTTAAATAAATTAGTTGTTTGTAAAAAAACTGTTGCTGCAAATAAAAATTATTAACAAATTTAACAAATATGCTGTTTCAATATAAATAGAAAAACATTTTCTAGTATTGGTACCAGAATTTTATCTAGAATATGCCAGGAAGGCAACAACCGCTACACATTTTCACATCATATATATAGCACTTGCAAGTAGGGTAGTCATAACAGCTGGTATTTTTACACATATTAATCATGTGAGGAAGAATATTATTACAGGCATCATCACCTTAGGAAATAATGATCATCTATCTATGCAAATTTAAAATATTCATATATAGTAAATATATGTAAGTAATAATGTGGAAGGGAATTGATATTTATTTTTTACTACCATTATTATAATTAACCTCTCCCATTTTGAATTATTTTCTGTTCAGAAAATAGATATTTTAATTTCTCCTGAAGGCTGGTTACGGAGAAGAGGGCTTGTTATTTCTAAGAGCAAGACACTACTGTTTTATATGAATACACACCTGGAGATGTAAAACTTAATTTTATAAATCATTTAATGTTACCTACATAGCAGTTGATAATAGCATACCTCAAAGCTTATCTTGCAATATTAGCAGGCAGCCATTGCCCATTTCTATCCACTGAAGCCATTCTGCTTTTTACTAGAGCCGTTGGAACTGTATTATTGTGGGATATGCGGCATGTTCGGTGTGAAATAGGATCCCAGGGCAAGGGTGCCACTTTGGCGGTTACCCTGTGATACAGAAATTAGGAAGGGCTAGGGCCATCATGCTAGGAGGACCGCAGACAGCCCTGACAACCACACTTACAGGGCCATTTTGATCGAGGCCTCACCGTGCACAGCAGCGTCCGCAGCGGCTCCTCCTGCGAGCCAGAGGCTCGGGGCAGCGCGCCAGCCGCAGGGGGCGCGAGCGTGTGAGCCCCGCAGCGGACCAAGACCGGAGGCCGGAGGCTGCGGCGCGGGCTTAGAAACCGCTGCAGCGAGCCGCGGGGCTTAGGTCAGCAGGCCCGACAGCCCCGGGCCGCGGTTTTCCCGGTCCCGCCGCCGTTGCCAAGGCGACCGCCGCCGAACGTTCCCGCGGCGGGCCCCGCCCCCCGGCCAATCGGACCCGCGCTCGCCCGAGCCCAGATTTTCTTTGTTCCGCAGCCATTTCAGGCCCCGGACCGGAGGCAACGCCGCTTCGGCAGAGGGCCCGAGCGCCGGAGGCCTCTGGGATGGTGTGGGACCGGGTAGGTGGCTTGAGGGTGAGCGGCCCCGAACTGGAGGGCGGGAGCAGAGGCCAACTGTTCTAAAGCTGGCTGACAGGCCGCAGGGAGAGGCGCCGAACTCGCCGCCCTGCGGGTCCCCGCCCGGCCGTTTGGAGCCAGGCGCCGGCGGCTGCGCGGTTCTAAACCCAACAGCTGCCGCCCCGGGCGTCCTGCGGGACTAGGGCAGGGGGAGGGCGGAGGCTCCTCTAGTGTCCGAGGTCTGAACCTAGAGCCCGTGAGAGCGGCGGAAAGGAGAGGGACAGCTTTGCCCTGTCGATTAAACCGCAGCTTTGAGGGCCCTGGGTGCCGCAGTCGCTGCCCCGGGACGGCTGCTTCTCGCCAGTTCTGGGCAATGACGTTCGCTGCCCCTGATGGCCAGTCTTTGTCCCCGCCCAGGCCCCTGTGCCCGGGATTCCCCGGCTCGCACACACCATCGCTTCTACGCTCAGCTAGCTGATCGCTTTCTCCAGGCGGTTCTTTCCCCCTGGGGGCTCCTGGCTTCACGACATGTTTACATAATTTTAATGTTTGTAACTATGGGTTTTGCGTGGGTTTGTTTTTTGCCCTTCTACCCTTTTGTACTTCTCCCACGCGAACACGCAGCAAGGGGACAGCTACTGAGGAGCAGACCGACTACCACAATCAACCTGTTTTGAGAATGGCGTTCCTCCTTTAAAACTGATCGCCTGTTTGTTTACGGATTACAAAATCAACTGGATTTTGCAAGGATTGCTTACAATTTTAAGTCCGTTATCTTACCAGTCAGTAATTGTTTTGGTCTATCAGCAGATATAAATGTAGAAATTTAAAGTTGGAGGCTAGCCACAAATTGATTTTGACAGTTATGTAAGAAGCTTAATAACAGCCCTGCTTTGAAGCAGTGATGACTTCAATGATGAGTGTGCATAAGTGGTACTTTTTTTTTTTTTAACCAAAAAGATGTTTTTAAGATACAAGTAATATCATGTAATAGGTATTTGGAAATGTAAGGTTGTAAGGTTGTGCTTGTTTTTAAGATAACAAAAGTTCCTTTTGGATTTTGTTCCCCTATTTAAGTTTTCATATTAGAATGGTAAATAAGTTATAATTAGTGACACAAGGGAGGATTCCATTTTTTTGGAAACAGTTCTGTTTTCCATTTTTACCCTACCCTGCACCCCATTCTTAAAGAATGACTCTGGCAGGGTTGAAAACTTGCAACTGCAGAAGAGAAATATTGATTCGTTTGAAGGTGCAGATTTCTTTTTTATTCTCTGGCATATGTAATGCATAAATGCATAGCAATTTGGCAGTACGGATTTTTCTTAACCCAATTTACTGTGAACCTGATAAACTATGAGTGCTCCATTTTCTTTTTCCTAAAAGGGCCCCCTCTACCTGAATCAGTCTTGAAGTGGTTACAGCTTGCTCTTAGGTATTCAGGGAATTATTAAATTCCTCCCACTGATGTTTCAGTCTATAAAAATATTTTAGAGTAATGAAGCTTATTAGCATTATGTATTGTGAGTAGGATAAGATTTTGGTAAAAATATATATGGTTCTGGTTGTAAATATTTCTATTATCAACACCTGTATTCATTATTGTTATGACTAGTTTTCTTTATATAATGTTAAAGCCATCACATTAACTTAATTTTTCTAAATACTGTAAACAAACTGCATTGAAATGTAAATGTTCTATATTTAGAAGAATTGCTTTCATTTAACCATGTTGGATCCTGCAAATATTGTTTTTAAAGAAAGAAATTTGGTTATAAAGGAAGCTAAACCAAGTGACATATATAATGAAAAAATATCAAATGTAAACTACAGAGGAACACAGCAGTAAGTGAGAGTTATTTTTATTGTACATGGTGTTAATTACGAATATTTCTTCCAAGGATTGATATTTGAATACATACTGTTGCCAAAAAGACCTTGGTCCAAAAAAACAATTTTATTTACCAGAAAAAGGGTAAGAAAGCTGAGGGAATCAAAGTGATTGATTAACTGATTAAGTTTTTAAAAACAATTGAGAATAATGCCACCCTCAAAAAGGAAGGATCAGGGACCGCGAAATTCCCCAGATGTTGGGGATCTTTCTTAGTCCTATTCAGCCAGTGCCATGATAGGCAGATCTTGTGGGCGTTTGCAAGTTAATGGTCTCCTGGGTTATAGAGGGGGCGAACTTTACAGTGGAAGACAGATGTTTGCAAGGGTGGTAAGTGTAGATTTGTCCTTATATGGATGGGTGTTGGTGTAGGAGAGAGTTCCTAGAAGCTACGTTTGGTTGCTCCAAAACCTCCTTACTAGAGTTCTTTGACTACTGTCAGTAAGTGTCATAAATAAGAATGTTAGAGTTCCAGAATCTCAGTAGTTAAATGTGATATTGGAACAGGAAATACGAATCTAGATTTGTCTTAGAATTTTCTGGAGTTGACAGAACCCATACAGAAGTGGTGGCATGTTATTTCAAAACAGCACCCAATGGCAGAGCAAATATTTGAACTCAGAACTGAAAGAAAGAAGATAATTGAAAGACAAGACTTAAATTGACATATGCCTTTTTAATGATTAAAATTTAAAAACGAAGCAGATCTTTTCAGTGTAGTGTAGCAGTTAAGAACAGGAGCTGTAGAGCCAGAGTTCTTGGATTCAAATCTTGGCACCTTCCATAATTATCTGTGTGACCATGGGCAAGTTAGTTAATTTCACAGTGCCTCCGTTTCCTTGTCTCATAATGCTATGAGGATTAAATGAATTAATATCATAAGCTTTTAGAATCGGGCTTGTCATGTAGTAAACACTCCATAAATAATAATTGCTGTTATCATCATCATCACTGGAATTTTAGAAAACTATATAGAAAACAATCATAAAATCATGATCACTAATATTGGGGCTATGAATTAACTTCAGTGAACTCTTTGGTGCATTTCCTTCCAATATTTTTTTTTATTTGATTTTTACACAGTTGAGATTGAGACTTTATTATATGAATAATTTTGCATTCTGCTTTTACCACCTAACACAGTAAGCATTTTCTCATGCTATTAAATTACTTTGTCAGTATCTTTTAAATAGCCACATGTTTTTGTTTTCTCATAATTAAACATTTTCCTGTTGGACAGGAGTGGATTAACAATTAGCAAGTTTCTAATTTTAATTTTTTGCAGTTATAAGATAGATTCCCTAGGACGTGGTTGCATAGTGTAGCGGTTAGCACATCTGCTTTTTACACAGAAGGTCTTGGGTTCACTCCCCAGTGGAGCCACGGTCCACGGTCTACGGCCATGCCACCCTGAGCAAGCCCCATGTCTGATCTTGGAAGCTAAACAGGGTCTGGCCTGGTTAGTACTTGGATGGGAGAGCACTTAGGAATACCAGGTGCTGTGGGCATAAATAATAATAATAAAAATTATAAATAAATACATAAATAAATAAATAAATAAAAAGATTCCTCAAAGTGAAAATATTGGATCAGAGTAAATAAACATCCAAAGCTTATGGTCCATATTACCAAATTTCTTTTACTTAAAGGGAATTTAATAATAGACTTAAATTGAAGAGCCCAGCATTTATTGCTTACTGCTTGAGAATTGCTTGAGATGGGAAGGAAGAAGGAGTGGATTAACATTTTTCCCATATAATATACTGAGCATTATTTGTAGGCATTTAGCATACATTGTTACTTTTAGATAACTTTATGCTCATTATCCTAGCTCTGTTACACTAAGGGAGTTACTTCCACTTTGCTGATATGGGAGAACTGAAGTATAGAAAGGTTAATACTTTGCCCAAGATCTCAAGAGTGTTCAAGGGTGGATTGGAATCTAGGTCTGCCTGGTTGCAAATTTCATGCTCTTTTACTTATAAAATTTTATATAAATTACATATTCAAATCCATATACTGAATACATATGACTTGAATGAATACAGAATCTTATAATTCACCACAACAGTGAATCTAACTGCAGATCATAGACCACACATTGTTAAGATACTGAAACTGAGCTGGAAGTTATGAATGGGTAAATTAGTTAAACAGGGCTTAACTATATACATGTTTTAGAAAAGGAAAAATATTCCATATCTGGATGAGATGTAATTGGTAATAAATGCAGAGTTGATTTCTAAAATAAATGCAGCAGGCATTTGTGGTTGAAATACTCAATATACCTCAACACAAATAGGGGAGAAAAAAATACATAAAATTTGGGGGTTCTGAGAAGTGACAACGGCCCATTAAATAACTATACTGAAAAAATACACTTAGTAAAATCCTTGACAGAGTCTTAATAAAGATATAAACAAAAAAATAATAGAGGCGTTCCAGGTGAAGAGAATAAGACTACTCATAAGGTGTGGGAGATGAATTTTATACTGAAAACATAAGCAAAACAAAAATTGAGTTGCATTTTTATAGTTGACTTTGAACCACTCTCAAGCCATTAAGAAAATAATTATCAGTGGATCCCATTAATCTTTAGGTGCAGAAGTTACAGCCATTGATGAAAAGGTTGATCCCAGAAAGGCCAAGATTCCATTGTTTTTGTCTTTACTAAAAAAATTGAGGAATGAATATTTCAGCAAATCGTGAATGTACTAAATAGATACAAATCAAATTATTAGAAATAGGTGGTATCAACAAAAATTGTAAAGAAATGAATATAAAACATTGATCATTATGCTACCATTAGAAATAATGTTTTTGGAAAATAATGAAATAAAAATAGTTTATTTTGACTGATTAATAGAAAAACAGGAAAATACTGAGGATGATAGCTAATTATAAAGGACTTTGTGTGCCATTTATTCATCCACTAAACATTTATTAGCGCTTGGATCGTCCCTTGGCTTCAAAAGATTTATGTACTATGTGAGGGAGAGAAATGTAAACAAAAACGTGCAATGAAGTATAGTTACAGCTTTTATGATATGTCTGTGGAGGCACCCAGGAGGGCTAGTAATAGATTCCATGAAGAGTTAGAGAAATGGTGCAGGTATTTCTGGGGGAGTTGGAGAAACACTTCAGAGAGTATGTCACCAAAGTTAAGGACCTGCTATGTTCTTGAAACTAAGCAGTCCAGAGGCCCTAAAAGGTATAGGAGTCCACAAACTTTTTCTGTAGAGGACCACACAGTACTTTCTGCTTTTTGGGCCTTACCAGCTCAGCCATTGTATTGCAAAAGCTGTCACAGACCTTACTGAAACTAACAGTGTGACTGAATTTGACTGGTGGACCTTAAATATTAGCCAACCTCTTGTATTAAATAGAAGGGTTTGAGGAAGAGATAACCAACTGAGCCTGTGTTGCCCTAGCATAAGCCATTGAAAGATTTGAAAGGAGGAATTTACAACATTGATTTGTATGAATCATTAAGAGCAGAATAAAATTAAAAAATAGATAATTTTTAAGCACTATAAAGTAATAAGAAAAGACAGCTCAGTTTTTTAAATGGACAGATTCACGGAAGAGGAAATACAGTTAGCCAATAAATATGAAGTAATGTTCTACACCATCAATAGGGAACTGCAAAGTAAAACTCAAATTTTTTTACCCATCGTATTGGCAAAAATGAAAAAGTTTTGCTAGTATATATTGACAGGGTTTTAGGGAAATACGTTTATTCATACGTCGAATAAATCAGTATAGCCCTTTTGGTTTTAAAGTAAAAACATTTTGATTCAGCAATTTCCATTTTGTAGAGAACCGTACGGGTATGTTAGGAGTCATTTGTTTTCAATATGTCTTTGTCAGTAGCAACAGAACTTCCAGACTTACAGGTCACTTTTCCTCACCTGCATTCCAGTTCACAAAAGGGTCTATATTTGTCAGCTTTTTTTTAAAAACCATTTCCAACTCTTCATATTTTTTTACTGTGCTTGGTGGGATTTACAGTTCATCATCTGCAAAATCCAGTTTCAACCTATGCTTAAACATTCCCTTCACTTTCTTGCTCTTATGGAAACCTAACTTTTTATATTGTGCAGTTTGGCGGTTTTGTTTTCCATAGCTCTCCTTGACACTATTCCTACAAGTAGGAAAGGTGTCTGCCATACATCTCTTTGCTGCTTGCAGTCTGTTCTCTATTCTCCCTAAAAATCTTCAATTTGGGGTTATGGCATCACATTATATAATCCACTGCCCTTCATGATTGCAATCAACTACTAACTTCCAGGTCATTACTCCTCATTGTTAAATTATTTTAGCTCCAGGCTCATTGCCCTTCTCTCCAATACCATCTCAATCTTTGTACTGAAATCGAAAAGAGTATACATAACTGATCTTTCCAGTACCTGGCCTTTAATTTCTGAGACCTTTCCTCCAGTGCTCTTCTCATCTACCCTGTCTGTCACTCCATAGTGATACCTTCTTGCATGTTCAACAACTGCAGTCCCTCCATAGTTACCATTTCATGTATTCTACTGTGTGACCTTATTTTTGTAGTTCACTACTCCTAGTTAGTATCTGAGGCTCAACCATCTTTGGACCCCAATGGAATCTCCAGTCCATTGATTTTATTACTTTTCCCTTGCTACTCACCTTTTGATGTTTCACTCCCTTTCTTAAACTTAAATTCCATGGTTAATTATTTTAATCACTGCTTTGGATCTGCTCCCTTGCTCTTTGCTTCTTTGGTAGAACCACAGTCCCTGTTAAAGCAACTCTTCTTTTTTTTTTTTTGCACCTGCCCCTATGTACCTTAGTGTGGCTGGAAGATAATACACAACATTAAGGACCCCTCAAGTGGGTCCTTAATGCTGCCTGTTGATTGTACTTCATTTTCCTACTCTGTTCACTCTCCTAAATGACTATTTCGTTATCTTCTTCAAACCTGCAATATCTTTTTTTCCTATCCTCACTCTCATCTCATGACTTTGATCTCTACTTTGCGAAGAAAATTGAAGCAGTCAGAAAATTTCCACTGTCATCGCCTCATATACCTACCAACATCTTCATCAATACACGCTGTTTTCCTCCTACCTGTTCATTGTCACTGTCTGCTTTTGTACTAGATCCCATTCTCTCATCTGCTCACTTGTTTTATCATACATGTACATTAGGGCCTTTGCTTTAGCCAGTTCAGCGGTCTGGAATATATTCTCCCAAATATCTACTTGGCCTTTCCTCCAGATCTTTGTTCAGATTTCACATTCTCTAAACACCCTATTTAACACCCTACTGCATCCTAGTCTGTCCCATCCTTCTTATCCTGGATTCTTGATTTTTTTGGATAGCATGTACAACCTTCTAACACTATATCAAGGGGCAGCAATCCAGAGTTCCATCACCCTGTGGACTGTTTCTGTACAGCCTATGAGCCAAGAATGGTTTTTACATTTTTAAAGGGTTGTAAAACAAAAACAAAGAATATACAACAGACATATGTGAGTTGCAAAGCTTAGAATATTTACTGTCTGGCTGTTTGCAGAAAGTTTTCACTATATATTCTGTTGTCTTTTTCTGAAAGAATGTAAGCTCCCAAGAGAGTGAAGATCTTTGTTTTATTTATTGCTTTATCTGCCACAACCAGAACAGTGCCTAAATATAGTAGGCACTCAGTAAATATTTGTTAAATGAATTAATTGCTTGTGATGTTGCAAAATTGTATATAGGTTAGGTTCATCGATAAACCATACTGAAGTTAGTAATGAAATAAAGCTGTGTCTAATGGGTAGGAAAGCCAAGGCATATTTTACATGAATTTTTATAGAACACAAAACTTTTCTACAGAAATGTGTATTTAAATACACAAAAAAACCCAGCTCTATAAGGATATACATCAAATGGATGTTAGAGTACCTCTGGGGAGGAGATCAGGATTAGGAAAGGTACTTGAAGGGAACTTTAATTTTATTTGTATTGTTTACATTTTTTTGTACAGTAAGTAAGTCACATTTTTTCTTGAAAGATTTTTCTTAATGAAGAGAAAGGGGGGAAAAATAGGTACTAACTAAGGCAATGAGAGGATAGAATAATGGGATAGAGAAGAACCTTTGCCTTTCTTACATGTAATATTTGGCCAGCAATCTGAATGAGGAGAAAAAGTGAGCAGTATGAATATTTGAAGAAAGAGTATGCAAAAGTAAAGAGTCTTAGATGGGAACAAGCATGATATTATTAAGGAACTTTAAAAAAAAAAAAAGGTGGAACATAGTGAAAACAGGGGCAGGGACTGTTAGAAGATTAGTTCAGAGAGATAGGAGCCCAGGTCAGGTGCAACTTTGTAGGGTGTGGTAAGGATATGAGGTTTAATTTTAAGTGTGGTGAAAAACCTACTGGAAGATTTCAGTAGAAGACATGATTTAACATGATCACTTTTGCTGTTTTGTTCCTATCAAGGAACCGAAGAGAAGGCAGGGAAACCTATTGTAGTAGACCACTCTCTTGCAGAAAATGCTATCTAGACTAGGGTAGATGGTGGAGAAGATAAGAAGTGGTCGGACAGTATGTTTTGAAGGCATATTTTGACAATACTAGCTGATGGTCGAGATGTGGGGTTTGAGAAAAATCAAGGATGACCCTTAGTATTTTGACCCAAACAACTGGATAAACTATAGAAGCATTTAGTGGTATTGGACAACTGGAGGAGGAACAGATTGGAATGGGATAGGGAAGAGAATCAAGAGTTCTTTTTTTCCAGCAAAGAATAAGATACCCGTTTAACAAACAAATGGTCATGTCTTATAAGACGTTGGATACTTGAATGTGGAGTGCTATTTAATGGATGAGATCACATAGATAGAGAAAAGAGACCTAGGATATTTAGGGATAGGGGAGCCAGCAAAGGAGATTAAGAGCACCCAGTGAAATAAATGGAAAACCAGGGAGATGTGATGCCACGGGCAAAGAAGTGAAAGAGTGGTTGCCTGTGTTCAGCACTGTGGAGAAATTACAGTGAGACCAAGAAGAAATCATTGGGTTGGCAACAAGGAAGTCTCAGTGAAGTCTCAGTGAAGTGAAGTGAAGAAGGGATAGATGGTGTTTCTTACACAGCTTTGAAGTTATTTCTGTGAATGGAAGTGAGTGGAGAAATTGAGTAGTAGTAGACGGTAAATGGAATCAAAAGTGGGTTTTTAAAAGATATTTTAGATAATTTTAAACTTAGAAGTTGTGAGCATAATTCAGAGAACTCCCATATACACTTCACCTGGATTCACCAGTTCTTAACATTTTGCCATATTCTCTCTACCACCCACACACATGCGCACACACACACAATTTTTTTTTTATTATTATTATTTGATAATAGATTGTATACTATCTGTCCCTTTATTTCTTAATACCTTAGCGTGTGTATCTTAAGAGCCATGATTTCTTTTCATGAAATCACATATTATCAAATTCAGGAAGTGTAGTTAGTCACAGTCTGCATTACAGTTTTGTCATCTGTCCCATTTACTTCCTTTATAACATTTTTTCTTCCTGTATAGAATCCAGTCCAGGGTTTTATATTACACTTAGTTGTTGTCTTTTTAAACAGAGAAAAAAAAATTTTAATGGAATTTTTGCCATTTTAATCCTCATAACAACCCCATGAGATGAGGTACTGTTAGTCATCTCACTTTATAGATCATAGGTTAATTATTCTTTCCATGACTAATAAGTAGCAGAGCAAGAGCTCAAAGTCAAGCAGAGAGACACCAGGGTTTGCACTCGTAAGCTCTGTACTACAGTGCCACCCTTGTGGTGCATGGAAAAATCTGAAGTTCCTTGTTCGAAGTGGACGAATAAGTCAGATACAGATCAGAGACAATGACCTCATATCAAAAGGTTGATATTAAATTTCTATATCTGGATTATAACTCTTTGTAATGATGGATCAGGGTTTACTATGTCCCCCTGATGAGCATTGGGACAGAAGGAAGAGCAAAAAAAGTAAAGATATTTAAATTTTGTATGTAAAATTTACCATACTTTTGCATAAATGATATGTTTTCAGAGTTAATTGGTATGGATTGTTTAGAAAGGTAAAATAAAATACTTGGATAATTCTGTGGCAGGTTTAGTTGTCAGTATATGGGCAGTAGAAGGTCTAAAGAGTCCTTATCTATTTCACAAAGTTTGTTTTATCTCATAAAATTCTGCTTGTCAATTTTTTTTTTTTTTAAACGCCTACAGTACTTGGTATTCCTAGGTGGTCTCCCATCCAAGGACTAACCAGGCCCGACTCTGCTTAGCTTCCAAGATCAGACGAGATCTTAGTTTCCTTAGGCGGAAAAATATGCTAAGAAAAATTCAGAGACAATTCTAACATAATTTTCTTAAAGTTTTACTATTTTCTAAACTTAACTTTAAATTATTTAAATGATTTATGAATTATTTTCTTTAAAAGTAAAATAGTATAAGGTACAAATGATTAGCAAAATGAAAAGAACTAGAACTCTATCTTCTTTCAGTTCAGTATGTCGCTAAATGACAAATTGAAATTATTTGTGATATGCTCATTTATTTCTGTAGTCAGAATTTTCTTATACATTAATAAGTAATTTTTGCTGAAAATATTTATAATTATGATATTGAGAGAATCTAGAACCTGTTACTACAAAAAAAGTCTTGAGAACTATTATGTAAGAATGACAGACCCTCTTTCTAAGCTAAAACTCATGTAAATTTCCTGTTGGCTTTTTACCTTTTTGTGAGATTTTTTCCTTCTAGTTCAACATATGATTTAAGTTAGCTATTTTTTTCTGAAGTGATACTTCTGGAATTATGCATCAATGTTTTGAAAAATTAGGAAGTTTGCGAGAGATGCTTGAAATTTTTTTAAGTTAAAGAAAATTGTGGTATTCTTGTTTTCAATTTTGGAGTAGTCTTATTGTGTCTGTATATCTTTGATAGTTCATTTAAACATTTAAATGTCTTAACATTAATTTATTATTATAACATTGAAAATTATTTCCCTAAATATAAGGTATTAAAACCATTATAAAAAAAACTAATTACATGTTTCGAATCTATAATAATTCCCATTATCTAAATAAAAGTGAAACTTCTGTATTTTAATTCTCAGGACAGCCTATCCCTGAGACTAGGTCTCTGGGATTATAAAATAACTTTTCTGGTATGATTTTTCTGCTTTGAGTCAGCTTTTTCCCATTACTATTAAATTTTTTTTTCAATATTCATATCATGTCTGCTCATTTTAATGGCATAATCTAGGCAAAAGTTGCTACATCAATTTTCTATAACTAAAACATAACCTCTTAAATACCATAACTTGTAAGCATTTTCACACACAAAAAACTATATTTCATACCTTCTTACAGTCTTAAAAAAGTTAAAAAAAAAGTGTATAAACTTTTTGATAATTTGTCATTATGAATGGCAAGCATTGTACCATAATATAGTAAATAAATTCTCTAGGGTCTTTTGCTCTGCTTTATTTATGACTTTAAGTAATTATACTGTTGGAGATGTTTATTTTCATTATAAAGGTAACATAACTACACTATTGATAATTTTTTAAAGAGAAAAGGACCCGTAATCTTAACACCCTAATAATATACTGCTAGTTTTTCATTATTTTCTTCAGTCTTTTTATGTAATAATCTGTCTTATCTTACACATATTTTTAGTTGCTTGTAATTGTTCCCTATATACAACTTTTTGTCATTTTTTTTCACTTTCTAATCGGAAACATTTTCCATGTCATTACCAAAATTAGCCATCTTTTTTAATGGTGTGTAATAGCCCAGCAGTTGAATGTTGTGTTATTTACCCATATGTTTATTGTTGTGTTAGAAATAACCTGGAATAAAATCACTGAGAACAATGCTTTCCTTTCTGTATTTAGGATACAATCTCAGAATTATAATTATGAGGATAAAAGGTGTGGAAATGCATATGACTCTTTATACAGATTGCTGAGCAGATTTTCAGTTATTTATTAAAGTTGATTCATCATATCGTTAGCAGTGTTGGATATTGTTATAAAATTATCTTTACTAATTAGTCTGAAGAAATTACTTCATTATTACATTTATAGGGTCAGCATTTTTCCATGGTTACTGTTATATCTCCTCTTGTGAATTTTCTTTCATGTGTTATCTATTGGTTCTAAATTAGTTTTCCAGATAAGTAAAGTTATTAATGTATTATATCTTATTGTATAATATAATTTTATATGATAATATGCTAGGAGCTCCTTCCTTTTATATTTGTTCAAATAAAGTATATGTTTGTCCACCAAATTTTAAATAGTCATGCCTTCTGGAAATGCATGAGATGTTGTAGGTCCTTTGAGATGTGGACTGAGTCTTGGGGAAACAAACAAGTATTACCTGAAAGCTGGCATCATAATGAGGGTAAATTGCCACCGTTCCTACATCTCCCACTGGTATAAAGTTTAAATAAAATGAATATTGTGAGTTATTTTTACCCTTGACGGCAGCAGGGGCAGTGATTGCCAGTGCTCAGAACTAAAATAGTATAATTTGGCGAGGGAAGAGAGAGGAAGTAGATGGGTAAGAAATTCTGTTGTCTGTAAAGGGTTTGCACACCTGAACTGGCAGCTGGCTTTTTATTCTTGGATTTTTTTCTATTCTTACTTAGTTTACTCTCTACACATCTTGGTATATTCATTATACTCAGTGCCTCTCAGAGACTTACGTCAGCTTTCAAATTTACTCTGGTGTTCAATCTAAGGAAAATGATTTCCCTGATAGTCATCAGCCTTCATTGTACCAACCCCACAGTTCCTAGAGAACTCCCTAAACATTCCATTCCTTCCACTTAAAGCAAATACATTTTGGGAATAGCTTGTTTATAATATATATAATCATGTGATTATATGTTTAAATATTTAATATTTCTTTTCTGATTAAGCTTTTTTGGTTCTAAGGAACAGCGACTCATAAAAGAAAGTGGTAGGTTTTTGGGGGTTTGGGGGTTTTTTGGTTTTGTTTTTTGGGGGGGGTTGTTTGTTTTTTGTTTGTTTGTTTGTTTTTGTCATTTGTGGAAATAGACATCAGGAAGCGAGGCAACTCCCAGGAGCAGTTGCTCTCACTATGGTGGACCATGTACTCATGCTCAAAACTTTCTTGATTCTGTCTGTGCTGGTCCATTCTCCTGTTTGCTTAGAATTTCTGTCCCTTTATAATTTTGTCTTGCATGTGGGATCTAATGGTGGACACCTGCCCCTCACATCATGACTTTTTAGTTTCTGCTTTGGGAAGTGGTAAATGGTAAATGGTCCCAGTAGGTTCATATTTCTGAGACAGGAAATCCACTTGGTTTAGCTCAGCTTTTCGTGCCAGGATTCATCAGATGGAGGGTCATGTGCCCAATCCTGGTTTAATCAATCGTGTTTAGGAAATGGTAGTCACAAGCATCAGCCTTGACATTAGACTCATCACTTAGATATAGGCTATTGGCTACCTAGCTCCCTTTAAAAAAGATAGCTAGATACCTATCAGAAAATCAATGCACTATATAAAAATGGAGGGGAGCGGGGCAGAACCTCATAGAACTAGATGTTCTAGTTATGTTTTAAGAAATATAAATCAGGTTCTTCCCCTTAATTTCTAGGTCTTGATTTCATTTATTTTAAATAAGAAGATTGGATAGATATCTAATTCCATTTTCATTCTGAAGATAATATATTATGATTGCTATTCTCTAATTATAGTTAAAGTTTAAATTGATAAACTCAGTTTCATAAAATGAGGGATGGATCATGATAAGGACATGATATTCAATTGGCTGATATATCTATTCGTAAGAGAACAATAAGCTTTCAGCTTTAAGGATATATTATAAATTAAACACTTGGTGTGTATAGTAGATTAATGTTATCCTTTGTGTCCAGTGTAATCTCAAATTTCCTTATCATCTCACATTTCATTCTAGGTTTTATATTCACTAATTTTTTCATGTCTCAATTGTGGTTGAGTCTTACTGTTTCTTACAGTAATGGGAAAACAGAATTGAACACTCAAAAAATATGTGCTGCTGTTGTTGTTATACTATAAACCATTAGTTGTATAGTACTGTCTGTCATAGAACATTATTTCCTGCTATTTTTTTCCATTTCTTTCATTTTTTTGCCATCAGTAAATCCGGGTTTCAGTGATAATTTGAGTGGAGGGGATGAAGTGGGAAAAGAATGAACATTAAGTGCGTACTATTGCAGTACTTTACATTCTGATTTAATTTTCTCATCAACCCCAATTCACAGATGACTAAACTGTGGCTCAGAACAGTAAGCCACTTTCATAAATAATAGAGATTATTGGGATTTGAACCTATGTGTATATAACCTTGGAACCCATGCTTCCTCTTACCTTCCTGCTTGCTCTTTAGCAGCTCAGGATCTGAAATTGTAAAACATGATATTTTTATTAGTCTTTTTCTTCTGCGCCTGTCCTCCCACAACTGAAATCTGAATGATATGTACCCTTGTTATGCTGAGTGAATTTTCAATGAACAAAGGAAAAATTAGATAAAAGCTAATGATAATCAGCCTACTAACCACTTACATTTATCCCCTTTCTGTTTTACTGTCTAAACTGCCCTGACCCTTTTCCAATTCAGCCCTTGCCAATGAACACAGTGCTATGTTTCTTTTCCTTTTTTACACTTGAAAATGGGAAATATTAAATCAACACATTACACTTTAATAATCAAGGATAGTTTAACATGTGAATTAGAAATTCCTGGGGCCCTCACACTTCAGAACTTTAGGAGCAATCTAATTGCAATGAAACAGTGTATTTGTCATTATACCAAAATGATTGTAAATGACTATCCCCATGTGTTCTCTAACTTTTAAAAAAATCGTCATCCTGGCCCCAGTCAACTTTATAGGCTTGTCTCACTTCATAAACATGGATTATAAGATATCGACACGCATCCTTAATTGACATTATATCAGATGTGTTACACAGGAAAATATTTGGCTATTTGCATCATAGCCCTTTTTACCAGATCCTTAAATATAGTGAGAGCAGCTATAGTCAGTAGCTTGTCTGGTGCTGATGTATTTTCAATGATTTCAATACCAGTATTTTACCAAGAGCTATCATAGTCTTGCTAGAGAACATACAGATATGTCTCCATCTTGCATGTATGTCCACACATAAACCAAGTAAATAATTAGACAGTGTAGAGGAATGTTACTTTAAGACAAGCTACTCTTTTAATTGATCTGTGAATTAAAGAAGCGGTTTGGAGTAGATGAAACATTGGACCAGGAATAGGAAAGATATATATTGCAACCTAACTCTTTTTTTTTTTTTTTTTTTTTTTGGAGTAGAAGTAAAACATCTTTATTTTTTAAATGTTTTTTTCACCTTTATTGAGATAAAATTGACATATAACATTATGTAAGTTGAAGATGTACACATGATTTTATATATGTTTTTTGAAATGATTACCACAGCAAAGTTAGTTGACACATCCATCATTTCACAGTACATTTTTTTTTTAATTTTTTGAAAGGTGTGAGCATTTTTAAGATTTATTCTCTTAGCAACTTTCAAATATTAATGCAGCATTATTAACTATAGTCATATGTTGTACATTACATTCGTAGAACTTACTCATCTTAGAACTGGAAGCTTGTACCCTTTGACCAACTTCACCCATTCTCCTCATTCCCACATCCCTGGCAAACACCAGTCTGCTCTGTGTCTATGTCTCTTAAACAAAAGTTTGTTTATTGTTTTTTTGTCATCTCATATAACTGAGATCACATAATATTTTTTGTCTTTCTCCGTCCAATTTATTTGACTCAGTATACTGTCCTTAAGGTTCATCTATATCATCACAAAAGGCAGGGTTTCCTTTTTTATGGCTGAGTAATATTCTATTGTATGTATACCACATTGTTTTCACATCTTGGCTATTGTAAATAATGCTGCAGTGAACATGAGGGTACAGATATTTCTCTGACATAGTGAATTTATTTCCTTCCAATATATACCCAGAGTGAAATTGCTGAATCATGTAGTACTATTTTTAATTTTTCGAGGAACTGCCACCTCGATTTCCAGAGAAGCTACACCAGTTTACATTCCCGCGAGCAGTGCACAAGTGGTCCCCTTTCTCCACATTTTTGCCAGCACTTGTTATCTCAGTTCTTTTTGATAATAGCTATTTTAACAGGTTTGAGGCATTATTTCATGATGGTTTTGATTTACATTTGCCTGATGATTAGTGATGTTAAGCACCTTTTCGTGTACCTATTGGCCATTTGAATATCTTCTTATTCTAGTCCTTTGCCTGTTTTTCTTTTTTTTTTTTAATCAGATTATTTGTTTAGTTTGTTTGTTTTGCTTTTGGGTTGTGTAAATTCGGTATATATTTGGGTATTAACCCCTTATCAGACATATGGTTTGCAAAATTTTCTCCCATTCCATATATTGCCTTTTCATTGTGTTGATGGTTTCCTTTGCTGTGCAGAAGCTTTTTAGTTTGATACAGTCTCATTTTTTGATTTTTGCTTTTATTGCTTATGCTTTTGGTATCATATCCATGGAATCATTGTCAAAACCAATGTCAGAGAGCTTTTTCTCTATGTTTTTTTTCTAGCAATTGTTGGTTTCGAGTCTTTAATTCATTTTGAGTTAAATTTTGAGTAGTATAAGATAGGGGTCCAGTTTCATTCCTTTGCATGTGAATATCCAGTTTTCTCAGCACCATTTATGGAAGAGGCTATATTTTCCCCATTGAGTATTCTTGGATCCTTTGTCAAATTTTAGTTGACTGTGTACACATGGGTTTATTTCTGGGCTCTCAGTTCTGTTCCATTAGTCAATGTATCTTTTTTCTGCTGCGGGGCTCTCAATTCTGTTCCATTGGTCTATGTATCCTTTTTTCTGCCCCTACCATACTGTTTTGATTATTACAGCTTTGTAATATATTGAAATCAAGAAGTGTGATGCCTCTGTTTTTGTTCTTTCTCAGGATTGCTTTGGCCATTAAAGGTCTTTTGTAGTTCCATGTGAATTTTAGGATTTTTTTTTTTTTTTGTCTATTTCTGTGAAAAAACATGCCATTGGAATCTTGATAGGGATTGCATTATCTCTGGATGGCTTTAAGTAGAATGGACATTTTAATAATATTCTTCTTATTCATGAACATGGAATAGCTTTCCATTTGTGACTTCTTCAATTTCTTTCATCAATGTCTTACAGTTTTCAGAGTAAATTTTCATCTCCATGGTTACATTTATTCCTAAGTATTGTATTCTTTTTGATGCAATCATAGATTTATTTGTTTTTCAGATTATTTGTTGTTAGTGTTTAGAAATGCAGCTGGTTTTTGTATATTGATTTTGTACACTGCAACTTTACTGAATTCATTTATTAGTTTTTTGGCAGAGTCTTTAGGATTTTCTATGTATAAGAACATGTCTTCTTAGAGACAGTTTTACTTCTTCCTTTCTGAGTTGGGTGCCTTTTACTTCTTTTTTCTTGCCTTATTTCTCTGACTAGGAGTTCTAGTACTTGAATAGGAATGGTGAGAATGGGCACACTTATCTTGTTCCTGATCTTAGAGGAAAAAGCTTTCAACTTTTCACTATTGAGTATGATGCTGCCTGTGGGTTTGTCACATATGGCCTTTGTTATGTTGATTTGTGTTCCTTCTATACCAGATTTGCTGAGAGCTTTTATCATGAATGGACACTGAGTTTTGTCAAATACTTTTTCCACATCTATTGAAATGACCATGATTGGTGTCCTTCATTCTATTAATGTGCGCTCTATCATATCGATTGATTTGTATATGTTGAATCATCCTGTCCCAGGGAATAATCCCACTTATTATGGTGCATGATTTTTTAATGTGCTGTTGAATTTGGTTTTCTAGTAATTTGTTGAGAATGTTTGTATCTATATCAGGGATATTGGTCTGTACTTTTCTTCGTGTCGTTATCTGGCTTTACCATCATTTATGATGGCCTCATAAATGAATTTGGAAGTAGTCCTTCATCTTCAATTTTTTGTAAGAGTTTGAGAAGAATTTATGTTAATTCTTCATTAAATATTAATAGAATTCACCAGTGAAACCATCTGGTCCTCAGCTTTTCTTTGTTAGGATTCAATCTGTTTCAGTCTGTTCAGATTTTCTGTTTCTTTATGATTCAGTTTTGGTTGGTTGTGTGTTTCTAGGAATTCATTTCTTCTAGGTTCTCCAAGTTGTTGGTGTATAATTATTTATAACCTCTTATGAACCTTTGTATTTCTGTGTTACCAGTGCTAATGTCTTTCCTTTGATTTGTTATTTTATTTATTGGAGTCCTCTCTTTGTTTCTTCATTTGTTTTATCTTTTCAAAGAATCAGCTCTTAGTTTTGTTACTCTTTCCTATTGTCTTCTTATTCTCTATTTCATTTATTTCTACTCTAAGCTTTATTATGTCTTTCCTTCTGCTAACCTTGGATTTAATTCCTCTTTCTGGTTCATTGAAGTATAAAGTTAGGTTCTTTATTTATCTTTCTTTTTCCTGATATCTGTGCTTGTGGCTATAAACTGTCATCTTATAACTGCTTTTACTGGATTCCATAAGTTTTAGTATGTTGTGTCTCCATTTTCATTTATCTTCAGGTTTTTTTTTAAATTGTCCTTTGATTCCTTTGCTCAATTGGTTTGAGAGCGTGTTAACTTCCATGTATTTGTGAGTTTTATAGCTTTCCTCCTATTATTGGTTTCTAGTTTTATACCATTGTGATTAGATACTCAATATAATTACTATCTTGAATTTGTTGAGGTTTATTTTGCTGCCTAACATATGATCTATCCTGTAAAACGGTCTGTCTGCACTGGAGAAGAATATATATTCTGCTGTTGGATAGAATGTTTTGTATAGGGTTTTGTTAGGTCCATTTGTTCTATAGTATTATGCAAGTCTGCTGCTTCCTTATTCTCTGGATGATCTATTCATTTCTGAGAGCAGGATATTAAAGTCCCCAATTATTATTGTTTTGCAGTTTATTTTTCTTTTTGTTTCTGTTAATATTTGCTTTATACATTAGATGCTCCAATGTCGGGTGCATAAATATTTGCAATTGTTAGATTTTTTTTTTGACATAATGACTCCTTTGTCATAATATAATGAAGTTTTTTGCCTCGTTAAACCATTTTTAGCTTAAAGTCTATGTTGTCTAAGGACAGCTATCTCCTGCTTTCTTTTGGTTACCATTTGCTTGAAATATCTTTTTCTATCTCTTCATACTCTATGTGTGTCTTTAAAGCTAAAGCGAGTCTCATGTAGGCAGCATATTGTTGCATCTTCTTATTTTATTCATTCTGCCATTCTTTGTCTTTTAATTGAAGAATTTAATCTATTTACATTTAAAGTAATTATTCATAGGTAAAGATTTACTGTTGTCATTTTAATGATTATTTTCTAACTGTTTTGTAAATCATTTGTTCCTTTCTTCCTGTGATTTGATGGCTTTTTGTAGTGGTATGCTGTGACACCTTTATCATAATCTTTTGCATATTGACTGCAGATTTCTCCTTTGTGGTTATCATAAGTATTACATAAAATTATTTATAATATCCTGTTTTAGGCTGATGATCTGTTCATTTTTGAGAGTGGGGTCTTAAAGTCCCAATTATTATTGTTTGATGACAACTTCAATAATATACAAAAACTTTTTACTTTATTTCACCTTCCATCACACTTTAGGTCATTGATTAGGTCATTGATGTTTCAGTTTATATCTTTTTGATATTGTTTGTCCAATAACAAAGTATGGTAGCTATGATTATTTTTAATACATTTGTTTCTTAACTCTTAAACTAGAGTTGTAAGTGAATTACATACTATCATTACAATCTTAGAGAATCTATTTTTGCTTTATCATTTATGTTTTAATGATAGTAATTAATATTCTTTTATTTTAGCTTGAAGAACACTTTTTCATTTCTTATAATGAGGTCTGGTGATGATGAAATTCCTTACCTTTTGTTTGTTTGGAGATGTCTTTATCTCTGCTTCATTTCCAAAGGACAGCTTTGCTGTATATAATATTCTTGGTTGACAGGTTTTTTCCTTTCTGTATTTTGAATATATCATCTCACTCTCTCCTTGCCCACAAAGTTTCTGTTGAAAAATATGCTGGTAGACTTACTGAGGCTCCCTTGTATGTGACAAGTTGCTTTTCTCTTGTGGCTTTCAGAATTCTCTCTCTGTCTTTGACCTTTGACAATTTAATTACGATGTCTTGGTGTAGTCCTTTTGGAATTTAACATATTTGGGGTCTTATGGACCTCATGAATCTGGATGTTCATTTCTCTCCAGAAGTTTGGGAAGTTTTTAGCCATCTAACCCAACTCTTAACATTTACTACACAAGTGACTTTTAGTAAGTTAACATCACTGAAACTGTTACTTGACTCACAGTGTAGTTTTGAATAACAATTTAGTAAGCACTGTATTTTCTTAAAACCTCTTAGCAATGGTCAGTCATCAAACTGAAATGGAATTTATAATGTAACAGGAGATTTTAAAACAGCATTTTTTTTTCTTAAATTGATATCACATAAATGAAAACTGCTGGAGTAAGATTGACATACTCAGTGGCAATAGTCAATTGAATGTAGCAATGGGGAGATCCCTAGTAAAGCTAATTAATGAATCTATAATTTTAAAAGAATCAGGAACCCAATTTACTTATTTTGTATATTTGTATCTCAATGTATAGGCTTATTATTTAGAAGGGGTTCCTTTCAGTTTTGTGAATGACTTAATATTGCCATTTGAAGAAAGATGGGTTATCATTTGCGAGATAAGTTGATTTGATATATGAATTTAAATCATATTTGGCCAATCAAGGATCATAATTTTCCAGTATGTTTTATTTATAAGTTACTTAATATAGCAACATCTTATTTTGTTCTCCCATAGTTTGACTTTTCCCAAGTTTCCATTTCTAAAAACTTAAGTGCAACTTTTTATCCAGCCTCTGTAACTGACAAATTACAAAGTAAATGAATATTTTACTTAATATCTTCTAACACATGCAAGCCTTTCTAGGTAGTGCAAATTATGAGGTGACTTTAAACAGAATGTTATGTTTTGGTTTTCATCAAATACATTTTTCTAGTGATTAGTAATGTTTTGATGTTAGTATAGTTTGCATTCTCTTCTCATTTTCTGGTATTTCTAGTACATCTAGAACATTGTTGCTCATTAGAGTAAGAATCTAATGAAAATTTTCAGGAGCAGATTTATTAAGTTAATATAATGGTTCTCAACTCGCTGTATATTAGAAACACCTAGGAGTTGTTGAAAGATAACCAGGCTCAGGTGCCTAAGCCCCACCCCTATATTGAATCAATGAGGGCATAGGGAATAGGCATCATATTTTTTTCCCAGTGAGTATAATCTGCAGTCAGGGTTGAGCACCACTGGTTTAAGAAGCTTAACATATATGGAGAGTGAGATTAATGATGATAGTTAAATCTCCTATAGAAATCAACATACCATTGGTGTTTCGGTGATGAAAATGATGTGGTCAGAAGTTAAATGGGAGTTATTACTGCTATCAGTCTTTTACTTCCCAAGAAGTCTATCCAGCAGTTATGTTAAGGGTTAGTCACATGTCAATGAAGGTGGCAGAATGAGAATTATATGGCAGCATTGTTCAGTGCACAGGCTCTAAAGACCGGTGCATCATGGCTTGAGTCCTGTCTTTGTTTATCTCTGTGACTTTGGACACATTACTTAACTTTTCTTAAGCCTGTTCCTCTTCTGTAAAATGGAGTTAATAATAGTCCCTGCTCATGGCATTAAATGAGATTGTGCATTTAAAGTACTTAGTATAATGACCGGCGCATTGAAACACTTCATAAATAATAAAAACGTTGCTGTTACTACAAGGCACAGTGCATACTTAGGAATCGCATTTGGTTTTGAATGCCCAATGTGCCACATACTAGCTGGCCAGGCTACTTCACTTTTTTTAATATAAAATGGAGTTAATATCTGCCTCATAATGCTATTGTGAATATTATAAATAAGCTAGAGTGTTTAGAGAGGACATGGTTATAGATTGGATTGACTTTTGAGATCATTTTCATTATCACCTGCTCACTTGAATACTAGACTCTTTTTTTAATGTTTGTAAACTTTAGCATTTGATTCACATGTTTAGTCATCTTCAAAGGTCTTTCTGAAAGGGCACTCTAAGAATACAATTAAGTCCTTAGTACCTATTTATTTTCCATTTTCTTTTTTTTTTTTTTTCCGTTAATCTTTCAGCTCTTGGATGACAATAAATTGTAATGTCAGAGGATTATAATTTTCACCTTTTAGCATAATTCTTCCAAGTGGTAAACTAAATTTTTCACCCTAATCGATCCATCGAGGACAATTTAAAACCTAATATGAGCTTAGCACTGTATAACGAGAGAGGGTCTTTGTGCTGTGGTACCTGTCCTTCAATCTAGTTGAGCTCATTTTCTCAAGTAGTTTGGGCTCAAAAGTTGTTTTTGCTTTTTTCTCTCTTCCTTTCGATCCTTAGGCTCTGATTACTTTAGAAAATCTAGATTGAAAGGACTTCCAGTTCCACTGATAGCTACAATTTAACAAGTCCCTCTAGAATCTGATTCTTTGACATTGAAAAACCTCATATTTTAAAAGTTAATAATCAGCTGCCTTTAGACTTTCACTTCATTCCTGAACTTTGGTTAAATTTCTCAAACTTTTACTAAATAAGTTTTAAAAAATAGCATGCTCTTTTTAATCTTTTGGATATCTCTGATTTTTCCCCCTTGTTTATCATAGCATTTTTTTTGTTAAAAAAAAAAAAAAAGAGCATATGAGACATTTACTTTGGAAGTCTACATGTTTGATTCATAGTCAGCAAATGATTCTGCAGATTACTTAAGCTGTATTTTGATTGATCTGTTTGTCAAATGTGAAGACAATACTTGTCCCTACTTACAACAAAGGGATGTTGTGAAGATTAGATTTAGAATGTTTGAACTCATTTACTCCATGCTATTAAAATATTTCATTTTTATTATAGTCTCACATTATATACATACTGCTTTTTTAGATCTATCATAATTTTTATGAGAAATGTAATTTTTAATTTTCTCTTTTACTTCACTACACAGGTATCACCAAATACATGTCATTTCTTTAATATACAATGGTTTTATGTATGATTTGTTTCCCAATTTACAGAAGTTGAAAAGAAGTATATCAGGAGCCTAAAGACTGGACTCTGGAGCCACGTTTGTTGGGTTTTTGAATCTTGGCTCGGTCACTATCTGTAATGTTGAGCAAGTAGCTTAACTTCTCTGTTCCTCAATTTACTTATCTGTAAAATGTAATTAACATTAATACCTCATAGAGTTCTGAGGAATAAATTAATTAACAAATGTAAGTATTTAGGATACTACCTGGTACTAAAAAAAATTAGCTCTCACTATTATTGACAAAATAAAAGATGTGTTTAAGACCTTAACATTTAAATACCAGAATTTTTGGTAGTGTTTTGCTATGAAACATGACAGCCTTTTCCCTAACTAACTCACTCCATTTAAGTTTAGATTGGACAGTTAGATCTTTCTGTGGCTCCTCTTGCTCCTCCAGTGATTTACCACATTGCAGCCTGATGGGTTTTTAAAATCACTTTTATAATAAAAATGTTACACTTACTGTGAAAATTAACATAATGCTGAACAGCAGATGATGAACCTTTCCTTCTGCATTTCTACTTCCTAGGAGTAATCATCCTTTTCCATAGTTTTATTTGATAATATATTTTATCAGTTTATAACCTCCTTAACAAGCTTTCTTTTAGCCCTACGATAAAGTCCAGACCTCCTAACATAGTCTATGAGATCCTCCTGGCCCTTGTCTTCCTCTCACTTTCACTTTTTGATGTTTCCTGTTAGATCTCAGGTAAAAAGTCACTTCCTCAAGGAAGTCCCTTCCTGATTCCTAAATGGGTTAGCATAATGTTCCCACAGCCTCTCGTACCTTCTCTGCCATAGTTGTTCTGCACTGTGGCAGTGCACTTTTCTGGGTGGTGTCCTAGTAATTGGAAGTGCTATTGCCACTTAGTAGGTAGGGCCGAGAGATGCTAGATGTTCACCATTAAGAACTGCCTTGACCCCTGAATGACTTTTGAAAGTCCCACTAGATGGTCACATGGGTGAAAAAAAACTGTTGATAGCTGTAGTCAGAGCCTAGAGCCCTGAGCAATTTTAAATATGCATGTGGAATTTTTTTTAGGATTTTAATTAAATATTGAGTTTTCCAGGAACAAAGCTACTGTATTATTGAAGGAAGATTGTACTTTGTTTAGTTCGGAATTTTACCCAGGGTTATTCACCATTTTGGGAAATCTCATCTCTGAAGGCAACACTTAACATATTCATAATGATCCACCAAATAGGTGGAAACATCTGACCACTTAGTAAATATTTGTTTTTAATTTAAATTAGGGGAAAAAAAAAAAAAAACTCTGAAACTGATGAGGGGAAAGTACTTCTCTCTTTCCTGGCAGAATATATTTGCTTTCCTCTCTCTTCCTATTATACTTTATTCATATAACTTCATTCATAGACAGCACATCTGTCTCTGTCACTAAATGACAACTTAGTGGGGGCAAGAACAGCATTTTACTCACCTTTGAATCTTCAGTGCTCACTGAGTGTATAGTTGCTCAACTTGATATTTACTCGGTTGAATTAATGGCTTTAACAACTATTGATTCAGACTGTGCTAGACAAAGAGGGCAAAAAGACACTGTCCCTGCTCTCAAGGAACATGATCTGTTGCTAAGACAGACTGGGAATAATCATGATACAATATGACAGTTCCTAAAATAGAAATAGCTATAAACTATAGATCTGTAGTGAAGAAAAAAAAAAAATCTTTTGGGGAGGTCCTGGAACAATGTCACTGAAGAGAAATAGTATTCAGTATCATAGTGCCAAAGAGGACTCTTAATATACTTGGAAATTGAATATAGATGAGCATAACTCTGAAGAGTGAGAAGGAGTTTGCCAAATAGTCAAATTTAAAGAGGGCATTCCAGACAAAATGCCTATTCAAAGGCTCAGAGGTTTAAACAGTGCAGTTGGTATTACTGATGCAACGTAAAGTTGGAGCATAAAGTTAAGCGTTTTATTCGTAAGCGATAAAGCTGTCCCTGGAGGTTATGAAGAGTGTATTTCAGATCATACTGTATGTAAGGTAGGTACCTATAACCCTGTTACAGAGCTGGTGTGTTTTCATTCTATAGTTGAGGAACTAAGTTTAATTAACTTGTCCAGATTTTCACAGCTATTATGTGGAAGAACTAGGATTTAAATTTGGGTTGATTGAGTTCAAACCTCCTGTCTGCTTTTCAAACTATATTTTACAGTCCCTTCAGCAAAGAAGAAACTAGATATTTATATCATCCAGTCTGACTTCTTTACCTTGCATCATCCTCAACTCTAGCAAATTCACAATTTTTATGTAAATTTAAATTCTTAACAGTTTGGTACTACTGATTAAGTTTTAGTCTCCTAAAGGTCCACAATGGTCTCTTACAGTAACTTACTTCTTGTAGGATACTTTTTATTCTGATGTCATCTTCTGTCTGGATAGTTTAAATAATTGTCTTGGCTATTGAAATGTCTTGGGGGGTGGGGGGTTCACCATTAAATATCATGGACCAATAAGCATGATTTATGTACTCTAAAAGAAAAATTTGAAGTACTACTTCCCTTTTTTGAAACACTTAGATCTGTCCTCAGGATGCAAAAAGAATAGTAATTATTTTAAGAAAATCCAATATTAATCTT
The DNA here is from genome assembly GCF_014176215.1 of Rousettus aegyptiacus. NCBI lineage: Eukaryota > Metazoa > Chordata > Mammalia > Chiroptera > Pteropodidae > Rousettus > Rousettus aegyptiacus. The sequence continues at coordinate 71,106,543 of NW_023416311.1, read as the reverse complement.
GATATTCTATTAATATAGATGTAGTTTACTATTGAAATAAATTATTCCTCATTCTGGTCTGCTTGGTTATCTTGAAGTTCTTCAGTTATTATCTCAATAACCGTGTGATCCTTCTGGCTACCCTAAAATTCTTCCTAATTATAATGGCTATTAAAACGTAAATTCTGAAGAGATGATGTGATGATGATTGCATAACAATGAGAATGTGCTTAATGCTACTGAACTGTACAATTAAAATGGTTAAAATGCTATATTTTATGTATATTTTACCTCATTAAAAACATAGTATAAAAGTTCAGAGTGGCCTAAGATCTCTTACCAAGCCGTTGCCAATTAGATATTTTCGAGAGCCTTCCAGATAACTTGAGTAAGGTGTGAGGGAAAGGTTCGGTTTATCTCAGTTTTTCCTATCCCATCATCATAGGCTGATCAGATTAAATGTTCTTAATACTAAGCTGTTTCAAAAGAAAAAGAATTATATTTATTTGAGTGCAGGGGATAAAGAAGGAAGGGTGGTAAGAATGTTATGGGCCAGTCGTCTTCAGGATGGATATGCTGAAGATGCCTTTCAGACTTGGCTGCTATTGGCTCCTGACCCCTTTCTTGTTCAGAAGAGCAGCTAAGGAGTCAAGTAAGCTATCCAAATGTCACCTCAATAGGTGTGATGTGCATGTCGTAACTCCAGCTCATAACTAAGACTCAGACTTTTGCCCCCCGCCCCTTTCACTCACTCTCCGCCCCAATTTCAGGAGAAATTTAATTTTTACCCAGTAGACTCACAAAATTTTTAAAAGAATGTGCTGGCGAAGATATGGGAAACTCACAGACATATTGCATAATTTTTTGGAAAGTAGTCTGGTATTAACTTTGAAAATTTTTAATACACATTCTTTTGGCTTAATCCCATTGGGTTACCTCTAGTGTTTTTTGCTTTGTTGTTCATAATGACAACAGTAGAAGCAAACTGAAAGCCAGTCAGGAAATAGTTGAACAAATTATGTTCTGTTGGTTCTAAAGAACAATGTGACCTATCAAAATGTGAATTAAATCTACATTCATTGGTATGGAATGATGGCCTTGTATAATATGTTAAAAATTTGTAGGGTTAATTGTGTAGTAGTATGATCTTTTAAAAAAAAAAAACAACTGTGTTTATGTTTGAGAATAGAGAAAGGTATGGAAGGATTTAGATCAAACTTAATACTGATTCACTTAGGAAGGCAAGCTTGGAGGTAGGCTTGAATTAACTTTCCTCATACAGCCATGTTTGTTATACTTTTTGTAATTTTAAAAGTTTCTTAAGTAAAAAGAGGGAAGAGGAGAGCTCTATAATGATAGAAATTATAATAGAGATTGCTTTGGGGTGGGTTGATGACATAATGGGTACAAGAGAAACCATGCTATGGGTAATGATCTATGTTATATCTTGATGTCATTGGTTACACAGATGTGTTCACTTTGTAAAAATCCATCCATTTTATGGTTATAGTTTGTACAGGTTTGTGTATATATTATCCCAATTAATATATTAAAATTGTGGCGCAGCAATATAATAGAATGCTAGTATGTTTTTAAAAGTACTTTTAATAAATAATACAGTTGGGCAGCAAACAGGACAGTCCCATTATCATAAAATATAATATACACGTAAACACAGAATGAAGACTGGAATAAAAACACTACAGTATTATTAATAGTTATGTCCAGATGATTGTTGTTTTGTTTAAGAACGGTTTTTTAGGTTGGGTTGTTGAGAAAGTTTGTAGAAGCCTTGATGAGCAAAGCTGGATTACAGGATATAAAGCAGAAAATAAGAGTGAAGAGGGATAGAGGAAAGGGAGAGAGAAAAAGATAAACAATGCTAAGGAGAGACATCAATGACGTCAGGTAATTTTTTTTAACCCCTACTAGGAAGGAACTCCTGCTAGGAAGGGACTAATTTCAGCAGCCAAAACCCTCATGTACTAGTAGGATCATATTAAAAATACTCTTTCAACAAACTCAGTTTGGTTTTTACAAATAATTTATGTTTGGTACTTTTGTTTTTAAGCATTTAGTTTTAATGAAAATGTCATCGTTATAATAGCTTCAATTGATTGTAGCAGATGCAACTCGTCATAGTGTAAGAAGCCTATATTCTCCTCCTACTTATCACTAATTAATTGTAATATGCTCAGATTATTTTGTCTCATAGTTGACACATGGGTCAAATAATAAATACCTCCCCAGGATGGAGTGAGAATCAAAATGTATGTTGAAACACTTTAATAGAATTTAACACTATCCAATTGTAAATTACATTATTTTTTATTTTCCTTAAGCCCAAAGCCCTTAGTTGTGAAATGTGGTCATTTCAGATGCAATTCTTACTGAGTTTAAAAGTCGAAATTTATAAAATAATGCATTTTTTAAATCAATTTCTGCAAATGTAAATGCAACATTTAGTGTTTATCGAGGTTTATTGTGATTGCAATGGATCTTTAATATTTTAGGCTTAGTATTTATTGCTTTATATATAAAATTAAAATGTAAACATTTTTATTTCCTCCAAGTATTGTTGAGCTGTCAGGGGAATTATCAGGCTTTTTTCTGTATCGTTCTTCATTATTCACCATGTTAACTTAAAATGACTAATAACCCAAATCCGATCTTTTCAGGTGTTTCGCATGGGGTTTTGATAAGGATTTGACTTTTGCTAACCCCTTAAAATCAGTAATAATCTGCACGGAACGCGAGTTGGGTTGGGTTGTAGAAAACTGCGTGGCATTAGGACCCAGGGGGCTCCCGTGAGCGGATCTAGGGGCCAGATTGCAAATTCGCGGTGACTCAGTCTGGTCGGCTCCTTGCGCTCGGCGGCCGCGGCGGCACCAGCAGACATTGGCGGCCCAGCTGCCAGGATCAGTTCCCCCGGGTTTCAAGGTCCGAGACTTCTTCGGGGAGCCCCAGGCAGGTCCGAGGCGTCTGGGGAGCGCAGGGGTCGTTCGGGCGAGGAGATGGGGGTTGCTTGGCGCGGGAAGCCCTCAGGCCTGTGCATGGGGAGTAACATTTGCTCCGTCTCTTCCTGTGTCTGGCTTTATTTGCAGCAAACCAAGATGGAGTATGAGTGGAAACCTGACGAGCAAGGGCTTCAGCAAATCCTGCAGCTGCTGAAGGAGTCCCAGTCCCCAGACACCACCATCCAGAGAACCGTGCAACAAGTATCCTTTCCGAGGCCTCGCCGCCGCCCGCGCAGCTTACCCCGCGCGGGGCAGGCTCCTGGCGGCCGGGTGGCTCCCGCCACCCCTCCCCCTCCTCCCGCTCCCCGGATCCCTCCGCCCTCCGTCCACGGGAGGGGAGAGGCCCGCCCGCCACGGCCGCCGCCGCCGCTCCTGCCAGGCTTCTCGCGCACGCGGCCCTCGTGCCCGGGTCCGGGGGTTCGCCGCGGCCGCCGGCTTCCGGCCCGCGGGAGGCTGAGGCTCCGGGCCGCCGCCCGCGATCGCGACATGTGCGTCGACGAGTAGCCACGTCCCCTCCCACCCGCCGTTGACCTGCCGAGGGGTGGGGAGTGTGCGGGCAGCAGCGGCCTGGGTGCCGGCGCGGACCCCCGACGCCCCGGCCCACAATGCGCCCCGCGCGGTGGGACATGCGGACAGCGAGAAGCCGGCTGGAGGACGCCGTGTGCGTTCGGAGCTCGCCTGCAGAGCGTCCGGCCAGAAATGGGGTGGAGCTGGCGCGGGGTTTGAACTGCGGCGGGGTTGGGCCTGGGGTTACTTCCAGGCCCCTGCCGGAAAAAAAAGCTGGAGACCGGGAAGTATGGGGTCTCAGGCCTCACCCTGGGCTGTTACTGCGAACACCTGTTGCAAAGCTCCCTGGCTCCCAAATGAGATTTTCTTTTTAAATCTTTGGCTCGAGACGGCTCGGTTATTCAAGTCTACAGAGTTTGCTGGCATAGCGGTCCTCTTACTACGGTTTTCGAGATAGAAAACGTTAAGCAAAACCTCTGCTATGTGTGCTTTCTGTAGTGCCCCAAATTGTGGGCATTTGGAGAGTTCTTATTGGATTCAATAAAACGTTCACTCACCTGATCATAAATAATAAATAGCCTTTTTAGCCCTGTTATTTTAAGACCAAGGAAGTTAATTCTTTCAAAAACTTGTATGCTATTTTTGCAGAAAAGCCTAATTTTTATTGTTAATAAGCATCAAAATTATAGAATTAGGTAAATAAACTTTTTAGTGTAGTTTGGGCTTAAATTCAAAACTACGAAAGTGTAGTTGTATAGAATTAAATGAAAAGCGCTGGTTAATAAGTTTCGAAGAAAAAACTACATTGCTGTAACTTAAATTTTCAATAGATGAGTACCTAGCTTGGTTAATATTTTTTTTTAAATGGGGGGCGCTAATGGTCTGATTTTTTTTTTTAAGCTTTTTTTTTTTTTTTAAATAGTACCAAGGAAAGCAGTTTATTGGACCTTGTATCTGAAACCTTGTTATGGTTCGGTTTTAACGTGTTGTCATAGTTCTAGGAATGATAGAAGGTAATATTAATGAATTGTAGGTATTCCGTTATTTCTTAAGGTAGCCCAAAACCGCACTAATTTTTTCTGCAGCTCTATATATCATAATTCCTTGTTTTAGAACGTATTTGTTAAATACCTTTTATATATCTGGTACTGTGTTTGGGCTAATAGATTTACAGTTTATTCTGTGTGCCTGGAGCATTGTACACCCTCTCTGAAAGGAACAAGTTAAGTTTCAGTAGGTAGAGGTGAGCAGCCTTAAAAATCTGCACTGCTTTATATTTTCAAAGTGCCTAATGATGTTCTTTTGTGTTGCCTTAGAAAATAATGTATTTAATTATTGTTTTTATATAGGCTTGAGCACTTTTTGAAAGACCATTCTAATAATAGTAGGGATTGATAGCTCAAGTTGTAAGAAAGTAAATCTTGTCGGGAAATATTTATGAAAAATATATTAACTTATCAGCATGCTGTTAGCCTTGGCCATGCACTAAAGAGAGAAATAGCACTTTTTCTTGGTCAGAGAAAGTAGTTGTACCTTAAAATTTTTCTAGATAGTGTATTTTTCTAATTAGTATACATTCTTTCCACTAAACATTGAGGATCTTCTAGTATGTAATACATAAATACAGTGTACTTTGAGTTTGTATCTTGGCTTTATTTTTTTTTAAGTTAGATCCATTGAGTAAAATTATTTGAATATTTGTTAAAACAATTAGGGATGTTATTGAAAAGCATATTGGTGGTTAAGAGAATGTGAAGAAAGATAAAATAGAACATGATGTCAATGTTGTCTGCCAATAGAATAAAGCACCTGCAAATTGTGTCACTGGAAATGTTAGGTTTTGTGGGGTGGTAAAGAATTGTAGCACTGTTAAAGTGTCGTCATTTCATAATATTTTGTGTAGTAAAATTTAACACAGGATTGTGCATAAATGACATTTTTGAACTCTAAACAAATTAGTCTAAAACACTTAAAAAGCCATTTTGTAAAGTTAAATATCTTTAAATGACTTCATTTCTTAGGGATACTTTTGTTTTTGTCATAAAATACCTTTCTAGTTAGGGTTTTTAAGGTTTAAATTAAAGAAATTCTGTTTTGAAAAAACTGCTATGTTGAGCATGCTGCAGGTGGAACTTGGCTAATGTTGTATTGAATATAATTGATAAAAAAATAGTAAGTTTACTATTTCATCCATAAAACACCTAAGATATTTAAACAACCACTAGTATGTTGTTGGAATAGCATATTGATGGTTTTAATAAGATAACTTTATTCTTACTGGGGAAAAAAAATACAAGGCTAAAGATACCATAAAAGAGATTCTTGATTTTAGATTAAAAATGCTTAATTTCTTCCTTAGATTACACTGAGACATTTCCTTAACTACTGTTTGTTCTAGAAACTGGAACAACTCAATCAATATCCAGATTTTAACAACTACCTGATTTTTGTTCTGACAAAATTAAAATCTGAAGGTAAGTAGGATCTGTTGATAACTACTAAAAGTGTCTTTAGAAGGCCTGCGAAAAAACAATGGGAAATATTCATTTCAAAGAATTTCATTTTGTAATAATCACTTGCTTTACAGAGGTGGCATGAGCAAAGACTTGAGGTACTACCACTATGTATTTCGATGCTTATTTATAAACATTCAGTTAATTGGGTGTTTTTATAGTAAGCTCTCCATTCTTTACAAATGAAAAGAGTATTACAAAGTCTATTTTGGGATTTCGCTTCAATCCTTGTACGTGAATGTCATGAAGATTTAATACACAGATTGAATGCCTGGTTTACTTATCAAATATACGTGTGTTTATGGAAAACAACTGAAAGTTCATATAAACATAATGAAAAATCATTTGTAATTCTTTCACCCAAAGATAATAAATGTTAAACTCTTGATTAATTAACTTTATACTCTTTTATACGATTGTGCACTATTTTAACATTTAGTGAAAAAAAGGATCATTTTAGTCTTAGACTTGTAACTTTTTAAAAAGTTGTTAACAGTATATATACATAAACTTTTTCATTAACTATCCTACAACAGTTTTAAATTTAAAATGTTTCTGTGGCAATTTAAAGCCTGAAAACTAGCTCAATTTTTAAATGATAAGGTCATTTGTTTCTAAATGACCTAGCCTTTATTCGTACCACTTCTTTGCCAGAGAATTTACAGGCTCAGAGGCAATAACAGTGAACAAAATAAACAAGACTCTGCCCTCATGGAGTTTACATTGTAGTGAGAAGTGTTCTTCATAGAGATTTTTGAGTATTCCCTTCTTGTCGGACACAGAAGGCGCTCAAATGTTGAGTGACTGGCCTCTAAATGAAAACACTCTATGCCCTATTCAGTGATTAGTTTTTCAGAAGCCATAGTGCCGTTAGTAAAAACACTGCACGTGGAGTTAGGAAACAAGTTTTAGACTCTGACACTCATTTCACCTCTCTTGCTTTTTTCAGCTAATAAAATGCCTGTGTAAAATGCCATGTTTAAGGTTTGAATTTCAAGCTCTAATGGGTTAGTGGCTTTAATGTCTAGTAAAATCTCACTAATCTTGAAATCAGATTTTGATGATCCATATACAGTATAGTGACTTATTTAAAATTATTTTCAGATAATTTTCTACTTAATCGTAGAGTGTGTAATTTATGATCGAGGGATGTAATAGAAATTAAAACTTACTAAATCTGGGTTTTAAGAAACTAGAAATTCCATTAGCATATCTTTAAATTCAATTAATATTTCTAGTTTGATAAGTATACTTATGATACATTGTTTCTTAATAAAGTTTATTTTCCCTCATACTACAGTAGTTGGTAATTAATGCCATTTATTATTTTAAACATAAGTATTTAGATAATGAATTTTTCTAAACTATAATTGTTTAACTTAAATTTTGAGCTTATTTAACAAAGCTGTCTACTCTGTCATGTCCTCATCCTAAATTCCAAATACTAAAATTGTTACAACATTCTACTCTTTCTTAAAGCTTTCTTAGGATATAAGGGTATTTTTAAAAGCAAACAATTAATACAGCAAGAGAGATTGAGCATAACTGCCTCCAAAAGACCTATTAATTACAAAACCATAAAATGTTAGGTTTTTATTCAAGTTTTCTTGACACTAACTAAAATGTATTTCTTCTTTTCCTTAGTCACCATTTCTTAAAGGACATTGTAGGATTTTTACATTTGTATAACACAAGATTTCTTCTGTTTACTCATTTATTTGGGATACAAATTTATTATATCTAATCTATTAAATAGTGGTCCTCCATATTAGAACAGAAACATGAGTGACATCTTAAAATGAATATGCTCACCATTCCTTATGTATATTTGTTTACACTGAATTGTGGAGTAAAATAGATCTGCAAGAGACCTCAGATGAGCATGTCTAATTAATTTCCTCACTTTACAGATGAGCAAATTAAGGCCAGTGAAGTAAAGTCTTAGTTTTTTTAAAGAGGAAATGGTTAATTTGTGGCTCTTTTAGATGGATTTTGGACAGAGAATATAGTTTATTTCTTGTAAACAGAGACGTAAGCCATTTAAAATAAAATTACATAACTGAATTATTAAAGGCTAACTTAAGACAAAAAATATTGCTTGAGGAAGTTAAATATTTGAGTATTACTTCATTTATTATATGGCAGTTTTAAACTTTCAAGAGAAGTTTTTTTTTTTTTTTATTTTCATTTTAAGCTTCCTATTGCAATGGGTTGTAATTGAAACCAGAAGTTTTTAAGTGGTGGCCAAACCTCTTAGGCCTGAGTGTAAAATTTATATGCAAAGAAAATTTGCTATCTTTTTGCTTCTCCATGTGTTTCACCATGGAATATCACAATGCCAGTCAGACTTTGGGAGCATACTAGAATGAGCCTGGGTATTTTATTTTTTAATAGGTATGTGAAACAGTAGTGCTGTAATAGCATATCCTGTTCAATAAACCAGCTCTTCATGTCTTCCAGCCTTTTGAAGAGGGTGAGACTGCAGTGCCTTAAGTGTAGGCTCTGGATCCAGACTCATGAGGTTGATATTTTGGCTTCCCCACTTAGTAACCTTGCGTGTCTTTGGCAGAGGCCTCAGTTTCTTCATTTGTGCAGTGGGAATAGTAACTTCTGTCTCAAGGTTGTGAGGGTTAAATGTAAACTACTTGGAAGACACTTAGTGTTTAGTACCTAATAAGCATTCAGATGTTAATTATTGCTGATGTTGATGGTGATGCCAATTGATAACTCATCAGTTATATTCTGCAGGTATTAAATTGCTTATTGAAAATTCATTACACTGTCTATGAATTAAACTTTTATAAAATAAACACTATGTTTAAAATACCTCTGGAAAGTTTTAAATTACCTTTTTTTTTTTTTTTTTTAGCTCAGAGGCAAGTGAAAAACATATAAATTAACAGCCATTAGTATGTGAAGGTGATCCTATATATTCTTTGTCCACTTAATTTTTTAAAAGGATATTTTTACTGACTAATACTATCAGAATTGTAATTTGATGTTTATATCAGGTTTCAATAAAGCTTGAGTACAGTGGTCATATATAAAGTAAAGTAAACTAAATCAGTGGTTTTCACCCAGGTGCAGTTGTTGTGTGTTCTCTGTCACCCCCCACCCAAGGTTGAGAAACTCTGAAGTATATATAAATCATGGAGCTAATCTTTTGAAATTATTCATGGTAGTTTTTTTTCCTGGTAGTAGCAAAATTATTGGAATGTTGCAATCAAGTTTTGAATATAAACATTTATAAGAGTACCGTTCTTGTTATATCTTGAAATGAAAACTACTTTAAAATTCAACACTTTATTTTATTGCAGATGAACCCACAAGATCATTGAGTGGTCTCATTTTGAAGAATAATGTGAAAGCACATTTTCAGAACTTCCCAAATGGCGTAACAGATTTCATTAAAAGTGAATGTTTAAACAATATTGGTGACTCCTCTCCTCTGATCAGAGCCACTGTAGGTAAGTTATATTGTTACAGTTTTGTTTACCTTGTTTGTAACTGGATTGTTGTTTTGGCATGACAGACCATTTTTATAGGAATTTTTATTTATTTCATGTTGAATTGTGATGGAAAGTTTTCATTGCCACTCTTAAATTTGCTTTTGACAAAATATATGTGTTACAATAATAGCTTTCATCTATTGAGACCAGGGTCTTTGGTAGCTGCTTAATCAAAGTTGTTTAAAATGGGCATTAACAAGTAAAATTAATTTAGGATTACTGCATTTTTTTTTTACTTCCTTATTATCTGTTTTCTTTATATAATACATGGGGTATAATTTCCAGTTTTACTTTCTAAAGGATAGGACCTTAGATTTTTACCATTTTCCTCTCTGTTTTTAATATTTGCATTGTTTACACATAATTACAGCAGATCCTCAAGTGTCATTTCGTTCAACATTGTTTCATTATAACATTGATGCGAGCTATAGGAACCTAACTTGTCAATTATCCTATGGTAAAATTGGTTTTGTTACATGTCATTTCTATCAAAGTCTCAGAACCTATCAACAACATTAAAGGCTTATGTACAGTAAGTTTTTAGTCTTTTCAGAGTGTTTGACTTGTTTTCAATAAAATGACTTCGTGTCGTTTTATGTAATACTGGGTTAAAATGCTTAATTATAATAACTGGTATAACCACAACTAACAGTTGGTAAGTACATATATCACCTGGTGGAAACAGAAATAGACAGGTGTGCTCTAGCGTAGCCTACTAATGGGCAGCATTCAGTATGCCATGGGACTTAAGCAGTTCAATTTTACAGAGATCTGGAAAGTTTCTGTTAATCTGTGAGGTTGGCTAAATGGAAGTTAACCTTCAAAAAGAGTCAATCGTTTTCATTAAAAGTTATTTACTTTTGTATATTTTGTGTCATGGTGGGTTTGAAAAGTACCCCTTTCATCTTAAAAAGCAGAGGCTCTGTGATTACCTTCCAGATACTCACATATTAAACATTGCCATTATTAACGGTGATTTTAAATAGAATAAGTAGAGGGCATTTGTAATTTGAGCAAAGGGACTCCCTACGTTATTCTTGTGGACCTTCATATACTCTCCTAATGTTCCACCAAATTTTGACTGGTAAAAAGAATGTAAGTGTGTGCCAACCTTTTTTAAATGTTTTAATCTTAACAGTACCTATTGGAAATCTTGCCAAGGAGGTAAAACTGGAAGGACCATATTTCAGTGACTGGTATTCAAACCATTATATGAATTTAAAATTGTGTCTCCTGTTAAAGAATATGTAGTTGATCTGTAATTTTAATATTTCACTAAATATCCTTTTATGTGTGTTTATAAACTTCTGGGACATTTTCTATAGAATTCATAGAAGTGTTACTGGGTCAAAGTATGTTGTTTAGACCTTTAAAATTTTAATAGGTATGCCAAGGACACCAATGTTCACTCGCATCTTTGTTCTGTACACAGAAAATTATAATTTTTCACTTTTTGCAACTATGTTGGACATTAGGAGATTTTTCAGGAATGGATGAGTATCTGTTGGGCCAGACAAATTTAAATGTCAGTCTGTTAACATTTTTTAATGCTTTCCTAGCAAAAATAATGAATGTCAGCAGTTAATTAGTATACCAAGTGACTGCTTGTTTCGTTTTTATTATTGCTTTTTTGAAGACACGCTTGGCAAATCCAGGGCTTTCTTTTTCCCTCAATTCTTCTATATTTTAACTTTGGAAAGGAATAATTGACAAGAAGGAACAGGTCTGTTAGTATTGTTGTTTTCTTATCTTAGTAGAAGTCTATTTACTATAAGGTTATATCTTTCAAGTGCTATGAATACATTGACCCTCACCATATAATTTAATTTTTTTAGTGAATTGTAAATATTGGCCAACAATTTTTTACCTTTTTTAGCTCTTTACCATTGGAAGTAACCTTCTCAAACTAACAGAAAATTCAAAGAAAATTTATTCACACAATCAGTGGAATTTGTTATTTAGTAATAATCATTGAGTAGTTACTGTGTGCCAAGCACACATTTTGTGTGCATATCTCACTGAATTCTCAAAATAACTAAGAAAGCACTTTTTTTTTTCATTTTTGCAGATTAGTATTTTGAAGTTTAGAAAACATACTTTGCCTGTCAGCATTTATACTCTTAATTATGATACTAAAAGGCTTATATTCACCAAGCATATTGTATCATGTTACTAATGTTAAATTTACTAAGGCAGAGAAAAATATTAACACAAAATTTTTGTGTTCTTATTGCATTTGTATTAACACAAAACTTTGTGTTACAAATTTGTCTTATTTGCATAATCCATTAACTATCTCAACTAAGCAGCACAACACAGTTGAAATAATCCAGTCAAAATGATATCATCAGTCAGCATATGCCACTCAGCCTCCAAGATCACCTTGCCAGTGATTCACCTTTGAATCCAGTAAGTGAGAAACTGTAGGATTGTGGCCTGTCCACTCCAGAGGGATTGTTGAAAACAGTGAACATGTAAGATTATTCTCCATTTGTGGCTTATCTATTTTCTCCCTACTGTGGTCCATGGCTGTGATCCTAGGTTAAGTCAGTGAACTGTTCTTAGCAGCTTGTTTTTTATTATCTATATTTATTTTAATTAGTTTCAAGTATATAGAACATTGGTTAGACATCTATGTAGTTCATAAAACGATCCCCCCGATTGCTCCCTCCCTCGACCGTCTACCTAGCCAACATATTAATGCTAATTGCATTCCCTATGCCTTGCTCCCCATTCCTGTGACCATTTATCAGCTACTAATTTGTACTTCTTTAACCCTTCACCCCATTCTCCCAGCCCCTACCCCCAGCCCCCATCCTTCATCAAATCATCCACTATATTTGTGAGTCTGTTTTTGATTAGTTTGTTCTTTTTATTCCTTAGATTCTGCATGTAAATGAACTCACATAGTGTTTATCTTTTCCCTGTCTGACTTAAATACCTTCTGGGTCCATCAAAGCAATATCTTTTTCCATCCCCTTTCTTTTAGTCTGTGTATGTCTTTTAATCTGAAGTCAGTCTCTTGCAGGCAGCATGTAGGGGTCTTGTTTTCCTTTACATTCATCTACTCTATCTTTTAGTTGGAGCACTTAATTCTTCTCATTTGAGGTACTTGTTGATAGGAATGTAGTTGTTACCATTCTTTATTCCTGTTTTTGATACATGTTTTTTCTTAAAGAAGTCCCTCCAACATTTCCTGTAATACTGGCTTAGTGGTGATAAATTCCTTTAGCTTCTTTTTGTCTGGGAAGCTCTTTATTTGTCTTTCAACTCTAAATCATAGCTTTGCTGGATAAATTATTCTTGGTTGTAGATCCTGGGTCTTCATCCTGTTGAATATTTTCTTTTTAAGCCTACAGCACCTGGGATTTCCAGGTGGTGTCCCATCCAAGTACTAACCAGGCCTGACCCTGCTTAGCTTCTGAGATCAGAGGAGATTGGGTGCGTTCAGGGTGCCATGGCCACAGACCTGTTGAATATTTTTTGCCAAGCCCTTCTGTCCTGCATAGTTTCTTTTGAGAAATCAGCTACCAGTCTTATGGGTGTTCCCTTACAAGTAACTATCTGTTTTTCTCTTGCTGCTTTTCATATTCTCTCTTTGTCTTTAATCTTTGACATTTTAATTATGGTGTGTCTTGGTGTGGGCCTCTTTAGATCCTTGAGTTTGGGAATTCTCTACGCTTCCTGGGATTTTATGTCCATTTCCTTCAACAGGTTAGGGAAATTTTCCATCATTATTTCTTCAAACAGCTGTTCAACATCCTGATTTCCTTCCGTTACACCTATCAGACAGATATTTGGACCCTTAAAAGTGTGTCATGTGCCCTTTAAATTGTTTTTGTAGTCATGGCATCTCATCTTTTGCCATTCTGATTGCTGTCTTTGGCTTTCCTGTCTTCTAGATAGCTCCTTTTCTTTATTCACTTTGTTTATGCCTTTGTTTATTCCATTTAATGTACTTCTCATCTCAGATAATGTGTTCTGCATTTCAGACTGGTTCCCTCTTACAATTTCCATTTTTATGTTTTTTTTAATCTCTGTTGAAGTTCTCACTGAATTTATCTATACTTCCCAAAAGTTCATTGAGCATCTTTATAACCAATGTTTTGAACTCTGTTATCTGTTAAGTTACTTGACTCCATTATATCTGGATCTCTGTTCTGTTCTCTCATGTGGTTTCTGTGTCTTTGTCCTCCCATTTTGGCTGCCTTTTCATGTCTGTTTCTATGTACTAAGCAAAGCTCCTAAGTCTCCTGGTCTTATTAGTGTGAATTTGTGAAGTAGGAGTCCAGTGACACAGTCCTGAGAGGGATTCAGCTGCAGGCCAAATTTAGCCCAAGCCTCTGCCCCTCCAAGACCACTTGTTAAGATTCAACAAGCAATCCACAGATTCTGTGCTTATAGTTGCCTCAAAAGTCCACACGAGAAACCAAAGCCAGCTCCCTCCAGTGTGAGTCTAGGTGCCGCTCAGCAAGGAGCACCTGACTTGCTGAGGATATGGTTGGGTTGGGCCATGAGTTGGGGGAGGCAGGTTTTCAGGGAATCTTCTGGGCGGAGTGACCTCTGTTATCCAGTTTGATGATGTCATGGCTATGGTCATGCTGTGTCTGGCGCACTGGTGTGGGGGAGGGCTCAACAGGGGGAACGATGGTTATAACAAGCACTTCTGTACCCAGCGAATTTCGCCTCGGCCCTCACTCTTAACAGTGTCTCCTTGTAGTTCCCTGGTGCCTCCTGCACATGGCCGAATCAGCACTGGTGCTCAGAGTGAATAGGTCCATCACTGTGAAAGTCCGCTTGTGGATGCGGCCCCTTTAAGAGGCTGCTGCCACTGCCGCAGCCTCGGTCTCAGCCACTCAGGACCAGGCAGCCCCGTGTCCTGGCCCCATCCTACCTTCTGCCATTGCAGGTTGATTTCTTAGATTTCTACCTAGTTGTATGGCTTGTTCCTCTAGATCCCAGGTAATTTTTTCTTGCTGCTGCTCCTTGTTTCAGTCACAACTTTGATTTGGTTGCCAGATGGATGAACAGAGCCTCTACCATCTACGCTATTTTTTTTTCTCCTTAGGGAAGTTTTCTTATCTTACATAAATCATGTTCTCTACTGAAGAAAAAAGTAAAGTTATCTTTCCTCCACCACCATTCCTGCGTCTCCTAGTCAGAGTCTACAGCTCCTCCTCAGCTTTCCTGGGGCCATGGAGCAGCTGGCAAAAGGTGGCCCTGTTCTTAGTTTGATATATTTTTATTGAACCTAACAGAGTCTTCATCACCCAGTGATAAATGCTACCAACATTTTGGTATATTTTCTTTTTCCTCTTTTGTTTCTATAAAATAGGACTAATTCTAATTAGTGGAACTATTCTTGTATTGTTGGAGAAGAACAAATTGAAGCCTGTACAGATACTTATTAAAAATAAAGAAGAGGGTAAAGTGTAGGAAAACAAGATTATAAACAGCTGATTTATGCTGTGGTTTTTCCACAGATGTGCTATAGTGATATGGGGGTCCTTGATGAATGCTAACTATTTACATGGTTTGGAAGTCTTAGGCTGATTTGGGACATGTGTATGTTGGGGGCGGGGGGAGTTGTACATGGTTGTTCACATGGCTGTATCTAACATAATACTGTCAGATTTCCTAAAGGTGCATGTTTTCTTTTAAGGTATTTTGATTACAACCATAGCCTCCAAAGGAGAATTACAGAATTGGCCTGATCTCTTACCAAAACTGTGTGGCCTATTGGATTCTGAAGATTACAACACTTGTGAGGTAAAAACATTTGCTTTGTATGTAATTTTTTTGTATTTTTCTTGTCATATTGTGAATTAGTAACCTTTAAAAAAACATATTTCTTCCAAAACATATAACTGCAAAACTTAAAAGCCTAAAGTTACTTTTTGTTTACATTAATGATTATTTATCTTACTATTTTCTACAAAGACTGCTAAGTTATAAAACCTCTCTACTATATTTCCTACATGGAAACATCTTATGTTTTTGTATTTTAAAAGTTTCTTTGGCGATGTGGTTCCATAGCGTAGGGGTTAGCACGTCTGCTTTACACACAAAAGGTCCTGGGTTCACGCCCCAGTGGAGCCACGGTCCATGATCTATGGCCATGACACCCCGAACAAGCCCAATGTCTGATTTTGAAAGCTAAGCAGGGTCAGTCCTGATTAGTACTTGGATGGGAGACCACCTAGGAAGACCAGGTGCTGTAGGCATTAAAAAAAAAGTTTCCTTGGATGTGTCTATATGTAATAAACAGAGCTATTGTCAAGCTTAATCAGTTGATGTGTGGTAATTTTTAAAGATAGACTTAAATTTACCAAATTCCCAGGCTATGAGTACTTTCTCAGCTTCTCTAAATTCTTTTAGCGCCTCTATAGTATGACATGTTTAAAGTGTGTCTAGTCTGGTTTTAGTCATATGTTAATTGAAATAGGTCATTGTTTGCCACTGATCAAATCAGTAACAGCCTTTCCATTTGAAGCGGAGAGAGGGAGTCTGAATTTCTTTTCCTACAATTTTTCTCTGTTAATGAGTACTTTAAAGTATCTCAATAGCAGGCTTCTAGTTGGGTAGAAATCTGTTTTAAATGGAAACCATTTTTGGTATTTTCACCATTTTCAGGCAGTTGCTCCTCTCCCTGTCATAAAAGAGCAAAGCTGAGAGGCAAGACAGACACAGGAATAACCTAACAGAAAGGAATCAGGTGATCTTTTAATTTGACAGTTTGTTGCCAGATCTGACTTGGGGAAGCAGAGGTACTAAGGAGAAAGGAGAAGATTAGCAAAGGAGTCTTTAGAAAAATCTCTAAAAGGAAAAAAAAAATTTGTGTTCTCCTATATACATTGTCCAGTAGTACTTTGGAAATACACTGATGAGATTATAGAAAAACTAAAATAATGTTTAGCCATCGGGTTAATTGAAATTTAAATAATGTTTTGGTAAAATGGTAATAACATAGAAGGAGATAAAATTTTAAGCAAACACTTTCCAAAAATAAAAATTTAAGCTGCAACAATCTAAAAATTGCTGAGAAACTACTACCTAAGTCACATTTTAAAGAAATAGTATTCTTAAATCAACTGTGCTATGGAGACTAAGCACCGTGGTGCTGCTGGAGTTATAAACATGAAGTAAGGAAGTGGTTGAGGTAACTAAATAGGTTATATATATAAGAGCTCTAGGGTCGCCCTTTTGGTGTAGAAATGGCTATGGAAAAGAGTTGCCAATTTCAATTTTTTGCCCTTTTTTTAAACAATTTTTCACCAATACCCAATGAATAGTTCATATATATATATAAAGTAGGTTTTTAATGATAATTAAGATCTTTTCTCATGCTTCAAGAAGAGAGATGTTACAATGGTTAAATACTCTTATTTGCAAATATTTACTTTTACATTCAATTTTAACAAACCAGTACTGTTTAAAAGAAAAATTAGCGTTGGCTTAAAAATGGCAAGAATATTTCAGAGGAAGTTAGGTTTTTGAATTAGATATTTTAATCTCTGTCAACCAAATATTTTTTAATTCTAAGTTATTTAGTACTATATATATATATATATATATATATTAACTGAGATTTTTGAATAACTCAATGGTATAATAATTTACCTTAAAATTCATGATTAAATTTATAGATTTTACATGAGCTGAGAACATAAATCCACACAAATTAGTCAATATTTCTCAATTTGCTTTTAAAATGACTTCATTTTTAATTAATTCTAATAATTTAAATGCCTTTTACAGGGAGCGTTTGGTGCCCTTCAGAAGATATGTGAAGATTCTGCTGAGATTTTAGATAGTGATGTTTTAGATCGTCCTCTCAACATCATGATTCCCAAATTTTTACAGTTTTTCAAGCACAGTAGCCCAAAAATAAGGTATCTGTATAGCCAATATTAATGTATAAACTCTGATAGAGGCCTCATCACTTTCTTATTTTTGCATTACCTAATATTTTTGTGACTAGCAAAGATAGTACATCTTCTACAAAGGTACATTTTGGTAATTGAAATTTATTCCTTTAATAACAAAGCCCAGGAAATGTTGGCCTTTTCTGATAAAAATGTTTTGAATATAATAGTTCTCTATCTTCTACATGGTTAAGTGCATTTGTAATGGTTAACAGACATGCTTTTAAGGTTCTTTGTGAAAGACAGGAAATCAGTGGGTTTGAGTTTTTTGTTTGCTTTTGTATTTTAAATTTATGAATCTTGCCAAGTGCAAGTATCTTCATTTGCACCTGTGTAATAAAAAATTATTTCAGTATGACATCTAAATTATTAAGTAATTCTAGTTTAAGGGGTTTACGTCTAATAAAAACATTTTAAGTCTGAAGGTGGAAGGATTTTTGAGTACACTCTAAAATCACATAGTAGGCCGGGTTAGCTAGTCCTGAAGTTAACTTGGGCTGCTTTATTTACTCTATGGCCATATTTCCTTGAACAGTGCCTAGCATATATTTCTAAACATAATAATAACAAATATCATATTTAGAATATTATCCTTTGAATAGTTTTGTTATTTTCAGTTCTATCAAGTTATAATTATTGTACAGTCTTTATTACACAGAAGCGAGGCTGCAATTTCACCAAACGTTCCCCAGCCTGCTGTAATTTTTTTGTCCTCTCCAATTTTATATATATATTTTTCTAGTTTGAACTTTGCTTATTATTTCTTTGGAAAAGTCATTGCTTTTTTCCTTTTGCTTGTCAGTTGCTTTGATTTTTTTTTTTATAGTTGCCAGTACTTCATGCTTTTATATAAAATAAACTTTACTATTTAAAGTAGAAATTGTGCATTTCTAGAGGCTTCAGGAATGTCCAGCTGCATGAACTTGACAGTATAGGCTTAAACTATTATTTAGTTCAGATGCTATTTGGGACTTACTTTAAGATTCTAAGCTGTATTCCAAAGGATTATGCTTTCAACGATGTAACCAGAGGGTAATCGGAATCTTTTTCTTGCTTGAATCCTCTATTTAGTTCTTATTCTTTTACCTTTATTTAATTTTAGTCACTTTTCATCTTACATGGTACTTAGTACAGTGTGAAACTCACAGTGGGAATTTATAGTTGCTTATTTGTGGTAGTATCAGGCAAATAAACATTTTAAAAATAAAATTTTTTCTTCCTGGCATAAGAACGTAGATAGAGGAGTTCATGTTCCCTAGGAAGTCTTCCCCCTTTTAACATTTCAACTAAGGGGATGAAAGAAAGTGTGATGTTTTGCATTCTTTTTAGAAATTTACCTTTTTGTGACCAATTCTCAGCAATTGACAAACAGAAAAATTCAAAAAACATTCCTGCTCATTGATACACCATTACCGGATATAAAACTTTGTTTTATAATTTAAAGACATTTTTGTAGATGATCATGTGTAATTAGGTGGAGTTCACCAATACAGAAATGTTTCCATTCAGTGAATGTTCATTACTACCTATTTGAGATTCTGTTTTACACACTGAAAATATGTCTTAACACCTTATTAATATATTTTAAGTGATATTTACTATGAAATTATTTTTTCCTCTAAAAATAACTGTTGGACTTTGAGAACGTAGAATGAGGCAAAGAAATACAGTTTTATCTATCACACGACTAAGCAATTTAAAAATCAGAGCAGTTTTATTTTTCAGTCACGCAAATTGGGTTATGATTCCTAACTCATGATACTGTTATCATTTCCCACTTCCATTTAGTCTTCAGTTACTTCTTATTATTTTCAATAATAAGTACTTAAATCCACCACCAAAAATAAAAGTTAAGACCTTGACAGCAACCTATATTTAATTCCAGCATTAAATCCTTCTCTTTTTTTTTTTTGCTTTTAAAAATAATTTATTCCATA
Source organism: Rousettus aegyptiacus (assembly GCF_014176215.1). Classification (NCBI taxonomy): domain Eukaryota; kingdom Metazoa; phylum Chordata; class Mammalia; order Chiroptera; family Pteropodidae; genus Rousettus; species Rousettus aegyptiacus. The sequence continues at coordinate 71,087,156 of NW_023416311.1, read as the reverse complement.
TATGTGTAAAATGTATATATACAAGTTGTTCAACTTTATAAAAAGTGTTTTACTAAATTTAATCTTTGGTGACAACTTAAATTTAAAATTATGTTGCTAAGATTCGTCCGTGTTGTGTCAATGTAGCTCAAATTGTTTTGACTACTGTATAGTATTCCTTTATATAATAGTTACACAGTTCATGTATCTTATATACACACACTCACCCATGGCTTTTGAGTGGCTTCTAGGTTTTTGCTATTGTGGGTAGTGCTGCTGAAAACATTTGTATACTAGTGTCTCTATTTGCAAGAGTTTCTCTTAAGAATGTACATAAACTCTTGGGAAGGAATTTCTGGGACACAGGGCATATGAATAACTCAAGGAAATAACAACACACTGTTCTCGAGAATAGCTGCATTAATTTACACTCCTTATTAACAAAATAAAGGATTCTTTGGGTACACATTCAGCTTTTAGTCATGTCACACTTTTTAATTTTTGCTAATCAAATAGATATAAAATGTTATTTCAAATTTATGGTCTCGACAGTTTACTTTGTCATAACTCAAGTTGAACATCTTGTCACATTGGCTATATGGTGACTTTCTGTTCTGTTGGGTCATAGAAGATAATAATATTTCATGATAAATACTATGAAAAAATGAGAATAAGAGGTTAGACAGTAATTCAGAAGTTTTTGTACAGAAGATTCTTTGTAAAGCAAGGAACCAGTCTTGCAGAGACCCTGAAGAAAGTAAAGTAGCAGTCTTTGAGATAGCAAGGCATAGAACATTTAAGATGAGGGAACAGCAAATACGAAGGCCCTGGAGTTGGGTTGGGAACAAGCCTTTGAGAGCTACAGAAGAAAAAAGTTGGGTAGCATAGTAGGAAATGAAGTTAGAGAAATAGAGAGTAACCACATTATACTGTAATATCTAGGCTAATAGTCAGCAAACTGACCTATAGGGGCCAAATCCAGCCATAACCATGACCTGTGAGCTAAGGATGACTTTATATTTTAAAAGGTTGGAAGGTGGTTGAGGAATGAAGGTCTTAAGTGGCCCACAAAGCTTAAAAATATTTAAAAAGTAGATTGTTTTATTGGACTAAGCTGAACAAGGATTAAATTTGATCTTATTGATGTGTGTCAAACAAGTTTTAGTGGGGTTTGGCACAGTGGAATTCAGAAAGCCGGTCAAAGCCTATTGGAGTCATCCTTGCTGGGAGATCATGATTTTGGAATAGGAAAGTAGTGGAGGGTAGTAAGTGATTTGATTCTGGGTATATTTTTAAAGGTGGTGCCATTGAGAATTGCTGTGGAATTGAGTATGTCAGAACACACAGACTGTAGACTATACATTTTTAGTTTCAAAAGGACTACAAACCAGTTTTTAAATTTGTAGGTATATAAGTTCCCATATGCCCCCACCCTTTGGAGGTATCCACTAACATAGGAGCATTAACATTGTTGTGCAACCTGCATTTTACACTTATTATGTTATTCATATTCTTTCTGTGTTAATGCAGAGAAATTTGACTCATTTTTTTTATGAGTGAGTGAGTGTGTGTGTATACACCATATTTTTATAGAGAAATGTTTAAGTTCTTAACCAGCCTTCTGTAAATAGAAAAAAGATGCAGTGAACATGTGTTGAATTTTGAATTTTATTTCTAGATCTCATGCTGTTGCATGTGTCAATCAGTTTATCATCAGTAGGACTCAAGCTCTGATGTTGCACATTGATTCTTTTATTGAGGTAAGATTTATTCCCCTCCACCTTCCTATTTGTGAGAATGTTAGAAAAATGTTAGTTGAGGAAGAAGGGTTCCGATCAGATGGCAGGTAGATGAAGGGAAAATAAAGTTAATTACATGTAGTTTTATAACTAAACTTTTCCTTTGTTACTGATTTTTCTATTTGTATCATGATACGAGCATTGATTATGGAGTATGTGTGTTTCATATCTTCATTATAAAAATTTCTGCTTTGGTATACTATTCATTCACACTTGGAAATTAACTCTCCCAGCTCATTTGCAGTATTTGAAACATGAAACTTTGCTGAGGTTGAATACACTTAAATCGATATGGAATCTAAAGGACAGTACAGTACATAAATATATTCTGTGACTTTAAGTGAAACAAAGTATAAGGAAACCAGTTTTACTGTGGGCTAACTGATAGAAACAAGAGTTAAGTTCCTACCACAGCTCATCAACGTTATAATGAAATGACATTCGAGGGCCTGTTGTACTTCTGTTTTTCTGTTAGTTCCCATTATAAAATTATATGTGTCAGGGAAAACATTGGCCTTTAAATCTCAAACAAACATTTCTAAAAACACTTAACTTTCAATAAAAGCAGAAAGACAAGAGCATAATTTAAGTGCTTCACTTTTATTTTTGTCAAATGAAATTAATTAAATAGTCCCTTTTTTTCCCCTGCTGTTCTTTAAAAAATCCTTTAGAGGCCATACTTCTGGTCTTTCTATTGGAAAATTATAAATAGAGACAATCATTGTATATATGTTTTGTTTTTGTTTCCCCCCTCATTTACTGAGTACCTACTATGAATCAGGCACTGTGCTTGGTCCTAGGGGTACCTAAATAACTTTCATACCTCAGATGTATTAAAAAGTTTGGTATAGAGGATAGTAGATAATAATAGAGGTCTGGAGTAAGACTGCCTGGGTTCAAATCCCAGGTCCAGAGCCTAATAGCTATATTAATCTTGGACACCTTCATAAACTGATGTTTTCAGTTTCATCATCTGTAAAATGAGACCTACCTTGTTGGATTGTTATAATAAACTGGAACAATGTCTGCCACAGAGTAAGCACTGTACATACTAACTACTACTATTACTTTTAGAAGTTGTCATTATAATAATAGTTCCCATTAGTGTTCTTCTTTCATACCTTATTAAGGGAACGGGTAGACATACCAGTATCTTACACAGAAATATAATTTAGAATAAAAAAATTAAATTCTCTCTAAAAATAAAAATTAAGTAAGACCCTACCCTACTCAGCAAGTGGAGCAAGAACATTTTTCCCAGCAGTTTAAAATAGTTTCAATTAATGTTGAATGCCATATTAACACTTCTTTGCTACTTGATAATTATCTAATGGTCAGCCAGTTTTTCATGCAAGAGCAGTAAACCTCCAGAGGCGGTGTCTGATACATAGTAGGCCCTCAGTAACTATTTGCCAAATAAATTGACTATTTGCCAAATAAGTTGATTAATTATTTTCTTCAGTTATCAATGTTTTCATCAGGAGCTGATGTTTGTTACTGATGAGAAGTGTATTGGTTACTAATATATGGCCATAACATACCTTGGCAAAGCTGGGTATTCATATTAAGACAACATCAAATTAAGGAAAGGTATATATTCTAACATGTAAGCAGTGCCTGCCGGAAAGAACAGTATTCTCTGACCTTGTAAAATATATCTGTTTAAAAGAGGAACTATAGAGTTTTGAAAGTATGAGATGTGGAGGCAGGACTTGGGGGAAATCAAAGGTTTTAAAATGCTATAACAGTACTTCACAAACTTATATTTGATATTTGAACTTCTTCATTGTCTTACCCTTTCTTGTAATAAGATTTCATGTTCATCTATTTGGAGACATTTTGATGATTTCCTGGGAAAAGACAATGGGGCACATTGGATTTTACTTAATTTTTTTTTATAATCTTTTTACTGCTTTTAATGTATGTGTTGTGTGTGTGTGTTTGCAAATAAAGTAAAATCTCAGGAGTGAGATAGGAAAGGTTTATTGCTTTTTTTTGTCACATCCCATCTGCAGCCTCTAAAGAGAGCTTATTCTTCTAATGGAGGCTTGTTGGTATAGTGAAATGAGTGTGGACTTATTCATGAATCCATGAAAACCAAATTGAGATCTCCTACTGGCTAGCAAGTTACCTAACATCTAAACTTTCATATCTTCATTGGGAAAATTGTATAACATCTCAGAGTTGTGAAGATTAAACAAAAATCTCTTGTTCATTCAGACTCTTTTTTAAACCTTGTAGAGAAACTTCTTAACAGTATAAGATTGATTGCTACTTTTATTATTTTTTCAGTAGTTGACTCAGTGAACAAACTCAGCATATATTCCCCAATTATTGGTGATTTCATAAAACTGGGACTTATTACCACCTTCAAAATCAGAGTTGATAGGGATAACCTCTTGACAGATAGTAATTTTGAAGAGTAAATCAAATTGTATTTTAGTGATTATCTCTACTTCTGAATGAATGCCTCTGTGTCCTAATGACATGGTTTTATTCTCAAAAATGAAAAATTACCTCAAAACACAACCAGTTATACTTTATCAGAAAGAATTATCTAGATCATTTACCAAAATCATAATTTGGGGCAATTATGCATTTGTTTTATAACTTTTGATATTGTTGGCCAATTCGGTCAGTCTATTTGTATTGTATCTTAGGGTTTTTTAAATGTTACCAACTTGCAGAATACTGGTTATTATTTATAAACCATTCTGATATTGGTAATACTTACCTAGAAAAAATGTTTCTTGTACAATAGAATCTCTTTGCATTGGCTGGGGATGAAGAACCAGAGGTACGGAAAAATGTGTGCCGGGCTCTTGTGATGTTGCTTGAAGTTCGAATGGATCGCCTGCTTCCTCACATGCATAATATAGTTGAGGTAACACAGCAATTTAAAGGCTCTCTCCTCATCTTTCCCTCAAGAAAAATCTTGGGCATAAAGTGTGCAATGTGAAACCACTCTTTTCTAATACTATTTCATAAGCTGGAGGTGACTACAAAAAATAGTTATGATTGTCTTAAAATGATAACTTATCTTTATGGTAATTTTTATGAGATTTAAAGAGTTACGAAGGAGGAAATAACATTTCCCTTTTACGAATAGCTTTTAACCAAAATAATTAGGAAATATTTAGATTATGTGTGTTTACTAGATAATGGGTTAGGTAGACTAAATGATTGATAAAGCTGATAGATTAAGTGGCATATTATTTTGTCATTAAGAGTGTTCTATCCATTACTGATAAAAATAACCTGATCAGCCTGGTTATTTATGATAACAGTGAGATTTATGAGTAGAAAATACATAACAATTATTATTATACTTAGTTCTAGGAAACCATTTAGATTTTAAAATGTAATTAAAATAATTTTATTGGGAAATTCTAAGTACATTGATCACAGTTTTGCCATATTTCAAGGAAGGAATAAATAATGAGATGTAGTTATTACTAGAACAAAAAATTTGGGTACTACCCAGTAATACTGTAGCCACATTATACAACTTAATTTTCATATTACAGGATATAGTTGTATGCGAGTAGCCGTGTGAGTAGATTAAACGGTGTGTATCTAGATCCTCCCTTTCAGTTCCAGAGATCGATATAAAGTGGAGAGGGAAGATCTTTTTTTAAGGATGGAGTCCAAGACCTGTTAGAAGAAGGCTAGTATCCATGATTTATAGCAACTTCTTTTCTAAAACATTAGGAAAGATGATTGTAGAGCTAAGCATATGTAGCAGTGTAAGGTGGGGATAAATGACAGTTTCTCTGAAGAGCCTCTTCTCCCCATGAAGTATTTAGAAGAGTCAGGTGGGGTTGGTTGAAAGTTTTTAGTGAGAGAGAGTGGCGTTAACCAGAAAGTTCATAAGAACATTTTGTCATTTGCTAAGGCCATATTACAGCTGGGGAGCCTAATTTATAATGCTACAGATCTTTTTTTCAGTAGGACATGGTGTGCAATGTAATAGGGGTTGGCCTGTCACAATTGTTGGTTGCCGTATTTTGTCATATGTGAGGTGTTTCAATCAGGCAGAGGATGTTTACTAAGAATTCATCAGTAGATGCCAGTTCCAGTTTATATTGGGAAATTGGGTAACTTTGATTATGTTTATTTTGTTATTGCATGTAAGGGTTTTTTAAAGAAAGTTAGACAGCATGCCTTTGGATAGATTTGAGGTCATGTTATTCCAAATAAGTGAATTTGTCTTTGGTATGTTCAGAGGACATGATAAAGCTATTTTATTGGAAATTACAAGTTATAGTTATACTGAGAAATGTCACTACTTTCCAAATTAAAAAATATATATATTAACTTATGTATATCTTTAAGTATGTGAAAGATACACATTCAAAGAGATTTTATATTATAAAAAGATTCTTCATTTTAAGAAAGGTTTAATGGAGTTTTTTTATTTTGGTGTTTCTACAAAGACTTAATATTTGATAATTGATAGATTTTTAAAATCTCAGTGGTTTAATAAAACAAAATATATCCATACAGAAGCAGATAAATGATACATGGATTGAACACTTTTCATCAGGTAACATTCTAACGCAGTGATTCTTGTTTGGCTGCATTTTAGAATTAACTAGAAAGCTTTTTAAAAAATCTACACCCTAGATTGGGAGCCATTGTAAAGTGTAAGGCCATGCAAAGGACTGTTAACTTGCTGAAATAAGATTAGTTTTATTTTAATAGTATGATTTTAACTGATTAATATTAAGGCTCTTTTGTTTACAGTACATGCTACAGAGGACCCAAGATCAAGATGAAAATGTGGCTTTAGAAGCCTGTGAATTTTGGCTCACTTTGGCTGAGCAACCAATATGCAAAGATGTACTTGTAAGGCATCTTCCTAAGTAAGTGTTCTTTCTTGTGAATACTACTGTGTTCTTAAATTTAATATGATTACTCATTTTTAAGTTGAATTCTGCCATCAGGGAATTAAGTTCTAAAGAAGTCAAACTTAAATTTATTGTTGGTATAAGGAAAGAGAATTTTCAGGGGGCAATTAAAATTTTTTAATTACTCGAGCATGGTTTATTCTAAATTATACTTAATTTTGGACAACTCATGGCACTGGTTTTATTTTGTTGTTTTTGTTTTGTTTTTTAATAATTCTTATAATTTCACCATTGACTCTGGTGGGTTTTTTCCCAAAAAATGTTTTCCCACAAGTTAGGATGCTATGAAATTTTAGGTTAACAGTATTAAGCCTATTTCTAACCATATAAATACTATTTGATCAGTTTTGTTTTATTTTATTTTTTTAATTTTTCCAGTTTTCAGATATAATTGACTTAAAACATTAGTTTTAGGTATACAATAATAATTTGATATATGTATTAAAATCAGTTGTTTTAAAAGTAATGCTTGCTTACTTTTGAAAATAAGTAATACAGGCTCATGAAAGAAAACCAAAATGCAGAAAACTTAAAATCCTGAGTAATCACAGTATTTTTGATGTGTTGCTTTTAGTGTTTTTGGTTTTTGTTATTTTCTATGTTAGTACCATATTTCAAATAGCATATATTCAAGGCGTTTAGGGAAGAATTAAATTTGATAATATGTGAAACACTTAACATGGCACCTAGCTATAGTTCGTTCTTAAAATTCGGATTGTACTGTTCTGTGGTTTGCTCTTTTCAGTTACTGTATGTTGCATGCTTTCCTCCATGTCATTAGTCTTTAAACTTTTGAGTACCTTTCCATCACGGTGTGAATACTATGTGTATATAATTGACTGTTCTGTTATTAAATATTTAAATAGTTTGCCCTTTTACTTTTTAATCCAATAATCCTGGAGTGAACATCTTTTTTTGTCCATAAGTGGTTGTTTATTTCAGGTAGAATTTTTAGAAGTGATTTTCCCCAAAGTCAGAGGTCTGAATTCTTCAAAATTCCTCATAAGTATTCCACATTATTCTCCAGTGGAGTTATGCCAGTTTATACCAGTGGTGTTCCATCCTATTACAGCTTTAGCCAGCCATTAATTATAATTAATCTTAGCCATCAGGATGAGCAAAGAACAAAACCACTTGTTTTAATATGTTGTAGTATTAGCAGAGTCATATTTTTCCCCCATCTTTATGGAAATATAATAGACAATTCGTTACTTATTTATTTACATTGTACAATTCAATGAGTTTTTTCGATTGCAGTTGGCATACAATAATATACCTGTTTCAGTTGTATAGCATAGTGATCAGAGATCTACATAACTCGCAAAGTGATCACCCCATTAAATCTAGTTACCCCTCTTATTTATTACAACATCATTAACCATATTTCCTATGCTACTTTCTACATCTCCATATCTGTTCTGCAACTATTTGTACCTCTTAATCTCTGCCTTTTTTTGTCCCTCCAAACCCCATCCTATCTAGTATCTCTCTAAATATTCTCTGTATCTGTGAGTTTATTTCTGCTTTTGTTGTTGTGATTTATTTTGTTCTTTAGATTCTCCATGTACATGAAATCATGTGATATTTGTCTTTCTCTATTTCATTTCAGTGTAATATCCTCTAGGTCCATCAAGGCAATATCTTTTTCTATCCCCTTCCTTTTAGTCTGAGTCTTTTAATCAGAAGTAAGTCTCCTGTAGGCAGCATATGTAGGGATCTTGTTTTCTTATCCGTTCAGCCACTCTCTTGTTTGGAGCACTTAATTCTTTTCCATTTGAGGTACTTGATAGAATGTGTCTTGCTGTGGGCCTCATTGGGTTCTTCTTTCTTGAGACTCTGAGCTTCCTGGGGTTGTATGTCTTATTTCCTTCACCAGGTAAGGGAAGTTTTCTTTCATTATTCAAATAGCTCTTCAACATTTTTTTTTTTCTGATACTCCTATGACACAGATATTTTTACATTTAATAGTGCCCCATAGGCTCTTAAATTATTATTATAGTCTTAGCTTTTTTTTTTCTTTTTTTTTGCCATTCTGATTGAGTATTCTTGGCTTTCCCATCCTCTATATAGATCATTTTCCATTTTTATGTTTTTTATGTCTTTGTTAAAGTTCTCACTGAATTCATCTACACTTATCAGAAGTTAGTGGAGTCATTTTTTTAGATATTTTGTACTTGGATTTTCTCATTTTCATATAGTCAGTTAACTTCTTTTCCAATAAATTTTTTCCCCAAAGAAAGCACCACTTCCACCTATATTTTATTCTGGGCAATCTGGAACATGGAATGCTAAATGGATTCTTTTTTCTTTAGGAAATTCATATATTATTCTTCCTTTTCTTCCTGATTTGTGATACCACTATTATGATACCCTTGTTTCTTATTATAGAATCATATAATTGTAAAAGTCATGTAAACAGACATTAATTTTTATAAAAACTGAAGAGCTTCCTTCTGTTAAAACCTAAGCTATAACATTAGGTATTACTAATAATATACATTTATGGCTACGTGCTCTATAAACACTAATAAAATCTAAACATCCTTAAAGTGAGCGGGAATGTGGTAATAGGCTAAAAAATTAGCACTTTTTGCTCTGCTAATTAGTGCAAACATTAAACAACTCAAGCCAGTTATAACTAGGTTTACCTTATGTCTTCCAGACCTCTAGTTTGGGAACCATTTTTATATAAAACAAGGCTACTTTTATTTTTAGTTGAAATAACGCACTGTGAGGATGGAAGAATACCGACATCAATCTGATGCTGAGATAAAACAGCATGACTTAAAAAAAAACCTTATTCTTCCTAGCTCTGTTAACCAGACTCATATTTACTATGAGCAAAAAAATATTTGCTTACAAATCAAAACTGTATACATAATGAGATTTCTCATATTGATACGAACTCACAGTAATATAACAAGGGATAATGACGTTAAATTCTTTTATGTTTCTAGGCTCTAAAGCCTGATTTGTTTGTTTGTTTGTTTTACCTGGTACTATATTCTTGATTATTAAACATTTAATAACATTTTGTTATCTGGTAATAAAGTCTTTTTCTCCCAAAATTATTTCATCCTCTGCCGCCTTTATTCTTGCACATTTCTGTGCCCTGGGGCTGTTGTGTGGATTAATTCATGGAAAACGACCCATCGCTCGGCACACATTTCAGTAAACATTGATTGTTGGTATTAACATCATTGCCTTTCTGTGATGTTGCATTAAAAATTCTCTTGTTTTCATTGGCTGTGTGAGGTTTCAGGAGAAAGAATCTTAACAAATACACCTCTTCAAAAATAGTGGGATACCTTGCACGATTAGACTCATCAGTCACATGTCATATTGCTAAATGGTCACAGTTAACTCCTATATTTCACTTTGCAACCTCATTTTTTTTTTTTTACTTGCCCAGCTTTCTTAGTCCCTTATTTCCTGCACATGCTTTTATTCTTTCCCTATGTGGCACAAACATCATAAATTAACTGTACTAATGGTAAACCCTCAACTCTACCATGCATCTCCCCTGCTCTGGATTAATTGAACTGTCTTTACGGCTTGTTAAATACTATTGGGAAAAACATGACAATCTATGGTCTTCCACATCAAGTGGACCCTTCTTGCTCTTTGCCAGTTTTTCTTGTTCTAGATCAGCTTTTATCATCCATTCACCAGAGCAACTATTTCAAACCTTTGTCACTCTTCTGAAGTTCTCGTCATTCATTTTGAGTACTTCTATTTTATCAGGAAAACAAGTGACCCTTCATCTTGTCCCCAAACTTACAGATATATTTTCATGTGAGTTGTCCTCTTCCTAACCAGTCTTTCTAAATTTATGGTCTTAGATAGCATAATTTTTTTCTTAGCCTCTGGGACCTCACTCCATCAGATAGATATATTCAACTTTCCCCTCCCTGTTGCCTCTTTCTCCATAACTTTTTAACTTGCTGCAGTTTCTTCCTTCTTAAAAAGATTCAAGGAATAGATGGGGTTCACTGTCTTCACTTTGCCTCACCTCATGTTAACTCTTCAATATTTTACAGTCTGCTATCTGTACTCACCATTTTTCTGAAGTTGTTGACAAAGATCATAAGTGATTTAACTGTTGGTTATCCAAATGAACCCAGTTCTCCTGCTTTAATGCCTGTAGCTTACAAAATGTGGTTCTCTGTGTTGTAAATTTTATCTAGTTATGTTATACCAACTATCATGTTGTTACTATTAATCTTTCTATTTTAGAATTTAGAAGAACTTTGAACATAGTGGAAGTTTGGCCCAAACATTTTTTAGACCTATCCAGGAAATTTAAAATCCCACTGCTACTGTTTCCCTATTACTATTCCTTTAGTTAATAAGGGCTTATAAAATTACCTCATTGGCAGTAGAGTTGTACTCAAAATTGGTTTCATACATATTTATTTAATTGATGTTAAAATGCATAAATTTGAAGTAAGGCCTCAACAAAGACTGAGGACATTTACATAGAGCAGGGATCCCCAACCCCTGGGCCGCAGACTAGTACTGGTTCTGGCTTGTTAGGAACCAGGCCACACAGCAGGAGATGAGCAGCTGGCAAGCGAAGCTTCATCTGTATTTGCAGCAACGCCCTAGTTCTAGCATCACCACTCCAGCTCCACCTCAGGTCATCAGGCATTAGATTCTCATGAGAGCACCGGTCCCTGGTGCCAAAAAGGTTGGGGACCGCTGAAGAGAGAGTTTCTTATATCTGGTGTAGGAAAAGAAAATTATCTTTGGAGTCAGGCCAAAGAGGTTTTGAATTCTGACTCTCCTGTTTACTAAAAATCAAGATCTCGTGAAGTAATATAACCTCTCTGAGCCTTAGTTTACTCCTCTATAAAATGGGGTTCCTAATACTTTTCTCATTAGGTTATAAGGAAAGTACTTATAAGCCCACAGCTGGCACTTGTATGAATTTCTTTGTCTATTCATACTTTTCCCAAGCCAATGAAGGTAGAATTTGGAAGCAGAGAACTATGGGTTTATTGTAAAATGTTGTTAAATAGTTCCAAAGTATTTTTATGCCTTTTATCCTCAGTTGGCTCTTTTAAATATATGTGATGAACCAGTGAGAAAACAAATCATCCAAGCTTAAGCTTAAGAAACTTGTCAAAGCTCAAAACTATCATAGCTCCAAGAGGACCTGAAGTTAGTGTTTTGACCTTAAATGTTTTGATAAATATTTTTTAAACTAGGTAACATAAATATTCCAGTATACTTGGAATTCCATGTTTACAGACATTATGGTTCTGTTTTAGTGACTGCATAAGACTTCAGATTGGATATGATAATCCTGATTTATTTAACTGTTTTGTTAGTGAAATTTTAATTGTTTTTAACTTAAGAAACTTAAATTTTTTAATTTATCTAAAGCTGTAATAATTATCCATAAAGCTCTTTTTTTCCTTTTTGCATTATTTCTTTTGGGTCATTTCCTTTAGACTTATTATATTTTTATATTTTGAATTCTCATCTCTTTTATCAAAAGGAATACAAATACTGAATGTAGGCTTATTGTAACAATGTCACACCATTTAAAAATAAAGTAAAAGATGAATTTTGTCTTCTTTTCACCTACTCACTCCACTCTCCAAAGATATCATTTTTTGTATATCCTTCCTAAGATAGCCTGCATTTACAAGTAATTCATGGGAAATCTGTTGTTTTTAACTCAGATAGACATGTGTCATATGTGTTTTCACCTGAAGTTTTTGTTTGTTTTTAACATATGTATTTGAAATGTATTTTAACCAAGTCCTAAATGGTGCAGATTTAGATTTTTTCCAGTGTTTTTGTTATAGCAGAAAACATCAGTCTTTAAAAAATGGGTGTTTGTTGGTATATTTGGATAAATTATTAAGGGAGAAATGCTATTTTTTAATTTTATTTCTGTAGACAGGCCCTCTTATCTTTACTAAGAGGGTCTCATGCATAAGTATGTAAAAGACCTGAGATATGTATTAAGAATACTCATTTGAGAAGGGCAGAAAGCATAAGACAATATTAGGGGTAGGAGTGGTTGTCTCATTAGTGTTGGTATACAAAAAGTTGTTAAGATTTCTTAATAATTCTGTTGTTCTTTAGATACTTGTTTCATGACTTTGTTTCTTTGTAGGTTGATTCCTGTGTTAGTGAATGGCATGAAGTACTCAGATATAGATATTATCTTACTTAAGGTAAGGAAATTTTCTGGTGAAGGGAGAGTTATTTTTATTGCCTTAGTAAATCTTTGAATTTGACTAATAGAACATTTATTTAGAATAAGCTGAATGTAAATAGGTTTCCTGTTAGATATAATATGCTACAGAGTTCAAAGGTAGAAACAAACATAATGAATTTGGGTGGTAATAGATTCTAGCTTAATTGGAACTAGATGGTGACACTAGCAGAGTTAGCATTAATTTTCTATCAATTCCATTTGCATTTATTTTAAAATACCTTAAATGTGATCTGAATGTGATATTCAGGTAATAGAGATTATACCAGCTGATGGGGGACAATATAATACGATTGTGTAAATACCTGATAACCTAACAGGTGTTACGGAATGGTCTCTTCTCTTCACAAAGAACTAATGAAGACATATATTTCACAATCCTATGCAAGACCCTATCTCTGGATATTCTGATTCTTTTACTCATATACATATTATTAACTTGTAATGAATATCACCAAAATTTTCCCTTTAAAAAAAAAACAGGGTGATGTTGAAGAAGACGAAACGATTCCTGATAGTGAACAGGACATAAGGCCACGTTTTCATCGATCAAGGACAGTGGCTCAGCAGCATGATGAAGATGGAATTGAAGAAGATGATGATGATGACGATGAAATTGATGATGATGATACAATTTCTGACTGGAATCTAAGTAAGTCAAGGAGAGAAAAGCATAGTTACCTGCTTTGGTAACAGCTTTATTGAGGAGTAATTCACATACCATACAATTCACCCATTAATGGGTACAGTTCAGTGGTTTTTAATATATTCAGAGTTGTGCAACCATCACTACAGTAAATTCTGGAACATTTCATCACCACAAGAAACTCCTTACCCATTAGTAATCATTCTCCCATTTTCTCCCAGTCCCCCAGTCCTGAGCAGCTACCAGTTTATTACCAATTGATGGATATTTTGTTGTTTTTCTCTTTTGTTGTTTTTCTCTTTTGTGAGCTTTTCTGTAAAGTTTATGTGTAGACATGTTTTTAATTCTTTTGGTTATATATGTGGGACTACTGGGTCTTACGGTAACTCTCTGTTGAACTTTTTGAGGCAGTTTTCCAAAGTGGCTTCACCATCTACTTTCCCATCAACAGTGTCTTAAGATCCTTTTTCTCTGCATGCTTGCCTACAGTTGTCTGTTTTTTATGACAGCTATTTTAGTGGATGCGAAGTGGTATCTTATTGTGGGTTTTTTTGATGGCCCTGTTTTTGTATTTAGTATTCATTATGTTCCTTTAAAAGACTTTATTTCTAAACTGTCATTCCTTAAAAGGCTATATATTTTGTTCGATACTATAAAATAGGAACACTGACCACAAGCCTTTTCTGTTTTCCTAATGTAAACATTTTTTTGTGTGTGATAATTTGCATGAGAATTAACTGATTATTATGGATAATTCTAATATAATATAAATTACTTTGTTATGTTCAAACTTAAACAAAATATCTTTTTTCAGTCTCTGTTATTTTCAACCTTAGCTGCAAATCCGTATCACCTGTTGAGCTTGCATTCTTGGCCACATTCTCTGGGGAGGAACCTAGATACATGTTTTGCTTGTTTGCTTCCTTGTTCTTCAAGCTCCATTCTTTTAGTCAGGGTTTCTCAACCTCAGCACTATTGATATTTTGGGTCAAATAGTTCATCGTGAGGGCAGTCCTCTACATTGTAGGATGTTGAGCAGCATCCCTGATTGCTATCAGAAAGATGCCAGCATACACACAGTTGTGACAACCAACAATGTCTCCAAACATTGCCAAATGTCTTCTGGGAAACAAAATCACCCCCAGTTGAAAACTTCTGCTATAATTCAGAGTTAGGATTTTTAGTAACTGAAGTGGTTAAGGATATCAGTCATCAAACTGGAATTGCTCTGTTGCCCATTTAGCTTTCTGTAACAGTTACTTAGAGCTACAGTCCCCAATTTTGGGGGGCACCAGTGACCGACCATGCTCCTATGAGAATCTAATGCCTCATGACCTGAGGGAGCTGAGGCGGTAATGGTAGCGCTGCAGAGTGGCTGCAAATACAGATGAAGCTCTGCTTGCTTGCCTACCACTCACCTCCTGCTATGTGGCCCGGTTCCTAACAGGCCACGGACCAGTACCAGTCCGCAGCCTAGGGGTTGGGGGACCCCTGACTTAGAGTACCTAATGCACCTGGAACTAAGCCAAAGACTTTGCATCCATATTACATTTAATTTTTCCAACAGCTGTATGTAGGTAAGGAAACTGCAAAAAGAGAAACTTGCCTGAGGTTAATATAGCTAGTAGTGATAGCACATTAGTATTAGTACCCAGGTCTGACACAAGAGAATCCACAGTCGTCATTACTATCACAAATTAACCTCCCATTGGATTCCTACTTTCATATTTAGGGCAGTAATAATGTACGGTGATTGAGGGTGGGCACATCCTTTTGACATCCTACCCTTCCAGAAGTTTTTCTGTGCTCATACAGAAAAATACTTGTATGCCTTTTTTGGAATGGAGGCTGACTTCCCAAAAGTGAAATCAGATTATATGTACTCTACTGGTTCTTCTTCATATATCATATAACTCATCTATATCAGTAGATACAGATTTTATTCATTACATACAAATTATGTTTCATGACAGTATAATACTCATTTATATGGATTCTACCATTTAGTATAGCTAAGACCCTTATTGATGAGTAAGGTGTTACTTCTGGCCAATGTAACAGCTTTTTTAAAAAGGGATTTTACCATTGTCTAATAGTTTATGGTTAACCGTTTATTATGCCTAGTTCACAGTGGGAAAATTTTGGATGCTTAATTATATTTTTGTTCTTTTGTTCTTTTCTAAATTACTATATTAAATGAATTCTGTATTGATATATACTCCCATAGTTTCTTAGTCTGTAAAGAATGTTTTTTAGCATATTTTGTGTTTAATGAATGTACTATGACTTTTGTTCCAGTTTATAATTAGTTTGCTAATTCTTGGTCATTAAAAAGTACTCTTGTTAATAGAATTTTTTTCATGTGACAGACTGCCTATTGAATTGAATTCTTTGAAAGTCTATAGAGATATAAATGAAGTTATACTTAAAACAAATACTCCGTATATGTATAAGATAATAGAGATTAGTGTAATATTTTTTTAATTAAATATTTCCTTAGGAAAATGTTCTGCTGCTGCCCTGGATGTTCTTGCAAATGTGTATCGCGATGAGCTTTTGCCACATATTTTGCCCCTTTTGAAAGAATTACTTTTTCATCATGAATGGGTTGTTAAAGAATCGGGCATCTTGGTTTTAGGAGCAATTGCTGAAGGTAAGTAATTCCGATTTGAACTGTGAAGTCCTTAATAATAATGCAGCTAGGCTACTTTAAGGAATTGTTTGTTATTCATAAGCTAAGACTATTCACACTTGAATTGACATAATTTGCTATCATGTTGCTGATATGGGGTAGATAAGACTGTGATCCACATTAACCTGAAAAAGGATATATGAGTCCAAAAGCCATCTTAGGATAAGTGTTTCATGACAGTATAATACTCACTTATTAATTAAACAGCCATAGACTTACTTTCCATCCCAGCCAGATATTTCGTAAATGCTTCTGTTATAATAAAAGGAATAGAATGAGAGGACAAGGACTCTGATGTCAGAAGCATCCCCGTTGCTTAAAAAAAAAAATCTTTATTCCATAGGTAAATATAAGAAATATAAGTTGAGCATCATCATCCTATAACAAGTTATTATTCTGTCCTAGTTGTAAATGTCTCTCTACAAGAAATAGAAGTTTCTTACAGGTGTTTCTGAAAGTCGTCATTTGGGTAGCGGAAGTAAAATGAGCTTTTCTAATGCTAATGTATGGAAGTTACTCAGGAGCAGTTAGGTCTCGTTTCAGTTTTTTTTAATATATATAATTTTGGAAAGGATTATAGTATATTCATTGCAATGGAAATAATCTGAATATTTTTCATGATTGCATCAGTTTAATAGTCAGCTGAAATAATTTGTTTTAACTATATTTTTGCACTTTCTGAAAGATTTCTGTTCCTTTTTTTTCCTAGGTTGCATGCAAGGTATGATTCCATACCTGCCTGAGCTCATTCCTCACCTTATTCAGTGCCTCTCTGATAAAAAGGCTCTTGTGCGTTCCATAACGTGCTGGACTCTTAGCCGCTATGCACACTGGGTAGTCAGCCAGCCCCCGGACACGTACCTGAAGCCATTAATGACAGAATTACTAAAGCGTGTTCTGGATAGCAACAAGAGAGTACAAGAAGCTGCCTGCAGGTGAGACAAATTCATAACAAAATGTTCATTGTGGGAAAAGGAGTGGGTACTTCAACCTTTTAATGTTGTAATGTTGGTATTAAACCATTAATGAAGTTTTCGTTATCTGTAGCTTTCACCTGAAGATTTTATAAATCCAAATGTAAAACTGACACTCTTAACTAGACATCAGTCTTTGCTGTCTCTTGAACTTTTTTTCTCAGTGGCTATGATAGCGATAGAATTATCTTTCACCCCAATTTCCTCAGGTGTCTAGAGTGGTGATGACACCCTTAAAGTAATAACAAGGTTAGAGCAGATTCACATCATTAGTCTTCAAGTAAACTACCATAACTCCACAGGAAGTACCGCATTTTTGCTTGGTTTCCTGTAATTTATTCATTCGGCACGGGGTTTTTTTGTTTGTTTGTTTGTTTTAGCTCTGCTCATTATTAGGCATGTACTAAATGCTGGGCTTGAGTTCTTGTCATCTTGAAAACTTATAGACTGGTAGGGAATACTAAACAACTATATAATTTACAGCAAGCGTTGTGAAGCAAATAGGTGAAGAGTTCACACTGCTAGTGAACAGGGCTTTCATTAACAAGTGGCTTAAGCCTATGATTTTTAGGAACATTCCTGACTCAGTAGAACAAGATAATACAAATCCTAATTTTAGAAATGAAGAGCTAGATATACCTTAGTGTCAGAACAAATTCAGGTTTAAATTGATGTCCTGGAACTGCGATCCTGGAGTTTTTTTCCTTTCCTTGTATAATTGTCCCAATAGAAAAGGCAGATTTGTAATAAAAAGTATATTTTGTGCTCTGATGTAGAGTGTGGGGCTTAGAGAAACATTTTTTTTAACTTTAATGAGGAATAATTGACAGATATAATTGTATATATTTAACTCATTTCCCATTTAGGAAAAAAAGTGCAGCTCACTGCCAATGTTAATTTTACATAAAAACTCTTTGAGGCTAAAGCAAATCTTACTGATTTTCAATGTGAAAATAAAACCTAAAAACTGTTCTTGGAATTATTTCTAGACAGAACTTGTCTCTAATCCCAATGTAACAGAACTGTATATATAAATTAGACTCATAAAATAAATTTTCAGTGATAATTACTATATTTTATAAATGGAAACACCATTACTAAAAACAGAATGTTATAAATAGAAAGATGTTATTTGTTCCCAACAACTATTGATATACTAGAGTGATGCAAAAATAATAATAAAGGAGAAATATTTCATGGCATACTTTTGAGAGTAAGGTTTGGACTATAATCGGCAAGTTATCTCAGGGTAAATGCTGCAGCCTCAACTGCTGCTGGTTAGTATGCTCAGGGCAAATGGGAAATGGGTTAAAGAGTACAACATGATGATTTGACATACACATTGTAGAACAATTACCAAATCAAGATAACACATTCACCTCACATAGTAACATAGGTGACTTTTCATAATGACAATGCTTAAGCTCTCGGGAACTTTCAAATGTACAATATATTTTTAATTGCAGTTGCCATGCTGTGCATTAGGTCCTAAGAATTCTTATAGCTAAAAATTTGTGCCCTTTGACCTATGCACCTCATTTCCCCCTTCCATTAAGAGAAACATTTGAGAGGTAATGATGCTGCTCTGTTCTTATACATACATGTCACTAAGAATTAAACATTTTTGTGTGTGACCCTTTGTGTATATCTGAAGGGTAAAGTGTAACTTAGAGTTTAACAGTTTTAATTATATTGATCTGGAACAATCCCTAGAATGTAAGTGAATTGGGACATTATTTTTTTCATTGCTATGGTCCAGCACTCAGTGACTAAACAGTAAATACCAAGTAAATTTGTTGAATGAATAAATATAAGAACCAACAGTTTTTCCCCCTCTTTAATTCCCCCACCTTCCACCCCTGACCTATGGATGTTGCTGTTTTCCCTTAAGAACTGGATCTTTGAAGATGGGGCGTCTCCTCCCACACAGTCACGGCGTGCACCCTGGGCCTAGCACACCTGGGGTATGGTCCGTGGCTCCACCTGGGGCCCAAACCCAGGACCTTCTGCGTGTAAAGCAGACATGCTAACCACTACTCTATGGAGCCACCCCAAGAACCACCAATTTTTAGTTTTAGAGTTTACCATTGCAGTTAAATAAATGCCCATAGGTAACAGTCTTTTTGAAAGAGGTGATAAGAAATGGGAAAGAAATAAAAATATGCATCTAATGTAGTACAGTAAGGAGGTAGACATTTAAAATGTAAATAGATAATCTATAGACTGTAGACTGAGTTTTCTATCTCTATTATAAAATATTCCTTTACTACAACAACAGTATTCTCTCATTTTTAATTACAGTGCCTTTGCTACCCTTGAAGAGGAGGCTTGTACAGAACTTGTTCCTTACCTTGCTTATATACTTGATACCTTGGTCTTCGCATTTAGTAAATATCAGCATAAGAACCTGCTCATTCTTTATGATGCCATAGGAACGTTAGCAGATTCAGTAGGACATCATTTAAATAAACCAGTAAGTGTCTATGATTATGAAAAAAATATGTGGCATAGATACAATCAGTAGATTAACATATTTTGGGGAAATGTGAACATTTAATGTTTACTACTTTATAAATGTAGATCTTAAAAAGGCAGCAAGTGTATTCACCTTTTAAATAGTATTTAAAAATAAATATTGTGCTTACTGTAGAAATTATAGCAGTAGCTTACACTTTGTAGAGTGACTAGAGGAAAAGAGATAAAGGTTTTATACTCTGAATTTCAACTCTTCCTTAATTCCAAGTATTTTTGTACCTACTATTTAGTAAACACAGTAACTTTAGAGTACCACACCTAGACATCTGTTTTCTCACAAGACCTTACAGGTATGGAGAATACACTAGAGAAAATTAGAAATCAGTAATAGGTGAAAAATGCTAAGTATGGTACAGAATGATGGCTAGGGAGCCAAACTGTCTCTAGTAGTGCTCAGAGTAGAAGAGGATGGAATTGGATTTGTAATATTAGAACTTTAATATAGTTCAAAATTCTCTGCTGTGAATAGTAGATTTTGTTTATGATTGCTACATGAAAAATCTTAAATTGTCTGTGTTTTAAGTTATACTTAAAACTTGATATGGGACACTTGGTTTGTGGGTTTGCTTTGATGTTGGTTGGTTTTTTGGTGGGGCTGGGAGTGTTTTTCTGAATGTCTTAGACCAGACCCTTTAGAATCTGCCCCTTGTTTACATGATTACTATGTTGATTTGCTCAGTTTTACGGATTCTTTGGTTTAAACAAGGGCATTTAAATGACTATGAATCTTTTTCTACAAATGCCTCTGTAAGAAGTTTACCTGTCATTTATAATGCACTATACAGCAAGAGCCATGTTACGTGTCACAGGCCCCAGGACTAAAAAAGTTCAGCCACTAGAGAATAAAATTTATACATACCATTACAGGTTGTGATCAAGTAATTTTTATGTAATGGTATATTCATATACATTTTGTTTCATAAAGGATGTAAGGTGATTTAAAAATAAATCAAGATCATGTAAATTAAAAGATAGGCAAAAATAAAATTTAAATGTGCAAAGAAAGAGTCTAAAGTGTATTCTGTAATGATTTTACACAATTACTCTAAATGGACTTTATTTTCATAGACTCAAAATGGACTGTTTACATATGATAGTAGAGCTTTTTGTGTTTTTCATCATTGTAAATAGGAATATATTCAGATGCTAATGCCTCCACTGATCCAGAAATGGAACATGTTAAAGGATGAAGATAAAGATCTCTTCCCTTTACTTGAGGTATGCCAAGCTGGTAACATTTAATCTAGCAGTGTGTTTCATCAGGAATACATGTCCAAATCTAAAATGAGGATATGTAAGTTAAATAAAAGTGTTAATACATCTATATTCTGAATCATTTATGTTAAAATGCTGAATAAATATGTTACTTCTCATTACTTTAATTATGATACATCTATAATAATAAATGCTATTAAGTAGGAAAAGCATAGTGAAACTGTTAGACTTTTTTTCTTAAAAGTAGACTGTTAAGGATTATATTATACATGTTTTCTAACCTCTTCTTAATTGATAATTACCTTAAGAGATCTTTCTATAGCAGCATATGTACATTTACCTCTATTTAACCACATTGCTTAATATCGATATATAGCTCTACCATCACTAATACACATGACCCTTAAACAGCACAGGTTAGAACTGTATGGGTTCACTTAATATGCAAATTTTTTTCAATAAATACCTGTACTGCTTTCAGTATACATTTGGAAGTCCATGGAAGTGGAGGGCTGACTAAAATCATTGATCTACCCCATTTTATGTTGGGGACATGAACATCCTAGGATTTTGGTATCTGTGAGGGTGTCCTAGAACCAATCTCTCAGAGACCAAGGGTCAACTTAAGTTTTCGGGGAGAGTAAAGTTATTCTGTAGATTTTCGACTGCATGTGGAGGGAGCAGTTTCCCTAACCCCTGCATAGTTAAGGGTCAACTATAGTTTAAATTTTTAAATATTATCTATTATATGTAGACAAATATGTATAATGTGAAATAGTATTGGGACTTGTTACTAATAAGGAGAGACTTCATTTTATACCTTTTCCATCTAGTTTGAAGTTTTTTTCCATTTATACTAAATATGTTTTTTTAACCAAAGACATTTTATATGATAAATAACTGAACACTATCCAATGTGGTAACTTAAACCTAAATGAACTGATATTGGTAGAGCCATTTCAGTCATTGTCATTCTTGTTCACCCCTGTCATCTCAGGTGTTAACTCTTTTGCTATGGGTCGTTCCAAGCCAGAGAAGTAAATATTTCTATTATCAAGAGCACTGGCTAATTCTCGACCCAATAAAACAAGAACTATTATGGCTAAATATGTTTATTTCAAACAGAGGCTCAGAATGTGCCCATTAAAGGCCAGCCATGTTGACCAGAATGGAAGAATAAATATTAGGACTGTATAATACTAAATCTGTTCTTGAAGGATAACATTTGTTATAGAAAGTTTTTATATTTTGTGTGTGTGTGTGTGTGTGTGAGAAAACCTCCCCTGAACAGCTGGCAAACTTATAGTGATGACTGGCATCCAAAGGAGAGGTTTAAAAGATAAACTTACTACGGTAGACTAGTAGAGCAGGCACATATATGACCAGGATGTTAATGAATACTCTTTTCGAGCATTTAGCATAATATTAAGTATACTCAGAAATTTTACACGCGTACTTTATTCTTCCTAGTGCCTATCTTCAGTTGCCACAGCTCTACAGTCTGGCTTCCTTCCATACTGTGAACCTGTGTATCAGCGTTGTGTAAACCTAGTACAGAAGACTCTTGCACAAGCCATGGTATTTTTTAAAATTTTTATCTCTCTTCCTTCTTAGCATCATAAACATTTTTCTAAGGATTGGCATAATGTATACAAACTTTCCAGTAATTAATTCACAGTGAGTTTTTGAAAAATTATGTTTAATTTCAGCTGAACAATGCTCAACCAGATCAATATGAGGCTCCAGATAAAGATTTTATGATAGTGGCGCTTGATTTGCTCAGTGGCCTGGCAGAAGGACTTGGAGGCAACATTGAACAACTGGTAGCCCGAAGTAACATTCTAACACTAATGTATCAGTGCATGCAGGTAAGACTTGTTAAATTAAAATGAATTGAAACCTGATTCTCTGTGTCACAGGGGGATTAATTTCTTCTTATTTCTTGTAGGATAAAATGCCAGAAGTTCGACAGAGTTCCTTCGCCTTGTTAGGTGACCTGACAAAAGCTTGCTTTCAGCATGTTAAGCCTTGTATAGGTATGGATATTTTCTACTGCTGTGATGTGATTTTTAACATTATTTTCATATCAGCTATTTTAAGTATTAAAATAATGTGATTTCATGGCATTCCAACATTTGTAAATGTATATTTGATGGGTTAAAGCTGCTCTGCAGTAGGCAGGATGGGAACAACTCCTGTTCATTGTGCCTCGAACTATCACTTCAGCAGCTTGTTAATCACTCATGGCTGGAGAAAAGTTGGAAAAGTATTAATTTAGAATAAAGGACATGCCTGCCTTCAAAGCCTTGGGAACTTTTTGAATAGCCTCTTTTTTTAAGCAGTAGAAGTACCCAGAAATAATCAGGGTTTCTGACGCTTTACCAGCATACTTATCATAGGAGACTTTTCAAATAATTTACTTTAAAAGTATAATGATTTGTTTCTGTTGTAATATCATAGCAAGATAATAAGGGATTCCTCGAATAATGTAACTTAAATTGCTATCAAACCCATGGATTAAATGGGGTTTTGGTGATTTTTTTGTTCATTTCTATGTCCTATCATTTTGGATGATAGTTATTTATACTACATGATTTAATAAACCTTTGTTTAGAACATTGACCTAAAAGGTATTTTCATTTGATAAAGATGCACTTTGCGATTTTCTTTTCCAGTTTTATTGAGATGTAATTGACATAACATTCTATAAGTTAAAGGTATGCAACATGATGATATGTTGTATACCTTGTGTATATATTGTGAAATAATTACCAAAGTTTAGATAACATCCATCATCTCACATATTTACAAAGATTTTTTCTTATGATGAGAACTTTTAAGATGTGCTCTTGTCCTACTTGCAGGCAGTGGGAGCTTAAGTTGGTTCCTGAGTCCATTCATGTTAGTTTGGTAATTTCTTTTCCTTTTATCTGAGAGCCCTCATTCATTTAAATGGAGAATTACATTGAGAGACCACAATCTGAGCACTATGGTAAAAGTTATTTTAAAAGCCAAAGTCATTGGTTTAAAACAATATTTTGTGTGTGTGAAAAACTAGCTTTGAAGAAAGTTCTATTGTAATTTGATTTTCTATTTTAATTTGATTTTTCTCAGTCTGATGAGAGGATTATCTGACCAACTCTTTTTTTAATAATACCTGAAATATACCAAAACTTATTTTTCCTGGTCTGCTTTTATGAGAGTTCAGAAATTGTCTCGTCAGTTACTTAAGATAAATATTACCAGCACCTTTAAAATACTGCTATTTCTTGATTATATTTCAGTTTCCATCTAGTAGGTTTTCTTTAAAGTATAGTTCACTGCCTTTGATAAGTTTACGACATAGTTTTTTAAAACATTTTTTTTTGTAGCTGATTTCATGCCAATATTGGGAACCAACTTAAATCCAGAGTTCATTTCAGTCTGCAATAATGCCACATGGGCAATTGGAGAAATCTCCATTCAAATGGGTAAGATTTTTTTCTTCTTTAAAAGTATAGTTTTAGATACCTTAATATTTTTGTAATTGCCTTTTTTTTTTAATAAATGAGCTTTATTATTTATAGTTTATGTCACAGTTAATAAAAAGAGCAAAACATATTTTAACATTTCAAATTTTTCTTTTGTTTTTTTCTCTTGGAAATGATCTAGGTATAGAGATGCAGCCTTATATTCCTATGGTGTTGCACCAGCTTGTAGAAATCATTAACAGACCCAACACACCAAAGACGTTGTTAGAGAATACAGGTACCATATGACTGAACTGTTTTGGTGAAGAGACAATTACATGCCTTTTAATTTTAAGTTAAGATGCGTAGAGAAACCAAAGCTAGCTTTAGAAACCCAGTTTATTAACAGCTGTTTTGGATTCTGAGCAATGAAATGTACTGTTTTAGCTGTATTTCATAACTAGTTTTCAGAAGCTTTCAAAAAACACTTCTTCCCTATTGTAGTGTTTCATTCAGTACTCCCCAAAATGAACCCCAGCTAAAATAATTATTGAACACTATAAATTTTACATCAATTCAGAGAGTAATTGAGAGCTGGGAAATAATGATTTTTTTTTTAATCTGTAAAAATGTGGCCAAGGATAGATTGCAGTGTAGTGGCTAATTTGTTTACAATGACACATACGTATTTTCTATTTCATTGTATATTTTCCTGCAAATTGGGGATTTAAGCAGTACTCAGTACCTTGTGGGATTTTTATTCAGGAGGCTTGTTTCTCTTTTGCATTTATAGAGAGCATGTTTAAAGAGTACCTTCCATACTATAGAACACATTTCAGGGTGATTTCTTTCTACCCTCTTTCAGTTTTTGCTAATAATGATAAAAGTTGTAAATTTTCTCTTCAGTCATGCACATTTCTTTATATACTAAGATAATTATATTCATAGTCAATGAGAGTCTTACTAAATTGGACAAAGATTAAGGTTTTTCTAAATATGAAAATTTATTTCAAAGGCATTTTAATTTTGTATTTTTTAGTTAGAAAGTTTCTTGTAGCCTAATGTGATTAAAATTGATGTTTATTGGTATGGAAGGAAATCTTTTAATTGTGAAACAGTTATTGGCTGTTTGGCTGTATGGGTACTGTTTATATCGTAAAGTAAATTAGGTTTTCTTGCTTAAAAGTATAAAAATCTGTGTATAGGATCGTTATGAAATCTTGTCAGGTTTTTATCTCTTTAGAATGCAGTACCTATACATGACATTCAGATTTAGAACACTTGTTATTATAAAATTACTATTGAACCTAAAGAAACTTCCTATTTATTTTTAAATGTGAATGCATAATTGCAAATAAATGTTGAGTGTAATGTATTTTAAAGTTTCTTGTGGGATATCAGCTGGTGAATTTGTTCTAATTGGCTTTATCTATAAGATTATCTTCTAAGTATGATTCTACCCTAAGTAAATCAAAAGGTTTTTGATAAGACCCTTCAAATTGATGTATTGAATTGATGTGTTTGAGAAACACACTTGGTATTCACTAGATTACTCTTACTACAAGTGGCTACAGAAAAGTTTTCCTTATTTGTTAAAACCCAAAAGGGGCGGGAGAAGTAATTAATAAGTAAAGTCATTGTCAATGGCTAATTTCTATAGATTTTAGCAACTTAATTACTATTATCTTAATATTTCATAAAGCCAATTCGTTAGCGTGTGCAGTTATTTGCTTTTTTTCAAATGAGTATATCCTACACTGAACTTTTTCAATGGACCATCATCTGCTTTATCGCATGTTTCATTGGATTGTTCATACTTGCCTGTTTAATGAGAATGTTGCATAGTTTGTGTCTTTTGAGCATAGGTTTTCTTTCTCTTGCTTCATATGAATCTGCTGGATTTTAGTATTATCTGTGTAGTTTGCTTCAAGTAATCCTTAAACATTTTTCTTTACCCCCCCAACCCCACCCTTTTTTTATGAAAGGTTAACCTGTAAGTTTTTGAGAGAACACCATTACATTAAAGCACTTCATGGTTTGTTTTCTGTTTGTATTTTTTTTCCCGTTGTGTATAAATGTATTTATATGTATGTACCTTTGAATTGCAGAATGCAGTTTTGAGTTGCACTTGTTTTAGCTCTTTGTAAGTTTAAGGACTTCCTGAACTTTGATGATGAATGTGTTTAATTCCCATTTTAAATAAAATATTAGCTTGTAATCGGTATAATGTATTATCTATCTTTGTGCTATGCCTTTTATAGCAAAAACCAAATATTTGTTTATTTGGTCCACATATCATATGTCATTACAGTGGACTGTCTAAATTTCCTTTTTGTCAAATATGGTATGAAATTAGTAGACTATTACTAATGAGTTGTAATCACTATTAAAAGGTTTTTGGAATGAGATTTGACATAGCACAGCAATTTTCCAATCCATTCAGTGTGTACCGTAACTCCCGAAGTTTTTAACAGTTGATTTTGATAGCAGGCAACAACTGGTCCACTGGTTTGATTTGGAAATACTGACAAACCAAAAAACTTTACCAAAATTTGGATTCAATTCCTAGATAATTTTCATTGAATAACAATCACTTATAAAAAGGTTGTGGAGAAATGAGAAATTTTAACTGTTTTAACTTCTTAGAAGTGTGCTTGAGTAGATTATTCAGAAATGTAATCATTCACATTTACTAATATTTCTTGGGGAAAAAAACATAGATTTCATTACTCTGAAATTTCGACTGTCTTTGAATGAAAAACTTCTAAATCATCCACTTTTAATCGCTCATCTTTTTATTAACTGAAAATGGTATATTGATACTTCATTGAGCGAGAAAAGCAATTCATCATGGTTTTTGGTGTTCTCTCAATCTAAAGTTTTTTCAATTCTTTTTGTTTTTCCTTTTTTAAGAGTATGCCATATATGTTGCTGCCCCTTATTTTAGGGGGTGGTAATAAACAGCACTGGTGAAATCTTATGTTTATTATCATACACAAATTCTGTTGGTTTCTGTTTCTGAGTTATTTGTTGTTTTTTCTTTATTTTTTCTCCTTCCCCCTCATTTGCTCATGTCTTGGTTGGCGTTTGGTGGTGTATAACCGTGATTGCGTTACCTTAGCAATAACAATTGGTCGTCTTGGTTACGTTTGTCCTCAAGAGGTGGCCCCCATGCTACAGCAGTTTATAAGACCCTGGTGTGTATTATTCAATCTTTTTTTTTTAATTCATTTTTCTTCACTCTTTCTTTCTCTTTCTATCTCACTTTTAGATATATTTTCAGTTGGTTACAAAATCACAATCCTTAATCATTGCCAACCATGTGACTAATCTTGTCCTATCAGGTTTGTGAGGTTTTCAGTAGCATCGTCATGTATATTTATTTTATGTTGTGGCTAACGACTAATTGATGCATGGGATAAGATTGTCACATGCTTGCTGTGTTAAAAAGCTTGATTATACATAAAAAAGCATTTAAATATCCACCAGTAAATTAAAGATGCATGCAAATTCTATAAATTTAGGTTTTTGCATTGTTTCTTTTTTAGAATTAATTTGGAAACTTGGATTGCATAAGAAATACATGTTTAAATTTGTTATGTATAAAAATCTTATTTGCTTGTTAATGTAAAAGTTAAACATCTACACCATAAGTTCTATAATAATAGTTTATATTGTGGCAGTATATCCTATGTTCTGCTTCTTTCAATTGATAATCTTTCAATTCAAGTCATTTTTAGTAGTGTTTAATGGAATACAAGTCAAAATGCAGTTTTTAAAATAAGTAATTTACTCTTGGCTCAAGCTCATTAATAGTTTAAACGGGAGATTCAAATCAATTGTCCGTTTCATGGATGCAATCTATCAATAAGAAAATGTGAATTTCAGGGCTTTCATTATATTGAGATTAGATGGGCCTACATACAGGAAGTGTGAGAAACTTAATGAAAAGTCTTTGACTATAAATATACTGTGGTGCTTATTCCATTAAATACTGTTCATTAGTATTGTAATTGAACCTGCCTTTTACTTAAATGCTAAACTCAATTCTATAATTTAATAGGTGCACCTCTCTGAGAAACATAAGGGACAATGAGGAAAAGGATTCAGCATTTCGTGGGATTTGTACCATGATCAGTGTGAATCCCAGTGGAGTAATCCAAGTAAGATGCTTACAGAGATTTGTTTTTATAATAAAACTTTAAAAGGGGAAATATTTCAAAATTTTAATTATAAAAATATTACATATATTACATATTTTTCAAAGATACTCTAACAAATTATATATTTAAAATATGTATTTTTTAATATCCTGAAACATTATTGCCTGATTTTTATTTTCTACTTTTTTTTATCATGAAATATAGCAACAGCACATTAGAAGGATAAAATTATATTCTTATATTGAATTACGCCAAAGTTTCTTTTATTCACATTTAGATCTCATTTATTTACTTTGTATGTATCTCCCACCCCTAAATAACAATTTGTTGAGTTTGAGGATATGTACACTTAAGAGAGTGACCAAATACTAGGGTACTCTTTCTGTAACTTAGAAGCTCAGTGGTGACTAAAATAAATTACTAAATCAGCCATTGAAACTGCTTGGATTTTGAGAGCTTATGATTTCTTCGTCTTTATTTTGTTTCCTGTCTCAGTTCATATTAGCATTTTTAAAAAATTATTTGCCATTGATTTCAAGCATGAGTCTGATCAAACCTTTGGACCCAACTTCCAGTTTGCAAGACACAAAACAGAAACATTTTGATCAACACCATGTATATGAAATCAAAATACAAGCTATAGGAGTCTAAGTTAAACGCCCTGGGTTCCTCAACAGATAAATTGTAAATAAAGTATGGGTGGAGTTTTCAAGAAAATAACCTTTCACTTTCAAGAGATGGGTGCTTCAAACATTTATTTATTGAGATGTTTTGGTATTTCCTGTCCTGTAGTACTGTGTTGTTTAATTCAGGTTTAGAAAAACATATATTACCAGCTTATAAAATTCAGTTTGATATAAGTGATAGGCATTGAAAACTTACAAATTAGAACAAGAAAAAAATCTTCGATTAATTTCTCTTTTGTAAAACATGAATGACTTACTATTAAAACAAGTCAGTACTCTCTTGAGATGATCCCTAATTGCAGAATAACCTCCTATCATTAAGTTTCTTTTCAATATTTAAGATCTTATGTCAACTTATAATGTGTTTTTAGGGACATATGATATGATGTATACTATGTTAAAAAGGAGCATTTTTCCACTGGGATTTTTTTGGGGCTTTTGCTTTTTCTTTTTTTGAATTAACGTTCAAAGTAACATGCATATATATAGTCATGAAATCACTACCAGTTTAAGAATTGGTAAAAAATTATTAGACTGATATTTGGAAGACGTAATAGCATACATAGTTCGAATAAAACATGAACTTTGAGAGCATGGAGGTTTTTTGCTTAAATACGTATTTTATACACACACTTTAGTATTAGTTAATTTTGCAATTAGGTTTTCTGAATATAATAGTAAAATTGAAAGTAGTTGACATGTCAGAGCATCAGCAATACCTTGACTATTTGTTGTCTGTTGGATTTTTGTTTCAGTATGATAGTCAATATTGCAAAATACTTTAATGAAATATTTAAAGTATATGCCTGTTGTCACCTTGTTATAGTCGGAATAACCTGATTATCTTTTAAATCATTGTCTGAGCATTGGGTCTTTCATTCTTTTTTGTTTGAGTTTTGTTCTTTTTTTGTTTGAGGCATCGAGTTGGATTGGATTGGGTTAGGTGTTATTTGTAACTACGTAATTAATTTTACTTCTAACTTTTGGTCCTTTCATTTAAGTTTCTATCTTAATATGGGTCTTCAAATTTAAATATTAATTCCTATGTTTTACATCAAGCTTATTTGGCATATACTTTTAACTAACTTTAAATTATTTTTAGGCTAGTCATAACTGTAAAATTTTAGATTTATATAATTCTTTAATCCAGTAAATGAAGGTTTTTTAATTGATGCTCATTTGATGCTTTCAGTCCATTCTTGCTGGTGCTAAATGTTTACTAGACTAGGGTTTTGTTTTGTGATGTAAAATAAAATACAAAAGAGCGTTAAATTCCAGTATAAACTTAATGAGTAGAGGTTCCTTTATGTTTCAGCAATAGGGACAACCGTTAACTAATCACTATAATTTTTATAATCATTTTAAAATCAGTGTCATTTTTACAATCATTGATATATTTTTTTTAATTTTTAGGTAGGATTCTATCATGATATATACTCTGAAGTGTACATTTATTTTTCAGTGTGTTTGACAAATATAATATCAATCTAAGATGTATTTCTTGCTTGTTACAGGATTTTATATTTTTTTGTGATGCTGTTGCATCATGGATTAACCCAAAAGATGATCTGAGAGACATGTTCTGTAAGGTAACTAAAAAGTCTTTATGATGCACACCTTGGGACTGTTACAGTCAGTTCTAGTCAGAAAATTTAAATTATTTTTATATTTCATATGAAACTTGGACTCTTCATATCAATATTGGTAGACTAATATTTGTTCTTGGTAAAGAAAAGGAAATTTGGCTTAATCTTTCTTTAAGATATGGCATTGACTATCAATAGAGCATGTACTTTGAAAATATTTTCTCAAGCAATACCACTAATTTATGTGGTCCCATTATCCCACCTTTGCACATTAGCCAACTGAGGCTTTGAATATAATATAAATTATTGAACAAAGTAAATCTTAAGTGGTTTTCCACAGGCGTTAATCCTATATAGTTCTTTGTTTTAGTAGTGCCCACCCCCCACTGCCTTCCTTTTGATTAACTATAGTCACCACTCAATAAAATGCTGTTAATTTGAATCACCTAATTAGTTGCAACCATGAACCCAAAGCCTTGTATGTTTCCTACTTGAAAAAAACTTAGTATGGCATAGAAAGTTTATCCCTTGGGTGAATTCTATACTTTTGTTTTTCGCAAGTGTTATGTCAGAGATTACTTAGAGTACATCTGTTACTAGGACACTTGCTGAAATCTAAACTTCTCAAAACAAAGTTTAGCATATTCAGTAAAGTGCCTTTAAGCAAAGCATGAAATGGTATAGAATCCAACAAAGTTTGAAATTATTTTAAAGTGGATAAAATTTTGGAATAATAAAATTAATAGTATTTGATTTCAGAAGCTGTGCAGATCTGAGGGGTTTTTTGTTACTATTGTTATTGCTAAATTAATGATTTTTTTCACTCTTTGCAGATCCTTCATGGATTTAAAAATCAAGTTGGGGATGAAAATTGGAGGCGTTTCTCTGACCAGTTTCCGCCTCCATTAAAAGAGCGTCTTGCAGCTTTTTATGGTGTTTAACCTCATAAACTTAAGCTGCAGTTCCATAATTAGGGGTAAGTTGTAAGAAGTTTAGAATTTTTCAGGATGGAGAAACATAGAACTGCAGTCTGAAACTGCTGAATAGAATTAAAGCTGTTTGTTGTCTACAGTGGTTGAATAAAATAATCTCATGCTATATTGGACTTTTAAAATTATTTAAGTGAATGCTAGAGATTTTTGTTTTCTTTTTTTAAGAGAACAATCAAGCAAGATAAAATGCATGGCTCCACTTTGAATCCTAGATAGAAAGACATCCAAGCTGGTATGCTGGTTAGATTAGTTAAGATTGCTTCAACTATTTCTTTTTTTGCCCTGTAAGAGATCACCAGCATTCACTACGGCAGAGTAGAAATGGTTTAGTTTTAAAGCATGACTTTATAGTCTCTGATATATCAAGAACTTTCTATATTGTGAGCTTCAGGGTAAACCCAAGTAGATTTGGACTGGGTTTGGGCTCAGTTGTTAAGAATATTTAATAGCCACTCTTCAACATACATTGTGTTGAGCATCCGCCGTGTGCTCAGCACTGTTTTAAAATGGGCAGTGAAAGCTTCTGTTTGGATTCGGGGTGATAGAGGGGTAAGTCCAGTAGGACTCTTGTTTCTGAGTTTTTCTGTACGTGTTAAGTAGAACAATTCAGTCTCTTAGCTTCATTCCCTTTACTGAGTAGTTTTGAGGATTAAATGTTGTATTATATGTGATGCCAGAACATAGTATATTGCCTACCACACTAAGTTGGCTAAATAAATGTTAGGAACATGGGCTAGTACAGTGAACCAGGGGTTATAGTTATAGTTCTTTAGATTTTAGACATTACCTGAGACATATTTTACTGGAGGGCCAGAGGGTGTACTCCAAATGTGTGTCCAGCAATTGTATAGCAAATTAAGTTACCTTTTATGTTGGAGTTTTTGTTTGCTTGCTTGCTTGCTTGTTTACTCTGAGCTAGGTTTTAAACCTGAAAAGATTTTAACATCCAAATTGTCTGATTAACCTATAAAACAGTAGAAATAGATTTGCAGCCTCGGGAATGTCTTGGGCCCTTTGTTTTGTGTTATCCCACTGTGGTTGTGCCTAGTAGCTGTTTTATGGCCTTAGCATTTTGGAAAAGTGCTTGATTCACTTATGTTATATCAGGAGAATGCAATAGATAAGAATGATTTTTAGCATCAAGGGCCAAAAGATTGAACAGTGAGCTAAGTCTTGAACTCTTTCATATTTACCTTCCGTGGTCTCTATCGTATCACCAATTATGAATTAACTGTGGTAATCATGTTCTAAGACAAGATACGTAATATTTCTCAGTTTTCTAATTTGAGATAGGAATAGATCAGTATCTTTTATTCCTGCCTTTTTTGTACTCCTCTTTTTTTGGAGGCAGAAAAAAGGTGTTGCTTATACTTCTCCACAGATGGGCTTAATCGCCTCTGTGAATTCACATGAATTTTCATTAATGTCCAAAGTTTGGCATGAGTGGTTATAGTAGAGTTTTGTCGTGGACGTCTTCCAGGAATCTACCTTTATTTCTTAATGTTCTTCTCATCATCAAAACTGCCAGTGTTGAAAAAGTTCTTATCAGGACAGTCAAGAATCCTGAGACTATAGGAAATGACCACGTAAAGTAGGTTTGGAAGGCAAGTGTTAAAATTTCCTTTTTGATATTTGCTGAATATGGTGATCTTAGTACAGTGTGAACACCTTTGGTGCCTCTAAGCAAAAACATCAGACAACCAAAATTTACGCTCCTTTATTTTTTGATGGATTGAATTTTTATTTGCTTTATATTGGAGAGTTGGAAAAAGGATAATGTTTTAATTTTTACTAAAGAAAGTGATTGTCCTAAAGAAAGTGCTATTAGATTTTGAAGTAAGGCAACTAAATGTAAGAAATAACCAGTTCCCATTGGGGCCCATTGTGCTAAAGGAAGTGAAGAATTAGACTGGTAGCATCCTACAAGGTACATTTCATCCATATGAAGTGCTACACACCTCTCTGCATGTCCCCAGCTTGGCGTCACTTTTCATATCTGATGCAGGAGGCAGTTGAGAGCTAGGAGAAGGAAGCAACCTGATTGATTATCAGTGACTATTTTAGGCAATCATCCAATTTCTCATTTTCTTAAGGCAGAGATAGCATTGTTACTTGATTAATTTTGTCTTCCACTAGCTTTGAGAGAAACAATTGTTAAAAGTATAAAATTGTTTTTTCTTCTTTTCTTACAGGTCCTTCAGTCTTGGAGACTATGAGGGAGCCTCTGCACCCAGGGAAAATGTTACCCTTTACAGGGGGGAAGGGTAAACCAGTAGGGAATACAGTACTACAATCCCAACCCTACTGGGAGGGGCGGGAGGGAGGTGTTGCCGTCACTGTATTAAGTCGATGTTGGGAAACGTTTTAACATCTGGAGCCTTTGTGGGTGGAAATCTGTCTCCAATTACAACTCTGCACTGGATGTGAAGAAGCAAAAAAAAAAAAAACTGCTCTGTCTACTCACAAAACAGTACATTCTGGAATATTATGGGGAATTATACCAAAACAAGAACCATATAAATGATGCATAGGAATAAGAGAGGAAAATTTCTATAGCGCACAATAAAGGAAACCTAAGAATAGGGGTTACAAACAGTAAAGAAGCTTTTTTTTTTTTTTTTAATTTAAATGTTTTTATAAATTTTCCCACGTGATGGGGCCTTGTTTTTGCATGCTGATAAAGAACTACACAAATGAAGCTAATAGAATTAAAATCAGCTTGCCTACCCATAGTAGAAGCAGGTTCTTGGAAGTTAAAATTTAAGGTACCCCAAAAAAGTTGGAAATAAAAAAAAAAACTAATTTAAACAATGAAGCACCCTGTGAAATGCCATATGAGTCACTCCTTTTACCTTTGTGGGGTGGGCAGGGAGGGAGGAACAAATGGGGTTGGACATATCAAACTAAAGATTGAACTCTTGATTTTGCATTAAAACAATGTAGTGGATATAATTTGATGGTTGTACTTCATTAGATTTCATTTCTAGGTCAAAATGTTATTTTTAAAGTGCAGTTTAAGGTTCAGGCATGCATTCTGGCATAGTGATTGAAAGTAAATTAGTGGGAAAGTAAGTAGCATGCTTGCATCACATAGAGTGAGATTGGTATTCATTTACCTCTGTTGCGCCAGTTTGTGTTGCAGTTTACCAATTCAATATACCCCTGCATTTAAAATTCCTTTTTAAGATTTGTGGATTTTATTTTTATTAAGAATATAGATATAAAGTACTGTAGTTTACAGCTAGGCCTTGAAATATCTTTTTAGGATCTGTTAGGAATAAGATTGATATTGTATTGTGTGTAACCTGCACAATGTGGAAAGCTGATATACCTGTGCAAAATCTTTGCCTCTGTGCTGTCAGTGTGATGTGCTTTCTGCATGGTTATATACTACTAGTGATTTTATCAAAACTTCTAAAATTTAAATTACATGGTAAAAGATCTGTAAGAGGCTGCATAAATGTTAGTTGGCACATAAAGACAATTGTAGAAGTTAAAGACATGATTGCTATATTTCAATGTTTATTCCCACTCAACATATTGCCTTCTAAGCTTTCTTTTTTTTGTTCAAAGCATGATCTTAAAGATATGTTTAAGTTAATGGATGTAATGCAGGGTTCCTACACTGTATTGGCGCATGTTGGTGGCCCTCTGTGCCCTAGATATATGCACACAGGGTGCAAGTAAAAAGCTACAGAGTGAAAGTTGATTTGGATCCTCTTCATTTCATTTGTTTAGCTTTTCTGTTATTTTTCTCTACTTACATGTATTCCTGTGAATAAATCCTTGTTAAGTTAACCCTTTACTTTTCCTTCCATGTGTATTTTCTTATATACTGTGAATGTGAAAACCTAACTGGTACACTTGATCTTGTGTCCATATGAAAGTGCAAGTCTTTATTAATTTGGATTGCCTGAACAGTGTATCCCATGATGATGAAGGAAAATGGAGAGATTTTTCTTTTTAACTCTGCTGGTCAGAGATGAAGCCACACCTTTCCATTTTTCAATGCTGCATATTTAATCTGCAACAAAAATGTTAAGCCATAACAACCTTTTTATATTTTAGTTTGTCACCTTTGCATTGCAGAATAAATACTGAATAACCATTTTTATAAGCAGTTGCTCCTCTTTGCATGGTTCTATTCTTCTAAAGGTGTTGAATGATACAGCCATTGCACTGAAGTTTGAGCTGTATGTGTGTGAATTTATAAATACTGTTTTTAAAATTTTCAAATGCATGGTAGCATGCAGAAAGGTTTTTGTTACTGTGTGTATGTGTATTTTTTTTAACATGTTCTTTCACTTCCTTTCCTGTACTCTGGCTTTGCAAATTTCAATCTGTAGAGCCTAAAATTATATTTTTTAATGTCCAAACTTTTTTTTTTTTTAATTATAAGTTGAACCCATAGGGTATGTAGCATTTTTATTTCTAGTACCATTGCTTCAGTGGGAGCTCAAAATTTTCTTCCTAGTCTTTAAAACCTGATTAAGGTATCTATTTTATCCCTAAATTTTAGTAACATTGTGGAGGTTTTTTTTTTTAATACTTTCTAGAATTTAATATGGGAGATATTTTAATATTCTAGAATAGGTAGTAAATAAATTGAAAGAAATGGCAAAATTCTTCTATAAACACTTTAAAACAAACATAAAAACGACCTGCAATAAAGTTACTCGAACCTGTGATTGACAATTCTATATTGACTAGAAAAGCAGTATTGTCACTTGTTTGATTAAAAACTGGTTTCCAGTTAGGCAGGTATATAGCATAAGAATGTGGTCATTTTTGTAGTCAATCTGTTTTTAAATTAAAAGGAAATTTAATTTAAAAATAGAAAATAAAATTAAGTAAATATGACTGGTAACCTACCTGAGTTTGGGTTAGGTTTTGGGAAGGGTTTTTTTTTTTCCCCCTTGAGTTAATTGTTTCTTTCTAATTTATATTTCACATACATAGTATAGCATAGGAATTTGCAGAAGCCATCTAAATTATCTTTTGAGGTAAGCTCTGATTTAGCATTTATTCTGATAAAACTTAATACATCATGGGATATATATATATATAAGCAACTTAATTCTTGTGGTGTAGTCTTAATAGTTTTGAATGTTGACTGAATGTCTATGAAATTGTGAGTTTGTCCTTGTTACATTCCAGTGTTTCTGCCTCTTGGCATGCTTAAAGCACGG
This sequence comes from Rousettus aegyptiacus, assembly GCF_014176215.1. Taxonomy (NCBI): domain Eukaryota; kingdom Metazoa; phylum Chordata; class Mammalia; order Chiroptera; family Pteropodidae; genus Rousettus; species Rousettus aegyptiacus. The sequence goes on along the minus strand of NW_023416311.1, from coordinate 71,050,109 downwards.
CTTACTTCATCTGCTCCTTACACACTAAAGTGCTGTTAGTGTGCTCAACTACAGAAATAGCCGCTGCTAAGTGATGTAGATTTTCTACTTGAATATTTTTATGTTGTAGGAACCTCAGGAGGTCAGTGTTTACTGTTTATATATGCCTTCTTTTTCCTGTTTGAGCTTCTCTCTTGGAAGGATTCTAACAGAACAAAAGCTGCTGATCAACCTAAGTTGGAAACAGAAAGTGTATTTAATATAATTTAAATGCATGTTTGGCAGTTCCATGTTATAGTCCATTAGTAAGTGAACTTAGTGCCACAGATACTCATTTTATTCAGGACAAAATTTTGCTTTTTGTATTGTCTAATCTCTTTAATAACTTCATACTACATTAAAAAAAATCACTTTTTTATATTTTTTGGTTGATTATTTCCCAAATAATCAACATGTAAATAATCTTTTAAGAGCCAGTTCAGATGCTTTACATTATTGCTACTTGATACTTTGTGACGCAAGTTAGATTTCAGAATAGATTTAAAAACACTTAACCAAGCCATTACATCTTTAAAACAAAATAAGTAGCATACATTTTGTAATTAACATTGATAAACACTGTGATTTTTTTTGTTAAGACTTTTTCATTGATCTGAATTGCTTAAATTGCATATATTGTAAAATAGGGGCAGATGTATATTTTAAATAATTTCAACTGACTTTCCTGTATTGAAATGCTTTGTCTACTCAGTTATAAAATATTCAGATACAAGTTTTATCTCAGGTGAATACTCTTGTATCCTTTTTTCTTTATTGACATATGCTTATAATAGGGTCATCATACTTATATTTTTTGGTTTGTTTTTTTTTTTTTTTGAGTGTTTCATGAAGAATCTTCTCATTTAGTCTGATTTTTTTCCAGTCCTTATTCTAGCAGACAAGGGTGATAGATAAATCCCTCCTGGCGAGCCTTTTGCATGTAGGCTTATCTTGAAAGTGAGTTCAATTTGGTCCTCTTTTTCTCCAAACCCTCAAAATAGGCGAGTGGAAATTTTTCTGTCCTGTATTAAATTACCCTGCATAGCTGAAATGCCAGAATTTAATTTATCTTAAATCTTTTAGTCTAAATTTAACTTAAATACTTGCCATAAAGAAAAAAGTGGGGTTTTTTTGCTTCATGTAATTAATCTATATTATTCATATTGAATGTATTAACATAACGGTGCAAAAACATTCTTCCCAAGAGAAGAGTGTATCATGCCTAACTGCAACTTAAATCCTTTTAGCAGTACTTTAAAATACACTCAACTTTGCTTATTATTTTTCAAATAATACAAGAGGGAAAACACTAACTGTTGCTACTGGTACTGTTATTGAAATGTAGGTATTAAGATCTTTAAGAAAACTGGTCTTCAGATTGTTAAAGGCCTGAGATAATCTAGATGAAAACTAGATCAATAAAGAATTGTGCGACAATATTATCTAGTAATAAGACCATGCAAGAGCATTGTATACCTACTTAGTACCTTTCATGCTGTATTAAATATGGAGATACTTCTTTTGCCTCTTAATTTTACATAAGTTTCATTCACTTAACACACTTTCCAGGTGACATGAGACTAATTTTTTCAGTCTTATGTAGCTCTTTCCCCCATTGGTATTAAGTGTAGAAGATTCTTTATGCTTAATTATTATGCATATTAATTTTAAGGTATACATTTAAATTATAGCAACTGTTTATTGTGATTTGTATCCCAGAATGTATTGTGTTTTTTTAATGTGTGCATGATTTTGAGGGGATTTAAGTGATTTTTTTCCCACCTCTTGTACATTTAAAACCAAACCAAATCAATTTGCCAAGCATTATATTATTAATTAGGAAAATAGTGTTTCCTCTCTTATTACAATTTTTGTTCATCTTCCATAGAATCCCCTTATACCGTGGCTTGGTATTATGCAGAATTAGCTCTTTTGCAAGTCTGTCTTCCTAAAAGCCTACTATAACATGGTTAGCCTACAAGGCATTGGTCCCTCCTAATACCAGCCTTATAAAGGGGTTCTGCTGTACTTACCCCATATTACTTCATTGTTTTCCTCTGTGGATATATAACCAAATTAAGATCAGATGATTTTTTATGGAGATAATTAGACAATACTGTATAATTAATTTTACTTAATAGATATCTGTGAGATGTTTAAATGTGGTTGATGACTTCATATTATAAAACAATTTTACACTTAATATTCATGTTAACATTGGGTGCAATAATTTCGTAGTTTTAGCTTTAGTTATAAATAACTGGATCTTTCTGCTGACAACTTAGGTTGTATGAGTTATGCTTAAAAGCTTTAAATCTGATGTTTCCTGTACCTGCCACACTATGTTAGAACATGTCCTTCAAACATATCCTCCTGCAACTTCTCAAACTGTACTAAATTGATATTTCTTGAAGTCTAACTCTGTGCTAACAGATCTTCATTTTAAATAGAATACGGTTTTAATTTTTGATAAGCTGCTGAATTTTAAAGAGAGTTTTTTGGGGCCACCAAATATTTTGGATCATGCAGAGAATATATATTGTACTGTAGTAATTTTGTATTTACATTTGTATGATGTGACATAATAGATGTGAATGTTAATCACTGCTTGACTATGTTAATAAAGTTGTTTAACTATAGTTGTTTCACTCTGATTTTTAATGAAAGGAAATGAGCTTTCTCTCCCTCTCCCAAACCCCATTTTGGGTCCACTTAGGTCTTGTTTGTTGTATTGTTTTTGTTGTTCGGGTTTTTTGTTCAAGAGTTTTTTTTTTTTTTTCCTTAGCTTGCATATTAGTGCAAGCTAAGAGTCTTGTTTGACATCTTCTATTTTTTAAATGAGTATTTTCTAATTTGTATAGTGTAGTAAAAACTTTTCCCTGTAATTTAACTCCTATTGATATATATCTAAACTGTTGATTCTAGGTTCAGCTTTTGGTGGGGGAGGAGGAAAGATAGCGCTCTGCGAAAAGAGGCGAAGCTGTGAACAAAACGTAAGGATAGATTGCATGAATGTGTATGAATGTCCTATTAAGACTTGTAATTTTGGAAATTAATATTTATAAAAATATAGCAGTTTCTTCAGGCTGTAATCATTATTATGGTTGCATGTTACTGATTAAAATTAGATGTAATATATTTCAAGGGAAATGTGTGTATAATTGTCAAGTCATCTGTTTGTTTTTTTGGATTGAGATGTAGAACAAGGGAAGGGCCCGAGATTAGATAGTACAGCCCAAGAAATTTTAAGAAAAATGGGTTTGGGGTGTCTTTTCCTTTGCCTGCACATGAAAATATTTGAGACACCTCCACTGTGTTGGGTGAGGGGAAATGAAACGTGTATCATGTTCTAAAACACATCCTCAAGAAAGTTTAAAATTCCAAAATTTAGGATTTAAATTGTGGGAGAAGATATTCAAAACCAGCCTAATCATTAGTTATTCAAGATTCTGATTTGCTGCTGCAATTTTAAGAGAAATCTAGGGAAACTAAAGTACAAATTATTTCACTTTATACCTATTTTTGAACTGACAGGCATTTTTTTCTTGTAATGAGTTCATAATCAACCTGACTCCAGTAATTCATTCTATGGGAATGATTGGAAAAGTGGCAGTTGAACTCTACAGCTCTGAATTTGGACTTTGTTACTAATACAGTGGAAACTACTGAAGCTGTGGCTATCATTTTGTAATCCTTAAGCTCAGAGTCTTGTGTTAACTTGATGTAAAAGAACTTCCTGAAATATCCACATAGATCTCCAATGTTCAGTTCAACACAAATTGCAAATTATAATTTAGAGACTAAATACAGTTTCTAAGCCATTGGCAAAAAATAATAAAAGAAAAATCTTACACGAAGAACCTTGTAGGTTTTTGTGCCAGTCATGAATGAAATGCATTTCTATCCCTGTTACAGCTATTTAATTTTTATTCTAAGAATTACTTTTCAAGCTTTATGATGCCTTTCAGAGAACTTCATTAAATTTTTTTAAAGGAACAATTTTTAATTTTCATACATATAACCATTATTCTTTGGACATAAGAATAGATAGTGAATTCGTGGACCGTGTTTAGTATTGAAATTTGCCTGTTAATTTATATCAACATGGTAGCCACATGGTATTCTATGAACAACTTACACAATAGTCTTACTATTGATGGACATTCAGAAGTTATTTCTCATTTTTTACTTAGAAGTAAAGTTGTGATGAACATTCATATACTTAAATGTTTGCATACATCTTCAGTAATTTTTAGTTGAATTGCCGTGTCAAAAGGAGATGGTGTTAGTCCAGTTTCCTTTCAGATAAAATGGTACTAATTTTTACACTCAGCAGCAATTTCAGCGGGTATTAGGTGAGCTGTTCATTGTGCTTTGATAGCACAGTTTTCTAACTAAGAAATGTTATATGCAAAACCTATGTTCTCATATTACATATTTAATTATGTGAGTCTTATGTCACAAGTACAGTTTGTTTTCTTAGAGCTTACATTCTATTGTAGGAAGACAGGTAAGTAGCATAGGATGTTTATGGTGGCGTGTGCCAGTGAGAAAACAAATGAAAGGTGATAATGGTGGGGGGAGGCTTGCTATTTTAAATGGCGAGAGGGTTTGAGGAGGGTGTCATTGGAGCAAAAACTTGGAATGAGCCTGGAAGTCTGCAGGTGAGTATTTCAGGTAAAAGGAACAATAGGACAAATGATGTGAGACAGAACATGTTTGGTATATATCACATGCAAGTGAGCGGGTATAGCTTGAGCACCGGGACCAAGGGAAAAGAGTATGTGAGATCCAAGAAGTAACTGAAAACCAGATAGTACAGGTCATTTTCGCACCTGAGTGAAGTAAGGCACCATTCATGGTAGAATTATCCCAATATGTTTTAAACGAGGAGTCAAGAGTTGCCAACACACTGGAAATGGGTTATGAGGAAAGAATCGAGGATGGCTCTTAAGGCTTTTGGTCTAACCTGAGCAGCTGGAAGGATAGTGTTAACTGGAATAAGAAAAATTGGCTTTTGATTTGAGACATCCATGTAAGGAGTAGAATAGGCAGTTGGAGCTGAGGTGTGATAACCTAGGGCTATAGATAGAAAACTGGAAGTGTATAAATGGAGCTTTGAGCAATAAAACTGAACAATACCATCTGAGAACTGGATAAAAATGAAAGCTGCAAAGACTAAACCTGAAACACTTCAACATTGAGGTCTTAAGAAAACTAGGGGACCGTGGCAGCATTCTCATGTATAGAACAAAAAGGACAGAATTTACTTTGCATTTAACAACAGGGAAGTCACTGATTTGGGCAGATCTATGGCTATAGGAGAAGCAGAATGAGAGCTATCTTCCAGAGTTGAGAGACCACAGGCTTCCATTTTCTTTAAGGCCAAATTAAATAGCTGTTTCCTAAAAACAGTTCAAGAAATAATGGAAGCTTGTAGAGACTGAGCAGGCCAAAGCCTGAGATAGATTACTTCCTTAAATTCTTACCAGCTTGTGCCAAAATTTAAAATTAAAAACCTACCCCAAAAAGATTAACAGATTTTTGTTTACTACACAAGATTATTTCATATCTTAAAATATGAGGTTCATACATATAGAAAAGTAAGAGAAGCCAGAAAAACTGGAAAAGTAATGAGTGAGATAACCTATCAGACATTTTTTCTTTAATTATGGCTGCAGAAATTAAAACTGATTCATGAATAGGGAGCTCAAAATAACTAAGTCTGGAAACATCTAAATACATAGGAAACTAGTACAGCAGGTCCTCGAATAACATTTCATTCAACAGTATTTTGTTATATTGCTGTGACTTGTTTATATCAGGCTATGGGAAAATTGGTTTCATTATATATACTTAAAGTTGCAGAATCTATTGACAAAGTTAAGTGGGGATTTAGTGTATATGACACTTAAGTGAAAAAAGATAGATTATTTGACAAGTGTTAGGAAAACTGGATAGACCTTTTTTTTAAAACCAGATTCTTACCTTATACTGTATGGCAAAATTCTAGCTGGCTCTAAATTAAAAGTGCTAATATGAAACTTAAAGTTTCTCTTTATTTATAATATATATATATATATATATATATATATATATATATATATATATATATATATAATCTTAGTGTGGGGTAGGTGTTTCTAGGTATGATACAACCCCAAACATCTTGAAAGAAAATGTTGGTTTAAAAGACCTAAAAATTCTGCATGACAAAGTAAAAACGGGGAAAACTATAGCTCCTTTCACAGAAAACGGTTAATTTCTTTAAATTATGAAGTGCCTCCTACAAGGCAGTAAGGCAACCCAATAAAAAAATATAGGCAAAGGATATTAATAGTTCACAGGTAAGTTTTAAACATATTCAACTCGGTCCATTGAAACTTACCTACCCTTAGATTGCTTTTACACTGATGAAGGTCAGAAGGGCTTGGTGACTTGCCCAGGGAATATGGAAACAGGAATTCATACATTGCTAGCAGAAGTGTAAATTAGTAGTACAATAGGAAGAACAATTTAGAAATATCAAAATTATATATATATATATATATATATATATATATATATATATATCCTTTAAAGAACTAAGTCTGGAAAGATCTAAATATACATGAAACTAGAACATCTGGTCCTCGATGTCATTCAACATTTCTTTAGATGCCATAGGAACTTAACTCTTATTTATATTAATTAGTCTACAGTAAAATTGGTTTTATTATGTTGTTCACCCCCTAAGCACTTAACCTACATTCACTAACTTAACAAAAATTGAAAATACCAGTTGTTAATACAGATGTGTGATAAAGGAACAGAGGAACAGGAACTCTTAGAATGCTGATTTAGTACAACTACTTTATTTTATTTGTTTTTTTAAATGCCTACAGCACCTGGTATTCCTAGGTGCTCTCGCATGTAAGTACTAATCAGACCCAACCCTGTTTAGCTTCCGAGATCAGATGGGATTGGGCTTGTTCAGGGTGGCATGGCCGTAGACGGAACAAGTACTTTAGAAACCAGTTTGCTGTTACCTGGTCAAGTTGAACACTTGTATATGCTGACTCAGCAGTTCTCCTAGGTATACAGAGTAACTCCTGTATGCCAGAATCTTCATATCAGCATTGTAATGGCAACAAATAAGGAACGACCTAAATGTCTAACAGGATAGCTAAAGTTTAAAAATAGTGCTGAGAAAAAGAGCCAGTTTCAGTCCAATACCTATAGAAAAGCCAGCTATATAAATTTCAAAAACAGACAACTAAAATATAGGGATTTATAAGTGTGTAATATAAAATTAAGATGGTTGCATCTTGCAAGGAGAGATGAGGATACAATCATGAAGAGTCTGGGTAGTAGATACATTTTATTAATCTTTAAATGGTACATAAATATATACTTTATATTTCACATAACTTCATAGTACCAGAGACCTCCCTTTATTTTTTTTTTTCAGGAAGTCCATCTTTTATAATAAATCAGGTCTGAATAAAAAAAAAGCAGGCAAAATTATGGTAACACTTGAGACGTGTTAGCACAAGGTCATTTTCACTCAATATACTTAGGAATTAAAGATCCATGAGAGCTTTCCTTGTTCCATTACCGCTTTATTTTTATATTATTTCAGTACTTTAATTTTAACATTATCACTTTGAGGGTTCATATTCCCCAAAAGAAAATTACATTTAAGATATTAACACTTAAACAAGACTTTCAAATATTTAACCCATGCTCAAAGGCCCACTCTCTTTATATGTGAAAAGGAAGGAACTCATGGTTACCAAGCCTTTCTTCCACGTACACTGTGATTGTATAAACATTTCTGTTTTTGTTAAGCCTCATCCTTTTTGTCAACTGAAAGCACGCACATTTTCTTTAAGGTTCTTAAAATGAACTTTAATTTTCTTGAGTTCCTCTTAAGACTAGCTTAAACTTTACTCAGCGATGTATAAATCAAAATGCTTCCACTAGATGGAGCCATTTACCTAGATTAACCCTGGAATATTAGTACGGCATTTTGTAGAAGTATATACATACACATATAATGAGGTTTCCACTCCTTAAGCTCACCTCAATTAACTTTTACATGAAAATAATCTTGAAATTTTTTTCTTTACAGCAACTTTTAAATTTCAATGTCAATCTCCTTTAGAACATAGGGAATTTTCAAGATGTTTTCTTAAGTCCAAGAGTTTATGATTTAAGCAAGACATCTCAAACTTAAATATGTATACATGTCACTTGAAAACCTTGGTAAAATGTGCATCCTAATTCAGTAAGTCTGGTGGGGTCTACGACTGTGCATTTCTAACAGGTTCCCAAGTGATGTCGTGCTGCTTATTAATGAACTTTAAGTTAGCAAGAACAGAGAGAGTTCTTGGGAAACTGAAGTTCACGTATAACATCAGGGCCTAGTTTTACATGTAAGCTTCACAAGAGGGCAGCGAGGGCTTTGCTTGAGTGTCTACAGTGCCCTGAGCAATTCCTGAAACAAGTGCATGCTTAGTAAGTATTTGTTGAATGAATGAATGAATGAGGACAGGGTCCAAGAGCTTTATGTATATTAACTCATTTAATCTACTTGACAGCCTATGAGGTCACTTCTATTATTATTCCTGTTCATAGGTGAGGAAACTAAAGTCATATGTAGTGGAACTAGGATTTAAACTCAAATAGTTGGATTCGTAAGTCTGACTCTAGAGCTTACACTTTTAACAAAAATACTATACTGCCACTCATTTTTAGATAACCTGTCACCTACAATGAAATAAAGTTCCAGACTGATACAGGCACTTATTTTCTAAAGGCCTATTGTGATATAGCTGTTCATAGTCACTTGTTCCTGACAGATTATGGGAAATTACTAGGCCACCACAGCGAGTCCCAGTGATGTGAATGAAGACTGCACATTATCTGTGTGCAAAGCATTTACCCACTTTCTGAGTTGGCTTACAGATTGGAAATGGGAAAGAAATGAGAGACATTCAACTAGGACTCACTCAGGGTGAACAAGGTGCCACTAGACCTTATTCCATTATCTAGTTTGATTAAGTCCTGTAGTTTTATCAACCAAAAGAATGAATTGTCATGATCCCAAATTAGAAATGATCAGTAAAGATAGGAGCTACTTAAGTGCCCCCTTGTAATCTAGCCAAATGGAATTATTTAATATCTCTTATCTTGCAGGCGTTTTGCTGGACCTGAGTTCTGTGCTGGGCCATCTCTGGCTTGCTTTTGGGAATTGCTATTCCAATTATATCATCATATTGTCAGAAGAAAGTTTTACTTTACATTGTTTTGTCTAATCTTCTAAAGCTACCATTTGATCTCATTTGCAAATCTGATAAAAAAAAATGGAGATGGATCACTGAAATTTTTCTTTCTACCAGAAGTCGCTCAGAATTTAAATAGTGGTGGGATGAGTTGCATTGAACAAACCTCCTACAAGAAATTCTATTTTATGTGCTGTCTGGCTGGAACTTAATTTTTGTAGCTTTGCATTTAACAGTCAATTGATATTTCAGTAAAAAAAAAAAAAAAAAACTAATTTTATTAAGTAGTTTAGGACATAAAAGACAGAACCTGTATAAGTTCAAATTTGCATAAGATCTTTTCCCTCCCTTTTAGCTCTTTTTGCTCCCTGATATCTCAAGATCCCTGGAACATGTGTTCTCCAGCCTCCTCTCCTATGATGGATAATTAGCCTTACCTAGTACTTTGAAGAAATACTTATTAAAATTGTTTCCTTCCCATAGTTCTTCTGGGCCAAATCAAATTATCACAAGTTCCTACATCATATGGCCCTTTCTCTATCTCCTACCTCACCTTCAGCCTTTCTCTTGACGCTCCTGCCACGCTGACCTCTTTACTCCCCAAACACATGAACTGAGGGAAACGTTACGTTAGTCTTTGCGCCATCTGTTTCTGACGTCTGAACTGCTCTCCCGTTTTTCTTTATATGGCTGGCTCCTTTTCGTCATTCAGATTTTAGTTCAAATACCATTTCCCTACAGAGGTCTTTCCTCGCCACCCAATATAACATACGTGTAGTTTTCTGTCATATCACCATTTTATTTTTCTGCATTGCACTGGTTTAGTCATCATGTCTCCAGAGTCTCTTCCAATCCTGGACAATTCTCAGTCTTTTATTTTTCATGACCTCGACAATTTTGAAAAGTATTGGTACTTCATGGAGTACTTCTCAAATTTAGGTTGCCTGATGTTTTCTCATTATTAAATGGGTTATGGAGTTTTTGAAGAATACGACAGAGGTGAAGTGTCCTTTTCATGTATCGTATCAGGGGATACGCTATCAATATGACTTACCTCTAGTGATGTTAACTTGTTAAGGTGATATCAGCCAGGTTTCTCTGGAGTGAAGTTGTTATTTTTTCCCTTTCAATACTCCATTCTTTGGAAGTGAGCCATTAAGTCCAGCCCATACACAAGAGGAAGGGAATTAAACCTCACTCCCTGGAAGGGAAATACCTGCAGAACCTGGAATTTCTCTCTAAAGATGTGTCCCTTCTCCCTTCTTTGTTTAACCATTTATATCAGCATATGTGTAATATTTATATCAGTATATTGGTTTTTATTATTTGAGTTATAATCTAATACTATTTTGTTGCCCAAATTGTTCCAGCTTCGTCCGTTGGGAACACTTTCAGGTTGGTTTCTTTTGACATGCCCTATCCATCTTTATTTTTATGTTTAGCACTTCCTTCTTGTCTAGCATTACGTGATCCTCCAGGCTCATCTTCCATATTCCCTGCCCCAGCTTTAGAATCAGCTATTTCTCCAAGGAGCCCTGGTTCCTTTTATTAGAGAACGGTACTTCAAAACCAAGATCCAGGTGCTCGATGTGCTAACTGCTGCTGGAGTGTCACTGTTCCTACATCCTCTCAGTGGACAGAGCAATAATATGTGTATACTAACCCATATATGCCCACATATCTATTTCTTTATCAGTATATAAAAGTACTGCAGTTGGTGATAACAGGTTGAGATCTCCAACTCTAATCCAGTCTAATCTTCCCTTCTTCCCCTCCCTTGCTTATTTATAAAACTTCTGCCTCTGAAAAAAATAGACCTGGCTTCCATTATCTTCAATGTATTTACTTATTTGTTCAACCCTATTAAACATGTAGTTTCACAATTACTCATACCTAGTAAGAAACAAATGTACTAGAGTACAGTGTTACATACAGTTCTTTTTGTCTTTTGCCTTACCATACCAGTCAAAACACCATTTTACAGTTACTTAGGGCAGCTCCTTTTCACTACCCCCTATAGTGAAGTTATGCCACACTTGTAATAGTTAGAGCCACTTGTTGCAATCTGTATTTCATAATTTGATCCTCACCTCTCCCAACTTCCACCAGATTTTTCAGTCCTTTCCTGTTTTTTTTTGTTTGTTTGTTTTCATTTTTGTTTTAATCAGCATACAGTAAAAATTCTTTGGGTTTCAACAAATGTGACAGTCCTTCCTCCACCACTCCAAACCATACAAAATATTTCCATCATGCTAATAAGTTTTTCTATACAGCCCTTCTGTAGTCAGTTACTCTCCCTTCCTCCAACTTTTGACAACCACTGATCTATTTTCTAGCCCTATGTTTTGCCTTTTCAATAATATCATATAAATGGAATCATAGAGTATATACCTTTTTTGAGTCTGGCTTCTTTCACTTAGCCAGACTTTCTTTTAAGATGCATTCACATTTCATGAATCAATGGCTCATTCCTTTTTATTGCTAAATGTATGGATATACTACAGTTTATTGTTTTACTTGTTGAGGAACCTCTTGATTGTGTCCAATTTTTGGAAATTATGAATAAAACTGCTGTAAACCTTCGTAGAGATGGCTCAAAAAACTAGACCAAACAAAAAATCCAACTGGATTTCTGAAGAGATTTTTTTAAATTCCTGATATCAACTGTACCTTGATGTCTTGTATCCTAAGGACTAAATTTTTAAAGTATCTACCACTGATTTATCTTGTATTGATTAGCAACGGACAGGGAAAGGAAAAAAACTGGTTACTATGTACAATATATTAATTATAAAAGGCAAAAAAGAGACCACGGGTGGCTGCTACAATCCTTTTTCTTTTCTGCAACTGGTTAGAGAAGTATCGATAGGTGTAACATCCTTCCTCTCCTCATTCCATGTCCCCTTGCTTTCAGCCTGTACCTAAGAGTGTTGGAGTTCTTTAGCGGGTGTAGTAGACATAAGGTCTTCTAAAGCTGTTCTTGCAGGTCAGTCAGTATAATAGGTACAGTTGGCGCCCACCCAGATCCTCTTTGCAAAGCCAGTTAGTGATCCCCCAGCTGATGAAATGTTGGCTGATAACAGCCCACAGTTGCATCCTTCTCCTGAGCATTGCCCTTGGCTGATAGGCACTGCCTCACCCAGAAAGAGATAAGACACATGCCCCGAAAAGAAGGGAATCCATGGGAGACGCCCCAGACACCATCACTCCTAGTGACCCACTTAGGGAATGTATGTTTCCTTTTTCCACAATCTCAGGCTCTGTGGATCTAGAGATCTTGTTTCCCAGAGGGCAGATGCTTCCACAGGGACCACAGGAAGTCTTACTAAACTTAAAAGCTACCACTGCTTTTAAGTTAAAGTGACCTAGTTACCACTAGACCAACAGGCAAAAAAGGAACTTATCTTACTGGGAAGGGTGATTGACTCTGATAATCGGGAGGTAGAACTGCTGCTAAATAGAGCAGGAAGGAATAATTTTGGCCTCCAAACAATCCAAGGGACTTCTTTTGTTGCTCTCAATTATGTTCATCCCAACCCAGAAATGTGGAAGATAACTACAGATTGGTTCATGGATCCATTGGGCCTACTGCTTCATCTATCAATTACTGAAAGATATATTGAAATATCTCATTATGACCATGGATTTTCCTATTTTTCTTTGTAGTTTTGTCAATGTTGGCGTTATATATTTTGAAGATAGGTTGTTAGATCAACATAAATAATGGGTCATTATCATTTACCAGGGAATTAAATTTGTATCATTATAATAAATTAATACATTTAAATTAATAAATAAATTAAGATAAATTTATTAATTACACTAGCTTTCTTTTGATTTGTATTGCCTGATGTATGTCTTCCATCTTTTTTCTTTCTACCTTTGTGTGCCACCTAAAATGACAATTAGAAAGCATAATTGGATTTGCTTTAAAAATTCAGTCTGAAAATTTTTGTCTTTTAACTGGAGGGGGTTAATCCACTTACATGTATTATGATTACTATTACGTATAGATTTATCTCTCCTTTCTACCCGTAGAACAATGTTCTCTTTCTTATCTTTTTTCACTCTCCATGATTTTTTTTGAATGATTATATTTTTCATCTTTCTTTAATCCTTTTTAAAAACTAGTTTGAAAATTATGTCCTTTAATTCGATTATTTTATGTTGTCCTCAGCTATTTTACCATGTATATCTAATGTTATCCAGTGATGTCTAAAATTAATCAGTGTGTCTCTTCCTTTTTTGGGACAATCCCTAGACCCTAGGATGTTTTAAACTTGATCACTATCCTATCCAATTTATGTGGAATTACTGAATAGTATTTTAGTTCTCTTTTTTAACTCCATAAACTATACATTGTATTTATTTTATATATCTGAATTTTGTTTAGATTTATCCATATATTTACTATTGTCTTTCCTTATCTTTTTTTTTGTGTGTATATTATAATCTTCTGTATAACATCTTTTTTTATATGCCTGAAGTACGGACTTTAGAATTTCCTTTACTATGGTCTGTTTGTAGCAAACTATTTTTATAGTGTGAAAAAAATTCATAATTTTACTTTTTTTCTTGAAAGATATTTTAGCTGGGTAGTAATTTTAGGTTAACATTTGTTTTTTTCTCATCTGCTGAAGATATTATTGCACTCTCTTAAGACATATTGTTGCTATTGGGAAGTTGATCTTCAGTTTAATTGCTTTATTTTTGGTAGATGATCTGCCTTTCTCCTTGCTTTTAAGATACTTTTTCGTCTTCAGTGCATATTTCACCATAATGAATCTGAGTGTGGAAATATGTTAAATATATCTTAAGATACATTGGACTTGCTAGGTCTAAAAATTAATGTCCATTAATAATTTTTATCCATTCCCTTTTAAAATAGTGAATCTTCTTTTTTTTAAATCTCTTATATCCTTCTGGAACTATCATTAAATATTTGTTAAAATCCATTCTACTATCTATGTCTTTTAATATACTTTCACTATTATTATCTTTTTCTGTCTTCAGAGACACTTTTCTTTCTATCTTCCAACTCACTAATTCTGTCTTTGGTTCTAACTAATCTGCCATTTAATCCTTCCCTTGATTTTTAAGGTTTTTTTCTTTTATTTATTAAAAACGAGAAACAGAAAGGAGGTTTTATTTTCAATTAATTTTGGATATTTTTTGAATTAACATGATACTTAAGAGTATAGTAGAAAAAGTACTACAGTATAAGAGACTCTTATGATTACCTGTTTTTTCAATAAGATTTATGTTGTTTTGCATGCCAAAATATGAACATTTATTAGTTATTTAAAATATATATTCTATTAAACTAATTTTTTATAATTAAAAAATGTTTTTAAATTTATTAAAACTAAAAACAAAACCAGTTCACCCATTTCTCCCATGCCCCAACCCCCACCTCTGGCAACCACCATTTCATTCCATATCATCCATTTTTTATGGCTGAATAATATTCCATTATATATATATAACATTTTCTTTATCCATTCATCCATCAATGAACACTTGGGTTGTTTCCTTATCTTGGCTATTGTAAATAGTGCCACAATGAACACAGGTGTGCATAGAGCTTTTCAAATTACTGTTTTCATTTTCTTTAGATAAATATCCATAAATGGAATTGCCGGATCATATGGTAGTTCTTTAATTTTTTGAGGAATCTCCATACTGTTTTCTATATGGCTGCACAAATTTACACTCCAACCAACAGTGCACAAGAGTTCCCTTTTCCCCACATTCTCATCAACACTTGTTATTTCTTATCTTTTTGATAATAACCATTCTCACAGGCATGAGGTGATATCCTCATTGTAGTTTTGATTTTTATTGCCCTAATGACTAATGATGTAGCGCATCTTTTCATGTACTTGTTGGTGATATGTATATCTTCTTTGGAAAAATGTCTATTCAGATCTAGTGCCTGTTTTTTTTTATATTGGATTTGTTTTTGTGCATGTATGTGTGTTTTGCTATTGAGTTGAATGAGTTCTTTATATGTTTTGGATATTAGTCACTTATCAGATATATGATTTGCAAATATTTTCTCCCATTTAGTAGGTTGCCCTTTCATTTTGTTGATGATTCCCTTTGCTGAGAAGAAGCTTTGAGTTTGATGTCTCACTTGTTTATTTTTACTTTTGCTGCTTTTGATTTTGGTATCATATTTTAAAAATTATCTCCCAAGATCTATGTTAACAATCTTACCTGAAAACTCATATCCATGAAGATATTTGCACACCAATGTTCATAGCAGCATTATTCACAGTGGCCAGGAAATGGAAGCAACTGAAGTGTCCTACAATAGGTGATTGGCTAAAGAAGCTGTGGTACATATATGTAATGGAATATTACTCAGCCATGAGAAGAGATGAAATACTGCCATTTGCAACAACATTTATGGGCCTCGAGATAATCATGCTAAGCGAAATAAGTCAGACTGAAAAAGTTGAAAATTATATGATATCACTTATAGGTGGGATATAAACCTAAAAGCAACAAAGGAATAAGGCAAACAGAGACTCATGGACATGGACTATAGACTAGGGGTTACCAGAGGGTAGGGGGCAGGGGAGGAGAGTAGAGAATAGGGTAAAGTGGATATGGGGCGAGGGGAATGGGAAGGGGAAATGGGTAAAGTGGGTCAAATATATGGTAGCTGAAGGACTTTGGGTGGTAAACATACAGTAGAATATACAGACGTCAAATTATAATGTACACCTAAAAATTATAATTGTATTAGCCAATGTTACTCCAATAAACTTTTTTAAAAAATCTTACCACCTCTGCTTTTTTCTAAAAGTTTTATGATTTCAGGGCTTATGTTCAATTCTTTAATCCATTTTTAGTTAATTTTGTGTATGGTGTAAACTAGTGGTCCAGTTTCATTCTTTTGTGTGTTGCTGTCCAATTTTCCCAACACCATTTTTTGAAGAGACTGTCTTTTCCCCATTGTATTCTTGGCTCTTTGGTCATAAATTAATTGGCCACATAAGCATGGAATTATTTCTGGGCTCCACTGATCTATATGTCTGTTTTTATGCTAGCATCATACTGTTTTAATTACTATAGTTTTGTAATATAGTTTGAAGTTAGGCTGTGTGATGCCTCCAGCTTTGTTCTTTTTTCTCAAGATTGCTTTGGCTATTGGGGGTCTTTTATAGTTCCATATGAATTTTAGGATTGTTCTATTTCTGTTAGAGATTTGCCCTTTCCATTCAATGGGAAGGTCAAGACTAGCAAGTTTCCTTGCTGTCCTCTTTTTTGCAGCAGGTTTATTTCTTGCTCACCTTTACTTTTATCTTGATAAAATTGTCCTCAGGGTCCCAAATTATGAGGAAAGTGATGTTTTAAATCAATAACAAAATAATGGGAAATTTAATAAACAGTCATAATAATTTGAAAAAAATAAAGTTATATTCTTATATCAGGCCTTAAACTAAAATATGTCCTAAAGAGATTAAATATTTAAAAGTATAATCAGAGGAAGGTCATAAATATATACTTTAAATTCTTCCTCTCCTGAAACAATTCAACAGTTTGGCAAAAGCCGTGGGGGAGATTCGATCACTATCAAAACCCCTTAGGGTAAGCCCGCCTATGAGACTGAACTCTAGATTTTATGGAGACAGCAGGTAATATCCAGGAATATAGCTGTTGCTTCTTAACAAACCATTCGAAAGTTAGTGGCTTAAAACAACAACAATCAATTTTGCTCAAGAATTTGCAGTTTGGACAGGGCTTAGAAGGGAAATACACCTCTGCTCCACTTGCCTGGAGACTGGAGGATCCACTTTCAAGATGTGACATTCATTTGATTGGCAAATTTGTTCTGGCTCTTAGCTGTGAGCTCAGCTTGAAATGTGTTCCTTAGGTCTTAGTTTCTGGCTATATGGACCTCTCCACAGGCTATGGGCTTCATAGCATGGTGATTGGGTTTCAATATCAAGTGTCCCAAGAGAACCAGATGGATGTGGTACCACTTTTTATGACCTAACCTCAAAAGTCATATACATTATTTTCACTGTAGTCACAATTCTGCCCAGATTCAAGGAGAGGAAACAGATTCCACCTCTCATTGGAAAGAATGTCAAAGTCACATTATAAAAGGATATATAGGATGGGAAGTATCATTTTGCCCATTTTGAGAAAATGCATTTTGTCACAAGGAGATTTAGGCTTGCTGTAAACCCACCTCTTTAATGTGACCTGGGACATAGTCTGCTGAGTCTTTACAGGTGATTCAGCACACCTGGGAAGGACCTGAAAAGGGACTTATTTCACAGTGCTTCGGGAGTTTTCCATCAGAGGGGAAGCTACTACATACCTACCCAACACTTGTCTGGAAGCCACTACCACTACTGACTTATCACAACTGTCACAGAGTTTTCAGGTTTAAATCTCACCTAAAGACTTACTATGTGACCTTTCGCTGTCTTAATCTCTTTGTCTATAAACCAAGGATTACAATAAAATCAACTTTAGAAGATTATCATGAAGATTAAATGAGTTAATTCATGTAAAGGCTTAGAACAGTACCTGCCACATAGTTAATCTAAAGAGGATTCTGCCCCGGGACAGACTCTGCTCTGTGCCCACCTGCCCACGTTTCCAGGGTGAAGTAAAAGTTGCTCCTGACCAGAAAGAGCCTTTCAAGGTTAGGATCCAGGTAGCATCAACCAAAGAGTCACAGGGAGGAGATCTGGGTCTTCGACTAATAAATAGAACCAGAAAGCCCTATCATTTGGCCTGTGAAAGTGGAAAATGTTCATCTGGATTCTTCTGCTTCAGGCCACCTGAGGTAGACATATGCCACCCCATGCTACTAGCTGTTCTCTACCCCAGCACCTGATGGGCTGCTCCGCTTGGGCCAGTGTCAATGGCCTCCCTAAACAAAAGTGTGCTCCCCAACTGGAACCCAAGTAGAGAAGCAGACAGCCTCAGTCAGTTACCCAACTTTCTTCAGAAACCTCTCAGCAGCCAGTGGTCCTGGTTAATCAAACCATCATTCAGGACAATAGGCATACAGGAAAACCAGTGGCCAAAGGAGGAGAATCAACCCTTGAGATATAAAAAGAAGTGATTTCTAATGAAAACAAGTTAAGGCATGAAATAAGAGAAGGACTTCTGCTTTGCCTCTCCTCCAAATCCCACTAATATGGCCAAGAAATTTGAAAAATAGATTCGAAGCAGTATAGGAAAACCAGAAAGGGTGCTTCTAGCAGACGAATATAGTAAGGAATTTTCAAAAAGGTAAAAGAAATGGGACTCGATTGACATAAAAAAACCTAGCAAAGTGGAAGAACGTAAAACTCATAGAGAACAGAAAATGTGAGGGGTTAAAGAAAGAAAGAAACAATCCATAGCCCTAAAACCTGACAACTCGCCAACTCCCGGAGTTGCTCCTGCAGCAGCTGGCTTCACTGTACGGGCTCAGGTGAGAGGCATGGGTGGTTTTTGACATAGTTATCACAGAAGACTCAGAGCAGTGTTGTGCCAACTCCAGGTTCTCGGGAGTCTGTGTACAACTCTCCACAGCTCCCACTCAGCAATGTTATGTTGCTAACTTGAAATTGGCCAGGGTAGGAGAATTCCTACCATGGAAATCAGCAAATGCTGCAAATCAAGGCTTCCTTCCTTCGTACCAGAGCTGGTTGTTAAATATTTACCAGTATATCACTGCTCCAGCATTAGCTAAGATTAGAAGAAAAGGATCATGCCCTGAGGGTCAGAGAATTCTTGCTAAGAAGAGAAGTTACCTAGATAGTCTGCCTTTCCCTCCACAATCCCATCAGGCAGATTCTTGTAATCAAAACATAAACAGGAGTTCACATTTGAAGAGAGGAAATACATTCCAACTATGAATAAAGTTCAGTCCAGACTTGCACCTACAAACAGGAACAGAAAACTAAGAATCAACAAATATTTTGAGGAAATCAAGAGCATAAAAGAAAGCACCAAATTCAACGAACTGAGGTAGCTCACACTAAAAACTATAGAGTAAATAGAAGCAGATTAAACTTAGCTAACATCCCGTATTAATATATTACAAAATTATTTAAAAGCATATCACACCCCCAAAAGAGACAACTGCTATGCAGTACAACCAGAATTGAAGGGAATGTAAAAATGCAATTGCTAAACCTAATAATTTGCCTGAATATGCAATTATTGAGTTGGAAATTTGAGTTGAGAGTTTTTTGCAAAATGTTATGCCAAAGAAAAGGAAGAAAGGAAAAAAGGAAATAGGAAAGAAAAGTAATGTTAAAAGACATGGAGGACAAATAACTAAAATTGTAAGTATAGAACTGTGAGAATAAAAGGGAGAAAATTATCAAAGAAGTAAAAAAAAGAACATTTCCCAGAATTAAAGAGGGACTTGTACTGAAAGGGCCTCTTAAATGCCAGGCAGAATTAATGCCAAATTACCTTCTGAAGGTATACAGGTATAAACCCGACAAAGAAAAATTAGGTCTTCTTTGCCTCTTCTTCTAGAAACCACCTCTAAGTGATAAGAAGAATGAGAAACAGTAACGTCAATTTCATATCTGATGAAGCTAGAAGGTATCTGAAGTTAAAAAAAAAAAAAAAAGGACTGACAAAAGCAGTGAAAGTCAAACAGAAATGCAGAAAAGCATGGAGCCCAGGGCTGCAAATCTGAGAAAAAGCCAACAGTACCCATGACTCCAAAGTAAAGTTGATAGTTTAAGATGAAAATCAATAATCCCTTTCTTGCAACAATGGAATGATGTTTTGGTGGTAGGAACGTCTCTGAATTCAGTTTGGTAATGACAAAAAGCTGAGGAAGTAGATTTTAGCAAGAAATATCATAGACTAATCATATTTTTCAGGAAGCAGTCTGTTGTTGACAGAGACGAGAGAAGGAGGAAGACCGCATTGTGACATCCTGGTGCTGTCCTCAAGTAAGGTGCAGAGAAGCAAAACCTAAAGGAGCTGACACACACACATGCCGACCATGATTAGAGTCCTGGCCTCTCCCATACAAAACTCCAGTAGATAACTAGTCTGGGGAGAACTCACTTTATTTAGAGTTGAGTGAATAAACTTAAAAAAAAAAAAAAAAAAAAAAAAAGAAGAGCTAGCCTAAGGACCATAAAAAAAGATGAAAAAGAATAAAGAAGAGAAAGTAGGCAAAATAAATGAAGAATGAGGAATTCTCACCATGCAACAGATAAAATTTGAGACCAAATTGGCATGAATTAAGTTTTAAAAATTTATTTCCAGAAAATTCGTCAATATAAAATAAGAGAACAAAGCAGAATTGTAAGTGTTCAAGAAAGATAAGATAAAAACATAAAGACATGTTTTTCTTCATGTTGGTGAAACATGAGACAACAAGGCCCAGGGAGAAGTGCAAAGAATAAAAATTGCAGATGTGAAATGATATTGAAAGCAGCACAAAGGAAAACAGGCATTGTTGAAAACACAGTGAGGTAGGTAGAGGACAGGAGTAAAAAAAAGATCAAAATAAAAATTTTTAAAAGCTAAAAGGACCAGTGAGTAAAATTATAATTTTAGAATGGAAAATCTATGCGTCATTGGTGTCTTTTGCTCTAAACAATAAATTAAAGTCTATGGCCATGCTACCCTGAACAAGCCCTATCCCAGCTGATCCTATGATTTGGAACACCTGTTACCCTAGAGGGAGACAAACTTCTATTTTTTTAAGGGTCATTTTAGTTGTGATCTATCATAATAGATTAGCCTTTCCTAACAGGGTCACAGAAAAAATGAATGTGAAACATCGATAATAAGATATATTGTAATAAATTTATTTGACTTCAAAGAAAAATAAATAACCTTTGGACAGGCAGGATGAAAAAATAATATAAAAAAGAAAAAACAATTCAGCCTAGCTTCAGACTTCTCCACAGGTTACTTACTGCTAGGAGACAGTAGAATCATCCTATAAAATTAAAGAAATAAAGTATGGCACAATAATTGAACATAATTGCTACTAGTTAAATAGTCATCGAAATAAAAAAGGGAATGGAAGAACATTTTAGTTTTGTTTTGTTTTATTTTGAGTGTACACATACTAGTACCTTAGATGGTGACGTTTGTGTTTCTTCCTACCAAGCATCCAATCCACCTCAGTGCCTTTGGTTGCTGCCCTACCAGCCAACCCTACAACCATTTTTTAACTTCTGGGTAAAACAATTCTGATTAGTTTCCTTCTTTTTAATGTTTAAGTTTATCTATTTTTAAATAAGTATCACATTCATATGGAACAAAACTCAAAAGATGGTAAAGCCAGCCTCCTTTTCATTCCTGTTACCTAGTTCCCTTCTCCAAAGGCAATCGCATTCACTTCTCAACCTTTTAACTAAGATCATGTGCAAAGGCACAGGTACTAGTTTTTTATAAATTATTCCCAGGACAAGATATGTACATATAAAAAAATAAACATGTAATATGCCTAGATTGTATATATATAGTGTGTATAAAATGTTTACATTATGTATATAGAATTTTTTTATATGTACATACATGTTTGTATATATTCACAAACACATATATGTAGTTTTCCTCTTTTTATGCAAATGGAAATATACCATATATTTTACTCTACATCTTGCTTTTTTTCTGCTTATTAATATATTTTAAATACTGTGCAGTGGCGCACTAGTAAATGTTTAACAACCAGCTCTTTCCCCTCTATAGTTTATTCTCCACATAGAAGATAAGATGGTCTTTATAAACATTAGGTTATGACACCTCACTCTTAGAAGCCCTCTGATGGCCCCTCACCACTCCTAGAACAACACGGGAAGCTTTTCTATGGCCTGCAACAGGGTCTGATCTGTGGCTGTTAGGAACCAGGCCTCGTCGTAGGAGGTGAGAGGCAGATGAGCCAATGAAACTTCAGATGTATTTGCAGCTGCTTCCCAGTGCTAGCATCATTGCCTTAGCTCCACCTCACGTCATCAGGCATTAGATTCACAGAGGAGCACCAGTCCCTGGTGCCAAATGTTTGGGGACTGCTAGCCTACAAGATCCTAGCTGATCTGGCCCCTAACTTTTACCTCATTTCCTACAACTCTTACCTAGTTATTCTACTTAAGCCATACCAACCTCACTGTTCTCTGCACTTGCTTTCCTTCTTTCTGTTAAGTTCTTCCTCCAAACATCACATAATTTTTTCCTTCATTTCATTCACCTACTCAGATAAGCCTTCTTCGAACATTCTCTCTGAAAAAGCTCCCCCCATCACTCCCCGTTCCTCTTAAGAACACTGACACTTCTTGAATTTACTACATGCCAGGCCTATTCTAAGTGCTCTCCGTATTTTAAATCAATTAATCCTTACAACAAGCCTTTGAGGTAGGTGCTATCATTAGCCCCACTTTGTAGATACACAAACAAATCGAGTCACATAATCCTTAGGTAACTTCCCCAAGGTCACAAAGTTTATAACTGTCAGAGCCAAGATTAAAACCACGCAGTTTAATTCCAGAGCCATATTCTACATACTCTCTTATGCTATTTTTAAATACAATATTATAGTGCCCTTGCCTCTGTTTATTTATTTATTTATCTATCTATTTATTTATTTTATTTATGTATATTCCCCCACCTCCACCACTTCCACCCCTGACCTGGGGAGGTTGCTGTCTCCCCTTAAGAGCTGGAATGCTGCATCGCTGAAGGCAGGGAATCTCCTCTCATGAGCTCGTGGGGCCTAGCACATCCAGGGTGCCTAGTGCACCTAGGGTTGGGCCATGGCTCCGCTGGGGCTCGAACCCAGAACCTTCTGCATGTAAGCCAGATGTGCTAACCACTACTGTATGGAACCACTCCAATTTATTATTTTTTAAATATAGCTCTTAAACACTATACTACATATTTATTGACATATATCAGACATTCTACAATATACCTATTTGTTTATTTTATTAATTTATTTCTGCCTATTATTCCTACTGGGCTGTAAGATTTCTGAGGGTAAGAACTACTTGTTTTCTTCACTGCTACACATCACACATCTAAAACAGTGCCAACACATAATACACAACATAAAATTATTGAATAAGTGAATGGGGACATGGAAGCTCATGGATAACCTGAAGAGTAAATGAAGTGTTTTTAAGAGTAAAGAAAAAAAAAAATGAGTTCCACACCAACCACCAACACAAACACATACACCTGCAGAAAAAAGGGCACGGGGTAAGGAACAAGAAAAATGCTGCAAAGAACAGTCCATAGCTTTTTGTGACAAGATATAAACTACTTAATCCAAAGGACGTATCAGTGAATATGGTGGAAAGAGAAATAAAAGTGAGATTATATGGAAAGTAATAGTTTAGTAATTTTCTGTTTTTTGGAAGCGATATATTTGAAGATAGCTTTGAATATGGGAAAAAAATGGTTTTAGTTTGCACGTGAGGAAAAAAAAAATAACATACATTTTCTGGCCCTAACTGAAGAAAAACATTAACTGGTGACAGTTTATTCTTTAAACATTGTAAAAAATATATCAAGGCAGATGTCATCTAATGGAATTTTAAGGCTAGAAACATTTTATTTTATCACCTTTGGATCAGTGCACCGCAGTTTAGCCCAGTTTAGTTGCTTCCCTACAAACAGTTCATAAGAATTTAGTGGTTTTTCTTAAAGATTTTGATAGAGAACATTGCAGTCATGTCTATAGGCTGCTTTGGTTGTCTGCTTCCTTCTCCCTGTAAAAGGTGACTGGTTTTTAATACAATGACCAGATGTCCTGTTTGGGGTGGAACAGCCTTAGATTTTGATTAGAATCTCAGTTTTTTGACAATTATATTTCTTTCATGTTTCAGAACTGACAGTGAGGAGAGAAAAAACGTTTAAAAACAGTAACATGAATAAATTTGCTTGAAGTTTTTATGGGATCCTTATTAGTTAGCATTCACATCCATTTAGAGAACCTGGCTTACAAAGACAATAAGGGACTTCTTTACTGAAGGAATGTGGCAACGGAGGAATACCAGACCATGAATTTAAAAAACAAAAACAAAAACAAAACCATAAATAAGAGCTCTGGGTGAATGAGTCTAACTTTCACCCTTGACCCTCATTTTCTTTTGACCCTTGCTTGAGTTCTCACCTACCTTCCTTTACAACACTTCTTTCATGCCTTTCTGGTGTTCAGTTGTTTACCACTGTTAATGTTTACCACAAGTTAACAGTTTACCAATTACTGGTTGTGTAACCTTGGCAACTTATTTAATCTCCTGGAGCATATTTTCTCATCTGAAAAAACTGGGATAACAGTAATGACCTTATAAGATTGATGTGATTCCGTGAGATAATACATCAAAGGTGCTTTTACCATGCTGAACTAAAATTGCCCATGCAGCTATATATTTTTTCCAATTAATTGTTCAAGATCCTATTAGATTTATTAGCCGGAAATTGAGAAACGTTCTCTTGAAGCTCCGATTTTACTCAGGATTCCATGACCTTTTTTCTACTACATTTCTACAATCATCTCACTTGCCCCTTCTCTTTGGCTCATCCCCTCTGGCATGCAAGCATTTTGACTGTCCCTCCCCTTTCACTCATATTCCCTTCAATATCTTATTTACTGCTCCCTTTCGTAGCAAAACTTCTTGAATGATTTGTCTATACTTGCAGTCTTTACTTCCTCTTCTCTTTTCAACCCACTCCAATCAAGTTTATATGTCCACAGCACTTCAAAGAATCAACACTTGCCAAGGTCACCTCCATCCTGCTTAATTCAATGGTCATTTCTCATATTATGTCATCCATTGACCGTATCATCATACATTTTCTTGGCTTCGGTGTCATTCTTTTTTCCTGGCATTTCTTCTACTTTGCTACTCTTCATTAATCTTCATTGCTGGCTCATCCACTAATCCTGACCTGTATATGTAGAAGTGTCTCAAAACTTTTTTTCAGCTCAATAGCTTCCCTTCCTCCTTCCCTCCCTCCCTCTCTCTCTCTTTCCCTTTCTATGTGATCTCATCAAGGCTCATCTATGTGTTGATGACCTTCAGATTTATGTCTTTAATCCAAACTCTGTCCTGAGTTCCAGAATCATATATCCAATTGCCTGATTGACATTTCCACTTGGATTTCCAATAGGTATCTCAAACCTAACATGTCTGAAACAGAACCATTTCTCCAAACCAGCTGCTCTCCATATCTTTCCTATCTCTGTGGCACCATTTTATACCTAATTGCTCAGGAATGACTCCTAGGGTCATCCTTGATTTCTTTCTTCCCTTCACATTCAGTTCATTAGCAAATTCTGTCAGCTTTGCATTCAAAATAGATCTTGAGCCTCATCACTTCTAACCATTTCCACTGCTGTCAACTAGTCACTGCCACCTTTTTCCCTTGCCAAGACTGTTACGACTACCTTTTAAGCGGCCTTCCAACTACTGCCCACCCTCACCCCCAATCCTTTTGCACAGAGCAGTCAATATGATCTTTTAAAAATCAGATCATATCTCTGCTGCTTTAAAATCCTCCATTGGCTTTCTATGCCACTTAGACAACAGTCAGACTCTGTACCTCGGGCTTGACTCTGCCTCTTTCTCTGACCTCATCTCTGGTCCTCTCCTTTTGATCACTGCACTCCAGCTACATTGACTTCCTTTCCGTTTATTTGAACAAATCAAGCTCGTCACTACCTCTGGGCCTTTGGACTTGTCGATCCTTCAACATGGCCTTCTCTACAGATGTTTGCATGGCTGTTTCCTTTGATTCATTCAGGTCTCTGCTTAAATGTCACTTCCTCAGAAAAGCCTTTTTGGCTACTCTAGGTAAAGAAGAAACCCCCTCTTTTCACCACAATCTATCTCAGTTATACTTCATAGCCATCCAAAAGAATCACACCGATTTTCATTCTTATGGTTGGTTTGTCTTCCCATACTAAGAGGGCTTCCATGGTTATGATTCCTAGCACTTTGTTCTTGCAGTTTCCGTACATGACCACGTCTTAGGGAGTTAGTTGATCTTAGAAGCAATGAGTTTCAGAAGTTGCTCTGTACTCCACTATACCTCATGGACCCCAAACCACTGTACTAATATAGGAAACTCCCAGTGAATCAAGGACAATTTCCTATCACTTTCCCTGTAAAAAAAAAAAAGAAAAGAAAAGAAAAAAGAAAGAAAAAAAAAAAGAACACAAACTAAATTTCTCTGAGGTTATCCTTCAGAACAAACAGTGACTCATTAATTTTTTTTCATTTAATAAATGTTTATTGGTCGCTAACTATATGCCACATACTCTTCTAGGCACATAATTTTGTGATTATCATCTCTTGTCTTCTTCGTTATGGGACTATATTAGGTTATTAATTCCTTAAGAGCAGAGAATCTTTTCATTGTATTAAGTGTTCAATAATTCTCTAAAGCCTGAATAAATGAAGGATAGGAGAGAATTAATGAAAAACTTAAGGAAGATTTGGCCCAGTTACATTTATATTCAAACAAATACAAAAAAAAGTGATTGCTCTTTAAGTCTTACTATGTTATTACATTAAAATAAAATTTAAATGTTTAATAATTGTTAATCTCACAATCCTAACACATTTTTCACATTTTCTTTTGATTTTTGTGTTTACATATTTGTAATTTTAATGTATTTTCCATGTCACCTTCTGCCTTACCTCTTAATATTAATGACATTTTTGTATGTTCTTGCATTATGGCTTTCTGTAATTTAGTAATTTCTCTTTTCTTATTTTGAAACCCTTGGTGGGTTCCCTGTGGTCACTAGCACAGTAAACCCCTGAACAATCTGTCAGGTGTTTCTGTGTTTCTTCCACAGGCAGAAAGGAAAGAGAGTCCCTGGGAAAGTAAATCTTATTCTGAAGGAAGAGATGATGCCACCTCAGGCAGCAGTCAGTCAATCCCAGGTGCTCTCAGGAGAGAAGGATATGCCTATCAAGTCGCCCTCAACTGAGAAGAATGTATGGAGGGTGGTATTTAGCTCCATTCTGCAGTTTGCTTAACTTGTCTCTACTCCCTTGCCCTCATATAGCAAGCAGCCGGCCTGGATACCATCTGCTAAGGTTTTGCTTTTTTTTCTGTTTTGCATAAAGCTTTTCCTTTCAATATACTGGTATTGAGTCAGGAAAAACAAGAGAACACCAGAATTCAGGGATCTCCCTGTTTCTCTTTTGCCTTTTAATGGAGCTGAGCTCTTTTTTGCCTTTGTTATTGTCAAGTACAAGATGAGTACAGAGGACTACTGCATCTGACGCAGGATGCTGCCCCTTGAAGAAATTAGCAGGGAAAAGGAGAGGTTTATAGGAACTTCTCTGCTACGTTCACCTTGGAAACAAGGGAAGTACATTTGCAAAATTATATTGAAAATAAATGGAAAAATGAGTTTTACTTTATCACAAACTCTTCTAGAATAGAACTAGTTTTAAATGAAGTAATGAGGAAATGACCTTTGTAAGTAAATGTTCATTAATGTGCTGTGAGCTGTGACCCCAGGATTGAAAATGGAAGATCAAACCAAGGAATGAAAAGAGGGAAGTTCTCTGAGTGCCTTGCCCTCAAATCTTGGAAAAAAGCCATATTTTTTAAACTAGAAAATTTCAATTTATTTTGTGTTAATTTCTTCTCTCATATTTGCTACTATTTACCAAGTTATTTTTGAGCAGTCCAGGTCTGCTTTGAGCTGTAAAATACATACTTGGGACACAGTTTAATAGGGACCGATAGTGTCCTCTGGAAGCCAACACATTGATGGCAATTATAATTAGGGAGATATCCTAAGAGGAAAATGAATCTGCACCCAAAAAATAAAGGTCAAATTGTTTAGGGGTCCCTTCCAGTAGGATATCTCCTGCTAAAGCCAATCTTGAATTTTATTATTTTAACTTTATTTTATTTTTATTACAAAAGGTGGTTTATCTTTTAAGAAGTATACTCAGGCCCAAGAGATCTTTTGAAAATATTTAAAATAATTTGAGAAAATAAAATCAAGTAAAACTTTATGACATTTTTATAGGTTCTAACATCTAGTACCAATAAAGAGAATGAGTAAACAAGTGAGAATGTGCCTGTGCTAAAAAAAAAAAAAAAAAAAAAAAAAAAAGAGTATGAGTAAATGAAGAATGGAGTTATTGCATAACCAAACTCTCATGCATCTTTACATTTCTGTGATAGGCTCAATCATTCATCTATTCTTTCACTGAACATTTTCTTAGTGATTATTAAGTGTCAGATATAATAGGTAATGAGTAGAACACTGTGCTGTTATCTATGTCAGGTTTTTAATAATTTCAGAATATGTTTGGATGAGCAAGTGTATGTGTGTGTGGCACAAATACTTTAAGGCAGATGAGTGAGCTGCCCACTCAAGACCTTATCTATGCTCTGCCAGAGTGTATGTGCATCCTTGGAAACCTCACTGGAGAGGACAGAAGGTGGCTGATACCACCCACATTATTCTACTACTACACCATCTTGTCTAAAATTTAGTCACTTTAATCGCTATTTACTATAAAGTTCCATAATTTAAATACCAGACAATTGTAGCATATAATGTTTTGGCCCTAATGAACCTTGTACCAGAAATACACAGGATATTTATCTTTGTGGCAGGCCTGCCTGTAATATTTGAGACCAGAGGTAAGAGTACAGATGGAGGCCAGCATACCACGTGAAACTATTTGAATATGTACTATGTTAAATTGTCAGTGTTGGAAGCACTAATTGAAATACTAAGAGAAAAAAAAAAATCTGTGCTCAGACACCACTGTGTTACACAAAACAATATTTTGTTATGCAAGAATCTGTTGCTTTCCAGCTGACAGAAAGGATTGGGCAAGTTAACTAGTTGTCTTCTTTCTTACCTAATCACTTCTGCTGCTCATATTCTGTCTCAACTCCACAGCAGTTTTTCGCTGATCTGGGCAGCGACACCACTCAAAAATTTTCACTGTACTTGGAGTCCACTTTTTGTTTTGAAGACATAGGGCAAGAGATATGAAGTGTTTCCCTGGGGCCAAATAGTGTTGGTTGTGGGAGTGGGTCATTATGATTGTGGGTCAGTGTTCAGCATTAGATCAGGAGTATTAGAGGCAGCCATGTATTTTTTAAGAAATCAATGTGTGTATTTGTGATATATAAGTTTCTTGAAAGCATCGGGTCCAGGATAGGGGCATCTTCTGCCCAGGTCTAAGGGGGTTAGTGCTGAGGATACTAGGAACTTAATGTCAAGCTAATTTGCAAGATCTAGATGGCTGTATTTTTTCTAGAATATATTCAGAATCAAGAAAGATAGCGCTAGACTAATGGCTTAGGGAATTGCAGCATATTTCTAAGTTTGACTTTTCCAAAAAACTAGGTGTCAGTGACAATGTTATGAAGACTTTCCAAAGAAAGGAAATAGCAGATTTGGACTGATCAGGTGACGGTGAACGTGAGACCTCTCTACAAGGGTTTACTTTTTTCCTCTTAACCTTTGGAAAGCAAGGCGTGGGAAGGGGATTTAGTTTTTGTTATGCCGAGAGGCATGTTTAAACTTGTTTCTTTTTCCAAAATGTACAAGTTGCTAAGAGAACCATGGACTTATATGAATAAGCCTTGGAAGACTTTTTTTCTTTCTTTTAAACTGCCTGGGTCAGGGAAATTCGTTCGTTTGGGGTCACGTTCCTGCTGTCGGCCATCCTGGTTGGTTTGCTCCGGGCGTGCTAGAGGTCATGGACTTGGTGCATGGGTCTCGCGCAGCTCCAATGGCTCTCTGGCGACACTGGGCGTTTCCTCCTTTTCCGGCCTTGTAAAGTTTTGTTTTGGTTCTCAGTTCCCTGTTAAGGATAGGCACCCTGTTGACCAAAGGTTTCTGAGTCTCCTCCAGGTGGCTGGAAGCCAAGTTTCCCTCACCCCAGCTTGCCCAGACTTAGGTCTCATCGGGATCCTCGAAGGCGGGGAAAACGAGTCTTGTAAGGAGGAAAAGTGCGGGCAGCCGGGCTCCGGCTCTGTTGCCGCTAGCCAACCCCTCTTAGCTCGGTCCTTGAGCAAGTAGCCATCGCACCGCAAAGGGTGCGGACAGTCTCCCTGGTGACTCCTCGGGGACCCGGTTCTCCATCATTCCCAAGAGAATACTCAATCTAGCCGCGCCCGGGATAGGCAGAAGGGAAGGCGACTAAAACCCGGGAATAGGGCCCGGGGCGCATGCGCGCACCAGGCGCGTCGTCGAAGTGTTCGCCCCGCGGCGGCAGCCGCTAGGTGGCGCATGCGCCCTGGAGGGTGCTGGTTGGTCTTTGGGAAGAAGGCGGTGGCGGCGAAAGGCGGGGGCGCCGTGGGGGCCGGGCCCGTGTTTACACAGCAGCGGGCGGGCGCGGACGCAGAACCTGGCGCGGCGACGGCGGCGGCACGATGGTCATGGCGCATTTCGTCGAGAATTTCTGGGTAAGAGAAAGATGTTGGAAATTGTGTGGGTTTCGGAGTCGGAGGCTTTCTGCGCCTGCCTTCGGCCTGCGTGCGTTTTGGGCGGTGGCGGCGGCTCCGCGGGCTGGGCGAGCGTCCTCGGACCGCCGCCTGCTGGGTCCCGCCTGGATGAAGCCCGGCGGGCGACGGGCCAGCGGCCGCCCGGACTCGCAGGCTCGCAGCCCTTGCGGGGGCAAGGGGGCTGTCAGCGCGGCTCCTCAGCCCGCGGCGGGGACGCCGAGGGGCCGCCTGCTGCCCGCATTGGGACAAAGCGCCGGATGGGGCGGGAGACGGGACCCGGCCCCGCCGGAGGCTTCGGGCGCCGGGCGTACTCCGCGGCTCAGACGCGCACTCCCGGCCCGCGGCGCGGCCGCTCCCAGCTGCGCGCTGCAGGCAAGCGCCCGCCCCAGCCGGGTGGAGGGGGCTCCCTCCTTCCCGCAATGCTGCCCCCCCACCCCCCATTATTTCCACGAGAAATCCCGTGCTGGCTGGGGCCGGATCTGCACTTCCTCTCGGTTTCGCAGCTCGGCTGGTGGGTCTGCGCCCAGGACTTTGCCTCTGGGCCTGTTCACAAAGCGTATAAAAGTTGAATTTAATGTAACTGGATTCCTGGGGCTTAAATGCACGGAGACTTCCCGTTGTCCCCTTGATCCTTCCCTTTCCTCATTCTTTCTACAAGCCTCTTCTTAACTCTGTATTAGTATTAGCTTCTTCTTTGAGAATGACTTCTCAGTCTTCCGTGTTTGCTGCAGTTATTGTTTGTTGTCATGGGAAGTACAGTTGAGCCTTGTACAGGAAAGTAACATGTTTACTCAGGTACCTTGGGTGAATCTCATTTTATGTCCGACAGTTTCAAGTACTATAATTCCATTTTAGTTAAGATTTAGATATATTTCAAAGAGTAATCTTTCAGTGCTTAAGAATTGTCTTATTCTTATTTCTAAGTGTCTCAGGAATGAACTTGCTTAGTGATCAAATCAGTTCCTAGTTATTTGTCTTGAATGTTCCTTGTTTTCACTCGACATTGGTGTTTTAAACAGATTTATTGATTCACATGCCGTATAGTACACCCATTTAAGTGTACAATTAAAGGATTTTTTTGTATGTTCATAGAGTTGTGTATACATCACCACAATCAATTTTAGAACAATTTTATCACCTGAGAAAGAATCCCTGTATCCATTAGCAGTCACTTCCCATTTCCCTCCTACCTCAGTCCTAGGCAGCTAATCCATATAGATTTCTGCCTCTGTAGATTCGTTTGTTCTGGACATAGCTAATAAATAGGTTCATATATGTGGTCTATTGTGACTGGCCGGCCTCTTTCATTTAGCATGTTTCCAAGGTTCATCCATGATGTAGCATGTATTAGCACCTAATTCCCTTTTATGGCCAAATAATATTCCATTGTCTGTATATTACACATTTTATTTATCACCAGTGATGGACATTTAGTTGTTTCCACTTTTAGGCTGTTATGAGTAATGAACATTGAACATTTCATGAAATGTGAACATTTTTATACAAGTTTTGTGTGGACATATGTCTTCATTTCTTTTGAAAGTGGAATTGCTGGGTCATATGGTAATTCTGTTTAACATTTCAAGGAACTGCCAAACTGTTTTCCAAAGTGGCTGCACCATTTTACAGTCCCACTAGCAATGTCGCACAGTGGACAACAACAGTTTGTTATTTGTCTTTTTTTGTTACTGGGGGTGGGTATGAAGTAGTATCTCATTATGGTTTTGATTTGCATTTCTCTGGTGATTAATGATGTTCATCGTCTTTTCATGTGTATATTGCCCATTCATGTATTTTCTTTGGCGAAATGGCTCTTAGATTCATTGCACATTTGTAGATTGTGTTGTCTTTTTATTATTGAGTTGTAATTATATATCAGATGTATGATTTTTTCAGATCAGATATATAACTTTTCTCCCATTCCATGGGTTGTCTTTTTCACTTTCTTCATGGTGTCCTTTGAAGCACAGACGTTTTTAATTTTGATGATGTCTTGGTGAAGTCTAGTTCATCTATTTTTCTGTTATCACATGCGTTTGTTATCTAAGAAGTCTTTCTTAGACCAAGGTCACAAAGATTTACTTCTATGGTTTCTTATGTGGATTTTATAGTTTTAGATGTTACTTGGCCTACGATCCATTTGAAGTTAATTTTTGTGTGTAGTACAAGGAAGAGGTACAACTTCTTTCTTTTGCATGTGAATATGTAGTTTTCCCAGCACCATTTGTTGCTCTACTTTCTCCATTGAAGTTACAGTATCCTTGTTGAAACTTAGTTGACCATAGAAGTATGGATTATTTCTGGATTTTTGGGTGTAATCCATTGTTTATCCTTATGCTCATACCATACAGTTTTGATTACTATAGCTGTGTAGTAAGTTTGGAGTCTGGAAGTTTGAGGCTTCCAACTTTGTTCCTTTTCAAGATCATTTTGGCTATTTTGGGTCCCTTGCATTTCCATATGAATTTTTGGTTTAGCCTATCAATTTAGACTTTAGATCTTGCAATAGCAATTTATAAAACTATTAAAATGATCATTTAAAAATGACATTCTTATAATGTTTTGTGTATTTTTGATGTGTGAATGTGTTTTTGGAAGTTTATTAACTTAATTCCAAATTATATGTTAACATTTTAAAGTTATCTTTTGTTTTCTGTTAATTGAGATTCGAACGTATAGACTCATTTAATATTAAGGATAATGCTTCTATGAACATTTTTGGACAAGTCTTGGTATGCCCTCTTTTGTTCCTCTTAATAGAGGAATGGTAATAAATTTGGATATCTGAAATCTAGAGTGAATCCTGTCTAATTTATGTTTGCCTTTGTCTTTACTTCTGCTATTGAGTGCAAATAGTTAAAACAGACTGCATTTTATTTTATTTCCAAGCCTGGAGTTGGGGCTGAAAGCTCTAAATTGGAGCTTAAAAAGCTCCAAAGGATGAGTAAATGAACTAGGAAAGTCTAGGAACTAAATCTCTTCTGGGAATTTGATAGCTGTCATTTATAAAATAATTTCTTAAAATAGAGAATCTACAATATTAATTTCATCTTTCTTCCCTAATGTTTAAAGTAGCACTGTCAAAATAAAACTCGTCAAAGTGAGATAATGAGAAACTTTAAAGTTTTAGGTTTCTAACCAAACAACCTGTTAATTGCTTTTCCCCCCTACATGTAAAAAGAGACACCTTTTGTTGTAGCATTTTATTAGAGGAAAGTTTGAATCATTCAAACTCTATTCAAGCTCTTTTGAAAGTAGCACATCCTGCCTTTTTCTTTATAGTTTTTCTAACTAAAAGTATATGCTACATTACAATTTTTTCACTTAATACTATGAAGGGAAAAATGCATTCAAAACTTCCTATACAACAGATTTTTTGTTTCTGATAAGTTAGTTTTTGCCACAAGATATAGTGTCATTGAAAATCAATTTGAAAATGTTCTTCTTTTCTATTAAAATTGGACAGGAGAAATAATCTTAATAGTAGATATTCACACCATTGCTTTTAATATATAAAAACACTTGTGAGTCCACCAAAAGATTATGTAACTTTAAAAAGGTATCAACAATTATTGCAGTGAGCAGGTGTCTCTGTATGCTGCTATGTTCTCAAAGATTCAAGTACTAGGTAATAATACTTTTGAGATTCTGTCAGTGTTGCACTATAGTTATTAAAATAGTTTTATGTTTTTATATAAGTCCAGGTTATTTCAGGACTTAAATTTTTTTTAAGGAATGGATTTCATAGGTGATAATTATTGTAGGGGAAAAATAAGCACAACATACTTGATTAAATACCTTATAAGTCTCATTTTACACAAAAATCCTACTCTATGTAAGATACAAAGCATTTTTTCAAAGACAAGTTTTCTTTAGCAAAAATCACATTGTAATGAACTGACAATTTTAGTTAGGTGACTTTTTCCAAAGATTATCTCTAGTCAACACATCAAAAATGAACAAACAGTTATCTTAGATATTTTTATCCTGAAGTGTTTCCTTACTCCTTTTCCTTATTTCCTTTTCTGATTAACCGGTGCAAGAATCTCATTCCATTTGTCTGTTGATTTCACTGGTATTGTCATACTTAACTTTTAAATAAAATTGGAGCACTTGGTTATATAGTTGAAATTTGATCTATGAATATATGGATAAACTGGGAGTATTAAAAATGTTTTTTAAAAACTTGAAATTACTATTAATAGGACTTTGGAATGCAAGACATTATTATATTTTTGCTTTATTATTTAATCTAAATTTAGTATTGTAGATGAGAGACTAATAACCTCCCAGCCCCCACATACAGATTCTTTGGGGTTTTTAATACATAACATAATTAAAAATATGTATCTTTAGAAAATTAGTTGAAGTGACCATAGAAACATAGAATGTAGAATTTATTATTTAAAATTTCCAAATATTGTAGCCTAGGATACCTGCTTAGGATATGATTCCATCACATAAATATTTAAATAGTATATATATACATATATGTATATTTATACTTATACATTAATTAACAGATTTTCAAAATTACAATATTCAAAAGGTACAAAAGGGAATAAGAAATAAATACATTATAAAATCCCCTTCCTTTTCTCCAGCCATTAAGACTTCCCCAAAGGTAATTACTGTTACCAATTTCTTATGTGGCTTTCCAGAGATAACCTATGTATATACAAGCAAATAATGTCCACTGAGTGAAAAGGTATTATTGTATAACTGTTAGCCATGCCCAAATTATTTTCAACTGCAACAGGCTATGAAAATGTAAACTACAGTTTAATCTAACTAGGTTCAAATACACCTGATAGGTTCACATTATAAAATGATAGTGTCTTAGATGGCACTAAATTTTATTGTGAGGCCCTTAGATTTTTTTGGCAGAGGTAGCAGAGAGATGATTATTTTGTATTTTTGCCTTAATCTAGGAGCACTGAAAGTGAGAAATTGATACTGATTTAGTCTATGTAAATTCAGTTCAGGAGATGGCTTTTAGAACACTGATATGGAAAGGATAAAACTTTGCTGTCTGGCTTTTTTTCTAGCCCTACACACTAAATCCTAAATGCTCTAATCCTTTCAGAACTACTTAATTTAGGCATAGGCATGGGAAAACAGGTATGCTGTGTATCATCCTGCGTATTTGGCTAGCATGAGCTCTTTGGAAGTGTTTTTTTGAGTCATGGTCTATCTCCTGAAATTATTGATCCTGATTCTATAATTCTAGAACAATTAATAGAAGCACCCCAAAGAATCTATATAGAAATATAGTGCTTTGCAGACTTAAAGGGAAGGGCATAAAGGCTTGGCTTTCAATTTACCTAGTGTGGAAAAATTAAAGAATATTAGAGTTAAAAGAATTTCAATAATTGAGTCCACAGAGGTTAGCATAAATTAGTCAGATGTGGGAAAAAACAAAAACAGCACATCTCCTGTGATGTTTAATTATATGTATTGGTGAAGATGCTATAAAATGTTACTGGAATGGCCAGAGTGAGAGATTAAATTGAGAAGTTGTTAGTGAACTGTGATGAAGTTGAGGCACACAATTTGATCTGTTCCACTAGGCTCCTTGATGGAATTACAGGTGTAAAAATTATGGAAGATACTGACAGGCATGTTTACTTGACTTTAGGGAAAAGATGTGAAGGTACAATAAGTAAAGTGAATTGGTGGTGCTGGGGTCTTAAATGTAGCAAGTGTTAGTTTTTAGTTGGGTGATGCAGCCAGTGAAGATGGTTGTCTGTTTTAATTATAACCATTATGTGATAGATAAAACACAGAAGAATACAGAAGAAAATAAAAATTACCTATAGCCTTTTCTTCTATCCTCTAAGATCTTTAGAAATTCAAAATTCAAAATAGGTTCTACGATATAGTTTTGTATCTTAGAATTTTCACATGTTATCATCAAGCGTTTTTCTGGTGATTAAGCATTCTTGAAAATATTTTCACTGACTGTATAGGTTTCCATGGACTCTATAGAAAGGCCAACATTTTTTTTAACCACTCCACCTTTGGACATTTAGGTTACTTCTAGTTTTTATTTTTTCCATTTATGAATTATGAGGACTGGAGAGTTAAGAATTAATGTGAACAAGATTCCAGTGAAGAAGGTAGCCTTCTTTATCTTTGCAAACATAGCCTGAAGAGTTTTGGAGAAAGCTGAAATTGTTAAGTTTTATTATTTTCACTTTGAAATAATGAAAATTACCTTCATTTACAGAATATTACAGAAAACTTGAAGGATATTAAAATGAGAAAAACGATCTCACAACTCTGTATCTGCTATTTTTGTTGAATCCATATATAATATCTATTTGGATGGTTTTAAGGATTTAACTAACTGGGAAGAGGTGAGTCATAATTAAAAAGTTTAGGGAAGAGTATCTGAGAGGTGAGAAAAAAATTTTAATGTAATAAGATTTATTTCAGCCCACCAACAAATGTACTTGAGTGACTCTTGTACTTGCACTAAGTAGTTTTGACTACCGAGTAGTGCTCGTTCTACATATTTGAATTACTGTTTTTTTGCATTAGCAATATCTTGCCAGTAGTTTTGTAGAATAGTTTTAGTGATCATGTGTGAAAATTTCAGGGTATAAGTAGAACATTGACTATAAGAGATTGTGGCTTATGGTTGAATATCCTATTTGTTTATATAAAAATTGCTTGCATATATTTTATCCTTTTCTTCCTAGCAATTTTCAAGGCAAAAATGGCACTGGAAGGGTGTCATTGTGTATTTGTTAATATTGCATCTTTCTTGAATTCCCATCAAAAGTGTCTAGAAAATCTTCACTAGATGAGCCCTTCTTCAAAGGAAAAAGTATCTTCACAATAAGTTAAATGTTTTATCACGTTTTTCAGAGAAGGCAGATAAATGAGACTACATCAAACATATTAATGTTATACTTTGTAGTGATTTGTCTGAGATTATCTAATAAATGTCAGGAAGAGCTATAGTTAAAGGAGAATGTAGAGATAGAAAGGGTTATTTATTTTTGAGGCAGTCTGGAGTTGAGAGGAAGGTTAGGCATGCTGCTGTTCACATGACAGCACCTCCTGACCCTTCTTTTCCCTCTCCAAAAAATTTTTTTTTAATTGACAAGAAAACTAGGTAAAGTCAACTCTTTAATTCATACCGTCTACACTGTCTTCTTCCTATTTTCCAGCTCTTGGATTCATCATAACTGAAGAATATCCATGTTTTTTATTTTTAGTGTTTAACTTAACTGTTGCCCTTAAAAGATTCTTTGAAGGAAAAACTTCAAACCATTAAAATCTGTGGGGTTTATAGCGTTGTGCTTTTCTATTGTTACTTTTTGTGGCTCTTAAAAAGTTAGGTATGTGAATAGTTCCATTTTAGTTAAAATAGGAATTTCATAGCATTAATAGACATGCATTTTTTTCTCAAGTGGAACTATGTTAGATTGTATTTTACATCTATTTTTTTAAAAATGTAAAGTACAAAGTTATGCCATAAGAATCAACCAGACACTGATGCCTTTGGTTTTCCAAAATAGATTTGATAACTTAAACTTTTTAATTTGAAATTTCAAGAATGTCTTATTTGTTGACTCTAGGCTAGGAAAAAATCTGAATACTTCTGGTAACTTAGTGACCTTACTTATAACTTAATGATCTTTTCAACTAAATTTCAGTTCAGTTTATAATTTAGGTGCAAAACAGTATATATGTTGGATCTCATTTTCATGTTAAAAAATTAACATGTTACTATATGTATGGAAAAATGAACTTGGACTGGCATACACTAGCTGTTAACTGCAGCCATTTTAGTTGTAAGAGGAAACGATAACTGAGAAGTTTGTGTTCTTTTAAAGGATCTGTAAGATTTTAGACTTACATATTCAAAGAATGATAAAACTTTTTTTTTCTACTTCATACTAGGAATTATACAAAGTTTTTTTTAACACTTGTTTATATTAGATTATAATTTAATTTAATTGCCTCAGGTCATAGTCCATGCATGTTCTATTTGTAAAGTGCATTAAGATCAGCATATAAAAGATCCTATCATAGTGGAAACCATTGTAATTGTCCTCCTTGGGCCAGCAATGGTGTTAATAGTTGTTTTTGTCAGTTAATACTGAAGATTTCTCTGTAAGAATTTATTGATTAAAAGGATAAAAATGTTACTTATTTTTTGGACAACTTTATTGAGATATTTTTACACACCATATAATTCACTCATTTAAAGTGTGCAATTCAGTTGTTCTGGGTGATATTCACAGTCAGTCTGGGTAATATTTGCAACCATCATCACAGTCAATTTAAAAACATTTCATTAACTCAAAAAGAAACCCCTCTACCTTTCATCACTCTCTACTTTCTCTCCCCACTAAGCAACTCACTAATCTACTTTCTGTCTTTACAGATATCCTTATTCTGGGCTTTAATATTAATGGAAGCATATAGTATATGGTCTTTTGTGACTGGCTTCTTTCTCTTAGCATAATGTTTTCAAGGTTCATTAACATTCTTGCATGTATCAATGCTTCGTTCCTTTTATGGCTGAATAAGATTCCAGTGCATGGGTATATCCCATTTTGTTTATCCATTTGTCAGGTGATGGACATTTGTTTTTTTCCCACTTTTTGGCTATTATGAATGATGGTTCTATAAACATTCTTGTACAGATTTCTTTGTGAACGTATGGATTTACTTTTGTTGATTAAACTAATGAACAAGCCAGCTGAAAAGCTCACTACTGATGAGTAAATACCTGTTCCTAAAACTAGCTACAGGTGTACCTCATTTTATTGCATTTTGCTTTATTGCGCTTCACAGATGTTGCATTTTCTGCAAATTGAAGGCAAGACCTTCCACCAGCATAAAGCTCATGACTTTGTTGCGATACTCACTTTAATGCGGTGGTCTGGAACTGATTATCTCCGAGGTATGCCTTTATTTAGGTGTTTTTTTTTGTTTTGTTTTTTGTTTTTTTAACAATGATTGTGGTGATGGTTGCACAAGTCTAAATATCCTAAATATTGTTGCATTGTACACTTTAAATGAGTGAACTGTATGGTGTGTGAATTATATCTCTAGAATATAGAATAATCTAAAAATTTGAGCAGAAGGAAAAGAAACCTAGCCCTTGATAAGCAAGATTTTATACCAACAGTTGTAGTGTATTTGGGGAGAAATCACATTTAATTTATTTTTTTAATTTTTATTTTTTAATTTTTTAATGGTGACATTGGTTAATGAAATTCAATAAGTTGAAAATTGCATTTTAAAATTGTCATTGTAGCTTTTAAGTTTGTTACTTT
The DNA here is from genome assembly GCF_014176215.1 of Rousettus aegyptiacus. Lineage (NCBI taxonomy): Eukaryota > Metazoa > Chordata > Mammalia > Chiroptera > Pteropodidae > Rousettus > Rousettus aegyptiacus. The sequence continues at coordinate 71,010,079 of NW_023416311.1, read as the reverse complement.
TGTATTGAAGACTTGGCTTATTTATTATTAATTAATTAATTAATTTATTTATTTATTACACCTATAGCACCTGGTCTTCTTAGGTGGTCTCTCATCCAAGTACTAACCAGGCCCGACCCTGCTTAGCTTTCGAGGTCAGACAGAATTGGGCATGGCCAGGGTGCCATTGACTAATTTTTTATTAAAAAGTTCATCTGTGCTCAGTATTCCACTTCCCAGAAATATTTTGCTGTTAATAGTTTGCTGTATATATTTTCAGATTTTTTTCTAAACATATATGCAACATATTTTTTTTCAATAAAAGGAAATTTTAATAGGTTTACTGTTTTGCACCTTACCTTTTATGTTAATTTTTTTTTACCTAAAAAAGAAACAAAGCAGTGTCAGGCTTCCATAGAATAATGGGCCATTATGGATTCTGCAGTCATCTATTACCAGTGAACATAAATAGCAACCAGTCTAATTGTTAGGGAGGGCTGACCTTTCTAGGAAATAAGATTTGACCATTCAACTAAAAAATATATCTTGCTCATATATGGAACCTCCCTGTACATTTTTATGCAGTTTCCTGTAAGTCTTCATTTTTTTCAAAATTCAAAATATATTGCTCTTACTAGGAAAATACCAACTTTCAGAAAGTGAGGTAGCAAGAACCATTTTATTAAGACCAAACCAAGCAAAACTACTATCCAATAGAGAAAAGGACTCCTAATGTCTCTCTTCCTCCTTTCTTTTTTAAAACAACCCACTGAAGCATATTTTATCTATATCATAAAATCTACCCATGTTAAGTGTACAATTTATTAATTTTTAGTAACTTTACCGAGTATTGCAACCATCACCATAAATCAATTTTAGGACATTTTTATCCTCCCAATAATTAGTCCCTCCTGCTCATATACAGTCAGTGTTCTTTTCCACCCTCAGTTCTAGGCAGCTAGTAATTTACTTTCTTTCTCTAAAGATTTTCCTGTTCTGGACATTTCATATAGTCATACAATATGTGGTCTCTTGCGTCTGGCGTCTTTTACTTAGTAAAATGTTTATGAGGTTCATAAAGTAGCATATGTCAGTGTTGGTACCTTTTTATTCCTAAGTTATATATATTCCTTTTTATTCCTAAGTTATATATATTCCATTTTATACACCTCAAAATCCACTTATCAGTTGGTGGACATTTAGATTGTTTCCAACATTAGGTTATTTTTAGCTATTATGAATAATTGCATCTTGCTTTTTTCCTCACTGATGGTATATCTGGGCAGATGTTTAAAAGTAATATTTAGAAATCTGCAAAAACTTTTTTACCATAGTCTTTTAAAAAACACTTCCATTGTAGGATATACTGTCATTTTATTTAAGATAAAATGGGTGTTTGTGAATCGTTTCTGATTTTCTATTGTTATAAACTACTGCAATGACTATTCTTCCTCATTTATTTTTGTGTGTTTTTGTGATTTAGATTTTTAAGAGTGGAATTTCTGGAACAAAGGGCATGAACATTTATAGTTTGAAATATTGAAGACCAGAAGCATCTTTAATCTTTAGTTGTAATTCTATTCAATAATAAATATTATCAAGTTATTTGTAAGTTCTTGTGTTAGCCAAAGAAAAGCAAATTCTGCTTGCCTGAGTTAACAGAATGTCAAGGCAAAAAATTTTTGTGTTGAAAATAACAGGAATATATTCAGAATATATTCAAAATTTGTTGTGATAAATGGATGTGCAGTTCAGGAATATTTCTTGTTATCTTACTTTTCTTTGAATTAGAACCATCTACTAAAAATGTTGGGGACTACTATAAAAGTTATAGAACCTGCATGGAGGTACTTTTGGTTAAAAAAAAGAATGGATAATCTTAAATAGTGGCAGAATAACAGTGAGTTATGATGGTCAGTTTCAAGAATGGTTTCTCTCCCTCATTTCCCCAGAATTTCCAGTGTTTTGTGCAGGTGAAGACACTGAAGCCAAATAGATCTAGACCTGAGCTCCAGTGTTCTAGCTCTTACTGCAAGAGTCCCTAACCTCTGGGCCCCAGACCTACCCATCCATGCCTGTTAGGAACCAGGTGGCACAGCAGGAGGTGAGCGAGGGCAAACAAGCAAAATTTCATCTGTATTTGCAGCCACAGCGCTAGCATCACTGCCTCAGCTCCACCTCAGATCATCAGGCATTAGAGTCTCATAGGAGCACTGCTCCTCGGTGCCAAAAAGATTGGAGACTGCATTTTTTAGCATATGTCTGAAATACGTATATATTTAATACATTGTCATCTTGTCAAGGCTATCAAGTAAGTTTTTGAAAGATAACAGTAAAACCTGGATTCTTTGTTAGACACCTTGACCCTGAAGTTTCTTTTAATCAGTCATTTGAAATATTTTTGATAAATATGTGTTAATAGGTTTGTGAAATTATTAAAAGAAAATTGTGCCCAGAGTCAGACTCATTGCTTTTTTTTTTTGACTTCAGTAAATGAATGGATCCCCAAATAGGAAGGAATGACAAATGGATTTGTAATTGTGCAGGGTGTTTATGTTTAGTCATCAGTGCCCTTTGTGATTGGCTTCTTTTGCATTATATCCTTATTTGGATGAGTTTTTCTTTCAAAGTGAAGACCTGAGGGATGGAGTAGCTAGTACTGTTTCCTAAGGTATTACGGTTACTATATTGATGTTATATATTGCATAGTAAACAAATTAATAAATCTGATTCCCTCTATTGGGAATTTTAATTAATATGCTGTTGAGATATGTGAACGTCCTAAAGAGCTTTTCAAGGACTTCTTAAAGGACTCAGATTTCTGAATATAATTCAACCTTTTCTTGTTTACAATGTTTATATACTGTAACAATGAGACAGTGAGGCCCTTCATTATTTCGTCTGTAATTTTATTTACTGATCTCTGCATGATGATGATATTTTTGCTTGCTGTAGACTAGTGATAATGGTTACCTTAAAGAATATTCTTAATTTGGCTAGAATAAATTTGCATGAAAAACTGAGGGAAAGTAAACAACCAAAGTTAGGTAATACATTTTTTTTTATCTTGAAAATTATAAAAGCCAAGTGGATATGTTCGAATTCATAAAAGGCTATAGTTTTATGTTATATTCTTGATAAGTGGAAATTTGCGTGCAAAATGCTAAGAATATTATTTATATTATCTCCTTACAAATATGACATTTTAATTTGTTGTGTTGTATGACAAACTAGTTACTTGGTATATTAGATGAGAGGTTTATTAGAGATCACGTCAACATAACTGGAAGTTCCTATGTTACCTGTTTTCGGCAAACGAAAAATTAGGTTTCAGATTGTGTAACACCTGGTTACACCATTGCTTTTTTATTTCCAGTAAACGTATTCACTTCTTCATTATTTTATTTTCACTGAAAAAAAGTAAAAACTGCTAACTGAAGAGTTGTTGAGATTGATTTATTTCACATGTAACATTGATATTTCTAATCTTTTTTTTTTGCTATGACTTACTAATTTATTATTTATTGGATTAAACAGCAGTAAAGGGTTTGTAGGGCTGCATAGTGGTCTGGTTCTGTTAATTTCCCATTAGTTGAAGACTAGCCAATAGACTGTTAACTGCTCTTTTGTTAAAATTTTATCTACTTTCTCACTTCTCAAGTTAAGTTTACTGAAGACATTAGCAATTATAAAATATTTTGTGGTATTCAATGCTTATATGATTCGTAATATGCTGTCTTGACTCAGAATTCAAGATTTAAAGCACAGACTTTGAGTCAAATAATCAGGAATCCCTAATGCATGTTAAAGGAATTGAACGGAGATTTGATAATGTCTTTAAAGAGGTCCATGTTTATCTTCTAAATTATGTGTATAATTCCTTAAAACTTCAGACTTAGTTTCATTGATATACCCTTAGAAATGATTATAGAGAATGTGATTATGTATGTGTATATATAATAAATTGTAAACTTTATGAAACCTTATCGTATTCTTTTGATATAGTATAGTTTAAAGTCATACGATTAACAATAATGATTAAGTCAAAGAAAGACAGCTCACCTGAGCATCAGCATTGCATATTAGTAGGGTTATTCTTAAGTCATTTTGATCTCTTTTGTTAAACTAAAAATCTTTTTAAATTGTAGGGAGAAAAAAATAGTGGCTTTGATGTCCTTTACCATAATATGAAACATGGACAGATATCGACAAAAGAACTAGCAGATTTTGTAAGAGAAAGGTATGTACTTTTCAAAGTCATTTAACAATTCATTATAGATTAAATTTTAGAATATAAATAATTGAGAAAATTTTGGTTGGATTTGAATTAAAGTAATCAAGTACAGTTGTTAAAAGTGTACTATAGTTATACTTTAAAGTAGTGGTTATTTACACACTGAGGGCTAAATAGTGGCTCCAAGTGGCATTGTTGATCTTCCGGTTTGCATAGCACTGCTTGAAAATATTATCTACATATTTTTCATTGAATGTGCTAGCAAGATGATATGATAGAAAAATTGAGGAACTTTAGAGGATAAAATATTACCATTTCTTTAAATATGACATTGAAACACATTAAAATAATTTTAAAAGACTTTTCTTGAACTTGTAGTTTAATTATGTATTATAACTTATTTTTAAAAGGTTTTAAGCATATATTTTTAAGTTCTGTAAATTTATAAAATGTGATTTTAAGATTCTTAGAATATAGTAGTCAACTTAAAAATGATTAAAAATCAATATAATTTGATTAAAGCTGCTCTGTAGCTAGCACCATTTGGTAATTTTTATATGGACACATTTCAAATCTTTACCTTGATAATATAGGGATATTTTGCCTTTAGATATAATGCTTCATTTATTTATTCTTTCAATATATATCACATGTCTGCTGTGTGCCAGACACATGTCTGGATTCTGGGAATATAGTGGCAAAGATACAATTTCTGCCCTCATGGAGCTTACTGACTGGTAGAAATTGGAGAACAAACTGTTTCATGTAACACCAATCCTTTTATGGCTTCCACCTCTCTACTGGAGTTAAGAGGGAGTCCAAGACCTCTAAGTACTATGGATAAAGCTTTCCCTCACTGGCTTCTGCATCATCATTGGCAGGAGTAAAGGAGAGGCCCCAGAACTCTGCGTCTCAGGCATGTTTCCTGGCCTGCCTTCTTCCCCAACACTTACATCACTACTATAAATATCTACCATGAAACCATCAAGGCAGTTGTCATGCCTTTAGCCTTTCACCATAAGAAGTCTAGGACTCCTGGGCCATCCCTTCTTTACCTAGACTCTAACCTCTTTATGATTCTGTGAGCAGTGAGACAGCCCCTCCTTCCACGCCCTCTTCCCTATTTTATTTTATTTCATAACACTTAACAACCATCCGATATATATGCGAGATTTTACTTATTTATTCATTTTGTCTTTCCTCACTAGGATTTAAACCTCAGAAGAGCAAGGATTTTTTTTTTTTTTTTTTTGTCTTTTTTGCTTATTGCTCTCTTTCCTGCACTTGGGATAGTGCTTGCTCCTTTAGTTTGCGTTTTCTGGAATTTTATATAAATTGAATTGTGCAGGATGTACTTCGTTGTCTTTAACTTTCACTTAGTATAATTATTTTGAGATTGATTCATGTTGCATGTATCAATAATTTTGATATTACGGGTAATATTGCTTTGAATATTCTTGCACATGTGTCTTTGTATGCATGTACACATTTATATTAGGTATAAACCCTGGAGTAGATTTGCTAGATCAATGTGTATGCTCTAGTAGATAATGCCAAAGTTTTCCAAGGTGGTTGAACCAGTTTATACCACCAGCAGCCTTGTTTGAGAGTTCCATTTGCTCCATGTCCTCATCTACACCTGGCATTGGCATTCTTTTAATTTGAGTCATTCTGATAAGTAGTAATATCTTATTGTGGTTTTAATGTGTATTTCCCTGATGAATAGTGAAGTTGGCCATTTACATTTTCTCTTTTGTGAAGTACCTGTTCATCTCTTTCCTATTTTTCTGTTTTTTCCCCCTTTTAAAAATTCATGCGAAGAAATTCTTTATTCTGGGTAAAAGCACTTTGTCAGTTATGTGTTACAAATTTATATAAATGCCCTTGATTTTTATATATTGTCTGTGTCCAGCAACCTGGCAGTTTTTTTTTTTTTTCAGAATTATTTTTTTTTCTTGGATTATTGTACTGGCTAATGTCTCCAATGTAATGCTAATGGTGATAGCAGGCATCTTTATCTTGTTTCCAGTCTCATTTCACTCTTAAATATGACATATTCTAGTTTTTTTTTTTCTTACTACTTATCAGATTAAGGAATTCTTTTAAATACTATTTTGATAAAGTTATTTTGTTATCTTTTTTCCCTCTTTTTGTTTTTTAAAAATTTTTTCTTTTTGCTGGTTTTTTTTTTTTTTTTTTTTTGGTTTTCCTCTCAGTTTTTATTTTTATTATTTTTTTTAATTTTTAAAAAATCATGTATGGATATTGAATTTCATCAAATACTTTTCCTTCATTTTTGAGATACTTTTTTCCTTTTCTTTCTTTCCCCCTTGTTAATCCAAATTACATTAAACTTTGAATGTTTAACTTCTGTTCCTGTTATAAACTCAGCTTGGTAGAGATGCTATTCTTTTTATAAATTGTATCAATTTGCTGCTATTTTATTATTTAGGATGTTTGCATGTATACTTGTGAGTGAGATTGGCTTTTCTCTAAATGTCCTTGTTAGGTTTGGGTATCAATGTTTTTTGGCCTTATAAAATGAATTAAGGAGTATACCCTATTTTTGTATTCTCTGGAAAAATTATAGATTATAGTTTCTTATATTTTTCTTAGAATATGCTGGTAAAGCCATCTGTGCTTTAAATATCTTTGTAGGAAGGTTTTAAAAATCATGTTTAGTTTCTTTAATAGTTTCTTTAATAGTGTGTTCAGCTATTCTGGTTCTTCTGTGAATTTGGTAAGTTGTATTTTTAAGGAATTTTTCCACTTCATCTAAATTTTCAAATTTATTGGCAAGAAAGTTGTTCTTCATACCCTCTTATGAACATTTTTTTGAATGTCTTAAGTTCTGTACTGATGTCCCACTTTTCATTCCTGATGGTTATTTGTGCCTTCTCTTTTTCATGATTAGTCTCATTTAGCATTTGTTGATTCTAATAGTTTTTATAAACAAGCAACTATTGAATTTGTTGATCCTCTCTTTTTGTGTATTTTATTATCTGTTTTATTAACTTCGGTTCCTTATTTCCTTTGATTTTGTGTTCTAGTTGGTGTTCTTTTTCTAACTTTTTGAGATGGATACTTAATGATTTTCAACCTCCTTTTTCTTCCAATATATTCATTTAAGTCTATAAATTTCTCTCAAGTATTGCTTTTGTTCCTCCCCACTCGTTTTGAGAAATAAGATTTTTATTATATTGAGTTTTAATATATTTTGTGTCATTGTGCTTTCTTGCCTTCTGGGTTATTTAGAAGTATATTTCTTAATTTCCAAATGTGTTGATTTTTAAAGGCATGTTTTGGATGTTGATTACATGCTTTGTTAGAGAACATACTCTATGATTTCAGTGTTTTGAAATCTGTTAAATTTTGGTTTATAGACTAGGATAGTCAATTTTGGTAAATATGTGCATGTACCTAAAAAGACTAAATTTGTTGGATATAAGGTTGTGTATATATATATTCATTATGGTAAATTGTTCACGTTTAATATATCTTTACTGTTTTTAATCTTGCTTATTTTATTAATTCCTGAGAGAATTGTATTGCAAATTTTGCATTTTGATTTGTGATTTTTGTCTGTTAATCCACGTAGTTCTGTCAGTTTTTGCTTTATATGAGGCAGTATTAGTAGGTGGTTGTAAATTTGAAACTATTACATCTTCAAGTGAACTGAAATTTTTATCATTATGAAGTATACTTTTATATCTTTTGCATTGTTTTTGCCTCGGGGTCTACATTGTTGTTACTGCATGTCATCAGTTTGCTTTTGATATTTGCCTGGTGTATTTATTTTTCTTTTCTTTGCTGTATCCTTGGGGTTTTGGTATGTTTCTTATTTTTAAAGTCGTTTTGTCAATCTTCATCTTTTGTTCGGAATATTTAGTTAATTACATTAAGTGTAATTACAGATATATTTGGTTTCAAATGTATTTTCTTAGAGGTTGTCAGACTTTTTTTTTTTTTGGTAGAAGTCCAGGAAATAAGTATTTTAGGCTTTGTGTGCCATACAGTCTCTGTTGCAGCTATTCATTTCTGCTGTTTTGGTATAAAAGCAGTATATAGTCAACACATAAACAGATGAACATGGCTGTGTTTTAATAAAACTTTATTTATAAAAACAAGCAAATGGGCTAGATTTGGTTGATAGTACTATAGTTTGCCGACCTCTATTCTATTCGTATTTGTTTTCTATTTATCCTATTTGTTTTAAGCTTTTTTCCTCCACTTTCTTGCCTTTTGGCCTATTTTTTAAAAATTCTATTTTCTGTTAGCTTAGAAGTCATACCTTTCTCTGCTATTCTTCTAGTTGTTATTCTATAGGTTATAACATACTTCCTTGACCTATTAATTTCTAATAATAATTGGTACTGTTATCCTCTTCCTGAAAATGCAAGAAGCTTTTAGTAGTATTACCACCTGACTTATATGCCATTTGTGTGTGTGTGTGTGTGTGTGTGTAACTTTTTACTATGAAAATTAAGTTATTCATTTTTAAAAACTTTGTTATGGAAATATACACTTATATGCCATTTTTGTTCTGTATTTCTTTACTTTTTTATTATGGAAAATTTTGAACTTCATCAAAAAGTAGAGAATATATTATAAAACACTAAGTAACAAACTATAATACAGTTTCAACAATTAGTATTTTGCTAGTCTTGTTTAAAGCAATTCCCTGGTATTGAATTATTATATACATAATATCTATGTATGTATCTCTAGCAGCTAAGGATTTATCTAACAAAATTAATGATAATTCAAATATTTTCTAATATCTAATCCAGCTTATTTGTTGTCAGATTGTTATGAATTTTATCTTCTATATTCTTAGTCATTATTTAGATTTATTAAAATCATTTTCTTTTTTTTTGATACCTTTTCCCAGATAATTTTTTTTCTGTTTTAAAAACATCTTTTAAATATTCTTTTCAATGTGGACTTGCTGGTGATGAATTCTCAAGTTTTGTTAGTCTGATCATATTTTTATCTTCATTCGAAAAACTTCATTATGGACAATTTCAAATTTATAAAACTTATACAAAAGTTATGAACTGATTATACTTCCATGTGGTAGCCACCAAGGTTCACCATTTTTCAAATCATGGCCAGTTATCAAATCATGTTCCATCTGTTCCATGCCATTACTATTGAATTGTTATGAAGCAGATTTCAGACTCAAACAATACATTTCATCCATTAGCATTTCAGATGTGTATTTAGAAAATAAGGGCTTTTAGAAAAACATAACTATAATAGTCAGTGTTCCAGACTTTGGCCATTCTAATAGTTACATAATAGTATCTCTTTTTAATTTACATTTTCCTTAGGACATCTGATGTCATGCATCTTTTCATATGCCTATTTGCTGTCTGTGTATCTTCTTGGGAGAGATGTCTGTTACGGTCTTTGGCCCATTTTTTAATCAAGTTGTTTGTTACTGTTGAATTTTAAGAGTTCTTGTATATTGGGATAACAGTCCTTTTTCAGGTGTGTCCTTGCAAATAGTTTCTCTGGGTCTATAACTTGTCTTCTCATCTTCTTGACATTATCTTTCACAGACCAGAAGTTTAAATTTTAGTGAAGTCCAGCTTGTCAATAATTTTCTTCACAGATTGTATCTTGGTATTGTATTTAAAAAGACATCACTATACACAAGGTTCTAGGTTTTCTCTTGTATCTTCTAAGAGTTTTATAGTTTTGTGTTTTACTTTTTTGTCTTTGAGTTTTACCAGTTAGACTACGGTGTTACTAGGTATAGATATCTTTTTTGTTTATCTTTCATTAAGATTTGTTGGGTTACTTGGATCTGTGGTTTGATATCTTTTGTTATTCGAAAAAACTTAATTATTATCTCAGGAAATAATATATTATCATCTCAGGAAATAATCCTTCTGACCCATTCTTTCTCTTTTTACAACATATGTTAGTTTTTTTTTTTTTTTTTTTTGCTTTGTCCTTTATTTCTTTTTCTGTTTTACATTCTTTTTTCTCTCGGTTTTATTCCAGGAGATTCTTCTCACCTGTCTTCTAGTTTATTCTCACAAAAGTATACTGAATCTGTTAAACTTCATCCACTGAGATATTAATTTTTGTTTTCATATAAAGTTTGTATTTTTTTTACATTTGCTTTGCTTTCCTCTACTTTTTAAAAATAATATCTAGTTCTCTACTGAAATACTTGGTTTAATCTACTTTCTCCTTGAACATAATAAATAAACTCCTAAGGTCTAAGTTTTATAACCTCAGCTTTTGGAACATTGCTAATTTGTTCCTGTTTTTTGTTTATCTTGTTTTGTTTCCTTATGTGCCTGGTAGTTTTATGAATTTGTATGAGGCATCCATATGGGATCCAGTATGAGTTTGAAAAGATATGGATTATAGTCCCTTTGAGAGCTTGCCTACTTATGGTTCATTCTTACTCTTTGCGTCTCCACTTAAGGGACATGAGATTTCCCACCATTGGCAAGTCTAAATCTATAGTTTGGTTTCCCTCATCCTGTGAGGTTTTGGAAAGCTCTGCTTCACTTCTCAGCCTTAGCTGCCTCTTCTAGATGCCCCCAAGGGAAAAGCTGCCCTACATATCTGACTCACTTCTCTGGATATTCTTCTCTCATCGGATTTTAGCCTACTGATTCTTGACTGCCTGTTTAGTTCTCTGATGCCTTTTGGTCACACCCCCAATTTCCTCCATGTTTTTTCTAGTTTTCCTCATTGCGAAGTTTTTATATCGATTCATTATCACTAGAAATTGAACCACTTTTTTCTAGCCGTTAAACTTCTCCATTGAGATATTAATATTACTTTTTGTATTAACTTTTTAAAAAAATTATTAAAATACTGCCTTTGTAATGTAGTATATTAAGAAGACAAAGTTTAAAGGAGCAGGAAAAAGTCACAGTGCCAACAGTGAGAGACAGATACTGTTAGAGAGCTGAATGGGGCTGGGGAAGAGTTCAGAGATAAGCTTAGTTTAGATAATTCGAGTTTGAAGTGATTAAGATATCTAAGTAGAATTGTACTGTTTCTAGATATTAAACAGATGGTTTGATAGAAGAGCGGTGGAGATAAAAAGTTGAACCTGTCAAAGTAAATAGAAGGGCGATGGTGGTTATAGACTGTTCCACTGTTCAAGGTAGCACAGACTAAAAAGGAACAGGGTAATTAAGGAGAGATAAGGTAGAACTTAAGTTATGCAGTGTTACGAAGGCCAAGACAGCCTCATATTTTGTATATGTAGGTTATGTTGTCTGTGGAAAAATTTTTTCTATCCCATATTTAATGTCTTTGGTTGATGTTTTGTTTTTATTAAGCCTAAAATTCTATCAGCTAAATAGTTATATAAAACACATTATTCTAGTGTGAAATACTTGTTAGTATTTTAGATCTAATCACATAATAGATTAAGCCATAAAGTTCAGAACTTTAAACTTGCTAATAATTCATATTTAGTTTTGTGTAAATGATGATCATCAATCTATTGTTCTAGTAAATGTACATAATAACGAAATCACCATGTGGAAGAATAATAAAACTATATTAAGTACACCAAGTAAGTATTAAAAACATGACTTTCACACAGTTTACAGAGAGAGAATATTACAAGATGCAGCACTCTTGTATTTCCTGTTTAAATAACCATAGGTACTAAAGGTAAAAAGAGTAGTGACTTCATTTATGTTTTCTTGGTGATACAAATTATTTTAGTTCTACACCAGACTAGTTTTTTAAGTAGATGTGCACAAAAGGCATAAAGATCTCATACTTACTTATTTCTAACATAAAATTTGAGTTATCTTTTTGTTTTTACAGTTTTAATTGTATTTTGATAACTTTGCTGTGTTTGGTCATTAACCAAGAGATATTATAATATAAAAATTTGATTTAACAGAGCTACTATAGAAGAAGCATACTCCAGGTCAATGACAAAACTAGCAAAATCCGCAAGCAATTATTCTCAACTTGGGTGAGTTAATTTCTTTGGAGAACTCTTTTTCAGTCTTGATCTAGGCAAAGTGCTTCAGAATGTTATGTTTCATTGAGGATATAATTGTTCATAAATATAATATGTAATTACTTAAAATGTATATATGAATATATTCTTGACTTAATTGAAAATATAGTTGAACTTGCTGAATCACTTAATACAGTCAAAGTAAATGAAACTTGATTTCCCCTTTTATAAACTACATAGTCATTCAGTAGTATAATTTTGATTTTATAAATGTTATATGTTATGCATGTTCTAGTTTTCTGTAAGTTTATTTAAATTCTGTTGAACAATGATCTTTAAAAACTTAAACTATTAAAATGACTGAAATACATTAAAAATGTCATGATTTTATAGATCATCATTAAATATTCCTTTTAAAAATTTGTATTGAAGAAATGTGTCTTTTGAAAAATGAATTAATAATAAGAATATATTTAAAATGAGATGTTCTCATTACCTGAACGACTCTGGGAAGAATAATTGTATAATTTGAACCATAACAACTCTGGAAGGAAGACTTACTCTTTTTATCTAAAATTTGGGAAAAGGTCATATTTTAGCTCAGATGTGAAAATAATTAGTCTAACATTTACGAAGATTTTTATAGTGCTATTCAATGAAAGAATCCTCTGTATCTGGGTTTCTGATGAGTCCGTGAATCCTCTGAAATTTTAGATAAAATTTTGTGTAGGTATTCATATTTCTGATGAAGAGGGTTCTGTATCAGTTATCAGATTCACATATAAGTCTGTGATCCAAAATACTGGTTAACTATTTTATGATAATATTCTCTAATGTCATTGAGTGTGTTTAAATAAAAATCTTCCTACTTTGCAGCCTGGGTAAAGTGGAATTGGACTCTCAGTTTCATCCACTAGGTAGTGACACTGTCCATTATGTAAGTCCTGACAGTCACAGCTAAGAGGACCTTCTGCAGCATATATACTGGTTGAGAAAGATGGGGAGTTCTACCACCTTTTCAAGGAGAATGGGGACTGGTGGTTGATGGCCATTTTTGTTTTTGTTTTGTTTTCCTCCCAGTTCTTCTTTAATTTTTCCTTCACTCCCTCAAAACAACTTCATTCTTCCTTCTTTTTTCCATCTCTCTCCTCACTCTTCTGGTAGCCTCCTGTTTCTGGAGCCTCCATTTAGACATGCTTTTTTAAAATGTACTTTCTTTTTTATTTACCACAGTAAAAGGGTAAGAAAGTAGGATAACAGAAGCTAGCTTTAACCAGTTGACTGTGGTTTTAATATAGAAAGTTCTAATCTATTTTGAGTTACCAAGTGGTAGAAAAAATATGGATTGACTTAAACTGTGTTTTCTGATAATAAAGTTACTGTCTTTGGAATGTGTACTTCTCATAAATAATAAGTGATTTTTTTTTGTGTTAACATCATCTCTTAAAATCATAAAGATTTTTATTTTATTTTATTTTAAAATTTTTTTAGGTGAGGCAACTCTTGGCGGACCTCATAGATTGCAAGGACCTTGTCAGCTTACAATCTTAATTTTTATTTTTTACACTTATAGCATGTGATCTTGCTAGGTGGTCTCCCATCCAAGTACTAACCAGGCCTGACTCTGCTTAGCTTCCAAGATCAGATGGGATAGGGTTTGTTCAGGGTGGCATGACCGTAGATAATCATAAAGATTTAAAATTCTGTACTGACCAAGTTAGTTTAAATTAACCATTGGCCAGACATGTGATAAGTAGTTAACCTATTTCTATATACTGGAGGTCCAAAAATATTTTAAAAATCAACCAAAGATTAAAAAATTAAGGCCAGTCTGTCATTTAATTTATGATATATTTTAATTTCATCTTTTGCCTAATTAAAATTGCTGACTATAACATTTTTATTTCCACTAGTTCTATTTTGGAGCCTTAAACTTTTTCTTTCTCTTAGTAAATTATTCCCATGTTTTCTTTTCCTTAGAACATTTGCACCAGTGTGGGATGTGTTCAAAACATCTACGGAGAAATTAGCTAATTGTCATTTGGATCTCGTTAGAAAATTACAAGAATTAATCAAGGAAGTTCAGAAGTATGGAGAAGAACAAGTAAAATCTCATAAAAAGGTATCAATTATTGGGGTGACATTAGTTAATAAAATTATAGGTTTTCAAGTATATGATTTTATAACACATTGTCTGTATATTGCATTGTGTTCATCGCCCAGTCTGATCTCTTTCTGTCACCATATATTTGACCCCCCTTATCCTTTTGTATCCACCCACCACTTTTCCTCTGTAACCACTATATTGTCGTCTGTGTCTATGAGTTTTTGTTTCTTTGTTGCTTTCAGTTTTGATCCCACATATGAGTGAAATCGTGGTTCTTTACTTTTTTGTTTGACTTATTTCGCTTAGCATGGATATCAGTTTTTTCTTGCTAAAGGGTTGATTGGTCACATATTGAGTACTTTACAGTTTGATCATTTTTGATGAATCATTTCATACCAAACAGACTAAAGAAGAAGTTGCAGGAACTCTGGAAGCTGTTCAAACCATTCAGAGCATAACTCAGGCCCTCCAGAAATCCAAGGAAAATTACAATGCCAAGTGTGTAGAACAGGAACGTTTGAAAAAGGAAGGAGCTACACAAAGAGAAATAGAAAAGGTAATTATAATAAAAATAATACCTCTATGGTTTCAAAGCACTGTCATGTATAAGACTGTATTTAATCTTCAGACATTCAAGAATGATCTCATACTAAAGATAAGACTGTGTGCCTCTGTTAGTGATTTACCTGAGTGAAACAAGATTTGCAAAATGTATGGTAGATTAACAGACACATAGAAAGGAATGATTTCTTTATGTTGGTGACACACAGGATATTTTTTAAAGATAATTGATGAGATATACTGCTTCAACAATAAGATTCAAAAATGAGGTAAAAACATTTTTGCCGCAAGACTTTTAGTATGTTGAGAAAGGCATAGATACTTGAAGATAAGTTTAAATATATAGTGTGGGTGATTTATTGCTGACATTCAGCACACTTGTATTGTGGTAAACCACAACCCTTTCCCCCACTCATGTTTCCCCACAACCATTCAATTTTTTGATGTGGTATAGTTTCTATTAGGAATGAGCCATAGGGAGTGATAATTTTGAAAGCTTTGTAAAGTATTTGAAATATCCAGTAAAAAAAAGAAAACCAAATTGTAACCATATTACAGTTAAAATAATTACAAAGGTATATATACAGGGCAAAAACTAGAAGAGAATATGGAAAGATTAAAACAGTTGATGGAATTTGGGAGTGACATCATTTTTAATGTTTGTGCAATAAATGATAAGTGGCGGGGTGGGGGGAAGATGAGGTATAGTAAGTTCACAACTTAAAAAAAACCTCCATTCCTGAGAGCAGTTATGAATAAAATATAAAAAAAGAAAACAAAATAATAGGGTCCAAAAAGAATATTATCCCTGTGAACCAGAAATAGAACAGAAACCTGGAGTGGCATGTAGAGATCGATTATGCAGGCTTGTTGAACTTAAAGTTCTAAGGTAAGCAGAATTTGGCCTTTGTTTGGTAAAGGGGACTAAATGTTCCCTATGTGAGATAAGCACAAGGAGTCACATTGACTGTGTAAAGCTATGGGTAGGAAGAAGGGCTCTTGGGCTGCTGACTAGGACTAAATTAAAGCTTTATTGGAAGTTGGGTTTTTGGGATTCCATTCTGACTGGGAATCAAGTGAAGGAACCAATTTATGACTGTTTGAGCCATATCACCATTATTTTTCTGGGGAAGTAATTAAACTGTTTTTATAAGATATTAAATTGGGGACTTAGAGGGCTGGCAAAAAATAACGTGAAAACTGGTAGCTGAGGATGGGTATGCGTAAAGGATAGCACGTAACGCAATTCTAGGAGGTACCATTTACACTGTATTCTATAGAGTTGTCCAGCAGTACTGATGGAGAGAAAAGAGGGGGGGTAAAAAACAAGAAACCTCCTATTTGAAATGAGCAAACAACAAAAATTCTAGAGCACACCTGAGAAATCTAATATTAAGACACCAATAAATTTCACAATTAGAATAAGAATTACAGAGGAACAAAAATGTGAGTGTCAAGGATGATCAAAGAGATGACCCAATATAAACTTATATTAAAGAAGATTAAGAAACTAAAGGAGACATAATGAATCAAGATCTAACAGATAGGAAAACAGTTATTGGATCTGAAAAATAGGGTTATCGAAATGAAATTAAAGAATGGAGAAGGTAGACTTTAGACTTGATACAGTCAAAGAGAGAATTTTGAAGGTAGTGCTAAGACAACCCACTCAGAACATAATACAGAGAAATAAGGGTTATAACATTCATCTGATAGGAATTTCAGATGAGAAAAATGGAGAGAATGGTGGGCAAGTAGTATTTGAAGTTTAACAGCTAAGAATTCAGAATTGAAGAAATTCAAGAGTCCTCAGGTTTAAAGTATATTCTTTGTATTAAGAATGTTAAGATACATTCAGACCTAGACACCAGGGAAAGAGAGATTATTAAAAACCACCAGGTATTTCTTTCCCTCACATCTCTGAAATCAGTGCATCTTCATTTAATGGTATCTTATCGCTGTTGTTAAAGTGGTATTTGTGGTGTAGTTTTATTGCCCATGTGAACTTAGTTATACCAGGTAACGTGATTGGACAACTGTAATACTTGGATTTTTTAGTTGACAGACCACTTTAAGACCAGTTGAGGAAGGAATAGTTTTGATGTTGTCTACACACCTTTTTGTTGACACCTTTCAGTAAGATAAGTAAATGTAAGCCCCAGTGTTTTGAAGAAAATCTGGAGATAATGGAACACTTTAAAAGAAATGCTGTGTTTATAATGCCCTTGATGACACTGAGGATAATATTACGTTGGAAAAAAACAGATCTCAGTGATCCCTGAATTAGAAAGTAATTGTGAAGGGTTAAAATCTGAATATGAATTTGGCTTAGGAGTATCTCAAACAATTCATTTTTTTTTTCTTACTCTGTATCATATAGGAGTGGTATAGAATAAACATCTACCTCTAAGTAGGTTTAAAAGGGCTCTTTAAATAGGTATAAAATAAAAAACGTGATAAGAAAGTGTTATTTCATGGTTTACTTGACAGCATTTTCTATTTTAGTGGTACACAAGATGATGTGCTTTACTATTAATGGTGTATTAAATTTAATATTAGCCAAATATGCACATTAAGCATAGCTACTAAAAGAAGTGTAAGTCTTCTAAGTCAGCAAAAAGAAAATAATATTAAAATTTATCAATAAGAGGAAAAAATAGAGAGCAAAATAAAAGAATGGTAGGCAGACAAATCAAAATAAGTTGAAAGAAATAAGTCCAAACACACCAATAACCATAATACATATAAATAAGTTTGACTCCTCTAATTATAAATAGGTTGGTTGTCAAATTGGGGGAAAAAATATTTTTATGTAAAACAACCTTAATGTTCAGCAGTAGGAGAATGTTTTATGTAATGAGACTATACAGTAGTTGAAATAAATGGGTAAAATAAAGAAAAGGGTAAAGTGATACGGGATTTACAGTACTCTAGCAAAAAAAAATATTGGATGGAGAGGAATGGAGGTAATCTTAGAGCCAGGTTCATGTAGTTTATTACCCTTCTTTTATGTGCTCTAGAATTTCTATTACAAAAGTAAAAAATAAGAATGAGCTAGAATAACATGAATTAACATAGGTAAATCTAAAAAGTATAATGATGAGTAGGAAAAGCAAAGTTCCAGAAGAATATGTAGATTTTCTGTCTTTTACATAATTTTTAATTCTCTGCAAAAGAAAAAGAACACCTTTTTATTTCTGAATAAGTAAATAAGTTTTAGGGACACTAAGCAATAAAGGGTACACTAAGCCACAGTATGGGAATTAATCTGGGGAGCAAGTGAGGGGAATGAGACTGGGAAGGAAGTGGGGAACTCACTGCCTCTCCCTCTTCAAACTTCCTTTGTGCAAATTAATCAACCCTTTGAGAATAGTTAAGTTTCTTGATATCCATATGTCTGCCCCAATTCATAGGTTACACATAGTTTTTCTCTTTCTTGAATGTCTGTCTTCTACAGAATCTATCTTTTCTTCTGTGGCTTTGTTATTTTCTACCAATTTCTAACTGTTTATGTATGTTATACTTCTTTTATGAAGTTCTTGAAAAGATCCCTATATAATTTATCCTTATATTCTTCATTGCCTAATATTTAACATATTGTTTTTATTGAATAAGTTACTTTGATAAAACTGGAACTATAATAACACAGTACCAAATTTTTAAAAATAGAAATCTTGAAAAAATAAGCAGTGATTAAAAAATTTATAGATTTTCTGGAGCATAATGGAAACTGAGAAACAGCAAGGAAAACTGATTTCTCAACTTTTGAGCTAGATTTATAGTCATTAATCAGAAACTCAGTGGAACATGTGTATGTTGTGGGGAGAGGAGGAAGACTTACTGGTATAGAAAGGAGTGTCAAGCATATTCTGATGGTATTGTCATATTTTTGTTCTTTGAATTTTTAGTAACACTATCTTATAATGTGGGTATATGATCTTACTCTAGGCTATAAAATGTCAGCCGGAAAGAAGAATTAACATTTAGTTCTATGTTATTGTGTGATTATAACAAAAAATATTACTAAGGAGGACTTGAAAAGATATTAAAGTTAATTTATGTCATATTGAACTCAGCATAGGCCTCATCCATTAAAATGAATTTAGATTATTATTTTATATTAAGAAAGCAAAAGTCCATTGTGTAGTTCACAATGTTTTTGTTTTGTTACAGGCAGCTGTAAAATCTAAGAAAGCTACTGATACCTATAAACTCTATGTGGAAAAATATGCATTAGCAAAAGCTGATTTTGAACAGAAAATGACAGAAACAGCTCAGGTTGGTATTTTTAAGGTTTTAAATTGAAAGCAGAATATTTGTGTTTACTGGTTAAATATAATTTTTCCGTTATATAAGTTTTTAGTGTTAGAAATGTTAAAGTATATTATCTCAATGTTTTAATAGTGCTATTTTAAAAATATACATCTTGTTTTGGAGATTGAGCCACCAAGATGCAATAAGTATCATAAAAGATTATTCAGATAGATCAGAAGAGGCTGTTGAAAGTGAGTTGGGGAAAATGAGGACATTGGTAGGTGATTAAGACAGTGCCGACTATTAGCTTTATGTATGACTTCTGCTTAAGAAGAAAATTGAAAATGACTCAATGTTAAGGTGTAGCAGTTAACAAAATAGTCAAAACTCCCTGCTCTCATAGAACTTCCATTTTAGTGCGAGAAGGCAGCCAATAAAAAATTTTCAGTCTCCCGTAAGTGTGAGATAATTACATCCGATTTGATGTTCTGAGAACCTTAATTAAAGGCCTAGGTTTAAGATGTTGCTTTTTATGAATCAATCCTAAAACATCCATCCATACCCTCTTGTCCTCCTGTTTGTTTTTTTTCTTTGCTACTTTTCATTAGCTAACTTACCATGAATTTTATTTATTGTATCAGGATAGGCTGGGTATGCTGAGGTGACAAAGAACCCCCTACATCTCAGTGGCTTACAGTAGCAAAGGTTTATTTGCCATGATGCTTCTTGTTCATTATGGGTCAGCTGCAGCTGTTCTGCATCACCTTTATTCTGGTTCTGAGGCTGATGGAGGAACCTCTTCTTAGAACATTATTTTTAATCTTGTATGAGAGGCTAACAACATGGTAAAGTACACTTGCTCTTCTACATGTATTTCTTATTGTCTGTCTTCCCTCACAGAAATGTAAGTTCTATGAGAGCAGGAATCAATACGTTTACTTTCCTCAGCACTTAAAACAATTCTCAGCTCATGGTAGGCGCTCAGTAAATATGAAAGAAGGACTTATGAATCTGACTTTTTGGACTTTAAGGAGTCTTCTCACATGGAATGGTGATGGATTCACACTCCAGACATACATGCATCCATCTTTGCTTACCATGTCGTGGGCACTGTGCTAGATGCTGAGTGTCTACCATATCTATGTAAATAAAACATATTTTTCTGGTCTAGGTGGAGTGTACAGTACAGAGGAGGAAGGCAGACATTTAATACATGCCTAAATATAAAATTATAAATTATTACAGTGTTACAAGGACAGGCTTCCACAAGATAGAATAATAGTGGTGACCTAATTTGAATTAGGGAGTTGGGAAACCCCTTTTTGAAGAAATGACATTTAAAACTGAGACTTGAAGAATGAGCAAGAAACTCATTCTGGGGCCAGAAAGTTCCAGGCATTGGAGACCATGAGTCTGAGGGCATAGAAGTATAAAAGAGCTGTCACATTATATGAAGTATAAAAAATTTTTACTAACACTGAGTAAGGAGAAATGATGAAGACATGAAGTTAGCTAGACAAGGGCCAGGCTTAGTAAGGGTTTGGGTTTTCTTCTAAGAGTAGTTGGAAGGTAGAGAGGGTTGTATGCAGGGATGTGACGTGATCTGTTCTGCATTTTAAAAGATGATTCTGGCAGTTTTGTTAAGAATGGATTATAGTGAGGACAAAGGAGCATCAAGAGTCCAGTTTGGAAGGCAGTGTACTAAGGTGAGAAGGATGAGGGCCAGTGTTGTGGCCTTGGAGAAATACGTGAATGCATTTAGAGATGGCAGTGGTGGGATGGATGGGGGAGTTCTAAGGGAGATCAAGATCTCTTCCAAGTTTGGGCTTATATGTCTGTATGGATAGAGATGAATGGGAAAGACTACATGAAGAACTGATAGTTTGAGGTTTTAGAAGGGGATTAGATTTTCAGTTTTGAACAGCCTACCTAAGCTGGACTGGGCATAGTATTCATATTTCCTTATCCACAATTCTGAGTTCCAAAAGCCTAAGGCAGTTATTGTTGATTTGTTAATTTTGCATCAAAATGACTAGTTCTAGCAAAGAAAATGTTGCCTTTCAATTATTTAATTTGAAAAAACTGGAATTAAAATTTGCTAGAGTCAGGGTTTTTTGTTTGTTTCTATTACCTTGTAAATGTATTCTTAAAGAATTCTCAGCATTCATCTTTTCCTCTCCTTTTCCTGCTTCCTCATTACTTTTTTTTTTTTCTCCCAATTGGCATTTTAATTGTTTATCTTGCCATTTCCAAGTTGGGAAATTTATTTTGAGTAGATGTATAACCATGCTGCTTTTAGATAAAGATAATGGTACACATACTGTGCTAATTTGTGTGTGTATATTCTCTCTCGTGTCCCATCTTTGTCTCTCCTCCGCCTTCTCCCCCGACCCCTTCTCTCTTTCTGTCACACATGCACACCAGCAGAATTAAAATTGTGATTAAAATTGTGACTTCTCTTTGTGGTTATTCTTTTTACCACTGTCAGTTAATGTACTTGAAAAACTTGAAACAATGTGGAGATTTTATTTTATAAACAGTTTGTTGGCTAGTTCAAAGACACTGAGATTTGTTTAAGCAAAACCCTCAGATTAAAGATTTAGAGTTAGAGTGCTTTTATATATCTCTAGTGGCTAACAAAATTGTACATTTTAATATACTCATGTAATAGTATGTACAAACAGTAGATTTGAAATTGTAAGGAGAAAAGTTCTTTCTGATTTGTTCAAGAAAGTTTGTTTATTTATATTCAAACACTTGAGACTATGTTACCATTGCTAGGCTCTGAGTTTAGTGGTCACTAATTTTGAGGAATTGTGATATTTAGCAGTGTTCCCTCACAGAAACACCCAGTGCAATTTCAGAATTTTGTCTGAACCGTGCTTTGAGTTCCTTTGTGGTTTCATGCTTTAAATTTTTCTAAATAATTAAGGATCTGCCTCATTCCCTGTTTCTAAAGAGAATGAGAAGAAGATACAGCTTTCTTGGAATTAGGGATCATCCATATGAAATTAGTGGCTGTTTGACCAGGCTTTCCTGGATTTGAGTCTACCTGTCTATGAGAAGATATCTTGTTCATCAAATTATAGAAATTTAAGATGAAGGTGGCTTCTTATAACATGAACATAAAATAGAATCATGTTCCTGCTGAATATTCTTAGTTCTTAAGACTAATTCTGGATCTTGCAATGTTGGTATTCTCATTGACTTGATCAAAATTAGTCAAGACAAGCATTCTATTTTAACTCTGCCATTCCTGATGAATAACATTGAATTATTCAAGTTTTTGGATTGTTACATTACTGCTGAAACTGTAATTTCACCATTTGGATATATATTTTTTTAAAGTTCTGCCCCTTTACACAAATATGGACATAATCATTTGGCTTAGCACTTTCCTATCATGGAACTCAGTGCTGAAGAAAACTGGATGTTAAATACGGAGTGAGGCAATTTCATATGATAAACCAGAGAATAATAACAAGGCTTTCAGGCCTTAGAACTGTTTTAATTTGGCAAAATATATATATATAAAATCAAGTTTGTACAGTGGAAATGACAAATGTATTTTGTTTGAAAATGGCTAGTTCAGCATTTCACAAATCCTGTTTTGAGGAATATTATTGTTCTGTGAGATATTAATAGATATTCAGAGAAGAAAAACAGAAGGGTTGTTTGGTGAAAGAAATTTGGAAAACACTGAGTTAAGCAGAGTGAAACAAGTTTTGTATTTCAATATTTCTCAGTTTTTAACGTTTATTGTGAAGCCAAGTCTGGTGGTAGTTTTCTTCCTGGGGAATAAATATCAGAATAACCTGAGAATTTTTTCTAAACAATATTTTTCTCTCTTTCCACCCCCATCCCCCATGTCATCGTGCAGGGTCTGTGTGTTTTGCAGTTTGAAAACATTCCCTTGGCGATCTGATGCATCCCTACCTTTAGTTGAGAACTGCTAAAATAGAGTGTGTGGGCTTCACAAATTTCTTTGACCACAGAATTCCTCTTGAAGACTATGTATTAACATTTCGAGGATTAGAAAGACCTTTTGAGAGTCTCTGGGCTAGATTGTAAAGTCTTCAGAAGTAAACAACAGTTTTTGCTTTGCCAGCTAATTGTTTTTCAGTTTTGAAAAATACTCCCTTGGCTTTTGTGACACTATTATCTTTTGGTTCTCCTTATTTTTTTCTGATCATGACTATAGATTTTAATTTGTGGTATCTTCAAACTCTGAAAAAGTTCACGATATCTGAGAAATGACATAACAAAAAGTTAACTTTTTTCAATGCTGTATTTTAGTTTGTTTATTTACTAAACCCATTTGTCTAAAAGCATTGCTAACATTACATAATAATGGGTAACTTGCTAAATTTGGTCAGCTGTATTGAGATGACTTCTAAAAGGTCTTTTGATTTCAGAATCTATGTGTATATTTGTATATATAATATATATGTATTTTATCGATGTAACTTTTTTTATATTTGCTACCCAGAAATTTCAAGATATTGAAGAAACTCATCTCATTCACATAAAGGAAATTATAGGATCCTTGTCAAATGCTATAAAGGAAATTCATTTGCAGATAGGCCAGGTAAATTTTTACTTCTGTTGAACTGATTCATGAGAATTTTATGTTCATTTATGACTTTAAAAATCCAAAACTCATAGCATGATACTGAATTATTTCAGATAAAGAATATATATTTACATGTATTATATATTAAATAAACTGAATTTTTGATTATTTGGTCACTAAGGATGATAATTCAAATTAACTATGCTTAGTCCTCTTTATATTAAAAATTTTTTAATTGTTGAATGTTTCTTTTTTAAAATTTTGCTATTTTAAAAGTTAGGATAGCAGCTTCAGTAAGTTAAAAACCTTGTACTTAGATATTCACCAAAAATATAAAAGTAGTTTAATAACAACATTTTGGGATGCATTGAAATAATAGTAGAAAAGATGAAGTCTGTTATTTTTTTATTATTAAAGATATAAAACTTTTTCATTACTTATGTAAGTTTTATTTGTAAGAATTATCTCTAAAACATTCCAAGATGTGAACAGGAATTGGTCTTTACTTCTAAGGCCATGCAGCCATATCTTAAGGGGTTCATGTAAGCAGTGGTTGGTACCCACTATAAGTTAGGTGACAGAATATGTTAAGTAAATGAAAGTTCTCAAAGGCTCTGGATTCAAAAAATATGTATTTTTGTGTAATATAGTTTAATTGTGGAAGTTTTGTCTGATACATGGCAAGAATACTTATGGAAAAAGAATTTATCTTTATCTTGTTCGAATAGGTCCACGAAGAATTTATAAATAACATGGCTAACACTACAGTTGAAAGCTTGATACAAAAATTTGCTGAGTCAAAAGGCACTGGGAAAGAAAGACCTGGTAAGATGACAAAGTCTGCAAGGAAATGTATTCAGATTTCCTATCTAGCAACAAATGTGTTTGCCTTTAAATTCCAAAACTGCAAAGTGGCACTTGAGAGATACTTAAAAATTTGTGTAAAATTTCAGGTATCATTTACTTCATGTCTGGTGATATGTTAAATTAAGATTTTTGTTTTAAACTTTAGTGGTTAATAACTTAGTATTACTTAAAATGTTATAACCTTTATTAAATTAATATATTGCAGTTTATATTTTTGAATAAGTTAGCAATTTTAGTAAGAGGAAAAGTAGGAGAGAATATTAAGTATTCATAGCATTGAGGCCAACAAAGAACCTTTCTTAAAATTTAATAACTTTTTTCTCTTTCATTTACATATTCATTCAACAAATATATTGAGTGCTAACAGTATTTCTGGCACTGTTTTTGACACTAGTGAACAATTAAATGCAGGAATCCTGGTTTCTATTTTATGAACAAGTGATTACAGGTATCCTGAATCTTATTTTTAATAAGCATGTTAGGATATATCAAATGTAATAAGTAGCCCATTTTCTTCTCCTGTTCATCATACTTATAGTTTTCCAGATTTCTTTAATCTATTTATTAGTTACACCACCACGTTCTTGCAAGATATTTGTTTCACTCCACAGGTAAAAATAATTCAGTCCAGTAAAGAAGTTAAAATATGGTGTGGAATTTAGGAAAGTAGATAAGTGATTTTTAGTGAAGTCCAAGAGTCTTTTTTCTTCAGTGCAGTTCACAGAAATAAGGCTTGAAGTCTGTCATATTGACTTTCTCGTTCTTCCCACATTTTGTTTCAAATCATAGTGATTCAATTATGTTAGTATTTTTTCTCTTTCAGATCTTTCCATGCGTTCTCTGCTTACTTGATTAATTGCACCAGCAAGTTTCTAAATACTGACAGCAGCTATTTCATCTCTAATCCATTTTACATGTTATAGCACATTCATGTTTTTACTATACAATTATGAACTCATAATTGCACTACTCATGAATCTGACTTTTCATTATAGACAGAATGAATTTGACTTTGGACTTGGATTCAAAGCCCTTTAGGATCAGGTCCTGACCAGTCTTTAGTCTCACTTTCCATTATTCCTTTATGGATACTCTTTAGTGCAGGCAGCCTGAACTGTTTGCTGTTTCCTATACAAGCCCCTTTTTTCCCTTGCTACCCTAGTTACCCTTATGTTCTTATCTTAGAAAACGCTAAATCCCATTCCTTTCCTATCCTCTGTCTTCCTATTTATTTGTCTAATGAATTAACTCTAAAAAGGTCATGTGTTACTTCCTCCATCAACAGTGTCAGAGAACTTTTAACAGTACCTTTTTTTTTTTTCAGCTTTGTTGCTATCTTAAATTTCCATAATTGTGTACTTGTGAAGTAAAGTTATATATTTGATTCATCTGTTTATCTTCTTTATGTATAAACAGTAGTACATTTTTGTTGAATGAACAGATAGGCATATAATGGTAAGGTTAGGATATTAAGGAGGTTGGATGGATGGATTTGCTATTTGAAAAGTCTTGGTAAGGGAATAGTAAATTAAGGTTAAAATTTTTAGTGAGTACTTAATTCTCTGCCATGTACTGTGCTAACTACTTTGTAGCCAAACTTTGATCTTCAACAGCTCTTTGAAAGTAGGTACTATTATTCTCATTTTTCAGATGAGAGAAATGTTAAGAGGTTAAATGAATTGCCTGAATTAGTACATGGTAGAGCTGGGATTAAATGACAGAATTCTCAACCCCAAGGCCCATGCTTTGGAGCAATTAGAATAAACTAAATGAGTTTACATATTTCTAAAGAGAATGAGGATGTTGAGATACATAACTACAGAATAGTGAGAAATTCCAAAATTCCTTGGAAAAAAATAAAATTATAAGCGAAGACCAGTTAAGAGAGATAAGAACAATTGGGGAATAAATAGACTTTTTTACATAGAGCATTTAGAACTGTTGATAGAATAAAAGCAAAGATGTATTTATTGTCTGGGTAAAAGTGCTTAGACATCTGAATAAGGTTGGTAGATTATATTATCAGTATCCTGTTTGTGACATTATATCATACTTTCACAAAATGTTATTGTAGGAAATCAGGCAAAATGTACAAGGACTTTCTGTATTTTTTTAAACAACTATATGTGAATCTACAATTACCTCAATAAAAGTTTCAATTTTCTTATCTGTGGTATGGCACAGTACTTAGCCCTGTAGTTTGTGGTCTACTCTTTACTAGCATTGAGACTCTGTAAAGTGAGGATAATAACTGTACCTACCTCACGGGGTTGTTGTGGAGTTTACATGAGATGTTACATTTACTTAATAAGTGCTATTTTCAAAGATTAACACATTCTTGGTTAATAGGTAACTAATAATGGATATTGTTTCTTTATAAATTTAAATTTACTGGCCTCAAGATATCCTAAGACATGTAGAAAATTCTTGTAGCTAAATGGTAAAAGATAAGAGGAAATCCAAAAGTGGTGATAACATAGGCTTTCCTGGAATCACCAGACCCAGAATTAGGTGGCTGTTTGAGGATGACTGTTGACATTGTGTATATAGGTGATTGGGAGTCCTAGAACTAACTTTAAAAAAAGGAGGGGGGTGTAGGGTGGAGTGTAGGGATAAATATTACCTCTCTATTTGACTTGTTGTGGGTGACTAGTTGCAGCTTTCACATGTTTGTTCAGCTTACAGGCACATGAACAAATGAGTTTGGGATTCCATTGCAATGATAAAATTTTGTGTTTCTCAGAAAAATAACAATCAGAATTTTACATGTGATCGTATAGAATTCATAGAATTGAAAGATTTTTGTATTGTAAGGTATGTTCTAACC
Source organism: Rousettus aegyptiacus (assembly GCF_014176215.1). Classification (NCBI taxonomy): domain Eukaryota; kingdom Metazoa; phylum Chordata; class Mammalia; order Chiroptera; family Pteropodidae; genus Rousettus; species Rousettus aegyptiacus. Next base: position 70,982,720 of record NW_023416311.1, on the reverse strand, counting down.
TTTAACTGTGTCTTTACTATTGTTTGCTGTTAACATTTTATTTCTCCTGTTTGGTAAGGGCCCCCTCTGGTGGTTAAATTCCTTTCTAAACTAATTTTCATCCTGTGGGAGACACATTTTAAAGAAAGGCCCCTTTCTTTAAAAATATATAAATCTGTAAGTTCACCTATTTCTCTTGCTCTGAAAAAAGACTAGTTTTTCTTTAGTTAATTTTATCTGTTGAAAGGTATAACCTCTAACTTTGTCTCCAATTCTTCTATATAATTCAAATACTTTGAGAGCATTAAATTTTTTTTCTATTCATTTGAGACTTTTATACTACCTATTATATGTACTGACATTTTTGTCATTAATTTTTAATTGAGATATAATTGACGTAATATTGTATTAGTTTATAATGATTTGATATATGTATATATTACAAAATGATTACCAGTGAGTTTAGCTAATATCTATCTCCACACATAGTTAAAATTTTTTTTGTGGTAAGAACTTTTAAGCACTACTTTCTTGGTAGCTTTCAAATATACAATACAGTATTTTTAACTGTAGTCACCATGCTGTGTATTATATCTCCAGGATTTTTAAATCTTTTTTTTTTCTTTTAAATCTTATAATTGGAAGTTTGTACCTTTTAACCACTTTTACCCGTTTTGCCCACCCTTCTCTCTCCACCTCTGGCAACCACTAGTTTTTTGTCTATGAGTTCTTTTTTTTTCCTTCCAGATTTCACATATAAGTGAGATCATCCAGTATTTGTCTTTCTCTGCATTCCCTCTGCTGTGCTCCCCTCCCCATGCCCAACTATCATCTCCTAATTTGTGGTAGTTCTATTTTTAATTTTTTGTGGAAACTCCATACTGTTTTTATCATTACTTTTTAAGTATAGTAGTGCCTGACTCTTCTGGAATTTGAGTCACTGTAAGTAGATGCTTGGGATAGCAAAGCACCTGTGGTCTTAGAGTCGTGAAGAAACAGGTGTTTTCTAATTTTGAACGTCTGTGTCTTAAATGACATGATCCTAGTATTCTACTCATTCTCATGTATTTCAGTTACCAAAGGAGATTAAACTCCAAATTTTTTAAATCTTAATACGTAGTTTTTTGAAGTAGTATATTTAAAATATTACCATTTCAACATTTAATATCAAAAATTATTATAAGTATTTTACTGTTTTTCATACTGTCTTAGAACTCCAGCATGTATTTTACATCTACAGCACATCTCAATTCGAATAGCCACATTTCTAGTGCTCAGTAGCCAAATATGGCCACTGGCCACAGGACTGGATGGTGCAGTCTGAGAGATCAGTATATATCAACATAGACAGAATTTAGCATAGCGATGAGAAGAAAAAAGCAAGTTTCACAAAGGAAATAGCGTATGTTACTACTTATGCAAATGTTTGAAACATGAAAAATGATGCTACCCATAGATACAAGAAATATATGTCAAAATATTTTTTAATTTTTTATTTTTTTAATTGAAGAAATCATTTAAATTTTTTTCCCTGTCCACCACCCCCCTTTCTCCTCCCTCTCCCCTCTAAAAATATTTTTAAGAGGAACCGAAGGGTTTACCTCACTGAATGAAGTGTGCCTGACAATTAGCTTTTTTGATTGATTGCATGACAGTAAGCTTTTAATTGCATCCATTTCAAAGATATCCATCTCAAGTAAACAATTACCAGGTACACGACTAAGAGAGCCACCATTAAGTTCACCTTTTAGAAAGCTCTAGATAACCTAGATTGACAGTTTGACCATTTGCTTTCCTTTCCTGTGCTTTAATTCCTGCTCTTACGGGTTTTTTTTTTTTGCTAATTTATTTTTAAAAATATTTATTTAAATTAGTTTCAAGTATACAGTACATTATTAGACATCTATATAGTTCATAAAACGATCCCCTCAATTGCTCCCTCCCTCCCCTGGCCCTCCACCTAACCATCATATTAATGTTAACTGCATTCCCTCTGCTGTACTCTGCATCCTCCCCCACCCCGCAGCTTGTACTTTTTTAACCCTTCACCCCATCCTCCCAGCTCCCCAGTGCCCCTCCCCTCTGTCTGGCACCAAATTGTCCACTATATTTGTGAGTCTGTTTTTAAACTCCATATTTTTTAAATTTCCTGTTTTATATTCATTCTGGTAATTTTATGGTATACTTGCTATTAATCATTCTTAAAAGTTCAGCAGGTTTCCATTTACAAGAAACAAAAGGATAAATAAATAAAATTGTTAGGCCAGTGTGTAATATGTTTAAACAAAAGATTTTGTTGATAAGTTTGTTTGTATTTTTATTATAGGTTTATAGCTTCCATTTGAGGACTTCCGGAGACTCTGATGTATTTAAAAAATAAAAATAGGAAAAGCCTGAGAAAGGTAGACAAAAAACAGCCACAAAGAAAAAGGGAAAAATGAGAATGCTTAGAATGCTTAAATGAAATTGATTAGTTTAGATATTTGGAATATTTTAGCTTCTACATTAGGTATATTATTTTAAAGTGTAGGATAAAGCAAATAATTTTAAAGTTAAATCTAGTGATCTTCTTTGCAGACCCATCAAGGACTTTGTAAATAGAGCCACTTACACTGCCCACACCAAAGTTTTTTAAATCAGAGAATCAGAAACCCTTATGTAGAAAGCAAAATTAAAAATAGTTAAGAAGAACCAAAAACCCATAAACCACACCAGATATGCTGTGATTACTTGGTTTTTCTGTTTGATAGAAAGGGAGAATGACCAGAGAAAGAGGAAAGAAGAATGAATGATGATCAGGGGAGAAGATAATGTAGATGAGCACAAACAGAAGAGTAAAAGAGAGCCCTCAAAGAAAATAAAATTGAAAATCTTCACTTTATGAAGGAGTATACCTCCACAGATTGTGTCCTAACCACAGGATCGATTTCCCACATTAATGATTTCCTTTTATGTCTTTTAGAGCATGAGTTGGCAAACCATGGCCATTGAGCCAAATTTAGCTATGCTTATTTTAGTGAGGCCTACAAGCAAAGAATGGGTTTACATTTTTAAATGATTAGGGCAAAAAATCAAAAGAGTAGTATTTTGTGATACATGAAAATTACAAAAATCAGATTTAAGTGTCCATAAGAAACTTTTTGAACAGTCACACTTGTTTATGTATTGCTTGTGGCTGCTTTTACATTGCATACAACAGCAGAAGTCAGTAGTTGTGACAGACCTTATGGCCCACAGAGTCCAAAAGACTTAGTATCTTTCTACAGAAAGCATTTACCTACCCCAGTGTTAGAGAATACATTTTTTGTGTAGTATAGTCACAGGTATGTCCTGATACATTAGAATTACGTAGCTCATAACACTATATAATCTTTTTTCAAAAGGCAGTTCTGCTGTTCTTGGGTTCAGAAATCACTTAATCTGACATCCTCACCTATATGTCATATCACAGCACAATAACCAATTCTCATAATAATCCTAAATGGTAAATAAAAGATTAAACTGTTTTGAGCAGGCTTTGTTTATCGAAAGCTTAGTTGATTAATTTGAAGTAGCCATTAAAAATGTTAAATGTAGAAAACCTGGCAAGAAAATAGATGTAAAAATGTAAGGTAAGATGATTATAATTTTTACATGTGCTTAATAATAAGGACAGAGTTTTAGTTCTTTTTGCAGTATGTAAAAGGAACTAACTCAAGCCAATTTGAATTTAAATTTATTGGAAAGAAACTGAGGTATCCCAAGGACCCAAAATCAGTAATATAGCCAGGCTGCAGAAGGAAACCCAAATCTGTAGGCACAGTAGATATCGTTTTTACTTTATCTGATCTCAGCATGTCTACTGCTGTGCTTTTTTTTTTTTTTTCTTCACAGAATGTCTTTCTTTGCTTTTCAAGGCACATGACATAAGGTGACTTCCCAGTAATTTATAGGTACTTTTACTTGTTCTCTAATTGCAGCCACAGCTCAGGATTAACCCAGGTTTTTGTCTCCTTCCAAATTTCTGGGAGAAAGAATCTGGTCCAAGTAATCTTGGGTAGGTAATCCTTCTAGTCCAGTGAATTCTGAGTAGGTTATACAGTATAAACATGGCTTCTGCACCACTTATGGAGAAGGGATGTTCCCAGAGAAGAGAGATTATAGTGAGCTGGGTATAATTCTCAAGGTTTTATCAGGATCACAGAGGGTGAAAATATGATGGCAGTCTGGGGATATGGAGGCAGTGTCAGATTTTGGATGTAGGAAATTATATTTCAGTGCTAAGATTCTACGTTTGGAGAACTAAATGAAAATTCGGAAGGTTTTTTTCAGTGACTGAACTTCCATGGTTAAAATTCTGTTTCTTTGATTTAAGACCATGGTTTCTAAGTTTGCCTCATCACTGGTCCTCAAGCCTTGGGTATATTTGAGAATCATTCATGGAATTTTTTTTCTTTTTCCCTTTAATTTCTCATTTTATTTCTCTCTTTTTCTCTCCTTTCCTTCCCTTTTCCTCTTTCCCCTTTCCTTTCTTCCATGTATAGACAGTGAGTGCACTGCCCCAGAAATACTGATTTTATTGGTCTAGGGCAGGCCCTTGGTATCACTGTATAGTATTTTATAGCTCCCCATCTGCTTCTAATGTGTAGCCATTGTTGAGAATGTGGAGTATTACATCACTGGATGCCTATTATAAATGTACATTCTCAAATCCTACCCCAAGCCTACTGAATTATAATCTGCACAATAAAATTGAAGAACCACTGTCTAGACTTACTGAATGGACCCAGAAATTCCCTAGGACTGTAATTTTCAAAGTGTGATCCCAGTAACATGAGTATCACCTGGGAATTTGTTTAAAATGCAAATTCCTCAGCACCAACCTAGATCTTCCCAGTAGGACACTCTGGGAGTGGGGCCCAGAATTTTGTGGTTGCACAAACCCTTCAGGTGATTCTGACTCATGTACCACTGGAGATTTAACTAGGAGTTGGGGTTTGGAACTACTGGATTGAGGGAGTTTTTTCTACAAGCTCTTTATTGAAATATTCTTGCAGTGGCATTGATGTTGCAGTTTACTTTTAAATGATTTAGCAAGCGAAAAAAAGAAAAAAAAACTGTAAAGGTATATATAGAGTGAAAACAAATATAACCAAAGGTATTATCATCACTGTACTGTTTATGAAAATAATATGATCTGAGTTCCAAAAGAGTAAGTTAACTAGTCCAAGGTAATCAGCTGGCAGGCACGCAGTAAAACCAGAACTTGAGCCTTCATGCCCTTTACATATTACCGCAAGTTGGATTTGATGCTGGATTTTCAGCTATGTTAGCTTGTTTGGTTCACCATCTCAGACATTGTAGGAATGTGGCCGTGTTGCGTTCCACAGACTCAGTAGCAAGTTTGAGAATGTGTCATTGACTCTCATTATTTAGTCTCAAACACTCACACTCATTCTCATTCTCTCTCTCTCTCTCTGTCCCCATCTTACTCCTCTCTCTTTCCCTACCCCCTTCATTATCATCATTCTTTTCATTACACTTTGGGGTCTGAGCATGTTTGTATGTTTTACTTTGGCTACTAATTAGAACCAAGCGTTTGGTGGTTTTCATTGGACATATTCAGGAATATGCATAATTTAGGTAGCCCAGAGTTGTTGAATTTTGAGACCAATTTTTAACTAGACAAAATTGCAAGTTTGCCTTGTTGGTGGCCTGAGATTTAGAATTGATTTCAAAACAATAGAAACTATTAAACATTTCACATTTTTTAATACTGTACCTCATTTCACAGAATATTTGTGATTAAAGGTAACTGTTAAATAAATTGTCTTTCCTAACATATCTTAAAAGTTTTCATCCATATTAGATTTGGATGAATTCTTTAAGTAGTTGACTTTCTTCTCTTTTGATAGTATTAATTTATTTCTACCTGATGATTAAAACATCATATGTAAGAATTGTTTTGCTTTGGATCACTGACCTCTTGGAGGTCTGCCTATAATTTCTTCTGCCTTTAATTGAACCCATAATGGCATTTTTCCATAATGTGTAAAAGAGCATCAGGAGACAGAGCCAAAATGGTCTTAGTTGCTTTTATACAAACTAAATTGCCCTTGTGGCCCAACGTAAAATCTAAGCACTAAAAGCAGTTATTTATTTTGACAACAGAATTAATTGAGCCTAAAAGAGTTGAAATTCCAGTTGTAGCAAGCTATTCTTTCTGACTCTCACGCTGGCTTTGTTACTGTCAAGAAAAGTAACTTGTCTTATGATTAAATAGTGGAATGATGGGCAGTGGACTGCATTTGCAGGAGATGCTGAATAAACTTTCTACTTGTGAAACAGTTCAGAAATGACATGCTACAAGGGGGGTCAGAATGTGCATTGATATCCAGCTGAGCTGTCGGCTGGCACTGAGCCAGGCACGCAAAGCTTTGCCATGTGAAGCAGCATGTGGAGCATGTGCCATTTAGAAAAAAAAATATTTTTCACGCTTGATTTGTTTTTTTAAGGGTATATTTAGTTTATTATACCGGAAACTTGGTATTTCAATCTTTTATAGAAAAGCTTATATGTAGATGGTACTCTGTTTAAAAATTGTAATATTTATTTTACAATTTGAAAGGATTTGGCATCTTATACTTCAAAAATGTCATTTTGAATAGTTTATTTTTATTGGACAACTTATTTCAAATGAATTTTAAGAGGATATATAGGCAAGATAAAAGAGAAAAGCAGTCAAGACATATCTGGTATAAGGAAAAGGTTTTGTGAAGAAACATGTAGAATTTTGTTTGAAGGGATCGATTTTTATAGAGTTAAGGGATGCCTTTGCTATTTTCACATATATGAAGGCATCAAAAATCTTAAAAGAACATATATCATATTTGCTAAGGTGATGTTATAAAAGTTTCTCAATGCTATATTTTAAAATATTTGTAAATAATGTATTTTTTTTTGGCATTGGTGTTTTGTTTTTTCTCTAGAATGAAGCCTATAGCCTGAGTAGTAATAGTTACTGGGCAAAAATTATGAGCTGTGTTACTGTATAGGAAAATTTATTTTATTTTATTTTTTTAAGGTAAACGGGATAACGTTGGTTAATACAATTATATAATTTTCAGGTGTACATTATAATTTCACATTTGTATATTCTATTGTGTTTACTACCCAAAGTCCAGATTCCTTTAGCTACCATATATTTGACCCCCTTTACCCCGTTATCCCCCTCTTCCCCCACCCCCTATCCTCTGATAACCACTAGTCTATAGTCCATGTCCATGAGTCTCAGCTTGTCCTGTTCATTTGTTGCTTTTAGGTTTATATCCCACATGTAAGTAATATCATGTAATTTTCAACTTTTTCTGTCTGGCCTATTTTGCTTAGTATGATTATTTTCAGGTCCATCCATGTTGTGGCAAATGGCAATAATTCATCTCTTCTTGTGGCTGAGTAAGATTCCATTGTAAATATGTACTACAGCTTCTTTTGCCAATTATCTGTTGTAGAACACTTTGGTTGCTTCCATGTCCTGGCCACCGTAATTAATGCTACTACAAACATCGATGTGCAAATATCTTTACGGATATGAGTTTTCAAGTCCTTGAGGGTATTGCTGGATCATATGGTAAATCAATTCTTAGTTTTCCATAGTGGCTGTCCCATCAGCAGTTTGTGAGGGTTCCTTTTTCTCCGCATCTTCTCCAACATTCATCATTACTTGTCCTGTTGATTATAGCTATTCTAACAGGTGTGAGATGATATCTCATTGTGGTTTTGATTTGCATTTCCCTAATAGCTGATGATGTTGAGCATATTTTCATATATTTGTTGGCCATTTGTTTGTTCTAGGGAGAAGTGTCTGTTCAAGTCCTCTGCCCATTTTTTGATTGGATCGTTTGTTTTTGTTGTTATTGAGTCATATGAGTTCTTTGTATATTTTGGATATCAGGCTCTTATCAGAGGCGTTGCTTGCAAATATGTTTTCTCATTCAGATGGTTGTCTCTTTACCCTGTTGACAATTTCTTCTGCTGAGCAGAAGTTTTTCAGTTTTATGTAGTCCCATTCATTTATTTTTGCTTTAATTTCTTTTGCCTGTGAGGTCAAATTCATAAAATCCTCTTTAAGTCCAATATTCCTGAGTTTCGTTCCTATGTCGTCTTCTGTGCATTTTATTGTTTCAGGTCTTATATTCAGATCCTTAATCCATTTTGAGTTAACTTTGATGTGTGGTGATAGACAACAATCTAGTTTCATTCTTTTGTAGGTGGTTTTCCAGTTTGCCCAGCACCATTTATTGAAGAGGCTTTCCTTTCTCCACTGTATGTTTTTGGCTTTTTTGTCAAAAATTATTTGCCTATATTACTTCGGGACTCGATTCTGTTCCACTGGTCTGTGTGTCTGTTTCGCTGCCAGTACCTTGCCATTTTGATTACTGTCACTTCGTAGTATAATTTGAAGTCAGGCAGAGTGATGCCTCCAGCCTCATTCTTTTTTCTCAGGATGGCTTTAGCAACTCAGGGTCTTTTGTGCTTCCATACAAATTTGATGATTTTTTGTTCTGTTTCTTTAAAAAATGCCGATGGGAGGATTTTGATGGGGATTGCATTAAATCTATATAATGCTTTAGGTAATATGGTCATTTTAACTATTTTGATTCTTCCAATCCAAGAACACGAAATATCTTTCCCTTTCTTTGTATCTTTTTCGATTTCTTTTAATAGGTTCTTGTAGTTTTCATTATATAGATCCTTTACATGTTTCGTTGAATTTATTCCTAGATATTTTATTCTTTTTGTTGCACTTGCAAAAGGAATTATTTTTTCTACTTCTTTTTCTGACACTTCATTATTAGAGTATAGGAACGTTATGGATTTTTGAACATTGATTTTGTATCAAGAGACTATTCGTTTATTATTTCTAGTAGTGTTCTGTAAAGTCTTTAGGGTTTTCTACCTAGAGAATCATGTCATCCACAAATAGTGACAGTTTGACTTCTTCATTGCCTATTTGGATGTCTTTTATATCTTTCTTTTGCCTGATTGCCCTTGCTAGGACCTCCAGTGTTATATTGAGTAACAGTGGCAATAGTGGACAGCCTTGCCTTGTTCTTGATCTTAGAGGGAAGGCTTTAGTTTTTCACCATTAAATATAATATTGGCTGAGGGTTTGTCATATATGACCTTTATTATGTTAAGGTACTTTCCTTCTATGCCAATTTTGTGAAGTGTTTTAATCATTAATGGTTACTGTATCTTGTCAAAGGCTTTTTCTGCATCTATTGATGTGATCATATGATTCTTATTTTTTAATTTGTTTATGTGGTGTATCACATTAATTGATTTGCATATGTTGAACTATCCCTGTGCCTCTGGGATGAAGCCCACTTGATTGTGGTGTATAATCTTTTTAATATGTTGCTGTATTCAGTTTGCTAGTATCTTATTTAGGATTTTCGCATCTGTGTTCATGAGAGATATTGGTCTGTAGTTTTCTTTTTTTGTGTGTTATCTTTACCAGGTTTTGGTATCAAGGTAATATTGACCTCATAAAATGAGTTGGGAAGCATTGCCTCCTCTTCGATTTTTTGGAAGAGTTTGAGAGCAATAGGTATTAAATCTTCTTTGAATGTTTGGTAGAATTCACTGATGAAGCCATCTGGTCCTGGACTTTTACTTTTTGGTAGGTTTTTGATGATTTTCAATTTTCATACTGCTGATTGGTCTATTTAGATTTTCCAGATCTTCTTGATTCAGTCTAGGAAGATTGTATTTTTCTAAGTACTGGTCCATTTCTTCTAGGTTATTAAATTAGGTGTTACATACTTTTTCATAGTATTCTTGTATGATTTTTGTATTTCTGCAATGTCTATTGTAATTTCCCCTCTTTCATCCCTGATTTTGTTTATCTGTCCTTTCTCTTTTTTCTTTAGTGAGTCTAGCCAGGGGTTTGTCAGTTTTATTAATCTTCTCAAAGAACCAGATCTTTGTTGCATTTATTTTTTCTATTTTTTTTTTTTTTGTTTTCAATTTCATTCATTTATGCTCTAATTTTAATTATTCCTTTCCCTCTGCTGACTTTAGGCTTCATTTGTTCTTCCTTTTTAGTTTTTTAAGATGAATCATTAGGTGTTTATTTGGGCTCGTTCTTGTTTTTGGAGATAGGCCTATAATGATATGAACTTTCCTCTTATGACCCCTTTTGCCATGTCCCAAAAGTTTTGGTATGTCGTACTATCATTATCATTCATTTCTATATATCTCTTGATCTCTCTTTTTATTTCTTCCCTGACCCAGTTATTCTTCAGTAGCATGTTGTTTAATTTCCATGTATTTGTGGTTCTTCCTGATTTCTTTTTGCAATTGATCTCTAGTTTCAAATCATTATGATCAGAGAATATGGTTGGTATGATTTCAACCCTCTTATATTTGTTGAGGCTATCTCTGTTTCCCAGTATGTGGTCAGTTCTTGAGAATGTTTCATGTGCAATAGAGAAGAATGTGTAAGCAGCTCTTTTAGGATGGAAGGCTCTGTGTATTAGACCAGTTGGTCTAATATATCATTTAAGGATGTTATTTCCTTATTGATTTTCTGTTTGGATGATATGTCTATATCTGACAGTGGGATGTTTAGGTCCCCTACTACGATAGTGTTTTGGTTTGTTTCTCACTTTAGTTCTGTTAGTAATTGCTTTACATATTTTGGGGCTCCCTAATTGGGAGCATAGATACTAATAAGTGTTATGTCTTCTTGGCGCATGATTCCCTTTATCATTATGAAGTGTCGCTCAGTATAACTTTTTACCGTTTTTATTTTGAAGTCTGTTTCATCTGATACTAGTACCACTACTCGCTTTTTTCTGAATGCCTTTTGCTTGAAATATCATTTTCCACCCTTTCACTTGGAGTCTGTATTTTTCTTTGTCTCCTGGAGGCAGCGTATGGTTGAGTTTTGTTTTTTGATCCATTCTGCAACTCTGTGCCTTTTTATTGGTGAGTTCAGTCCATTTACATTTAGGGTGATTATTGAAATATGAGGTCTTCTTATAGCCATTTTATCTTTTACTTTCTGGTAGCTCGGTGTTTCCATTGCTTCCTTGTCCTTGTGTTTCTGTTTTCTTTATTTTGGTTGGCTTTGGCGGGTTTTCCCTCTGGTTCTTCTTGTTTTATGTTATATACTTCAGTTCTGAATCTTCTGTTGTGGTTACCATTACGAATATGAAAAGGATAGTTACATATATATATATGTGTGTGTGTATATATATATATATATACATACACATACATACACATACATACATACACACACATTCGTCCATTTTCTTCTGTGCATGCCTTATCTCCATTCCCCTTTGTGAATTTGGATCTTCGAATCCTCCCCTTTTCAGTCATTGTTATCTCATTTTGTCCCTATGTATGCTGAACGTTCATGCTGTCTTGCTATAGCAGTTCTGTTCTTATTATATAAGCTTATAATGCCCTGTTTTTAGTAAGGATTGCACTCTTCTGCTTCTATTTGCCTGATAGTCACTTTACTCCTAATTTTTTTTTTTCTCATTTTGTTTTAGGTGAGCTGACCCCTTTCAGTATTTCCTGTAGTGCAGGCCTCATAGTGAATTCCCTCAATTTTCGTATGTCTGGAAAGATCTTAATTTCTCCTTCATATCTAATGGAAAGCTTAGCTGGATACAGTATTCGAGGCTGGTAGTTCCTTTCACTTAATAGTTTAAATATTTGATTCCATTCCTTTCTGGCTTGTAAAGTTTGTGCTGAGAAGTTCGATGATAATCTAATGGGTTTTCCTTTATAAATTACTTTTTCTTCTCTCTGGCTGCCCTGAGAATTCTATCTTTGTTGTTGATTTTTGATATTTTAATACAGTGTGTCTTGGTGAAGGCCTTTTTAGGTTGAGATAATTGGGTGTTCTGTTGACTTCTTGAATTCTAAGCTCCAGCTCATTCCTTAGATTTGGGAAATTCTCATCCACTATTTGAAAATGCTTTCTAGTCCCTGCTCCTTTTCCTCACCTCTGATAATGCCCATTATTCTTATATTTCCTCTCCTAATGGTATCAGCTAGTTCTCGTATTTCTCTTTCATTATTTTTCATTCTTCCCTTTCTCTTTTCTTCCTTTGATTTATTTCTAGATTTCTGACTTCGATATCACTGATCCTTTCTTCCATCTGGTCGACTCTGTTTCCCAAGCTTGCTGTTTCATTTTTCAACTCTTGCAGTGTGTTCATCATCTCCAGAAGTTCTATTTGGTTCTTTTTGAGGGTTTCAGTCTCCTTGCTCTGCTCATCTAGTTGTTTTTTCAGTTCCTGAAATTGTTGATATGGCTTGTTTCAGATCTCACTGAGTTTTTTCAGAAGGACCATCCGGAATCCTCTGTTATTTAAGTCACATATTTCAATGTCTGTAAGCTTATTTTCTGGAAATTTTCCTCTTTCTTTCTGAGATGCCTTGTCACCTTGGTTGTTCATGGTGTTTAATGGACTATTTCTCCACCTGGGCATTAATGGAAGTGTATTCTAATATTTTTCCAGAAAGAGAATTTATTATATAAAGGTCTCTCTTCAGCCTGCTGCAAAGAAGTTGCTTTACTTTTGATTTCCAGTAGGTGGCATCTAAACCTCTTGGATCCCTGCTTTATATAAAGCCTTAAAAATGCCTTTTTATTTTTGATAGATATTTAATCATGCTCATCACCCTCAGTTTCAGTCCCTGCCAGTGTCAGCAACAGTCTCAGCACCGTTTGTTTAGATTCCCCTGGGTCTCAGAAGGTATAGGGAGAGGGGCCTTGCAAAACCAGCCGGTAAAAATCAACTATTTCTCTGCAGTCCTGTCCCACTTCTCTGCTTTCTGCCCTGATGGCTGGGCCCAGCTACTGATTGCGTGGAACTCACAGCACCTCCAGGCAAGGCTGTTCAGGGAAGTCACAGCTCCTTTTCCTCTACCACTCCTCCTATGGGGAGCTCCGGCTGCGAGAGGCAGCTTCTTTATTTCTCCCAGTCCACCGCCTGACACCCGGGGTTCTGACCTGTGGTAGCTCTTACGCGCAGATCCTATGCTCAGACGTGCTGGTATGCGGTTTGGTGGTTTTTCATTGAGTTTTAGATGGTTAGCTTATTGTTGTTTCAAGGGGAGAGATCTGAGGACGTTTCTCACTCCACTATGTTTCCCAGAATCCTTAGGAGAATTTTTGATTAACTAATTTCTGAATTTTTTTTTTTTTTGGTAAATTCAGTTTTTATTTGACAGATGGTTATATTTTCTCAAGCTTTATTAGTGAGTGATAAAGCTCATAATGCATAATAAGCTATTGGTCATTTAGACAGAGATTTTTCATTCTTCATAAATTTTACACCAAGTAAAAAGTTGCTAATTATTAGATACACATATAGAAATTCTTTACCTTTATTGTTCTTTCAGTTCTCATCTCTTTGTTAACTGATAACTTAGGTCTCTAAAGGATTCTAAGAATAAACTCATTACCCTTTCATTTAATGAATTCTTAGCTTCCAGATATGCATTGTGAACTTGAAGCCCTTAAATTTTTAATTGGGTCATATTCTGACATAACAAAGTTCATATCATAAGAATGCCCTAGTATGGAAGGTATTGCTAATTAATTCATTAGGGCATTGTTTATCAACTCACTTTTATGACTGTTCTGCTTATCACTAAATGTTAATCTACTTTATTTTAATAGAAACCAGAACTGAAGAAGTAAATCTTAGAGTGGGGGCAATAAAGCTCTTATAGCCAATATTTTTAGATACTCCTGTTTGTAGAGAAATCTTTTTAATCAGTGGTTTTTTTTCATAATGAAATGATCAGTGAAAACTTTGATCATGAATTTGCACAGTTAGAGTTAAGCTTAATGTCTCAGAAGAACCAGAAATGAAATCCTGTATTATCTACTTTTTACATCAAGCTCTTTTTAAATTTCTCAATATAGCAGGTTGTACCAATTACCGTTAAAAATCATTTCACAACAGTGCTAGACTTGTATAAGTATATATATTATAAAACAGCTAAAATGAAGATAATTTTTTAGTCTGATATTTGGCTTTGAGGATATTTAAGTAGAATAGTAACTTATGCTTTTACTACTTACTACCTAAGTAATTTGATATTTTACATTTTTTAAATATACCATATTTTGTGGCTAGTCTCAGCAGACCTGTCATTTCAGGGCTGTTTTGTTTTCCAGTTTCTATTTTATCAGCTTTTCCCTCTGCAATCTATCCTTTATAGAAGTGCTAAATTAATTTTCCTATAAGTCCACTTTGCTTTGCGTGTGTATCACCTCACATGAAAACCCTTCCCAGTGCCTGTGAACTGCAGTTGAGATACAGAGAGAGATCTGTGTTGCGATCTTATCACCACTAATTATGTAATGAATTAATTTGTTCAGCAAATACATATAAGACCTATTATTTGCCAGTTCACAGTGGTGAATGAGACATTCAAGGTCCCAGCTTACATTTTAGTTGTTTTTATAATCTTGGTCCTCTTGTCTTTCCTGTGAGCATAGCCAGAAATTCAACTTCTTACTGTACTTGTTTTCTCTCCACTATACTGCAAGCTCCTTGAAAGCAGAAACTACATTAGATCTCTGTCTCCAGTTCTGTGGTATCATATCATATATAAAGGGTTTTCAGTAAGTTGTGATCATAATAGGTAGGTCTTAATTTTTTTCATTGTTAGGATTATTTGATTTTAAAGTTATTACCAGTATTTTAATTAACATGATCAAATAACACTGGATCACATTTCAAAACATTTAAAAATATATACAGTGGACCCTTAAAACAATGTGAATGTTCGGGGCCCTGACCCCTACATAGTTGAAAATCTGCATATAACTTTTGACTCTCCCAAAACTTAAGTTGTCCCTCAGTATCCAAGGGGGATCGGCTCCAGGACCACCCCCCACAGATCCAAAATCCATGAATGCTCAAGTCCCCTATATAAATGGTATAGAACAATGCATACAATTTGCCCTCTGCACCCATGCACTCCCAACCATGGATCAAAAACAGTACAGGTATTTATCAAAAAAGAAAAACCTCGTATAAGTGGACCTGTGTAGTTCAAACCCATGTTGTTCAAGGGTCAACTTTATTGTAAATGGGATCCGATCTGATTATTTTCTACCAGCTTTGTGGTTTTAACTAGCGGTGTGTGTGTATGTATACACATGTGTGTGTGTGTGTGTGTGTGTGTATAAGTGTGTACATTTTTTTTTTAGGCCTCATCGAATTTGAAGAATGTGACCCTGCTAGTGCAGTTGAAGGTGAGTTGACTAGTTGTAATGTGTGGCAACTAGCTAATATCTTCTGTTTATTGAACAGATAAAAAGGAGCCTCTATCCATTGGTGTCAGCATGTCTGTGGAATGTTGTAAAAAATCAATGTGGTTTGAAGGCCTGCAGCTATTTATGTTTACTTAATAAATAAATAATAGGTCAGCTCAAAGGATTATTTGTGTTAGAATATATATTTTAAAAGATTAAATATAACATTTGTTTTCAAATATACATTGACACCCATAGTTAACTATTCTAATGTCATAAACATGAAACTCATTACTGCGTATTAATGTATAATGCTTATTCTATAGTAGGTTAACATTTCAGTAATTAATGTGGTTATGCATTAATGTTAATATTACCATCATTCAGATTGGGTGATGATTTGAGTTGGAGAAAGAGTCTACACTCTCTGTTTAAATTGATGTTTTTCATAGTGTGAAACCCAAGAGATCCCTGCCGTTTTTATCATATTTTACATATATCACTTCATGAGCTACTAGAAATAATTTGAAAGCAAACTTCTATTTTTTCCTTGACTTCTGTAAGAATTTACAGAAATGGTTTGCTGTTGTGCATAAAGTTATTATTGGAGCAGTCAGGAGCTCTGGGGCCTAGACTTACAGTTAACTGTTTGACAAAAATAATGATTTAAATTCTCTACCTCAACTTTCTTATTGTAAAATGTAGAAAATAAATACCTATTCTGTGAGAATAAAAGTATATTTGATTTTTAAAATATTACAACCTGACATGCAAATGTATGGTTTAGGGAGCTCGTTTTGTATGAAAGCAAGTACATTATTCTAAGACATCTGGATTCTTATCCTGGCTGTAGTGTTCACTAGTTGTGTAACACTGACTTAAAAAAAAAAAAAAAAACCCTTGAGTTTTCTCATCTGTAAGATGGGAAGTTAGCTTAGGTGTGCTCTAGTTCTCACGGCGTAAGCAGCTAAGTTTTATGTACTGAATTTCATCAACAATTAATAGCATGACTGACCTTTAAAAAAAATTTGTCATGCAAGAAGAGGAAGAACTACTATATCAGGAAAAACAGAGATATTTGTTCCTGTGTAAGTTATGGTAGGATCCACTTATAACACTTTAGATAGCATACGGACATAAGAATGCCACAAGTTTTCCATGTTATACTATTAATGGATCTGTTGTGTCATCTTTTCAAAAAAAAAAACCACATACATATTTTATGACCCTCTACACAAGAAACATGATTTAATCTTTATAACAAAATCTAATATAGTGAATAATGTACTTTCTTTGAAGTTTTGAAATATCTGCAAATGCTTACTTTGCTTGAGGTGACTTGGAGAAGACTTAAGAGAAGAGATTTTATTGATCAAGTGAATGTTCTATAAACTTTTGGTGAATAATGGACTATATTATGTTAACATAAAAGTCTAAAAAGACTATAACTCTGATTTAAATATTAGAGTTTAGCATACTTTTATTTCTTTTCATCCAAATTTAGTATCAACAGTTATAAGCAAATTTTGTCAAGGTATGTTTATATTTATCAGGAACAATTATGTTTCTGTAACAACATACATTTGTTTTAAGGTATAAAACCAAGGAAAAGAAAGACTTTTGGTTTGCCAGGAATAATTAAAAAGGAAAAGGATGCAGAATCTGTGTAAGTATATTAAATATAGTCAAAATACTCTCTGTTATAAATAATTAAGACTTGTTTTGAATTTAAAGAGGAAAAATTCTTTTGGAAATAACAAAGTGTATATATATATATATATATCTGAGGTGTGAGAAATACAAACTTTTCTAAATACATTTTTCCAGCTCCCCTGCTTTTAGTTAAAATTATTAACTTTTCTTATTTTAAAATTTCGATATGAAAGCTTTAATGTCTTAAAATTGAAGCTTTAAAACTTTAAAGATATTCTTATATGATACATGCAGATTTTGAAAAGTTAAAAATGCTAACTAAATATTCTTCTAAGTTTTAATGCCTAAAAAAAAACTCATAGTCAACAATTTGATGAAAATCCTTCCAGACAACTCCAAGCATATAGGCACATAGTTATAGATGTACAGATGCTATTTGATTTACAATGGAGGTATGACCTGATAAACCCATCGTAAGTTGAAAATATTTTAAGTTGAAAATATTTTTACTACACCTAACCTACCAAACATAGCTTAGCCTAGCCTACCTTAAATGGGCTCAGAACATAAGATCCAAAAAACACGGGCAACACAGTACAGGTGGTCCTCTGTTTAACGATGGTTCAGCGTATGGTTTTTCAACTTTATGGTGGTGCAGAAGCGGTTTGCATTCAGTACAAACCATACTTTGAAGCGATATGCATTCAGTGCAAACCATACTTTCAAGCGATATGCATTCAGTACAAACCATACTTTGAAGCGATATGCATTCAGTACAAACCATACTTTTGGTCTTTTTCCAGGCTAGCAGTATGCAGTAGGATATGATACTCTTGTGATGATGGGCAGTGGCAGGCAGCCCAGCCACAGTTCCTAGTCAGCCACATGATCTTGAGGGTAAACAACACTCTACAGTGTACTGTGTTGCTAGCGTTTTTTGGATATTGTGTTTTTGCATCCTATCATGTCTACAAAATACCCAATCTGTGTCTCTTCCTTTTAGCGAGAAGAGGAGAAAAGCAATTATTCTTGAGATAAAACTCAAGATAGTTTTTCAAATTTAGGCAGATGTAAATATTCTGAACATGTTTCAGGTGTAGGCTAGGCTAAGCAATGATGTTTGGTAGGATAGATGTATTAAATGCATTTTCAACTTACAATAGGTGTATTGTAATTCCATCATAAATCAAGGAACGTCTGTACACTGGTAGAGTATCAGTTGAGAGTGTTTTAAGTCGAACCATCGTAAGTTGGGGACCATCTGTACACACAGGAGGAAAATGTTAAATGTAGGAGGAAAAAGCTCTAATATGTTTTCAGTATCTATATTAGTCATATTTAGATGGAGGATGGAGTATAAATCCTATTTACCTTTTTTTAAAAATAAGAAATTAGGGTGCAAAGAATACATAACATACAAGAAGTTCAACTAGTATTAGCTAAGTGAGGTTTTCTACCTTGGCTGCACATTCAGACTACCAGGGAAATTAAAATAAATGTATGCCAGGCTCCATCTCAGACCAATTAAACTAGAGTCTTGAGGCCCCAGCAGTTTTTGTTTTGTTTTAAGCAGCCTATGTGGTTCCAAATATACACCTGGAATTGAGAATCATTGAGCTGTGATTAACTAGAGGCAAACTGGAATGAAAGAATTCTTTCTTTCTGTAATTACTCAACCCATTTATACCGAAGAGACACTAATTAAGTCTTGAGTGATTTGTTGACTCAGTAACATTGGCTGAAAATTGGTGAAAATCCTTACTTCTCTAGTATATTCAGCCTCATGGGTTTTAATATTTGGGGCACTTGGTATTTGCAATACAAGAGAACAGTTTGTGCATTGAGTGTTTTTGTCTCCTACCTAGTTATGCTCTTATCATCTGACTTTCTCAGAATTTCTGCTGTTTTCAGTGTTTCTTCACCCTAAGTGGTATTTGGTTAACAAATTAAGACCAGTTGCAAAGTGATTTATATCTATAGTTACCATCTCTTCTGCAAATGTCCTTTTTGAGCCTTTAAGAAAGTATTTTGCTAAGGGGATGGAACCTAATTCCTTTTTATAACATTGGAGATACATTTTGAAATCTAGTTAATTGAGAAAGTTGGTCTTTATGTTTGTTTTATATTTAAAGTAATAGTTTTTGCTAGTTTATATCCAAATTCATATTTGTGGATCAGTTAAGTGATAAAACACCAGTTCTGAACTACATATTACGTTAGACTAGAAAGCTGTGCCAACTGGAAGTCTAACTAATTTACATAGAGAAAAGTGGTTTTGATTTTCATGTACACTAGCTTATAGAAAGTACTGTACTTTAAAAACTTTAGTACAATACTTAAAAAGTTTTTAAAATTTTTATTTAAAAACATTATTTACCTATAAATATAAATATGGATTTTTTTTTAAGCCGAACTTTTCTCTTTGAAGGAATTTTTTAAAGATACTTTCTCTCCCTGAAGAATTAAAAGGTGCTAGAAATCTTTGTAGGACTGACAGCTTCCTTAATATGATTCATGTGTATATTCATAGAAAGGAAGCACTTTTGAGAGTAGTTTTAAAAATACTTGTATTTTATTTTGTCATGTATTATAGGGATAGAAATGCTTTATTTTGAATTTTAAAATCATTCAGTATATTTTAAATTGCATAATAAGATTTCTCTAAATATTTTTGTAAAATTTAAGTAAAAGTTGTGTTTAAACACCAAGGTAAACACTTTCAGTGTAGTATTATTATCAGATAGATAGTTCTAATAGTTGAATATTTCTAATATTTTGTTTGTTTTACTAGAGAATGCCCTGATGCAGATTCATTGGTAAGTAGATTTTACTTCGGTATAAACAATTTAAATGAGCTGTTTTCATTAGGAAATAAATTCCCAGCATATTTCGGTTGAGTTGTTTAATATAAATCTTTTCAAGAACAATACTAACCATGAATATAAATTCACTATTGAAATTATTTTACAGAGTTATTTTTGGGTTTATATTGCCAGATGCTTTCCTATTAAATAGAAAGTAATTCTAACTACCTTTAAAAAGTGGACATTTTACTTTTATAATTGGAGTGGTGTCATAACATATTGCTTTTTCTTGGGAAATATGTCAAATCTCAAATCTGCATACTTTATTTTAAAATGTGATGCTCTTATATATTTTAAAATAGTACTTTTTCGTTTATGTATTTAAGTTTTAAGAGAGTGTTTAAAAAAAATAACAGCAATCATGTTTAGTATTTACTGTGCTTTTTGTTTTAAAGAAATTTTGTTTCTATTTTTTTTTAAATATATTTCATGATATATAATTAAAGAAGACATGAAATGGAGCTCCCTGTAATTACAGTGGGAGAGTAGATTTACCAAATGGTGTAGTATGTAGACACACACATTTTTCAAATTATTCATTAAATACCAGTCAAGTTGATAAGAGCAGTAGAGTCAAGCTATCCATCTCTCTTGTGCTTTATTCTTGCTTCCATAACTATTGTTTCTTTTGGGCCAAAACATTTTGATTTTTTCATAGCATAATGGTGTATCAGAATAAAGACCTAGATATTTTGGGAAACATTGTGTTTTATATTAATTAAAACTAGTATTTTTGTTTCATACTTAAGCTTTAAAATAAGAAAACTACAATTGGTTAAATTTGTAGAGAAAATAATGAAATAGACTTCTAATGAGCTCTAGGAATCATCAGAGTGTTTTTGGAGTTAGGACATTTACCTTACCACTTGCCTGTTTTGATACCCTTGGTTTACTAATTAATGAAAAAGCAGATATGTTTGGCATTTACTTTTAGTATTCGTGCATTTTATTTCTGAATTATTTATAGCATTTATTTGATGATTGCAGTATTGTTTAAAATCCTTTAATGCTTCATGTTTTATTTTATATAAACTCCCTAAAAATATTTTTAATTCTCTCAGCTCATTGAAACTATTCTATAATGATCAATATTAACTAATTTTGAACTTTAGCCAGTACTTATCTGTAATTAGTAAAGGGCTTTTAAAGAGGACACAAAATTCTTATGCCATATAAGAAATGATTAATAAATCTGTGTAGAAATGAAAAACATAAAATTAGAAAAAATACACCAAAGAAGGATTTGAATAACTAAGGATAAATCGACAGAGTGTATTTGCAAGACATGTAACAAGGGGCTAATTACTAAAGTTTTTGTACCAATCAATATAAAAAGTAAGCAAGCACTCCAGTTGGAAAAGGGCATTAAAATAAACAGTCAATTTTCATAAAAAAATAAATAAAGGTGGCGAATAACCATAACAAATGTTGTTAAACATAGTAGTCTTATTCTGGGGCAAATCAGATTACTATGTTCACCTATCATATTGGCCAAAGGTTTGCTACATTCATACTGTTGATAGAAATGTTAATTGGTACAGTCTGTCTTGTGGATAGTTTCTCAGTATCTCCCTAAATAAGAAATGCATCTTCTTTTTGACCCTGCAGTCCTACTACTGGTGGTTTACTGTTATGTCTATATTTATAAACTTGTGTATGCTTCTTCAAGATATATGCATACATAGAGGGGGAGGGAGAGAAATGTAGAGATATGTTTATTTCAACATCGTGTTTACTAGAAAAAACTGGAAAAACTAAAGTATTAATCAAAATAGTATTGGTTAAATAAATTATTAAGCATTCACTTGATGAAGTAACAGTCAGATGTTCATATAGAATTACATTGCTCTGTGTCTATTGACATGGGAAAACCTTACTAAATAAAAACAAATATGATCTTTTAAGTAATTGCTGTTTTTAAAATATAAATGTGTGGCTACAGTAGTCCCCCTGCTCCCTTATCCACGATCTTGCTTTCTGCGGTTTTAATTACCTGCAATTAGCTGTGGTTAGGATGGAAAATTCCAGAAACAAACATTTCATAAGTTTTAAATTGTGTGCCATTCTGACTAATGTGATGAAATCTCACGCTGTCTTGCTCCTTCCTGGGATGTGAATCATCCCTTTGTCCAGCATATCCAGGCTTTATACATTGCCTGCCCATTAGTCACTAAATAGCCATCTTGGTTATCAATTTGACTGTCAGGATGTCACACTGCTTGTGTTCAGGTAACCCTTGTTTTACTTAATAATGTCATAGTCACATAACTTTTTTTGCATTATGTTATAATCTATTTTATTATTGTTGTTAATCTCTTACTGTGCCTAATTTATAAACTAAACTTTTATTGTACATATGTATGTATGTATAGGAAAAAATATATATATATGTAGTGCTCAGAACTATCACACATCCACTGGGGGTCGCAGGACTTATCTCGCTCAGATGAGGGGGAGGAGACTAGTGTATATGTATTCTCTTTTTTAAAAAAGAATGAACTGCAAGACATTTATTTGTGGTTACCTTTGGGGAGAAGGATTGCAGTGGTGGTAAGCAGGAAAAGGTGGCTTTCATTTTTTGTCTCACTACTTTAAAAAGCATCAATAGGAAACCTTGGTAAGGAAATTGTTGATTTTCTGTTTCTTTTTTTAAAAAGATCTGTGTAATTTAAAAAGTTATTTTGAGGTACAGCATCTTTTGAAAGTTGACCAAGAAAGTGTGAATTACTCTTTTCTTTTGGTTTTGTGAGTGTCCCCATTCCAGAGACATTGAGAAACATTCCATTAACTTGGAAGCTCTGTCCGAAAATTTTTTTCCCCCCAATCATTAGCACTATCCACCAAAATGCCTCTTAGTGAATTTAACTGCTCTGTTCTTCTCCATACTGCTTTTGCCTTAGTGCTTTGCGCCAGCAATGTTGGCCCCTAATACAGAAATTATGAGTTGAATGGACCAAGGTATAAATGGGTAACATGTTAGTTTTTGTTAATATCAAGTTTGTATGAGTAGTTCTAGCATTAAAAACCTAGTACACTGAGAATCATTGCTTTTATTTAAAAAAAAAAAACTATTTTGAAAGAATTACCAATTTACATAAACAAGTTGCAAAGATGATACAAAGCAATCCTGTATACCTTTCACCCTGTTTCTCCTGGTGACGATAAGGAGGTAACTAGGATTTTGACACCAGTACAGTCAGAACAAACCATTTCCATTACCATAAGCATCTTTCATGTTGATAGCCTTTTTACAGCTACTTCTTTTATATCCCCACCATATCAACAACCTCTGGCAACCATTAGTCTTTTCTCCATTGTTATAATTTTGTCATTTCAAGAATGTTATCTAAGTGGAATTATAATGTATGTACCTTTTGAGATTGGCTTTTTCCAAAAACAGCATAATTCTCTGGAGATTCATCCAGGTTGATACGTGCTTGAATAGTTTATTCCTTTTTATTGCTTAATAGTATTCTGTGATATAGATATACCAAAGTTTATTTTACCATTCACTTATTGTAGCACAATTTAGTTTTTTCCAATTTTGGCTATTAGAAGTAATTTTCTTTGAACAATTGTGTACAGGTTTTTGCGTGCATGTAATGTTACTCTCTGACCATGGTAATTTTCTTCTGAAGTCTCTTTTTACCTAATAGTAAGACAGTTTCTCAACCTTCTTTATTTTTTCTTAATGTTTGCATGATAACATTTCCCATCCTTTTACTTTTAAACCCCTCCCCCCCATGTTATATTTGTAATGAGTTTCTTGTAGATAGCACGTAGTTGGGTCATGTTTTTTATCTATTCTACCAATCTCTGTCTTTTGTTATATTTGGACCATTTATATTTAATTATTGGCATGTCAGGACTTAAGTTCTATTTTTTGTTCTCTGTTCCTCTGTTCATTTTCATTTTTTCTTTTTTCCTGCCTTCCTGTGGTTTATTTGAATCTTTTTTTAGAATTCCATTTTAACTTACAGTTTTTGAGCATATCACTTTGTATAGTTATTTAAATAATTGCTCTGAGTCACTCTCCAGTACCTTGATTAGTTGTTTATATATTTTGGTCAGAGTTTATAGTTGTATTCTGCAAGAAGTTAATCCAAAAGCAGCTCACCCAGTCCTATAGAAAACAAATCAGTATTATTTTTTAAATTATTACATCATATTATACAGTATATTATAAACAAATTTAAAAGTACTGTCAGCAAATTTCAGGTAGAATCTAGGAAATGAAATATCTGGTATATTTCTAGGGTACTGGGAATAAGAAAAAAGTATTTGGAAAACAGTTTTTATTCTGATTTCTAATGAAATCTGTATTTGGCAAAGTTTATAGGATTTAAAAGTATTATTTGTGTATTAGCAAGTAATATGTAAAACTCAAAGTGCTCTACTTCGAGAGTCATAACTGTATCACTGGTCACGTTTTTATCTATGGAATCTGCTATTCACCCTGTATTAGGTTTTTTACTTCTAGACTTTAATCCAGGCTTTCGACTCACTGCTGGCTCTAGTTAACTCAGTTTGGAAGCAGTAGCCATGTAAATTTGCTCTTAGTTCTCCTTGACCTTGCGCTGTGCCAGACTGTCAGATTAGCAATTTTTCATATTCTTTTCCTCTTGCTGAGCTTTAGCAAGTGATTGGAGGAAGAATGGCAAACTTCACCAGTAGAAGGATATTGGCTACCCAATTACAACTGATACCCTGGCATTTCTTGATAGTCTTTTTTTTTTTTTTTTCATTTAAAATTTTTATTTAGAAATACCTTCTAACTTTCAAAAAGTACAAGACTAAAGTAGTACAAAGGACACTTCTATACCCCTAACTTTTTACTACCATTCATTTTAACATTTGCATTCTCCCTACATATGTGCATGTGTTTATATATGTGATTATTTTTTTCTGATCCATTCGAGCATAAGTTATATACATTATGGCCCTTTATCCCTAAATATCTAAGTGTATATTTTCTAAAAGGAGTATTCTCTAACTTAATTACAAAAGCATGCTTAGAGAAGTATCTTTCCCTCCTGTATTCCTTCTACTTCATCATCCTGCCTTGTAGATAACCAACTTTGTAGATATGCTTTATTTATTTATTTATTTATTTATTTATTTATTTATTTATTTATTTATTTATACTATGTATGTTCTTTTGTACTTTTTTTTAGTTAGCAGTATTTCCTAGAAGTCACTCCATGTCATGGAAACCCTTCTTTCTTTTTTTAAATAGCTTCATACTACTGTTTTGTGTATGTAATATACTATTCATCTATGCTTGGATATTTCGGTACTTTCCAATAATTTTGAATTACAGATAATCTTTGATGAATAACTTTGTTGTATGTGTATTTTTAAATTGTTGGGGATGTGTCTTTGGGGTAAATTCCTTGAAATGGAGTTCCTGGGTGGAAGAGTAAACATATATGTATTTTTGTTATAGATATTGTTAAATTTCTCTTTGTAGAGATTGTACTACATAGTTTAAGTGAAACTATGTATAATGAAATCAATTTTACCATAGGCTGATTGATATAAACAAGAGTTAAGTTACTATGGCATCTCATCAGTATTATAAAAAAACAACCATATTTGAGGTCCTGCTGTATTTTGCATTTATACTAGCAAGTATTAAAGTACATTTTGCCACAGCTTTGCCACCAGAAGGTATTTGAAAGCTTTTGCATTTTTGCCAGTCTCATCAAGTAAGACATAGTAGTATTTTAGTATAATATTTTTTCTTAGAAGCCTTTTTTGTTGTTGTTCTGTATTTTTTATATATATATTTCCATTTACTTAAGCTATCAGTCCTCTGATTTTACCACCTCCCGTCCCTAGACACATACAGTCATATGCTTTTATTTCTTTATTTTGAAAATTTGGGTGAAAATTTGGTTATCCACAAACTGCTGGCATTCCTACCCAAATACTGTTCTTGTGGTGTCTCTTCTGTTTCATTTTGCAGTGCTGTTCTATTTCAGACGTCCGACTCATGAAATGTGATCTAAAACTAAATTAACTAAAAGCTGTAATTTCCCCACAGTGTTATAATTTTATTAACCTATTGATATTTGATAAATGATATAGCCCTCCAGTAATAATCAAGGCTATTTTGTTACTCTCTAATATTTTTGTAGTTGGAGCCATCATTAAAGTTTTTCTTCTTCTTCCCATAGAACATTCCCGATGTAGATGAAGAAGGCTATAGTATAAAACCAGAAGCAAATCAAAATGATATCCTTTTATCATCTGGATATTCTAATGGATTGTGTTGGCATATAAGTAGACAGTTGAAACAATCAACTTAATAAAGAATATTCAAAATTTTAATTATAAAATGACTATATTCATTTGACATGTATTTGTTAATATTATAATGCAGTAAAATGTAGTTATATTTCTGTTAAAGTCCATCTCTTAAAGGTTTTTGTTCTATTTTATAAATGTGTGAAAAACTGATTATGCATTAAGATGATATAAAAACTAAATTTTTTAACTGATACTCACATACCAAAGAGAACCACTTCTACTCATCTAGTGATTCTGATTCTGAAGATGAAGAACGAAAGAAGTTTCGGATAGAAATCAAACCTATGCATCCAAATAACTCACATCACACAATGGCTTCTTTGGATGAATTAAAAGTATCTATAGGAAATATAACACTCTCCCCAGCAGTATCTGTAAGTAATAAAATGTATAAGTTTGTACTCTTTATGTAGACGGGGTTTTTTTTTTTTTTTTTTTTAGTACCTCATCTATCTGCCTCTGGTTAATTTTAGGAATAATAAAAATTAAAACATCACTTAGAAATAGTTAAGCATGTTAGATGAAGTGTTAATTTATAGTATTTTCTTTTTAATTCAAATTTATTGAGGTCTTAAATAGTTTATAATTTTTACTACAGGCAAATGAACTTACGAGTTTGGCTTAGTTTTGCTTCCTTTTGAAAGTGTTTTACAAAGGAAGCAAAAATGTAGAAAACTCACTATTTTTGCCAGTTGTTGTATTTTATAAATAGTGCTGTATATCTCAGGCAGAGTTTTGTGAACTGGCAGTATTGATCCTTTTTTTTTTAAACTAAAAAAAATTTTTTAATTTAAATTAATTTTAAGTATACAGTACATTGCTTAGACATCTATATATAGTTCATAAAATGGCAGTATTAATCTTTTCCTCATCTAATTTTAAAATTTTTGTCCCTATTTTATAAGCCGTATATAAAAAGGAACTTCTGTAAAAATGAATTTAAAGATTATTTCTTTGCATTTTTTTGTTGCTGAAACATTCCTATACTTTTCATAGAAAAAAAGGCAAAGATACACATTCTTAGTGATAATGATTAATTCCTTAATTCTAAGGTGCTGTACTTAAAAGGTTTTGAGGGAGGAAAAAATCATAATACATCTTTCCATTGATGTCATACTCTAAAAAATGTGTCTTAGAATGACATTTAGTATATCTGTACATGTTCATCATAATATCAAATCTTGTCTCTTTGATAATGGAGAATAAAAGTTCTCATCATTTTATATTATTTAATTATATATTTTAATTAGTCTACATATATTTGTTTTGATAAAAGTTCTTTTCTCTCAGTCATGCACTTTTATAATTTAATTTTAGAACTATTTTTTCCACCAAAAAGGCAGATTTGTGAAGTGAGGTTTTACTCCTATTAGTAAACAGTAAGATGAATGCCAAGATTAAATTATGGTGTGTGTGTGTGTGTGTGAAGTAGAAAGTTGTGAAACCGTTAAAACTTTATTTTCTGAGAGCATAACTAATTTAAAATGTGTATATAAATAAATAAAAACCTAGAGGAACATACATCAAAATGTTAAGCATTTATCTCTGGGTGGTGAGATCATTGATAGTTTTAAATTTTCTCCTTTGTGTCGTTTCTGTTTGTTAAAAAACTGAACATATATTGCTTTCATGCTTAGAAAATAAATAATAATCAAAGTTTTTCATTATTAATGTTGGGTGTGAAAAGAGGATATTGTGAGTATATTTCGTTGCCCAGTTTTCTTATCTAGCTTAAGTATTTTTCCCCCAACAATGTATGTATTTAAGGTGTAGAGATTTTAGGTATGATTCAGAAGGGAATAGAAAAATTATTACAGCTGAAAAATATATTTTGAATTCTAAAATGAACACTATGTCTTTTCTTTTCCTTTCTATGTACTATACTAGAGACACAGCCCAGTAAGTACAAGATTTTATACTTTTGCCTATTGACCTAAAAAAAAAAAATCACTGTCAATGTTTGAACATTGATTTTTAAAATATTTATGAAATTTTTTTAAAATAGCAAGTCATAGTAAGTTGCTTTAGATGTTAATAGCTTCATATTTGAAGACATTTTATTGAATGTTAAAGGTACATGTATTACTTCTTTACTATAAAACAAGTTGCTGTAAGTTTTTTATATATTTATATGTAAATACAGTTTATAATTGAGCAGATATACTAAAACAAAATTAGGTTCCCAGTATTAACATTTTACTAAATATTTGTTATCAAATTAAATTATTTGTTTAATGGCACTTAGTCTTTGCATTTCTGTTTTAGGTGCAGATGAATCAGAATTCATCTAGTAAGTTTGACATTTAAATTGGTTATTTTATGTCTATTGAAATTTATCAGGCAATTTGCTAATATACTTGTAGCCTTATGGAGTTATAGAAATAATAGTCTTTTCTCATCATGAGCCTTAACAACCGACTTAAAAGGATACTTATAACAGAGGACAATTTATATTATTTCTTTTACCATTGAGATGTGCCTGATTCTTTAATACATGGCTACCTTTTTCAGAAATCAACAGAGCCAAAGAGTAGCCTCTGATTAAAAATATTAAACTGTTTGTTATAACTTTGCCTTATGAGCCAGAGGCTCATTTATAAGATGAATAAGCTTTAGCTTTACCTATTATTAAGTCATATCACAATTGCAATTTCTATTATGTGGTTTTTAGTATAGCAGTTTAATTATATTGAAAGCGTTTTTGGGTTAACACCTTATGCTGAATAGTGGATTAAAATAAAAAGGGTTGTGGGAAAAAGTTGAAGCAACTCACTGAAAAGCTATGCAATTTTGTAAAAACAATGCTTAATAAAAACTTCAATGTTAATATTAAAAATTCTAGCTCAATTAAAAAGACTTGTTAAATTCATGATAAATACCAAGTTAAAAGTAGGATTTTTTAAAAAAAGGAATGGAGAGTAGCTTGATAATAGGGGATGTGAGGAAAATGAGGATAAAAGGGGCTACCGACTTACAGATGAGGGCAAAATTCAAAAAGAGAACAGCACAGTAAGCACTTTGAGGCAAAACAGATACCAAACTGAGCCAAGTGGGAGAATATGGTGTTAATGGGCATCTGTACAGTGTGATATTCTTCGTAGTTTGCTGCAGTTACCTCTGTTGATGTCTTTTACATTCATCAGTTATTGTTTGATGATCCAAAATATTAAGTTGTACAGCAAATTACTTATGAACCAACATGACTTTTATATTACTAATGCTGTTCTCCTGTGTACTAGTTGCTTATGAGATGATTCACAATATAAATGCAAAAGGTAGCAAAACAGACTGCCTTATAAATGACTGTTGGCTCTAGGTTGTTATACAGATTTTAATTTTCTATAAAATAAGATGTCCTTCAGGAGTTGCAAACTACTTTTGGTCAATATAGTAATCACTAATAATCTTAGAACTGGAAAATGCTTTCACGATTCATCAGTTAAAATTCTTAATACTTGCATGTTTAAACATTTGTTCCAGTTTTTAAAGTTACAGCCTATATTTTTCTCCTCTGAACAGCAGTTTTAATAAATGTGAGAATTTATTTGACTTAAGTAATTTCTCACCAAAAATGTTAGAAGAAATAAAATTTAGCAGGAATTCAGCTATTTTAATATTCTTAAGCACACGAGAAAATTTATTAAAGCCTTTTCTTTAACTTCATAATTATTTATTTTATTAATTTCAGAATTTTAAAATTGTTTATAGTGAGATGTATACATTGTTTATAATCACTAAAATATTTATTGCCCTGCTTATGAATTTTTCATATTTTAATTCTTTAGGTGAAGAATTAACAAAGTCAAAGTCATTTGCTGTATCCAATGAGTAAGTAAATACTTTATTATTTTAGAGCAATTTTAGGTTCACAGCAAAATTGAGTGGCAGGTACAGAGGTTTTACACATACTTTCTGCCCCAACATATGCTCAGCCTTCCCCAGCGGAGTAGCACATTTATTACAGTTGATGAACCTACCTACACTGACACATCCCAGTCACCCAAAGTCCATGGTCTAGGTTAGCATTCCTCCTGGTGTTATATATCCTGTGAGTTTTGACAATGATGTATCTACCATTATCGTATATAAAATAATGCCCTAAAAAGCCTATGACCTTCACTTGTTTATTCTCTTTCTACTACATTAACAAATTTTAAATATTCTGTTTTTTAGAGTTTTATTATCTTTACTGTTTCAGTTATAGTAGGGTACTGTTAATTATACTGTCTTCTAAACTGTCGGATGCCATGTGGATTTTTTAGTTGTTTTAATTATTTCTCATTTGACAGTATTCTTTTTATAATATTTAACAATCCGTTCAACTGTATTTGGCCTTGATTGCCTCACCGCTTCTAAATGATACTATCCCAAATTCATACATATCTGTGTTTCAACAGTTATTTTCATGGAAATTTTCTTACTTTTTCCTTCACTTTTGGGCGTGACCTTGTAAAATAAACTATATATTTCATGAACTTTAAAATGAGAAAGTGTTACAAGTTGAAAAAGCAGAGGGATGGAAGGCATGTTGCCAGCTCTTCTTAAAAAGAAAACATATTTTAAGCCAGTATTGCATGGGTCCTTTTTCACTTCTGTATCTATCAATTTTTTTCATGAATAAGAGTAGGCTTAATTAATGGATAATTAAATAATAAATGGTTAGTTTAAAATTATTAGCTACTTTGAAGCTATGCACTAATTGAGTATAGGGTGATATTTATTTTGATTTATAATTTTTAAAGATAAGTTAGTGTTTTCAAACTTTGTTTTTAGAAATCGTTTATGCAGTTGTGACTCAAGCTTTATCATACAGAAGTAGTGTGTATCCATCCATGTTAGGTGCATGTTGAGATACTAGATATGTGTTTATAGGTAATTATAATGTTTTTATTATATAGCGGGCTTATTTTCTAAGATTTTGAAAAAATATTTTAAAAAACGACAGTTTGGTAACATTAAAATATTGTTTTAATTGGGGATTAATCTCTTTTTTACACTTCAAATAAATACAATTTTTGTCAGTCATACCTCAATAAAGCTGGAAAAAGTTAATTTAAAAAAGTGGTGGCAAAGGACAGGTGCTCCTCTAAATTAGGCATCTTAAAAAGGGGGGTATCATTAAAATGGAAAAGAGAAATATTCATATGACAGTTTGTATTAAAGAGCCAAGAGTTGAATCCAGAGAGTAACCAGTGCATTGGATTCTAAGAGGTCAGTAGATGAAAGTCTTTGGTTATGCAGCATGTTGAGTTTTTTGAAACTAGAATGTTGATGTTCTTGATTTTTTTCCCTAGTTTTGGTTATCTCTTATAAAAAAGCATGTATGACCCCAGTATTTTACCAGAACACCTTTGTGGCCCAGGCAATAGATTGCCCAGGGAACAATCCTGCCCATGCATGATCTAGTGCAGTGATCTGACCTTTGAAGTTTATCTCAAGTTGTTGGGCTTACTTCTGTCCTTGAGAAGTTCTTTTTAAAAAATCCTTTACCCTTTTTCCTTTTTTTTGAAAATAAGTATGACCTTTTTTTTGAAAATAAGTATGACCTTATAAAATTTCTATCTGATTTCATATCACTTAAGAAATTTTCTGTCTAAGACTGGACGCTAGGACGCAGACCTGACATTGTTGTAGAATTAAGTAGCAGTATGTCTTTAGGCAGCTCATGTAAAGACTCTGTGCTGCTTTTCTTCATTTGTAAAGCTGAAATCATTTCCATTCTGACAACCCCTAAAATTGTTAAGAGTTAACAAGGTGCCATCATTGGAGATTAATCTCTATTCTTCTCTGCCACCTTCATTTAATGTGATTGTAAATTCTACTTATAGCAGTTTACAAATATTGGCTTATTAAATTTAAGTTTCTTCACATATTCCAGTGGCAGAGCATCCAACTTTTTAATTATATGTGTTGAACTATTATAATTATCTGAAACAATAAGTGACTAGATTTTATACTAATAAAACACTCCTTTGTTAAAATTCTTGTTTTTAAAATATTATGATAGGAAAGGGACCAGTGATTTACTTGCGTGGGACCCCCTGTTTGGACCATCTCTTGATTCATCTTCAACTTCACTAACTTCATCATCATCAGGTAAATACATATACACATATATATTTTTTAAAACTGAGGCATGCAGTAGATGCTTTTTTTCTAATTGATTTAATCATCACTTTGTGGTGTACTTAATAATCAAAAAATTGTTTAACTTGTCCTCTGCTCATATTGCCAGATAAAAGTGATTTTATACTAGGTAACTTAGCCTAAAGACCCCGTGGCTTAAACAATAAAAAAGTTTAGCAAATATCAACTTTTTTTCATTTATATATTTATTTCTAGGCATCATTCTTGTATTGATGCCCAAATAATTCTTTTAGCTTATGTATAGATAAGATTCAACTACATAGACATACATTAATGTAACCACTCCTTTCTTGATGGACATTTAAGTTACATCTGATTTTCTAGTATTATGAACAGCCATGAATATAACAGATTTTGTTTACATCTCAATATATTCTAATAATTTTTCAATATAAGATTTATCAGTCACAAGATATTCTTATTGATACTTATTGCCAAACTGCTTTCCAGAAAGGTTTTAGCACTTCCCAAGCAATATCTGAAAGGATTTGAATGCTTTGTATTTGTATTGGCAAGAATATGTTCAATTTCTCTTCAACATTTAAAGTTCCATTAACCAACAATCAAAGCAGGGATCAAAAGTGCATGTTAAATAAAACCACGCTGCTTGTTCAAAGCAAGAAACTAAAATCACTTTCAGTTGATCTTTAAGCTTCTCTGGGATTTCAGAGATGTAATGCACTGTTTGGGGGTTAAGGGAGTGCTGGAATGGTAGGGAAAGAACTTGAATTGATCGAATTCTTGCTGTGTCACTCTGCTAGAAGCTCTGCACGTATTATTTAATTTCATCTCATTTGCTGCTGCATGAAGTCGTTTTTATTGCCCCAGTTTTATTGATGAATAAAGTAAAGCTCAGAGGTGATCTGGAACTTTTCTAAGATCAGATAGCTAGGAAATGATGAAGAAGAATAGATTTAAACTTGGATCTTTCTACTTCTAAAATCTTTTGCACTCTGGCAGATTAACAAAACAATAAGCCTATGAATAATAAATACTAGTCTTTAAAGTTAGACTGTGTAGAAACTAACATTAAAAAGACATTTTAATTGGATTTTAGGCAGCCTTAAGCCAGAACAACTTGAAATTTTGAAGGGAAGGTGATCTGTACCTAATATTTATAAAACAGCAACAAACGGTTAATAATTAGTTGAACATATCCTGAAGTGTCATTATAACCTTTCTCTATGGGCACTTGTTACTATTTAGTTTGATAAAACTAACCTTACTAATGCATTGTATAAGGAAAGTAATTATACAGGAAAAACTGAAGTTTTTAAGATTTTGTTTTTGTTTAGTAAGAATATCAGAATAGTGTTTTGGATTTAGACTAAAGAAATCCTAAGCAGTGTTTTTCAATTTTGTTAATATTCTTTCATGAATTATTGTATCAAATTTTTATAAATTTTTTCACATTGGTATCACAGAGGCTTTAGTTAAACTCTGCCCTTTGTTTCTCACTATTTTCTTTGGCATCGTCTATTTCCAATAAAGTTCTCTTTTCCTGTTGCTACCTGTTTAAAGAATGCTTCACCCATATCACTTACAATTTCACGTAAAAAAACTATACATTTTAATTCAGTAGTCATTCGATGTTTAGGAGCTAGGATATGATAAAGCATTTATTAACTTTTTGCTAGTTTTTAAATTCACATTGGTATGTATTTTTAACCTTCCTATATCGTCTGAAAAATGTCAAATTATTTTGCCCTTCAAATATTAGTTATGAAAGAGATAATTACTCATACAGTAATTATTAAGTCTTCAGTTGAACAATTATTGATCAGACTGATGAATATATTATTATGATTCCCTTGTTTCATAAGACTAGTCTTACGTGAAATTGTAAAACAGGCATTTTGTCTTATGTCTTCTAACTCTTACTACAGTGCACTTCTCTCCCATCCTAACATCTACTCACATACCCATTTTCACATTTTAGCAAGTTCCAGGTTGTCAGAATTATTCCCTGCTCTCTTTTATCTCTTTCAAAATCTGAATTCAGTAGTGATCTCATCTCAGCTAAAGCATTCTAAGAAAATAATTTCAAACATTTGGTTAAAAACTGATATGTTAAGCCTTCCAGTGTTAATGTTTGAAAAAGATGCTTAGAGCTTGGTGCAGAAATAGTTTCAATTGCCTCTTCTACCACATAGACGATAAACATATATTTAAATTTAATATAAAAATCTCATATCGTCCTTCCCTTTGATAAATGTTAGCTAGTATAGAGCATTTCTTCTTTACTCAAGGATTGAGCATTGTGCCCTACAAAAATCTATTAAAACTGTCTTTTGAAGGATATCTGGCTGTTTTTTTTATATTAGCTCCAATACCGATTTATTCCATTTACCTCCTGTGACAGTGTATTGCCAATCAGTCAGGCACTTTGTTGAGTAACACATGTTACTCGAATCTTTTTACACTCTTATAGACCTGTTCAAGTTACTTTTTGCTCTTCTGAGAAAACAGGAATAACTCTGGCTTTATATATTTTTGGAACTTCAGTTTTACTCATATATATTTTAAATTCCATAAGCTCCTATTTATTTTCCTTAATTAATATTAAGTTTGAGCTCATGCCCTTATTCCATATATTATTAAATTTTTCTAGTTTTGAGTAATTAAAATAACATTAACCTGAAACAAGATGATAACTGGCTATATCGATTTATATTTTCGTTCTAGAATTTTCCCGTTCTAGTGTTCAATTGTTTTCTTCTTCACGAGATTTTGAAGAATGGATAAGGCACTATACTTTCATTCCCACCGATTTAAATGTCTGGGTGTATGATAATTGAATCTTTATTTGAAACCAGCTCAGATTCTATGTCTAGAAAGCCTACCACTAGACTTGTCCACTAACTCTCTATGCTCTCCTTCTGTAACAGCACCACCAGAGAATACAAATAGTTTCTTTTTGCTTCATGGTTGCAAAGTCAGTGGATTTCTTTCATTGATGAGCTTGTTATAAGTTCATTACCAGTGGAGCTCAGATAGTGTTCCAGATATTGCACTGTAAACTGAAAATACCTTCAGGTTTCCTGATGCTTTGGATGCGAGATCTTCCAAAAGCTACATCTCTGAGGATCAGAGTGACCTTTGGCATAACATCACATCATGAAAAATTACTGAGGAGGCTAAAAATGCTGATTTTTCTTCTGTGTCATCATCATTGCTTCTGGATTTTAGATTAGTATCTTTTTGTGCAGATAAAGAATGGTATGAGAAACGTGCATTGTCTATTCCCCTTAGGTAATGTCAGAGGGTAGAGGGTGGGTCTAAATTAGGTATTAACTCCTATGCTTTTACAGGTCACTTCCTATTTCTTGAACTACTGCATCTAATAGTCATTTTTTTGGAAGTGAGCTCCATTGTCAACACCAACACAACTATCAAAACGCACAACGAAGACACTTTAAGTTTATAAAAAATTGTAGTAATATCCTTCAGAGGCTTCTAGAAACATTACCTAATTGGCATATACAGATATCTATTTATAATATATAAATTTATTATTAGTTTATAATTAATAGATTCATTTATAAACAGTGGTGTTTGTTACTAGCTTTCCTAAAAAAAAAGCAATTTTTGATTATTTGAAGGATCTATGCTTAACACTTCTTGGTTTTGAGTCAATCTAAATGCCATTTGGAAAGGCCACTTAATCAATAATGAAGTTTCAGGTGTAAATGCCTCTATGAGTTAAGCCCTCTCACGGGTTTGAAATAACGAGTGTTAGTCAGTGCTGGTTTCATTGATTATGAACATATCTTAAAAGTAAATATGTCAAAGCACAGGGGAAGTGTTATGGTTCTCAGGTTGGCGCATGTTTCTTCCATTGTGCAGCTTAAAGTAGGAGTGCAGCATGAAAGAACTCGTGCTGATTAGATGAAGGCAATAGCCTTAAGAACTAAACTCGATTTCTTACCAGCTTTCTACTTTTTTCTTTAAGCAGCCTGAACTCTGCATCTTTTATCCCTTCATGTGCTTTCTAAATGATTTCATAACCCCATGGCATTTGCCTTCACTTCTGTGTGACTACTTTTTTTCTTTAGAGCTCTTCCTACCACCTCCATGCTCCTGCTTTTTATGCCTCCATTCCTCCATTGCTGACCAAGGGTCCTCAGCTTTACTATTTGTTTCCCCATGTATATACTCAGGCCCATTCATATATTTTCAACTTTGCACATCTATAAACTTATAGAACTTACTGAAATACATTTCTTTCCATTCCTATTATATTCAGTCTCTTAATTATAGCCCCATCTTTTAGAAAGGACCAAAGGAATTTAAAAATAATTTATTTAAGGATGATTTAAACATATTTGCTTTTATTCTTCATTCTTGTTTTGATGACACTAATATATTTGTGACTTTTGATGCTGTACACTTGAATTCCATTCGTTAATTTCTACCTTGATGAGTTATTTTTAATTAGGAATACTAAGATTCTTATTTCTGATTTATAAAATTGCAAAATTTGCAAATGGTGTAAAAAACAGTGAACACTAAGTTTATGTAGGATTTAGGGAAATTTAAGATATTTTCAACACTTACCAGAAATTAGAGTGATTTAAAGACAATTTTTTAGTAAAGATATTTTTAGTACTATTCACAAAAAAATTTTAGCGTGGTTTCATATAAAAGTCAAACTACAAGTTAATTAAGGTAAGTGTTTTATTTAGAGTTCATATTATTTTTCTTAAGGTGTTTCAAAGGCTTGGTCTTGCATTATTGTCTGTTAAGTAGATGTATGAGCAGTAAACTAAAGACCTGAAGCCTTAAATTGTTTGTTTACACCAGTTAATTTATTAGATTTAATTTTTGTAGGTATAAATAATTGAAATAGAAATATAATTTATATTTTGTGTCAGTTTTATTGAAATTGTAATGATTTTTTTTCCAGGAATAATATTGGTGGCTTTGCAAAAAGCATATTTGATAGGTTCCCAGTATTTCACCAAATATCTGTAATTACATTTTAAAAAAATTCTTAAAAAATGAGCTTTGAATCCTAACAGTTCCTCTATGATAGAATGTCTTTATGTAAGGATTGCTACATACTAATGATTTTCTTCAAATTTTCTTTTTCCCCTCACCAGCCAGGCCCACAACTCCTCTTTCTGTAGGCACCATTGTCCCACCTCCAAGGCCTGCTTCCAGACCAAAGCTTACTTCAGGCAAACTCAGTGGGATTAATGAAATAGTATGTACTCAGGTGTTTC
The DNA here is from genome assembly GCF_014176215.1 of Rousettus aegyptiacus. Taxonomy (NCBI): domain Eukaryota; kingdom Metazoa; phylum Chordata; class Mammalia; order Chiroptera; family Pteropodidae; genus Rousettus; species Rousettus aegyptiacus. Next base: position 70,945,257 of record NW_023416311.1, on the reverse strand, counting down.
TTTTTTTTTTTTTAATTACAACTGTTTTGATTTAAGATGCAAATGATATCTTTCTATATGCCCTTTTAGAGCTGAATGTTTAGAATTTTCTACCCAGTTCTTGCAAGTATAGGAAAGTTTTCCCAAACAATACTTCCTTCACTCCCCTATATTACTTCAGTGATCATACCTGTGGAGCAAGATATTGTTCAGTTGGAAAGAGAGTTCCTGAGAAAGTTGACACTTTCTAAAAATACTATTTAGTACTGAATGTTTCACAGTTAAGCACTTTTTATGTAATTCTGTGTGAAGGCAAATATTAAGGAAGAAGTGTTAGTCCTTAGAAGTATAGTGCCAGGTGAGTCCTGGAGGGCATCTAGTCCAGCTTTCTTTATTTTGTATATAAGGAAACTGGAATTCACATCACTTGATTGACTTGCACATATTAAGTACATAAAAAAAATAAAGCATTGGTCTTCAAAAGTTGTCAGATAAAGAAATTTTATGAGTTCTATTTAGAGTGAGGCTCTCTCAAACAAGTCTTTGCCTGTGATCTATTCTATTTTGCTTCATCTTTTACACTAATTGCCAGAATTACTTTTCTAAAAGTCAAGATTATTTATCTTTTCCCCCTGATAAAGATCTCCAGTGGTTCTAACTGAATGTACAAGGTTCTTGATGATAAAGTTGCCCCAGTAACCTACATTACCAAGCTAACTATCCAGCTTTCTCCTCTGTATAACCCAGGTTCCAGCCACTTGAAACTTTCTCCTGTTCCCCAACTACATCATGTTCTTTTATACATCCATGTCTTCTTCTTATGCTCCCACTATCTGAAATGCACCTCAGTTTTCTTTAAGACCACATTAATTATCACCACCTAGGTTAAAGCCTTCTTTGACCATTACTCCTCCCCCGGTAGGTTTAATCATTCTCTTCCTATATCCATATACTTTGTCACAGATCACATTGTATTTCTCCTCTCCAGCGCCACCAGCCATACTTTGTTTGCATGTGTTCCCCTCACCGGACCATGCCTTAGCCAATTTCATATCCTTAATGCTTTGCATAATACTTGTCACATGGTACATAGTTAGAAAATGTTTCATGAATAAATGAAAAGGTTTGAACACCAAATATTGAAATGGTGATATCTTTTACTCACTGTCTTAATAACAGACTTAGTGGAAGTGAAATGAAAAACTACAAGCTGCCAAGTAGATGGTTATTATTTAAGTAATATAAAATTACTACATATTAATAACATGTTTTTCTTGATTACAAAAGCAATACATAATCATGTTATAAAATTTGGAAAATAAACAGAACATAAAAATTCCTTTTATATTTTATCACCCAAAGATAACTACTGTTAACATTTTTGTATATATCCTTTCATTATTTTTGAATTTATGCAGAGGCAGTAAAATAGAGTTATTAAAAGCACAAGTTTATTAGCCACTAATTACCTGAGGAACATTAGGCAAGTTGTTTATTTGGAGTCTCAGTTTCCTATGGATAAAATGGGTATAAAGATAATAGGTTATTGTGATGCTTAAATAAGTTGATATAAAACACTTAAAACATTGTCAAGTGCAAGTAATTGCTCAAAAAGTTACTATGAACGATACGTGTAAGTTTTTAAGTAAAAGGTCATATCATATATTTTTTTTTTGTTCACTTGAAAATATTTTGGGAATGTCTTTCTGTATCATAAATTATTTCAGTTTTCAAACGTCTTTAAAGTGGTAGAATTTTTTTTCTAATAATCTTAAGTTATAAGTCTATTAAAAAAGTAAAAGTGGGACTCTTGTAGTTGAGTCCTTCCCATCACCATCCACTTCCTGCCCCAGCCTTGAGCACCTTCTGGCAGCCACGCTGAGGCTTCAGGGAGCTGGAAGCGGCTGCAGAGCACGATCTCGTCTTCTACACCACTGTCAGCATTAAATGTCCACAAGTTTTCAGAAATTTGTTTGACATTTAGTTTATTTCCACTTTTTCATTGTAAATGTCTTAATGAATTTTCTTATGTATTTGCAGACATTATTTTATTGGTAAAAATATAAAAAGTGAAATCCATGAGCTAAGTGGTATGCAGATATTTAAGACCCTTGGTGATTGTTGCTGTATTGCCCACAGAAAGGTGGTGCTGATTTGAATTCTCTCCAGCTATACATTGGAGCACCCTTTTCCTTGCATACTTGTCTGTGCATTCTTCACAAAGGGTCTATAACCACACCCTCCTCATATCCCTGCAGAGAACCGCTCATTGTTCTAGAGCAGTAGTTCTCAAAGTGTGGTCCCAAGACCAACAGCATTAGCATACCTTGGGAACCTGGTAGAAATTCAATTTTTCTGGCTCCACCCCAGACAAATCAGAAATTCTGGGGAGTGGCCCAGCAACTGTGTTTTAACAAGCCCTCCAAGTGATTCTGATGCATGCTAATGTTTGAGAACCACTGGTTTTAAGCAGTGCTGTCCAATAAATAATGCAAGTGACATATATAAAGTTTCAAGGAGCCAGTGAAAAAAGTAGAAACAGTGAAATTAATATATTTAACATATCAATATAAAAATTGAGACTTTTTTGTGTGTGTATGCTCTTTTTAAAATCTTTTGTTTTATAGTTCATCTCTTATTTGAACTAGCCACATTTTCAGTATTAGTGGCTACTGTACTAGATACAGTGCCATTCTAAAACAAGAGAAAACCACTTGAGAAAAGAGCTCTTTTTGCCTTTCCTAAAAAATTGTAAAATACCCATTCTACATTATAAAAATGCAGCCAAATTATATTGGTCATAAGGCCATGTTGCCACAGGAGAACTGTCCCCTATTGTAGTGGATTTCAAAACTTTTCCAAGCTTGTAAGTTTCGAATCAGCTGTTGAATATAATATTTGTTTGGCCTCACATTCAGTACACCCTTCATCTACATACAGATACAACTGCATTTTTACATTGTGCAATATTTTCCAGAATAAGGAGTCATCAAAAAGCCCTTCTCTGGAACTAATAGTTTAAAAATAATTAAATGGGAGGTGGGGTAGGGGCACTTAATAATTGTGAAACACTTTGGGCAGTGTTTTCTAATTTTTATAAAAGTGTATATCTGTAAATTTACATTCATGCAATGAAGAATTGACTAATTTTAGTGTCTGAATGTTTATAAGGTTTGTTTTTGCTTTTTGTTTTTAAGTTCCTTAAATAACAGGACAGGAATAGTGTCTTTCTCATTACTGTTTTGTATCTAGCACCTACACCATGTCCTATCACATAGTAGGCACTAAATAAATACTATATTTCCTTAATACTTTTATAAGTAGGAAAAGATTATTTTTAATTAAGCTAAATATGCCTTTTTTTAAAAAGTGAAAGACCTCAGGAAGTATTGCTAATGTATTGTTGGAACAATTAGGAATTTGGAAGGAAAAAAGCTCATTCACCAAGGTAAAAGATAAATGCATCGGAGTTATATTTGTTTTTATGTTTAACTAGTAGAATTAACATTTTCTCAAATCTTTTGCATGGTGTTCACTTTCTCAATGAGAAAGCATTAAAATGAATTGCCAAGGAAAATGTGGACAGATTTGTAAACACTAAAAGGGCAAGCAAGATTTAGGGAGAAAACTATTTGCAGCAAATAAAGCAAAGGGTTATTGAAAGCTCAGGTAATACTAAGACCTCTCCCAAACTAAATCATACAAAGCTAATACATATAACTCATAAAAGAAAAAATACCAATTTTATTTTTATCAAATTAGTTAAAAGTTAAATTTTTTTTCCTTCTTCTATGGCACACCTATTCACTGCTGGCAAGGGTGCAGAGAAATGTTTTCTCGTATTTATAGGCAGACTGGTAAAGTCAGTAACCCTTTTGGTAAGCAGTTTGGCAGTGTCTATGAAAAGACTTCATAGTGTTTAAACATTTAACTTCTGAGAATCTAAAGCATACTTTTTGAAATACAGGAAATATTTTATGTACAGAAATTCTCTTGACAGCATTTTATAAAAATAGCCTGAAGCTTTTAATATATTCTCAAAAATTATTTGACCTACAGCATCTCTAATTTTGGGTTATAAGAAACTCACACAGTAAATTTAGTTTAGTTTACCTGATACTTAAAAAATCTTTTCTGATAATAGAGGGATTGTTTTACCATTTTGATAACTTTTTTGTTTTTAAGCCCAGGCCATTCAGCCCACCTGTAACTTCCAATACCAGCCCACCTCCTGCCGCTCCGTTAGCCCGGGCAGAAAGTTCTTCCTCTATCTCATCTTCTGCTTCATTAAGTGCTGCCAACACTCCAACAGTAGGTAAGTGATTATCATCAGTTACATGTGAAAGTTAAAATCCAATGATCAGGCTGAGTTTTTTGATGTTTTTAATGGGCTAGTGATGATTTTAACATTAAAAATTTTGGTTTTCTGGAAACACTCCTGGCATTATAAAACCAGCCACATTTTCCCTTTTTCATAGTTTATGTTATCTGAAAAGAAGAATTTTAAGTATGGTTGGCACTGTTAGGAGTACATCAAATTTATAAACTACTGACCAATATAAATACTATAGTTGAAGACAAAATATAATATACTCCTTTCTACTGTGAATTGATACTTGCATTCTTAAGAAAGTCTGTGTTTTAAAAACAGCTGATTCAATGAAAGGTTTATGCTTGCAGTGAATCATTTTTTTCTACAAGAATTTAAATCATAAAGATTTAAATTAGATATTAGGGTATAGCTATATAAACCTAAACCTCATCAAACATTCAGTATTACATATAGATTTTGCTTGAGATTTTTTTTGTTACCTATATCCAATCTTCCTACAAATTCTTATTACTTTTCTCACTTTTTGTTAGTAAACAAAGTACAGAGCCACTTAAAGTAGCTGTTGCGGGAGCAACAGCTTCTCATCAAAATTATACCTTGTCCCCATTGCTGTGCTTCTAAGTAGTAATGGGTTTGTCCTTGATAATATAAATCACTGATTTTTATTAACTAAGCATAAGTCAGTAGCACTCAAAGTTTGGTCCTTGGACCTGCAGCATCTGTCTGAATTACCAGGAAACTTATTAGAAATGCAGACCTTTTAAATTAAGCTTTGGGAGTGAGGCTAGCAATCCTTGAATAGGCCTTTGAGGTTATTCTGATGCATGTTAAGTTTGAGAATCACATTCCTAATTAAGCTGATTTAATTATAAATCTAATTTTATTTGTCAAAACTCACATGGGAGAAATGTGTATTTTGTATCTGGCCATTGTAAAAATGGCATAAGTAATATAGGCTAAAATAAGGTAAAAAAATGATTTCTAAATCTCCAAATATGTTGTTTTATGTATCTTTATGAACTTAGATATATTGTTTACATAAAGGTAAAAGAAAAAACTTATAAATTTGATTTTTTGCTGTAACAATACTTTATTCTTATTTTTTCTTTGTATATGTGGTTTTGTTCATTTGTTTCTGCAGAATCTACATTTTAGCCATAAAGAACATAGATGGGTCCTATTAGAATTCAGGCAGGTAGTCTAAACCAAAATTGGCTTTTCTATTACATCTGATTCAGAAGTTTTCCTTTTTGTGATGTAAACTTTACTTTTGATTATGTTGGTTACATATGTTTTTAGTTTGAGTCAGTGCGGGCAATAGGAGCACCACAAGTAGGTGACAGTAATGACATAGGCAGGATGTATGTAGATTTTGTACAAAGGTTCTTTAAATCTACCTAAAAATTCTCTTTGTCATGGTGCTCATTCAACTGTGTTGAGATATAAATTTTTGATTCTTCTTGTTTCTTGAATATTTTTTCCTGCAATATTTTGTTTTATTTAAATATGATAGAAGATGATAATTTGATTGGGACACTCTCTGAAATTGAAAAGCACTGTGAGACTTCACAAGGTATTGTATATCGAAAGCAAATGTATGTGTTCACTAATGATTCTAAAGTGTATCTAAAATACTTTATCTAATTTTTCCTTTTCCAGCAATGTATGGTGTCTCAGAAATCAAGAATAACTTTAAGGTTTAATGATCTCAATTTTATACTAATTATGTCTAGTTGCTATACAGAATCCATTGCTATCAAGCCTCCAATTATAAAAACACAATATGTTTGCATTATCTTCCATCTCCCTGCTCTTCTCTCAACATTGAGAAATAGCAATACATCTTAACTCAAATTGTCAAAACTAATAAGAAAAGAAGCAGCAACACTATGTCAGTTAAAAAAATATTTCAGTAGCTAAACTACCAGAGCAAAAGCTATCATACAAAAACCATACATATAGTGAGTTGAAGTTAGAGGCACAGAGATAGGAAATAATTGGGAGTGAGCCTCTTGTTTTAACTCTTGAGCCAAAAGGAATTCCACAGAAATATCCATTGATTGTTACAAGAAGGTACCCCTTACCCTCAACATTTTTGAAATGTACAGTTGTTTAAATGTGAAGCAATTAAACCAAAATTGGAATGCAAACTATCCTTATAAAGAACACAAAGAATTTATTTCTGAAGAATAATTCTGAATATAAATTTAGACTTTTTTAGAGACCTAAGTACATATTTCGTGTCAGTTTTTATGCGTGCAATATAACCTTGAAAGAAATAGAAGATACAAAAGAGGATATGCCAAAGTGTTCACTGGATGAGTTTTTTTTCTTATTTTCATTACTTGCCAGTATTTGAACAACGGGTCTAACAGTTTATAGGGAAACTATCTCAAGAATTCTCATTTTATATGCCCAAATTAATTGAAAAGAATAACTTTGTTACGTGTCTTTTGAGCTTTAATGTCAAAGCAGTTAGCAGACATTAATATTACCCATGACCATGTGTAAATACCCCTATGTGTAGGTTATTTAAGGGAAACAAATCAATAAAATTATTATAGCCTTCATCTTTCTTCTGAAAATAAGCTTTCCTGAATTTATAATTGCACTCTAGATCAATATATATTTTTAAAAGGGCAATTGAACTAATTTAAATTTACATTTTCCCAGTGCACAGTCATGTATTTGCATATATATAATCAGTGGATTTATACTTAGTCTGCTTTTTTCACTTAACTTTTTCTTACACACATTTCCAAAACGACTGCCTCTTGATTAGGACCTTATCTTTCACTTAAACCGTCTCACCTGATCCAAACTTGAATCCTCGCCAACAGTCATTTTTCTCTTCAATCCTGGATTCTACCCTGTGTTCAGAGTGATCTTACTAAATGAAAAACCTAATTATGTTTCTCTTAAATATTTTTAGTAGTTTTTAATGCTAAAAGGTTAAAATTAAAGGTCTTGCATACTCTGAGTCATAAACACTTCTCTAGACTCATTTTCCTTTCCTTTCATCATTCCAGCCCATCCCTCACCAATGAACTATGCTCCTGCTTTGCAAAGCCACATGTTCAAAAAGGCAGCATTTTTTCATCCCTCCTTAGCAAAGTGTCTGGCACATATTAGTGGCTAGTAAAGCAGCTATTGTGATTTTGTGAATAAGCTTTTATATTGTTTAAATTTTCATATGAAATTTTAAATTGTCTTAAGTGAGGGGTTGCTTTTCCCAATGGCCTAGAAGCAGCAATTCTTGTTCCCATGTATTTTTAGTCAGTGTGCTATTTTTCTAACTATGAAAACCTTCTAAATCAAAATCCCTTCAAAATCTCAAATACTACAAGATCTTCCCAGCCTCTAAGCCTAACAAAAGATGTTTTTCACTGTACGATCTCAGGTTTAGTTGTAAGGCAGAGAAAGCCAGTTCTGCTTTTTGTCAGAATCCTTCAGTTATCTCAAAAGTAACTCAGTCTTTTACAATAAGTAGTTAACCTCTGAAATAAACATATCTGATGGCTATGATAATTGTATAGCATTTATATCACAAAAGCATACATTCAGACTTCAGAGATATATGTTGTCCTAGTTTATTTTTTAAATAAAAATGAATAATTAGAATTAACTGTTCTATTGACTTATTTTACAAATTGTATCACATATTAAATAAAATGTATCACTCTCCAATTAGTAGCAGTAGTGATAGTGGTAAGGCATAAGTGGGAAGAACATATTTGTGTAAAGACAAAGGCACTGTACTCTTTTGAGGGATATTTCTATTATGAAATAAATCGGGTACTTTGTTTACATAAAACAAAAAACCAAAACATGAACACATGCATAGATTAAATTTGTTTACATTTTATTCTGCTTTTAAAACACTATGCCTTATTATGATTCGACTCAAAGTGTCTTATCTGAGTGAATTTTATGTCAGGAATATTATAAAAAATATTACATTTATTGAGGCAAGGTAATGTGGCAATATAATACAAGTATTAGACAAAAATGAAGTAAAATAAAATTATAATGAGTAGTGTATGAAATATACCGCTCAGTTAGAATTAGCAAATGGATAGAGGTAGCTTAAATACAAAAATCCAGTTTAATGCCTTGACTTGTGTGAGTGGTAGAACCTGAAAGAATTTAGTACTTGAATGATTTCAAAGCCATATTTTAGTAATTTTAGCTCTTAAGGTGAAGGGCTTTTTTCTTCTGACGTTCCTTAACTCGACCCATCCGTGTCGTTACATTTAAAAGAAAAGTCATTGTGATGTGTTTTCCTGATATTTTTGCCCTGACTTGTGTTCCAGTTTGTTTTATGCTATATTTTTTAACCTCCGGATTTATACTTGGGATGTCATTGAAACCAGTAATAGTCATTTGTGACAAGCTAACATTGTGACTCTACCTGTCTTGATATTTAATAAATGTCTTTCTGTAGGATTTAACAAATGAATTGTATGTATTCTAGGTGTGTCACGAGGTCCCAGTCCTGTCAGTCTTGGAAATCAGGACACCTTACCTGTGGCAGTCGCCTTTACAGAATCTGTCAATGCTTACTTTAAAGGAGCAGATCCTACCAAGTTAGTTTTAAAAAGATGTGTTTGTTGGCGGTGATGGGGGGCTGGGTGGTAAATTTTCGGAGTTCTATTTGTTTCTGTATATATTAGGGATTTCTATTTTTTATCTGCTTTTTGCTATCAAACAGTCATTTAGGGATTGTCTTTCAAATTTAAAAGTCACTGTAATCAGCAATACTGATGGCTTTTTTCCCCAGTTTATTTACATTCTTGCTCAGGCTTTATGAGCAAGATGACATCTGTTGCTTGACGTATTTATTGAGCAGGATGATTTAGATGGGGATAGAACTCTGAATCTTGGCCTAATGTATGTCTGGCAAAAGTGTAACATTTGTGAAGGAGACCTAGAATGCATGTTGAATATCCGAGACTCTTGGCAGGATTGGTTTAACTGTCTTTTAAGAAAATGATAATTGGGTGAATAACCACCCCTACTTTTTATGCAACATGTTTACTCAGCATACATTCATTCATCAAATGTTTGAGTGTTTGCCATGTGTAAGACTTTTATAAATTTACATTATTGTGAGAGGAAGGTTGATTAGTTTTCTCATAATCAAGCTCAGGAGAGAAGAACTGTTTTGCTTACTGAGGTGTCCTCAACACTTATATCATAGTAAGCGCTCAAATATCAGATGACCGAATGTATATTGAAGGAATAATGTTACTCTTGGAAAGTAGGGGTATTAATATATGCCAGAAAGAAAAACCAGAATAAGGAGATGGAGAATTATGATATAGGGCTACCGTTTTACATAGAATGATCAGAAGAAAATTTTTGGAGGTTAAACAGATGTTCGAAAGACATTGAGAAACAAGTTATGCAGATTCTAATGAGTATAAGGGATTGAGGTAGAAGCATGCTTGGCATAGTCAAGAAACAGCAAATAACCAGGTCACTGAGTAGAAGTAAGCAAGGCGGAATGTACTCAAAGATAAATCCATAGAAGGACCAGGTCAGGTTGGGCATTGTAGACCATAAGAAGTTTGGAAATAATTTTGAGTGAGATGGAAAGTCAATGGAGGCTTTTGAGCAGAGGAGCGATGAGGTTACTTATGCTTTTGAAAGAGTACTGTGGCACTGTGGCTATATAAGAAATAAACTGGAAGGAGTCAGAGTAGATGCAGAGAGAAGGTTAACCACAGAAGTCCAGATGAGGAATAATGGTGACTTCTGTGTTGGTATTAGCAGATGAGATAGTGAGTAGTAATGAGATTCTGAATATGTGTTGAAAACAGCTGTCATGATTTGCTGAGAGAGTAGATTGCTAAGTTTGAAGTACTTTTATTATGACAACTTAGTGGACTTGAGTTGATAGTTGAATACATAATTCTGGAGTTCAGGACATAGGTTCAGGCTAGAGATCAATATTTAGTAGTCATTAATTTGTATATAATACTTAGAGCCAGGGGCCTTAGACAGTAGAGATCTGATGAGAACTAAGTTCTGGTCACCTTCAAAGTTTAGAAAACAGGAAAAACAAGAATGATCCAGCAAAGGAGTTTGAGACAGCAGGCAACAAGAGAGGTGAGGAGAGAACCAGTAGAGAGCAGTATCCCAGAAACTAATCGAATAAACCCTTTCATGGAGGAAGGTGTGAAGCTAATCTGATGCCACTGACAGGTCAAAAAGAAATTGACCCTTGACAGTTAGGAAGTCATTGGTGACCTTTATAAAAACAATTTTAGCAGAGTGGTGGAGTTAAAAGCCTGATTGGAGGGGAGTTCAGGAGCAGGAGAGAGCAAATGTAGACCACTCTTTCAGGATATTTTGTTCTAAGGGGAAGCATAGAAATAGGGCAGCAGGAGAGTGAGAGTAGAACCAGAGGAGGGTTTTATTTTAGCATTTAAGATGATATTCATTTTAGCATGTTTCTGTGCTGATGAGAAGAAAAACCAATATTTATGGAAAAAATTGAACCTGTATGAAAGAGTACAGTTGCATGAAGTTCTTCAGTGTGTAAGAAGAGACGAACTTCAGTGCAGAAGTGATGGGATTGGCCTTAGGTGCATAGACTAATCATAGTTGAAATAGAAAGGAAAGCAGAAGGTATGGATACAGAGTTAGGTAGATTAAGAGTTTTGTAGTGAGAGCAGGTTCTCTTCTGATTTTATTTTCTCAGTAAGGTTTAAAGTCAAGTCATTGGTTGTATGAGGAGAGAATATCGCAAGTTAGAGGGAAAAGGGCAAGGTATGAAAAGAGCCAGGGGATACAATAGAATTGTCAAGTAACAGTAAGGGGGCCTGGTTGAGAGTTTTGGCTGTGTGGTTGTCTTTCTTTAGTCTGGTTCAGCTCTGTGGATGAGGTAGACTGGAAGACAGGATCATTAGAGATAAGGGGATAAAGAACTAGGTGACCGAGGTATTGAAAGGATTGTCTGTGTGGATATTGAAATCACTAAAAATGACGATGATCTGTCTCTGAACCACTACCCCTAACTGTGGGTCAGGAGCTGAAATTTTCAGAAAACCGGAGGGAATGTTGAAGACGACTTGAAAGGGATGGGCCAGTGAGTAGTATAGTTCAAGGGTATGCGTTTCAAAAGAAGTTGGTAGTTTTTAAGAAGGAAGAAGGAATATAGAGTAGGAAGAAGCAATGAGGAGGACATCTGCCACTGCTCCCATGAGGCCCAGTACTTTGTGGAGTCTGGAGGGGAAAATAGCCGCAACTAGAGATTATGTTACCTTCCAGAACAGCTAGGGGATGGTTTCGGCAAACAAGTAAAGCAGTATTCTCACTGTGCCTGCATTTGTGTTGGAGTTTAAATCTGGGGAAAGATGATGCTAATTTGAGTTTGCCATTTCATAGGATTATTTTTTTTTATGATTAAATTGAAAAATAATTCATCCATAATTATGATTAAATACTTTTAAGCCAAATATGCTTTAAATGGAGATTAAATCAGCTAATGTGAATTATTTAAAATCCCCAATTTCAGGTGTATTGTGAAGATCACTGGTGACATGACAATATCATTTCCAAGTGGAATTATTAAAGTTTTCACTAGCAATCCATCTCCAGCTGTGCTGTGCTTCAGGGTGAAAAATATCAGCAGACTAGAGCAAATTCTTCCAAATGCACAACTTGTGTTCAGGTTTGTGTACTCTTTTGTTTTGAATTGTAAAGATTTTTTTCCTTCTCTGAAGATAATACCAAAATTCATTGTGATTGAACAGGCCTGCTGCTGTCTTTGTTTTTGGTGCTGGTGGTGATTATTGTTAAATCCTTCTCTACTGCCTATCATCTCATTGTTTAGGCAAGCTTCTGTATGTTTTTCTTTTTAGTTTTCCCTCCCATCTTTTGGTTCCTTTTTAGTAGTCTTTCCCAAGTTACCAAATTATTATACAGAAGTAAAGGACAAAGTCAAAATAACAAAAATATTTCTTATACATGCAGTGATCCATCACAGTGTGATTCTAACACAAAAGATTTCTGGATGAACATGCAAGCTGTTACTGTCTACCTCAAGAAACTGTCAGAGCAAAATCCAGCTGCTTCTTATTATAATGTAGATGTATTAAAGTATCAGGTGAGTGTCCTGTCATTGAAAAAAATCCTAAATTAAAATATTAATAGTCTTGCAGATTATTACATGAATAATATGTTATAGCCAAATGAGGTTCATTCCAGGAACTCAAAAGATGTTTGAAAATTAAGAAATCTGTTAAGCTCATGCAGATTTTGACTAATTTGATCAAATTCACCATCTCTGATTAAAATATTGAGTAAATATAAATACGTGAATGTGTCCTTAACCTGAAGAGACCAGCAGCATCAAGTCTTTTTTTTTTATTTTTTTAGGCAAGGCAACCCTTGGTTGACCTCACAGATTGCAAGGACCTTTTCAGTTTATAATCCCTTATGTTTTATTTTTTTATGCCTACAGCACCTGATCTTCCTAGGTGTTCTCCCAACCAAATACTAACCAGGCCCGACCCGGCTTAGCTTCCGAGATCAGACGGGATCGGGCTTGTTCAGGGTGGCATGACCGTAGAGCATCAGTCTTGATAACAAAACACTTAAAGCAATCAATCAAAGTCAGGAATGGCAAAGACAACCATTATTTGTTAGCATAGAAGATTTTTCTGGATGTGTTAGTATAATTAGACAAGAGAATAAGAAAAGTGATATTAAATATTGGAAAGGAGGAACCAAATATATATTACTTGGTGATATTATATTCCTGGAAAACTCAAGAGAATCAACTAAAAAACTATGTGATATAGGCGAATTTAGTAAAGTGGTCAGTTTACAAATTAATAGTTTTCAAAACAATCAGTACTCTTTCTACTACTGACTTGAAAATAGTAAGAGAGGAATACTTCATTCAAGGAAGACTTATGTTGTAAAAAGTTTGTCTCTTTCTAAATTAACTTATAAATTTAATGTAATACTGATTAGAAACCCAGTAGAGGTGTTTATGCATTTGTGTTTGGAGACTTGACAGTCATTTTCAAGTTCTCTGGAAGGATTAAGTTTAGAAGAGTAAGTCAATAAGTGTTTTAAACAGTAACATGGAGTAATGTTTTAGTTTTAATGGGAAAATTATAAGGCAACAGCACCTAAAATAGTTTAGAACTGGCACAACAGTAGATAGCCAGATCAATGGAACAGTGTACAGTATCCAAAGGTAGAGATTTGGGGGAAAATTAAGCTGAATCCTTAACTCCAATCTTTAACCAAAATAAAATCTACATGTATTAAAGGTTTAATAATAATAAATGAAACCATAAAGATACTATATTATTGGTGAAAATATGTATATTTATGGGTATATATGTATGTGTCCATATGTACTTATTACATTTTTAAATCTCAAAATGTGGAAGACCTTTCTAAGTATGGTACAAAACCCAGAAGCCATGCAAGAAGAGGGACGTTTAACACAAAAATAAATTTGTATAAAATTTTTGGCTGTAACAAACGGTTAGCAGAATCAGTATTTAATCTGAAGGAAAAGTATTTGTAAGACATCAATAGGCCAAAAGGCTTATTGCTCTAAAAACGCCTTGTAAATTAGTAAGGGAAAGGTGAATAATGCAATAGATAACTTATGAAAAGATGCTCCATGTCAGTAGCAATCAGAGCAGTGAATATTCACACAACAGTTTTAGCGCATCTGGTTGACTGAAATAAAAGACTGCCCTATTAGGAGAGTTGTGACCACTTGTTAATAAAAGTACAACTTAATATGAGTTTCTTAGAAGGCAATTCTATTAGATTATTGAGTGTAACCTTTAATTCAGCAATTCCACTTCTGGATAGCACACAAATGGGCAAAAATAAAAAACGTACAAAGGATATTCACTACAGCATTTTTTGAAAACTGCCTAAAAACACATCCACAGAGGAAGATTGATTAGGTGAATTATTATAGCAATTGAAAAGAATGAAATGGATCCATATTTACATAGGACTAAAAAGTCATATATGGAAGAGTATGTATCATGATGTTAACAGTGGGAAGTAAGAATGCCAAAGGATAAGTTTTCTATTTCATATAATTGTGTTGTTTGAATTTTTAATAGGGCAATTTTAATAAAATGGCCTATGTTTCTAGGAAATAGAGTAAAAAAGTGCTCCTGCCAGTTAAGTTGGCCTAAATTTTTTTCCAAATATTCATTTAACAAACTTTATTATTCAGTGCTTGCTAATTGCTGGAAGTAGAATGGGGCAATGGACAGTAAACACAAGAGTAAATGATATTTTTGGAAAATAAGTAGTATGGAAAAAGGAAAAAGTGTGTTGAGTAAGGTATGGAAAACTGCATTTTCAGTGTAAATTTAAACAGGGTGATCAGTATAGGTCTCATTGAAAAGAAGTCATTCGAGCAAGGGAGCTGAAGTAGGAGGAATCATACTGTTTGCTGTGGGTCATAATTAAAATTAGACATTTGAAGTTGGAAGTATTCCAGTTCCAGGCTCATCCATTTTTCTGTTTTAAATCTACATTTTTATAATTCATAAAGATTCTTAGAATTCTATGTTGAGAGGTATTCACATGTTCCATGCATAAATAAGAATCACCTGATAGCATGGCTGATATCTAGGCCCTGTATCTAAACTATTTAATCAGATTTTCTGCATTTTGAGTCAAAGGAGTATGCATTTTAAACAAGTGCCACAGAAATTTTGACGTAGGTAATTAAACTTTGAGAGTGACTCTTACTCTTTTGAGCTGAGCCTGCTTTACTCTGCCTACTAAGAGACAGCTCATTATTTTTGATTCTTTGAGCTCCTGTGTCCAAGTATATATGTTATTGACATGACTTAACTTTTCAGGCCAAATAATTGTTTTTTCTCTTTAAAGGTATCATCAAACGGTATTCAGTCCACTCCTCTAAACCTTGCCACATATTGGAAATGTAGTGCTGGCACCACAGATCTTAGAGTGGATTATAAGTACAACCCAGAAGCAATGGTGGCACCAAGTGTGCTTTCCAACATACAGGTGGTGGTACCAGTGAATGGAGGAGTCACAAACATGCAGTCCCTTCCTCCTGCCATATGGTAAATTAACTAGATTTCTGAATTCCTGCTAAATATGTTTCAGTCCCCAAGTTTTAGAAGTTTGAAAAGTTTTAGTTCATTTTTCCATAGAAACCATGTTGTAAAAATGTGTTCATTTTACTAGTCCAGCCACAGTAGCCTCAGTGAAAAATAAAACTAATTTCGCTGTCCCCAGACTTAAATGATTCAAGGCAGCTTTACCCTTAGGCAAATTGCATAGCCTCTCTAAACTTTTTTTTTTCCATTATAATAATTATTTTATAGAGGTAAATGTAGCATTTGGCATTAGCTATAGGAACATCTACCTGATTAGTGTGTAGCAGTATTAATTCTATCTCTACCTCTCTTGTCTTCTCTGATAATATTAGTATGGCCTCTAACCATTCTTTATATTTGCTTCACCATTTCATAATAAAAGTGTGCAGGCCATTTAAAGGAACACCTCTACATTTAGTTTTTCTTTCTCTGACCAGTAGACATAAGAATTACACAATTTGGTAAAATTCCATTGAGAAAGATAACAGCATTATATTTACATTATAGCATAAACATCTTCACTAGGTGATACTCGAAAGTAAACTTAGCACTATAACTGTGAAATATTTAAAACACATTGAATGCCTTCCATGTATAAGGTATAATACTAGCCACTTAATCTGAAGGTATTTGTTGTTATAGGAATGCAGAACAGATGAAAGCCTTTTGGAAACTGCCTGGTGTTTCAGAAAAATCAGAAAATGGAGGTAAGTGTGTCTGTCGTTTGTTTTATAATGCGATGTCACTGAAAATGGATTTTTTCAGGCATGTTTATTGAAAGTTTTCTCCTGGAATTTCATGCCTTCATTTCTAGAACTGACCACTAGGTGGAAGTTAATACATTAAATAAGAATGGGCCAGTTAGGATTCAGAACACATTTTCCCCTCTAGATTGAATATGACTTCTCTATAAGAGAAAGAATTTGTTTTGCTATAATTTTATAAATATTAAGTAAATATATATGTTCATATGCTAACATTGAGAGAATACCTAATAAAGTAAATTTAAAGAACTATTCCAGCTAGATAACTAATTGAAACTGATTTAACATACTCTTAAGCTCACTATTAATGGACTGGTCTTGGCTTCCTAAAAATCATGTAGAAGCTTCCAGGCTTTAAAAAAAACCCTATTATGGAGTAAAAGCAAAAATAAATGAATGGGACTACAAACTAAAAAGTTTCTACATGGTAAAAAAGTATCAACACAACAAAAAGGCAACCAACCAAATGGGAGAAGATATTTGCAAACCATATCTTGATAAGGGGTTAATATCCAACATATAAAGAACACAACTCAACAAAAAAACAATCCAATTAAAAAATGGGGACCTGAACAGACACTTTTCCCAAGAAGACATACAAATGGCCAACAGACATAAGTAAAGATGCTCAGCTTCACCAGCTATAAGGGAAATGCAAATCACAACCACAATGAGGGTTTCTGGTCAGGATGGTAGAATGAGTAAACACTGTGCTTGTCTCTTCTCACCACCACATCAAAATTATAACTAAACCACAGAACAACCAAAATTGTGAATTGCCTAAAGTCTAGCTGAACAGAAGTCCTACAACTAAGGACTTACAGAAGAGGTCCATTGAGACTGATAGGATGGGTGGAGACACAGAATAGGCTGGTTTCACACCTGCATGTGGCAGTTAAAAATGGGAGGGCTATCTTGGCTGGAAGGTACCCCCCAGAGGAGTGAAGGGTTCCAGCCCCATGCCAGGCTCCCCAGCCCAGGGTGTCAGTGCTTCGAAAAGAAATCCCCATAACTTCTGGCTGGGAAAACCAGCAGGGATTGTGGCTGAGTGAGACAGAAGGCAAGCTAGGGTCCCAGGTGTTCCTCTTAAAGGGCCTGCACACAGACTTACTCACTGATGGACTCAAACACTCTGAGTTCTAGTGCTGGACAGCAGCCTAAAAGGAGCTAGGGACATACAGGGAGGTGCTGAATTACCTGGCTTCCATGTAAGGGCTAGAAGGGCAGCTTTCTCCTAGGCAGAAGTGCTGACAGAATACATTGTCTCTTCGTTGAGTCCTCCCCGCGCCCATTGTACAGACACAGGTGGCCACCATATCCAAGTCTCCATCAGCCTGGCTAACACTGGTCATTCTGCCCTGATTCCCTGAGACCCAGGCCCACCCAAGCTGCTTCTAGTGGTTTTTCCATACAAATGGCCTGTCCTGGCTCATGCTGTAGACTTTCCTAGTCTCTCAAAGGTTCATAAAACCCAAACAAGCATCATCTGGCATCTGTATGCCTCCTACCTTTTGATGAGCAGCCCCAAGCCCAGAACTAGGAGCAGATGGCCTTTACTTGCAGTTTGGCCTCTGAAGGCACCTCGAAGCTCAGCGCAGGTGGTGGCCATCTGCAAATTGCTTGGTGGCTTATGCCAGGTGACCCCAGGCAGGGCACAGACTGTGGCTGACCTTGGCCTGTGGCAGGGCCCCTCCAGGAGGCCCTGGGGCCAGAACACCCAGTGGTTTGTCAGTCCAGCTAGAGCATCTCCTGGGGACATATCTGAGGACAGCACACCCAGGGGGCAGACTGAGAAAGCACAGGAGCCCCACTAAAGCAAATCCTGCTCCATAGGGTTTAGCCCCTGCACAACAGCTCCTCCACTGTATTCACCAGTCAGTCCTTGCAGCCAGTCATCCTGAGGGGCAATCCTTCCCATTGATGTACAAACAGCAACCAAGGCTCAACATTAACAAGAAGGCACACATAACCCTTACAGGGACACACCTGGAGCTCCTGGCTCAGGTGACCAGGGAGACTGCTCCACTAGACCCCATAGGACATTTACATAGGCCATTCTACTAAGACCAGGAGACATAGGAGCCCTGATACATAGGGAGACAGCCAAAATGGGGAGACAGACATGTCCCAAATGAAAGAACAGAACAAAGCTTCAGAAAAAAATCCAAAGTTTATCAGATGCAGAGTTCAAAAGATTGTTATAAGGATGCTCAGTGAACTTACAGGACGAGTAGATAAATCAGTGAGAACTTTAACAAAGAGAGAAAACAAAGAACCAATCAGAATAAAGAATACATTAGAAGAAATCAACAGATTAGATGAAGCAGAGAATCAAATAGCAGTTTAGAAGGTAGCAGAAAATCAGAACAAGAAAAAATCCAAAAAAATGAGGATAGTGTAAAGGTCTCTGGGACAGCATCAGGTGTAGCAACATTCACATCATAGGGGTACCAGAAGAAGAGAGCAAGGAATTGAAGTCTATTTAAAGAAATGACAGAAAACTTTCTTAACCTGATGAAGGAAATAGATATACAAGCCCAGGAAGCACAGAGAGTCCCAAACAAGATGAACCCAGAGGCCACACCAAGACACATCATTTTTAAAATGCCAAAAGTTAAAAACAGAGAGTCTTAAGAACAGCAAGAGAAAAGAAATTAGTTACCTACAAAGGAACTTCCTTAAAGCTGTCAGTTGATTTCTCAGCAGAAACTTTGCAGGCCAGAAGGGATTAGCTTGAAATGTTCAGTGATGAAAAGCAAGGACCTACAACCAATACTGTACCCAGCAAAGCTATCATTTTTAGAATAGGACAGATAAAGAGTTTCCCAGATAGAAAGTTAAAGGAATTCCTCACCAAACCAGTATTATAAGAAATGTTAGAGGGACTTCTTTAAGAAAAAAAGGAAAAATACAAATAATAAAATGGCAATAACTACATATCTGTCAACAATTTCTTTAAATATAAATGGATTAAATGCTTTCATCAAAAGATAGAATGGCTGAAAGGATAAAAAGAAATAAGACTCTTACATGTGATTACAAGAGACACTTCAGTTCGAAAGACACATGCAGACTGAAAGTAAAGAGATGGTAAAAGATAATCCCATGAAAATGGAAAACCACAACGACAACAAAAAGCTGGAGTAGCAGTACTTATACCAGACAAAATAGACTTTACGACAAAGCACATATAACAAGAGACAAAGAAGGACCCAATAATCCCACATCTGGATATTTACAAGAAACCCACAACACTTTGAAAGGACATGTGAATCTGTGTGTTCATTGCATCATTATTTAAGGTAGCCAAGATACAGAGGCAGCCTGAGTATCGATTAATGGATATGTAGTTATATACAATGGAATCTACTTAGCCATAGAAGAGATGAAATACTGCTGTTGGCGACAACAGATTTGTAGAGTATCATGCTAAGTGAAACGTCAGACGGAAAAGACACGAAACATATGATTTCAGTCAAGCAGGATATAAAACAGAAAGCAGCAAATGAACAAACAGAACAAACTCAAACACAGTCCAACAGTATGGTGGCTACCAGAGGAGAAGGGGGCAGTGGGTCAGATATATGGTGATGGAAGGAGACTGCACTTTGGGTGGTGAGCTCACAACAAAATATACAGATGCTGTATTATAGAATTATATACTTAAAATTTATATAATGTTATTAACCAGGGTCACCCCAATAAATATAAAAAGCCCCCTTGCCTATTTTATCTTCCTAAGAGAACCTTTCCTAGTCATTTCCCCTCACTAAAACTAACCATCAACACTGAAATTACATCTCATTTATATATTAAAGTTTATACTGTATTGTATGTGGGGGAAAGCCTATCAGCAGCCTTCAATTCTGTGATAATTTTTTTTTTTTTTAGAAATTAATTGCCTCTTCCCACCAAGTCTGTATCTGTGTTCTCAGTGCAAAGGGAAAGTCTCTGCCAGCTGATCACTCCTACTGTCTGCCCTAACTCAATTTAGAATATAATTGCCAAGACAGTCAAGTCTTTAGTATTAATTATTTGTATTTTCCCTTACTCAAAGCAGAATTATTCTCTTTTGAATTAACCTCCACTAACTTTTCCTAATAAGTAGGTTTTTTAGCTTTTCAAGTTTTGCTGGGCTTTTTCTCTTTTGAACATTTCAAGCATTATGTGATCAAAACATAAAACATTATCAGTTTTTCTCATAGGTTTTTCTGCATAAAAGCCAGAAACTTATCTGTAGTGTCTGTTCATTTATACCTGCCATGGTGAATCAGACTTTTACTAGAGAACCGCATATTGGAAATAACCAAACTAACCTCCAGTTCCTTTGTTGTTGTTGGTACTTAAAGGTTGCCTATGTTCAGGTGGCCAAACTGTGCTCTCTTTTACTGTAGCTATATGGCTTTTGGGGGGACAAAACTGAAGTTTCTACTTAAAACTGGAAGTAAACCAGAAATCCTACTTGAATTGAGAGCTTAAAACCAGTTAGCAAGCAAGAAAATGAGGTATTTTTCCCCCCTACTTAATGAAACATTTACAATATACTATTGTGAATGCTTACCAAGAAGGGAATTTGTTCCTTCAAAAAATGAGACACAAATTTTCTAACTAGATATTTTAATAGTTTCCCTCTACTCTTCAGGTATCAGGATGTCTATATGAGGAAATGGAAAAATCTTTTAAATGTGGTTCTGATTTGGTTAGCCTTGAAAAGGAAATATCCAAATTAAAATACCGTAAAATAGAAATCTGTCTCTATCATGGCTTTAAGCCCCGAAGAGGGACAGGAAATCTAAAGTTTAAGGATTGCCCAGGTGGTTGCTCTGTTCCTGTGGTGGAACTTTCACAGAATTGAATTGTGTATTAAGAATTGTACAAGTTTTAAGGAGGCTTGGACAGTGGTTGAGAATTAGGGAACAATTTCCCCTGGTGATCTGTGCCACCAGACATTGTACTGTAGGGTGGATCAGGTTATGATATCTTCTCGATTTCTCTCTGTAAAGTTCAACTTCTGTGCAAGGAATCATAGAATGGCACTTCCTGCTACTTAGCAATTCTGTCCACTTTCCCCAAGCAGAGACTTGATAACCTCCTAGTAGATTTCTCTTTTTTCAGCTCTTGATTCCAGCATCTAAATGTCTTACAAGTACATTCCCTTCTTTCCTTTTCCTTAGCCTAATTCAGATCCTCTTTTCCTGTCACCTAGAGTCCTAGACTATTTTATTAGCTTTTGTTTTGTTTTCCTACCTTGCATCTTGTGCCCCTCACCCCTTCCAAGACACAAATCTTAGAAGAAATGTTTTTGTCTTATCTTCGGTGGCTCCCTATGGTTCTTTTTTATATTGGCATGTAAAGACATTTAGAGCTTGTTCTTTGCTACCATTCTGTCACTCTCCTCTAGTTCTTCTCATATAGATGCAATTCCCTTCAATACATCATGTTCTCTAAGGTTTCCCCTCTCTGTACCTGTAGTTACCTCTGCCTGAAATACACACTGTCATCCCCACTATTTTATATGCGTTAGTGCTCCATGGCTCCTGATAGCTCTATTATAGCATTTATCATATTCATCAATTATTAAACTTACTGTTTCTCTTCCATGCTTTTAGGCAAAGTATGTTGAATAAATGGTTATATTGAAAAGAAAGCACCTCAGAAGTATCTATTCATATGATGTTAGACCAGTTAAATTTTCAAAAGAAAGGTGAATAGAAAATAGTAATGTCGATATAGCTCTTCTCAATCTTAGCTGTCTTTCCTTTTTGCCCCTCTCCTACCCCTGTAGCATGGTACACAGCAGTCATTTCCTTTTGACTTTATTCTTACTCATATTCTTCCTAGGGCTTCCCTTTGATCTCCCTCATTGACTGCTTTCTCTTTTGACACTTCATATAGCAAAGGAATCACAATAGCAACACCTCTGATATTTGTATTAAGTCAAAGATAAGCATCAATTAAGATTTTTACTTAATGAAAATTCAGATCACTTAATAAAGTCTGCTTTGGAAACAGGACAATGATTTGTTTATACATTTCATGAATTTGGCATAGTAGTGAATAGTTTTGCTCACTTGCTCATTCGTGTTTTGTTTTGTTTTGGCATGAAACATATGTTACCCTATGTAAGTTCTTTATTCTTTCCTTGTAGGTTCTGGGTCCCTCAGAGCAAAATTTGATCTTTCAGAAGGACCCAGTAAACCCACAACACTTGCAGTGCAATTCCTCAGCGAGGGAAGTACCCTCTCAGGAGTGGATATTGAACTTGTAGGGACTGGCTATAGGCTTTCCTTAGTAAAGAAGCGGTTTGCCACTGGTAAGTTGGGAGATTTCAAGCTTTTTAATATACATGGGAAACATTTGTACTCTAAAGGCGTGGAAAGTTTTCCTTTGACCTTTGATACAAGGTGCCAGGTAGAGACACACCTGGGAAAGACTACCCATGGTCAGTATAGCTGAACACCTGTGATCTGATTCTAATGTATTATAAACAGCAGATGGGAACTGGGATTCTGTATCTGTAATGACAGTAAAAATGGTCTCTTTTGAGTTCATTTGAAATTGTAATTGCAAAGGTCTACTTGGTGTTTTTCAGGACGATACCTGGCGGACTGTTGATGGACCTAGGAAAGTGGTTTGCTCAAGGGAGTAGTACAAACCTTCCATTCTGCATTATCTGTCCTATTCAAACACTATTCTAACTTGTATTATGTCTTTGAAACTTAGACATATTTGAGAGCTGACTACAAACATTAAATTGCACCTTTGAAGTGAGTCATTGAAAGAAATAGCACTGAAATGATTTTCAGCGCTGTAAATGATCAACTGCAATATTCAAGAAGCACATTGATTCATATTCTCAGTAAAACTAAGTTTTCATAGGCTGAAATTTTAAAGTATCTTCATTGTCTACGTTGAAAAAAGGGCTATAGTGTAATATGAGGCCTAAAATTTCAGGAGAGCAAGCACAAAATAATATAGCTTTCCATAAATTTTTTTAGAGTCAGAGTTTTGAAATTTCATAAGTTTGATATCGAATGGATATAAACATAACATGAATTTAAGTTTTGGATAATGTTAATTTAGAACACTCAATCAAATTGAGTTATGTGCCATAAAGCAGTCAGATCAGAGTTCGAGTTGTATGCAAAAATTTATCATTCAATTCTTATATAACTGTAAATGGTGTTTTATATGATTTTTTAAATCCTCAAGTGCAATGTGTTTTAAAATAAGCTTGCAAAAGACAAATTTACTTCTACAGTTAGTTAATTTTATAGAAGTTGTGATCGTTTTGATGAATTAATGCTGTGTAGATTTAATTTATTTTTATATGGATTGCATAATGTGTGCCTTTAAAACAATAACAAAAACCAGAAATGTGCCTATCTAGTTTTCATTAATGTGCCTCACTTTTTTTCTCAGTCTGGATCTTCTATTCAGAATCTTACGGTGGTCAAGTGTTTTTACAAAATAAATGCAATTTTTGTAAATAATTTTGGCTGGAATCGGGAATAACTAAAGGATAATTTATACTTAGGAACCTTGACTCATTTCTTTAGTGAAACACTGTAGCCACTAGAAAGAAATATACCTAATGGTTTATGTTTACAGGGGGAAAAAATTACTTTCAGATATTCCACCTTATCAAAAGTATGTAAATCTTAAAACAAATTTTGAAAAATGATAATGGTAAATTGGTAACTGCAGTTTTAACTCCTCAGTTAACATTCCTCTCCACTCTTTTTATCATTGGAAATTAATACATTTATTTACTAAATGTGTTGTGAGCATGCATTTTGTATTTTATGAGGAACACATTTTAGAAGACATTAGTTTTGGCATTATAGAAGTTTGCCATTTGTTTTCATTTCAACGATTGAAAAAATTACCAATTTGTATGTTTTTATTCTTATTTAATTGCCACCTGCTAAAAATAGGGAAATTATTTGAAGTGATTGGGTTAAGCATTTCTTAAACTACTAATAATAGTAAAAAACTTAACTTTATAGTAAATTCTAATTGAAGGAATTAAATATTTTGGACAAAGTTTCATAATTTACAAATGGGAATATTATTTATAAGGATGAATACCAGTGTCCTGCATTTTGCATAGTGGAAGTTGATAAATGTGTTATATATATGATGATTTATATAAAACCACTAATTGTTCTGTTAAGCTTTACAGAAAATAAAACCCCTACTGCTAGACATTTAGGTAACGTCTTGCTATACTAAATACAGCAGCAAATCTACTCATTAGCAATATATATAACACAGTATGTATTTATATATTCAGTGTTAGCCCATTTCTAAATTTATATTTGACTAAAGTAATACGTAAACAATATGCTAAAATGTTCATCTTTACTAAATAGTAAGCAAAGTTAGAAATTCTAACTTTGTTACTACTATATTGTGCTCTTTTAAATGCCAATTACAGTCCCTTACTGGAATCTTAACTGTAACTGCATTGCCGTCAAACTGCTTTTATTGAGCAGTTAATATTTTATTATTGGAATTCACACACCATTATACTCACCATGTTTGTTTTTAATCAAGTATTACCTAAAAATGTACAAATTAGTGAAATGGTTAAACTTCTGCACTTTCTTAATTACCACAGTCTTCATACCAAGTGTCTATACATAAATTTGTATTGAGTGCAGGTTACAATTTTGAAGCCATATGAGTTTATATTGATTTTTTTTTTTCAGTAAAAGCCCACTAATGGTATAAAATAGACCAGATTTTCAATGGGAAATGTATTTAGCAAGCTGGTTCTTGCTTATGTATAGTATAAACTTTGTAGCTGTCTCTTTAACCAAGAATTTGTAAACACAGAACTCTTAACAAATGTGAGTTTTTAAGAATTGTTATTTACTACTTTGAGTTGTAATTAGAACAATGCAAATCTATCTTACAAAATTTTGTAAATATTTTTGATTTTTTCATAAAATGTAAATTTTACATAAAAGTTGTACCATTAATAAACATGTAATATATAATTTATCAGTTAGTTTATGTCTTTGTATTCCTGTTGATATTAATAGTCATGTCATAGATGTTAGACAAAGCAAGCTAAGTAAGGAAGGATTAATTGGTTTTGAAGTTTGTATCAACATTTGGACGGACATCAGATCCATGCCTTAAATTAACAGTCCCTGCCATGACTATTTTAGGTTTTATTCTGGCCCTTGAACTTAACAAAATTTTAAGTTTTGTGTAATAAGTTATCCTTCAAACCTATATAAACTCTCAAAACTTCTCAGATATTTTCCAACTAGTATACACTGGCTCTCACCGTTTGTCAGCCTCTTAGCAAGCCAAAAATCAGCATCATTATTAGGTTTGACTAGAGAATGTATTGTCAAAACTCATTTCCCGTTGTCAAACAACATTAATCTCTGATCAAAAAGGCCTACTCACATTATATATGTTTTCTTTCTTCATTACGTTAGCCCTCAGCCTATTTCTATTTAATTTCCACAAGTAACCTCTAATACAACCAGAATACTAACAAGCAATGATCAACCAGTTACTTCTACCAATCGAGTTCCATAACTATGTAACACAGCTACCCCTGTAGCCTCCTCACCAAAAAAGCCAGAATCTCAACATTAATTACTCAATCTCCCAATGCATTAAATTTAAGCACAATCCCCACTTTGTCCTTCTTCAAAATACATAACACTACCATAGCCTGCTTGATTTTATAAATACATTTATGTATCGGATCATAATAACCACATCTATAACTCATATCTGCTGAAGTGTGAACTACAAATGAGTTATTTGATACTTATGTGCACCAACATTTAGGACGAGGCCTATACTATGGATCTTATACCTTCCTAGAAACATGAAACATTGGAATCATCTTATTATTCACAGTAATAGCTACAGCATTTATAGGTTACATTCTACCATGAGGTCTTCTGAGGGACAACAGTTACCACAAATCTCTCAGCCATTCTCTGTACTGACACTAGTCTAGTCAAATGGACTGGAGGAGGATTCTCAGTTGACAAAGCAACGCCTGATTCTTCACCTTTCGCTTCATCTTCCTGTTGACTTCAGCCCTAGTAATTATTCACCTACTATTTCTTCATGAAACAGGGATCAGATAATCCATTGAGAATTTCATCTGACATAGACAAAGTACCATTTTACCCCTATTGTATAATCGAGGGTATTCTAGGACTTTTGTTTTCAATTCTTATCCTAGCCATACTAGTCCCCTTCTCACCCAATCTTTTGAGAGATCCAAACAATTGTATACCAGCTAATCCTCTTAATATTCCACCACACATTAAACCAGATAATATTTCCTATTTGCCCATGCATCCCCAATAAATGAGGTGGCATTTTGGCTCTAATCTGTAATTCTTACATCAAAACAATAAAGCATAATATTCCCACCCCTCCGCCAGTGCTTATTCTGATTATTAGTAGGAGACCCACTAACGTTAACATGAGTTAGAGAACACCCATTTATCTTCACTGGCCAACTAGCATCAGTCTTATATGTATATTTTTTTTCTTGTGCTAACTCACAAACTTAATTGAAAATCTTTTAAGATGAGAATCTTTGTAGTATATTTCATCTGGTTTTGTAAACCAGAAAGGGTAAAATCCATCTCCAGAGCCACCATCAGCACCCAAAGCTAAAATTCTACTCAAACCTTTCCCTTAAAGTTGCACATGAACAGTGAAACATTGTCACATGCTTTGTCAGTATTAAAAACATTCTAGACTATTCCATTGCTATGTACGTTGTGAATTAAATAATGTACCCCATTACAATATATTAGTAGCTATGTGCTTGATTATGACACATACTCTGTATAATCGTATATAAACTACTCTATGCATATAAGCAAGCACAAACTATGAATATTACATAATACATAGAATGGTTTATTGTACATAAAATTCTCTTCCATGTAGCTATTCATAAACTGACAGATAAAATTGATATTACATAAGATATTGATTGTATATTAAGTCAAATTAGCTCTAGTCACCATGCTTATTACAACTGACAACTTTCCTTCATCACTAAACTTCAAGAGACCAGCAAACCTTCTACAGATGTGCCCCTCTTCCTCCTCCAGGCCACAACAGGGGTTTCTAGAACTGAGGTATCTGGCACCTGGTTCGTTCTTCAGGACCATCTCACTTAAAATCACCCGCTCTTTCTTCTTAAATAAGACATATTAATGGACTAATGACTAATCAGCCCGTGCTCACACATAGCTGAGTTGTCATACATTTGGTATTTTTTAATTTGGGGAGGATGCTGTGACTCAGCTATAGCCATCTGAGACCTTACCATCATCCAGCAACTTGTAACTGAGCTTATATTGAATATTATTTACCAACATTTACCAAAAGGTATTTAGTCAATGCTTACAGGACATAAGAGAATTTTACATATACAGTAGTGTCCCCCCCTTATCTGTGGAGGATATGTTTCAAGACCTCCAGTGGATGTCTGAAATAGTACTAAACCTTATATATACTGTGTACTTTCCTATACATACATACCTGTGATAAAGTTTACGTTATAAATTAGAGTAAGAGATTAACAATAAGTTAGAAAAACAATATACTATAATAAAAGATCTGAATGGCTTTGGGGCCATTATTAAATAAAATATTGAGCACAAGCTCTGTAATACTACCACAGTCAATCTGACAAATATAGCTACTAAGTGACTAGCAAGTTTATACAGTGTGGATGTGCTTAAGAAAAGGATGATTCATGTCCCGGATTAGATGGAATGGGACAGTGAGAGAATTCATTATGCTACTCAGAATGGCAATTTAAAGTACAATTTAAAACTTATAAATTATTTATTTCTGGAATTTTTCATTTAACATTTTCAGACTGCAGTTGACCACAGGTAACTGATACCAGAGAAAGCAAAACCATAATTAAGGACTAGTGAACACATACATGTGTTTATCAAAAATTAACAAACATCTCTTACCTCTCATAGACCTTAAACTATATATTTATTAACAATCTTGGCAAACCTGTTAAATAAGGTAGTAAATAAAAGCCTACTTCCCTTATTCAATAATAAATATCTAAGTCACAAACTAAGACATATTTTAGCTTAATAAAAATTTCAAACACCACATAAGACTAGAAATATTTACTCATTAATAGTTTAAAATACTTTCACTAATGCTAGCATGCTACTTAAATTCATAAAATTTCAATGGACAGGGATCCCCTAGATCTAATTTGTTAAAGTAGCATTATAAATGAAGACATTGAAAATGCCTAGATGAGTTTACTAATTCCACAAACACATAAGTTTGGTCCTAGCCTTTCTATTAATTTTTAATAACATGTAAGTATCTGCATCTCAGCGAGAATGGCCTCTAGATCAGTGATTAAAAGAGCGGTAATCAAGCTCACTAACGAGTAGCTCATAACACCTTGCTTAACCACATCCCCACGAGAAACAGCAGTGATAAAAACTAAGCCATGAACTTTTAAAGTTTGACTAAATTAAACCTACTAGGGTTAGTATATTTCATGCCAACCACTGCAGTAATACGATTCACCCAAATTAATAAGATTTTTAACACAGAGTGTGTTAGAGATGTTTTCATAATGAAGTTTAAATGAGACTGTAAAACTACAGCTAAAATTAAACTATGAAAATGACTTTATTCTTGCTTACCGATAGCTAGGACTCAAAGTGGGATTAGATGCCCCACTATGCTTAGCCCTGAACCCAAATAATTATTATAACAAAATTATTCACCAGAATACTACTAGTAATAGCCTGAAATTCAAATGATTTGGTGGTGCTTTATATCTCTCTCGAGGGGCCTATTCTATAATCAAAGCCCAGTACCCCTCACCAGCCCTTGCTAATACAGCCCATCTACTGCCATCTTCAGCAAAGCCTAACAAAGGGAGCATAGTAAGCACAAACATCAACATAAAAACCTAAGTCAGTATGTAGAGTATGGTGGAAAGAAATGAGCTACATTTTCTACTTTAAGAACATTAAACTTAACGTGAAAGTATTTATGAAATTGAAAACTGAAGGAGGATGTAGCAGTAAATTAAGAATACAGAGCTAAATTGAATTAGGTCGTGAAAGCATCACCCTCCTCAAAATATCAAAACCTATATATACAATTTATTCAGAACTAACACGAAGAGACAAGTAGTAACAATGTAAGCATAATGGAAAGTGCTTGGATTAATCAAAGTATAGCTTAAATTAAGCACGCTTAGGAGATTTCATCTTAAAACTTAAATGACCACTTTGAACCAAAGCTAGCCCAAACTAATTAAGCTTGATTATAACATGTAAGTTAAATAATACACTCGATTATGAGTAAAAATATAGGAGATAGATTTTAATTGGCACCATAAAATAAAGTGCTGTAAGAGAATGATGGAAGTGTTAAAAGTATTAAAAAGCAAAGTTTATATCTTTTACCTTAACAAGCTGTTCTTGTTCAATCATTTACATAATGATTTAAGAACAACTTAAAAAATAAATACCCCAAAACCAGATGAGCTACATATGAAAAATTTCTAAAGAACAAACTTATCTATGCAGCAAGGCAGTGAGATTTGCTGGTAGAAGTGGAAAACCTGCCAAGCCTGGGAATGGCTAGTTATCTAGAACAGAATTTTAGTTCGACTTTAAATTTACCTAAAAAATAATTGTAATGTGAATTTAAGTATTAATCTAAAGAGGCACAACGCTTTAAATACTGAATGCAACCTTCCTAAGAGTATTAATAATATCATAGTCGGCCCAAAAGCAGCCACCAGTTAAGGAAGCATTCAAGCTCAGCAATATACTCAATTCCAATAATGAAAACTAATTCCTAACTTAATACTGGATCAATCTATTAATAGAAGCAATACTATTAATATGAGCTACAAGACATTTTTCTCCTCACATAAGCTTATATCAGAACAGATAATTACTGATGGTTAACAATTAAATAATTGATTGTTTATTAAATCAGTTGTTAACCCAAAACAGGTATGCACTTAAGGAAAGATTTAAAAAGTAAAAGGAACTTGGCATATACAAACCCTGCCTGTTTACTAAAAACATCACCTCTAATATTACAGGCACTGCTTGCCCTGTGACAATTGCTTAGTGGCGGTGGTATCCTGACCATGCAAAGGCAGCATAATCATTTGTTCTCCAAATAAGGACGTGTATGAAGAGTCGCAAGATGGTTTTACTGTCCCTTAATTTTAACCGAATTAAGGGATAACAAAATTAAACTAACAGTTTTGGTTGGGGTGACCTTGGGTGATTCAACCTCTGAGTGATTAAAATTGAGACCATCTAGTCAAAATATGTTATCACTTATCGATCTCAAAACTTGATCAATGGAACAAGTTACCCTAGGGATACCAGGGCAGTGCTATTCTAGAGCTCATATTGACAATAGGGTTTACGATCTCGACCTTGGATCTGATGTCCCGGTGGTGTAGCTGCTATTAATGTTCATTTGTTCAGCGATTAAAGTACTATGGGATCTGAGTTGAGACCACAGTAATCTAGGTCGGTTTCTATTTCCTATTTTTCTCAGTATGAAAGTACAAGAGAAATAGGTCCTGCTTTACAAAAGTACCTTCAGATTAATGTATGATATAATGTTAATATAATTAACTTACACCAACCTTGCCCAAGAACAGGGTTTGTTAGAGTGTCAGAGCCTGATAATAGTATAAAACTTAAAACTTTATAGTCAGAGGTTCAACTCCTCTCCTTAACAATGTTTATAATTAAACTTTTATTAATTATTCTTGTTTTACTTGCCATAGCATACCTTACACTAATCAAATGAAAAGTATTAGTTATATTCAACTCTGTAAAGGACCAAACGTTGTCAGACCTCATGGCCTGCTCCAACCCATTGCCGATACCATCAAGCTGTTCATTAAAGAACCATTACAACCCTAACATCATCAGTATCTGTGTGTATTATTGGACCAGTCCTAGCCCTCCCTTTGGCCCTAACAATATGAATCACAATATGAATCCCATTACTCCTTCCATATCCACTCATCAGCATAAACCTAGGCTTACTATTTATATTAGCCATTTCAAGTCTAGCTATATACTTTATTCTTTGGTTAGGTTAATCCTTAAATTTAAAAATTTGCATTTACTGGAGCCCTACGAGCAATAGCACAATTTCACATGAAGTGTTGTTAGCAATCATTCTATTATCAATGCTATTAATAAATGGATAATTTACACTCTCAACGTTAATCACCACTCAAGAATATTTATGGCTAATTTTTCCATCTTGACTACTAGCCATAATATGATTTATCTCAACCCTAGCAGAAACCAGCTGAGCTCTATTTGATCTAACAGAAGGAAAATTAGAACTCATTTCTGTCTTCAATATTGTGTATGCAGTGGGGACATTAGCCCTACTCTTCCTAACAGAATATGTCAACATTTTAATATTTTTACAACAATTTTATTCCTAGGAGCATTTTACAACTCCTATATACCAGAACTATAGTCAATTTTGTTACCAGAACTCATCTATGAATTTGAGCATCCAATCCATGATTTCAATATAACCAATTTATACATCTATGAAAAAATTCCTACCGTTAATATTAGCCCTTCGCATGACATGTATCATTACTTACCATTATATCATTGTATCCCACAACAAACATAAGAAATATGTCTGAAAAGTGTTACTTTGATAGAGTAAATTACACATGTTCAAATCCTCTTATTTCTAGAATTATAGGGATTGAACCTACTCCTAAGAATTAAAAAAATCTCTGCTACCATGTTGCATCATATTCCATAGTAAGGTCAGCTAAATAAGCCATCAGGCCCATACCCCAAAAATGTTGGTTTATATTCTTTCTGTATTTTTAATATTGTATTACTATCACTTCAGCAACTATAAGCTCAGAGTGATTTATAATCAGAATCAGCTTTGAAATAAATATTAACTATTATTCTAGTTTTAATAAAAAAAAAATTAAACCCATGAGCCATGGAAGCATTCACTAAATATTTTTTGACACAAGCCACCATACCTATACTTTTTATAATAGCTACCATTGTTAATCTAATATATCCTGGGCAATGAAAAATAAGAAAAAAGTTTAGTCCAACAGCATCCATTATCATAAAAATGGCCCTTGTCATAAAACTTGGACTTTTCCGAGTCTACCTTTAAGTCCTAAAGTTACACAAAGTATTACACTAACATCTGGCCTAATTTTATCAACATGACAAACTTGTACCACTATCAATTTTATATCAAATTTCATCATCCCTTAATCTAAAAAGGCTACTCATTATATCTACTTTATCAATCATAGTAGGAGAATGGGGGAGGACTCAATCAGACCCAGCTACAAAAAATCATAGCCTACTCATCAATTGCTCACATAGATTGAATAACAACTAATAATCCGACTATAATAATTCCAAACATTTGTATCATAACACTACAATTATATATAATTCATCCATAATACTTTCCTATGTATGAAATAAAAACACCTTAACTGCTATATTTATTCTCACTATTATACTATCATTAGGAGTCCTCCCGTTTTCAGGGATTTTTCCTTTAATGATTATTCAAGAAGTAACAAAAATGGAGTGATATCACCAAGATGGCAACATGCATAGTCCTGACTTTGCTCCCCCTTACCAGAAAAACTATTGTGGACAAGACACCCCTGAGAGAATCCTAGAACAGGGAGTGAGGCTGAGACACCCCCTGCACCACAAAGACCAAGACAGACAGCATTAGAAGGGTAAGAAGAATGGCTACATGCGGACGGCATTGTTCCTTCTGGCAGGTGCAACACCATGCCAGCGTCTCACCTAAGCCTATGTTTCCTTCAGTGGAAAGAGAGCCGAGGGGTGACATCCAACCACCTCTAGCATTGCGGGTTGCTTTGTGGGAGTCCCTACTTTGGTTTCGCCCCCATGGGGCTCACAGGGGGAATCCACAGGGCTCCACCATTGGGAGTCTGATTGAGAAAAAGAAGTGGGGAAGGGCTTCTAACAATCAGTACTTGAGTCTTGGCAGATTGAGTTCCTACCTACAGAGTCCAAGTAATAATCTCAACCAGTGGCTTCGCTCATCTGTAGAGCCAGGACAGTGGCACAGTCTGGGGAATTTGGTGGGGTGTAGTTCTGCCTAATTTGGTTCCCCAAATGAGGAGTTCTATCAGACCTAGAGCCTGGGCTAACTACACCCACGAAAAAAGAGCTGATCCATAGCCCCACCCGCTATACATACGGCTTCCGGCCCCTCCCAACCAGAAAGCCTCTTCGGAGATTATCTGGAAGTTACCTGAACCAGGCCCTCCTTGTCCCACCCAGTCAGGAACCAGAAATATAGCCTCACCCCCTGCAGAGCATGGCCCCCAAACCCACAGTGACAGAAAGGGATGGTGAGAATATTTGGAAGCTCTGCAACCCAACACCTCTCAAGCTGAGAGGAGGGCAAACAAAGCAGATGCCTCCAGAGCAAAGTCAGTGGCCTTGTTTGGACAGGGAACTTGAGACAGGTCAGCTTGAGTCAAGACCACAACCAGCATTAGTAGCCTTTGAGCTGCTGCTCCCACTGTGCCTGGTAAAGGAAACTAGTTCATAGCCTTCTATTGCTGGATACAACCTTCAGCCCGCCTGACCAGGAAACCTTACCTGAGCACCTGGGAAGCTGATACCCCATCCACCTGCCCTGATTACAGTGGAATTTGAACATAAAGCACATCCTGTGGCTTTTCCTGTCTTCAGAGCCAAACTGGTGGCCTCACATGACCAGGATATTTACTGCACTCTCTTGCCCAATTCAGGTCCCCTAACAAAGCCGAGAAATTCGTGGGTCTGTTCTTGATGCCCAGCCAAGGCAAGGAAACTAATTCATAGCCCCACTTACTGGAGCATGGTACCCAGTCCTAACCATCTAGTAAACCTATCAGAGAATCCAGGTAGCTGCAAAACCCATTCTATAGCCTCATTTGGGCAGGGAAACAAGCCAGCAGTCCTATCCAGCTATTCTCAGTCAGTGGTATGCCCCTAACCTCTGACTTCAGACCTCAAATAGCTGCCTCACCCAAAAACAAACCATAATAACAGACCCCACCTGCCCAAGGATGTCACTAGGAGACATGTCCAGAAACTCAAACTGAGCTGACTGGTGAAAAACTGTCTTTGCTAAAGTGAACTTGCTAAAGAAGAAATCACTTACTCAAATGCACAGATAACCAGTGTAAGGTGAGCTCCTGCCGCTGCTCCTACGCCAGCAAGTGTTCTTCTCTTCTGTGGCCTCAGGGAGAAGGCAGACGGGAAAATTCATTATCACTCCATTTTGCAGATGAGGAAACTGAGGCACAGAAAGATGAAATAAGTTGCCTTGTTCCTACTCAGGGCCCAGATGAGATGTGGGCCTTCTGTTTCCTCGTCCATGTTCCTTTTGTTGACCCCAAAGGGAAACAGCTCTCACAAGTAGAGTTGATACTCCCCAGCTGGCATCCCACGTAAGGGCTTTCACATGGGAAAGGAAAATGTCTCCTAAATTGCAAATGCCAGAAAGATTTAAGCCGGTTAAGATGCAGCTGTGAAAAACAGGCCCCGCTGGGACAGGCTTCTACCAGCTGGGGTGGAGAGATAATGCCTGGAATGAAACTCATCTGCTTGTATAAAAGGGGCATAAATGGTTCCTTCTGGAAGCCAAGGCCAATAAGAGAGGCATTTCCCCATCCCATCATTTTCCTTGTATGCTACTCCTCACTGAACATAAGTTTCACTGTTCCTAAGCTCACCTCCCCCTAAACTCAGAAACATTGCAGAGCAGCTCCCACAAATCCGGGAGAGGTCCTTACAGAATCGAACCTGGACATAGCGCGAGGATGCTGTTGTCCCATGTTCAAGTTCCTCTCAGGAAGGGGAGTCACTGCTTTCCTCAGTGACTCTTGAGGTCCTTATCTGGCCTGCCCTATGTAGACATATTCCCAGTGATCAAGTCAAATTTCTCATATGTGGCTATAGCCACTTCCTCCTCAAGGTCTGTGTGTCGAGCCAGCATCCCACCTGGTATTGTGACCAAGCTGTATGGGGAGTCAGGCCCAGATCTTCCCTCTTCTCAGGTCCCTGGTCCTGCTTCTCAGCACATCCCTGTGGGTTATCATGAGACCATCACAGGAAGGATGCATAGAAACAGTGCACTTCCCTGCCTGAGGGAGAAATTACTATAGGGAGTCATCAAGGGAAAGGACTCACTTTGTGGTGTGATGCATGATGAAGCCGCCTCTCCCCACATCCCTCCAGAGGACCATGCTCCTCAGGGCCAAGATTTCCAGACCTCTTTCTTTTCCCTTCCCTCACAAACCCCACCTCCTTGAATATACACCCACGGTCTCTCCTTGCTGCCACTGTGCAGTAACCTCCTGATCACTCTGTTCAGTCTTTGGTGGTTTTATCCCCTGCAGTGCTAACTCCACTGAGATTACAAGTAGTTATGCTCTACTCAGAGGACTTTGTTTGAATATTCATTAGCACCCCTTGGAATATTTGAGAGTTAAACATGTGACCTAATGGCCAGCTATTGTATCTCTAAGAATTTATCTGATGAGGAACCCACCTCATGTATACATTCATTCTCTTTTATTGTGGCTATTTCTCTATTTAATTCACTTACGATTTGTGCTTTAGATGGGTACTTTTCTTTGGTATCTTTCAATTCTTGGATGTTGAGAGAAATGGGTCTAATTACAAAGAGTATACAGATTTGAGGGTAGATTTTACTTTTGAGTAATAGTCAAAGATTGGATGAAAGTAAAACTCATTACAACTCTGGGGTAATGGGGAGTCAAGTTTGCTAATGATCTGTGAAGTTGTACAATTATTTCCAATATGCTTTTTTTTTTTCTGTCTGTCTGGTGGAAGTCATAAACAGCACAGTTGGCTAGCCAGGAATATCAGAAATATGAGCTGATCATATTTTTCTTTCTCCAGGCCAGTGAGATAGCAGTGTCTGATAGACACATGGCCAGCCTATCAGCAGAGTATGTTCTTAGCTAAAGCCATTATATTTTCCACCTGGTCAAGACTCCTAGCTGAGCCAGCAGAAGCTGATCAGAAGCACTGCATTCCCTGGAGGCCATGGGGTGCTTGTAGACACTGTCCACCAGCATCCAGAGACTGTGTGCAGAGAGGTGGCGGCTCTGACTGCCTGGAAGGCTGTAGGGGCTGTGGCTGGCACTTTTCCCAATTTCCCTGTACTGCAGAAATATGCAGTCTCCTAGATAGCTCCACTCCACCAATCTCTCGACTCGTTTGGCAACCAATTACTCAATAACTTGTACTAGAATTTGCACCTTACTCTCCCAAGACCATGCAAGAAAGAGATACACGCAGCTTCCTGATAGACTGGTTCTCTTTTCCTCTATTCATCCTTATGCATCCTCCTCCTATAAGAGAGGAGAAAGACAGACAAAACACATTGTTCTGGTCTTCAGAGAACTCAAATCAGGTAGGGGAGGTATGCAGGTTTCTACTATAGCATGGTATTTGCTATTTCATTTTATATAGTCAGATTATATGTATTTTGTAAACCAGCTTAAATCTTTTTTGAACTATAGAGTATGTGAATAAACCAATTAAACTATAAGAGTGTATATGTGTATATAGGGAGGGTTAAGTTCCTTTCCTCAGCACCTCTCTTCTGAATGTCAACAATATCTCCTCACTGCTCTCTTTCTTGCTAAAGAAAGTTGAGCAACTGTATTTTAAGCCTTTGAAGGGTAGCAGAATATGCCACCCCAAAATGTGACTGTAGAAATTCAGGGTATGCCACCTCAAAATGTGCCACTGCATTGACATATTGATCATTTTAAGCTGTAGGCACTAGAAAAACAGCCAATACAGAGAAAGG
Source organism: Rousettus aegyptiacus (assembly GCF_014176215.1). Lineage (NCBI taxonomy): Eukaryota > Metazoa > Chordata > Mammalia > Chiroptera > Pteropodidae > Rousettus > Rousettus aegyptiacus. The sequence continues at coordinate 70,908,112 of NW_023416311.1, read as the reverse complement.
CTTATCTGCCTAAAGAAAGATCCTCCAAGAGGAACTCAGTTGTCATAAACCCCTTCCCAAGAGTTTTTTCAACCAGGGAGGATTGATTCTTGTCACAGGAGAGGAGACTAGAAGTCCACATCATACCCAACAAGCTTTGTCACAAACTATTATACCTCTCACCTATTCTTCTAAGGTCCCATTCATTCCTCCTAAAAATCACTCACTCTTCCCTAAGAGGCTGCCATTTCCCCTCCCCTTTCCCTATTAAGATGGTGGCCTGAATTCTTAGCCACCAGAGTGGGTTACTCTCTTCTCCCTGGGTATCTCCCATGCATCCATGAGTTACCCAAGTTAGTAAGCTTCTGTTTATTCTTCTTTTGTTAATCTGTCTTTTATTACAAGATTTCAGCCAAGAACTCAGAAGAGTAGAAGGAAGATTATCTTTCCTCCCCAACACCTTGCTGATGGATGGAGGTAATTCTGAAGTATGCCTCCAGCAAGAAATATCAAGGGCCTTCAAAAAAGAATTCTTCACAAGGGTGGGGGGAGCCTAGAATGGTGACTTGGGTCCAATATCCAGGCAAAGCCACCACGAAGGGACAACTGCATTGGCACAGTAGGAGGCCTGGGCTTGAAGCCCCATTGACTAGGGCCATTCTGCTTTAGGAACCAAGCACTTGAGAACAAATTAAAGAGCTCTAACCCTGGACCCCCAAGCTAGGGGCATTCTTGGTGGAGCACACTTGGCCAAGGGTTTACCTGTAGTTGCTTCTCTCAAAGAACCATTTTGGCTAGGAGGGATCTGGACCATCGGAGTCGTCACCAGAGAAGAGGAAAGGGCTCACTGGGCTTTGGACCAACTGCTGAAATAGTCATTTGGAATGTCAGTCTAGGAGCAAAATAGGATTGGGTTGCCAAGCATGGCTGAGGGCCCTTCAGTTTGGGGAACACTGATTTACTCAGATAGCAATAGATTCTAGAGTCACGCTTTCACCAGCAGCATTCAGTTAAAGAGATATGGGCTCAGAAAAGCGAGCAAAGGCACTGTTGCCAGATGGCTGTGATGAAAAGACAGAGACTTGGAAATTTAGGGTATCAAGAAGTGCCACCGAATTGATAGGTTGTAGAATCTAAACTACACAAGAAGGAAGTAAAGGAAGGGGTTGAGAGTAGACTGGTAAAGGCAAAGGGTCCATTTGGGAGTAAATTGTAGCAGAAATGGTTGGATAAGTGAGATGGAAGGAGCTGCTCCAATTCCTGCATTTGTGGGAGGCGCTGTTTCAGGTCATGGCCGATCCAGCATAAACCAGCGGAAGAGGTCAGCTGAGATAGATGGGAGAGGAAGGACTTGGTGATGAGAAGACCAGATGTCAGCTGGGTCATCCATGTGAGGTTAAAAGCACCCAGAATTACGGCAGAATTTGAAATGGAAGAGACTTGAGCACCAGGTGCCAAAACGATTGGAGATCCGGAAGGTCACCGATGACAGTAACAGGAAGGGCAGCGGGTGATACAGTGGTTTAAACAGCAAAGGGTGGGGGAGAAGTGGTGTCTCAAAGGGATAGTATATAACTATGCTTATGATTTGTGCCTGAGTGAAAACTACCAGGTATTCTAAAAATAACAGGGGGGATGGGGAGCCAGCGCTTATTTAGATCAGGAGGTCTCTCTGGAGAAATGACATTTAATTGGAGAATTAGAGAGTAAACGGGAGTTTATTACCTTGCTCTTGAATGATTCTAAATTGATATTGAAAAATAACCATAGACGTCCAATGTGCAATGAAAAATTGTGCTGGCTCACCTAGGGGAGGGGAGAAGCATAGTGTTTCAAATCCAGCTCTGCCTCTTCCTGGCCAGTTAAGGTAGGAGCTGCCCACCCTCTCTGTAGGTCTGTTACACAGAGTCCAGTACTACTTGCCTCATAGGCTTGTTATGAAATGCAAATGAATAAGACATGTACATCACTAAAAACAAATGAGAGGTTCTATGAAGGGGTTAGCTGTTACCATCGTTCAGGAGAAAATATTTTTCCTGGAATTGCATCTGAGCACAAATCTTAGCAGGTCTTTCTCTCTGTATTTGTTTAATCTTTTCAATAACTCTGTTAGGTAGGTTACCAAAAAAAAAAAAACACACACACAAAGAAGTTTTCTTTTTCTTCTTTCTAAATCAACACTGCCTTAAGCCCTGGTTTAACCTACATTCAGTGGCTACTACAAGAGGCTTTTTGTTAAAATCTGGGGCATTCGGTGGTGGCTTCTTGCCAAACTTCCTTTTAACTTATCAGACTCCCAGCTTTCAGGTGTTCAGGTTCTTATTGCTTCACTTTTTACGCCAGCAATTGCTGTGGAGGAAGCCGAAGTTTCAAGTGTGTGACTAAGAGGAGATGCCCAATGCCACCCAGCGAGACCTCGCAGCTGGTTGCTAGGGTTCTCACATATGGCACCACAGCAGCCAGGTGGCCTGCTCCCGGGTGTTGGGTCAGGCCATTTTGAGAGTCATCTCCAAGTGTCTCAGACAGGTTACCATATCTAATCCTAAAACAGGGAAGTTACCTGTATGGATAACGTCAAAAGGATTCTACTCCACTCTGCACATTACCAGCAAGCTGTGTGAATGAGGCAGGAAATGTTGTCAACTCTTTCTTTCTTTTTCTCATTTATTTTCATATTTATTTCACCTGGCTATATTTTTGGAGCTCCGTAAGCTGATTTGAGTCCTTTTTGAAATCCTAAGTGTCAACCAGGAAGTACAGGGCCGGAACTAAGAGCCAGTGGGGCTGAGACATGCAGGTGGAAGCAGGAGAGGTGAGTCCTGAACCCTGGCCAGTAGTGTCAGGCTGGGGGAGCGCCTTGGCGGGGTCCCCACATATCCCTCCAGGGAAACCAGTAACAGCAGTTGCCTTGCAGAAGTTTTGGTGGCCACAGACAGTGGTGGAATAGAGGTAGAATGACAGAGCCGATAACACAGGGTAACCATTCGGATGGCTAGTTTTTGAGATCATATGATAGTGCTAGAAATATCTGAGAAATATGCTGCAGGGAGAAGTCAGTGGAGCTGGCAGTGACTCAAACCATCGCAAATTGAGCACTAGAAGTCAACATGGCCTTGTTTTGTTCTCCATGAGAATCCTGATTTCCCTCCTCTTCTATCTCTTTACCTCCTCCATGGGTTCGTCAGATCAACCTTCCTGAAGACTATGGGAGGGGAGCTACAGATGGAAGATAAGGTGAGTAGCCACAAGCTGAAGTGAAATACATTAATCAATAGCCCACCATATGCCAGAAATGTATTCTTCAAGGCGTCCTTTGTGGTAGGTCTGCTTATTAGAGATGAGGACACTGAGGCACAGAAATATTATTTACTTGGCCAAGGTCACATAGCTAGTAAGTGACGAGGCCAGGATATAAACTCAGGTTGGCCTCGTCTCCTTTTCACATACTGTGGAGAAATAATTTATGTTTTGGGGCCCAGTCAGTGGTTGGTAGGTATTTGATGGAGGCAAAACAAGATGCCAGAAGATCACTAGATTTCTGTAAACCTCTTATATCAACATGCTGGTCTTCTCTAGCCTGCTGTCCAGATGTTGTAGGAACTATGGGAGTGGTCTCTCTCCCTTGGCAATGTGGAGAATTCTGCTGATACGACCACATGAGCTCCAGGCAAATCCTCACTCCAGGGGAAATCCTTCCCCTGCTCCTGGCTCCAGCTAGCTGTACTCAAGCTGAGCTGTAATAAACCTTATAAAATCAACAGCACCATGCCAGGCAATAAAATGACTCTGCAGATTAGTCTTTGCACTGGAGGTCAGCTAAAGGGTCAAATCTAAACCCTCATCTCAAGTTTGTCAAATCAGTCAATCCCACTCTGAACATGTCTTTCAAGGCCTTTGCACTCAACTCACTGTTTCCTCTGCCTGAAGTGGTCTTCCTTTCTTCCCCAAAATATCATTGTAGTTCTCTGTGATAGTTTTAACATATGTTCACAAATTCTTTGATGCTTCCCCCTTCAAGGGGTAGAGCCTAATCCCACTCCCCTTGGCTTAGTGACTCAATTCTAAGGACTAGGACACAAGCAGAAGTAATGTGGGGCTTCAGAGACTACTTCATAAAAGGCACTGCAGCTTCTACCTCATTTGCTCTCTCTCTCTCTCTCAGTTCACTTACTCTAGGGAGAGCCAGCTGCCAAGTCATGAGGACAGTCAGGTGACTTTGTGGGTAAGTCTACATGGTGAGAAACTGAGGCCTCCTGCCCACAGCCGTGGGAGTGAGCCCCCTCGGAGCCATCCTAGTCAGGTCTTCTGATGATGTAGCCCCTGCTAACTGTTTCACTGAGAGACCCTGAGCCAGAACCATTCAGCTAAGCTGCTCCCAGATTCTCACCCTCAGAAAGTGAGGGAGAGAATAAATCTTTGTTGCTTTCAGCTTCTAAATTCGGGGATAATTTGTTATGCAATAATAGTTTATCACTATGCTTGCTTCCTCATTCCCTTCAGGTTTTGCTGCTATGTTATCTTCTCAGAGATGCTTTCCTTAACTACCTTATTGGCATTGAAATCTCCCCAGCACTCCCCAGTTTCTTTCTGTGATTTGTGATTCTCCATAGCACTTAGCTCCTTCTAATACTCTGTATAATTCATGTCTCTTTTCCTGTTTTTCTCCTTCTCATTAAAATATAAGTAAGTTCCATGTGGGCAAAAGATTTTCTGTTTTGTTTATTGGTTTATGGCTGGTACTCAAATGTTTGCCAGATGAATCAACAAATGTTTGCCTTGGTTAACTGTCTGTATTTACTTCCTGAATTCAAGGTTACCTATTTTTAAAAGCTTGTTCTGGTGTCATTTTTTAAGGATTCTGTCTAGGCTTATCTTTCCTCACTACCACACAGGCTGGAAAAGGCCACTTGGTTTTAGATAATAACAAGGTCATCCAGTCTCTTCCTAACAATAAGTCTGCTACCAAGACAAGTACCTTGAAGGCTGAAGTATGTCTTTTATACTTGACCCATGATTGGTTGCCATGACATTTGATTTAGTCAAAAGGACTCCAAAAGACACAAACAATCCAAGTCGCAGATATTCCAAGTGGAACTAATCGGATTGTCCTTGGTGCCAGCACATTCGAGTCTGCCATGTGTGGCACCAGAGGGGCAGCTGTATCAAAAGGTTCCTTGCAGGTCTACACACAAGACCAGAGACAGAGTTTTAAATAGGAGTTACTATGAGGCCCGTGTAGAGACAGCAAATTCTAACATCAAGGCCTGAGGTCTCAGAAAGCCCAGTGCCCACAGCTGTTGCGCAGTCACCACTGTTGGTTATCCGCTCATTAGCCAGGTGTACTTTCAGGCCCTTCCAGAAGGTGGTTTATCCTGTCACGCTGACCAGTTTTATCTCCACCCTGGACATAGATTGCTGCAATATCCTTGGGATACAGTGCCTGTGCTGTTATAATGATCTAAAAGCCACATAATAAAAAGCCATTTTCATAGTTTGTGGCATTGCGTGTCCTCTGGATGACAGGTGTGTGCAGGAGGAACAGTGAAGAGTCAGTACATCTGGTTCACATTAACCAGCTGTGGACTCACTTTATGTCTTTGGGCCTCGGGTTCCTCAACTGAAAAATGACTGTTTTTAGCTCTCCTATCCCCTCTGGCTCCAACCTTCTCTGAGATGCTAGAGATACACAGTAAAGAGCCATAGGTTGTAGGTAAAGCGGGGAACACAGAATCTGGTGGGAGCATGGGGTCATAAGGTTTGGATTCCTTATTACAGTCATAACCAGCACTCTTTGTTAGGGCAGAGATTCACAGAGGCCAGGGCATGCTAACTGTGAAAAAGGCCACATTTGGATGCTGGGGCAAGTGCCCTCAGCATATTTCAATGCTGGAACTTGCCTGGTATGCCCGCCTGCCCAAGCCCCACTCACTACTCAGACCTCCAGCCCTCAGAGCGCAGCTAACCACCCCTTCCCTCTTTGTCTCCCTCTGGTTCCTTCTTTGAAAGTTTACACCCCTCACCTCTGGTAATTAGCTAAAACCCAATACACTCTTTACCCTCAAGGAGAACTACTGTGAACGATTTTCTCTATGAGGTATGTAAAGTGTTACTTTTAAAAGGTTAATGCAATTGGAGTTGCCTCTTGACTGAGTTTCAAAGTGGACAGGAAGTGAGGAAGAAGTGGCGGGGTTGGGGAAATCCCCAGAGCTCCTGGAGCTCCTGAGCTTGGGCCAAGCGAGCCCTTTACTGACATTTCACAGCACCCTGACCTCTGGTGTGGAAACTGGCACAGTTGGATTCGTGTCACGTGTCACAAGCAGGTTACAAATAGCACAGGGATTAGCAAACCCATCCCGAAACTCCCGGTTCAAGGGCAGGGAAAGTTACCAGTTTAATTCCGGTGAATCATTAGCAATTGAGAACGGAGAAGGGGGTTCTACGACCAAGGAGGGTTGTGAGCATAACTGACTCGGCATAAAGTGGGCCAGGGGCCTGCTTCAGTCTCGGAGCTAGGAATTCACATCTGAACAGCTCGGGTATGGGCGACCCTTGTTTCACATTCTAACGGAGCACACTTTTCTGTGACCTGGTGTCTCCACAACTTGTTCGTCCGGGAGCTCGCAGCGTGGGATTTGCTCCAGTGACCCCCAAGTCAACGTCTGCGGAGTGCCAGGAGGGCCTCGTGGTCCCTGGGTAGACCTTTCCCATTTCGGACTATGGCCGAGGGCGCGGCGGCGGGAACGCGGGGACCCCATTGCGCCTAGGCTGTGGCCACGCAGGCGGGGGGCAGACGCTTCCCTCTCTCATCTCTCACATCCCTCTCCTCGAATCCAGGGCCCTCGTCCTGAAGGGAACCGCTCCCTTACCACCGCCGGGATCCCGGCGGCCGCAACGCGCGGTTCGGACAGCCGGGAGGAAAACCTCAACGCGCCGCCGCGACTCTCCCGGGGCTGCAGGCCAGGGAGGCGGCGGGGGTGCCCATTTCCCCGGCTTCCATGCGCGCACGGTCACGGGCGTGGAAGCGGCCAAGTTCGCCTGCCCCGAGCGGAGAGGCCAACCCTCGCTGTCCACTCCTACGCCAGGCGCTCTTCCAGCCCCGAAGGGCAGCACCCGGTAGCGGCCAGCTCCCGCCAGTCTGCTCTGCCCTGCTCGCCGTCCCCAGGCCGCCGCGCCCTCCCGGCTCCGCCTCCTCCTGTAAATACGGTGGGGCCCGCCCTCCGCGCCGGGACCCGCAGGTGTAAGTGTGCGGTGCGGGTCCACGCCCAGCCCGCTGCCCGCGGCCTGCGCTGCCCCCCCAAGCGCCGACCCCGAGGCCCGCACCAGGCTCCCGGGACACGTCCCGGCGCAGGCAGCGCGCACGCTGGACGCAGCCTCAGGTAAGAGGCTCCGGGCCCCGTGCCTCTCCGCTCCCCGGGAGCCGGCGCTCGAAGGCGCTGCGGTGCTGCCGTCCAGGTTTTGGTGAGAAAAGCGGCGCCAGGGCCGAGGACCCCGCGCTGACCTGTGCCAGTGGGAGCCACGCGCCCAGCCTCTCAAAGGTCCTGAAACCCATGAAGCTATTTCCCATAAAAGACATTTGCCTCTTTTTGCCTGGATCCCCAAATGCGCTGGATCTAGTGCTGCTGGTTTGGAAATGTCCTTTGGAAATCCGATAGAATGTTGGGGAGGAGAATTTGGCTTTGGGGAAATTAGGTGTAGATCGGTATTTGGGCAAGGTTTAATTTTCTATTAGTGTAGATGTCTATGTGTCCGTTTGTGGGTGTACTATCTATCCATCTAATCTATCTATCTATCTATCTATCTATCTATCTATCTATCTATCATCTATCTAAGGGGGTGGGAAGTGAGGGAGGGAGGGGAGGAGAGAGAGGATACAGACCGACTACCCATACACTATTCACTGTTCTAGATCAGGGATTAACAGATATGCCAGTTGCTTAGTCCACTAGTCCATGGAAAAGAAGCTACGAATCCAGTTTTAGGCTTCTGTTTTCTTTACTAGTATTTGAGAATTTGCCTTTATACCATTGAAGCTTTGTGACTCACTTCAAAGTTGAAGGTTCCAGGAAATACAATGAATTCCTGATAGGACTTCGTAGCAGAGAATCACCTTTATCTCCCCAACCAGCAAAGGAGATCACATGATTGAGAAATTTAAAAAATATATATTAGTGCAATAAAAGTATTGCACTTTAAGTCTCAGCTTAATTGCATCTTCATAAATAAAGTCTGTCCAAGTTTAAAATGAAAACTTATTTCCCTCCTACATTTCCTTCTTTCTTCAACTTCCTTCTGATTCTATCATACTTTTTCCTAGAAAAGTATTTCCTAGTATAATACTGGCTGTTCGCTTTCTTTACCTAAACTGACCTTGCTTGGTTCTGAGTTGGGTTTGTCAAGATGGCCTTGGCTTTATAGCCTCAGTTTCCAGGCCATATGTGACCTTGTGACCATGGTTGCAAACAGCACGAGATATTTTTTTCCTTGCTTGAGCAATGAAGATTGTTTTCACACCTGAATGCCCAACCTGAAGTGTCCTGGTTAAATGCCCCATTCATTAGAGTAAACAAGATAACTAGATAATAAAGTCAGTCTGCATAAACTAAACAGCTCTCTAATAACTGCTCTGGGTACATTTAATATATGACACCCTTGAAGTACAGGGCTTGAGTGAACTTGTAAAAGGTGCTTTCCCACTTGATTTCACTTATGTGCTTCTTTCAAAGTCAAGTTCTGTTGCTGTTTATTGCTTTGTAGCTGGTGATTTTATCAACTGCTTATTTTTAACAGCCTAAACCTCCACCACAGAGGAGGGTGAGCGAGAGGCTGCCTGCTCACTTGGGAAACGAGCCTCCACCTGGCCTGTTGTGCCACACTTCCCTGGGCCATCCCAGGCCCAAGCAGCCAGGCCACCAGATTTCAGGCTAAGGCAGCCCCAGACTGTGCCTATTTGAGAACTCAATAATCACATTTTGACAGAATCAACTTAATATTCGCCAAACTCGCTGTGTTCCTGAACCTCCTTGCCATTCAGTTCAACTGCTGAACTTGGGTCTCCTGTAGATGCAGTCTTAGAATAAAGCATGGGATAGAAAGTTGCTGAGATTTAAAACAGGAAATGGAAAGTTAGTTACTGAATGAAAATTTACTGACATGGAAATGTTCAGAGCACCTGGGATGAAATGTGGGATGTGTGTAAATCAAAAATAATCCCTGTGGTTCTTCTTTCATTCACCATTGTCTTTTTTTCTTTTTCTTTTTTTCTTTGCCAGAGGGAGTGATTTTTTAAGACTCAAAAGAGGAAAAGCCACACCCAATTACTTTTGTTGTATGGGTTTTAATTTAATTAAACAAATTTAAACTTATTTTTCAATTACAGTTGACTTCAATATTAGTTTTGGGTATACAGCATAGTGGTTAAACATTTATATAACTTACAAAGTGATCCCCCTACAAGTCTAGTACCCGCCTGACACCAAACATAGTTATTACAATATTATTGACTATGTTCCCTATGCTGTACTTTACATCCCTGTGAGGGGTTTTGTTTTTTGGGTGCATGGTAATTGCATATCCTCTTTTTGAATATCTTTGTAAAATTAAATATTCAAGAGTTTCTGAATGCCAGTCCTGACTCATAAACCAACTCATCGTTCTACAGTGTATCAGTCAGATAAAGTTTCCTGTGATTTCATCTTGGTGTGGCCAGCAAAAGAACAGGGTGGGTTAGGCATACCTATGCCACTTTAATTTGGTGTTTGGTTATATTTGCAGAGCTATTGAAATCATTGGAGGGAAGAAAACACACCCACCCCTCTTCAGGAAAGGGACGTCTTCTGGCCATGTCTCCTGCAGCAGCTGAGTCAGATGGGGTCTGGCAAGATAGGCATGTCAGCATGCTCATTTTCTTCCTTTTTGTCTTTGGTGCCATCCTGTTGTTTGTGGGAGTCCTGCTCTCCATCTTTGGGTTCCAGACGTGCCAATACGACACTGTCCCAGATTGCAGTATGGTGCTGAAGTTCGCTGGGCCTGTATGTGCAGCGGTTGGGCTTGGGGCTGTGATCCTGGCCCGCTCCCGGGCACTGCTTCAGTTCCAGGAGAGGCGCCTGCGAGGCAACCAGGTGGACCCTGACCAAGCCTTCATCTGTGGAGAGAGCCGCCAGTTCGCCCAGTGCCTCATCTTTGGGTTTCTGTTCTTGACCAGTGGCATGCTCATCAGCATACTGGGCATTTGGGTCCCTGGGTGTGGCTCAGACTGGGAGAAGGAACCACTAAATGAGACAGACACTTCCACCGAGGAGCCCCAGTTCTGTGGATTCCTGTCCTTGCAAATCATGGGACCCTTGATTGTCCTCGTGGGATTGTGTTTCTTCGTGGTTGCCCATGTTAAGAAGAGAAACAACTTGAGTGAGGGCCAGAATGCCTCTGAAAGTGAAGAGAGACAGACCGAGAACACAGAGCCCGTCCAAGTCACTGTAGGTGGGTGTCTGTCGTTCCTGTGCCTGCTTATATCACAGTGGTCGTTGTATCAAGGAATCACGGAGCTGCCCTTGTCTGGCCTAGATGCTCTCTCTCTCTCTCTCTCTCATACACACACACACACACACACACACACACACACACACACACACACACAGCTGTAGAAAGTCCCATAGTAGTAATTTCCCCCCTGCAATTCCTTATTTTTTAGCAAAAGCTTTAGTATGTTAAATGTTTACCTTGACCGAAGTTACAGAGAAAATTAAGAAGAAAGTGAGAAGAACCTCAAGGATAGCCTGAGAGCTCTTTGTCAGCTGAGGGAACTGCCAAGTGATCTTTTTTCCCTGTCATTCTCACACTGAAACCTATGGTACTTTGTGTTATTGAACAAGTGGGTTCTCATCTCTGGCTGTCACTGGTTGACTGTCCTTGGAAGTCCTTAACCTCTCATGGCCTTAGTTTATATAGCTATAAAAGGAGCATTACATTTCTAAGATCCCTTCCAGCACTAACATTCCGGAATTCTGAGTCTGTCCCAAGTCTATTGGTCTTCTATGTTTTGAGGGGGATTTCTATTTTCTACATTGTTCTTCATTTACTATAACTTCATCCTTGGTTTCAGGGCTAGGGCAAAGTTTGGAAGCAGTGGCATAGATGAAGATAAAATGTGACAATACCTGTCACTTCTTTCCCCCATGGAATGCCCAGAAATTCTTTTTGGGGTCCTCAGGTGCTGCAGAATAGATGGATTACCATTTCCCAGAGTCAGCCCCCTCCCCTGCCCCCAAGAACAACATCATTAGCTTTGGCCTCAGCTTCCAGCAAATGCATGCCCCCACCCCCTGCCCCGACAGCTTTAAAGAATCCTGTACCTACCTAGGCAAGCGTCAGATCTGCCACCAGTGCAAACCAGTCACCCTGTGGAGAAGACCTCTCCCCATCATTTTTCCCAGGCTGTCATCTGGCACTACCAGTTTTTCCAAGACCACCCTCAGAACTCTACCCAGTGGTGCTTGCCACATGTCTAGAATGTTCTGGGCAACTCAAGTGGTACATTTTGTACTGGAATCGGAATACAAATTAGGGCTTGCATCTGGTCCCTAGTTTCTCCTCCCCAAACACAGGCTTGTGTGTTGGAGTGAACAGTAGCAACATAAATGCAAAAAACAAGCTTTCCTTTGAGTGAGACTTTGTATTGTAAAGATCGGGTGAAATGTTGTTAGATTAAAGACTCTACAAGAGCATAAACCACAGCTATGGCAATTAACAGTGACAGGCAGTAGGGTAGTTTATTGTCCTTCGTTCAGAGGCTGAAACTTACTTCATTTGAGAAACAAGGCACTTTATGCAACAGATAACTTTTAATGAATCAAAATTATAAGTGAAAAACAAAAAAAGCTTTAAAGCTGTAGACATCGCAAGGGAGGTACATTGTCAGCAATTGCTTCACTGAAGTGCTTTAGCTCAGACTTCCCATGAAATGTGGGCCCACTACTTTTTAAAATTGTGATAAAATACATATAACGTAAAGTTTACCATTTTAACCATTTTAAAGTGTACAGTGGCATTAAGTACAGTCACAAAGTTGTGCAACTGTCACTGCAATCCATTTCCAGAAGATATTTCATTATCCAAACGGAAACTTGACATCCATTAAACACTAACTCCAATTCCCCTTACCTCCAGCCCCCCAAAACCTCTACCTTCAGTCTCCGTAAATTTAATGAGCTCACTTTTTAATTCTGGTGTTAGCATAGATGTTTTGACCACTTCTATAGATGGGCCAAATATATAATTAATTTATTTCGCTCTTGCTAATTTTTTGCATTTATTACTCATCTATCTTCAACAAAATACTATCTCCTTAGGTGATGCTGTGATAATATTCCCGCCCCCTCCACCACCTTACTTTCCTGAATCTTCAGCTTCTGCAATAACTCGAAGAACTGAGGCTAGCGGTTTGCTTCCAGATGAAAATCCGCCCCCATATTACAGTATTTTTAATGACAGGTAAGACTTTCTACTCGAACTTCAAGAGTAGCATTTTAACATTTTCAGGCCTATACCTGAATTCAGGTCAAATTAGCTTTAAGGCTGTGGTACAGGAGTGAACGTTGAACTGTGAGTGTCTTTTTTGCTGACACGATGTCAGAATTATTGCCTTAATACTAACAGTACCTTTCAGGAAACTTCGGGAAGCACATCAGTTAAAATTTACAAAAGTGATTATTCCAGGTTAATGTGAAGCCTTCTCTAGGCACCTTTCTGTGCTCTTAGCAGGGTGACCCTCAAAAGGTTTAACAACCCATCAGGCAGACTGAGCACTAAGCAGGGCTCAGGAGGCTCCTGCTTGCTGCTTTAGATCATGGGGAGGTATAGGAGTGAACGGGGGCCTCCAACAGGTACAGAGGGTTTTAGTATCTAGTGGAGGTACCTGAGTGCATTCTGACCTGACCAAGTTGTTCCTGGGGACTCAGAGCCTTCTCGGATTCATTCAAGAGAAATATAAGCTCCACACCCCTACCCTATGCACCCCATGTGACACAAACTAGGAGGTGTACCTGGGGTTAGATAAAACAACAAAATCAGAGTGCTTTTCCTTTAAGAAGAGGAATGAAGTTGAAGTTTTCAGAGTCGGAGCAATGGGATCCAAGCAATGGTTAGTTAGCACAATTCACAATGGGGAATGGCTGGAGGCGGCCAGATCGGTTAGGAGGCCAAGTCTCATGGACAGGCCTGAGGTAACAAGACCTTAGAACTGTGAAGGTTAGAAAGGGGAGGAATGTGGGAAGGAAACTGGGGTAGAGATGACAGTGAGGAAAAGCAAAGATCATCATGTCAGGGGTGACAAGGACAGTGGAATATCCCTGACTGAGGAGGAGGTGGAACATGAGCTTGGTGTAAGCGGGGAGAAGATGGCGAGCTGGCTTGTGGTGGAGGGGTAGCTAGGTGTGGACCTTTCAGGTAGACTGGAAAGGCTGGGTCTTATGAGAGAGATGAGGTGCTGGAGATGGAACTGTGAACAGGTTGCTGAATCCAGGAGGGCAACAAGCTAAAACCTGTGGAGGATCACAAGAGGGGCAGGTATGACAGGAAGGAGTTCTGGGAAGTGCCAGGGAGGAGCAGGGCTCTGGCACCATCTTGAATGGGAAACCAGGATGTAGAAAGTGAAAGGGTTGCAGGAAAATCTCACAGGGCGAAGTGGATGAGCAGGACTCAGTGAAAACTCTTTCAAGACATTGAGACATGTCCATTTTTTTAAAGCAGCGAGAAGCAAGACCTGAGCATGCCGGGCACAGGTGCTGCCTTAGCTGGCCATTCGCATTTTAAGGCACATGTTCCCGTGCTTCCAACTGTGTGGTGAGCTAGAGATCTGACCAGAGGTGGATGTAGGCATTGCCCTGCACGGATGAAATGAGGGCGTAGGCTCTGGACACTTGGAGAATTCTTTCTTTATTATTATTATTATTTATGTCTACAGCATCTGGTCTTCCTAGGTGGTCTCTCATCCAAGTACTAACCAGGCCTGACCCTGCTTAGCTTCCAGGATCAGACATTGGGCTTGTTCAGGGTGGCATGGCCATAGACCATGGACCATGGCTCCACTGGGGCGTGAACCCAGGACCTCTGCGTGTAAAGCAGACGTGCTAACCACTACACTATGGAACCACATCTTCTGTTAGTGACTTTTTCTACTCTTTTCTCCAATGTTGAATTGCTCTACATCCTAAAATAAATGTATGTTAACTTTAAAAAACTACTCCTGCTGCTAATATGATTCTGTGTGCCAGAGTCTGGCTTTTCTTGTATTATCACTTATAATTCTTAAAGCCATGCAGGAGTTAGGCACTGTTATCTACATTTTACAGATGAGGAAACTGAGGCTTAGAGGGGTTATATAACTTGCCCAGGATCACACAGCTAGAAAGCAGCAGAGTGGAAATACAGATGCAGGTCTGCCTATTGCTAGAGCCCACTCCATTAATTAGTACACCTTCCCACTTCCTTTAAGTTTTTGGTCTAATGATTTGTCCACCTTATGTTAGCTGCCTCAGAAGACAAAATAGCAGAGAACAGTAACTCCGTGTGTGTGTGCATGTGTGCGTGTGTGTTCTTTTTGGAAAGCATCTATACTTTTGTATTCCATGTCTGTTCAATGATAAAGGAAAAGACAACAGGAGTCAGACCGTTGTCATTAACAGTCAGCTGTAAGAAAAGTAAGGGATAAGGAATTCAAACATATCTATAAAAACCAGAGTGTGGTTAGATCATTGCAAGTGCTCCCAAAGGTTTGAAAAGCATCTCCTTGAGGCGTGTTCTCTTTCCCTCTTCTCACTTTCATGTGCTCTGTTTTTAGCAGGACACCAACTCCTGAGGGCCAAGGCGCAGACTCTGAGAGAGAGCGTGTACCCATATATACTATTTCTGGGACTACTTCATCCTCAGAGATCTCACACACTCTGCAGGAACTGCCTCCCAGATACGAAGAAAAAGAACCACGTGCAACTGCATCCTTGTCTCCCTCTTCTGAGCCTTCCCAACCCTGAACTATGGACTCCAGTTCAATTTTATATAGAATCGATCACTATTTTATTTAATTTGTTTTTTTAATAAAAAATACAATAGCATTGGCTATGTTCTGATTTCCCTGGTGCAGCATCGATATCAGTAACAAATCTTTATATACATGAGAGGGTCAGAAAAATGAGGCATTCTTAGCTAAGGATAAATTAAGGTAGCTTAGAGCTTCAGAGGGTCATTGCAAGATGAGAAGAACAGAGGTCCCATAATTAGTAATTTTCCCTGCCCTATAGATAGATTTTTTAAAAAGTTATCTCTGATAATCTCATTATGGGCAAGGTCCTGATTCAATCTTCTAGGTAGTTACAGGGAGGGGGTCAGAAGTTTCTCTTGAGCCCACAGGGTCCTGGTTGCCTTTAGCTCAAAATAATATGCATACCACCGAGGCATGCCCTGGGGTGACTAGTTCTGAACCCCAGTTTAAGCTGTTAGTGCTTCAGACCTTGGGAGAGGCTAAGTACCTCTGGCCAGGGAGTAAGCTTGTTCTCTGACTTATACCTACTACTCCGGAGGTTGGTGGGATCATTTCTATTGATGGATGAGGAAACAAAGGCTCAGAGAGGCTAATTAACTTATTCAAGGTCACATGCTTCTAAATGGTGAGGTTGGCTTTTGAACTCGTCTAGGTCGTTTCTGGAAGCCAGGTGTACATGTCACTACTCTGTGCTGTCAAAGGCCAACCAGAACGGGTTGTTAATGTTTAGCTTGGTCCATTCTGCTTCCCATGTCAATTGCATCTGCAGCAGAGAAACCAGATTACTCTATTATTTGTTCTTCTTTCCATTCCTCTTCTTCTCTTCCTTCTTCCTCTTCGTTTTATTCCTTTTCATTTTGAAAGAAGGTAATTTACATTGAGGCAGTTACCAGCGGACTGACATTCTCCTTATAGCGAAGTGACACTTTTGGAGAAGAAATTTCTTGGGATAGTTTGATGACTAGATTGCCCTGCAGAGCTCCAGGAAGGATGTGCCTTTCTGTATTACAACGTACTGGTGCCAAACCCTCTGGACCACTGACTTTTATTCTTAACAGGCTACTGCTGAACAAAAGTATTTGCATAGTTGGGTATAATAATAAATATTTAATTCTAGATATAAGCCTTAAGAAATAACCATTAAGTATTAATAGTTCTACGTGGGAGAAACTGATTTTCAGAATATGAAATCTGTAATAACAGCATTTTTGGTAAAATTTGATGTAGCAATTTTTATGCCTTTTACACAAGTCATAATCCCCAGAAAAATCTGTATTATTCAACAATTCAGCATTTAGGTGCCTGAAAGCAGAACTTAAGGGCATTAATGCTTTAAGAGTTTAACTGAAGTAAAGACTGATTTCATGGGCACTGCCACCATAATAAATCAAGGGTAGCAGTCTGTACCAGCAATGCCAATCTATTTCTAAATTAAACATTTATTGGATTGAATTGCTCTTAAAATTCTGAGGGGTTTTTTTCCCCTGGAAGGTTAATTATTCACGTTTTAAAATTAGAACAGAGGGTAGCTAATCACCACTTCCTTCTGCTGTTATTTGAAATGATTAAGCTGAAACTTCTAGGTAGAATTAGTTTTAAATCTTTATAAGTTCTCATATATAATCAAGAGCCTTCAACAGCTCTGAATTGGGGTTTATAACAGAGTATTTTACTTTTATATGCTAACAAATTTAAATAAGCATTTAGAAACAAGTGTAAGTTTGACCTTCTGGTTAGGGAAATCTGTTTTACTTCCCCGAGTCTCTGCGGTATTCAGCAAAGTGGGGACTGAGGCCAGAGCACTGAGAGGGGTCCCTATGTGGGAGGATCTTTATTACAGGACTGAAATCACATGCCACAGAGCTGGTGTGAGTCATTTAGTCACAGAAAGAGGCATCCTTTGCCTAACAAAGTTCTGACAAAGGCTGATAGCTTCTGAAAACCCACTTGGTGACTGTCACTTCTTTGTCTTTTTTCCTTATACTTGTCAATTTTTTTAAAATCATATTGCACATTTCAGATATTGGGTATTTTACAAATTGAAGTTTTGTGGCAAAACCCTTTATCGAGCAAGTCTTTTGGCAACATTTTTCCAACGGGCTCAAAAGACAGCATTTTTTTTTTTATCAATAAAGTATTTTTAATTAAGATGTGTTCATTTTTTTCAGACATAATGCTATTGCACGTTTAATAGGCTACAGTATAATGTAAACAGAACTTTTAGATGCACTGGGAAACCAAAAAATTTGTGTGACTCACTTTATTGCAATAGTCACTTTATTTCAAGAGTCTGGAATTGAACCTGCAATATCTACAAGGTATGCCTGTAACGAAATTAACTGTTTTAAAGTGGACAGTTTGGTGGCATTTAGAACATTCACATGTTGTACAGTCACCACCTCTAATTCCAAAACATTTTCATCACTCCAACATAAAATACCCATACTCATTAAGCAGCCACTTTACATTCCCCTCTCCCTTCTACTCACTGGCAACCATCAATTTGCTTTCTGTCTCTGGATATTTCTGCTTTTCTGGGTATTTAATATAAGTAGGATCATACAGTATGTGACCTTTTGTGTCTGCTTCTTTCATTTAGTACAATGCTTCTGAGATACATCCACATTGTAATATGTATCTGTACTTTATTCATTTTTAGAGCTGAATCATAGTCCATTGTATGTATATGCCTGTTTTGTTTATTCATTTATCCATTGATGGCCATTTGGGTTGTATCTGCTTTTTGGCTGTTATGAATAGTACAGCTGTGAACATTCATGTACAAGTATTTGCTGGAGTACCTGTTTCAGTTCTTTTGGGTATACGTCCAAGAATGAAATTGCTAGATCATATGTTAATTTTAGTGAAAGTTTTTGAGGAAGTAAAAACTGTTCCTCAGACTTTGCACCGTTTTAACATTTCCATCAGCAATGTATGATAGTTCCAATTCTTCCACATCTTCACCAATATATTTTTTTTTTAATTATTACTATTATGGCAATCCTAGTTAGTATGAAGTGGTATCTCATTGTGGTTTTGATTTAATTTTCTCTAATGCCTGATAATGTTGAGAGTCTTTTCATGTGTGTTACTTGTTTTTGAACACCAAACATTATTATCATTATTATTATTATGAGAAATCTTACTCAGAATTTCTTCCTGTGGTATTGGAAGGTGTGACGCCCCACCTTACAGAAAATAGTGATGAGATCTGCAAATTTAGATGGGACTACCCACACAAGGTGAATTGCGCCACCATGCTTCCTCTACACTATGAAAAAACCCCTTCTTGTGAATTCTTTGTCCTCCCTGGGGGCAGTTAAGTGGACTAACCCATTCAACTAATTCAACAAAAACTAGAGCAATTTTTGATGAGGTAAAGTCCCTTTGGTATTTCTTCAGTTTATGAGCTAAGGAGGAATGGGGCAGGCCAAGGGAGACAGGTTTTGGAGATTGAGAGATGAGGGGGAAGGTATGTGTTCATCTAGTTTCTACCTGCAAAGTTACAGTGAAGTGGGGAGAGGGGCAGGAGGAGTTAAGGTGACCTCTGTGACATCTTCAATGCAATGTGACTGTTGGTCTTCTGATATGGTTGCTGCACAGAGAACCGGGGCCATATGAGTGGTGGGTCTCCCCAGAAAAGGGCCATTGTTATAGGGCAGGTGGTAAGAAAAGAATGGATCCGGAGATAGGAAATCAACCTTGGAAGGTGGCCTTACTCAGGCAGAAGAGAGGTGGTCTGGCTGGATCTGCAAGGATCCATGATGATAAGAACTATGGTAATCATTAAAAACGTTAAATTGCTGAGTCCCATTCTAGACTGGACCAGTGAATACAGATCTCCAGGGGGAAATGTGTCTTGTCCAAGAAATCTGGGAAACACTGCCTATTGGGACAATAGAGAGAAGCTGCAGAAGCAACACCACCATGTGGGCTAGATTATCTGGGTTATGAGCTCCTTGTAACTTCTAGGTCTTCTGGAGTGTCCTGTTTACACACCCCAGTCTATGCTAAGGGTCCCTGAGGGGAAGGATGTGAGCTCACAGTGAGCCCCCAGTGTTGATGGGGACTTCACACAGCCTTCCTGTCCCAGTCTTCTAGGCATCTCTGTTGGTGATTCATGTGAGAGCCTCCAGTCAGTGGAGAAACAAAGTCGGGGTCATGTCAGGGCTCTCTCACATGGGAAGTCCTCCTGTGTTTCAAGACTGGAGGACTTCGGACTCATTTATTAAGGAAGGTATGGTTTTATCTTTGCTTCTTTGTTTGGGAAGAGGCGAAGACTTCTGCATGTCTTCAACTGGGAGCGCCAGTGACATTTGTCAAGACAAGGCAGAGCGGAAGAAAACATTAGTTAGGTTGAAATGGAAAATGCTTGAGATTGTCCAGATGGAGATAGCATAATTGCCCCTGCCTTTCTCTCACTGACTCCCAGCTCCTTGTGAACCCAGTTGAGAAAGTTACCCTAGTCGGTGTGGTGGTCTGGGCTCTGCCAGCTGCCATTCTGGGTACAGGAAACTCTGATCCTTGAGCCTCTGGTGTAGGAGCTTCTCCAAAGGAAAGAGAAGCCGGGAAGCACACTGTGGGTGGCGGGTGAGCTAGAGGAGAGAAATGCCGTCTGACTGTCGGTGGGGAACCACGCGTGGCCAGTCTGCTTCATGCCGCGAGCCTTCTGGGATCCTGCATACCTGGGATGCCTGGAGTGTCACGTACTCTGCCACTAACCCAAGTACCCCGACAGGAACAAAGTGGAGAACTTGGTTGGATGCAGCTTTCTCTAATAAGGAATGCTTTGGGGGTGAGGGAGTCCAGCTGGGTGAAGCATGTGACTGCTTGAAAACACTGTCTGCCCTTTACCTCACTCAGGAGGGTGCCGGAACTCAGGCAGGGTGTGTTAGTGGGGGTGGATGAGCCACCACTGCTGTCATATGCTAAACCATTCATAGGATATTTCCTTAAAGGCCTTTGAACTAGCCAGCGAATCCAGCCTACCAGTACTAATGGGCCAAATGGCTTATTTATTAGGGGTTTTTGCAAAGGAGGAGGACTATGCTTTTCCCATGAAATTGAGGGGCCAGGACCTGACGTGATTGAAAGGTCCTAGGCCAGCCCTGCAGGGGCTCTTCCTAACTCAAGGTCCTCCCAGTGCCCCAAATCCCACCTAGGAAGTAGCCATTTCCCTGTCAAGTCTCCAAGGCCTCGCCAGATACTTTTTGTGGTGCTCAGGCCTTCCTCGGGCCCTTAGGCATGAAATTGCCTCCAAGATTTCCTTCCTTAGACTCTGAAACTGCTCCTCCCTTGTGGTGCTTGCAGTGAAGCTGCTAGAAGCCTGCTCTGCTGCTCTGCCTCTTCTCTGTCAGGCTGGAGTTTTCCTCCAGGAGCCCGCAGGGTGGGGTGAAAGCCTAGCTCTCCTAGGCATCTGGGCTGAGTGGCTTCTTTGCTGTTTCTCGTTGACCCCTCCCTGACACTGTGAGAAGCAACACATCATTACAGTTCCCACAGGGAGACTGGCAGCACCCGACGGCCTTCGCAAGGCCTATGTCCTTCATGACTGTGCACGGGGAAGGGACCTCAGCACCCAGTTACCTATGGCCATAGGTAGAACCCTGCATTTCTCCCAACCTGGCCCATTACTAGGGTGTCCTTCAGCTCTGGAAAGGAACTAGAATTGCAGTCCAGCGCCTAATAACATTCTCTTTCCATGGTGGGTTGCTGGCTTCGGAATCCTTTTCTTTGAATTACAATTCAATATTACTACTAATAAAACTACCAAGTAAAGCAAAAGATTTTTAAAAGTTTTTTAAAATCTTTAAAAAGTATCTCACTAAGCACATATGTACAATTAGAGTAGTATGTTGAAAGTCATTTAAATAACTCTTTTTCTTTACTTTTATATTACTAATTTGATATGTAATTAGGGTCATTTATTCCCATTTATATTCAATACTAAGGTTAATTTTGTTTTTAATTTCATTACGTTTTTAAAAATATTTTTTTATTTTTCAATTACAGTTGGCATATTAGTTTCAGGCGACCAACACAGCGATTGGACATTTATATAATTTACAAAGCAATCACTTCAATAAGCCTAATAACGCCTGTCGATGGAAGGACATTCAGCCAAAGAAAAAGTCTATTTATAAGAGTTTATTTGAGGTCCTTCTCACTCTCTGCCTTTGAGAGGAGACCACACTCTGCTTGTGGAGTGTCATCTCTTTTCTAATAAACTTTCCTTTTGACTCTAAAAAAAAAAAAAAAAAAAAATGTTTATTTGAGCCAAACTGACGACAATCACGGGGAAGCAAAATCTCAGTGGATTGAGAAAATGCTCTGGAGAATGGCGGCTCTGCGGCTTATTTCATACCTTACAATCAAAGAAGAAGTTGTGAGGAAAATTACATGAAATTCATTGGTGGTAGGGAGGAAAAAAAGCAGGGAAATCGCTGAGACTGGATAAAAAGTAAAAGAGACAGACATGTACTTTTTTTATGTTGGTGGGTACAGGATAGTTAATATTTATAGCATGCAGAGATGGTATGCAGGGCACAGGATAACAATGTGGTCTCTGGTCCCATTGGCTGTGCTTTCTAGGGGGTCTGGAAAAGAAGATTACTCTGACATTTCAAAGGGATATTATCTTAAACGCACAAAGACAATAGACAATTTCAAAGTTAAGGACAGACCTTTGTCAAGGAATCTACAGGCCTAGGACGTTACTACCCTCCATGACCTGCTTTTAGTTAGGAATTTTTGCATTCAGACAGCCCTGTGTGATTACTTTGGTCTCTGGGTTTGTAAGGCCCAACACGCGAGCCTCCCCTGAGCTTGTCAGATTTAGTACGTGGCCCTTTTTTCCTCCACATACCCATCTGACCCCATAGATACTTATTACAATATAATGACTATATTCCCTATGCTATACTTTGTATCTCTGTGACTATTTTCACAACTGGCAGTTTGTACAACACAATCCTTTCCCCTTTTTTCTCCATCCTCCAACCCCCCTCTCATCTGTCAACCATCAGTTTTCATTTTCTGTATCTATGAGTTTGTTTCTGTTGTTTATTTTGTTTTTCAGATTCCACATGTAAGTGAAATCATATGGTATTTGTCTTTCTCTGTCTGACTTGCTTCACCTAGCATAATACCCTCCAGGTCCGTGCATGTTGCAAATAGCAAGATTTCACTCTTTTCATGGCTGAGTAATATTCCATTGGACGTATGGTCCACATCTTCTTTATTCATTTATTGATGGACACTTAGGTTGCTTTCATATATTGGCCATTGTAAATGATGCTGCAATGAACATAAGGATGCATATGTCTTTTCAAATTAGTGTTCTTGGTTTCTTCAGATAAATACACAGAAGTGGAATTGCCATATTCTTCTTGTCTCTTGTTATAGCCTTTGTTTTAAAGTCCTTTTTGTCTGATATAAATGTTGCTAACCCAGTTTTTTTTTTATTTCTATTTTCATGAGACATCTTTTTCTATCTCTTTACTTTCAGTCTCTGTGTACCTTTCTATTTGAAGTGGGTCTTTTGTAGGTAGCATATGCATGGGTCTTATTTTCTTATCTATTTAGCTACCCTATGGCTTTTGATTGGAGCATTTAATCCACGTTTAAAGAATTATTGATAAGCATGTAGTTGTCATTTTATAATTCATATTTTTGATCTTTTTTCTTCTTCTTAAAGAAGTCCCTTTAACATTTCTTATAATACTGGTTTGGTGGTGACAAATTCCTTTAGCTTTTTATTGTCTGAGAAGCCATTTATCCGTCTTTTGATTCTAAATAATAGCCTTGCTGGGTAGAATAATCTTGGTTGTAAGTCCTTGCTTTTCATCACTTTAAATATTTTGTGCCAGTTCCTCCTGGCCTGCAAAATTTCTATTGAGACATCAGCTGATAGTCTTATGGAAGCTCACTTACAGGCAAATAACTGCTTTTCTCTTGCTGCTTTTGAGATTGTCTCTGTTTTTAACCTTTGGTATTTTAATTGTGTGTCCTGGTGTGGGACTCTCTGTGCTTCCTAGGCTTGTATGTCTATTTCTTTTACCAGATTAGGGAAATTTTCCAACATTCTTTCTTTAAATAGGCTTCAATTACTTGCGCTCTCTCTTCTCCTTCTGGTACCTCTATGATGCAAGTGCTGGTACACTTCAATGTTGTCTCAGAGGTCCCTGATACTATCCTCATTTTTTTGATTCTTCTCTTTTTCTCTGTTCTGATTGGGTGCTTTCTGCTACTTTGTGTTCCAAATCACTGATTTGATCCTCTGCTTCATCTAATCTACTGTTAATTTCTTCTAATGTATTCTTCATTTCAGTTATTGTAGTCCTCATTTCTGACTGGTTCTTTATGTTTTCTATTTCCACCTTTATGTTTCCTATCTCGTTAAAGTTCTCACTGAGTTCATCTATTCTTCCTCTAAGTTCGTTGAGCATCTTTATAACTGGTGTTTTGAACTCTGCATCTGGTAGAATGTTTATCTCCATTTTGTATAGTTCTTTTTCTACAGTTTTGTTCTATTTTTTCATTTAGGACATGTGTCTTTGTCTTCTCATTTTGACTGACTTCCTGTCTTTGCTTTTATGTATTGAGTAGATCTGCTATGTCTCCCAGTCTTGGTAGTGTGGACTTATGTAGTCTTGTGGAGCTCAGTGCGCAGCGTGCCTGGTTACCTGAGCTAGGTGCTCCAGGTGTGTCCCTTGTGTGGGTTGTATGTGCCCTCCTGTGTAATTGAGCCTTGATTGCTGCTGGCATGTCAATGGGAGGGACTGACCCTCCGGCTGATTGGCTGTGAGGACCAGAGATGACTACAGCAGAGGAGCTGATGTACAGGGGCTAACCCCATGAATCAGGATTCGCTTAACCAGGACTCTGGTGCTTGCCAAGTCTGCCGTTTGGGTGTGTCATTTGTGAAGGTGGTTGGGTGGTATTCCAGTGTAATCTGAAGCTGGCCACTGGATGTTTTGGTTCTGGGGCCTCTTGTGCAGGCCAAGGTCAGCCGTTGCCTATGCCCAGCCCAGGGATACCTAGTATGAGCTTCAAAGTGATCTGTAGATGGTTACCACTAGTGTCAGGCTTAGGGCTGCTTAGCAAGATGTATGGGGCATGCTGAGGCCAGACACTGCTTGTTTGGGGGTCGTGAACCTTTTGAGAAATTTTAGGAAAGTCTGCAGCACAAGCCCAGACAGATTGTTTGTACGGAAAAGCCACTAGAAGCAACTTGGGTGGGTCCACAGATATGGTGAGTCTCAAGGAATCATGAGGTCAGGGCTATACATAATATATAATGTAGTATAGTATATATACTGTACTAATAGTTAATATATACTATATTAATAGTATAATATATAGTATATAAAAGTATGTAATATACTAATACACACAAACACTAATATATGCTGCTCTGTGCCTTGCTTTTTTCATCTAATAACATCTCCTGGCACTCATTCCTTAGAGGTCTTTCTCATTTTTTTTTTCTTTTTTCTTTTGTATAGCTACATAGTACTCCACTGCGTGAAATACCATAGTATTCAACCATTCCTCTAATTATGGACATTTAGGCTGTTTCTAATCTTTTGATATTATAATGTTACGACAAATACTTTGTGCTTATGTTGTTTCTGATTTGAGAAGGGGTATCTTCAGTGCATACTTCTAGAGTGACATCACTTAAGGTAAATGCATATGTAATTTTGCTACATATTGCCAAGTTTTCCTCCATAAGGCAGTATTCCTATTAGTGACATATACAAGTAATTATTTCCTTACAGCTTCAGCTGTTATGTTATCCAAATTCGGCTTTTGGATTTTTGCCAGACTGATAGGCTAGAGATCATATTTCAGGGCAATTTTAATCTATATTTCTATAACTATGAGTAAGACTGAGAATCTTTTCAAATATTAGGAGTCTTTTTAATCTTCTTTTCTGTAACTATATGTTTATATTCTTTGCCCATTATTTACTGGATTGTAATCTAATTAAAAAATTAACCTAATTCTTTCTTGATGCAAGTAAAGTCATTTTTCATGTGTTCCTACCGGGGAGATACAAAATACAAAATCAAACCAACAAGGAAACATCATTGTGCTTTGCTTCCTCATCTGCCAACTCAGTCTAAACCAAAAAATATGGGTGTTCCCTTAATTTTTAGTTCTTCATAGGCCCTGTTGAGTTGACTGGACTGTTTTGGCACCAAAGTATTGTTTTATTATTTTTCACAATCACAGCTGGTCAGCTAGATTAGTCAGAACATGGTGTTAATGAATCGAAGGTGACACCTTTGATTCCCCTGTGTGCTGTTGGCTATACATAGAGTAAAACTGTTCCCCAGCCAGAAATGGGGCTGTGGTTGCCTTGTGTTCAGATGTAAGCCTCAAAGAAACATTCTGTGGGTAAGAAAAGGGCAATGGTGTAATCTCCAAACACAGTTCACCCAGGGGTGGGTGCTCCAACTCCTGATCCTTTGGAGGTCTGGTGTAGGCTTCTGCATGGGAATTTCACTGTGAGGTCAGCAGCCAGTTGAGAAAGATAGATACATGTGTCAAAGTGGAAAGCTCGCAGAATCCTACATGGTGTCGTCCTTAAATAGAGTAGCAGATGAGTTTCACTGATGCCACCCAAGCAGTAGTCCTAAAACTATGCCCGAAGTCCCTCTATTAGTTACCTACTGCTGTATAACAAATATCCCAAAAAGAAGAGCATAAAACAACAATAAACATATTAACTCACACGTTTCAAGAATTTAGGAGCAGCTCAGTTGGATTGTTCTGGTTTATGATCTTTCATGAAGTTGTAGTCTTCTGGCTTGACTTGAGGGGGGCTGGAGAACCCACTTCCAAGATAGTCACTCACAGTGCTGGCAAATTGATGCTGGCTGTTGGCGGGAGGCTATAGTTGCTTTCCACAGGGACAGCCACAGGGCTGCTTGAGTCTTCACAACATGATGCCTGGATTCCCTCAGAGCAAGAGATTTAAGAGAAAGCAAAGGGAAACCTGCAAAGCTTTTTAGGACCTAGTCTTGAAGGCACACATCATCATTTGTGCCCCATCTATTTGCTGGAAGCGAGTCACTAAATCTGGCCCACACTCAAGGGGAGAGGAATTTACTTCTACCTTTTGAAGGGAGATGTGCTAAATAATTTGTGAACACATTTGAAGATCACCACAGTCTCTGAGGCTAGGATACTTTTTCTCTTATATCTGAAGGGCTGCTTGACTCCTGGGTTGTAAGGCAGGTCTACCTTTCTGGTAGACCCAACAGGAAATCAGAAGAAGATGCAGCCTCCTTCCAGGTGATAGCTTTCCCCCTTAGGAATTGACTTTCATCACATCTGTTTTCCGTTCCAGGCCATGGGGTTCCCTTTGAGTGTTTCGGCTAAACAGTGGAATGGATTAAAATGCAGATTTCTGGAACTCATCACAAGATCCAATTTCATTGGGTCTGAAGGGCCAGTGAAGCTGCATTTTTACAACTGTTCCAAATAAAGTGAGCCCTTTGACCGTGGTCCAGAAAGATAGAGTGAGGCGCTGGCTTTTCTGTCCTCAACAGTTCTGCCCCACCCCCACTGAGGGCAGGTTGGATCACATCATTGTATCACTTAGAGCTCTCAGCCCTGCAGATGGCAGAGGGAAAGTGCACTACGGATCCACGACAGGTGAATGATGAGCAGGTGAGCGAATAAATTCATCAATGATTGAAGCGCAGTTGTCCTGACTTTGATGATGCTTTTCGAAAGTTAATATTCCTAACATTACCTAACACATTATTCTTGTCCCTAAAAATATTTAACCTGACCTTCCTAAAGCTACTTAACCTAATTAACAGCTTATAGACAATACAGAAGATGAAGGAATACCTTACACAATACCTTGAGAAAATTATTAGATGAATCTAGAATTTGGAGAATTCAATATGATGACGGGCTTGGATTCTCGAAAGAGTCTATGTCACAGGGGAAACAGATGAAGGTTCTCTTCTAGATCAAGGGTCACCAAACCATGACCTGCAGGTCTGTTGTCTATTTTAGTAAATAAAATTTTATTGGAACACAGTCATGCTTATTAAGCTTACCTATTATCTGTTGCTTTTGTGCTATGACGACGTAATTGAGAGAAGACCAACAGAATACCCGTGGTCTGCAAACCTAAAGTATTTACTGTCTTGCCCTTTCAGAAAAAGTTTGCTGACCCCTGCTCTAAATTAAAAGAGACCAGTGACTCTTCTGCTTTCATCAGTGGTAGAATAAGTAGTGCTAACTAGTCATTCTGCCATATGTGATCAGAACATGGTATAGAATATATTAAATAATTGTTTTCAGACATAAAATATTTGGCAGCTGGACCCTCTGAGAGAAAGGAAGCAAACAAGGTGAGCCTTATAATCATCCAGGCTTTCCACCAGAGGCATTTGCTGGATCCCAAACTAGGAATGGGAAAGTTGACAGAATACAGAGGTCTCACTAAGCTGACAAGATAGATATTGGACTGTGGGGAGGCTGAGGCAGCTGTGATTTGCAGGGCAGAACATATTAGAGGAAGAAACTATACAGAGAAAGTATTCCAGGCCATAGGGTTCCCTTTGAGTGTTTCGGCTAAATACTAAGTTCTGCATGTGTGGGGTGGATATGACAAATTCAGTCAAAAAATATCAACTCCAGGCTTCCAGTCAAGGTGGTTGAATAGGTAAACACTGTTCTTGCCTCCTCTCAAGACTGCATCAAAATTACACCAAACTAGAGAATGGCCATAATTAGGAGCCACCTGAAGTCTAGATGAACAGAAAGCCTACAGCTGGGGACACACAGAAGAGGCCACCTTGAGACTAAGTATTGTATGCCAACTATAATGAAAAAATTTAAAAAATTATTAAAATCCTAAAAAAAAGAAATAAATAAAGAAAAAAAGCTCCTGGAGCTTACAAAGAGTTGGGAGATGCTTGAGTTTTGATTATCCAGAAGAGAAAGTCTTCACTGAACACCAAAGGCTTTGAATAGACTATCAGAAAGGCCATGCCTCAGGATCAGGGCTGACCTAGCTACTCTAGATCAACCTCAATACATCTTAAAAACAAGTCTTGAAAAATATCAAGTTAATCCACATATAAATTAACAGCCTGTGAAAATAAATTCCAAAAATCTTGAAAGGAAGACAACATAGATGCCTTTGACTTTTGATTCCAAATTTACCAAGTGGTTTTGTTTGTTTGTTTGTTTGTTTGTTTTACCACAGATGGATTTTGAATTTTGTAAAATGCTTTTTGTGCATGTGTTAACCTTTAGCTAGCATCATACTTTTTGGTAAAAAACTGAATATTTCCCCCTAAGCTCCAAGACAACGAAAGTTTTTTTTCACCATTTCTAGTCAATATTTTGCTGTGGTCCAAGCCAGTGCAAAAAGGCAAGGGGAAAAAAAACAAAGAAAGAAACCAAAGCATACATATTGGAAAGGAAGAAATAAAATCTTAAGGATGCTACAAAAAAGCTGCTAAAACCAAAAAGTGACTCTCACAAGAATGTAGAACACCAGGTCAACATATATAAATCAATTGTATGTCTATGTTCAGCACAAACAATTGGAAAATGAAATACTATTTATAACATTAAAAAAATTAACATTTTCAGATAACTTATATATATATTGATATGAACCATGTACTGAAAACTGCAAGTGTTGAAATAAATTAAGTTCCAAGTGAATAAACAAATTTACCACGTTTAGGGATTGGAAGAATCGATATTGTTAAAATGTCAGTTCTCCCTGACAGATTTATAGATTCAATGCAATTCCAGTCAAAATTTCAACTAGCATTTAAAAAATATAAAATGGGAAGCTTATTATAAAATGATTATGAAATGAATATGAAAATGTAAGAGAAAGAAAGCTCAAAATAATTTTGGAAAAGAAGAACAAATTTGGAGGACTTACACATGGATTTCAAGACCTACCATAAAACTATGGCAATCAAGATGTTGTGATGCTGGCATTGAATAGACAAGGGGCCAGTACAGAGTCCGGAAATAGACTCATATACATGGTCTACTGATTTTTAACAAAAGTGCCAAGGTAATTTAATGGGAAAAAAATTGTCTTTTCAACAAATGGTGCTAGAACAACTGGATATATATTTTAAAAACATCTTAACACCTATCTCACACTATATATAAAAATGAACTATAGGTTTATATATAAAAGCTAAAATACAAAAAATCTAGAATAAAACATAGAAGATCTTTCTAACCTTGGAGTGGGCAAAGATGTCTTACGAAGAATACATAAAAGCACCAATCTTAAAAAAATATATTGATAAATTAAACTTCATCAAAATCAAAACTTTTGCTTTCAAAACGCTATTTAAGAAAATGAAAAGCCAGGTCACTGGTTGGAAGAATATATTTGTAATACATAAACCTGGCAAAGAACTTGTGTACAAGTCAATAATAAAAATACAACCTAATTTTTAAAAGGGCAAATATTTGAATAGACACATCACAAAAAGAAAATATATATTCAACTATATATGTGTATACACACTCACACACACACACACAATAAACACAGTAATTGTTGCACAACACCTCTAATTATCAGAGATGTCAAAATAAGATGACACTGAGACACTGCTACGTACCCAGTAAAAGGGCAAAAAAGTAAAAGGATTGATCATATTAAGCACTGGTGAGGATGTGAAGAAACTAGAATTCTCATATGTTCCTCTTAAGAGTGTAAAATGTTACAACTTGAAAAAGAGTTTGGCAGTTTCTTATGAACATACACTTACTGTATGATCCAGCAATTCTATTTCTAGATTTTACCCAAGAGAAATGAAAAGCATATGTGCACAAAAAGAGTTGTATGTGAATGTTCAGAGTAGCTTTAATCATAATAGCTTAAAACTGGAAACAATCCAGATGTTCATCAGTGGGTGAATGGATAAACAAACTGGTATAGCCATACAATGGAATATTACTCAGCAGCAAAAAGGAACAAACAACTCACATATGCAACAACATGGCTGAATCTCAAAAATATTATGCTGAGCAAAAAAAAGCCAGATGCAAAAGAATGCAAACTGTATTTTTAGATTTATAAAGTTCTTGACCAGGCAAAGCATACTGTCTATGGATAGCTTTGTAAAATTTAGATCAGTGGTTGCCTGGGGCAGGGAGTGAAGGAGAAATTAGTTGCAAAGGCAGCATGAAGGAATATTTTCTATTTTGATTGGGGTGGTTGTTGTGAAGGTATATGTAGATTAAAACTCATTAAACTGTATACTCAAAATAGATAGATTAAAACAGAATGTTAATTTTACTTTAGTAAAAAAAATTTTTTTTAATTGATCTAAGAGAGATAATAACCAAATGCAATGTGTGAATCCCACTTGCATCCTGACTTGGTGAAAACAAAGCTATCACAGATAGTCTTAGGATGGTTGGGAAATTTGAATATGGCCTGGCTCCTAGTAGGAAATGATTGCTAAATCTTTGGGGTGATAATGCCATTGTGGTAGAAGCATGTCTTTATTCTTAGGAGATGTGTGCTGAAGTATTTAGAACTGAAATGTCATGATGTCTGCAACTTACTTTCCAATGGTTCATTAAGAACAAAAATATGTACACAAAGGCACATGGAGATGAAACAAATCTGGCAAATATTAATAATTGTCGAACAAAGTGGGGTATATAGATTTTCTTTGTACTTTCAATGTTTCTGACTTTTCAACATTTCTCATCAACTTTCTGTAGTAGTAGTAGTAGCAGTAATAGTAATTATTATTATTATTGTTGTTATTATTGGGGGAAGAGAAGTTAATGTTGAGGTGTTATGGCTTATCCCGAAGTCTGCAAATTCTCCCTTAGAAGAGGACACTTATGAAGACATAACTAATGCTATAATTTTCTCCAAATTCTTCTAAGTATGTGCTATCGAACAGAATCTCAAGAAAAAGAAACATTACCTGGTTGCAGCTCTGCTGAACTTCTGGCCGTTTGGCTGCTCACTGGGGCAGGGAGGTTCTCAAAATCTGTTCTGTCAGGAACACCAGGGCTGGGGCCACTTCTCTGCTGCCCTTGGTAGGAGGGAGGTGAATGGTTAACTAGTTACCCACTTTGCATTGTTGAAGCAGTCTCACCCTGCTCAGGTGGCTCGCTCCCTGGCTGAATATTGCCAGCCAAGCTAAAGGTCTCAAGGCAAGGGCACAGGAAAAACAAGGCCCAGGTGGCCCTGTTTGCTAAAGAGTGAAAACCAGGTTTATGAAGGCACTTCAAGGTCAAAAGGCCACATTTTTTGCATAAAAATGTTTCCCTTCAGAGCTCAAACTCCCTGGCACAGAGCCTGGGGCAGATAGGTGAGGTCTTGGAGTTAAAGAAGGAAGGGTAGGAAATCTAAAGCTCTTCCTCTGGAAGGGGCACCTCCAGCAAGTTAGGGGCGGAGCCAGTAGAGGCTTAGAGGATGAGCCAGGAGAGAGGTGCAGTGAAATCTGCACCTTGATAAGGGAGGGAACCGAGTTCAAGACTCAGGCGTGGTAGGCCAAGATGCTACAGAAATGTCCCCGAAGTTACGGGCTCAGCAAAAGTTCACCAGATATGGCTCTGCATGGTCTTGGGGATCAGGGCCAGAGTAATTTCCTGGCGAAAGGTGGGAGGACTTAGGAGTTGCCCAGGAGGGGAGGAAATGGAAACACAGGTGCAAACTATTTTTCAGGAAGTCCGGTACAACACTGTGACAGCTGTGGAGGAGGGCGTGAAGCAGGGAAGGGAGAGGAGGGTTTTTCATGTCTGGAGACCTGAATGTGCTCCAGACTAAGTGCAAAGGCTAGGACAGAGGGGACAGGGTAGCTGAGAGAGAAAAGAGAAGGGGATGAGGTCGTAATCCACACAAAGGGCCGTTTAGCACGAAGACGGAGTGAAGGAAAGAGGGGAGCAAAGAGATGGGGGTGGTTTGAAATCCTGGGTACGACGCCAGTGTCACCAGCTGGTGTTTCCACTACACATTCTACTTACACATCTTTAGAAATAAGAATGACTGTACTTAATATACTGTATTGTATATTTGAAAGTTGCTAAGAGGGTTAATCTTAAAAGTTCTCATCATGAGAAGAAAATATTTTGTAACTATATATAGTAATGGAAGTTAAATGGACTTACCATGGTGATCATTTTGTAATATATACAAATATTGAATCATTACGTCATACACCCGAAACTAATATAATGTTATATCAATTATACTGCAGTAAAAAAAGAAAAAATAAGAACCTCATTTTATGTATAGATTTAGGCCTACTTCTAACCATGGTTAATTTAGGAAGAAATTCAGAGGAAGGGAAAAATAAAGAAATGAACAGATAGATGTGTGGGGATCTAAAATGATGGGTGAAGTCAAGTCACGAAGTGATTGAAATGGATGGGAAAAGTGGCAATGCGGAGAAAGATATAAGGAAGAAATCACATAAAAACCCACCAGAAGATGGTTAGGTCATGCACAGAGAACCATCCATGGGAAAGCAGACTCGGGGTGTCCCCCCGAGTGAATCACTGACTTTCATAGGATAACGCCCTCCTCTATTGTCTTTTTAGTTTATTGATTCTGCTTTCTTGCACTTCTAGGGAAAAGTCACATGGCCTGTAGCCATGATAGCCAACTCAGGTATTTCGGTCTTACATATCTGTTTTAAAAATGTTTCTAACTTGATTGGGGATCCATTCTTGCTGAGAAGAGACTGGCAAAGTAGGTAGATCAAATGTTGTTTAATAAACATTAATTGACACCCCCACCATGTGCAAAGCACTGTCTTAGTGCCCATACAGATATAAAAATGAATAAAAGAGGCTCTTTCCTGAGGCAAAATGGTTCAGGACACAGTCTGTGAAGTGGGCTGCAGAAGCGAGCCTGCTCTCAGGGAGTGGCAGGCAGGCTCAAAGGCGGAAGTCTAAGCTACTGTAGGTGTGGGGCTCAGAGGTAGTGATTACCTGGGGCTATAAAGTAGATACCATACTGGGCTTTTTCTACCTGAAAATGGTGCCACCTTAATGTTAAAGAGGCCAAACAGGGCTCTTGTAATTCCTATGGCCATTTACCATTAGTAGGTCCCTGTGGTGGCCGCCATAGGCAACAATGAATGGTTTTGCTATAATGGTTGGGGACTGTAACAGGGCTTCCTTCCAGAAATACACAAATAAGGGAGATAATATTGCCTTCAGAGACTTGAACCTAAAAACAAAAACAAAACAAACAACAGCAAAAAAAACCCCTAAACACTAATTGGACAGAATAGAGATAAGCAAATTTGTTAAAGAAGACAGGATGGCTTCTAGGTATTCCAGAGAACAGACCTGAGTCCCTAGTAGTATGTGCCTTTTACATGCTGTTCTCCCTTTAGGAGTGCCCTTACCTGCATCCTCTAGCTACCAAAATGCTACCACCTTTAGAGACTCAGTTAAAATGCTACAACCCCATGTACTTTCCTTTTCTGATCCTCTCAGTCAAAATCAGAACTCCTTTCTCTACACTCTAAAAGTGTATGTTTAACTTTGATGTCATTCATATTTTATTCTGTCTTGCATTAGAGTTTGTAAATTACACGTAAGTCCTCCCTTCTTCAATATAAACTCCTTGATCATAGAAACCAGATCTTATTCCACACTTTATGCATATTATGGGTCAATAAATGTTAAATAAAAGATTGAATGAATGAATGAATGAATGAACAAATGAATATAGGATAATTCCTTGACTATGCATTGAAAGGTCTGGAAGCCAATACCAGTGCAGCACATCACTAGAAAGAATACACTCTTGCTAGTAGCCAATCGCATAAAATCACACATAAATTTCAATTGGTAGAGCACAATCGCTATTTACTTACCCCAGGAGAATTCTGTCCTGTGTTGGGATGGCCAGAAACAGCCTTAGATGGAGGATTCTTGTCCACGTGATATGTTGAGGAAGTGCTCTCAAGAGGAAAGACAAGGGGTGAGGTGAGGGACAAGGGAAGTTCAGGAAGGATGCATCTCAGCCGGAGACCACTGTCGGCCTGATCCCATAGGCCACTGAGTTGGTCCTCCGCGAAGCAAGGAGCCTGGCCTTTTGTACCCCAACATCAGCTCGACTTTGCCTAGAGGTTCTCTTGGCTGGTGGGCGTAATCCTCTGGGAGAGAAGGCTCCCACTGGCCGAGTGCAATGCTCTCGATTAGGAACAGCTGTGAGTCATTAGCAGCCTAGCTAGAGCGTGGGTGCCAGAGCTTGGTTAAGGAAATCTGGGCAGGGGCTTTCAGTCCATTTATTTTTTATTTTTATTTTAATAAATTATTTTATTATTATTTTTTATGCCTACAGCACCTGGTCTGCCTAGGTGGTCTCCCATCCAAGTACTAACCAAGCCCAATCCTGCTTAGCTTCTATGAACAGACATTGGGCTTGTTCGGGGTGGCATGGCCATAGACCATGGACCATGGCTCCACTGGGGTGTGAACCCAGGAACTTCTGCATGTAAAGCAGACGTGCTAACTGCTACACTATGGAACCACGTCCTTTAAGTCCATTTAGAGTTCATCTCTAATGGTCCACAGACACTCCACTCCCTTCCCCTAGTCTCCCTTTCTCTTCTCTTTTCTCCTTCTCGACCAGCCCTTATAGGGTCCCAGTTCTAATCAAAAGTGTACAGTTCAGTGTCATTAAGTATATTCACATCGTTGTGCAACCATCACCACCATCCATCTCTAGAACTCTGCTCATTTCTTTGCTGGGCATGACCCAGAAGTGGCATATGTCATTCCACTCCCTGTTAACCAGAGATTAGTCACATGGCTACATCTATCTGGAAGGGAGATTGGGATTAAATGTATTCTCTACTTAGACAACTATGTGCTCAACTGAAACATGAAATTGTCTTTGTTAAAGGAAAACATGCAGCCCTAATGGGGACACTCTACCGTTAATCCTCCAAAAGGTTCTGTCCCTTTGCCCGTTCGTACAGTCTTGTGTTTGGTCTATTGTCAGTATGCTCTTTTTGTGTCTGCCAGCATCAGGGCTGGCTGCCTGGGGTTCTGATGCATAGAAAACACAGAAAGCAGTTGCTTTTAATTGTCGGTGGTGGGCCATGCATGTTCTTGAAAGGTTGAGTTGGGATCAATTCTTGTAAATAAAAATAATTTTTTTAACTTATTTGAAATACTCGCATATGCAAAAAAATTTTTATAAATCATTTGGTGAAACAAATCATTGTTTTTAGGATATTGGCCACTCTAATCTGTCTTTCATGCAAATGTGGAGTCTCATTCCTAGCCTGATGTGGGGCTGCCTACTACCCTTAGCTAGGTCCTTTCAGCTCTACTGTGATAGCCATGGTTCTGAGGAGAGATCAGACCACAGGTTTTACCACCTCTTCTAAGCCGGCTGCTCCTAGTATCTATTGATGTATAAAAATCAGCCCCAAATGTAGAGGCTTAAATGAACAACAATCATTTTATTAACTCTTATGAACTATGGGTCTATGGTTTAGGAAGTAAGGAAGGGCCTGGCTGGGCACTTTTAGGTCAAGGTCTCTCATGCGGTCATAATCATATGCTGGCTGGAGACGGAAGAGAGGAGGGCTGAACCAACTGGGGGATGGCCAAGCATATGCCTCTCAGTTCATGTAGTCTTAGGACATCTCCATGCTTGGGCTTCCTCACACCATGGCCGCCTCAGGCAGTTAGACAGCTCACATGGTGACTAGAGGCTTCCAGAGTGAGTGCGCCTGTGAACAATGTACAGCTGTGTTTGATGATTTATCCATGGAGGTCACATAGTAGTGCTTCTACCATACTCTATGAGATGGTCACAAAAGCCCACTAGTTTGAAGGGCAGGGGACATAGACCCCACCTCTTGATAAGAATAGTGTCAAAGTAACAATGTAAGAAGAGAATGAGAAATGGGAGATGTCACAGCTGTCTTTGGGAAAATCGATCTACTACCTCAGCTTTTGGCTTCATGAGCTCCAGAACATGGGATGTGAGTCAGAAAGAATTATTCTTGGGTTTTCCAACTTGAAATTTCTAAATATGCTAGATTTTGCTTTCTTCTTCTTCTTCTTCTTCTTCTTCTTCTTCTTCTTCTTCTTATTATTATTATTATTATTATTATTATTATTTAATTCGGAAGATAAGCAGCATTGATCTGGATAGAACTCACTTTAACACAGAAGAGTCTTCTGCTGTAGCCCTCTCCTTGGCAATGAAAGCAAAAGCAGCAGCAACAGCAAACAGAAGCATCTGGAAAGAGTCTCCCAAGGATCTGCAATTGGTCATGGTGCTTTTCAAGGAAGGAGCTACTGAAAGTCAGTCTTCCTAAAATATAATCAGTGTCCTCTACTTGCTCATAGTTTCTGCTCTTCAGTTTTGTTTACATGTGGCTAACATGGCAGCCCCTCAACTCTCCTTGCTCTTTTTCTATATCATGGCACTTCTATTTCAGCCAATGGCCTCAATCTTTTAGTTTTCCAGTTTCTAACTGAGAATCTGATTTCCTATGCTATGATTTTCAACCTGGCCACACAGGTCATAAGGTTCCTTCTGTTAGAGCAACCACGTTGTCTTAGTTGGCTCAGTACTTTTTCCAGTATTGACACTGAAAAGTCTGTGTCTTGGGAACCTTCTGAGTCCCAGGCAAATAGGATAGTTGGCCACCCTTCTCTCTATGAAAGGACTACTCTTGTATCAGAGGCCCACCTCAAGAGGAGGAGGGCTGGGTCACCTGGTGTCCCACAGAGCCACTGTCTTTTAGCAGTTTGGACAGCTTCTCTGAGGGAGGAGTATGAATTGGGCCATCAATGATCAACCTCTCTAGTTAAAACTATACCTGGATGGATTTCTCATTAGAAGGGAAGGAATCAAGGTATTCCAAATATATGCGCAGCAGTTTGACATAGTAGAAAGAAAAGTAAAGTAGGAGTCAAAATACCTGGTTTCTGCCACTGAGTGGCAATAAAACCCCAGAGCCAAAGATTTCGTCTTCCTGAGCCTCAGGTTCTCCACCTGTAAAATGAAAGAATTAGACTAGGGCTTGCTTCCTTTTTTCCTTTTGTTTGGCAATTTCATTCTAGAAGAGTTACTCATACTCTTCAAGACGAGGTCTGCTATTATCATCGTTAGAGCAAGTTTCTACCCTCCCTTCAGCTCCATTCTCTTCCCCTTCTACCCTTTCCTCCTCACCTCCCACTTTTACTAAGCACAATTTAAAAAATATCTCCATGGTGCTGGGCATTGGTCTCTAAGGCTCCTTCCAGGGTGACATTTTATGAGTACTGTTTGTATTGCAGAACACTCTGTTATCCAGCGTTCTAGCGACCTGGAATCAAGTAATTGCTGGGCTTTCTAGAGGGGCAGAAAATTGTATAACTGATCTGCACAATAATGGGGGAAAAAATGAAATGTTGGATGGCAAAAGCAGTGATGGCAAGGCCTTTGAATCTCTGAACTAGGAAGCTCTCCAAAAGTCTCCCAGAGCTGCAGTCCTATGAGCTTTCACTGGGGAACTCACCTCTTGCATGAAGCTGGTGGACATTTTTCTAGGGGAGGTGGGAACAAGAGTTTCCTGACTCTGGCTTTTATTTCACCAGGCACAGCAAATTATAACAGCTGCTTAAGACCTTAGCCATAGATAGACCTCAAATAGTGCATATATCTGCAAACTCTAATTCCTCTTCCCCAGGCTGAAGAGGACTCGGCCGGCATCCTGCCCAGAAAGTTCCTGTGGTTATTAGCGGATATTAGCAGAGCAGTGTCTAGCAGGCTGAGATGCTCTCCTGGTGGCATCGAGGCTAAAGGAGCCATGTGGTGTCTGGGAACAGGCTGCGGGTGGGGAGCAGCTGTGGGGATGAGCCCCCTGCCTGCCTATGCCTGGGAGAATGGATTCCATTTCAGGCAGCAGCGATTCATGCTGGGTGGCCTCTGCCTTCCCTCCCATGTCAGCACCACTGAGAACGACCCAGAAGGTTGAGAAGAGCGTAGCTCTCCTTGGAGGGAACAGGCCCTGCTGAAGGGCCTCCCTTCTCTCCAATGTTTCTAGCTCAACAATGTCTTAATCTCCATTCAGGCCTCTCAGCAAGCTCAGGCAAGATCTTCGAAGTTTGACTGGTGAGGCCTGTCAAGTCAGGGTGGGCATGGGTGGGTGGGGTCTTCAGGGTCCCTCAAGTGAAGCATCTTCACGCCCAAACTTTATACAAAGGCACCTCTTGCCTCTATTCCAGGCATTAACTATTTCTGCTCCTTCGAAGAGGCAAAACAAACAAAACAACAACAAAATACAAAAATAAAAATAGACACAAATATACACGCAGACACACACATAAAGAGCAAAGGCCTACTGTTTGTGGCCTTCTCTCTACATCTTGGCTAATACTGCATTAAGATATATAGTTTCCGCTTTGTGTTTTTCTAGCTTCTCAGAGGAGAAGATAAATGTAGTTACAGGATTATGTACACACTTTACCTAAATGTCTTCCTTTGCAATAATAGGACTTAAGATGACCCTAAGAATCAGAGAAGAGCCACCTGGGCCATCAGGCCTATTAGCACTGATCCTTGGTACCCAAGCAATGGCTTCGGGGCCTCCTGAAGAGGGCCTGGGTGCTCCAGCCCTATGGTGGACCCAGCTCCTCAAGTATCCAAGGGGAAATCTTAAAGACGCAGAGCAAGTAAATAATTATAGCTGATGGTCACTGAGTTTACTACATGCTCCCTCTTTATCACCTCACCTGATCTTCATATTCTTATAAAATAGGCACTATTATCAGCC
The DNA here is from genome assembly GCF_014176215.1 of Rousettus aegyptiacus. Taxonomy (NCBI): domain Eukaryota; kingdom Metazoa; phylum Chordata; class Mammalia; order Chiroptera; family Pteropodidae; genus Rousettus; species Rousettus aegyptiacus. The sequence goes on along the minus strand of NW_023416311.1, from coordinate 70,869,319 downwards.
TCTTTTATAAATGAGGAAACTGAGGCTTAGAGAGTCAAAGCAGTTGACCCAGCTACACAGCTAGTAATTGGATTTGATCAAAAGAAAGATTCCAGAGCCTGAGCTCTCAGTCATTACATGTGTAAACTCACATACACACATATTGACACACACACACACACAATGGTGCATACACTTACTCTTTAGTTTATACTGTGTAATCATTTTTATAATATTCACAGAGTCATAGATGGCTGGAAGTGGAAGTCACCCTAGAGATGACCTATCTTCTCCTCTTTCGATTTCCACGGAAAACTGGGGACCTGCCTTAGAGTAATAGTTCTTAATTGAGCAAGCATCAGAATCACCTGGCTAAAACACAGACCTCTGGACCCTAACTGCAGAGCACCTAATTCAGTAGGTCTGAGGTAGGGCCCTAAATTTACATTTCTGACAAGATCCCAGGGGATGCTGATGAAGCTGGTCCTGGGACCTCATTTTGAGAATCACTGCATGAGAGCAAAGTAAAATGGACATGTTAAAGCCCATGAGACCCACTGCAGGGCTGTCACTTAAGCCTTCTTAGCAGTATTGGTGAAGCCTGGACACATTCCCAGTAGGGTCATTCTTATCTCAGTCACCTATTCTTAAATAAGTCTCTTTGGCTCTTTGCAACAGAACTAGAGTGTGGTGGGCCGAATTCTAAAAATGCCCCACCTCCTCAAAAGTTCCACACCCCTTTTCCCCCCGGAACCTGTGAATGTGATAAGAATATCATTCCTATGATTGTGTTATGTTATATGGCACAGTTGACTTAAAAAGAGGATTATCTGGGTATGTATAATTTACTCACATGAGTCCTTAAAAGCAGAGAACTTTATGTGACTGTGCAGGAGAATAAGGCAGAGGGAGAAGGCAGAATGGGTAGTCAAGGAGATCTGAAGTTTGAGGAAAACTTGAAGTGCTGCAGCCATTTCGAGGATGGACAGGGCCACAGGAGAGGAAAGCAGGTGACTGCCAGAAACAGAAGTAACCTCTGGCAAGGAAACAGGCCCTCAGTCCTGCAGCTGCACAGGGTTTGCCAGCCACCTGGATGGACTTGGGGACCGATTCTTCTCTAGACCTCCAGATAAGACAGATGTCTGACCTACAGAACTGTGAGCTACTAGATGAGGATTGTTGTAAGCGTCTCTTTGTAGTTATGCCGCAATAGAAATTGAATATGCAAATACATAAATTCCCGAGTTCGGAAAAAAGTTAATGTCCAACACAGACCCACCTTTTTCAGAAGATAAACCAAGAGTTGGGTCGGTGGGAGGCTCACCTCGTTGTTTGCTGAAAATGCCAGTGGCTCTGACCTAAATTCCAACTCCATCAAGTTAACATTCAGTTTAGTTGGGGAAAAAAATCTGAAGTTTGTCCCAGAGAACACCTTGAGAGCTGCCTGCCCCAGCGGCCCTCCGCAGGCAGACACAGCCTGGCTCAAGACCGCAGGCAGATCACTCAACAGCAAGCACGTGCCCTTCATGGAAGAGCAATTTTAAAACAGTTAGGAAAACAGATTGTCCTTCCACGCCGGAACTGGGTCAGATAACCTATTTTCCCGTTTCCGAGATTAGTCAGTCATCTAGAACCGACGCACTGTCCCCCACTGAGATACTGGGGAGCTCAAGCAGGAGGGTGGGATAAATACGCAGAATCCAGAATCCGCACAGCAACGATTCCCACACCGCCGCCTCACCCCGCCCCCGCCCGCCCGAATATTCTTGCTAATCTTGTAACAAAGTAAAATGGGTGGGGACAGTTTCGGTTTTCAGCATGGCCATAGTATAGCTACGGTTCAAGGTTCAACCGTTGGGTCTTTTTATTGTGAAAGGTAAACATAACTATCTGCCACTATAGTTAGACACAATTCAAGTAAGTGGAACAGGTTAGCAGTGGATGATCCCTATTACTGAGATTTTCCCTAAACGCCCGTCTCCAACTGACTTACAGACACCCGACATTCACTAAAGTGCAGATTCATCTCTCAAGGTTGAGATTCCACATCCGTTCCCTCCAGGACCCTTATATGCACGGATCCTCTAGCCACAGTCCTGCGCGGGTGTGACCGAGTAGCACGTGCAGCCTTGCTCATGTTCCCTGCAACTCTGCAGCCTTGGCCCTATGAAAGCATAAAGCTGTTCCGGACAAGGCTTTTCCACCCTAGCCACGCCTGTCCATGACAGCTACCTGCTTTTGCTGCTTTAGCCCTAATGACCAGCCATGGCATGGAGTAAGTACCTACCTGTCTTTTGGGAGACACCAGAACCAGTAGATTTCTAAGCAGGGTCGGGAGCTGGCATTCTGACAGTTTTCCTCTCACAGCAACTAGATGCAGAACTGAACCCATGGACCAGTTTCCTCAGGAACCCAATCACAGCCTCCAGACCTTTTCTGACTGTATTGATTTTCTCACGATTGTGGGATGACGGTGGCCACGGACAGGGTCCTACTGTGCGGAACAGAATATCCCTTCCCCTTCCTGCTGCTTCTGTCTTCATCCCTAACCGCTCGACTGTGCCTTCTCTCCCACAGTGTGCTGGGGTTAGGGGAAGCCAAACAGTGTCATTTCTTCCCAAATGTTTGGGGAGAAATTCTTTTTGAATTCTGGAAATCTTGAAGCGTTTCAAGCCATATATTTAAAAGCAAACCAGAAGACTGCTTTTTTCCATGTTGTCCAAGCTCATGGCTTTGTTTTATTTTGCTTTTTATGTGCTTCGAGTGGCTGAAATATTTGGTACTTTTCTGTTAGTAGAGACCTGATGGTATTTCATCTGTGGTCAAATCAAAGCAAATATGGCCCACACTGCTGTGAAAATATTATACTGCGGGATCATGGTCTGAGCAGCTAGATTTTTGCCACTTCCCCAAACTTTTTTTTTTTTAAGTATTAGATCCACCCCCGCCCACACACACACACACACACAAGGCTTCCACAAAGCAATTTACTTCCCATCACAATGCATTCAATCAAATGTTTTGTTAACATATGACTATGCTACTTTCACTTCCCACAAGAGTTCTCTGATAAACTCTGAAACTATTTTTGTGATGTCACTTTTCACTCATCCCTTTGAACTATAATCATTTCAAAGTTATAATTTTTAACTAGGAATGTGTATTGGTGGTTAAAAACAGTAATTTTAATGTGTAAGTCTGGAAAACAGTGAAAATGCACAAGAAACTCAGAAAAATTTACAACGTGACTTTACTGCTGACTGTGACAGAGTGTTGTCCCTGTGGATCCTATCAAGAACTTGGCAGTAAATAAGAATGAGGTTACTAACCCAACCATCATTGTATCAAGAGGCAACATGATTGATTTCAAATCTTGAGACACATTTGGATGTCCACATGGGCAAAAATTGAAGCAGTATCACAGACTCAACAGTGAAAAGTCAATATTCCTCTGTGGAAGATTGTGTTTTCCAAAGAGCAGTAATAGTATCTCCTATCCCACACCTTCTGTGCAGTGACCTTAACATTCTTCCCATAGAGAGTAAGAATCTAACTCCCCTCCTTTTGTATCTAGGTTGGCTTAGTGACTTGCTTGAGCAATAGAATGAAATGGGCAGACCACTCCATTTGCAATATACACCATCCCTGCCGCTCAAGGGCACACTCAGGAAAATAAGCTGAGGGGTCATCTGCTTGCTTTTCCATATGGTTGGGGTGAAGTTGGAGATTACAGGCTTTGTCCCATAGCAGGGAGAAGCATTTTGGTGGGGAAAGAAGTCCCCTGGTCTCCCAGGAGCACTTAGGATTAACTTGGAGTAGAGTTTCCACAGATTTCTGATGACGAGAGCCAACTGGGATATTTGTTTTCCTTTGGAAATTTTGGTTCTGATGTTCTGAGTTGGGAGCTCAGATTTTGCCTTTTTAAAAAGTGGCCTGGAGAATTTTTATCATCAGGAAAGTTTGGGAAGCCTTGACTTAGAGCAAGAGGCAACTCTTTTCCTTCTGTTCAATGCTTTGAAAGGAAGCCGATATAATATTTAATCACTGAAGAGAGATGTATGTTTGCAAAAGATCTGTCTAGGAAAAAAGGGCTACAGTTACTATTCTGTGGAGGAAGGAATTTGTGAGTTTGCTTTGAAGACGTTCGGTAGTTATGAATGATAATGTCATGAAGATGGAGCTTTCTTTTCTCAATCAGCTCGGGTTTGGTTGTGAAACACAGCAGTTTTGAAAAATACAACTGTTTACTTTAGCTCAGAAAGTAGGGACTCTGTTGCCACCTCTGAGGGAGGGTCCAAAGTGCATTTCCCCAGGTCATGCCTGATGCTCATTCAACCTATGCTAATCTGTGGTATATGGGAAGGTTTCCTGTCATTTCTTTCCTCTTCCACAACTGGAATTATTCCCCAAATGTTGAAAGCAACAGGCACAGGGGAAATGAGAAGGAATACATACACAGTCAAGAAATAGGTGCCTACGTATTTCTAATAAGCTGACCCAGCAGGAAAATTGAGTTAAATGTCTGAGCTTGTGGTCAATGAATCAAGGTCTCCTACAGGGCCAGAGGACCTGGAAGTCACTGCCATTTCTACAACCCTGGTTTTGGTAGGATACATCCAGGGCCTTGGAACAGTGCCTTAACTGTTTAGAAAAGTGCCTTCTAACACATAAGGCAGCTCAAGAAACACTTTTTGAATGAGCGAATGAGTGCATGTGAATGAGAGAGAGAGCTTGTCATTGAATTGCAAAGCAGAGACCTCCAGTTGTTGACAATATATAAGAAAGCTTCAGGCTTCATTTCTCAGACCTTTATTCTTCCTGACAAAGTTCAGGCCTCTGCCTGCCTGTTCTACTCTGTTAACCACAGAAGCCCAAAGTTCTTCCATAACTAATCTGAACCTGTGATTCCTTTGCTCTGCTCTGAGGAGCTCTCATAGTCCCTTTCCTTTCTAAGAAGCAGGTGATTGTGTGAGGATGATGGAGCAGGGCAGCAGCCACTTGGAGGAATTCCCTCTCAATGTGTTTTCGGTCACTCCTTACACACCCAGTACTGCGGACATCCAGGTGTCCGATGATGACAAGGCAGGGGCCACCTTACTCTTCTCAGGCATCTTCCTGGGACTGGTGGGGATCACGTTCACCGTCATGGGCTGGATCAAATACCAAGGGGTCTCCCACTTTGAGTGGACTCAGCTCCTTGGGCCCATCCTGCTGTCAGTTGGTGTGACATTCGTCCTGATTGCCGTGTGCAAGTTCAAAATGCTCTCCTGTCAGTTGTGCAAAGAAAGCGAGGAAAGGGCCCTGGACTCGGAGCAGGCAGCAGGAGGACAATCGTTTGTTTTCACTGGTATCAACCAGCCCATCACCTTCCATGGGGCTACTGTGGTGCAGTATATTCCTCCCCCCTATGGCTCTCAAGAGCCGATTGGGATGAACACCACCTACCTGCAGCCAGTGGTGAACCCTCGTGGTCTCACACCGTCTGGAGTGATGGCAGCTGCCACACCAAGCCCTCCTCAGTACTACACCATCTACCCTCCAGAGAATGCTGCCTTTGTTGACGACCAGGACTACCCTTCCTTCCTGAATGATGGAAATGACAGGTATGGTGTGTGCGGCAGGGCTGCTCCCTTTTCCAGCTGTCACAGCTGTCACAGTCATGGTCTGTGCTGTGTTGCATCTATAAGGAAGGTGGTCGGTGAATGTACATTTGTGTGCAGCCTGTTGCCAGGTTGGTGGCATTGCTTCTGGGAGTGGTGCTGTGGGCCGTAACACATCTGTGTTTTCTGCTCACATTTCAGGTTCATCCCTGATGCTGAGCAGCTAGAAGAGACACAGCTGGGAGATGAGAACTCTGTCTCCTTCTCTCCTCCCCGCTATGAGGAAATATTCTCCCTCCCTCGCTAGAGATTGATGCTTAGGGAATAGTATTTAAGTCATTGCTGCTGACAATGAAGTGTTCTATGCTGTGACCTTCAGAAGTTAGACAGCAGAGCAGCCCAGGAAGCCTGACAGATACCATTCAAAGCCAGGTGGGAGGTAAAATGTCTCATATGGGTAAAAATTAGGTTAAGGCGGAGAAAATCCTTTGTGGTACAGCTACAAATCCCCCCAAAACAGTGCAGAAGCAGGACTCTCACCTGTTTATCCACCATCAACCTCTATGCTACAGGAAGGCACTGGCGTCTTAACTCTAGCAACCAAGGGAAAAATCACTACTGCTTTGACTTAGGGAGTTCCAATAGTAGTGAGAGTGGACGGTGGGAAGGAACGAGACGAGGGACAATAGGTTCCACTGGAGATTTATTTCCCAGTGTCTACTCTCAGTTCCCAAAGTGGATCTGCATATTCCAAACAACCTGGCTGCCATCCGATGTCTCTTGAGGGCTCTGGGTATCTTAAAGCCTGCATAAGTAAATAAATAAATAAATAAATAAATAAATAAATAAATAAATAAATAAATAAAGCGAACAAAGACTACCTCCTGTTAGAATAATATTATAGGAGGCTAAAATATACGAAATAAGTAATAATAGGATAATGATGCCGTTAAATCCTTACATTATTATTGGGGCACAATGACTCTTGGCTGCTGATGTTCTCAGCAGCAAGGTTGAAGCTTAATGTGTCTTTCCCAGGCTGGGATTTATGCTGGGCATGAACTAACTACCTGGGCCCAGTGGCCAACAGTACCTGGGGGCTTCTCTAAGTACTCATTGATGAGTTCTGCTGAATTAGAATAAAACTGCCATGTCAATATCTGGAAAATCACGAATCATGAAAATAATCTTTATGGCCAAGAGAAACTCACAATCTTAAAACAAAACGAAACAAAACTTGGTGCCCTTAATTTCCATGAATCTGAACTGTGTAATAAATAACCAGAACAGACTCACAGACTTTGGAAGAGACAGTTAAAACAATTCAGTTTTAAAAGAAAATATTTTCCTTAGCCTACAAAGGTAACCCATTCAAGATAAAGGAGGATCACCCAAAGCAAGAAGGATTTAGCAATCCTTTAAAGTTTTGATACAATGTTTATATATGAGGTGACTTTTACTAATTTTTATCAGAAATATCCAGTTTTCCAAGGATATGATTAAGCGTGGTATATTATTGTGATTTGTATTATATCTCAGGAACAAATCCTTCTCACATGGGAATTTATTTTCGTGTTTGATGATAATTCAAATATAATTCAGTTTACGGAGACTAGCTTTATTCTCAATACGTTCATGAAATACCTGATTCCTAGCTGAGGGCCATTGGCTCTGGGGAAGGAGTCGGGTGACAGAGGTATAGTTGAGTGTCACCAGTGGTATGCCTACCAGCAGTGGCACTTGGAGCCCTGCACACCTGCCCACCTCACCCCTTCCCCTCCTCCGCCTATCTACCCCACAACTTTATATTCTTGGGTTTGGGTTATAATTAGCATCAAAGGAAGCTCAAATTGGAAAAAGAAATTAGGAAATTATGTCTCTGTATGGCAGCTGGGAGGGTAGGACAGCCTATTTGTCTGGGTGATGCCAGGCATCCCATATGCAGGGACGTGGCCTTGGGGAGTTTTCAGCTCCAGGCAGCAGAGTCATTCAGCACCAACTGTCTCTGTTCCAAGACAGAGAAAAAGTGCTAACTGCAGAGGTAGTTGGTCCTTCGGAAGAGCAGCACTTCAGAGCTACCGGCTGCAGGAGCTCAAGGTGGGAGGCCAGCTTGTGACAGTCAGGGGGTCAGAAAATGGGAATTCGTTCATTCATTCAACATTTATTGGTTGAGTATCTACTCTGTGTCAGGACTGGGGCCATCAACTGGCAATGTAACAGCAAAAAAACGAACCAACAGAAGAGCAGATATGGCTCTGCCCTTGTAGAGCTTCTGGTCTATTGGGGGAGACAGACACAGCTCTGACACCAGTGAGGGGTCCCAGAGCTGTAAGAGGGATTTGGACTAGTCAGGAGAGTCACAAGGGCTTGCTTGGGAGTAAGTGAAGTCAGGGCCCTTGCTGCATATAATTCCAGGGAGCATTGTTCACATGGATAGTCAGGCGACTAGTGTCTCTCAACCTCTGAGGATTGTCCTGGGACCTGAATAGCTGATACTTGTGCAAATAGGAGAGAGACGCCTGGCACATCCCCTGGGTGGGAGGCAGTACTGGAGGTACCTTGCAGTTTGTATAAACCTTTATGTTTCACTGCAGCTATAGCCCTCAAACAGAGCTGTCTTCTAGTACTTGAGAAATTATATCCACCAGCTCTCTCGCTTTAAGACAACCCCACAATGCTCTCTTTCTGTCTTTAATTGGGGGTTGCAGGGGCTGACATGACAGGAAACCCATTGAGTGGCTCCTGGACCCTCATACCAGGTCTTTGCTTGGTTTCTTTGACCAGTGAGGACACATTCCTGGTAGAATTTCTAGTTTGTAACCTGAACACTTGCCTTTTGTCATTCTCGCAGTTTCTTATCAGGGGCAAATGAGAGACTATGATCTGGGAATAGTGGATTGAGTCTCTCTTGGCCTGGACATGTTATCCACTCTAAGAGTATCTGTGGAGGAAGTAGCCTGCCTTTGCACATGTGCTCAAAGGCTCAGTGTTTGGGCCAGAACCCGTGGGGCCTTGTCAGCCTTACCAAACATTTTAGTATGTGTTTGCAGTGGCACATAGGGTATAATATTGACCTTGCTGGCAAAGCTCAGATCTAAATGACCAGAACACCAGAAGATATCCCTCTCTTCCACCCTCAGCCCTTTCGGGGCTATGTAGGTAGGCATGCTCTGGCAATCTGCATGGAATTCAAAATAAAACTAAAAGGTCCTATTAATCAAAGCAAATGAGTTTCTTTATGACTTAACATTATCCGGAAACTTCTGCGAGTTCATTTAGGCTGTTTTTGGCTGGAGAGACTGAAGACAGTGACAGTCTAGATGAGGCAAGGACAGGATCACCCTGGCCCAGACACCAAAGGAGAGAAGCTTTCACAAAGCTCTTAGGACTTCTTTTTCTCCATAGGCCAACAAAGGGACCGATCTCTTATGCAATGTGGACCTGCACTTACTACCTTCTGCAGAACTCTGGGAGGTATCTTTCAGGGGTGGAAAGTTTCCCAGAGACTGCAGTAGAGTTCTCTTTCACTCCACTGAGCCAGGTATGGGTCTAAGTTTGAAATGCACTAAGTGTCTCTATGTTACAAAATGAGCCCTTTAAATGCTTCCCCACTTTTTGGAGGAAGTAAGTATAAAAATAAAGCCTCTTGTTTGTGAAGAGCTGGGTGTGGGTGTCTGTTTTCAGCTTCTGACCTCTGGATCTCTTCCATGGTATTGTCTACTGTTAGACCAGTGGAGTAGGGTTTCTATGATGTCTCACACCCCTGGGCAGCTGGTGTTTCTCCTCCTAACAGAAACTCCTCACAGTGCTTTGGGGTAGATGCCTTCTTACCAACTGAAAGAAGAGAGGTTCCTGCAAATATCAAGGAGGCAACTGCAGAGTATTTCTCAATAGTGTCTCTGCCTGTCATGGTAACCAGGGTGCTGTCTGCAGAGACTGCAGCTCCTACCACTCGGCATTCATCAAAGGCTTCATTCATTGCCCTCTCTACGATAACCCACACTCTCAGTTCCTGTTGAATAACAAATGTGAAACAAATAAATAAAGAGCTTCTCAAGTTATTTTAATAATTTAATAAAAACAATAACAATTTATTATTTTTACCTCTTTGTTTTGCTTGAATCAGGATCCAAATGAGATTAGCTTTTTGCTAAATACATTCTAAATTTCTAGCTATATTATACTATATTTTGGGAGGTAGACAGTTGGCAAACTATTCATGATAGCAGATTCATATTTATTAAATTTCACTTTCCAAAAAAAATGTTTTTCAAGATTTTTCACTTCATATCTCCTTATCCATTGGTTCCCTGAAATTCCAGGAGTCCCCTGGAACTGGAAACATTTTTTTTCTATTTTTAGCATATTATTAGAGATTTTTCTAAACACAGGCCTAGAAAAAAATATGCATGGAAAGAAAAAGAGATCTTTAAGTGAGTGTTTAGTTGAGAAATATCTGTTGTAGAATAGTTTCAAGAGTATCAGAAAACACTGATAACCTTTAGCATTTTTGCCTTGGTCAGTAAAACTTCTTAAGAAAAAGAAAACGTTCTTTCAGAGACCAGAAAAACTCCTTTGAACATTTCAAAAGTGGGAAACAGAGTCTCCTTCCTAAGAAATAAAGGGCAGAGCCTCTTGCTTTATATCTTAAAATATTCCCTGGTACAATTTAACTCTCAGAGGTTATTGACCATAGGCCTCTTAACAGTGAGTTCTTGATTCTCAAATTAAAACAATATATTTTCTGCACATGTCTACAACTCTTTCTTTGACGGTAGAAATGCATAAGTGTGTGTGTGTGTGTGTGTATGTGTGTCCACGTGCATGTGTTCCCATACACTTAGAATGTGATTTATAGATTTCTTGCCTACTTACTACTTGTAAATCATCAAGAGTTTTATGTCCCAAGCAGTCAGCAGTTGGTTATAAAATCAACAGAGAGCTGTACTAAATAAACCTTTACTGGATTGCTCTTAAGAATTGATGACAAATCAGAAAGTGAAGACAACTCCACAGGAATGATTCTCACCTGCCTCTGGGATACCACAAAGGTCTCAGATATGGGAATTTTATTTGTCTTGAGCTTTTAGGAAGATTAATAACCAGAAGAACTAAGAAGGAAATCCATTTTCTAGGTTCCATAAGTTTTCTTATAACAAAGAATTTGTCTTCCAGGACGAAACCTACACATGTGACACATATGTAAATCATAGACACAAACATGTGTGCTGGAGTCTGTGCTGACAGGCAAGGGGCTGAAATTGAAGCTGAAGTAAGAAGATGGAGATTTTTGTTTCACTCTCCCACTCATTAGCTTAAAAGAATACATTTTTTAAAAAGGGGATGTGTGTACATATACAGAATATCTCTTGAAGAATCCATAAGAACTGGTAATATCATTTCTGGGGCAGAGGATAGGAAACTAATATTTCACTTTGTTCCATGATGATTAATGATTTTTTAAGTTATATTCATATGTTACCTGTTCATAAAATTATTTTTAGAATAGAGGAAGAAGAGAAGAAAATGATCTTACTTCATGTATTTTATTGTTAACATCATCTCCTTGGTCCTAGAGTAAATGATATTCATTTCCACTGCTGCTTGTATATGTAACAGATAAACACACATAATGCACACAGATACGAGTGTGGTACACATACATACATCTACGTGAACACAAATACACTGTAATGTGAATAACACTTTTACATGGACACACTCACGTAAGGTCTCTGGGGGAGAGAACGGAGCTTTTTTCTTGTATATGGAAGATTTTTCACATATACATGCCATTGCTAAAGTCCTCTACTGGCTAATGGCTGATGCTAGCTAGGTAAACACTACCAACATCAGCCTCACAGCAGCACACAACAGAGTCATTAATCAGATTCCATGGGTTCTTTCTTTGACAGTTTTTCTCAGCCCAGCCTCCACCATCACACCTGGAAATTTGTTCACAGCAAACAGCAATTCACTTACCAAAGAGCAACTACCTATGTACCCTCAGACTTGAAACCGAGAAAACTTAAGTAAACTGATTTCCTCATCAGAAGTAGCTACGGGGATTAGCTCTGCACTGTTCCCCACTCTGGATGGGTGTGACAGAGAATCAGTACCCCTTTGCCACTGTTGAGCTGGGGCTCCCCCCAACCCCCATTTCAGCCAGGAAGGAGACCTCCCTGATCCCTCAATGACCAGAACAGGAGCCATAAAAACATGCTTGGAATTTTTCAGAAGGAAAACAGATCACAAAAGGAAAACAAAAAGCCCTGTCTACAAAGCTCAGAGTAGACAGGTTTAGACTAGAGTGTGTTTGTATCCTGGAAGGCCACCGAGGACTCACCCTTGGGGGTCACCTTTCTCGTCTCCTGTGCTGAGGTGACACCCCGACTTCCCAGCTAACTCTTTGGTCCTTGAAAACCTGTGGCAAGAGGCACCAATGTTATTCAGACTTGTATATTTGGCTGATATTTTCTTAAAACTGAAAAAAATCAGCCTGTCACTTCAAGGGAAATAACTGACAGTATTTATCACCAACGACAACATTGAACCTTTCAGGCAGAAATTAGAATTTTGAAAACTTATATTTGTGATTATGAGCTTGACAACTTACCCAAAAGCAGACTTTTCTTTTGAGATCAGTGGTGATATTAAAAAATGTGATTTAAAAAATTTATATGATGAAGTATGTCAACATTTAAAAAATCCTCATAACTCAGCAAACAAATATTTTCCACATGACTACTACATGATATTACAGAATCATGCACAGGTGAAAAATGCATTCACTGTTCATGATAGACCAATGGATTTTAATGTAAGAGAGTACAAAATATTCATGGACATAATTTCAGATTTCATATTGCAACTAGTTTTTAAGAAACTACCATTTGAAAAACAAAAACCATGTGAAAATGGGTATAGCATCAAAGAATAATATTTATAATTATCTGAAAAGCTTTTAAAATATTTCTATATTTCTCAACTATAGATCTGTGTAAGGTTGGATTCTCCTTATATATTCAACCAAAACAACATATTGCAACAAATTACATACAGAAGCAGATATGAGAATCTGACTGTGTTCTGTTAAGTCAAATATTAAAGAAGTTTACGAAAATGGATAATGATAATACTCTTCTTGCTTTTTTATTTTTTTGCTTTGGAAAATGTATATTATTTAACATTTAAATGATTTATCATTGTAATTTTATTTTTAAAATTTTTTGGAGGTCTTGGAGCTGTTTTCTCCCCAGTTTTATTGAGGGGTATAGTTGACAAATAAAATTATAAGATATTTAAAGTATAATGAACAAATATTTAATTTGGTTTTGATTTCTAATGTAGTAAATACTAATAGATATTAGTTGCATAAAGAATAGCTCTTTGAATTCTTCAATAAATTATAAGGGTATAAAAGGTTTCCAAGAACAAAAAGGTTGAGAACTGCTGGCCTATATTATTGAGGTGGAAGGCAGTGGCAGTGTGCCCAGTTAAAAGACTACATTCCCCGGTCTCCTTTGCAGCTGAATTTGGCCATGTTATTAAGTTCTGGCTCATTGGATGCTGCTGAACCAAAAGAAACAGAAATTTTCAAAGGGGCATCCTGAAAGACTGCCTGGAGAAGAGATAGCTGGGAGGGGGGAATTCCTTTTTTGACTTCCTGCTTTTCCTCACTCTTGAAGACTACAACTTGTATGTGACTGCAGCAACACCAGCAGCCACCTTGAACCATGAGGTGACATTGAGGATTGAGGCTACTTGTTACAAAGATGGGGCAGAAATACAGAAAAAGGCTGGGTCCCCAATGATTGTGATGCTGCCTGACTGTCATCTCCAGACTTCTTTTAAATGAGAGAAATGAACTTTTAAACCTGTGTAAGCCACTATTATTCTGGTTTTCCTGTTACATGTAGCAGAACCTAGTTCTGCTCTGTTTAACTGTGACAGTGTGCTAAGACAAACCATAAAGGACCCAGCTTTATATGGATTAAATAATTATTTTATATATATTTTTAAGATTAGGCTGTATGTCCATGTCGACCACTGTCTTAAGGTGTGATGTGGAAAAAACATTCAGGGTTAGTATTATAGTAACTCAGAGATTTGTTCAACTCTTTTGTGTGACAAACATTTAGAAAGCCCATCCTATGGGCAGAGAGTCAGGCACTGGATTTATGTGTCCTCAGAGCCCCTGTGGTCCATAGAGGGAATCTCCTTACCCCAGGGCCTAACGCTGCCTTCATAGCTCTGCTGCAGGCCCCACATTAGGATAGACTATTCTCAGTATGGAGAGAGAAATGGACAGCTTGTCACTTAATTGGTATTTCCAGGTCACGACTTAAAATTCTCTTGAGTAAATGTTATTGTCACCCACACTCATTGAACCAGAATGGCCTAAATAAACAAAGAGGCTTCCCTCACCCTACTCCTTAATTTTGATGGCTTGACATATCTCATTTCACCAGATAGCCATGTCAGTTGTTGAGTGCTCTCTCATGCTACATTATCAATATAGTAACTGGCTGGATTTAAAGTATAGTTGTAGGAGTTACCTGGAACCACCTGCAACTAAAATCTTCTAAGCACAGGTAACTGTAGAAACTCGAGCATTCCCTTCCCTTCTGTTACAGAGTCTATTACCATTTTCCTGGGGACATCATGGGTGGGGACTAGATGACAGAGAAATACACAGAAGCCTTACTCATAAAGGGCAGCAGAGTCTAGAAAGAGCAACATCTTTGGGGTAAACAAATCTCTCCCAGGCTTCTGGGGCTTGCTAAGGATTAAACATGAAAATATTGGTGAGTAAAAACTGCAAATACTACAGAGTTGTAGTTATTAACTGACAGAGAAAACAGGTTCAAGTAAAAGCATAGGTGGAATTAGAATACCGGCTCTACCATTTATTAGCTGGGTGACTTTAGGAAAGAGGCTTAACCTTGCTAAGTACAAGAAATAGTTACGTTTGCTTTTTAAAATAATGCTGTTCACTCTAGCAGATAGACTAACATGGGCAAAAATGTGCTGGCAGAGTATGAGAGATGAATTTTCTATTAATTTTATCCTACTAAAATTTATCATTTAGCATTAGATTTGTTTTTATGTAACTAAAAACCCCTATTCACTTTAATTTAACAAGGTGAGTTTATTTCTCTCACACATAAAAGGTTTAGAGGTAGATAGTACAGGGTTGATCCCTCTTTCATCAGTGGCCCAGATTCCTATCTTTCTGTCATTTTCATTCAGCACCTGGCTTTCCTCTTCAAAGTCATCTCATGGTCCCAGACAGCCGCTGGAGCTCCATTATGACTACATTCTAGAAGGCAGGCGGAAAAAGAAAAAAGCAGGCATCTCATCCCTGATTCAACCACTTTCAAGAAAGCCTTCTTGGAAGTTCCATGGTACGCTTCCACCTCATTGACCAGAATTTGGTCCTGTGGTCAGACTAAGCTGCAAGGGAGTCTGGGAAATGTAGTTGCTTTTGTTACTGCTGTTCTATTACAAAGGGAAAAGAGTAGAATAGATGCGGGGTAAGCAACTAGCAGCCTCTTCCATACTTGGCTCTCTCTTTCTCTCACTTTGGTTTAGATTCAACTGTCTGCTCAAGAATTTGAAACTTTTCAAAAAATGTTTGTTTTGAATCCCTCTGCTGAACTAAAAAAACATTAACTTTGAAATACCAAGTATAAATACACACGCCAGATGCAAGGTTTTTTAGCCAAAGAAGCTTGACTTGAATTTTAGAATGACAGATCCACTCAGCAGCAGGGGAGCATCAATGAGTCACAGAGCATCTAAGTTGTAAAATAGGCAAGCTTTTGACTGAACCACCACACCGCAGACTTGCTTGTGTCACATATTTGTCTCATTTCTCTGAGTTTCTGTGGGATTTCTAATCTCACCCATCTTCTCATTTCAAGGACATTAGCTGTTATGAAAACAGCGACGTTAAATTCATAGGGCAGGATTTGATGGTATTGACATATTCAAAACGAAGTAAGTTTATTCCAGAAGCTTTGATTTAATAAGTTTATGTTGTTCAGAGTTTAACTTGCTCTCCGAGTTTGAAGTGGAGGAAAGGGGAGGGTGAGGGAAGCCAGACACCTTTGGGAGCTGCCATAACTTCTTTGGGGCACCGGAGCTATATTTAGTGCAATTAAGTTGCTAATTCAGTAAAAACCTCACAGTTCCCTTGCGGCCTGAGAGAGTAAAATGCAGCTGCTAATGGTGGCTGATTTATAACCAGAGAATGACCCAAGCACCAGGGGAAATGAGCCAGATTCTTCCGAGGACCTAAATCACTCTTTCAGCCAGGCGGTCAAAACAGCATGCTCACCCTGGGCAGAGCACCAGAATTGGGTAGCCTCCAAAACTAGGCTTGAAAAATTCCTAGTTTTCAGCAGGATTAGACCTCTGCCTCTCCCTCATCCCTCAGAAGGATTCAGGAAATATAAAAGAGCTTTCAAAGGCTCAGGGGTCAGTACCTCACTCTCTTCAACCTCAAGCCCAGCCCTAGAGAAAATATGACTTGAAAGGCAGATAAGTATGTGTTTAGTCTGTGATCTCTTCTACTAGCAATTTCAGGTTACTAAAGATCATGAATGGGGGTGGGCAGGGCCAATTGGAAGGGCTAGCGGGATGCATGCCACACATGCCCAGTGGACGCCATTCACAGCATAGTCTAATTCAGTGGCTCTCAAACATGGCCGAATGTTAGAATCACCTGGGCAGCTTGAAAAATTCTAACGCCCAGACTGTACCTCAGACCAATTAAATCAGATTCTCTGGAAGAGGGACATGCTAAAAGTCTCCCCTAGAATTCTAATGTGCAGCCAATTTTAAGAACCAATGGTCTGGCTCAGACATAGACTTTGATGTGAACAGCTCCCCAGTAGCTGTGCTGGGGACAACCTGTACGGATATGTCATAGCCCTGGGTGGGGGTGGAGAAGCAGAGGTGGCAGAGGACAGTAAATGGGTATGCCTTCTAGAAAGAAAATAACTCAAAAGAAAGTCTAGAAATTGAACCTCAAACCAGCAAGCTGTGATTGGGGTGAAAAATGCAGGCAGTGTATGATGTGGGGTTCCTGAATGGTTCTCATGACCCCAAGTTTCACTTTTAATTTGCCCCAAGTTCTAGAGCATCACTTCTTAGATATTTTCTAAGACACGCATTTTATGCATTAAAACAGCAACCCACACTCACTTCAGAGTTTGTGAAGCACCGTTTCCATACCCACCATGCTTACCAGATCGCATGACTCGTAAAGACTGCCCTGTCTGTGGAGTCTGAACCCCTTCCTGATTCAGATCCAGATGACTTAAGATCCAGCAAGTTGGTTTTTCATGTATGGTTTTTGTTGGGATTTCCCCGCCCCCCCCTTTTTGTCTTCTCTGAGTTTTCAATTCCTGTGGAAAGATTTTGAAAATAAGAGTTTAAGCATGAAGCCAGCATTTGGGATGTAGCCTCATCCTCGACAAACATCAACCTCAAGCTGGGGCCCAAGGTTAAATGGTCCTACTGACCCCCCACCAAAGACCCAGTGTTTGGAACCAGGGAAACACTCAGTGGTGCTTGGTGGAACAGGTGTGTAGGTGAAAGGTACAGGGGCAAACGCCACTGGGAGGCCAGAGCTCAGAATGAAGGTTCTGGGTGCAGAGAGGTAATTACGGCCCTGGAGAAGAGTGGAACGCACTGTTTTTAATTAAATAGTATAAATTTGGGCTGGATTTTTTTTCTGGCTTCAGTCTGCCCTCAGCCTTGTCATGGGCAACAAAGGGCCCTCCTACACTGTCCTGGTGAACTAGCACGCAGGCCGGGTCACAGAACTGGTCCTCGGGTGGCCCTTGTGCTCATCGGCAGTCACCAGGTCGCTGGCTGGCATGCAGCAGAGCACGGCAGTCAAGTGCTGACTCTGCAGCCAAAGAACTCAGCCTTTTACAGGCCAAGTGACGGACTTTGAGTATATCTCTGAAAATTGTCACACTTCTGTCTCCTTTATCTGTCAGGTGGAATAGTATGGGTGGCTTAACGTTGCTGTGAGGCTTAGCTCAGTGCTTAGCACAGGCCTAGAGCCCTGGTGGGAGCTCTATAAATGGTGGAGGTAGTAACCTCCCACTGCTCCAGGTCGAAGATTTTACCACCTTCACCAGTGAAAGCCTGGTCACCCTCCAGTTCTCCCGGCTCTGATCTGATGAGCTCTCTGTCACCAGGCCATAATGTGTGTTTCATGGGTCTAGAGATAACAAATACTTTCAACAGAATACGTTTGAACTCTAAGGTTCTGGTTCAATCGTTTTCTTTAGGAACACAGAATTGTGTTTCAGAAAGTAGGCTGGAGAGTCAGATGGGCTCATCTTGTTCCATCATTTGTTATAACCTTTGGCAAGCTCTTGCCCTCCCTGAGTCTCAGTTTGCACATCTGCGAGATGGAAGTAACGCTACTATTCGTGCCATAGGTTTAGTGGGAGAATCAAAGGATATAATGCCTGGAACACAACTAGCACCTGATAAAAAAGAGCTGTTATTATCAGGCCATCCTGTTACATCTCCCCTCTCCATGAGGCAGGCCTGAAGGCTCTCTTCTTGGCCTCAGGGTTTTTCATGATAGTTCCTGCCAATTTCAGATCTGCTCAGTTCCAAGGACCCCAAGAGAGCCCTATTTTCCAGGAGTTCTCATTTCAGAGTCCCCACTTGATAGAAATTCCTTGTTTCCTTAAAGAGTTCTTACTTCATAATGCAATAACTGTTCAAGAATATATTCCAACATTTGATCTCCTATCTCAGTGTGCCTCATTAAGTCACCTCTCCCTTCTTCTCCGCTGCTCCTGTGGGCAGACCATGTCCTGTTTTGGAGGGGCTGACACATTTATTCCAAAACACTCAAGCTATTTAAATGGACACTTTCTCCTAGTGTGCCACCCCACAACCCACCAGACTGCTGCACCCAAAACACAGGGCTTGGGAGGGATGACCTGCACGAACTGACAACTCCTAAATTTAATGATAACTTGCACTCTGTGCAATGAATTATTTCCTGTTTATTCATGGCCCAGCGCCCCACCTATATCAATTTGACATCGCCGTTTCCATAGGACAAAATAATCTTCAAATGGAATGAAGCAGGAGCTGAAAGCCCCACAAAATGTAGCCAAACGAGACCAACATGTTCCGAAACAATGGCTACACTGGTGTGGTGTGACCGCAAGCCTGTGAATTTCTGTTCCAGATGACTTCCATACCTCGATGCATGGCTGCTCCACTAATAAGGAATGCAGAACGCTTGCAACTACGAAAACAGTAAACTACGAAAACAGTACAGCAAACCTCACTTACCCAATGGGAGCACGGCTGTATATAGAGAGACATGACTCTCATATTAAAAGTTAAGACAATGCAATCCTGCATCTGGAGCATGTGTTAATTCTCAATGTTTCAAAGTAAGCATATGGACTTTAGTTCTCTATGGAATTTAAAATAACACCCTTCAGTGTGCTCTTGTTCACTATAGCCCTCATTTAGCACCCAGGATAAGTGCTATTGATGTTGAATACAAACTCCTTCAGGGAAGAAGCCCAGTCATAACAGAGCCATGTGTTCCTGGAATTCAGCACAGAGTCTTACATATACAAGTGATGAACAGGATGACATAGCGCTACCTAGGAGAGAAGGGAATCCACGTGACAGGTATTATCTGAACATGTTTAAGGGCATTTTGTTCTAGGAAGTCCAGAAAAGACATTAACTCATCTTCTTCATGTCTCAAAGTGTGGTTCATGGACCAGCATCCTGACATTACCTGATGCTTGTTAGAAATGCAGAATCTTACACTCCAGCCCAGACCTCTAGATTCCGAACCTGCATTTTAATAGGATCCCCAGGTCATTCATATGTATATTAAAGTCTGAGAAGCCCTGGTCAGTCCATATCATGTGGATGGTTAAAAGCAGCATTCAAATAAGATTCTGGGGTGGGGGTGTGTGTGTGTGTGTGTGTGTGCGTGCGTGCGAGAGAGAGAGAGAGAGAGAGAGAGAGAGAGAGACAGAGAGAGAGAAGCATAGCTAATATTTATTGAGTGCTCATAGAGAGCCTAGGAGGTTGGCATTATCATTCATTATTCCATTTTACTGGCTAGCAAGTTGTGGGGATACAACCAGACCTACAGAGCACACAGTTGTAACCATTATGCTATATATAAGGAGGCCCCATCCTTATCTGGTTACTGCCAAGGAGGCTCAGGGCCCCAGTGCTTCCTTGCTGTTTGCATGACCATTTCTCTTATGAGGCTGCTGTCCCCTGCCCTCACTCATGCCCCCAAACCACAAATTCCTCAGTAGTGTCAGCTCACACCCTTGTTCGGAAGACCTTGTTGTAATTAGCCTCCTCTTTCCACCAGTTTGCTGGTAGCATGCATGGGATGGTATTGGTGGGCTCAGCTGGGTTTTGAATTCTGGCTCCAACCCTCGCTAACTTGTGACAGTTTATTTGGTTTCTCAGTGTCTCATTTTCCTCATCCATTAAAAGGGGATAATAACAGTGTCTGCTTCATTGGATAGTTTTGAGGGTTAAGTACACTCATTCAGAACAATGCCTGGAGCAAGGAAAGCACTTAATAAAATCTAGCTTGAAAGCACAGATCACATCTCTCTCCTTTCAGCACTTTGGTGGGTGCCTGAAGCCATGCTTGGTGAGTGAGTGACAGCACCTGTAAGAAGGTAGAGACAGGGTTTCTGAGAAGACTGCCGTGAGGGAGGGTGAGTGAGTGGAGACGCAGAGGAGTCCAAGTCAGGGGAAGGCTGAGCTCCAGTGTCCTAGCTCCTGGTCACACCCGTCACACCTCTTCCCCAAGTGCATCTCCAGCCAGCACCCATACACACTCAGGTACCTGTGGGTGCCTCTGGAAGCCTCAGGCTGGAACATCACCCATTTCAGAACTTCGAAAAAAGTGTCCTCACTCCCTAAAAAAGTTGTTTTAAGCTCAAGGAACCTGGAAACAAACAGCAGAGACATAAACATCAAGATCTGATGGCTTCGAAAGCAGATTATTCAGTTCCAAATATATACAAAGACTCCAGATGGAGGTATAATTTCTGAAGATCTGTGTAAAGGAAAAGCCAGTGAACAAGAGGGGACTCTGCAGGGAAAAACGCTCCAAACTGTCAGCACTAGGCAAGGGCTTGGTACTGGGAGCTGGTCACTCACTGTTCAGGGCTCCTTGGCACTTTCGAGCCCTCTCCATTAAACTCTCCCCAAAATGCCACCCCCCAGCAGCTTCACTGTCATCTCAGCTACCCCTTCTATGCGCCACCCTGGTTTTCATACTTAGTTTCATAATGACACCTTTTAAGCTTATATTTAGCTCTATTTTCAGAGAAAAGATGCGTGTACACAGCTCCTTCGGGAATGAGGGTTGTGGAAAGCTAACAGCGTGAACACACATGAGGTGGTCACGATGCAGGCGGCGGTGTGGCGGCCTCGACCAGTGGTTAGCGTTCTCCATGACCGATCCAGCTGTTGGTGAGGCTGCCTCCTAAAGATGTAAGAAACTTCTGCCACAGGGGATCCAGCAGGCATGCATTTTTGCAGGACCGGCTACATAATTTACATGGAAGAATAAAATGAAGATGTAGGGCTTCTTGTTCAAACATTGTTTTAAAGTGGCGACAGCAGAGCGTTAAACTAAGCGTAGGGCTCTTCTGAGTGTGAGTCTCTGGGCGACAGCACAGGTCACATACCCATGTAGTCAACCCTGCGTTTTAGGCCAAAAAATTACAACTTTAAGGAATGTCACATTCCTTTATTTCTCCAAAATAAAATTTAAACAAACTAGGGTGCTCCCTTCCCCAGTCCTGGGAGCCTGGGCTTACGTGGTGCTAAACCACAGCAGGGTTGGGGGAGGAGGCCGGAGCCTTGGGCCTCCTGTCTTCCCTCTTTACCATTGCTCCTTGGGTTACACGTGGCTACAGCCGACCCTAGTCCTCTCCGTCTGCCTTTTGGGCACTCCGGGGGCCTCAGAGAGGCCTCCACAGCTTTCCTTTCCACTGACCACAGACGTGGCATCAACCAGCCACCAAATCTCTGCCTCCGCATGTTCCCAGACCCTCCTTCCCGCTCCCCAAGTGTGGGAGAAGTCAGAATCTCTCCCTGGATCTGGCTGCTGCCACCCGCTCAAGGCTCTGCTCTTCGCTCTCCTTTCTATTATGTTTTCAGATTAACTTCCCTCAGAGGAGATTCAGGAGCAGTGCTGTCTTCTCTTTCCTGAGGTGAAAGAAGGGGAAGCAGGTGCCTACCTCAGGAGCAGAGTTTTGATATTCTGTTGACTTCATCTAAGTTGTGGAAAGACCCGCATCTTCTGGGTCTTCAAATCCCTTTCATTCTTTGCAGCTGCAGAGGATGGGTGGGACGGGGGAGCCCATCAGGGAAGGGGTAGGGGGCGAGTAGGTGGAACAAATGAAGTGGAGTAAGCAGGAGAACTTACTGAATTCTGACTTCATTGACCTCTGCTGCTGTGACCTTAATTTCCCCATCTGTGTAATGCTCAGTGGCACCTGCCTCCCAGGATGGTTGGGATGAGGAAATCAATTAAACATAGACCAAGCCCTTCACCGCTGTTAGTTTTCTCTCCTCCCTGCCCTTCCTCTCATCTTCTAATCCCAAAGCAACTCAAAGCCCAAGGAAATCAGAAGAGTTTTGTAGATTTGAAAAACCATCTCGAGGTGTTCATAACAGACTGTTGAATGAAAAGGCAGGTGATAAATGAGCATAGCCTGATTCCATTTATGTAACATTGCACACATTCATTTCCATCAGAAACGTTTGGAAGGATATTCATCAAAACATTAATGGTAGTTTCCTTTGGATGGTGGGATTTCAGGTGATTATTACCTTGTTCTTTGTACCTGGAGGCCCTCTTTTACAAGGGCACTGATCCCATTCATGAGGACTCTGTCCTCATGACCTAATCACTCCCAAAGGCCCCATCTCCCAATGCCACAACCTTTGGAGTTGGGTTTAAACATTAATTTTAGAGGACACATTCAGGTCATAGCATGCATCCATAGGGAATTGCCTAATAAAATATGCTATAGTCATATACCAAACTATTAAGAGTGAATATATATATATAAGAGTGAATATATAGATACAGATACAGATAGATAGATAGATAGATAGATAGATAGATAGATAGATAGACAGATGATAGATACATAGATAGATACAGATACGGATATATATATCACTGTGGCAAATCTCAAAATATAATTCTGAGTCAAAAGTCAAGTTCAGATATCCTTTTTGTGTATATTTTTAAAAATATGGAATATATATGATATAAAACACCAAAAACACTCAGTGAAAGCACACCCCATTCATATTAGCAGTTAACCCAGGACACGAGGGTAGGGGCATGTGTATGGAGCAAACACAGCTAAAGAGAATGGTGGAAGTTGGGTAAGTGCTCCAACTGTGACTGTAAGGTTTTATTTCCTTTATAAAAATAAGATCTAAAGCAAATATGACAAAATTTTAATAACCGTACATCCTGGGTGGTGAGAGCTGGGGTATTATTCATTTTTGTCCTGGCCTGTATTTCAAATTTTTCTCAAAAAGGAGAAGGAAAGAGGAGGGATAGAAGATTAGTTCTGGTAACACAAATACACAGCCATAGGCAATCATATAACCACATACCTTTTGGTTCTAGAAGAAAAAAAAATTCATTAGGAGGGCATGGAAAAGAATGATTTCTGAAAAGCGCCACTTATCCTCTATTTTGAAGAATGTAAAGGGGTCAGTAAATTGTTCAAAGGAAAGAAAATTAAGAGACAAGGAAAGGTAAGTATATTAGTCAGCATAGGCTAGATTTTGCTGCAAGAAATAATAACCCCTGAATCTCGGTGGCTTACTACAATAAAGGTTAATTTTTTCAGTCATGTGAAATTCATTACATATCCAGGTGACTCTCCAGTGGCAATTCGGATTGCGTCAATTTTATGGCTCTACAATCTCAGGCCATGGCCTCTTCTGCAACAGTGGAAGCAGGAATCTGGAGGACCACACAGCGGGGGTTCACTGCTTTAACCCAGAAGTAATGCAGACATTTCCAGTTACATTGTATTGCCCAGATTCAGCCAACTACAAGGAGTCTTTGTAAATCGAATAGATCTAAATGTATCTTTATGGTGCTCTTGTTCTTTAAAAATGGTCATTTGTAGTTTTGTCTTAACTTCGAAATCAGATTTATAGTATGTTTTTAATCGTAAATGGGTTAAATGATCTTGTAATAATTTCTGAGTCTTTTTAAAAAGCTCATTGTTATGCAAAGAAATTACATGCAGAAGCAGGAAACTACTTTATTTGCCTAAGAAATCATGTCACTAACCCAGACAGTGGCAATGTGCATTTCTGAAACTCACAGAGAATGGGACCATGGTTGGAAATAGATATCTGACCCCACACTTCCTCCTACTTCTACTACATAAGCTTATTTCTATGTAAACTCCTACTATTTCCAAAGAGCAAAAGTTCACCCCAGCCAGCTCATTCCCCTATTTCTGCCTCCACCTAATGCCACAGAGTCACTCAACCTTATTTTTATTATTATTAATTTTCATATGTTTGTTATTAAAACATTCTGCATACATCTGCAAGGCACCCTGCCCTGGAGTTGCTGAAGTTCCTTGTCTATTTAAAGAACCCATGTCTCACATATGGGGCCATGTCCTGGGCAGAGCAAACAGAGGGACCTCCATAGCTAGAAAGCAGGAGCTCCTCAGAATCCAAACACCCTTCAGAGAACATGGTGTCAGGTGAGCAGAGGGTCCTGCCTGCAGCATTTGTCTTTTAAGTAACTACCAGAGTGCTCTTACTGGGAGGAAGCCCAACATGGTGAGCCCAATGTAGTGAGCCTGCCTGCCAACCACCAGAGGACAGACAAATGCTAGACTTGTCTTCACCTTTTAGACCCTGCGAATTCTGGTTCTGTGTGCTGAGCCACCATAGCTGTCACCCTCTGGCAAAACCTCGGATCCTCTCTGCCTCATTTCTCTCCCCTGGGCCCCTAAGGATAATCCTCCCATCTTGGAATCTGCCCTTCCCTGGCCCTTGCCCAGGCTCTCCTCCTTGCATCTGCCCCTCTGCAATCGTTTCTGGGCCAGTTTCCCAGTCTCTGGTTTCTCCCACACCCAGAGTCATTTGACCCCTGCCAGGATGAAACTCTACATTCTTCCCTTGAAATTGCAGCAGCTCCTTCTACAGGACAAAGCAGGAAACTCAGAGGGGATGGAGAGCCTTCCCCAGTCAGATCCAAACCAACACATCTATTCTCCCCACTCCTCCCACCCCACAGATCTCCAGCCATACCATGACAGGGTCTATCACTGGGTGGAGGGTAGGGAGGGTGAGCAAGTGGGCCGTTTGGCCTGAACTCAAAGAATCTCAAATTTAGACTTCTGACATAATTTGCAAATGAAGTTATACACACAGTCCCAGGGATAAACTGTCAGGGGTTCCCATGCAGCTTTATCTTAGGTCCTGTTATTGGACCACATTGGCCATGGGGAACTTAAATAAATATATTTTAAATAAATTCTGTAATTTTTTGTGAACAGTACAATTATCTAGCATTACATTTTTGTATTAAAATAATTGTTCAATTTAACATTTATTTTTCAATTACGGTTGACATTGAATATATTAGTTTCAGATGTATAGTATAGTGGTTAGATATTTATATAATTTAAGAAATGATCCCCCTGATTAGTCCAGTACCACCTGGCACAATACACAGTTATTCCACTATTAACTGTATTCCCTATGCTGTACTTCATATCCCCGTGACTATTTTGTAACTACCAATTTTGACTTCTAATTTAAACATATTTTAAAATGACCACAAATGTTGTCACTCTCTTGAGCATTTCTTTTTCTTATCCTTTTCTTTCTTCTTTCCTTTTTTTTCCCCTTTAACATATGGAATTCTTTTTTTTTTTTTTTTTTTTTTTTTTTAATTTTAATGGCCTGGCCTGACTTTTCTTGTCTTTGCTCTGGGTAAGGCTTTCTCGTTTTCTCCCCACAAATATCACTAAGCTCCTCCTGCCCAGAATTCTCTTCCTTCCTGCTGAGCTCAGGACAGGCTCCTCCAAGGCTCAGTCTCACTTCCCAGCCTCTCAGCCCCCACAGCCCCTGACACTGAGCTGCAGCACATAGTGTCACTGAGCTGCAGCACATAGTGTCAGCCCTTGTTTGCACTTGGCATAAACTACCTTGACCTTCATATTAACTTTCTGCCTGTGCATTTGTGTCTTTTCCACTAAACTGGAAGCAGGGGCTATGTCTCATCCTCACTTCTTATGTCCACAGCATCCCTAACGTGCCCTGGCACCTCGGAAACCCCACAGTAAGTGCCCCATAACCTGGTCGTGGACTCCCCTTAGGAATGTCCTTCACAATGAGCATTCTTAACCAGAGGTCCTTGGACAGGCTCTGGAGGAGTGCTCCATGAAGCCCCTGAAATCGTGCAAAATCTTCTTCACTGGTACAGTGAAAGGGTTTATAGCTCTTAACCAGAGTGTCAAAAAAAGGGTCTGCTGTCTTAAAAGTACAGTGAACTGCCTGTTCTGAGGTGCTCTGGTATATGGCAGAAAAATGAATGAAAGAACTCGATGCCTCATCATCTGCAAAATGGGAATCATGACGATGGGTGCCTGCATATAGCGGTGCTCAGGAGATGGAGATTATTAGTATTCCTGACCTAGTCCTAGAAATGTGTCTCAGGAAGGGGTGTCTCCCACTCCCAGGCCTTAGGTCAGGGGTAATCATAAGATTCGCCTGGGGAGCTTTAAAAATATAGGTTTCTGGTCTCTGTTCCAAGACCAAAGGAATGACAGTCTCCAGAAGGGGACCTGGAGAGCTGCATATCTTTATCAAGCCTCCTCCTCGATGGTTCTGATAAACATCCAGGTCTGGGAGTCATTGTCCTGAGTGTGGCTCCATGCTCCCCAGACTCTCACCCTGTGCTCCGTGCTCCACTAGACAGTCTCACCCATGCTTTGCTCATTCTGGGAGGCACATATGTTTAAGGAAACTGCCTGAGCCTCTGAGGGAAAAGTGGGCTGCAAAAATCTTTCAGAACAAAGAATTAAGTATCTTTATAATTATATCCAGGCCTATATTTAGGCCATAGCTCATATGGCCTCTTGAACTTTAAATAAGTCCCTATTCTGGTCCTTGTTTGAACAGGTGTAACAATATCGGGGAGACTAGATTTATCCAGGCAGGAAGGCAGCTCCTCCAGCTGTCAGAAAGCACACTGCCCTTTCATTCTGCAGAAGAGGAAAAGCTAATTATAATGTCAGAGAGCTAAATAAACGTACAAGTTCTACCCCTGAGCTCACTGAGCCACTCAGGGTAGACTTGCCTCTGAGCTGCTCTCTGGCAGGATTCAGGGCCAGGACGCAGACGGTACAGAGGCCGCTACAGTGGGGCCATTCCGGGCTGGCAAGGCCTGTTGTCCCCAGAATGTCTACACTCTCACATAAACACACCCTTCTGCACACACTCATAAATGCACACATACGTTCTCTCATATACTTGTACACACTCTCACACACTAAGGCACGACACACGCCCTCCTCTGATTCCACCCAAACCAGGAGTGTTTATGCTATGGACCTCACTTAGACTTCCAGTTCTGTCAAAATGCCTGGGACTTTCCTGACTTTAACATATAAAATCTCACATCTGGGAACACATCTCTCTCCCTCCCCCTGGCAAACTGCGATGGCTAGTCACCCTAAAATGCACTTGCACAGTGAGGCCCGATGCATTTCCTCAGCCGCACAGTGTGCTGTGAATGAGGTTCTACACGCTCTTCTGACAGGACCTCAAGGCTATTGGCTCTGCAGAGCTGACACATTCAGACAAGGACTCAAGTGGCAGTAGGCAACGGCATATTTCAGGCAAAGGCCAGAATCTGACTGGTGAGGGATCCTGCAGTGGCCTGACTGCACATTAGAGTCACCTGGGAGACTCTGGACCTTGGTGCCCAGGCGCCACCGTATAGAGTGTGGTTTAATTGGTTGGGGTGGGTCCTGGTCATTGATAGGCCCTTGCTAGTATATCAGAGACTAGCACAGGCCCTGGCTTAGTGAGTAAACGACAATGACAGATAAAAAAAAAAAAAAAAAGGAGAAGAAGAATGGGGATACTGTTTTATTCTTCACGCTGTATCAGAGCGTTCCTATGAAATCCAAAAGAAGGTATTTTCTTGAGTTATATAAACAATTAAGTTAATGGAGAATACTGATTTCCTGTTCCCCTTGTGACAAATTACCACAAATTTAGTGACTTACACTTGATCTTAGCCAAAAGGCTGAGAAGCAATACAAATTAAGTGACTTAAAGAATGAAAATTTTTAAACTTATAGTTCTGGATGTCAGAAGTCTGAAATGGGGTTCACCGGCATTAAATCAAGATGTTGGCAGAACTGCGTTCTTTCTGGATGCTTTAGGGGACGATCCGCTCCCTTGCCTTTTCCATTGGCCTCTTCTTCCATCTTCAGAGCCAATGGTTTAGCATCTTCAAATCTCTCTGACTCTAACTCTCTTGCCTCCTTCGTCAGGAAAATAACCTTTTTCTTCCTTTTTTTTTTAAATAAGGGACCCTGTGTTTACATTGGGCCCACCCAGATAACTCAGGACAACCTCCCCATCTCAAGATCCTGTATTTAATCACACCTTAAAAGTCCCTTTCTGCTACATAAGGTAATGAATGCATTCACAAGTTCTGCGGATTAGGAAGCGAATATTTTTGGAAGGCCATTATTTTGTCTGCTATAGAGAGTTTGTTAGTTTTACACTTTATCTTCCAAAAGTTTTTCTCCAGTTTTTCTCTTTGACACTTGTTCCTACTTGCCTGGTAGCAAATGCTGGCAAAAAGCTGAAAAAATGACTGAGCAAATAAATTAGCATCGACAGAACATTCAGAAACTGCCAATCAGGGAATTCAGTAGTTTCTTTTCTGTATGTGCATGTGAACTTGTTTACTTGTGATTGTGATTTCATAGTACATGCCTTAGCAGGGTCATGGGTTTTGCTTGTAAAATTCTTCCTAGCACATTTGAGGAGACTACCTTGTGACATGATGCCCTGCAAAAATGATCATGGCTTTGCAGGCACTCTGACCACTGACAAGTCTGAGGACTGCCCCTGAGAGCTGTCAGCTTTAGAATTTTACAAGACCACTCCTCCCTGGAGAAAGGAGACCATTGGCAACCAGAGCTGGAAAAAAAGCTTTGAATATTCAGTGAGCTCCTATGTTCTTCAAATAAGTGGAGAACTCAAATCTGGAGTTTGGACGGCAAACTGGGTGCACTCAGTGGGAGGTCTGCGGGGGTGGAGGATGGGGGTGCTTCCAAGCTTTCAAAACACAAAACAGGTGGTTTTCAGTGGTGCTGGCGGCTAGGGGAGAGTTGGGGAGGGGAGGAGTGAATACAAAGTAGGCTGGTCTCTGGAAGGGTGGGGCGGGTGTTGGAAGCCTGGGCTGATTGCCTGAGAGGAGAGAGTGACAGGTGAACCTCCCTGAGTGCCACTCAGGGAAATCCTGGGACTCCCAAGGCGGGCTGGGAGGAGCCTTGACAATGGCTTAGGAAATACTTTTCTCAACGTTCTGAGGCCATGGGTTAGGGGATGCATAAAAATGGGAGTCCGGCCAAGCCGAGGCCCCCTGAAGGAGACCAGAGAGCAGAGTGTCAGTAACTAACTTCCTCTGGTGAAGCGGCAGTGATGTGGGTGATAAAGAAGCTGAAGCCATGAGCCCGGGCAGAGGCGGGATAAGCCAAGCCTGTCAAGCTTTAATTATTTTAGGGTAAGAAATCTGTGTTTCGTAAACATGCTAGATGTCTATGCCTTTGTATGTTCTGGGGTTTTTTGTTTGTTTGTTTGTTTTACTTTTGTTGTTGTTGATGTTGTCTTAGTAAAACTCTAAATAAGTCAAGGATCCTGGTCCCTTGCCCCGGAAGGGTCAGCTGGAAATCCAGGAATCCTCGTGCAGCTGAGGCCCCTGATGAACTGAACCATAGAAATGTGACAAATCTCAACCCCAGAAGTGGCTGCTCTTGAATCTCCCAGGGAGATTACCTCTTCCAAACACTGTGAAAATGAGGAAAATGGTGATTTTGGTGGGCTTTTAGGTATGGGGACAGGAAGAGTAGGTATCAAAATGGAAAACGTAACCATGCCCCCTCCTGCTCTCTCAGAAGGCTGGACAACAATGCTTTTTAAAGTACCTTGGCAGATAATGCAAAATGCTTCCTTGATCACCAAAGGGACTTAGCTGTCCATTTTCCCTTTATCCTCTCTAGCCCTTATGCAAACAACAAAATAAATAGAAGCCTACAGTTCACAACAGACCTTCCTGACATCTATTAACTCTAACCTCTGACAAGTGGCAATCCTTAAAAAAGCTTCAAGATGTTTTCAAAACGAGGATTTTAATGTGCTCTCTAAAGTAGAATTCCAATGGTCTTTTTCCTGACAAGGAAACCAGGCTCAAGATAGTAGTAAATGGTGACTCTAGTTGAGTGATCCTGCAAGCAAGGGATAAGTCTCCCCACAGAGTAAAGTCCAAGGGCCCCAATTCCCTGCCTGTTCCATTAGGCATTCACAATCTCTGGGTCAAGCATGTAGCAAATGCGTGTCCCAGGACTGGCACCTGACAGATATGGCCCAGAGCTCTCATTTCAAGCTATTGTCCAGGGACATCTCCACTGCTCACACTTGAGGGAAAAGTGGCAGCTGAGAGAAGGGGCAGGTAATTTATTCAGGAGCCTGAAGCTGAGGAATAGATTTGGTAAGCAAATACTTCAAAGCCCACTGGAGAACTCTCATGAAACACGGACCCTCTGCAGCAACCTAGCAGTGATTTAAATCCATTTGGAATTTCTAGGGGGGACAAGTAAGAGTTATCAACTCTGTTCAGAGCCTCGTGAATAATTTCACCTGACATGGGACACCGGACAGGCAGAAATCTGGGACCTACAAAGGAAAATAGGTTTCCAACTAATCTTTGTTACTTCATCTTATTCCTAAGTGGGGAAACGAGTGGGGAGGGAAGCCCAGACAGGAAGTTCACCATTTTTAGACACATTATATTTTGTCCTTGTACAAGCAGTGTTGGATGGGAAACACATTTTCTGGCAGCCCTAACCTTGCTGGCTGGGTTGGCTAAGGGAAAGTCCATGCACCCACGTACTACCGGGATGTGGAAGTCATTTGTAACTCCCTCTAGGCTAGTAGAGGCAGTGAAAGGGGGAACTTAAAATGAAATAAACACCTCAGCTCGGATCTGCAAAGCTGGTGGTTACATAGTTATCATGTTGCCTTAAACTCCAGGCTGCGACTCTCTTCCCCCCTGTCCTACCTCCACACCACAGATGCACCGCCCGCCCTCAGCAGAGCAGGGGTCATTGTCAGTGAGGCGGCCAGCCCCAACGTTGGGAGAGGGTTTCCCCGCTTGTCCTCACTGCTCTGGGTAAACAGCCTTAGATGGGCGGGTAGATGGGGGCGCTGCTGGCTTGCCTGAACCTTCTTGAAGATCGCAGGGGGGTATTGGTCCCGCGGGAATCACCACCGTCCCCCTCGCAGAGCAGCTTTTCCTGCCCCGCTCAAGCGTGGCACACCCGCATGCGACTCAGGTGCTCACCGTAGAGGTGGCAGTAGCGGTGGCCCTGGGTGGCCAGGACCCATCAGCAGCCGTGCAGTTTTGCCCCTGATGGCCGCAGGGGGGCAGAAGAGAAGGACCGAGGAAACTGGCCCGCTGAGGAGCCGGCCGCGCTGAGGACGCAGGCAGAGACTCAGGCACCGAAGCCCGCCGGCCTCTGCCTGTGCCTGAGCGAGGAACACTAGGGATCGAGACGGTCGTGCCAAGAGGCCCTGCTGCCCCAAGAGGCGGGGGGCAATCACTGCAGCCTCCAAGAGGAAGGCTGCCCTGGGAAGGAAGGTGGCGAGGTGCTCCCTGCGTCGCTGCTTTCCCAAGGTCAAAGAACCCAGCCTCCCAGCATCGGTTTGCAGATACTGAGGTCTGGAGGTGTTGTGAGCCTAAAAGACATCATTTAGAACATAAATCAAGTAAGCTAATCCCGAGCTCTGTGATTTAGAAAGTTTAAATTCAGGAGCCAGCTTTTTTTTTTTCTTCAATCGCTGAACATCGGTCCTTTTTCTATTTCTCTTCCATGCCAGCTTTTCTATCTCGGTACAGACTTCCACACATTTCCTTCATTCCACCCCAAAAAGCTGGTAGTAAACACTGTTGTCTTCCCTTCATCAGATCATCTCCGTTTCTCCTTTTCTCCCACTTCCAAATTTAATTCCCGATGCCCCTGAACCAAAACTAGCCATAAATTTTTGTCCAGAAGGCTCCAATAAAATTGGAAATAGCCCAGGAAAAAAAAGAAGGGGGAGAAATAAGCCTACAAAAAATCAAATAGTATCTTTCTATTTTTTTTAACAAGAGTAAACATGAGATTGTCTAATAAAATATTATTTTTTGAAAAACTTTTTTTCTCAAATGGCTTACATCAACTTATTTCGCTGATGATATTCCTTTCGAAATTGCAAAAAACTTACAGATCAGGAAAATTTTTTATAGTCATTAAAACTAGATCTGAGTTTTAAAAGATTGCGAAACATTTCTGTTCTGACGTTAATATAACCAAGTTAAAAACTGAAAAGCACCAAGAGGGAGAAAACAGTAAAGTGAAGGTCAGTGGGATTTATAAAGTAGTCCTAAAAATAAAGTCTTTGTTTTCCTCTTCCTTTTCTCCTCCTGTTAGTAGACTGTGATCAACTAGGGAGAGTGCTTAGATCAGACTACTGCCTGGTCCTTGGTGCTGTGGGCTGGGAGAAGAGGCTCCAGAGTATGGCATGGCTTTGTTCACCTTTGATGAACACACACAACTGGTCAAACTGGCGGACACTAACGGATTTGTGTGTGGCAGCATTGCAAAATAGAATGGAGCTGCCCCTTCTGAAAACTGTAGCCCAGGGCTCCGAAGGCATGGGCATGTGGGTTGCTTCTTGAAGCTAGGGCTGCAGTGCCTTTCAGTTTTCAGTGTCTGCTCTTCTAGCTTGGCAGTGGCCCAGGCCCCTGATTTTCCACTTTTCCTTTCGTTGGCTTGGTTTCTGGCAGTTTGGCCGGTTTATTAACATCTTCACCAGAGGGTGGGCAGGAAAACAGGGAGCGTGGCACTCCAGTCAGCCTTGCCCTTCTTAGTAGCCCTTGTAGTGCTGGGCTTGGTGGGAAAAGAGCCATGCTGTTGGCTGAAATGAGATTTTGGGATTATCTGTGGATTTAATCTGGTCTTCTCACATCTACGATTTCCACAGATAATTAGAGATTACTAGATACATTCAGAAGTTGCATTAGCCTTAAAGTATTTAGAGAAAATCTAAATAAGCTTAAATACCATCTCAGAGTCCAGAATGTTAAGCTCCATGCTCCAGTTAATTAACATTTTTAAAGTCTTCCCCCCCACTCCTATGTAACAATTCGCTGAACACATTTTAAATATAATATATTTTGCAGGAAGGGGGAGCTGAGTAGAAAAGCAGTTAATGCACTACTGGTACATTAAGAAAGAATAGGCCAGGCAGCATTGGTGACTTGAAACTTTTCTCTCCTACAAAGGTATATTCTGATCCTGAAGGGGTTGAGAAGAGCTTTTATTATTAATGTGCATGGGACACCCAAAATTGGGGGGCAGTTTATAGAGTCAGGCCCTCTCTGTGAGCATAAATGTGCTTCCCCTCCTTCTGGTGAATACTCCAGACACAGACTATCCATCGGGAGCAGTGGTGATGCTGAGAGAGCGAGCATGGTCCTTCCTCGATGCGCAGAATGCTCCTTCCAGAGAGCTTGAGTGAAGGCAGAGCCATACATCAGCACTGACGTGAAAATGGCATCCTATTGCAGCATAGTCGAGAAATGCTAATAATAATATCTTGTGCTTCTGTAGTACTTAACCAGTTGTCAAAGCAATATTATATGTGTTCCGTTATTGAATCATAGTAACTATGAAGTAAGAAGGACAAATATTATCCCCATTTCTTTCTGGGGAGAGACGTACTCACAGTCAGAAAGCTAGTAAGAGCAGAGTAGAACTAGCACCCAGGCCTTTTTTTTTTTTCTTTTCAGTAAGCGCCCAGGCCTTCTGACCTCCCTCCTCCACATACCATTAATGTTCTGTAATAAAACACCATAGTTTCTTCTTTGACTACATTAGCAAGCCTGCTATATGTTCTTCAAATGGCTGCTACACTCAAATATGCTAGGTTTACACTGGTTTAATTATGTAAATTATATTTATTAAAAAAAATTTTAATGTTATTTTTAACACCTTCTCTCCTTTGGAATTCCATGATTGCAATTCTGTCTATTAATTGTATTTTTCCCCACCCTACTAATCAGCAAGGTTTTATTCTAGCCATGTTGGACAATTTCCCAAAGTCACTTAAATTCACTTATAAAATATCATCTACTTCCTTTATCCCACAAATCTGCGTTTTCATCACTAGAATCCAAAAGCACACTGAAATATGCCCCCAA
The DNA here is from genome assembly GCF_014176215.1 of Rousettus aegyptiacus. Lineage (NCBI taxonomy): Eukaryota > Metazoa > Chordata > Mammalia > Chiroptera > Pteropodidae > Rousettus > Rousettus aegyptiacus. The sequence goes on along the minus strand of NW_023416311.1, from coordinate 70,835,134 downwards.
AGAAATGGGTCAAAATCACAATTTACCAAATAACCCCAGCACAAATAAAATGTTGAGTATATATAACTACAAATTTTTATATCTATTGATATTTTTAGGAAGATTGATAAAATTCTCTGACATACCCCACATGGTAACTGTTCAATTCATGCTCAAAAAAAGCACTCCAGCTTTTTCCATCAGCACCATTTATATCTCAGAAGGTTGACTTTGCAGGGGCCTCCCCAAAGTATTTCCTTAAACCTCTGCCAACCTGGGGAGAGAGAGACTGGGAATATTACATAAATATCTGCATTCGGTTCTTGGATAGAGTTGCATGATGGCCATATATGGTGAAAGGTAGATATTCCCTTGTGAGTATATTCTTGGAATATGTTAAAATGCATATGTCTCCATTTCTGCTCCCGAGAAGCTGGCGCACAGATGTTCAGTATTGGGGTGGTAGAAACGTTGCTGTCTACAGTTTGCACGATGTCTAATAGGCCTCTAGAATGTGCTTAAAAGGCAGTGTTCGGAATTAGGCCCCTAACCATCTTTGACGTAATTGTCTTTCTTTGGAGTAACATCTTGAAGAAAAGGCTAACAATAAGGAAAGGGAATGAATTTTCTCAACCAGACTTCCTATTCCCCCCCCCCCCACACACACACTTTATAGTGATCCTTTAAACTCAAAAAATTTCAGCTAATTATGGATTTCTACCTGAATAATGCTGCCATTTGAGTGGCTACATGTCACTTTCTGGTTTCTGAACCCCTGTCAGGCCAATTCTGCTTGATTTCACTCATGTGCTGCTGCTTTTTATAATCTGAACATTATTTCCACTCAAGTGTTTTCAGCTTTGCAGAAAACCTAATAATTTGAAAGGGGAGGAGCCCCTTATAACTATTATTCAAACAGTTATCACTTGGAGTTATTCTGATTTTTGCTGCAAAAAGAGTATCCTGAGAGAAACATTTGAAAAAAGTTAAAAGTTTTAGTTTAACAGCTAAATTTTCTAATTTACATTTTTAAAAACAGAACTTATGCAGTCTCTCTGATAATTAAATGATTTCCCCTCTATTTTCTATGCTCAATAAACTCGATTACACTGTATTTTGAAATGCACGACATTGAGTCTAGGGCATTAAACAAAGAAGTTAAAAAGCTTTGAAGGGATTTTTAAAAATCCCGTTTCTTAATATGTAAAATGGAACTTGGAAAGACTTCATGGTGTTTAATATATTTTTTCCCTATCTTCTAAATGCAATAATCTCTAACCACCACTTGATCATTAGAGATTTATATTCACTATAATTTATGTCAACTTATATCTGAGACTCCCCCCCCCCCCTAATGTTTGGCAGCCAACTGCTGGTGGAAACTAGAATGTTTCACATTAGTCAGCAGCCCTCTTAAATTATTTCTATGAAATAATTTACTGTGGATTACAAATTCTTATATGGCATTTAAAGTTAATGATTAGGCAGAGAGATATATCAAAAGTATGATTAGTCACATATGTACCTGACTTGCATGGTTTTAACTCTATGCATGTTTTATAAGAATTGCTTTTTAAAAAGATATTTTAGGGCTTATATATTTTTCCACCTTTTTTTCCCTATTTTTAAAAGAAAAGAAAAATAGATGCACACGCTATTATAAACTCTCCTCTAACTAAACGTCCATAAAATTATTTACTATTTCGTGATGGCCATTTACAGCATAGGTACTAGTGTGTGGTTTTAGACTACAAGAACTGACAGTGATAAAGATCTCGTGCAGCATCATCTGAAATCAAGATGTAGAAATCCTAACAAAATATGAGATTTTCGATGAAAGTTGTAGTTTCTTTTTCACTGCAAGGAATTAGTAATGAAGTGATATGCTGCCAACAGAACCAGAAATGAAATGAAACTCAGAGTTCATTTAAATCTCAGAATGAGCTGCTTCCTAACTCATTTTCATTTCCCTACATAGTCATGCCTATTTTCTATTTAACAACCAGGAATGTAAGCCATAGAAGGATGGCTCTGAAAGTTGGGTTGAAATTTTTTATTTGCATGAAAAGGGCTCCCAGAGCATTTCTTTTGTATCTCAAACAGATATTTCTTTTTCTCTTTTCTTCCTTTCTCTTCCTACTTAACAGTGGTTTTCTCAGAGGGAACTAAAAAGTTTTAAAGTGGTTTTAGAGATTAGCAGCAACAAGAACTATTTTCCTTCATGCTGTAAAATAAAGTCATTGTCAATAGCCTACAACCTGCAATAAACTACTTAACAAGGAATTTATGATGGCTGGTTATTATCCTCCTGAAATAATGTTGTTACAAGTCTGCCCTTGTCAGTCATCTGCAGGATTCACATGCTGGATTTCAAACAAAGGGAGGGTCTGGATCCACACTGAGGCTCATGGCCAATTACCCAGAGATGGCCTGATCTGATAGTCCCTTATGCCCTTCATCACCTTTTCAAAGCATCAGAATAATAACCACACGTGTATTTTATCCAGATTGCACAAAAAGGCATCTGTTTGTGAGGTAGAGTTTGAAATGACATTAGGAAAATATTTGCATGGCTGATAATAGCATATTACATGGGAGTGCCTTGGGGGTGTAATTGGGGGGGGGGTGTAGCAGGCAGGACTTCATAAAGACATCTAGAAGTATCCTGCACACACTTAAAGCTGCATATCAACTCTTTTCTTCGTTTGTAATGTTAATGTAAGTCCTGTTAAGTCCTCCCTCTTCTTCTCTTTGCTGAATTTCCTTTGCTGAATTCAGGTTTATCTGACAAGCTCCTTGGGGAGTCCTGTTTGGTGTCAGCAAGGAAGAGAGGAAGAGAGAGCATGCTCTCTTGCTGCTGAGTGTGATGTGGGAGGGGAAAGGGGGGAATGCAGGAAGAATAAAATTATTTTCCGGTAGCCAAATAAGTGTAAGCCTCAGAAACCAGAATAGGTCTGCTCCTGTTGCAGGATCACCGAAGGTAGAGGGTCCACCTCAGAAAGAGAAAAAGAAAGAGCATGAGTGAACTATAGAGAATGAAGAATAAAGAGATTATGTGTGGCTGGGGAAGGTTCTGAGATGGTCAAGGAAGTGACTGAGAGGGAGGAAGGAGGAAGAGGATGAAAGAGGAAGCAATGGCCAGAAAGTGGTTTGATTCAGTTCCGAGAGCTGAAGATATAAAATTCCATGTTCTAAACCTTCATAATTTAAGTCGTCATTCTCTGAAGAAAGTAATAGAATTTCACTGGTAAAAGTTCACAGGATACTTTACTTGAAAAAAATTGTTGTGCCTGCAAATATGAAAAAAAGAAGCTCTCCAAGATTGGGTGAATATTGTTTAATAGTAAATGCTAAAGCAAAGAAAATTGGTTTTAAAATGAGGCTAAAAATGAGAAACTCAGAACCATCACTTTCTGGACATTAATTTACATAAGCATACTCTAACATACTGTGCCATTCATTGCTTGTTTCAGAAAGTTATCAGAAGCATATGTTGAGTATGTTTTGAAAACCAACTTCTTAGATCTGTGAAACAATGTCTAGAGTTAGTGCTTATGGAAATGGAACAGCACACACACGATTTTAATCCCATTATTTTGAAAACTTGGAAAAGCTTTGGTATCATCTGGAATGGTTGATTTTCTTATTTTGTGTACCTAGAAAATACTAAGGATTTCATTTAGGAAAAATATCATGTAGTTTTGGAAAACTGAAAGTCAAAATCTAGAATTAAAATTGTCACTTAATACAAAGCACCAATTTGTAATTGTCTCAATATAAGTGGCATCGCTTCCTCATTCCCTCATAGGATTGCCTCTACGTTTTAACAAGAGCTTTCTAAAACTCATCACTAAAGGAAAATAAAAAATCTACTGAAACACTTTTATAAAAATTTGAAAATTAAATACCTAATAGAAACAGATATAATGCAACAATGCCAAAGTAATGCTAATTTATATTAGCAACATATTTAACTTTTTATACAAAATTTCAGTGCAGCCACTATCCATTAACATTTATGGATAATGGCCTGTGTAGCAGTGGCTGACCTTTACTTAATCACCTCATAAGTTCCAAGCTGGAATATTTGCAGCAACATTTATCAAGGGTCATTTTTAAGTGATTGAAACTATCAAGCATAACCTTATACAAGACTACCTACTTTCAGTCAAAATATCACTGTAGAAACCACCCCTCTTTGAAGTGCCATGTATTACATCTGCAATCACGCTGTCAAAATAAAATGCATTTAAGATGTAAGGAAGAGAATTTCTTAATTAAATGTAGAAAAAATACACAGAAGACAAATGTTCATTTTTGTAACATGGTCCTGTTCCGTGATTATCCGTAAATAGCCAGAGCAAAGGAGATTTAAATCAGTGGCCTTATGATCCAAAGATGGAGTTGCTGATATGTGTAACCATTGAAAACTTATGAGAACTTGTCACTGTACTGGAGAAATAAAATTCAGTAGAGAGTATGATTTTCTAAAATGTTTTTCTAAATTATCACCTTAAATATCTGGTTCTGCAAATACAAATAGAAAGCTAAGTCCTTCATTTCTTCCTAACTTCAAGTTTAGCTACAAAACTCCTAAATGAAAAAAGTTTTCTGGTGTTTTAGATGTTAGGAGTTGGGAAGATGCAAGAATTCCAGGAAAGGCTGTGGAGGTTTGCAGGGGATTGTGGGAACAATTAGAGGTGTGCTGAAGAATGCGCTTTTGTCTCAGGTTGTCCACTCCTTACCTTGACTTACTCCCCATTCTGCTAAAAGACCATTTTGGACAAGTGGAGCTGCTAATGCTGGGTTTATTATCACAAGAAACACTGAACTAGCTATCACCAAAGTCACCATTACTCCTTGGAGGCAAGCTGAAATAAGCAGTTGTTGAATTATAAAGAGCATGGAAAGGGACATTAAAGTGCTCTCTCTGGGTACAGTTTCTAGCTAACTAGAGGCTAAACTGGGAATAGAGTAACTCTTGACTCTCAATCTATAGCTGTTTAATATGTAAATATTAAAATTGATTTAGCCAAGGGATTATAGAGTGGAACATATTTTGTTAGATATATACCTATTTCATGGTTTTCCATACCAAAATTTGGGTCCGGCTCCCCAGAGTCCCAAATAAAACCTGAACCGTTTTGCCCCATCTGAGCCACAGAGACCACTCTATCCAATAGATATATAATGTGAACCACAGAAGCAATTTAAAATTTTCTAGTAGGCACATTTTAAAATGTAAAAAGTAGCAAGTGAAATTCATTCTAACAATAGTGTATCAGTTATTTATTGCTGTGTAATGAATTACCCCAAAACTTAGCTTAAAACACACTTTTGTTATTTCACAGTTGCTGTAAGGCAGCGTGCATGAACCACACAGCTGGATTGTTGTGGCTCAGGGTTTCTCTTGAGTTTGCAGTCAAGCTATCAGCCCAGCTGCATCATCTGAAGAATTAACTGAGGCAGGAGGGTTTGCTTCCAAACAGTGTCACTCTCATGGCTGGCAGGTCATGCTGGCTGTTGGCTCAGGTGTCTCAGTTCTCCATGTGACATCTCATTATTCAGGACCTCTCTTCTCCATTTGGCATCTTCAGCATAAGTGTCTTTTCTTTACTGGTGGCTGGGCTCTGAGATGGAGACAGAGAGGTGGGTATGAGGAGGAGAGAGCGATAGAGAGAGAGAGAGAGAGAGGAAGCTAATGAGGGAGAAGAGTACTCAAGATAGAAGTGCAGTCTATTACTAATATAATCTTGGAAGTTACAGCCCATCATTGCTACCGTTTTCTGTTAGAACTGAGCCATTAAGTCCAGCCTACATTCAAAGGAAGGGAATTGAATATGGATATGAATACTAGGAGTTTGAGGTCATTGGGGGTCAACTTAGAGGCGGCCTACCACAAATGCATTTTAATTACTCCAAAATATCTGAAGTATTATTTAACATTATTAATATAAAATTATTAATGAGATATTTCATATTCTTTTTTACACTTCAAAATCCAGTATGTATTTTATACTTCAGTACATATCAGTTTGGACAAACGACATTCTAAGCACTTACAGCCACATATGACCAGTGGCTACTGTAGCACGTCACACATCTAGATGCTGTGCAGTCACCTGGAGACCCAAAGACATTCAGGGAATCTTCTTCACCAGGAACTTAAACAATTTAAATGATTTATCAGTCCCGTAGCAGGTGCTTACTATGTACCAGGTATGGTGCTAAATACGGAGAACTCCAAATCAGTAAATCATTGTGTCTACCCTAAATAAACTCAGACAAATAAGTAGTTACATTCTGAATCTAGATCTACATTGTTGGGTCCAGCACAGAGAACTCTAACCTGTGATAGGTTCTGGAATTAAGTGGAGCTCAGTGTCTCCATAGTCCTTGGTAAGGTGGGTAACCCAGAGTCTGTCTGGCTTGGCCAGAGCCTCTGACAATGACCACACACATCATTCCCCTCCCCCAGGCCTGACCTGAGGCCATGTCTCCAGCCCTGACCCGGAGCCCATATGTAGGCCTGAAATCTGATTTGCCTTGGACATGGAGCAAGTTAAATGTTTATTTAACTCAGTATATTGTACTTTCCACTATTTTCCACAAGCAGGGCCTATGGGGGAAGGGAGATGTATGGGGTACCTTGATTATTTTAGGCTTCTTGGGTACTTTGGAGGCGGCCCTGTAGACATGCTGGTATATGTCATGGTTACACCAAGCTTCAAATGTATGTGGCTAAATTTATACGGGCAAAGAATATCCTTAATTATCTCACCAGGTATGGATGGGTTTAGCATCGTAGAGAGTTATTTTTAGTCTACTCTCTGTCCTAAGTCTGATAACACAAATTTCTTGACTTGACTTGCATCTTTTTCACAATGTCCTGAATTATATTTGTGGTAAATTATAAGCATCTTGAGAATATAACTCTGTATAGCCAGGGCCTGCCAGAGGAGCTTCATATCTTCTAAAATAGCACTTACATGCTATTTATTAATGGCGATACACCTGGAAGTTCAGTTAAAGAATTCTGGGTTTCACCTGGGGGAAATGCAATATGCTTTTCATTAGCAATAAAGGAAAGCAGTTTTCTGAGTTATCTTTCTATCAGTGTTAGTAGTCATTTATTTCGAAGTTTGAGGAAAATCCAAGCCTGTCTCAATAGAAAGAAATCAGTTTCATTCAGATAATGTCTGGAAAAATGGTCTTGAATACCTTCTTTATTTTTTTGTCTTCATAAAAATACTGTTTTAAAAATATAAAACAACTGTGTCAAGACGGTTTCAAGTAAAGGACTACAAAAAAAACCTATCTTTTTAACATGTAAGACCCATTTCCAAATTTTTATCATATGCATGTGCTATTTCATCAATATTATATTAGTTGCATCTTTAACATAAAATGTCTTTGTTCCACAATGTGGACACAATTTTAAAAACATGACACATCTCATTGCTGTGTCTAATAATGTCATGATTTTGGTTGAGCTGCACAGACTATGGCTCGACCATAAAATCTGGAAAAACATTCAGGGGATCTGGAATATAGAAAAATCCCCAAAGCTGTTTGGCTGGAATTTGAAGGGTGAAATTAAAGCTTCTGTTCTGTGTAAATCTGTCCAGATTTAGTGTTTTTCAGCATCAGACACTGTTCTGGGAGCCAAGACCTGACTCTGCCTAAAGGCCCCTCCAAGAAGAGAAATCCCTATGCCCTGAAGTCAGTATACCTTGGAGGAAAAAAAAATGAATTTTAAACATTCCATTGTAAATACAATTTATGCATGTCATCTTTTCACCTGAAGAGTGGCTTCATTCTAAAAGTGCAGCTTATTCCTGTTTTGGAAATTCTTAATAGAAACTAAAAGAAAATAGCATTTTAATTGGCCTTTGAGATCAGCATGCCCAAGCTTGGCATATTTGATGGGATACATGACTGTATTTTTGCAGAGTTTTATTAAGCAAATTTAAGTCCACAGCATATATTCTACCAAATACATATGGAACTAGCTATATATGCATAGATAGATACTCTTGCACATAATGCGCATAGGGACACTGGTAAAAAAAAAAAACTATTCTAAAAAAACTATAGTTTTTATTGTCATTTATTCTAACATAGCCCACAAAACAAACGTTTCATTGCTGTGGTAGTGCAGGCAGCTTTGAAGGATGGGGAGGATGTGCATGCAGCTCTTTGGAGATAGAGACTCGAAGGTGTATGTATGATAACATCTTCTAGCTTTTTCCACACGAACTTTAATTTGTTTCTTTGAAGTAGAAGCTGAGTCCATCTGCCAAACCGTAAAGGCTGAGACTTGCTTTAAAACTGGAATTCACTCCATTTGGCCAGGGCAGGGTACAGCCAGAAATCTCTGGGCGTCCAGGTCCTGGGCTTGCAGGGCTTGTTTTACCCGGCCTGGTTCGGCAAGAAGTGGCGGGGTGGGGCTTCCTATCCCAAGATCTTGTTTGCTGCCATCTCCCGCAACGCGCGGCCCAACCGTGCGGCTCGAACCCGGAGGCGCGCTCCCTCCACCCGGGACGTGAGCCCGCTGTGCCCGGCGCCTCCGCGGCGGGAGGCGGGAGCAGGCCCTCGCTCTGATTTGATGGAGGTGCGGTCTTGATGTTGCGTCCTTCTTGCCAGGACTCACGGGTCACAAGAGCAACTGCAGCGTTTCCCGACGTGGGCTAGGAGACTTGGACTGCGGGGAGCGGCCTCCCGGACCCTCAATTAGCCAGCAGGGCCAGAACCCTAGAGAGACCGTCGAAGCCCCGGGGCTCCTGGCTGGAGGCGCTCACGCTGAGCCTTTTCACTCAGACCTTCGGGTGGCGGATGTGGTGTCCCTAAAAAGTCCTAAACTCTTCGGGGTCATTCGTAAATTATGAGTACCGTCCTCATCGCCCAACTGCCGCGTCCACGCAGACCCTACGCCTCGTAGAACCAGCCGGTTTCCGTGTGGACTTGGGTAGCAAGCAAATAGATTTTTTAAATCCCAAGCGAATTTATCGTAAAACTCAAGAAGCTTGAGCTTCCGGGTCCTTCAATTGCACTACCCTTTCCAAGCCCCTGGGAGGGGCGCTAGCAATTCTGGATTCCAAATTGTGTTTTTGATTTTAAGGCCCTCCTTGCCCCATTATCTAAACTCAGAGCCGCCTCTCCCGGCGGTAACCCACCGGTCCCGCCAACGTCGCGGGCCGGGAACCTCCTCCTCCTGCAACACACTCTTTGGTTTTGGATCTGTTTGGGAAGCCGCCCGTAGGGATAACTACCGAGTAACTCAGGAACGCCAAACTGGCTTTTGCGCGGCACAGAGTCAGATTTACTACGTCATGTTCACACCTTTCCCGGATTATCTTGACTATTTTGAGCCCACCAAGGGAACAGACCCACACAGCAGCTTAAGCAAAAACGTTGCAATTCCAAGGAAGTATAGATTCGATGGAATCTCTTATTTTCCTAAGTTTTTTTTTTTTCTTGGTATAATTGCATCTCTTGGCCAAGGGTCTGCAATTGAATATTAAATTTCATGGCCTTCATATGTTGTTGAAACTAGTGTGACGTGAGGACGTACATGCAATATTAAATCTCAAAAACAAAACAAAACTCAAACCAAAGCCTCCACTTTAGAGCAGGCAGATTAAGCAGCTGTAGAGGAACAGGATTTCAGAATCACGAGAAAGAAGCAGGAAGGTCTCTCTTGCTGTCTTCAGAACCCCTGCCCCTTCTAGAACAAATAAATAAAGCACTGATTGCCTATAAACCTGAGGCCTAACCTGAATAGTGTGATGCAAATTCACACAGCACCACCCATTTCTACGCAAGGAAACAGTTCTGTACTTGGCAAACTCAGGCTTTTAGATTTCCTTTTATACTCAGGAGGTGGGAGAGGTCATCTTTATAAGGCAGAGAAACACAATGCCTTTCCTCTTTTAGAATCTTCCCAACTATTCTCTGGCCAAGAAAATTATCTGAAGCCTATAATTACAAAAATTTAAAAATCTATCTACAGTCATAAACTTTATTTTGTATTTAATCTTCAATAGACGGGGTATTTTAATAAACACTGGATATTAGAATTCAAAGGGAAATAGATATTCAGCAAATGACATTCTTCCTCTATTTATTGACAATGTTGCTCTCATTGGTTCTTCCCAAAACCATACATATGGGTGGGGCAAAGGACAGAAAAATGTGGACAAGTGTTCATTTGCCTGGATCTGAACCTTTCCATCTTAAATCTTTGTCTCCGTTACAGTCATGCCTGTTGAACCCAAACTGGCCTTGCTTGGTTTACTAACTCGGGTTTCTGCTGTATAGACTCAGAACTCTGGTAAGTTTGGGCGACTTCTGCGGGGCGGGTGCTGTATCTAACACCAGGTGGACCCAGGTGGCTGCAGCCAGCCAGCGGGAGGCCTAGAAATCGTCCCAGCCTCTTCCCCCAGTCCCAGGCCAACTGGGAAACTTTTAACCTTGAGCTTTATAAAAAACACACAAGGTTTTCGCTAGCCGCGCGTCCCCTCTGCTAGGCCGGCAGGCCCCAGAGTGTGTCCGCTGCCCGGTGGGGAGGGCTCCGCAGCTGGCGGATCCGTCTGGGCCACAGCTGTAGGGGTCGGGAGCTCTTCTCGGACTCGGGTCCTTTCAGAAAACTCTTTTCTTGTCGGATGTGGTTTCCCTTTAATTAATCACTCATGTCCGTGTGTCGGCCGCGCCGCTTCCCCACTCTTCCTCTAGCCCAGCATATAATCCGTATTTGGAAACTGGCGCGCATGCAGAGCATCTGGGGGTGGCTCAGTTGCACACTCTACCAGCCGCCGGGCTCCCAGCCGCCATTTAAGGACCCCAGTTGGTGATACTCTGTAAAATCGGCCTTTCGGAAGATCCACTCCCCCTTCCCAGACTTTCTAGTCGGTTAGCTACGCAGGCCTCAAGGCTTCGCAGTTCCAGGCGTCGGCCTGGGTGGTCCAGGTGTTCCGGGTGGTCTTGAAGACCAGATTTCACTCAGGTTCTCTCCCTTCTCCACCTTCCTTCCTCCTCTCCCTTTGCCCTAGGAGTTGGCATCCTGCTGGCACAAACAATTTCTGCTCCCACCCCACCCCCATTGTTTCAGTAATCCCTCCAGGCATAGCTTGTCTTACTCTGGCACTGTGGCTTCCTGGACTACGCAGAGCAAACTAGCCAACCTCCCAGAAATGTCGGGCTCCGGAGGTTGCTGGCCGAGGCCTGTACAGTCTCTTCTTTGGAAAGCCTTGACCCAAAACACCAACATCAAGCTATTCTCGGAGCTGTGGGCCATGTTGGCGAGCCCTGATGCTGCGGGTGCACATTAAATACATTTCCGTAGTTGCGTTTAATTCTTCTGTCATTTCCAAGCCACGAAAGGAGGCCTCCTATGCTGGCCTCAGCTTCAAGGGCGCAGCCGGATGTGGCTGGGACCACCCTGGGACTCGGGTGTCTGCAAATGTGGCGCAGGCCGCCCCACGCCGAGCGAGGTGGGATCTGATATTCCCGTTTGTGAGCTTTCGTGGGGCTAAAGAGACCACATGGGGCTTGGTGTTCAAATGTGAGCGGTGTTAACGGCCGAAGCTCTGCTGCACCCGACGCCTCAGGCGGCTCGAGCGCCAGGTCCTAGAGCCACCTTCCGCCAACCCGCCGCCTAGCGCTGGGCGCAGGCCGTGGCTGCCCCAGCCCCGCCTCAGGCCCCTGGGCTGCAGCAGGTCTCCAAGGCCGTAGGCGCTGGGCCGGGAGACAACCCGCTTTTGTCCGAGCTCCGGGAGGGCTGAGCACGCAAGCGGGGCGCCGCGCGTGGACTTGGCCCGCGTTGAGCGCGGGGCCCCCGCCCATCCGCGTCCCTGCCCGGCCTCGTTCCCAGCAGCCGGGAGCGCTTCCTCCCTCGGTCACGGATCCAGGCCGCTGGTCCAGCTGTCAAAACAGGGGGTGTCTCTTTCATTCTGGCTCACACAGTCCCAAAGGGGAACAGGGGGCCTTAATGCTTGTGTTTGGACACAAGCAATTATCCCTAATTATTCTTTTTCTTTTGAGCCTGCCCGTCCCGCCGGCGAGCTCGCCGCGGAGCAGGCCCCGTAATCCTCCCCGGTCGGCGGATCGCAGTGGGTTCTGTGCGGCCCGAGGCTCGGGCGCTTTCATGTCACTGCGGGTTTAGAGCTGATTCAAACTCATTGCGATGGGGGAATTAACCCCGGGGCCCGGGCTTTCAGAGGGCTCTGATAAGAGATTATACGTGTTGATGGCAAGCTTTTCTTGGCAAAATGTTTTCAAAAGGGCTTGGAGTTGTTAAATCAAAGCACCATTGAATTGCTCGGGACCGCCCCCTCCCCCTCTTGCCCTTCCCCCCTCTCCATCTCTTTTTCCTTCATCCCTCCGCCTCCTACCGCCGGCCAGGACTGCCCACGGAGAGCCGCCCAGCCTTCCCGCAGTTGCAAGTCACTTTCCGTAGCAAGGTTTTTCCCTCCGTGCCTCACCACCATGTGAAGATTGTTTTTGTAGGTGCTCCCGCTGCTGGGCACGCTGGTACCCCCTTCTCCGCCCTCGCTCCCTCCCTTGTCCTCTCACACACACACTTGCTCTAGTAAAGAAAACACATCCCAGATGAAAGACTTTTTTTTTTTTTTTCAAACGTACATGTGTTTTGTAGAAAACGGAGGTGACAGGGTGGGATAACGAGGAGTAAAGGAAGGGTGGCTTTTCTTGCTCTCCCCAGCCCCAGAGGTCAGCGCAGTCAGAGGGGTAGCCTTAGGGTTAAACAGTGCTGTGGGCAGAGTTCAGATGTCCCGTGAATCTCACGGTCCTGCCCTGGGGGCCCTCTGGGGCCGCCCGAAGGAAGAAAGCGAGTGTTGGGAGGACTGTATGGACGTAGATTTCGCACTGTGGAAAGTCTCTTTATTCGGCGTATGGGTCCAATTTACAAATTACAATGGCTTATTGGTTACTCTCCTGGGCCCTGCTGGAGTGGAATGGGGAATGTGAATTTTAGATAGAGGCTGAAAAAGTTTTACAAGGACTTGATAGACATCTCCCCTTGGGAGAGAAAAAAAAAGTATTAAAAAAAAAAGTTACAAATATGTGAAACTACGTCCCCTGTCATCATCTCTTCCCCCTCCCCATATATCTCACAATTCCCACCGGTAGCCTCCTCGGCTGTGCAGATGTTCATCCATCCTCCATGGCATACGTGCTCCCCATTCCCTAGACTGGAACCCTGCCCTCCACCTATTTGCCTGGCCTGACACCCTACCTGGTTCCTGCCAGGAATCCCTGGGAGAGGTGGAACAGGGTGTTGTTCTTTGCACCTTTGTCACTGTTAGGGGCCCTGCTGGAATTGGACTGATTATTGGGAGAGCCGACTGCCCTACACTGCACTGGACCTCATGGCACTCCAGCTGCTGCCTGTGTTGACTAAAATTCTGTGGCACATCAAGCCTCTAGGCTGTTTAGTTCCCTACCCGCCCCCCTTCTTCTCTTCCTGTTTACTTTTTCCTTCCTTCTCTAGTTTTGCTAAGACCCAGTATGCCTGTGCAGAAGTCTGCCCATGAGCCTGCCCAAGTTATAACAAACTTGGTGCCAAATTGGCACTCTCTTGGTCTGCTGGCTTCCTGAAGGATAAACTGGTTCCTTGATTTGTTTTTCTGCTTCTTTCATAGTTAATGAGCTATGGACCCTGTAGGATGCAAAATTCAGTTATGACTTTTGTTTTATGTTGCTGTGGTATCTTTGGCTCTGTGTCCCCTAGTAGCTGGCTAATATGTAGCTAGTTTTGCCCTTTTAAAGCTTATATTGTCTATGCATGGTTTTTGTAATTTTAATCTATTTCATTGGTAATTATTTAAATTTTTGACTCTGCACTAATAACTGAGATTCACTCATACTTCCCTTTTTCATGCTGTTGCCTGGTTTTGTTATGTTGTTCAAAAATCATTCCATTCCAGTCCACAAATACTTGAGTGCTTCCTATGCTCTGAGCATTCTCAACGATAAACAAAACAGATGAAAAAAGGCAAAAAGCTTTGCCTCCATGGAATTTACATTGTAGTGGAGAGATAGACAATAAAAACACTTAATAAATAAATAAATAAATAAATAAATAAATAAATAAATAAATGATATAGTATGTTGGAAAGTGAAAGGGCTATCATAATAATAAAGCAAATGTAAAAAAAGATAGACAATAAAATGTGTTGGAGGGGATATGGAGGAATTTGGAAACTTTTGTGGGTGGAAATGTAAATTGGTATAGCTGCTTTGGAACACAGTCTGGCAATCACTCAAAAGGTTAAACATGCAGTTACCATATGACCCAGCAATTCTACTCCTAGGTATGTACCCAAGAAAAATGAGAACATGTTCACACAAAAACCTGTATACAAGTGTTCATAACATAATGGTGTTCATAACAACATTATTCATAATAGACAAGAAGTAGAAACAATCCAAATGTCCATCAACTGATAGATAAACCAAATATTGTATATCTATATGAAGGAATATTTTTCCACCATAAAAAGAAATGAAGTAGTGATACATTCTACAACATGCATTAAACTTGAAAACTTAATGCTAAGTGAAATAAGCCAGTCACAAAGGACTGCATATTATATGACTCCGTTTATATATAAAATGTCCAGAATAGTCAAATCCATAGAGACAAAAAGTAGATTAGCAGCTGCCAAGGGCTGGAGGAAATAGGGAATGAGTGTAATGGGTACAGGGTTTCTTTCAGGGGTGATGAAAATATTCTAAAATTGATTGTGGTGATAGTTGCACAATTCTGTGACTATACAAAACCATCATTGAATTGTATACTTTCAATGAGTGAATTGCATCTGAATAAAGCTCACAGAACAATAAAGCAAGGTATAATGATGAGGAGTATAGAATCAGGTAGTAGTGGTAGTGGTGGTTGCTTGCAATTTTCAGTAGAGAAGACCTGCTGGAGAAGATGCCATTTGGTAAAAACTTGAAGTGAGGGCATTATCCACACAGATAACTGGAGAAGAGCATCACAGGTGGAGGAAACAGAGACAGCAAAAGCTCTAAGGTGGGAGCCTGGCTATTCCAGGACCAGTGGGTAAACTTCTGTGGCTGGAGTGGAGTAATGGAGAAGGAGGGGAGTTGAAAATGAGGACATAGATGAAAGGTGTTGGGGAGGGTGTGTGGGTGTTGTAAGCCTTCTGCCTTATGGGCCTGTGGAGGTTTCAGTAGAGAAAGCACACGGCCTGACTTACTTTTTAAAGGATTTCTGGACTGCTGAAGGGTAAGAATGATGCAGGAAGACAGATCAGAGGCTGGGGTGTGTTCAGGCCCTTCCCCAGGGACTTGTGGGCATGCTGATGCCTCTTTGCCTTACCAAGAGCCATATCTCTGAGGTGCCCTGCACCTATGGGAGAGGCCAACCAAAACAGACTGCTTGGGGACTTTAGGTCTGCCCTGGGGTGTAGGCAAGCCTGTGGGACCCTCCCTTTCCCTCGGAGCTGTGCACAGAGCATTGAGTGTTGGCTTCTGCCCTAGTAAGGGCCACATCAGGCGCTTCCCAGATGTCTGGGTGAGAGATGAAAGCTCGGAATAAGTGGTAGTAGAAGTAGTGATAAGTGGTCATATTTTAGACATATTTTTGAAAAAACAGCCAACAGAATTTCCTGATGGATTAGCTGTGGAAAATAGGAGAAAAAGAGTTTTAGACTATAAGGTTTTAGGGGTGAGTTACTAAAAAGATGCCATCTAACAACGACCGAGATGAGGAAAACTGAGGTGGGATGGGTCAGTAGGAGGAGGTCAGAATTTCAGTTTTAGACATACTAAGTTTGAGATTTCTATTGGATATCCAAGTGGAGATATCTACTAGGCAGTTAGATTTGTGTTTGTGGCACAGGGGGGAGGTATCTTCTGAAAATGGAAATTTGGCAGTTGTTGCATATTGATGGCATGTAAAGCCATGTAATCAAGTTAGAACAATGAAGGAATGAGCATAGATAGAGAAGAGGATTGAAGGGCTGAGGGCTGCCTGGTGGCACTCCAACATCGAGAAATCTGGGAAAAGAGGAAGAACCAGCAAGGAAACTGAGGCATGAGCAGTGACATAGGAGGAAATAGGGAGAGTGAAATATCCTGAAATCCTTGTGAAGAGAGGTTATCAATAAGAAGGGAGCGATTGGCTGTCTTTAAATCCAAGTACACTGAATTTAACAATTTGGAGGACTTGAAGAGGGGATTTTCAGTGGAGTGTTGCAGGCGAAAACCTAGTAGAAATCTCTATTGCACAGAGAATGGGAGGAAAGGAACAGGAATGAGTATAGACAACACGTTCAAGGAATTCTGCCATAAAAATGAGCAGAGAAACTTGGTGGAGCTGGTGGGGGAAGTGGCGTCAAGAGAAAGTTTCTTTCAAGATGAAAGAAATAACCAGATGTTTATGTGCTAATGGAAATGATCCAACAGTGGGAGAGAGAGAGCAATTGCTGGAGAGATGAGAGATGTCCTTTACTAGCCCTTAGGTATGTAGGAGGAAGTAATACCCAGTTTAGAAGTGGAGAGATTAACTTCAAATGGGAGCGTAGATAGTTCATTTATAGTAACAGTTAAGAAGACAGAATACGTAGGCCCATAGGCTGGACAGAGGGCAAAGGTAATAGTAGGAATCTGGGAAAGTTCTCTTCTGATTTCTTGTTTTCTCACAGAGGTGGAAAGCAAGGTTTTCACTGAGTGAGGATGTGGGAAGATGTGTTGGAAATATGAGAACAAAAGAAAAGGTATGAAATAGCAAGTATGAGTGTAGGAGATAAATGGATTAGGAAATATAGTCTGTCTTCCAGGGAGCACTAAGGGCTCCTTTGAGGTTCGCGATCCTGAATTTAAAATGAGCCAGTCAGACTGGTTGTGTGTTTTTCTTCTGCAGGCTCCGAGTAGGTAGAAAGTTGGCTTTAACTAGGATTATGGTTTTGCCAAGCGAGTAGGACTAAGAAGATAGGGATAATGGCACTGAGGAATTTTGGATGGGTAAAATGGGAAGAGAGAAGAATATCAAGGCATGAGAAACAATGAAAAAGGTGGTGGGATCAGTGGATCAGGTCTTGGCAGGTCAAAGGGTTTATTGAATTCAAAGTACTAGAAAGAATGATCTATAGAAAGATACATGGAGGTGATGGTTAAACAAGTGATGCATGCAATTGAGATTATGGAGGGTTCCAATTATGGAGGTGAGTAGGTAGAAGACAAGATCATTGGGAGAGAGGAGCTCAAGGAACCATG
The DNA here is from genome assembly GCF_014176215.1 of Rousettus aegyptiacus. Classification (NCBI taxonomy): domain Eukaryota; kingdom Metazoa; phylum Chordata; class Mammalia; order Chiroptera; family Pteropodidae; genus Rousettus; species Rousettus aegyptiacus. The sequence continues at coordinate 70,817,893 of NW_023416311.1, read as the reverse complement.
AGGTCGGGCTATTTGAAGGGTCATCTAAGTGTATATTGGAATCACTGAGAATGAAGAGATAGGCAAGGAAATTACACAGATTAAAATCAAATAACAGCTGTATTGCTAACAAATGCTTTATTGGAGCATGTGATTTATATGTGTGACAATCACAGATCTTTCAGAACTAAACCCTAGAATTAGAATGATCCACACCCTCTGGCACAGGCAGCACTGAATTACCGCATGCTCCCTACATGGAGGCTGATCTGTAAAATGTGTGGCTGAGAGTGTAGATCAGAAAGCAGGTTTTCTGTGGGCAGGCCGGCTCCTTAGAGGAGAGCAGGAGTCAGGGGCCTGCTCGACCCCAAACTCACCAAGAAAATAAGTCACTCCAGTAGAAGAAAGCCACACTGTCATACCGACTGATGACCCTCCACATTCACGCAAAGCAACCCAGATTATTTGATGAAGCAAACGCAATTTCAATACCAAATCCAATAAGTATAAACAAAAACTATATACATTTTGAAAATGCAAAAATTTGGGAAACAGAATTAAACATTATATATTGAATATAAAGAATATATAAAACATGAAACTTATTCAAAAATTCAAAGTTATAGACATATTATAGTGATGTAAATGTATACTAATGACTCACTAAGAGAGAATACAATAATTTTAACAGAGGGTCACATAAAAACATTAAAAGACAACAGAAAAAAAAGATACCAGTATCCAAAGTTATGCAAAGATATATTTGACATGTTCATTTGAAAACCCAGAACAAAGTTGGCCTCGATGGTATTGAATATTATTTTGGAAATTTGGGATAATGCAAGATAAATAAAAATGAAATGAATAAATATTTCAAATGATCGGTCAAAAATATCATTTTTTTGGTCAATAACTGTATAAAAAGGCAAAGAAATTAACTGGAAACTGCCTTGGAGTAATAAATAAACAGAGGAAAATGTCAATTCTCCCAAAATTAGTGTGTAGTTTTAATCTAATTCCAGTACAAAGTACATAACAATTTTCCTTGAAACTCTATGAAATTTTAATAGAATTGATAAGAAACATAAATGGGTAGGAAGAGCAAAGAATATTTTGAGAAATAGGAGGAATGGGGTTGTCAGCTCTGAAAACATTTTAAAATAACAGTAAAATAGGATCCTAATACTGAAGTAACATTGAACATAGATATCGATTGAATAGAATAGAATATGTGATAAAGAAGTTAAAACCAAAGAAAAGTAGAATTTAATAAACTCTGTTGTGACAACTGATTACTGTATTGGGGAGAATTATGTATGTGTTCCCACCATATCCCACCCCCCTGAGTTTTAAGTATAACTAAAGAATTAAAGAAAAGAAAAATCACAGAAAAAGTAAGTATGAAAGAATGCTGCTTAGCTTTTTGCAGTTGTGAACACATCGTATGCTTGGAAGCAACAGAAGAAATGACAGAGAAAACAATCGATGAATTTAACTCTATAAAAACGTTTACACTCTGTATAAACAAAATAATTAAAATAAGAAGACATTTGTAGTCCTCCTCCATACACCTACAAGAAATAGGGAAATATAATTATAAAAAGAGCTCTCTTATGGTGAAAAAAAAAAACTTATGGTATATTCATACAGTGGAATTCAATTTAACAATTAAATTAACCCGGTCTTATAGTCTGTCAAATGGATAAATCTCAACAATATTGTTTTAAAAGAATAAGTCTCAGAATGCTGTTTATTATATTTAAACACTTACAAATCGATACTCTGTGTGTGTCTCTGTGTATGTATTATGTCACGATCAAAGACTAAAAATATTAAAATGTGCAAAGAAAATATATAGTAACTAAGTGGTTACCTTTCTGGAAGAGGGAGTAGGAAGTGTGACTCAGGAAGTTTATAGAGGAGCTCTACCTTTTCTAATATTTTCCGAAATAGTCCATAATAAAAAAGAGGACTCATGAATTGCTAAGGAAAAAACACCAAAACTCCAAAATATTTATGTGAAAACAACACGAACAAACAATTCACAGGAAAGGAAATTCACATATAGAAAGATGTATAGCCTCCTTAGTAATCAAAGAAGGTAAAACTAAAAAGAGATACCAATCACATTTATTCAATTAGTAAAAAAAAATTTAAAGCCATTGTCCCACAGAGTCCAAAAGTTAGTATGCTGTTTTAAAATACTTATACGATGTGCAGAATCTTAAATTTTTTGAGACAATATGGCCATTTAGTGCAGGAACTTCAAGCAGTTTGACATTTTTCTTGTCTTTTTCTTTTCTTTATAGTTAAGACCATACTCATCATCACTCCTGAATCTAAAGAGAAAATCTCTTTTAAAGAACTTCAGACTTCCTGAAAACAAAGAAGACTCACAAAAGTAGCTAAGGACAGAGTCTGCCCTAAATGTTTCCCAAATTACCAACTCCTTATCCTTAAATGTCCCTCAAATGAAACTTCTAATTCTCAAATATCCACTAAATTCTCAAACTTTTCTTTAAACATTCAAGACAATTTACAGTTCTGCAAATCAAATCCAGACTCTTGTTGAGACCCCTCCTACACTCCTACCCATGAGTGTGACCGAGTATGCACACACGCACACACATACTAGTGTTTACGTTTGGTTTTTCATTTTTAAGGACTTGTCTGTCAGTCAAGAGAGAGCTCCTCTTTTGTGGAAGAGCATGCCTCTTCTACACGGGGATATACTTTAACCCCCCAGCGACTGTCATCAACACTTCCTTCGCTTTTTCCATTTGTTTTTAAAGAAAATGGTGGGGGGCATCACTGGAAAAGAGATGTTAAAGCAGCAGGAGGCATTTTTATTTTTGTTTTTGTATTTTCACAAGGGAGCCCTAAATATATTGAATTTCTGGCTCATCTCAGCTCATAAAGCTATTTCTTTGGGATGCCATCCTACTGTGAGGTTTTTCACCCTCCCACACTTCTAAAGATGGCTAAAAAGAGAGACAGCAAAGAAAAAGTTACACTTCCTTTAGAATCTAAATATTTAAGTTCACGAGTAAACGGAGACATGTTTGTGTGACAGTTCTCACCAATTCATGCCTCACTGTGATTTCAAACTAAAATAGAAGGGAAATTGGCAGTTTGCGAGTTCAAAGATGTCTAAGAGAGAATGCCCAGAGCTTATATATTGATTTAACAGGGGAGGAGTCAGGATAGCAGGCTTAGTGACAAAGGAGTTAGCTGGAGTTAAGGCAAGCTGAAGCTGAACCAAGAGCTCAAAGCAGGTGATTCGCTCGGGCAAAACCTTTTCAGCTCAGGTAAGGGTGTGGATGGCAGCGTGGAATAATAAGAGCCAATTCTCCCAGAGGCTGTACCATGGACCAGATACTATTCTAAGCACTTTACATGGATTCACTCATTTAGTCTTCCTAAAAACCTGTGATGAAAATATCACTCCAATTTTATAGACGAAGGGACCAAGGTCCAGAGAAATGACCTAACATGCTCAAGACCACACAGCTAGGAAGCAGCAGAGCTGGACTTTCACCAGGCATTCTAGTTAGAAGCCATGGCATTAACTCCTATGCTACAGTGCCAGATACTTGGATCAGAAACCAGATGGGAAGAGGGGAAGTTATCTTGAATGTTCTTGGTGAATTATTCCCAGGCGTCTGTCAATGTAGAGTAGGGAGTCAACACTGAGGGCGCTTATGGTCTGCCCTCGGCTGTAAGGAGCGCTGGGTCAACACAGCTGCCTAAAGCTTGTGCTCCGCTCTCCAGGGCCTCATGCTCTGGTGGGACGGAAAGCTGAGTTGAACTCAGAGGATATGGTGGAGTACTGGCCTGTAAGTTCCACCTGCTAAAAATTTAAAAAATAAACATTTTATTTGAGAACAGTTTTAGATTTACAGAAAAATGGCAAAGATAATACAGAATTCTATACACTCTGCAATCCAGTTTCCCCGTTACCGACATCTCATGTTATTAGTGAGGTGTATTTGTTACAATAAACCAATATTGATACATTAACTAAAGTCCATACTTTATTCAGATTTCCCTGGTTCTTACCTAATGTCCTTTTCCTATTCCAGGTTCCTATCCAGGATACCATGTTACATTTAGTTGTCATTTCTCCTTAGGCTTCTCTTGGTTATGATAGTTTTTTCACACTTTACTTGATTTTGATGACCTTGATAATTGTGAAGACTGTTGGTATTATTTAGAAGATTTCTTGATTAAGATTTATATGATATTTTCCTCACGATTAGACTGGGGTTTATGTTTTCTGGAAGAAGACCAGAGAGTTGAAGTGTGATTTTCATCTCATCATGTCAAGGGTACATGCAGTCAACATAGTTTTTCACTGTTGATGTTGACCTTGATCATCTTGCCGAGATAGTTTGTCAGATCTCCCCCCTTACCCTTCCCTCTCTCCTCTGCCACACTGTACTCTTTGGAAGAAAGTCCTTATGGACAGCCCACACTTAAGAGTATTTAGGAATTTTGTCAGCCAGCTGTTAAGTCTTTGACAGCTTGAAATCAGCCAGGGTGGGAGTATTTGCACCGCAGAATTTGGCATACTCTACAAATCTGGGTTCTTTTTGGAGAGCTGGGCTACCAGGATACGCCATTGGAAGTGTGTCTTGGTCTGAGCTGCAGGAGACGATGGGTGGGCAGGTAGAAAGAAAGGCATTTGGATCGAGGGGCTCACTGGGTGGAAGTGAAGGAGGCTGGGAGGCAGGAAAGGATGCTGTGTTTAAAAGACATGGATTGGGATTAAAGAAGCTTGGCACAGGCATACAGCCCCCTAGGAACTTGACAGAAGTTATTATACAAAGGGTTTTAATATAAACATGGCTGGGACCTGATGGACCTACCTTTGTGTTTTCATTTTCATAGTAGTAATAACTACCATTTAGTGAGTACCTCTTATGTACAAGATAACAAATATAAATTGAATTCTCACAGATTTACAAGGTGGGTGTTTTCATCCTCATTTACAGACAATAAAACTGAGAGATTAAGTGACTTTTCTAAAAATACCACCAGCAAGCAGCAAAACTGGGGCTTAAACCTCCTGTGTAACTTCAAAGCGTGTTTCCACCCGCCACGTTCTTCTGTTTCATTTATTTTCTCCTTCTCTGAGTAGTGGTTTACTCATCGGATGGGGTGGTATGGTGATTGACAGTGCGCCTCCAGGAGTTGATCCCGGATGAGAGTGTGCTGCCATTTGCTATTCCGGACACTCCTGCAGGGTCCGGCTCACAGAAGCGCATGCGTGCTGGGACAGGCGCCTCTCTCTATCTCGAGGTTTTATTCCAAGTCAGGCAAAGCACACTCACATTTTACTGTTTAGTTTTCTGGAACAAAGTCTTCCTTCTTAATAATGTTCTTTATTTTTTCCTGTGAATGTATTATTGAGACAGACGTTATGACACCCCCCCCCCCCTTTGCTCTGTATCTCCACTCAGTTCTCTCTTTCTGATTTAACTTGATGTAGGACTTTATTTATTTTGAAGATGATTGTTAAGAAACAGACTAGTAAAAACTCAGTACTAGAATTAATCATTAGGATTCTGGTAATCTCTACAAAACTGTATAATCTATATGCATCCTGAACAAATACATATAAAAATGCAATATATTTCATTAAAATATTCAGATATAAAAATCACTTAGAGTTTATATAATATTTAAGGGAAACAAAATGTTACTTGACCTGTTTCTATTTGAGTCAGGGAGTTTAAAGATATTTTAGGGTGAATAATCTTAAAGAAGCTTTAAAAGGTTAGAGGGACCTATTTGAATCATAAATAAGATATTCTTTTAGCAAATTTCAGTTATCGTTTTAAACTAAGACTTGACTGGACTTATTCGATCTGGGCAATATTTAGGAATTGTTCTTAAATGATGTTAATGCTATTTTTACTTTCTTCTTCTGACATCACTGAGACTGGTTTTAACAGTACAACTAGAGGTGGGGCGGTACAAGAATTACATTCAAGCGAACTTGGCTTTATTTGGTCTACTTCCCTCCCCCTTCCAGCCTCCCAGTCCCAGCCCCAGCTGCCTCTTTTACTCAGAGATCTGGCCTGAGGTGATTAAACCAGGGACAGACACCTCACCCAATGCGGGTCAATTTAACGACCAGCTGAGCCAATCTTCCTCCCAAGAGCATTTACATTTGGAGACAGAGAGACTGGGTCAGTCTGCTGACAGATGGTAATGACCAAAAGTCATATGGAGTCAAAGCCAGAGTCAGTCCATATGCCAGCTGAAGTCATGAAGTGGTCAACCACAGGAAGCAGTGGAGAGTGGTGGGAGAACAGAGCCAAGGCACAGACACTCAGGGCAAGACAGGGAGGGAAAAGCCCTAGTTCTTTACTTCCTGGTCCAGACCCCTATGGCGAGATAATGCTGGTTTTCTAGTTCTGAATGCCTATGAGATTGCTTGTTACTCATTTTATTTAGTTCTCTAGGTAGGTTTCTCTCACAATCCAACCGATTCCAGATGAAGATAACTCCATACACTCAATGTCGAGTTCAAGCTACAAAATAGTTCTCACCCCTTCAGCATCATGCCAACTCGCCCAGATTCTGAAGATCCATGCAGTAGCACAGGGTAAGTCTAGGTGATAAGCAGGATTCAGGAAATGAGTAAAGAGCTTTATCACATGTTTAGCTTATAAATGCCCAACTTCCAGTTTGACATTTTCTGATAGTATTTCTCATTAGTCTTATTTACTTTAACTTCTGGAGGGCCATTGAATATGTTCTGATAAGATCAGGGTTCTCAGCACCCTCAATATAGCCTCTGCCAAGACATGAATGGCATCATTCCAACAAGGTGGTTCCCTCTTTTGCTGCTGATAGGTGATGGCAGAACTTTCTAGGGATTCCTACGTGAAACAAAGGTTCATTCATCCACTTAAATGCTTATTAGCTACTTGCTATGGCTACTTGCTGGGCAAAGTGTTAGGAATACAGTGAGGAGCTAAATAGTAAATCTCTTACCTGCATGGAATTATATCCTGGGGGTGGGTTGGGCACTTGTGGTGAACACTATGAAGAGCATAAGCTGGGCACGCTTATAGAGAGACTGGCAATGGTAGGGCTGGATGAGGAGCCTGCCTAGATGGGCTTGTCAGTAAAGGCCTCTCAAAGGATGGAGAAAGAACCAACCATAAAAAAATGTTAAAGCTTGGAAAAAGGCATGCACAAAGGCCCTATTGTGGGACTAAACTGGGAGAGATCAAGAAACTACAAGAAGGTAGGGTGGTTGGAGCACAATGAGAGAGTGTGAAACCTAAGATGAGGTAGGTAGGGACCAGATCTCAAAGGCCATGGTGGCGCGTTTGGATTTTAGATTATGTACCTGTCAACCTTTTTATCATAGGGTTATTATAATAATTACCCTTTCATTATATTTGTATTATGTTTTTCAAGGGCCTCATATTTTGATAAATCTTTGTTCTAATTAAGCAGACGTTATTGCTAATTATTCCTTCTGCTTATAAACTTAGGATATATAATTTAAAATATAACTTAGGGTAGTATACCAGCTTTTAAAGGCAAAGAAACAAGTTTTTAATTGATGTAAAAATGACAGTAAATTCTTTGATAATCTTCCTATTTCCCGTCCCTTTGAATCTGGGCTGGCCTGTGACGACTTTGACTGATGGAATTCAGCAGCACGAGTGATGCGATGCAAGTTTCGGGCTAAATCTTGAAGAGAGCTGGCAGTTTCTGCTTTGAGGTCTTTTGGAACTGTGAGCTTCCGTATAAGAAGTTTAAGTACCCTTCTAGAGAGACCATGTGAAGAGGCTCTGAAACTACACAGAGAGGGGCCCAGCCAAGCTCAGCTTCTAATTGTCCCCAACGGGGTGCCAGGGATGTGAATGAAGCAACCTTGGAGCCTCCAGAGCAGCCTGACTGCCAGCTGAATGCTGCCCTAGGACCCGAGTTAATGCCACGCGGAGAAGAACTGCCCCACACTCCCACCCCAAGACCTGCTTAAATTCCAGATGATGTGAGATAAAATAAAACCGTTGGTTGAGTCAACAGTTGTCTAAATTTTGGGGTTGTTTGTTACACAGCAACAGATAGCCAGCATAGTTAGCATCTGCATTCCTAATGTGAATGACTAATGCATAATTTACATTCAGCTTTTTTAAAAATTGAAAGTAGTCCATATACTTTCCTTATCAGTGGGAGCCTCAGGCAGGGCACCATTGATGTATGGTCGCTCCCATATGTACATTCTTGGTGCCATGCTATCCCATGTAATTTCCTTCTTCTTCTGATGTATTAGTCTTATCTGGATTATTTGTGCTCAAGTCTATTAGTTGGACTCCCACAATCGCTGTCCCATTCCACTCCCTCCTCTCCTGTCCCATAGCTGCTGATCCTGTTAGGCCTCCCGGTCATGTGCCTGGACCACTGCAACACCTTCGAACTGTAGGGGCAGTGACTCTGTTCTGTTCACTGCTCTGGTTCAGCATCTAGTGTTTGGCACCAGCGTGTGCTCAAAAGATGAATGAATGAATAAAATTTCCACTCCAGTCTTCGACCTGCCTCCTGCATGCCCATTATGCATCCCTGTCTTGCATGCTCCTGTCAGGATTATTGCTCTAAAACAGAGATAGCTATATCATTTACTGACTTAAAAATTCTTTTGTTAATTGGTTCCCATTTCCAAAAGACCAAAACCCTCAAATACAGCCCTCATGGGTCTTCAGAATTTGTTCCCAATCTGCCTTTAGGATCATCTCCCAAACACTAAGCCCAGCCATTCTGAAACACCATTTCCTGAGACACCATGCACTCCCTCTGTTCACGCTTTGTTCTCCCAAATGGGATTTACTCACCAGCCACCTTCTCGGTCAAGCCAGATATTATGCATTCCTCAAACCACAGCTCAAATGTCACCTCTTTTGTTTATTCCTGATACCACCTTCTCAATCTAGACACTCACCATCCCTTCTGAGCTTAATGTGGATTGTTCATATTGCTGCTCTGGCCCATCCCATGGATTCCCCATTAGCTTGCATATGCCTCTCTCGCCCACAGGATGGCACACTTCCTGAGGGCACAGCGATTGCACGGTATTCACCTTTGTGTCCTCAGTTCTTAACATGAAGGCATGTGTGAAATTAATAATGAACTAAAATCTACGAAGTCCTTGCAAGGTGCCAGGTATTTTATACAATTAGCTCTGTAACTTACAAAATAATCATGGGATTTAGGTTATATTGTGGTTCCTATTTTATAGTTGAGGAGACCGAAGCTGAGAGAAGTTAAGTGAATTGCCTGGAGTTGCGCTGGTAGCGAACTATGGCGGAGCCCAGAGTTGAACCCAGGCGGCTTGACTGGACAGCCCGCAAGTGGAACCGTTACACATGCTGTGTCCCAGAGTACACACTGACTGTTTATTAGAATCTGCTGAGGGAAAGACACTGCTGTCTGGGCCCAATCCCACAACACCCGAATCACTAGACCACTGAAGCCCTGAACTTGGGCATAGGCATTTTTCCAAAGCCCCTCGGGACTGAGAATTCTGATGATAAGTATCACCGGGAGCATTTGTTAAATATCTAGATCACCATGCCTGTCTTCCAGAAAATTCTATTCAGTAGATTAGGATTGAAGCCCAACAATTTGTGGTTTAAGAAGCACGCCAGGTAATTCTCATCTTAAGGGATATTTGGGAAATGTTGCTAGAGGTCAGGGTTTTAAAGACATTTCGGCAGGTCTTTAAACATTAACCCATCAATGAAGATATAAAGACTACGTGGAAGATTTCTGGCTTTGTCGTCATGTGGATGAGCCTTGAGATTTCACAGGCACTGCTTCTGAGGCGGACTGGACTGGAGGAGCTGACAGCACTGCGCAAGTACACATCTCTAAAACTGTCCACTGAGCGTGCCTAACTTCGAAAACCAGTATGTTGGCAGTACGCAGAGCGGCAAAGCAGATAATGCGGTGAGACTCTCATCATCATCTTGATTTCTTTAGACAAAAACTTATCAAGTCCCTACCATAAGGCAGCCATTTCGTCTGTCCCTGCACCCCAAAGAATTCACTTGCCGTTCCCTTTCGATAGTCTCCCGTCTCATTAGTGACTCTCTGGAGTCTCGGACAGTTCATTTCTTAGCTATTTCATGATCATCATGTTGACCAATTTCATTTTATGCTTTCTAACGGTTGCACTCACTGAACTTTCCCAAGATTCAGAGGAAAACGCCTTATTTTTCACACGCAATGCATATCATTTGACTCCTGCAACCAAGAAAAATCTCCCCTTTGCTGCTTTCCTCTCCTCCCCGCCCCCACCCCCCGCAAAATAAAAGCTCCTGAATCTATTTGTGGACAAATGTTCCAGTTCTAGAATTTACCCTGCCAGAATAATCTTCCTAATGGGAAATCTAGTGGGGCCTCCCACTGACAGAGACCACCCCATCTGCAGCTAGGGACGAGAGACACTCCCAGCCCAGATGTAGGCAGATGCAGCAGATCAGGGCTTGATGTATATTCATTGCTTATTTAATATTCGAGCATCTTTTTCTAAAGATATTTCTATTGAACTCACTTGTGGTGTTACCATCTGGAAAATATCAAGCCTCACCCCACTGAGGTAAACCCCTATTGCGTATTTTTTCCCTTTAATGTGAGCCGAGTGGGCATGAAGCGTGTACCTCTCTGTTTAGCAGTGTCTCACCAAGGCAGCTCTCAAACACATGCCACTCTCTAAATCAGTGTCGTATAGACTCATTAACAGCACATCCTAATTGATGCTAATGGAATGTTTAAATGGGGCTCCAGGAGCCTCCATGACTTCTTAATGTGAGGTCCTTTTTACATTTTAAAGTGGTAAATTAGGGTTTTAAGAGAGAGCAAGCTGTCCAAACACTCATTTCGTTACAACCAGTTTTTAAATTGGGCCAAATCTTCTCCCAAGGTCTAGAAGCAGACTTGTGTCTAAACCTACAAATAAAGTGTTAACTCAGCTCTAAGGATATAGGCCAACAGGGCGAGCAGTGTGCTACAGACGACCCAACCGATGGAAATGGAATACCCATCCATGTGGGACAAGAGGGATGGATTAACGTAAAAGTTTATATTTGGGTGGGGAGAATACTCATATTTTTCTCAGTAGCTTTACTGTCTTTGTGTTTTAAAAAGTGTTAATAAAATTAATTTCTATTCTCTGGTTGTTCATAAACCACTCGTGTGGGGAAGTTCTCAGATGTGGTTTAGATGGCAAATGAAAACTGAGTCTTGATTTTTAAGTCTGATGCAGATGAGGCAAAAGTGGATAAAATTTCTGAAACACTTGCTATGTGCCAGGTAATGTGGTAACCAGAGAGAATAAGAGACCCCTACCTTCCTTATAGGACACTGTCTAGCACACTGAGTTCACCTCAAGCAGAGATGATATGGGGCAATAAACTCATTTTCCTCTCTGCCTAATAAATATAGCATAAACCAGGAGTCCCCAGTCCCTGGACAGGTACCTGTCCATGGCCTGTTAGGAACAGAGCTGCACAGCAGGAGGTGAGCAGTGGGCCAGCAAGCGGAGCTTCATCTGTATCTGCAGCCGCTCCCCAGCGCTAGCATCACCACCTCAGCTCCACCTCAGATCATGAGGCATTAGATTCCCCAGTGCCAAAATGTTTGGGGACCACTGGCATGGAGGTATTGAAAAAAGTGATTCTAGGTAAAAAGGACAAAAGTGAGATTGAGTTAGGAAGGAGGAAAGGAGACAAACCTATTCTACTTTTGCCCTTAATTACCATGGAGAGGACGTAGTGAAGCTGATAGGAAGTAGCTGACTCTCACAAGAATAATTCCCTGGAAGGCATTCTCTTCTCCACCAGTGTGGCCTTGAATTTCAAAGTTAAGCCTTCAAGAGAGTACAGCAGACAGGCTTGCCTACTCAGAGCCCCTGGCAAGACAGGGGTCAGAGCACAAAGTTGCTGAGTAATGTCCTCACACTTTAATTCTCATTGTACCACAGACTTTGCTGCTGTACCTTTCCAGCTTCCCTCGTGAGGCTTCTTCCATGTCATCGCATGCTCATTGTTTCTGTCATCTGCATCGGCATGATGCTCTTCTTCAGGCCATTTGATGGTTCACCTGATACAGCGCTTGGCAACAATTTACCACACAGCATGAAATCACGTCAAGAATCATTTTGTTGACATAAGGACTGAGACAATGTTAGAATCCAGATGCGCTATTGTCATCTATTTGTCATATGTAAATGTGGTGCTGAATTCTGATGTTTTGCCTGCTGTCTCTAGGATAATTAGACACATGAGATGGAAAAGTATTGTCCTAGCACAGATTTTGGACATTTCTGAATATTGGCATAAAATAATGTTTCTCAAAGGGAAGCGACCCAAGTGAGACTATCACATGCATTTCTCCTTTCCTTTAGCCATGAAAATCTCATTTCCAACAAAAATCTGTTCATGAACACACAACACTGAGCAAACAATTTGATGTTTGTATGCCTCAGGGAAGGTGCTGAGTATCTGGACAGAGAGAGGTCTGAGCCACTCTTGCTCCTGCACGCAAGGACCTTGCAGGTGTGAGTGTGAGTGCGTGTGAGTAGGGTGACTGATAAGTCAGCAGGGCATGACCTCGGAGTGGAAAGTCTTGGGACAGAGGTCTGTACAAGTGCACTGGAGGGTCCTAGGAGGGTACCAATGCTACCCAAGAGAGATCAAGGAAGAGTCAAAGATGAGGCTTTTATATATTAACCTTGTGTCCTGCAACACCGCTAGACTCACTTAATAGTTTCAGGAAATTTATAGATTCTTTGGGCTTGTCTATAGATGATCATGCCATCTTCAAACAAAAACAGTTTTATTTCTTCCTTCCCAATCTGTATTTCTTTTTCTCGTCTTTTCGCATTAGCTAAGACTTCCAACATGATGCTAAAAGGAGTGGCAAGAGGGGACAGACATCCTTGCCTTGTTCCTGATCATAGTGGCAAAGCTTCAACTTTCTTACCTTTATGTATAATGTAGGTTTTTTGTATACTTTTTTTTTAAATCAAGTATATGAAATTTCTCTCTATTCCTAGTTTGCTTAGAGATTTATTATTAATGGGTGTTGAATTTTGTCAAATGTTTTCCTGTATCTATTGACATGATCATGTGATTTTTCTTCTTTAGCTTGTTGGTGTGTGAATTACATTAATTTTTGAATGTTGAATCAGTCTTGCATATCCAGAATAACTCTCACTTTATCATGGTATATAATTCTTTGTGTACATTCTTGGACTTGATTTGCTAATATTTTGTTAAGGATTTTTGCATCTACGTTCTTGAGAGAGATTAGTCTGTTGTTTTCCTTTCCTGTAATGTCTTTGTCTGGTTTTGGTATCATGGATAATGTTGGCCTCAGAATGAGTTAGGAAATATTCTCTCTGCTTTGATCTTCTGGAAGAGATTGTGGAGAATCAGTATCATTTCTTCCTTGACTGTTTGGTAGACTTTACCAGTGAGACATCCAAGCCTGATGCTTTCTTTTCGGGAACTTTATTATTTATTCAATTTCTTTAATAGATACAAGCTTACTTGGATTATCTGTTTCTCCTTGTGTAAGTTTTCTTAATTTGTACCTTTCAAGGAATTGGTCCATTGTATCTAAGTCATCAAATTTGTGGGCATGGAGTTGTATTATTTTTTGGTTATTCTTTAAATGTTCATGGGATCGGTTGTGATCATGAGTCTTTTATTCTTAATATTAGTAAGTTTTGTCTTATCTTTTTTTCTTGGCTAGTCTGGCTATATTCTTATTCCTGCCCTCTCCCCACCAAAGAACAAAGAACCAGTCTTTGTTTTTGTTAATTTTCTCTATTGTTTTTCTGTTTCAGATTTAATTTCTATCTTCTCTAATTTTTATTATTACCTTTCTTTCTTTTGGCTTAGATTGCTCTTCTTTCTCTAGGTTCCTCAAAAATGAGGCTTTGCGGCACTTAAGCTGAATATGCTAGTTTGAAGCAGACACCAATATGGAATGAAACACCCTGATTAGAGAAAATGTCTGTGTATGGGGATGGGGAAGGAGCTGAAGGAGGCTGGGAGAAGCCATCAGACCACTGCACAAGTCTGACCTGGGGCAAAGAAGAGCGAGAGGGCAGGCGGGGTTCAGGCTAAGGAAAGTTCAGCAAGGCCGTCACAGTCTTCAAGTCAAAGTTGGCTGTCAGGAAGTTCTGTGTTTCCTAGAAAGGGCCTGCCTTAATTTTCTACCAGGCTCTTTCAGTAGCGACCAGCATCCTGTGAGAAGCATGGCTGGAGTGCACACACTGCAATGGATTTCAGAGCATACCCATTGGGGCCCTGGTCAGTTACATATCCTGCAGTGGGAGGTCTGAGAGGTGCATTTCACGGCCACCTCACAGAGTTTTGAAAGGGGGAGCGAAGAAGGCAGAGACACCCAGAAGCATAAAAGAATTTAGTACATTTGAAATAAGTAATCCTGTTGGCTGGAGATCAGGGTAAGTGGTAGGAGGGACAAGAGATTAGTGTGAGGCAGGCCTTAGAGAACAGCCAGGGCTGGGATCTAGTGACAGGCCTTGTGGGCCATGCTGAAATTTTGGATTCTTTCTGGAAAGCAAAGGAGAGCTATCAATCAATTTTAAGCAAGAGAGTGACAAGATTAGATGAGATCAGTTATAGGAAGAGGATTCTGGTGGCAGTGTGGAAGATAGAATAGGGGGCAGAGAGTGGCGGTCAGGGAGACTAGTGAGGAGAGGAGGCCTTGGTCTAATGGCAGATGATGAGGGCCTGAACCAGGCAAGAGGTGATGCAGTGCGCCAAGATCCAGGAGTTCCTTAGGAGGTAGGATTGATACGACCTGGGCGCAGGACAGGAAAAGTATAAAATGATTCCCCAGACATTTGACTTATGGGATCAAGGGATTGGGGAGAAATTCATGGGAAATAGTCTCCCAGCAACGGCCCAAATCCAAGTCAGGCCGTCCAATGGCTCCCATAACTATAGAATAAAGTCAAGTTTCTTAAATCAACACTGTGCACCTCTGCCAGCCTCATTCCTCACACTCCCTGCCTCACAACACGAGCCAGAAATAACTCACAGCGCCTCAGACAATCTCAGTTAGTTCTTGCCATCTTCTTTGCCTGAATTCCCCCCTCTCTTCCCTAGAAATCATTTATCTTATGCTCTGTGTAGTACCTTCTGAGGCTCACATGCTTTCCAGGCGTTGCTGGGTTAATGTTTGTTTACGGGAACATAGGGCCAGCAATCCTTACTCTGTTGAACTAACATTTACCACTTGTAACTGTTCCCGCCCCACTAAATGGAAAGCCCTTTATGTGATGAAGTCACAGTACGTTCCAGTGAAATGAGCCTCCAGGATTTTCTTAGCAACTTCGGTGGCAGAATCCGGTAAAGAATTACTTTTTGTTATCACTCCTGGTTTTAGTTGCCTCTCAGCTGTTCCGTCTCCCTAGCAGGGCTGGAGCAGCTTCATTCGGGTTCTGTGTCAGCTTATTCTCACTCTATTGAGGTCAAAATAAAATGCATATTTTCACTTACAAAATTGCCATTCACACCATAGCCTTATAAATCTCTGACTGGGGCCCTACTGCATGCCTGGGAGGAGCAAAAGTTTTCAAAAGGTGGCTGAGCACTTACTTGAGCAACATTGTGTATTTCTACTTCTCTTCCCAAAGTGGAATAGAATATGTCGCAAGAATAGTGAAGCTTTGGATAAGACGGCTTTGAGAAATGCTGTGAGAAAACTACTAATTCAATCCAGAAGTGAACTCTCATGGTCAGTTGTCCATAGTTTGGGATTCATCAGTTACTTGAGCAACACTGACTTCATCTACCTCCTTTTATTGCTCGTTTTTGTTGTTGTTGTTGTTAGTTTGTTGTTTGCTTTTTGTTTGGTTTGGTTTGGTTTTTGTTCTCTGTGAAATGAAGTTAGTAGCATGAGTCATCAACCTGGCTCTGAGTAAAGAGAACTAATGAGGAATGAAAAAATTAGGCTTGTGATGCACTGATGAAAATTGAATGAAAAATGGTGTATGAGATCATGCCTAGGTGGGTGAACTAAAAAGGTACAATTTTTCCATTTGGCATTTTTTCATTGCGTGAGTGTCATCTTCTGGTGTATCTTCCCCGTTGACAATGACCCTTCTTACCGAGGCTCCTGATGAGATCTATAGAGTTGGGCTCCTGGCAACTATATTTATAGGACACAATTCTGACTCCCATCTCCCACCCTGCAGGGATCTTTTTTATTCCCTCCTGTATCCCAAGCACCCACAACAGTGCCTGGAACATAGGAAGTGTTCAATAAATATTTGTTGAATTGATGATCTTGGGATGCAGGCTAATGAATTCTTCCTGTGCTTGAGGCTGGAACTATAACTTGCATACTTTGAAGCTGTGGGCAGCCTCTCCGCATCATGGAGACTGACGAGCAGGGGATGGTGGAGACCAAAGAGACTTGGAGAGAGATCTGACGCGCGAGAGCTTGGGCTAGCTCCCATTGATTCTCTAGTTCCTGCTCTCGGGCCTTTTCAAGACCAAGCTACAAACCACTATTTTTGAATAAACTCCTTCATCTGTGCTTCAGCTAGTTCCAAGGTATTAGCTCGAGGCAATATAGAAAACTTGGAAGCTGACATGGCAAAAGTCTAGACATAATTAACAGAAAAGTGGGTCACTCATTACCAGCGGCCCTAAAGCTAAGGTGGATTGTGACCTCTAGGAAATTCTCAGTGAGCTAGCCATAACCCACCCCTTTCCCACCTGTTTGTATGCACAGGTGTGTTCTGTCAGTGACCAGGGACATGGCGCTGGTTTAACATAGTTGGGAGCGTGAAATGGTTAAACAATAAAATCCCAGTATCCACAGAGACAGTTGATAATGTTATACAGGAAATATTACGGAGCCCATATTGGCACTCTAAAAGCATGGTCTCAAGTGGAAAACTTTTTTTCTCTCACCACAAAGTAGAGGCAAATAAACATCGTTTCTCTGTGCCATAGCTCCATGGAGACACTAAGATCACAGCACATTTGCAGCAGAAAGTTAGACAAGAAGCTGCAATATCACATACACAAATTGTGGACCTGCTAATCAGTAATTGGTGGCCAACTACTCTGCAAAGCATATCAGAAGTGGAGGGAACTTTCTAAGTTCTGTGTAATTAAGAATTAATTTATAGAGATACAGCTGATGAAGTTGTGGTATTTCAACTGAACTTTGAGCACTTACAAGACAACTCATAATTTTCAGCAGTTACTGTTAAATATGCCATTAAAAGGAAGCACATACTGGTGTGGAACCCCAAAAATTTAGATGACAAAAGAAAATTCCAGACAGAATTAGGATCAAGACATTTCCCTTAGCCATGCCTGGCTTAGAATTTCACCAATACTAATGAGGAGCCATATTAGTGGCTGTTTTTGCTACGTTCTGCTGCAGTGTCAAGAAACTTGGCTGTTTAAGGACATACAGCAGCCAAGGATTATTTCTCACCCCTGGAACCTGTCTGCTGCAGTCCGTGCTGCAGCTCCATCACCTGTCTTCCCCGCACGGGACCAGGCTAAAGGAACAGTGCCACTCCGCACGTTGCTCACATACAGAGGGAGAGAGAGGGCAGAACCCTCTCTCTTGGTGGTGGCGGTGGCACCACCACTTCCTGACTACATTTCTCTGGCCCAAAAAGGTCACATGGCCAAGCCTGCCTGCCATGGGGCAGGAATTTCAATCTCCCAGGGACAACCACTAGAGTGGGGCTGAGTCAGGAGGCACAGTGAATCTTTTGACATTTAGCAGGGATTAGGTGTATTTCCAGAACCACACTCTCTATTAATGGCAGTCTGACCTATACAATTATGCTTAAGTTAATTGTACAGTAAACAGTTTATGATCACAATCTATATGTGGGCTTGGTCATTTCTAATTACTTCTTTTGTGGCTTCTCAAAATGTGGGTATTAAAGGCTCCCTCAGGTATTAATAAATAACCACTGGATGGACCAGATCAACCCCAACTGGCAACTGTGGGCAGGATTCTGACAGTGGGGAAATGACTTCAATAGGATCTTTCAGAGATGTATTTTTCAAAATCCTCAAATTTCTAGGCTTCATTCTACATATAATGAGTCTAGGTCTCTAGGGACAGGGCCTGGGAATCTGCATTTAACCAGCCTTCTGAGTGATTCTGACCCTTGAAAATTGGCACCTCAGAGAATCAACCCTTACCTGGGCTCATTCCTGTCAGAGAGCAGTACACCGGACGCCCAGGCCATCAGTTGCTGTCCTGTTACGCAGCAGCCTATGTGCCTCGGATCCAAGCCGGGACTTGGAATTTCCTGGGAAGCCAGGGAGGAGGAGGCACTTTTTATGAAATGCTTTTTAGTGAGGGCCTCTATTCTCCCTTCAAATACGTTTCAGTTTATATAGTTCACTATTTTTCTCATAAATCAACATCTGTGAATCATTTGTTATTTGTCTATTTTTAGAAATGAGACTACATTGAACAACATTTCTTGTAAAAAAAATCCTCTTATAATAGTCACAATTGTTCTAAAACATGTATTTTAACTGCTTTTCCTCAACAATGTACAGTTGGAACAAAATCTGTGATGAAAGCTTAACTGTACATTTCCAAAACTTATTTTTGGGAGGTTTACATGTTGTTAAATATTTCAGTTATTGATCCCTAAAGTGAAAAATAAAATTTAAAAGTTTATATTCTGACTGGGCTCTGCCTATGATTTTCCAGGCTGCTTTAAAGAGACAGACAGCAGTTTTCCATGTGGCATGATCTGGTGTGAGTTCCATTGCAATGACCTCTGCTGCTGCCTGGGTCATTAAATTCATGCTTCCAACTAAAAGTTTCCTGGCCTCATTGCACCTTAACTGGCCTGGTCTAGCACCCTGGTGACATAAACTGCCAGCTCACCTTAGGGTAGTTCAGCTGTAAGGAGTTTTGTTAGGTTGCTCTGCTCTCCCATGGACTCCAAGGCCATTACTGGGTTCCAGAAGAGAAGACATTTAGGTACCAACCCTTTCAAGGTCTATTCTGTTGACCAACCCATACTTTATGTGAATTACTTTCTAAACTTGGTTGAGCAAGTGACTTCATGATATTAAGATCTCAAATGTTATTTTTGAGTTATTTCTGTCTTTCTGAAGTCATGTCTAGTTAAAGTGAGGAGGAGACAATTTACTACAGAATTCATTTGAAAGGAAGAAAAGAAGAGAGGGAAAGAAAGAAGGAAAGGAGGAGGAAAGCTTTTTTTTTTACTAATTGAATGTTTTATTGAACACATAAAATACCAAAAAAAAAAAAATGCATTCAAATGCTCTCTAAAACATCAATTTTAAAGGCCTTTCTATTCAGGCTAATGACAAACACAATAAAGGCAGATATGCTAGTTCAACATAACTGGCCGATTTTATACAGCACTTTGAGTCTACAAGTATATTATTAACTGACAGAGAACATCTGATATGCACATTTCTATAAAACTAGGAAATAAATTTCTGAAAAAGAAAGATTTTTGTAGACCTCATCTTTTATACACAACCCCAACAAAGAGGGGAGAAAAAGGGAGGGAGAGAGGAAGTAAGGAAGGAAGGAGGAAAGAAGGAAGGAAAAAGAAAAGACAAAGAGAAAGCAAGAAGAGCAAAAGAATTCCTGCTTTGTCCATTTTGCCTCCATTTTGCTTCCACTTGGGCTGACCAGGACTCATAGTTCCTTTCAGCTGAATCCAAAGATTCACATTTCTGTCTCTCTCCAGTGATGGGCTTTCTTTCCTGTGGCTCCTAAATTCTACAAGTTGAGCACAGCCAGATATATGTCATAAGATGAAAACCGTCATGCCTAAGAAACTTCTGGATCTCTAGGAAGTTGGCACAAAAAAGGACAGAGGGCGGCTTGAAGTCTAAACTCAAGCATCGTTGTCATGAAATTGTCACGAGGCCCACTGAGAAGGATCTGCCCCCTTTTATACTGACCGCAAAGTGGCAGCTCATTAACGTGGCATCACAACAAGCCATGTGAGTGGCAGACGCTGTGCCAACTCGGGGCACTGTTTTATATTCAGCTAATGTAGACTTAATTTAGTTTCTTGGGATTAGAATGCTTCAATATTGCCTTATAAAAATATTCCATTCTGGTTCTCAGGCAGGGCATTGGTTCAGAAAAGCTGCAAGGTTTTAGCTGCCAGTTTCTTTTGCATTCCTGTTTTTGTCTGTAATTTCTAAAGGCTAGTAAGTAGACATGGCACTTTACAAATACACAAAGACAAGGGCTTGGACTTCGGTCAGAAAAACACAACCCAAATGAAAATAATCCAAGCAGAAGCAGCGACAGACAGTTTGGGGGACAGGCATTGGCTTTAGAAAGTGAAATTTAAAGTATTTGTTTTTGTTTTTGTTTTGAAATGGGAGTGATTTTAAAGGAAGGAGCAGCCCAGTCCTGAGGTTGTTCTGTATTTAAACTACGGGCTCTGGTCTCAGGAGGTCACTCAATTCAAAAGCAAAGTTGTTCAAACTGACCCCTCCTCTAAAGAAACTGCTTTCTGTGGCAGACAGCTCCTTTTTTTCCAATGGCTTTGTGGCTGACCTCAGCTCCCCAGACAAGTGTAGGCTTAAATAAGATAATTGCTTTCTAAGGCAGTGTGCCTCCCTTGTAGGAAATCTTCTTGAACACAGAGCATACCTCTACAGAGAGGCGACCACACCTGAAGTCACATCCCTAATTGTTTTCTTTGCCTTCATCAGAAAGCTCTACCAACTGCACCAAGCAAAAGGAAGGCATTTCACTTCCTAGAAAAAAGCCAGCTAGCTACCCAGCACTGTGGCATAGTCAGTTAATCCAAGACACATTTTTATGCAAACCTCAAGTTATAACCCACATATGGTGGCAGATCGTTATCCCAAGACTCTAAATTGAACCAGTTATACAGTTGGAGGTGGATCTATCATAATCTGGAAAACTTTTCTTTTTACTGGTCTATTTTAACAAGTGTAGGGAGGAAATAAAACTCAAAAAGCATGAACTGTTTTACATCCTGAATTGAACTTTGATAAAAATGGAAATACTCCAAAATAAAGAAATACTGGCAAAAGAGGAGGGAAAGATACAAACAAATAAAGGAGAAAATGTGGAAATAAAAATGTTCTGGTATGGCTTTGACATTTCCTGATTTAGTTAAGAGAAAATGGCAGGATACACAATTTCGTAGTGATATGATCCCTAGTGAGGGGAAGACGTAGAGCGAGGGAGTCAAAGACAGACAGAGGTCAAAGACTAAAACGAAAAGGATCAGAATAGACTCCAGCGGTTATCCCTGGAAACTGGGATCACAGGTAACAATCATTTTGTCTTTGGGCTTTTTTGTGTTTTCCAAATGATGAGCACATTTTTCTTTAACATAAAAAATTAATATATATGTAAAAAATTGTTTATTTCTGATTCAAAATGCAATCATCTTTAACTCCAAGTCTGAGCACATAAGCTGATAGGGTTGTTAAGGCAGAATTTCCATGGGTGCTAGTATAGCCCTGGCCCAGAGGGCCGGGAGCACACACAAACGTTCCCGCACATTTCGTGTACTGCTCGTGGATAGGTATAAAGATTTTTCCAGCCTAAACATAGTTTAACAGTTTCATTGCCCCAGGCTGCAGCAACAGATAACAAAATGTTTTTAGTGCTGACCTATTGCAAATTATTACCATTACCATTAGTGAACGCTGTCTGCAAAGTCAATTCCAATTGTCGACGACAGTTGGTTTATACCTCATGTGTGCTACAAAATGTGAACTTAACACAGTGGAAACTGGTGTGTTGTGTGCAGGCCAGACTCACCCTGGCTGTCGGCTTTAACTAAATAGGTTGTTTCCATGATCTCCGGATTCCGGGCCATTCCAGTGCCTGTAGAAGCTAGGGCTGGGAGAGCACGCAGAAATTTGCTCCAAGCATCTGGTTCCATCCACATTAAGCTGGCTGCACAGTGTCTCCTCCGTACACCTTTCTAGTTTCTTGGCATTTATCCTCTGGATTGCTTTATGGATAAAAGATACCCTCAGAGGCAGACCCCAGATACTTACTTATCCTGGCTCACTGCTTAAAGCTATTCACTCTATTTGTTTCTCTACTTGAAAACACTTAAATTAGAGATTTTAGTTGAAGAAGATGCTTTCCATAGAAATGTAAATGCCTCAAACAGGTTGTGAGCCATCAGTCCTTCAGACCTGAGCACAAACCCATTGGATCAGATTGCTTCCCTTCTAACACCTTGTTCGCTAGATTGAGAAATGGACCTTTTGATGATCTATAAAGGATGCTAAGTGGCAGGCAGGGATGTAAAGACATGGTTTGAAGATTAAGGCAGCAGGTGGGCACTATGACTCTAGGACCACCACCTCAAACCTCTAATCCTCCCTCCACCCTCCGACTTTGCTTTCCTCCATCTCCACCAGTAATCCAACCTCCAGCACTGCAATTGTCCTCCACCGTCTTTCCCCTTGGGGCTAAGTCCTCTGCCTTCCCAGTAACCTCACTTTAGCTCCTTCCCTTTGTCTTCAGCCTCTTCAGCTTCTCTCACTGGCTCCTTTAATCTGTTTTGTCATTTAAACAAACAAAAAATACTCTCTCTAAACCCACATCCCAGGCCAGCTTTGCTTCTGGGAGGAGTTGCCAGCACTCCTTGATTTTCTCGCTCTCACCTTCCACTTCCCCGTCAACCCTTCCTTTGTCTTCTGTTCACCTCCCCACTATGAAACTGCTCTTGCCCAAGTAACCAGTGATATTGTGACGAAAGCGATGGTAACTTTGGTTCTTGACTTATGTGACCTCCTCAAAGCTCTTCCCCTGGTGACCTCTTTCTCCTGCCTTGACTTTTTTCCTTGGCTTCTTTGGTCCTACTCTCCATGGGTAAATCAGTCCTCTCACTATCCACATGCTGATGACTTCCATGTCTGTACTCCCAGCCTAGACCTACCTCCTGAGCTACATGCCCCGATCCCGCCGTCTATAGAACAACCTACGTCTCACATGACATGTTAATCAACATTTCCAAAATGGAACCCATCACATTCTCCCCTTCCCCACCAGCCTGATGTCTCCTGTCATGGGAACTTTGTCTCTGAAGATTCCTCTGTTTGGAGAGTGCGCCTCTTTTCCTTGACCCTCTGATGCCTTCACCTGGCTGTTATTCATCCTCTAGGTCTCAGGTTAGTTGTCACTTCTTCTGGGAAGTCTTTCTTGATATTTCAAGTCTGAGTCAGGTGCTCCTATGCTTTTGGAAGCTCCCACTTGTAATCTTTTATTAAATCATCTTTCCTTAGCACTAAAATATCCACTCCCTGAGGGCCAGTATCTTTCAGTCTTGTTCATTATTTCTCTTGGCCCAACATGGTGTCTGGCACATAGGATGTTCAATAAAAAATTTATTTGAAAATATAAAACAGCTCATTTTTAACACTTAGGCAGCCAGGAAAGGGGAGATAAGGGTGTCCTCCTGTCTAGCTACCCTTCCCCCATAGTCTCTGTTCGTGAGATCCAGGCTTCACCACCCAGGTGAACACCCTTTGTCCCACTATTCAACTTAATCGTGGGCTGTGCAGCCTGGTGTGAACCCATTCTGGCACTCTTTTCAACATGAATAACATTTTTTTTTTCCCTAGGAGAAAATATATTCTTAGTTCTTAACACTGACTTTAAAATAGCTTTTGTAATATATATTTTTTTAAGTTGAAGACTATCTCTGCCACATGTAAATATGGATCACTCAGCACAAATACATCCTAGGTTGGTTCTTCCAAGTAAAATAAATAACTTGCCACAGGATAATTCTTTAAAGCAATTTGGTTTATGTCTTAGTTCTTGTTTTCCTTTTGGAATCTAACTTTGCTACAGAAAAATGTTCAATTCCAATATGGTCATTTTGAAAATGCATTTTTAAAGTTCCAAATGCTCAATAGTTTTTCCTTTTGCTTTGGCTGGTTATGAATATATGTAGGTCCAAAAACATAACCTTTGATGCTTTAATTAATGCTTATGAATACATTATGAAAGAAAGAAAATATTTTAATGACTTTATATAAGTGAGTCATATGATTTCCCCAACTGAAGCCACAACACACAATACCCTACACTGTAGGACATCTGCTTATTTCTTTCAAAAGTTTTAGTACAGCATTTTGACAGCAAATTTGAAAATAACAGAGATACACTCACCACCATGTCAGCAAAAGGTTTGTCCTGGGCCCTTTCTTCCTCGACCACTATATCAAAGGACAGCAGCTGTTTACGAGATCCTGTTAAGTTTTTAAACCAATGATAGGGGGACATCATGGCATCTCTGGCCAAAGAAAGGTATTCACTGTGGGAATAATAAGAGAAATGTAAAGAAAATGAAGAGAAATCGGGCAGTGAAGAGACAAATTATTCTGGCTCTGTCTGCAACTGTTGGTTAAGATTTGTTCTTGGCATCATGTGAACACTCTTCCTCCCAAGAGAACTTTCAAGAAAGTACCTCATCACATCGCTCAGATAACCACGACTTGTTAGCCCCAACGCTGGGGATGCTTTATGAGCACTTTTTGTTTTTCCCTCACTTTTCATGCTCATTTCACAAGGGCTCTCTCTTGACCTGACCTTGCTTTTCATCCTCATTTTGTCTCTACGGTGGATAATTGTGTGGAATATGGGTCAGAGGCGGGACCTACCCAATTTCTCTGTGTCCTGGGGTTTCCAGCCTCCATGACGACGTAGGTCCTAATCAGAGGTTTCTCTTTAACCTCCACCACCCACTGATCATGAAGGAAGGCATCCTGTTCTCATTCTATCAGAGCTTCTCTTATCTTCTGCAGCCCCCTGCATGGTGCTGAGAATGTAGCAAATGTCCCATCAATATTTAAGTCAGTGCTACACAGCGTTGTTTGGGGACTGGCACCATTAGTCTCACTTGAGAGCTTGTGAGAAGCGAACATTCTCAGGCTAAACCTGCTGAATCAAGATCTCTGAGAGCGGGGCCAGGAGTCTGTGTTAATAAGCTCTCCAGGTGATTCCTACACAGTGTGAGAACAGCTGTCTCAGCTGACAGCTGTGAATGAAGGGCAGTGATGGAGATTATCTGCGCTCTTTCCAGTTCCCAGAGGAAGACAATCAAACTCCCTAGCAGCAGGTGACGAGGCTCTCCTGGCCAAACGGGCAGCATCTATCTCGGCCAGTGGTCCTAAACAGACCATTTTCTAAAATCATCAGTAAGGATTAAGGACCAAGCTTTACCGGCTGGGAGATTTCTCTTGAAAGTCTCAAAGTTTCTGATCTTTTCTCTCACTGGGCCCCCTGCCCCATAATCACTTCGTAGCAACCAATCTGATGTGCTCCCTGTGTGGAGATGCCACATCCTAGTCTTTGCCCTTGTTCGTTTGTGGGTTTCTGAATCTTCAGCAATCTAGAACTGACTCATACCCCCTGCCAAGGCTTGGCTCTGCCAGTGGACAAATATTTACTGAGCACTCGAAAGCTGCAAGGTTTCATTAACTGTCCCCTCTCCATAAAACCTCCTCAGCTCACTGTTTGTTGCCCTTTCCCTGAGGAACTGCGTCTTGGTGACTGCCTGACCCACAGCAGGGCACGCAGTCATCGAAACTCAGGAAGCAATAGCTGATGCTCTTTAGCAGTCTTTGCGCTGACGATTTTCAAACTGTGTTATTAAAGAACCATATTGGAATACCTACTCAGAAAATGAAACTAAGCAGTATTTTGCCAGTATGAAAAATGCATTTTGAAGTTAAAATGAAGTTAAATTGTAGGGTAAGCAGTAAGTATAAGTCTATTTCGATTCCCCAAATTGAAGTTAGATAGATAAGAGCAGTCATGCCTGCCTCTGTGTCCATTTTATTTCTAAAATAGTTGGTTGCACAATATCGAGGAAGAGAAAAATCCTCATTCAGATAAGTAGTTACACATGGCAGTAGTAAGTTTTTAGTATTTTTTTAAAGTTAACTTTTCTCGCAAGCTGGGGATACTCTTTCATTAGATGGCAGGACAGCTTTATCCAAGGTTTACTCACAAGGAGATGTTTATGTGGCATTATAATGAACACACTGGCAGTCTTCAATATGTTAAAATTTGGCATAAGTAATATTTGATAGTCCTTTTTTTATAGAGTTGGAAAAATATTTTAATGCAATTTAAATCAAATGTCTGTGGAAACTCTAAGAACGTTTGCAGCCCTCAGGGCTCTACAAAGCACGCTTTACAGATGAGAGACAAAGATGAGAGGTTGAAGTCACTTACGTAGGTCCTGTGGCTTTTCGGTGTCAGGACTGGCTGCATCTCATGTCGCCTGACTCCGGGTTTTTCTTCCAGGTTTCACATGGATATCTGAGCCCCTCATGTAGATTCCAAGTGCCTTTTGCTCAGGGCCGAATCTTCCAGAGTGGGAGCTCTGTTTACGCTTAAATGAATTACAGAGTGGAATGTCCCTCATCTCCAGCTGGAGGGTGCCAGGCAGGGAGAGCTGAGCAGGAATGAAGATCCCGCTAAGTGACTCGGCCTCTTCCTGGTGTCTGACCATGGGCTGGCACACACAGTCCTCTTAAAATAATATGGTTTTCCTTTCAGCAGCCGGGGTTTGGCACGCTCACCCAGCTCTGCTCAGCTTTTCTTTCATCAGGCCTAGTCTCAGAAAGCACTTGCTCACTTAGATGAGCTGTATCTGGCATGTGCTCAATTTAGCTAACAAAGATTTTATTCTAGCAATGTGGGGGGCAGGGAAACAGGGCAGAGAAATGGTGAGAGCTTGGAGAAAAAGCGAATCTATCCAGGCATTTATAGATCACCTCAGATATTGCAGGCGGTATTTCACAGGTCCTTTCTCCTAGCAGCACACCGTTTGGAGACCAGCACCCCGGAGAGGAAGGCTTAACAGGGTGAGGGCAGAGGATTCTCGGAGAAAATGGAACTGCTCTACCAGGGTTACTGCTGAATGAAGAAAGGTCATGAAACCTTTTCTCTACCACAGCAGTTTGGCTTCCCTTTTTACCCCAGAGAACTGGCAGCAGCTCTTTGTGCAGGGCTTGCTGTGGCCTGGTGATGGGATATCTCCCTCTGCTCAGAGGTGAAACTCTGCCCACCTCCACACAACTTTGGAGATTAAACAGGTTTCTGGTACATCTGTCATCAGGAAAGAAAATTCAGTTATACAGGCCCCAAACAACTCACCTAATAAAGCCCCTCAGGTCTCCTAGCAATCTGCTGTGCTTGAATGTTTCCAACTATTTTTGCAAGGTAGAATTTAATTTTAGAAAAATATGAGGGCCCTGTCAGTAAAACTAAAAGAGCTGGAACACAGAGGTTTAGCTGACACCAATCCCTCTAAATGCTTCACTTTATGAGGAAAATGAGCCCAGGACTGTGATTTATGCTTTACTTCCTGTTAGAATTAGAATCAAATGGATTGCTTTAATATTTTTGCCTCTCACAAAGTAAAGTAATGAATCTAAGAAGGCTGTAAGCTCTTATGTTCGGGCCTAACCTTTCTCGTATAATCGCCCTACAAAAGATGTTGCCGGTTGCTTCCCCAGTGTCTGTTCCTTTTCAGAAGAAATGGCTGGCAATGTGCTCACGTGAGAATACTCAAAGCCTCAGACTCTTCTATACATGGAAGTAGCCATGCCACCCAGTTCTGGCCAACGACATGAGAGCAAAGTCTATGTCGCGGGCCTTCTAATGAAAATGGGCTCAGATAATATGTAAGTTTTGCATGCCCCTTTTTCTGTCTTCTTGGTTAGAACGTGAATATGATGGCTAGAGGCAGAGCAGCAACCTGACAACCATAAGGATAAAATCCTCACAGGAAGAATGGCGGAATAAGCAGCTAAAAGCAGTGTGGGTCCTTGACGACTGCCTTGAATAGTCGTAATAACAGCCTTTGAGTGCTCACCTCAAAACTATTTTCCTCAGCTGAACACGAAAAAAATCATTTGGTTAAGACCTTGTATTTGGGTTTCTGTTAAAGGTAGCTAAATGCAATTCTAACTAATACATTTTCAAACAACAAACTTTATACCATCACTTTAGGCCAAGGAATGGTCTCTCTTGCTGGCCGACTTTTCTCATTTCATAACATGAGGAAACTAGGGCAGTGAGAAAGTATAAAGTGAGAAATTTCTCTCTTGCTGAACCAAATTCTACCTCTCATCCCTCAACTTCGTGAACCTCTCAGCAGCATTTAGGCCACTGCCTATTTCCTCCTCT
The DNA here is from genome assembly GCF_014176215.1 of Rousettus aegyptiacus. Lineage (NCBI taxonomy): Eukaryota > Metazoa > Chordata > Mammalia > Chiroptera > Pteropodidae > Rousettus > Rousettus aegyptiacus. The sequence goes on along the minus strand of NW_023416311.1, from coordinate 70,789,648 downwards.
TTGAAATTTTCTCCTTCCTTTCTTTTGTGATATGACTTCTCCATGCTTTCTCCTCATCTCTCATGGGTCTCTCTTCTTCCACCTTCCCCTTAAGCGCATCTGTCCCCCGGGCTTGCTCTTTCTCTTAGCATCCCACACTCCCTTGCATGGCAATCTGACGTCTACCTGTGGCATCCACTATCAATGCGTAGAGTTATATTAAAATGGTATCTATCGACACCAGAAAAAGATGTCTAGAAAGTGCTGCTAAGAGAAAAAACAATAACAAAAAAAAACCAGGTCACAGAATAAGATGTGCTATTTGACTCTATTTCTGTTAAGTGGGAGGAAGACAGGATATATGCCCAGGGAAAAAAAAAATTCTGGAAAGGCTATATAAACAAGATATTAACAGCGGGTGGGTGGTCAGGTTTAAAATGCTTAATTCAAATGTAAAATTAACACTTTAATCTCTAAAGATGGCGAGGAAGTAGAAATTGCTTCAATGGATTTTCAGTCGTTTCCAAATTATTTTTTTACTCTACAGGTACTTTCTCATCCTTTTCACAGTCACTTATTCACTCGGTGAGTTGTTATTGTATGACTGCTCTGTGCCAGGGATGTGAGGAGCATTGTGAAAACAAACCCTCAGTACAGGAACTTTCATTTGAAGCAAACTGGGTACTATCCCGTTTTTAAATCCGTAGGGAAAGGGCATCATTTTCATACTTACGTTAGAGGGATTTTCCACGCTATGTGTTACGCAGCAGCTCCCCCTGCCATCTTTCCTGACTGAGCACAAGGCATTGCACCCCGGCCCAGGCTGACTGCTCCTTCATGACCTCCAGAGACTTTCCTGGGTGGGGTGCTTGGCCTGTTGACTCCGCCGGGCCTGTCTTCTCTGGGCACTCTAGAGGTAACGTCCCTAGGATGTTGGCCAGCTTTCCTGATTAAATCCAAGCACTCCAAAGCAAAACAGTTTAGGAAAAAATTACAAAACAAAACCCGCCATATACACATCAGGTATGTCTGTCCTTGCTGCTTGCAGAACCCTCACATCTGACAATTCCCTTTCTCCTGTGTCCAGCTCCAATTCCATAAACCTGCACTTGCAAAAATACTCAGGTGAAATGAGACAACTCTTGCCTGTGCTCAGAATTGGATGTGGTGGTGCACAGGCTCAAAGTGCTTCACTGCCACCACCAAACCTACAAAACCAGGTGTGGCTGGGTCTGTGCTTCGCCGCCCCTCCCCAGGAAGTGAAAGAAGCCGCCTTCCGCCCCATCTGTGACCAATCCCGTGCATGTTCTCTGTATTCCAGTTTCTCTCCTCCTCACCAGCCTCTCTCCACTGATCATCCTCTTTCTCTCCTGTACCTTCAACCCCTCTTTCCCTATACTAGTTCTTTCTCATCAACATTGAAACACACTAAAAGCCTCTTCCAATTGGGGAAACTTACTGAATGGATTGATTGTGTTATAAATTTTGGATGAGGTCGAAGCTCCATGCTGCATCTTGTGCATTTAAAAAAGAGTTGGGCCTTCTGGGGCTGGTAGGCCCATTAGCCAATTGCTTATTTACTGAACATGCTACAACGTTTTTTCAGTCTGAGATCTTCCTTTAGTTACTGGTACCAGACCACTCCCTTGATGATTGAGCACTCTGGCTTCTCAGGAAAGGCCTCTGATGCCTCACGTGTGGAAGGTTGCTTCTCTCTTGCTGGATGAGCAGGAAGGGTGGGAATAGAAGCTGCCGGCAGGCGCTGTGTACAGCATACCCATTACTCCATCCTCAAACATGAGTCAACAGGACCTGTTGGCTCCATACGCCATCAACTCTTCATCTGAGTGCATGTGTGTTGGGGGGGGGGGTTGTGTGTCTAGTTCACTATAAAGAAAGGCCAATTAAACATCTTTTAAGGCTAAAGACATTTCCCACACATTCTTGGTGCATGAGTGGGAAGTATTTGGAAAACTGGCTAAAAAATTCATAGAAGTTATTGCCATTTTCTGAGTATATATGCCCATGAGCATTTTTTAACACATCTTTTGGAATTAAAGGGCTGATTTTTCACTAGAATCAGTGCAAGGGAAGTCTGATACATTTCCCCAAAGTCTCCTTTACTTTCCTGGAAAGAGAGCTGCAGCAGGGCTGGAATTTGTCCGCTACTGGACTGTGTTAAACTGCTGTATGTGAGGAGGGCTTCATTCAGGTGACTCTTCCAGGGGTTTTTAGGAGTAAGAATTTGGGTTAGAAGTTGGTCAAGCTACAGAGTTTTTGAAGAATCTAGTGTTACCTCAATTTCCCAGGGGCCTGTTTTCAAGTCTTATCTGAAAACTAGAAACTCTCATATCTATTGAATCTCCCCATTCACTCATCATCACCCGGCATTCCACAGCACCCAAGACTGAGGTAACCACAGCACGAGGCTGTCAGTTTCCATGGGACTTTTTGTGAATTTGGTTCCTGATGTCTGCCTTATACTCAGGGCGCAGAGATTTTAAAAAGTGTTAGTGTTCATCTCTCAACTCGCCCCTATTCTTCCCACTGCACCAGACCTCCTAGGCACCTCCCCCAAAGGGTGACCACCCAACAGCCCACATGAGCCAGCCTACTGGTGTGTTCAGTTGTATTGAAAATCAAAACAGAGGTCTGAGAAAACAATTAGCTTTGAAAGACACCAGGAGAGGCCTGAGAGAAGACCCCTGCAGTCTGTTACAGATCGGGGTGACAGCTTTGGAAGGCAGGCTTGTTTATCTATGTCTCAGGTGAGTGCGTGCATGCGTGCCTGTGTGTGATCTTTCTGCCTTTGCCCAGATGTGAGTATGGGCTTTGTTGATAAAAAGTGATTTTGACTTTGAGGGTATGGTGTGTGCATAACCTCTGATGTATGGTTGCCCGGGTTGAAAGGACACACATCCGTGTCTGGTCGCATGCATTATCTTGACCCTTTCCTGCAGCAGCTCTATTCGTTAGGAAGGGAGACGGCTCCTTGAATGTTTTTCGCGTCTTTCCTGTGTGCTCTCCTGGTCGTTGTCCTCTGGTCTAACGCACCCTCTTGCGAGGTCTCCCTTCTGGAGCAAACTGCCAAAGTCCACTTGCGTGGTGGCTCCAGCAGCTGGTTTGACTTGCTTTAAGTTTTAACAGTAAGAAAGTCTGTTGGTTCTAGCACTCCCTACAGTCTGTTTCCCAGATGAAACTTTCCTGGGGCAGAAGGAAAAAAAGAATCAGACTGCGTCGGCTGCATAAATAGATGTGACATTCAGAGCTAAATGGAATTTCTTGAACATCTGTAGGCTTGTGCGATGACCTATGAAGTCAAAGTGACTAGAGATTTCTAATTACTTACTTTAATACTTTTTTAAAAATGAAAGAGAGAAATGAAATACTTTGCAATCCTGGCTACCTACTGAGATTTATTAAGATCCTGGTGAGGGTTCCTTTTTTCCTGATGACGCCGAGGCCTTTCTTTGTAAGAAACTATCGGCAACTGAGGATTTTGCATACAGAATTCAGAAGGGAAGAAAATATTTCGTGATGGCATGACTCTGAGCCACACACAGCGTTCAGACTGGCTGCCAGGTCAGGCCAGTATCGAGACAGAGGGGGCACGGTTATCAAATCTAAAAGCAGAAGGCAATGGGGTTCCAGAGCAGGGGAGACCAGCACCATCACCAGTCGATGCAGGTGACAGCCATTCTGCAAATATGAGGCGGTAACTGGGATGATCTAGAGCTGTCCTAGTGAGAATGTGAGGGAGCGTAAGGGCAGCTGAGAGTGCGGAACATTCCAGAGGAAGGCTGGGGAGGGAAGAGTTTTTGGCAGAACCACAAGTTCTAACCCAGTGCCGCTGGTTTGGAAGAGAAGTAGGTTTTCTATATAAGCTGATCATCTAAGGCTTGGATAAAAGGGTGAGAACAGAAACCTTCTCAAAAAAGGGTTTCTGACCTAGGTGCAGCTCTGTCCAGGAGTGGCAGAGCTGGTGTGGGGGTGGGGCTCCCTGAAATGAAAAGCTGCCCAGTGGTCACAGCCTGCGTGGAACCCAACAAGCCCATTGGCTCATGAAAGAGTTCTTCCTCCCTGCCACGCAGAGGGAATTCTCTTCCTATGTAACATAGCAAATTCCCCTGTAATCTCAAAACGCAGGTAAAAGCTTGGCCCCGGTGAGAAATGGCCGGCTTCATGTTTCCCCGCAGTATGATTTCCTGTACATCCAGCAAGGGGCCCTGCCCACTCCCCTGCAGAGCTCGAGAGCCTGGCTGAGAAGGAAAAAACAAGGCCGATTCATGTTTGTGATTAACTTCTCACCTAATGCTGTAATTCCATACACGGAACTGGTCTAGCTGTCCGGGCGGGGCTTGGCTGGGAAAGGCGGTTGTCGCGGATTCTGCCCTGACCCGGGCTCCAGCCACCCGGGCCAACGCCACCTTCTGTGGGCTGCGCCCTAGATGTCACTTCCTTCAGGGATTCCTTTGCTGTATCTGCTGTTGAAGCTTCCCTTCCAGAAACCCTAAGCCGATTTATTTGCGCCCCCTTTGTGGTACTGGACTTGTCTTCTCCTTCACTTGAAGGTGTCAACGTGTTCTCCTTCTCCTCAAACCTCCTCAGGTGCCAAGCACAACAGCCAGGCACAAGTTTAGGGCTCAGAAAAATCACAGCAAACGAACCAAACGTCACAGGACAACCTCTCCTGAAAGGCTGCAATGGAGAGAAAAGCAGCCCAAAGCCAGCTCCCAGCCCGGAGTCTGCACTCAGCTGGCCTGGAGAGGCAGAGCAGATGCGACCTCCCTCTGCTTTTCTCAGCAATAATCTCAGCCTCCTTGTTATGATAAACTACTTGCTCCTCGCTCCGCAGTACATTCAGGAATTGGACTGCTGCCAAGGAAAACTCAGGAGCAATGGTAGGTCTATTGAAATAAATTAATGGCCTATGATAAATACAGGAAAAACAGTGCTAGTTAATAAGCTTTTACACCAACAAAATCACATGGTTACTTAAGACGAGTTTTTACATAAATATATCTTAAGTAATAAGGCTGATTTAAACACACACACACACACACACACACACACACACACACACACACACACACAATTCACAACCTATTTAGCTAAGTAAATACTGGTCCTGCAAAGTTGTTATCAATACCTTGGGAAGCTCCAACTGCTCAAAACAGCTCTGTTCTTATTTTCTGAGGCCTTCAGGGCTGGTCCAGGAAGAACATTAGATGCCTTACTTGATAATTATGCTTTTTGGTTTCCAGTTCCAAATGCTATCACCCAATTTGATTATTGGTCTAACTCGCCAGACTTGACTCTGAGTTATTTTTGACAGTTCCTAAAAATTAAATCCACCTTCAAAAAAACAAATCTTTGCTTCTCCTCAGGCATGCAAAAGAAGGTATTTTTTAGTTCTGGAGTTCCAGAGATTCCAAAATTATTCTGAGCAAGAAAAATATCAGTGTCGACCTCACAGGTGACCACTGCAAATATGCAAGTTCTAATTTCTTTGTTTGAAGATCTGTCATGTCATTTTAGAATCAGAGTTCATACTTACTTATTCTGTGCAGACTGTCATCAGGTTTGGTTTGCACAGAACAGTTGACCCGAATCAAGGAATTTAAACTTTGAATACCAGACCAGCTATGACATTTGCATCAGTGGGAGCCTTTGCAAATCAATAGGAAAACCTGAGCAGCCCACACGGGTGTTTCACCAGCTGGCCACCCTGCAGGAGGCACATGTTGTGAAATAACTAAAAGCAGCCTCTTTCCTTCTAACCTGGCATAAATCACTCTGATTCGATTTCGCAGGGGGTGGGGTGTGCAGGAGTGACTGGTCAGCCCCAGCAGTAAATGGCTAATTGAGAGCCTTGTCCCCATATGGAGTTTGGGGCTGGGTTTTGCCTTCATGGCAGTAGAATGCCACGACTCACTTCCAGATGAGAGTTAAAGCACTAACTCTGTGCTTAATGCAAATCAAACCCCAAAGGCCTGGCCCTGAGAGGAAAGGCTCAGCTGTGCTACACCTTGGGGAACAAGTGGGGCAGATATTCCTCTTACCCAAGGCTTAATTCATATAGCTCCAGGAGGTCCATCTTTTTTTCTCTTTCTTCCTCTCCCTCTTGAGAACTACAAGTGAATGAAAAGGCAGTACTTTGCCGTGTAAATTCCCATTTGTATTGTGAAGCTATAGATCTGTTTCCCCCACCCCCACCAAAGAAAGTGGGAATGCAAATTCCCATTCTCCAGCAACCCCAGGACACCCTAACCCCTAAAACCCATCTGCTCTGTCACCCTTAGTTTCTGGTGTCCACTTTCTAGACTGAAGGTGATATGAGAAAGGCCTGTTTAAGGGCTCTCAGGTTAGCAAAACTCCAGTTGGCACAGCTTTGACCATGTCGTTACTGGAGAACAAGCAGGCACACTAAAACTCCTGGGAAAAATAGCCTGCTGCTTGTCCTTCTTCACTAAAGGGGGATGAATCTGCCCAGAGCTGCAGAAAAGCAAAGATGCCTTGGCAATGAAACCCATAAGGGAACATAAGAGCTGACATTTTTTTGAAGCCCAGGTGACCTCTAACCTAAATTATAACATAGCCAGGTATATGGCAAGTCCGAGGCAGCAATACTGTTGCTCACTGTTCTTTAGAGGATGTTACTGAAATTTTTACCACTGTGCTGGGTAATCAAAGTAGGAACCTCGTCTTTACCACGGGTTAGTGGGAAGTGGGTGAGAACATGGCCTTTGAGGGGCTCTTCCATTCCACTTAGGGTGTTTAAGACTGTGAAACTCAACTGCCTGGGTTAGAATCTGGGTACCACTTACTACTGTATGACTTTAGGCAACTTACTTAACCTTTCTGTGCCTCAATTTCCTCTTCTGTAGAAAAGGTATAAAAATAGTACCTTCTGTATAGGGTCACTGTGAGGATTAAATGATTGAGTATATACCCAGGCTTAGAACAGTGTTGGACATGGGCTATGCTATATCAGGGTTAGATACTATCACGCGGAGAGATAAGACCTGTCAAGAGTCATATTCCAGAAGAATGTGGCCATGTATGAGGTCGTACAGGGAGAATACTTTAAAGCTGGAGAAAAACGGGGGATCTGTGGGGTTGAAGTAGGCAGGGTGGGTTTCTTGGGAGAGGTGGAGTCTGAGTCAGGACCTTGAGGGATGGTCTACTCTGACCCTTCTCCTGTAACCTAGATTTATTTCCCACAAATGTGGTTCTCCCTTGCCTTGAAAGAGCAAAAGTCATGGCTCCCCTCACTCTGCTGTTGGCCAGCCCACTGGTCTTTTGGCTTCATCTTTGTTTCCATACGTGTCCAAGTACTGTTGGAGCAGGTGAGTGGTTTCAGCTCAGGCCAATAAACTTTAGGATAGCCCTGTACTGAGTGAGGACCTCGGGCTACAAAGGCGAGTGTCGAACAATATCAAATATCGCCCTCAAGAAACTCTCAAATCTGTTGGCAGGCAAGGAAACAGTTTTATAAGCCAGTGTGTTGGGCGTGGTTGCTATGGGAGCACAGAGGGGAGGGCACAGCCCAGGACTGAGAAAGGTCCCGTACTCATCAGAAGTGACTGGGAGGATCCAGGGCCAGGGACTGAGGTGGAGGGTGCTAGGGGAATGGCAGTCAAGACAGAAGGAAGTGCTTGAATTTTAGTTTGGACTCCCGACACTTTCTGTGAACGCTGGGTGGGACATTCCTTTTGTTTTCCTCTTCCTGCAGCTGCTCCAAAAAACACCCAGGATTTGCCCGAGATTGAAGCAGGTGGCTTAGGGTTGGCCTGGGCTGACCAGCATCTTTGCTGAGATGATCACAGGCTTCCCGATGGGCTTGCTCCAATCCGGGTGCGGTCAGGTCGAGGATGGGGGTTCTCAGTAGAAGAGACACAGTATAAGCAAAGACTGGAACAGTAAGGTGTGTGGAGTTGTAGTTTAGCACCAACTTTAAAATCAAATCCCTCCTACCAGTTGGCCCTGTCATCTGGATTAAGTTGCTTTGCCTCTCGAATTTTAATGATAAAACTGGCAGACTAATATCTGATAGGGTGGATATGAGGATGTAGTGAGATGTATGAGGAATACTTACTAAGTAAGCACCTACTATGATCACGGCTGGGAGGGATTGTCGGGGTCCCAGTTCTACTCTTTCAATCTGCCGTCTGTGTTTATGACAATACTGAATGGCACTTAGGTCATTTGCTGTCAAAGTAAATCAGGGAACTCAAAATATCTCTCTTTGAAATAGGTTTTAAAAGAAGCCAGTTTGTCAATGATTAGGCAGTAAAGGTGTTGATCTTCAGCCAAGCAAGTGGGCTGTCAGTGTGTAGACTTTCCCAGAGGGCTCTACGGTGATGGGAGAGCTGCCTCCTGGCCTGGAGGAAGGGCTGCAGGCTGAGAGTTCCATTTCCTACTTTGATTAAGGAAGTGGCCAATTATGGCTGATTACGGGGAGGGTTTTGTGATGTGGACACCTACTTAGGAGATGCTCCTATATGTAGACTGCTGAGTCATTTCATGGAAGTCACAAAACAGCCATTGGACAAGAGCATTCATTCACTACCAACCTGTCCCCTCAATGGCCCAAATGAAATGCCCCCTATCCCATTACCAACCCTATGCCATCCATGTTCCCTGTCACTGCAACTTGAAACAGCCTATCCAGAGATGTTGAGCCTGAAAATGACTAAAGGAGAAGAAGAGAGAAAGAACGAATAAGCATGCTACTTTCACTGGATTTATAGCATAGTTTTTAGTATTTCTAAAGTTTGAGGTACTTGGATTTAAAAAATAACAAAAGTGAACAATTCAACATATAAGCAAAGGTGTGAAGAAACAAGCCCTTACACATGGCTAGTTATGAGTAGAAATGGTTGCAACTCCTATGAAAGGAAATTTGGCGATGTCTATCACAATTTCACATGTTGACAAAAGACCATTTGATGAAGCAATTCCACTTTTAAGAATTTACCCTTCAGATATTCTCATTTGTCCAAAATGACAAATGTAATGTTACTGATTCAATGCAAAATTGTTAACAAAGGATTTTAAACAACCTAAATGCCCATCAATAAAGGACTTAAATCAATTATGCAGTAGAATACTGTGCAGATGTATAGGTGTCTGTGTGTGTGTGTGCATGCACATGTATGTATACGTAAATACACATGTATGTGTGTAAATATCTCCAAGAAATGTTCTTAAGTCAAAAAAACAAATTGCAAATCAGCATGTATAGTATGCTACCATTTGTACATACATATAGACAACTCTGGAAGGATCTGGAAGAAGTGGATTACACTTGGGGACAAGAGCAGAAGGGAGATTCTCACCGTTTAGTTTTTTATATGATTTGAATTTTGAACCATGTGAATACCTAACCTACACAAAACATTAAATTAAAAAGTTGCCTTAAAAATAAATGAACATTTGTTGTCCATTGATGGATAAAAAGATAAACAAAATGTGGTATGTATACAAAACGGAATATTATTCAGCCTTAAAAAGGAAGGCTATTCTGATATAGGCTACAATATGGATGAACCTTGAGGACATTATGTTCAGAGAAGTATGCCAGTCACAAAAAGATAAATACTGTATGATTCCACTTAGGTGAGGGACTGAGAGTAGTTAAATTCATAGAGACAGAAAATAGAACGGTGGTTGCCAGGGGCTGGAGGGAGGGGAAAGGGGAGTTAGTGTTTAATGAGTACAGAGTTTCAGTCTCGCAAGCTCAAAAGAATTTTGGAGATTGTATGCACAACAATGTGAATGTACCTAATGTGCTGAACTGTACACCTAAAAATGGCTAAGATGGTAAATTTAATGTTACATGTATTTTATCACCGCTGAATTCGGTTGATGTCATCACCCCGCCTGTGACTGCTCTGAGTGCAGCCACTTAGTGTGATGTGTTGGAGGATTTCAGGGATCTGCTTCTCTGTCTGGCCTTTCCCTTGCCCAGATTTTCTGATTATTTGATTACAAATCCAGATTATCTGATTGCTTTTCTGCTTTCATTTTTTTAATTTGAAAAGTAGAAACACAATTTCCTAACCCAGATACCTTAATTGGATAATCACATATTGATGCTTTTCCACTTGGGTTGCCAGCCTTTAGGATAAAACCAATCCTCTGGGATTGTCTACTCTCATTTTGTGACCTTCCCCTTCCCCAGGCTTTGAAGAAGTATTCGTGAAATTCTTCAAGTCCACTAGATTTAAATAAAGCTAAGTAGAAAGGATCCTTTTGACTATACTGGGCAAGCCTGATGGTATGTCTTCTGGACGCCATTTGTGGTGGTCATTCGTACGCAAAGCAGGGAGCACAAAGCAGAGATCACAGAATCCTCTGGCTACACTGGGAAGTTGGCCCTGAAGTGCAGAAGCAGTATCAACATCCTGAGCCCAGCCGCTGCCACCAGCTTTGTGAGAAAGGTGGCAGAGAGGTGGGAAAGATGCACAAAGGGCTCACATTCATTCTCTCGATGTCCCTGCCAAATACTCTTATAACATCCTGCCCCAAGTTGGCAAAGCAAATAGGACATACCATCCTTGTGGGCTAATACTTGTAGGTTACGTTATACTCTGAAATTAACATTAAAAACCAACTGCTTATTTTTGAAGTGCTTTTCACAAGCTAGCCAGTGTAAACCCTGACTAGTGTGGTAGGGAGCTGTCAGAGTTTTACATCTCCTTGCACTAGCCCTAATTAAGAGCCTCCATCACCCTCCACCCAGAATGGAGAGAGTACTCTCTCCTCCCTTGACCTGGATTGACCCAAGTGGGATTTTTAAGGCTGGTGCCTATTCTTTCTAAATTCCATTGCCCAGCTTTCCACGCCAGTTATGACTGGATGCTACCTTTCCATCTAGCCAACTTCTCACTCACACCCACCTTGTCCCTGTCCTTGGGGCCCTGAGGGACCCTCTGAATCTCTTATATCTCTCTTGCATAGCCCGGCACCAGTCCTACCCTCCACCAGCTCAAATCCATCTTTTCCTCCTCTGAATTCCTATGGCATTTATTGCTAACACCCTACAATTTACCGAACCACTTAATTATATCCTCTCGCATACTGCTTGATGATGATTTCTTGCATTTTAGTCCGGCCTTCTGAGTAGATATTGAGACCCAGTGGGGCAGAACCGTACCTTAAACATTTTTATTATGTCCGTAAAACACATAATAATAACAATGGTGGCCATTTGTGAAGCATGTACTGCATACCAGACACAGTACTTTATTTACGCTATCTAATGCTCACAACACCTCTAGTGAGACATTATCATGTCTATTTTTCAGATGATAAGATCAATGCTCAGAGAGAATAACAGGGACACATGGCTGATAAGGGCTGATTCTGGAAGCAGATCAGTGGTCTCCAAAAGTTTTAATCAAACGTTTTGACACATACAAGAAAATTGAAGTAAAAAAAAAAAAATGCTTTCCTAGGATCATCCCCTTATGGAAGTAAACAGGAAGTACTCCCAATATTTCTAACAAATGTAAGCTCCACTATACAGGAAGCTCCTGAGAGCAGGGACTTTAGTCTGTTTTGTTTACTGATGTGTCCCTTAGAACGGTGCCTGGCTCATGGTCAGTGCTCAGTAAAGTATTTGCTGAATGAACAAATGAAATCTAATCAATAAACCTCTAGTGAATGTCCAGCAAGTGTAAAGAATTGCTAATACTATGGAAAAAATAATGTTAAAAAATACTCTACTTATCTTCACTTACTACAGAATACTTGTTGAGGACTATTTAGAAGAGAAATGTGGTACAAGCACAGGTCCCCAACCTTGTCCATTTAGACGTGAGAGGGCTGGGGGTTTCCTGCAGTCCTCCCTCTGTGAAAACAATCAGCCACCAAACAGTACACAAAGTCCCAAAATCATAGTTTGAAATCGTTTAGATTCTTTTTGGCCTAGGCCATAACCATGGAAAAGTAATAAAAACAAAACTAAGAATTGTGGGCCTAATCACTGTCAAATTGTCATTATCTCTATTAACTTTGATGGTTTATTTCTTTTTACAATTCGGTGAAACCTTACAGGAGTCTGAGGCAGGAAGGGCTGGTGTCTGGTGGTGACAGTGGAAATAGAAAAGGGTGGATGGTAGAGACTTTGGGATTAGCTGGATGAAAGTCTAGGAGAAAGGGAGAAGCCAAAGGGGGCTTCCAGGAGACTCATATCATCACTGAGAGCATCGGAGAAATGCGAGGGCCAAGTTAAGTTGAAAGGAAAAGTGATGAACCTCACTGTCCTACATGCTCATTATGCTCCAGCCGTACTAACCACCTTTAGTTTGTTTCTAAACCACATCATCTATTCAATGGAAGAATATTCTTTCTGGAATATTATTCTCCCAGATCTCCCCATGGTTGGCTTGGTTTCCATGTCATCTCTTCAGAATGGCCCTCCTGAACACCCCACCCTAAGTAGCCATCTAGTCTCCCGTCCCTGTCCCTGCGTCACACATTGTTTTTGTCGTCACAGGACTCGGCACTACCTGAAATTTTCTTCTTTGTTTATTTGTTTACTCTCTCGGTCTCCTCTACCACAGTGTGAGTTCCAGGAGAGTGGAAACTGCCTCTTTCTACTCAATCACACTGTTTTCACAGAGCCTGCATCTGTGTCGGGTGCAGAGAAAGTGCTCAGGTAGAAAACTCAGGCGAGAACCTCAGGCAGTGACGTTCGGATCGCATTGGAAAACGCAGGCCTTCAGCTCAGGGAAGGGGGTGGTTTGAAGATATGAGCCTGGAGTATGACTGATGAAGCCAAAAGCAGGCACAAACTTTCTTTTTATGATTAATTTTGGATAACGAGCTCAAGCCAAATGTAAGAAAATGCTGCCCCAAAATATTTTCTAGGTCAAGGTGAGAAGAAACAGCTAAAGTGATCCCTTTTCCTTTCTTTGAGGCAGGTTGGGGTAGCTCTGTTGCTTCCAGTTAGATTGTGTACACATGTAAAACTGGAAGAACATTAATAGAGGGAAAGTAAAAAGTAAAGACTGTGCTCAAATATCTTTAAGTTCTCCACCATGTGGCAGCTGCCTGATAGCTTCACTCACAGAGCCATCAAATCCTTCCTGCAACTTGTATACTGATGCAGAAGCACTTACAGGATGTAGAGTGAAAACAAAAGGGCAAGTGCAGAGCAGCACACGTCGGATGCTACCTTTTGCATAAAAAGGATGGAATAAAGAATATACTTATGCTTGCATGAACACTGGAGGGATAAAGGATATGCCAATGAAAGTAGTTACACGCTGAGGCAGGTGAAACGGAGAACAGGGTAGCTGGGCACAGGATGGGAGGGAGACGCCTCGAGGCATCCTTTTCCATATCATTTTGATTCCTGAGCCATGTGAATGGACTAACTATTGTAAATATATTAAAATTTAAAAATGAACGATTCTCGCATATAATTGATAGTAATTGGAGTTTTGTAATTCACTGATCACTTCACCAAGATTTGGCACAGGTAACGTTGGAGATTCATGCCAGGAGGACCACTGCCAGTGTCTTCAGTGAGAGAGCCACATTATGTCTTCACAGATGAAGAACCGGAGACTGAGCTGATGTTTCTAATTCTGGATGTGGACTCCTGACTTGGTTTTCTTCTTCCTAATCATGAAAAATACTGCACTGAGGCTGATAATTCTTCCTTGCAGGAATATTTCACCTATTCACACAATAGGTGAAAGTTACCTAAGCTACACAACCTCGGGTAGGCCTGAGCCCTCATTTAAGCAGAGAGAGAACAGTTTATCTCTTAATCCCCCTCTGATTCAGTCCCCTTATTGTTTCTGATAGAAAGCTTTGGAAACAAAGTAAATGCCCATCAATAGGAGTCTGGTTAAATAAAGAAGCAAATGTGGGGCATCAATACAATGAAACTCCATGTGACCTGGCCATTAGAAATGACAATACATCTGGCAATATCTACTAAAGCTGAGCATGTACTAACCTTACCACCCAGCAATTCCACTCTTATGTATATGCCCAACAAGAATGTGTACATATATCACCCCAAAAATATGCAAAAGAATGTCCAAGCAGCTCTATTCATAATAACCTCAAACTGGAAACTACCCAAATGTCTGTCTACAATAGACTGGATAAGTAAAATGTGGTTACAGTCATACTACAGAATGCCACATAGTCATTAGGGTGGGTAAACAATATATACTATACAAATGAAATCTCACTAAGGGAACACTGAGTAAAAGAGGAAATAAAAGAATCCCACTGTACGATTCCATTTATGTGAAGTTCGAAAGCAGGCCTGGCTAATCCCAGGCTGGTAGAAGTGCTCTTGGAAAGAGGTGGTGACTGGGAAGGGGGAAGAAAGTCTTATGGGATGCTGAAAATGTTGTTTCTTACATAGGTGTGTTCACTTTGAAAATATGTGGCACTGTATATGATTTGTGCATTTTTCTGTGTGTATGTTATACACCAATGGAGAAAATGACACAGATCTACATTTATTGACATGGAGCGTGGAAGGACGTGCAGGCCCTGACACAGAGGTGTATTCCATTTACATTAAGTTGTAAATATCAAACCTATATGCATAGAAAGTTACTCAAAGAAATAGTTCTCACAAATGTTAACAATGTTTACCATTGGGTCACCTTTTGAGATTATTTTTACTTTCTTATTTATACTTGTCTGTATTAGTTTGTAGTTTTACACAGCATATGTATCATTTTATACTCAAAAACATTTTTTTTAAAGACTCCTTGATTAAAAAGAAAATAAAAGCCTGTGTTTTATTTTCCATAGACGAGAACCAATAAATACCAAAGTCCATCAACTAGGGATAAAACGTACTCTATGTGCGTCTAACGCACTTTGTAATTGCTCTGTTGGCAAGTATTTCCAAGGCTGGTTCTGAACAGAGCAGCCACTGTCCTTCGTGTCAGTGAACAGTACACACCTGAGGTAAAATCTGAGCATGGATAAAGGGGAGAGGTCAGAGTCTGAGAGTTGAGGGTAAATGCTGTAGAAATTTTAGGTGATCTGTTCTTCCTCCCTTTGAAGCAGAGAGCAGATGGGTCTGTTTATTAAAGGAAGGTAATCTCCCTACCATTTATCTTCCTTCTAATCCATGTGCTTTCCACAGTGCTTCCTCTTTTGCTCAGGTCAAGGGAGTTCCACCAGTTTTACCTCAGCCCGGCGCTATCTAGCTTTCTAGAGAGTTTCCTATCTCTCCCTCAATGCTCTTTTCTACTAAGAGCCTCCTCCACATGTTCACATACTCAAAATTCTTAAAATGGGGATACTTTCTTCTATAATCAAAATCCAATTTTAACATGTACATAACCCTGGGTAAACCAACACCTGGCCTTAATATTCACACTAAGGTGTAAATGTCTAATATAATTACTAATGAGTAAAATTTGGTTGGGGGATTGGGAAGGAGTGACCCAGATCGTGTACAGAGCTGGCCAGGTTACTGACAATAACTGCCTTTCCCTTCGCTGCAGTCCCCGGGCCTGCTCAGAAGATCCCAAGCCACCCAGAAGCAGAAGGCAGCCACCATCACCCTGACCAGATCTCAATCCATTCCAGATTCCGGATTACAATAATTTCGGAGAGGGTCAACCAAGTCAGAGGCCCAGATGGCAGAAGAGCTGCTTTAGCTTAAGAATCTTAACTCTTTTTCCTCAGGGCAGGAAAGGTTCAAGACAATGAAGGATGAGACTTTCCAGGCCTGGGACACAACCTTGATCCAAAGTCTAGTCATGGCTTTAATTTTTGTAAATCAAAGCCTCAAATTTTTCTTTACTTTCTTAGCTGAAGACATGTTTCCCAAGATGCATGAAAAATAATAAAAGGTACCAAATTGGAGATGGTGTGGCATCGTGTGCCACTTAAACCTTTTGCAGGAAGGCAGAAATCACTGCTTTACTAAATTCCCTTTCCTAAGCTTTTGTTTCCCCTCCCAACCATTGTATTCACAAGATCTTCCCATACTGGAAAGCATTTGTCTAATTATCATCACACACGATGGGCCTATTGCCAGCTGCTTTTTATTTTAACTTCAGATTCTTTCCAGAGTGGTTTTTTTTCCCCCTTGGGAGTGGGGAACAGGAGAGAAGAGTGTGTGTGTCTGTTTTTGCTATTACACAGAACTGATCAGATTTCCTTTTATAATCACAATTAAACTTCCAGACTCAATCATACGAATACTTCACGCTTAGGGAATTTGAATGCCCATTGATTTGGTCAATCTCACAAAATCTTCCACGTCTGGAGGTGAGAAACTGATCCATGAGGATGAGCAAATCATTCTAGGGACATAAGGGGTACAGAATCCTCTTAGAGCCCTTTTAGAGCCCAAAGCTGACTCCCAGCTCAGTGTTCTCTCCATCAGCTGAGACTTGGTAGCATGGGGTTAAGCCCAAAATACATTTGCTGTCCTCCCTCTAATAGAAAGGTAAGCCCCAGAGAGCAGGGTCTTTGTCTATCTTGTTCAGAGGTAGCTCACCAGCACCTGCTTGGTTTGCATAATAAGGGGTAGGGAGCAAATTCTTATAGGATAATAAATTACCCTTTGCCACTCTCTTACAGTGGTGGGGGCAGGGTGAAGGAAAGGCATACTTCATAGAATCTCTATACAAAGCAGGACTGTCAGGTATTAAAACTGGTCAGAGCAGTGATAGCTGTAGAATGGATTTAAAGACAGCAATCTGGCTGCTGGAGGAAAGTGTTGGGGCTTAGGGATGCATGGGCATAGCCATCACCGTCTTACTGCTATTGCGTTTTATCTCAGGGTTCCTCATGGAGCCTATGGGGAGGGGAGAAGAGGGGTTCAAACTTCTTCCCCCACTCTCTGGCCCCTCACTGGCTCTGATCAGACAAGAGGTGTGAAGCTGTGCTAATGGCTGTCTGGGGTCAAGGGACCTAAAAGATGAAGGGGACTTGGAAGAGGTCTCCCTTCTGCTCCCAAGAATCAGCTTCCCTGCCCCTAAAGAGCAGAGAGCATCTGTAAAATTTAACCAGGCTGGTCATCTCAACCCAGAACTTCAGTTCTAATATTTACATATTCTTAAGTGAGAACATCTTTACCAGGCTTCTAAAACCTTTCAGAGATGGAGCCCTAAGTTGTCATTCACTGTTCTCCTACAAACAATCACCCAGTATGGCCCACCCCACCTCCTTGACTAATGTGAAGATACTCTGGGATAACCAGTTCTCTTTAAAACATGCATATGTATTCTAGAGTGGTTAATCCTGTACATTAGTCAAACTCCAGTGAGATTTACTTTAATGAGATAAGGTAACAAACAGCTCCCATAAGAAAAAGAAAAGTATTTTAATGTTTATTAGCGTTTTTTTTTTTTTCCAAGGCAGAGGGGAGAAAAGAGAAATAGTGAGGGGGTATTATTAACTTCAAAAAATATTGCTTGCTTTGTATGTGCTAGGAATGAACAGTCTATAATCTAGAAAGGGAAATAGGACGAACACCCAAATGACTATTAAACACATCTCCATAAGCAGTATCAAAACAAATTACTGTGAGAGTTGGGGGAGCAAAATATTTCAAACGGCTGGAGATGAGTAGGTTTTGGGAAAGGTCTTGAAGGATTTTGAACAGTGGAGATGGGACAAGGGTCTGCCTGCCAGGTATTAGAAGGTTTGAGGAAAGGTCTGGGGACAGGAGAGCTTGAGGGATCAGGATGCTAGAGAAGAAGGTGAGACAAATGCTCACTAGAGAGGGCTGGCAGGAGGGCAGCGAGGGGAGCTGAGGTCATCCATCTTCAGTAGATCCGATAGGTTCTTACTCTAACAGCAGTCTGCAACCTTGTGATTTAGCAGCAATGGAAAGCCATGTAGGCTTTTGATCAGATAAGGGACATCAAAGTTGGCTTTAGATGATTGAAGTAGTGAGTACAGGGTGCAAGGTGGGTTAGAGGGAAGGGAATGGAAAACTAGGAAGCCGCCTGGCAGGCTGTCCCCAGGATGCAAAGGAGGAGGAATAAGGGGCCAACCTGGAGTAATGGCAAAGGAAATGGAAAGCAAAGACAAAAGTCATTCTACAACAGAGGAAAAGCAAAGACTTGGAGAAAGGGATGAGGTGAGATGACTGGGCTTTTTGTGTGTGTAAAGGAAAGAAAACAAGTAAATCCTGAGTTTGACGGCCTAGTAGAATTCAAGGTGGATGGGTTAGGCAGGACTAGGGATAAGGGATGTGACAAGCAACAACCTCGAAGGTGGGGGTGGCACTCTTAGAGACTTTGAGTAGTTGGCAAGTGCACCGGAGGTATCAGAGTGTGGAAGCGGAGCAACGAAAGCAGTGGATGGGCTTTTTGTGAAAGCTTGCAATTTTCTTCGAAAGAATTCACAAGAATCCAACAGTGTTTGTCTCCAGGGAGGTGAGCTGGGAGGCTGAGAAAGATGACTTTTCCTATTATACCCATTTGCATCTTTTGAATTTGGAACTCGTATGTACTACCTATCATAATTACATTAGAAAATGTTGGGATCCAGGGCGCTGCTGCCTGCATGCTGTAGTAAAAAGAATCCTGCTTTTCACCTATGTTTCGCCAGCCTGGTAAAAATGAATTTAGGAATTCCAGTGTTTCATTCCCTTCCACCCTTCATTTCTCCTCCATTCCCCAGCTACTTGAAGGTTTTTCTGTATTTGGGATTCCACTTCATTACTTCTACCAAAGAGACATAACGAAGTTCTCAGTTTCGTCTAAGAAGCCTAGGGGTCAAGGACATTTTAGCTAGGCCACCTCTTAACTGGGCATCACTGTGCCAAAATCTGGCGGAGGATGAGAGGGTGTGAGAAGTGGGGAAGGCGGCGGGTGGGAAAGGAAGCTGTGGGGAGAGGTCTTTATCACTGCTCCAGTTCCAACCGACCGGAGAAGCAGTGCCAGGATCTCCCTTTTCCTCATTCCTGCTCTCGTAGGCCCCACCGGAGATGGGATGGCACTGGCTTCGTGCCCGAGAGGTGGCCTTACAGAGAAGAGGTCGCACCTCCCAGTGTGTCCAAATCCCCGGGCTCCCTCAGGTCTTCCTTGGGCTTGGGACGGAGCCCCCATAGTCTCTCCAGGCGAACTGGGAGCTCGCCCAGGCCAGGGATGGACCTGCCAGCCTGCTCTTCGCCCACCTTGGACGATCGCCCACTCATCTCCAATCTTTCTGGCAGATTCCACCATAACCCCTTTCTCCTTGACCTTCCTAGCAGGGGCCCGCAGAGCTCTCCCGCTGCTGGCACCATGTAAACAGGCGGGTGAGAAACGGTAAAGCACCCGAGGGGCCCTGCGGGGGACGCGCAGCCCAGTCTCCGGGCCTCACCTCCTCTCTAGCCCCCCAGTTCCGCGCGCGCAGGTGGTTTTGCCGGGTCTCTGAGCCTGGCCGGAATTAGGGGCGGTACCGCCAGGTCCAGCGAGCTGCTCCGTAGCCAGACTCGCGGGCAGGGAAGGTCCCGGGGCCCCGGGCAAGTCCTTTGCTGTAGCGCGAAGCACGCCCGGGCGGTCCGCGCGCGCGTGCACACTATTGAAGCCCCAACCCCGACGGTTCGCGAGCTGCTTCCCCTCAGTGGGTACGAACCCAAGTGTCCTAAATTCTCCACCCCCACCCCATAGTCTGTTAAATTGACTAATAAACTCAACACAGCGTTCTCTGTGCAGCTTCAAAAAACTCGGTAATTTCGTTAGAAAACGTTGAAATTCAACCCCGAAGTATTCAGCCCAAATGTTTAGTTAGAGTAACCCCGTGGGTTAATAAACTAAACAAAGGCAACCCATGCAAAACTGAGGCAATGAAAACCAGGCTAAATAAACCAAGGGAAGTTTATAAGAACCCTTTTGGAGAAAAAAAAAAGAGAGAGAGAAAAGACACCGGGCACGGAGGTTTAATGTGAAGCATGTGAGCGGGGCTCAGCTTACAGGTACGCGGGCCTGCGGCGAAGAGCGCTGTCAAGCGGCCTCGAGGATTTCGGGCGGGTCTGCGCCGCCCGGGAAACCCTACCCGGGCGCCGCGAGCGGCCTGGCGGCACCGGCACGGGCGCGGGCGCGGGCGGCTGCGAGCTTCCCGCTCCGCCGCGAGGCTCCCCCGCGAGGCTCCCCCGCCAGCCTGCCGGCCGCGCTCGGCAGGCTGCAGCCGGGCGCCCAGGGGCCGTGCGCGCCGCGGCGAGAGCGCGGCGAGCAGCCCTGCGGGGGCGCTCTTCCCTCCCGGGAAGGGCAGCGTCAGCTCGCTTTAAAAGAGCCCGAGCAGGGAGCACTTCGCAGTTTGGACGTGCAGAAATAGGGGGGCCCGCTCCCCCTCCCCCTCTGCCCCACTCCCGGGCGCTGGCAGTGCAGTAACAAAGACGCTGCCGGGCCGTTGACCCCGAAGAAGCTCTGATGAAAAGTAGGGCAGGCCACGGGATAGAAGTTTCTACAATTATTTTCTTTTGCCTTTACGTTCCCGAAAAGAAACCGAGGAGGTAGAAGGGAGAGGGATGTGGGAAAGGCAAGGCCCAGAAATCAGAAGCATTGTGTTTCTCGTTTGGGAGAAAAGCTGTGAAACAGCTCGGCCTCTTGTCCCCCTCGCGCCCAAAACAGGTCTGACCATGAAAAGAAAAAGGCGGGCAAAAGAGGTGGTTTATTTTTCAGACCTCTGTTAACTTCCCTCTCGCGGGTTCCGTCATCCTCTGCCCCCTTCTGATTCTCGGAGGGGCGGCCCCCCACCCCTGGGAGCCTAGTCAGGGCGCTCCGCTAGGAGATCAGAGGCAATACAGGTTCGGTGCTAAATGAACCTCGGGCCACGGGACAATAGCGCGGACCTCACACGGGGGCACTGCGCCTTCCCCCAGCCGCGCTCGGCTCCCGCCGCTTCTTTATTCCACGTGGTGAATCCTTCGCGTCTCCTACGGCCGCAGGACCAATGGGCCGACGGGGGAGAGCGGGACGCGCAGGAGAGGGTTTGAAAGGAGGTGTGGGTTTAAATTTTTAAAGAGCATAATTGGGTTGAGAAGGGTTATTTTTTTCTTGACCAAGGGAGGGGGGGAGAGGAAGAAGAAAAAAAAAAGTCAGGAGAAATACAACACATTTATCTATCAACCGCTAGACAAGACAAAGAGGTTTTAACAACAGTTTGAAAAGAGCGGCCTGTGAATGGTTACTATTCAATTTGTATTTTATTCCCCGCTGGTCATGGAATTGAGATCAGAAGAAAAAGTGAAAACACATGGCTGAGGTCAGGGGATCAGAGAACCACCACATACAGCAAAGGGAAGGGAAAGCAATGGGAACTCGTGTGAAGAAATGGATTATATAAACAGAGCTTACCATCGCCTGCGCCCCATTATCCTATAATTTACCCTGCATGGGAGCATAGAAATATATTAAACTAGTGATAGGTTTTACCATTTCTTTACAACCCAGCCTCGTGCCAATCAAGCCTACTATATACTTTGAGACATGTTTAGAATTCTTGAACTAATGTGTTTATTTTAAATATCACAGGGAAATTATTACATCACCAGAAAATAATGCCAGAGCGGGGGTCTGCCGCCCTTTTGAAGTCCTGCTGCAACGAAACATGATTTTAATTACATAATCACTTTGAAACTATAATTATACAATAAACGATGAGGATTAAGCGGGAAGTATAGAGTACATTAAAAATTGCTTAGGTCTTGAGAAAACAAACTGAACATGCAGGGGGAAAAGAAAGAGATGAAATCCGAGGTCCTGAGGAGGGGGTTGATAAATCCTGCCTTCGCCTTCCTCTGAGCTGCGGCGAGGACTGGACCTGGGGTTCCTGGGAGCGCGGGCGGGTGGCCAGGGCGATGTAGCCGAGTAAAAACATGTAAATCTGAGACACAATCAAAGAAAAGCGAGAAGGACGGCTCTGGTGCGTTTGCTAACCTTCCTACACCAAAACAAATAAACAGGGTCGTTGTTTTGGGTTTTCTAAGTGCATTTACATTGAAAACCGTCATGCAGCTGAATGCCACCGGGAGGTTGAGCGTTGCCGCAGATTGGTTTGTTTGCCCTTCCCTTCTAGGAGCAAAGGCATGCAACAAGAACCGCGTGGTCACTGCCCTGATGCTCACAACAAGTTTATAAACAACGCGTCTGTGGCGCAGCAACCCAGAGCGCCTGCGGACACCCTCCCCTGCGCTCCTGCTTCCCGGGGCGCACACTCGGCCTCGCATCCGCTTTCTCGACCCTTTCAGGAAAGGGTCCCCCTTTCCTGAAAGTTAACTTGCTGCTTAAGTTTGCTTTTGCATTAGTCTTTCCAGTGAGGCTGATGGCAGGCGCACGGCCCTTTCTTTACAAGGTAGAAACTCGGCTACGACCAGAGTCCAGCCATGCGCGCCTCTCTCTCCTCGGCTTCCCTGTGCCCCCAGAGCTTCTACATAGCGTGGGGCGCAAGGATCCAGGCCCGGACGTGGTCCTTCTCCTCCTCTTATCCTGATGGGGGTGGGGGGAGGTGCCGCACTGAAGCCCAGAGGCGGAGAGCTCCTGGACCTAGGCACGGAGTCCCGAATGCACTTGGAAGCACCCTAGGGACAGAAATACCCGACTGAACTGCACAGGGTGGTGATTATCTTTTTTCAGTGGCACCTACTTTACTGCCTGTGTTTTGCCAGGCCAGCAGTACCCCAGGAAGAGAGGGAAGAGTGCAGTCCCTGATTTGGGTCTTATCAACCTCCAACGCTGGGTTTTAGGAGACTGCCATCACCAAAAGGCCGGCCAACGACAGCCTCTGCTCACATTTAATACTTCACAGCAGGTGCCCTCGGTGAGGGCGGTTTAGAATGCCACTGCCTGGCCCTGCCAAGTTTCACATATAAGGGGTTAACAGCTCCAATTGCATCAGACAAGGGGACTCTGGCGCACGCGGGTACTGCTTTTTGCTCAATTATCATCGCAGAGCAGCGACGTTTAAATTCATTCGCAATCCGTCAGTTTCCTCCGGAACTCAGACGTGAGGTACTGGGCTAAAGAGAGAGAAAGTGGCATAGGTATCTTTCCGTGTCCTCACGTGGGTCTCATGGTGGCTCCCAATCCTGCCCGGGCGGCTCAGACGGCGTGAGGCGTGAGGCGCGAGTCAGATGGCTTTCTTCAGCTCCGAACCATTAATATTAAGATACATCAGTATCGCATTAGTCTGCAGCAGACCATCAACGACCAAGAACAAAAGCAAAAGAGAAATAAAATAGTTCATTCGAAGAGTCCTACTGTGAATGTGTTTATTTCTTGCTTTGCTAAACCCAGGATATAATTTACTCACCGCCCTCCTGCAAACAAAAGCGCGGCGCTAGCCTGACGACGTTAAAGAACCCCTGTCAAAACCCCCAAGGAAATTACAACCGGCCACGAATTCAGGGACCATTTTATATTGAGCCTGCAGCGCGCCAATTCGCACAGTTCTTTGCCCTGATGAACACACGAGGAGGCCAAGATTTAAAAAAAAAAAAAAAAAAAAAAAGGGCAGGGGGGAAGAAATCCAATTTCCAGGGAATAATAATAATATTATTATTATTTATCTGCTGTTTACTTAATACAGGCAATTTACCTACGTTATCTCATTTAATACAGCGACACTGCAGGGTGACTGTTTAAACCCTACTTTATTAATAATATCACTGTATACGGTGTTTATTTTGTGCCCAGTACTGTGATGTTTTCCATTCATTTACATCTCACAACAACCCCATGTGGGTAGGAATATTATTCCCATTTTACAAATGAGGAATTGAGGCACGCAGAGGTCACATAATCTGTCCCAGGTCACGTGGCCATACATGGCACTGCAGGGATCGAACCCCAGACTTTGAAATCTTGGCCTGGACATTATACCACCTAAAAGAGTGACGGCCTGGGAGAAACAGGCTTATCTGACGTTCCAGAGAAGCCGCTGAGGAGCCGAGACTGGAAACCAAGTCCTAGAGAGCAGGGACTGTGGTGCGTCGCCCCACCCACGAGCCACCAACGACGCTCCGAGGGTGGCGAATTGCCTCGGGGGGCCCACAGCGCCGACCCGGCAAGGAGCGGGAAGCGTGGACTCTGCGCTCCGCCAGGAGCGAAGGCCAAGGGTGGTGTGGCCCGACGAGCGCTGAGCTGTTTGCTCTGCCGCCCAATCCCCCACCTCCAGGGCAGCAGTTTGTTTTCTCCGAGACTCATTCAAGGAACCTTAAGAAGGGGCCGTCTGCCTGGGATCTCGGCGTAGCCCTCTGAGTACTAGACGCACGAGAGCTCGGGGATCCCACCAGGCTGAGAGAGGAGGGCAGGGGTCTGGCCAGGAGGCTGGTCCAGCGCTCACTTAATTTGAGGGGCTCAGCCTGCCCTTCCCTTCGGGACGGGAACCGCGCTCCGCCTAACCTAGAAGTGCGCCTTTCGTGGACGCGCCGCGCGCACCCCGGGACGTCCCACGCTGGCCAGCACCGGGGTACTGCTCACTGGTGTCCACATCCCTGCGCTGCGAATTCGAACTCAAGTCAGAGAGCAGCTGAAAGGTGGGCTGGGGTGGAGAAACGTTCCAGAAATTGGCCAGGAGGGGGCGGTTTAGAGATTGTGTTTTCCACCTGTTGGTAAACCATGCCAAAAGAGTCGCCTCCGCCTTCCCGCGCTCCGCGCCCCCCTCCCCACCCCCATTCCCCCCGCGCCGATCTCTGTAAGGTGGTATCTGCAGCTATGCACTGCTCCTCCCATTTATAGCCTGCGGGCAGGCCTGTCTCGAGGCTCTTTGCGTGCGGCCTTTGTCTCTTTTCCTCTTTGCAGCTAATAATTCTCAAGGCAGAAGTGATCATCCTACTTAGAGAAGGTACGCGGTCCTAACTGGTTAGCACAATGCCCAGCCCCTCTAGGGGGTGTAATACATGACAGTTCCCTCCCATTTTTTAGGAGGAAAG
This sequence comes from Rousettus aegyptiacus, assembly GCF_014176215.1. Taxonomy (NCBI): domain Eukaryota; kingdom Metazoa; phylum Chordata; class Mammalia; order Chiroptera; family Pteropodidae; genus Rousettus; species Rousettus aegyptiacus. The sequence goes on along the minus strand of NW_023416311.1, from coordinate 70,764,795 downwards.
CGCAGAGAGGTTAAACAATCTTTCTCGGTAGACAAAGCCAAGAGGTGCCTGGAATCATCTGCTGACAATCATCTGATGTCAGGACACCTTTCACTTCCCCACTGACCTCTCAGAGCAGGATGTCACCCGCCCAGAAAAACTCAGGATGGGATTTCCCGGCAGAACTGGGGATGGGGAGAGAGAGGAAGTTCCCTGCCAGAAAAAAATCCAAAAGAAAGGTCCTCAAGAGGGCTGTGAGGTTCTTGTAGAGAAGGGAGTTCTGACTCATCATTAGTATTGTACTCCTATGAGAAGGTAATTATTTGAGTGTTGATCATTTGCCTGGTGCTATGCTGAGCCCTTGTTTTAACAGCCATGTTTTCCATCTTGGCAACATAGTTGGAATTGCTTGGGGGAATTTTTAAAATCCAGATGCCTGGAGCAATTAAATGACAATTTCCAGGGGGTAGGACCCAGACATCTGTGTGTGTGTGTGTGTGTGTGTGTGTGTGTGTGTGTGTATTTAACCTTCCCAGGTAATTCCAATATGCAATCATATTTGAGAACCATGCTTTAGAGAAACTGTCTCATTTAATTCTCACAACTGCACAAAGTAGATTCCATTATGATGCCCATTTTGTAGGTAAGAATGCTGAGGCTTAAAGATCTATATTTGGTCAAAGGTCAGCCCAGAGTCAAACACAAATTTCTCTGGTACCAGAGAGCAAGTATCCAACTTGTTTGATTCCCTTTTAACTTTAGTACCTCTCCCTACACCTCCCAGATTTTACCCCACTGAAAAGATACCCTAAGGCTGTACAGCAGGCCGGGGTAGGAGGGTAGGAAGGTCACGGACATTTCAAATCCTCAGGCAGAGAACTTCACCTACATTCAGGGTCTTGAATAGAGAGGGATGCAGAATGCAGAGAAGTGGACAAGAATAGCTTTGGTTTTCTTTGGAAAAGGTAGGTCACCAAATAACCCTGGGCCCCAGACAGAGTGCTGGGTTTGGAAAGATGATGTGTGAGGGTCAAGCCACATGAGTATGGTATGGACCCTGTGGAAGTCTGGAATGAAATGAGCACTGAACTACGAAACCTGACACCTGGCTGGCAATGTTACTCCCTTGGGCAAGTCTCTTAACTACTGGGCCTCAGTTTCTTCTCCTGTAAAATAAAGTGATTGGACAGGAGTCTCTCTAAAGTTGCTTCCTAGGCACACACTTTATGGTTATTTAAGGCTCTCATGTAAATAAACTTAATTCTGGATTAAATTAGAATACAAACAACAATATTTTAGCATCTTCATTTCTTACTTTTCACACCTTCTCTAAAAGTCAGAGTTGCTACCCTTCTTTTGATAGGGAAACTGAGTGAGGTTCAGGGTTATTCTGAATCCTCTAGTGGTTTCTAGTACCACTCCTAGAAGCACACCAGTCAACCCCGACTCTTGTCTTATGCTTGAGGTCTTAAAAACACCCCAAACCAGCCCCAGAATTCAGGCAGGGTTAGGGTGGTTTTTATGTTTGGGAAGTGGGTAGAAGGATAGAGAGCTAGTCTTCTAAATCCATCTTTTCTCTCAGCCTCAGTTCTTTTTGCCTCCAGCCCAGTGATCACTTCTGATTCCCAGTGGGTCTATGGAGTCATCAGTTAATGTCTATAAAGAGGTTTAAAAAATATGAGGGCCAGAGTTATGATTTACTTTCCTGGGGGAGGGCCTACTGTGGGGATGCAAAAAGATTCCTGTCCAAAGCACTTTAGCTCTCTACATAATACATGCCTTGTACCTCAGTTTCCTAATGTCTGACTGCTTATTAGAATTACCTGGGGAGATTTAAAAATAATCATTTCTAGGTCCCATTCAGATCAGTTAAATCAATAGATCAGGTGGTAAAGCCAACACATGGGTATTTTTTAAAAAGTGGCCATGATTCTAATATGCTGCCAGAATTAAAAGCAGTTGCTATAGATGCTTATAAAGCATCTGTGCAAGAGCCAAGGGTCAGTCTGGACTTTTACGGCAATAAGTCTGGTTGGAGATCTAGATCTAAGGTTGAAACCACATGGGTGCATGTTGTTGCTCAGGAAAAGGGTGTAGGGTCTGAGAGAGCTGAGGACAGAACCTTAGGAAGGCACAACATCAGCATGAGAAGTGGAAGAGACTATGGAAGAAACTGAACTCGAGGCACTTGAAATGCAGGAGAAAAGCCTGAGGGCATGATCTCCTGGCAGTAGAGGGAGACTAGCAGGTCGTGGTAGACAGAGAGGCCAACAGTGCCAGTGCCACCACTAGGCTAATTTAAGATTAGGACTGAAAAGTCTTTATTGCACTTAACATCTGAGAAGTCTTGGGTGCCTTTAATGAGAAGGGAAACATGGTGAGGCCAGGGCCAACTGAACTGCAGTGAGTTGAGAAGTATATGACGGTAAGCCAAGGGAGACAAGAAAACTTCTTTACCCAAGCCAAGGTTACAATTATGATTGGGACAGATCCCCCCAGACAGCATCTCTCTACCACTCCATCTAAAATATAAAAAGAATCTGGCTGTTATTTTTGATGCCCAAATTGAAATGGGCTCTCCCTCACAGGTACAAATGCATATACTCAAGCACTGAGAGTACTATATGCTGGAGGAAATTCAAGCCAAAACTCAGAGCCAGACCATAAAATCTATTTAAAACATGCTTGATTCTCCTTGGCAACAGTGTCTAACTCGGGGTAGAACAGTCCACTGGAGCCAGGTGGCAAACTAAGCACAACCAGTCATGACTCCAGGCCACAAGGACCGGTGGGGAAGCTGCCAGGCCTGACCTTGCTGCCCAACAGGAAGGCGGTGGAGAAAAACAGCCGATGCTCCTCCCCCAGAATGGCTGACCGCTGTAAGGCTACTGGGAGAGCCTACAATGAAAGAAAACCCACAAAAACGCCAAAAAAGAAACAGAAGAGGTCTTCTGTGAACAACCCAAAGCTGTCAAGTGTGACAGAGAACCTGACGCTGAGAGGAGACTGGTGTCTCACCTTCGCCAGCATTAGGCAGGGCAGAAGCTAGCTCTGCAGCCAGGCGGGAAGAGCCTGGGGCAGGTCTGGGATCTTGTCTCCCCCTTTGCTACGCCTTCCTGTCTTCAGTCCTCCTCTCCTGGAGGCCCTGCCCTCCTTTCCTACTCAGCCCCTGTCAGGGTCCAAAGGTGCTACTGGGCTAGCGAGGACCCAGCAGGCTGTCAGACTGGGCTTGCAGCTCCAGAATTGTGGGAAGAATCTGAACAAACTCCACCACACTGTCTCATCAGTTGCCACTTGGCTTCGATTTAAAAGACAAAGATCAGAATAGCAGTTATCCTAGGGGCAGGGGTGACTGGAGGCAGACAGGAAGGTGTGTTCTCTTTCTTGATCTGGGTGCAGGTTATCGATTAGGATTATAAAAGTTCATAAGCTTCATGATTTGCGCACTTTTCTGTTTGTATATTGTATTTCCATAAAATGTGTGTGTGTGTGTGTGTGTGTGTGTGTGTGTGTGTGTGTGTGTGTAAGGCAACGATGAGGATGCCTGGTGGCCCACTGTCGCCAGGCCCCAAAATACCACCCTGCTATTTCTCTCTCTCTCCAGGCAATGGCCTACAATTTTCCTCTTGCCCTGCAGCCACCACCATGCAATTTGCACCTCACTAATTTCCTGGCTAAGCCTTAATGCTTTCTGGTCACTGCTCCACCCTCCCCAAAAGCAGCCATCTGATGTCAGTCCTGCCTAGCTGTTTGCTGTTTGGGGCTTAGGGGTCCATCTGATTGACCACAGTGATCACACAAAGAGGTAGACGTTAAATAACTGTGTCATAGCTTCCTCAAAACCTGTGGTGCAAATGAAGCTGAGGTGGTTTTTGAGTTGTTTTGAACATACAAAATATTACATTTGTCCTAGGTTTGAGGGAGTGTCACTTGGCAGGACTGAGTGATTGATGCTTTTTCCAATTTTCTGCTTGCTGAAGCATTAAAGTGACAACCCTTAAGTCAGGAGAAAGCCAACAGCCTGGGCACAGAGCACTTACTTCCAATCTACAAATAAAAAGCTTTTATTAGAACTTTCTCACTTTGCCTTAGATCTCAAATTGTCTTTCACAGGGGCTTGCCAAAAAACAACTGTAGTGGATTGTGAAGTCCTTTTGTAGGTAGTAATTAAAACAGCTGAGTTCTCCTCCATAATTAAGAGTTAGGAAGACTATATATAAGTGTGAGTAAACACCTAAGGCTCTTTATTTATGCTTCCTGATTCTTGAGGCAGGGAGGGTTAGTGGAAAAATTCACTTGGGTTAGATGTCAGAAGAGCTAGGTTCTGGTTCAGATTAGCTGTGTGACCTCAGATAACTTATTTAGCCTCAGCTTTCTAATCTATAAAATGAGAAGACTGGACTTGATAATAGTCAAGGGTCTTTTGTTGTCCAAAGTTCTACTGATCCATGATATTTTTCATAGCTAAATATACTTTCATCCACCTTAATTAAATATATAATGGTTTGTAAGAAAGCATTCCATTCACTTGGAGATGAGCATTTGTTAAGCATTTATTTAATAGATTCTATGCTGGTATACTGTGAAAGACACAACGATGAATACAATTAAGTTCTTATTCTGAGGTGTCTGTGAATATCCAAATAGTGCATGTGGCACATTTCTCCTTTGGAAGACAATGATAGTAATGAACATGGAACTCCCTCTGGTCTGAACATAAACGAGACATAAACTCCTGCCCACGTGACAGTCCTGACCCTGGTTCATGCCCTGATTCCTGCAGCATACTGTTTAAAAGACACCTCTGTAAAGTTTTCAAAGACTAAATGTCTTACTAGGGTTATCAAATCCGTCAATTTAGAAAATCTGCTCAGCGAAAAGCATATGCAATTTGACCTTTGACTCACTATGGATTTTAAATAGATCAAGGTCTAGTGCATTTGTGTATGTGTGTATGCATATATATATACACACACACACACACACATGCACGCAGACACGTGTGTATCCACATACCTTGTATTTATAATTTGTTTGTGCTGTTTAAAAAAAAAAAAAAAAGCTCCCTAAGAACCTAAGAATTACCAGCATATTTTTGTGGTTATGTCCTTGCACACCTGAATAGTTAACCACATCCACTCACCCCGTGGATCTCTTGCTCCTCAGACTGTAAAACTGGCACCTGTGGGAAGAGTCCCCTGTCCCCACTAGCTCCTGATCCAGGAAGCTGTCCATTGGCAAGGCTCCCTGCCGGGATTGGTTACATAATTTGTGGGGCCCAGTGAAAATGGAAATGCAGGGCCCCTTGTTCAAAAATTGTTAAAAATTTTGAGATGGTGACAGCAGAGCACTAAACCAAGTGTGGGGCTCTTCCAAGATCACACACCCACGAAGCCAGACCTGCCCTCTGCTTCGCCTGTCTGCGCTGCTGGGAAAGGCCTGCTGGACTCGTAGGCAGCCACACCAATGGCACCATCTCTCTCTCTCTCTGCCATGAGCTCAAGTTTCCACCAATCCTGCCTCTACAGGCTGCCGAGGATGGAAAAATAGGAGAGGATGGCAGAGCAGGGTGCACCAACGATGGCTCATGCTCAGCATCAGTGAATGTCAGCAAGGACTGTCAAAGAGCATGCCACTCAGGCCCCCGCTTAAAAAAAATAATAATTAGAGGTTGCAGGGTGGGGTGGCATGGGAAGAGATGAGCAGTCAGGTTTAGGGCATCTGCCTTTTCTCTCTGTCCCCCTCGGCCTGGATTCTGAGTTCCTCATAGAAGCACTCCTTTGCTCAACTATCTTTGACTGCAGATAGAAGTGGCCGCCCATAGATTTACCATTCACTTTGAATAAGTGTTTGTAATTCTTCTGGGTTTCTTCAGGGCTCAGCTTGGAGACATTGACAACTCCTTTCTTTACAGATGAGAAAACTGAGTACCGGAAAGGTGCCATGATTCTCCCAAGAAGGCAAAGATGAAGCCAAAACCCAGGTTTGAATGCTAGCCGAGGCAATTCTTGCTAACACATAAATAATGACACCTATATTGACAAGTCCTCTGAAAACATGTAGCCCATTTATAATGATGGACATGCTTTTAAAAGTGTTCTTAAGGTCTAGGAATAAGTTCTATCCTAATTCTTCCAGTCAAAGATGAGGAAGGAGGGCCCAGGGTATGAAGGTGTAAAGTCTTCTAAGCCTGTCCTCAACATGCCCAGACTCTTCTTCTGGGGCCCTTGTCACCATGATGGCAGCATCTTCTCTTCCCAACATTCAGAACCCTGAAGCTCTCCAAGCTGCACTCCTCCCTCTTTGTCCAGTTCGAGGGGTTGAGACTTCTGGTGTGAATGAGTTTCAGTCACAGAATAGGGTGATTTCCCAGCTTGGGGACAGGGACCCTGGAGATCTCTAGAAAGCAGTCTCAAGAATGGGAGGAGAAGAGAGAAGGAGAAGGCAGGTAAGGAAACCTCCATCTTTGGACCCAGAAGGCACATGCTAGAATGCCAGATAGAGAAGAGATGGCATTAAACCCAAAGCTGGCAGGTGACTTACCAGGGTCACAAACTGTAATCCATGGCTCCCAAGTTCCATCCCAGCCTCTTCCCACTTTGCCATTCTGTTAATGGTCTAGCTACTGTTTTACTTTGAAATATTGTGGCTTTTTATTCTTCCAATGTATCTTTATTAAGCAACACTGCCCGCCCCACACCCCTACTTCCTGCAACTTGCCATAACCTCTGCCCTTGAGGGTGACCTGCTGCCAGCACTCTGGCTAGTGAAGACCCTTCTTAGTGGCTTCTAGGACTTGGGCTGACTCCTGGAGGCAGGCTCTCTATCCTCAGTTCTAGCTGAGCTGGGACAGCTCTCCTTTCTCATCTCCCTTGTTCTTAGCCTACCCCTCATTCCCTTCCCATGGCCCCAGCACTCCCAGATACATCATTCCTGTTTTCTGGCCAGTTTCAGGTTAGCTCCATTAGTGTTTAATGATGTTCCATGTCATACACCCCCCATACCCAACACCCCCATGCCTCTAGTGCGATCTTTCCTCCAGCTGCTGAGTCTCCATTGAGGACTGCCTGCCTCTGGAATGTACTCTCCCGGGTACTAGAACTGTCAGTGTACAGAGCAAGCCAAGCAAGGCGAGAGCGTGTGCCTGTGAGCCAGCCTCAGCTAGGACAATGGGACTTTTATTTCTGGCCTGGCTCAGCTGGCAGTCTCTTTCCCACTCTCTGTCTTGGTTGGGCTTTGGTTTAAAGTTACCCTTTCAGGATTAGGTTGGTGTTTTCTTTCCCATGCCACCAGGGAAGTTTCTGTTTCCGAAGTGGACGATGCACAGACAGGTCAGTTAGTCACAAGCCTTTGCTGGACCACAAGCATCGCTGTTCAAAGGCTTCTCTAAATCACTCTGGCAAATGGAAGCCAACCAAACTTGCTTATTGTCATGTGGAAAGGCACGTTGCAGTGCAGGCTAATCTTTAAATTATTGTTTTCTATTTGGTATATGTTATTATAGCCAAGCATCCTTCCCCCATCAAGGTTTTCACAGAAAATCCTAGAAGAAGAGAACTGCTGGGGGATGGGCCATCCATCACACCTAGTTCTCTTTTTCTCTGAAACTCAATGAAAAAACAAAATGAAACAACAAAAAAGTTTTTGGTTCCTTTTAGCCCGACTGAGACAGGATAGCATTTTTATTTTTTTTAAAGAAGTACTAAAAACCCTGGAGGGTGGAGGCGGGGAACACAGAATCTCTGTTAAATCAGTGAAGCTCTTTAGGATGTCCCAAGGCCGTTATCCTAAGATCTTTGTCCCTGTGGGACTGGCATAACTTGCCCCAGCCGTTCCTGTGGCTATGTGGCTATGCCTCTATTATTTTCTGCTTGAGGAAGCTGTACCCCATAAATAGCCTCCCAACCTAGATTACGAGACCTCAGCCTCCACAGAAGGGGCTTTTATAGAAGCGTTCCCCCTTGCAAGCTCGCAGTCTGATGTTAATTTAACCACCCCATAACCACACATATAGCTACACCCACACCATAAGAGAGAGCACATTAAGAGCAAGGGGAGGCCTCTCTCCATGTACCACTCTCAATGCACCACTATCTTATCCATACTTTATCTCTCTGTTCTTTCTTCTCATTAGTGCAAAGCTAATAGCTACTCATAGGAAGGGCACAAAGCAAATAAAACAAAATACATTCCTCTCATACCTTTTCCCCAAATAGTACTTACTCCTAGGAGTAACCATGCTAACAGTTTGGTGTCTATCCTGTCAGATCACAGACACTTTCAATGATCCAGATAAATACTACAGGGCCAAGTTTTTGTTGTTGATATTATTTTCACCTTTCGTTTTAAACTTCACTGAGAGACATTTGCATACCATAAAATACACCCTTTTTAAGTGTACGGTTTGAAGAGTTTTGGTGAATGTATACACGCACATAATCACCACCATGATCATGACAGAAAACATTTCCATCACCCAATAAGTTCACCTGTGCTCCTCTGCTGTCGATTTCCCGCCCCAGCCCCAGGCAACCACTGATCTGCCCTCTGTCATTACAGATTGGTTTTGCTTTTTCTAGAATTTCATACACTCTTTTGTGTGTGTGTGTTTTTCTCAGTAGAATGTTTCTGAGATTCATTCATGTTGCTATGTGTTTCAGTAGTCCATTCTTTTCTATTGCTGAGTAGTATTCCATTTTATGGATATATAATTTGCTCATCCATTCATCTGTTGCTGAATGTTTGAATTACTTCCAGTTTGGAGCTTTCATAAATAGCCCCCAAAGCTGTTATGTTGTTTTTAATCATGAGAGAGAAAGGGAGGGAGGAGAATGAATGAGAGAGAAAGGGAGAAAGGGAGAAAGAGGAAAACCGAATTTAGCTCAGGCCTATATTTCAGAACTTAGTAATTAACAGGCATATTTCTAAGGCAAATATCTCTACATGAGCACAAAGTACAGATGAGCCATTTTAACCATGATGGTAATGATGAAAATCATTAACATTAAATGTTTACATCATACTTCCAATTGCAGACACTATTTTAGACATGATCTCTGGCGGTAACTGGACACCATTTCGTAATTCTATAAATGCTGGGCTGTTAATATGTTCTTTCTCAATTTCCAAAAAATTTAGGTACATGTATACATCAAGGATAATATATCACTATTTCATAACACTTTAGTACAATTGAGTCCTTTTACCAAAAAAAAATTGGAAACACTTTCACAAACTTAACACTACTATGGTCTGAAGTTGAGAAAGCAAACTCAGAAGCTCATCTGCACCTTGCTTTGGCCTGTCATAGGCAACTCACTATCTGCTTTTCAACTTCAGGTTTTGTAAGACACCTGAAAATACCTCTCTTTTCTTGATTTTATATATTAATTCTTTAAGTAACATAGAACTAAGAACAGTAAGGACGGCCTTACTGAAAGGACCACTCACTGAATAGCAGCACTCACCCCCCCTGCTCTGTGTGCCTCCTGCAAGCAGGAGGGGGATTTTCTCCCCACCACACTCCCCTTGCTTTTTGAAAGAATACATGATCAAATTCCATAATCAAAGTCTGTTTTCTAATGATTGCTTCAGTCATAATAAGGAAGATTTATTTATTATCACTCTCAACATTGATCTTGATTGGCTAGACATAATGCATTCGGAAATGGTATGGATAATTATAAGAAAGCAAAACGCCGTGCAATGACCTGCTACAGCAAAGGGTCCCTACCCTTGTAGCCTTTTATAAGTGAAAAGAGAAAAGAAGAAAGCAAAACACTGTGCAAAAGGCAGCAATTTTCAAAGCAGTGACAAGGGACACTGAGCCTAAAGAACTGGCTGCCACAGTGGGATGTTAGTCTCTTTGGTTTCTATGTGAGTCATCTAGGCAAAGCCATATTGGTCACTGACATTTATTGAGAGTCCCATAGACAACGCTCTTTTGGCCCTGCAGCCAAAGTGTCTCTGTCCCCTGCCTTTGCTCTACTTACAGAGACCTGGCCTCCTTGGATGAGTCCTATGCCATTCAGGCTGGCCCCAAGGACTTACAGGAACTGCCTGGGGCAGCTTCCTAAGAATGACCTCCCAGCCCCACTTCCTTTGGGCCACAGGAGGGACAAGCCTGGCTCCGCAGGTAGTTAGAAAACATGAGAGATTCTATTAATAGCTTTGTCCATGAAACATTGACCTGTGTACCTGCTCACACAGATCATTTAATCCCTGATTTCGATCAAGTTTTAGGAAATTTAATAAGAGTGATTCCCAGGGACGCCCCCCCACCTCAAAAACGGCTCTGCTCTACATCCATCTATTAATTTAAAAAACCTATTAAAAAAGACCTTAAAAATGTATAGATAGCAGCAAAACATGGTTCGAGTTACTGTGCTGACTTCATGAGGTAATTTGGATGATGGAAGACATGCCACCCAAAAAGCAAAATCACCTAGTGAAGTGGTAGAATAAACCTACACATTCAAACCATGACGTCCATGCTTCTAACCAGGAATGCAATTTTCCCCCTTTCGAATTATTCATTTCCTTTTTAATAGGTCACGTCTCATTTACCTTGATTTAGCATCAGACCAAGTACAGTTATGTATTTGGTGTAGGGGAGGGAGAAGGAAAAAGAACAAGAAAGAACTTTATATGAAACATGGTGACCCTGCCCTTAAAATCCAAGTCCACACAGGTCAAGAATTATACCATGTCTTTGATTCTTTATATTTTGAAAGCGTATAGGGCTTCCCTATGTTTATATACTTGAAAGACTAATGAGAAGTATGCTTGAAAATACCATTTGATGAATAACGATTTTGTATGTGTCACTATGAGGAAGTATCATAGTGCACATTTCACCACAAAACCAAGGAGTATTTAAAAAGAAAACTCCACTGTAACATGAAAAATAGACCAATTCTACATCTGTCTACAGGATGAATAAATCACTAAACAAATATTTTAATGGCCTTAAAATACAATCCAAAAGAGCAATTCCCTAAGGTGGTTAGCTTGAGTCCTCATTAGAAGGTTTATTTTTTTTGAGTGTATAGATTGTTATAGATCTACAATTGCAATTATGATAAATTTACAGGAAAAACATCATATAACCACATCGTATTAAATGGGCAGTCTACACATGATAAGGAATAGAAATAAAGCATTCAGGTGAAAAATAAGCTGTAACAATGAAACTCGATGAAGGAAATGCCACAGTCTGAGGTTCCAATTCTGACAGGAACTGTAGGTGATTTAAAAAAAAAAAAATTCATCTAGAACCCTGACTGCTTTCTACTATATTACCCTTTGTATTTATATGCCTTTTAAAAAGCATACCACTCAACAAATATCTGTTGAATAAGTAAATATTGAATGTAATATAGTTCTTAACATCCTACTAGCTTTTTTACAGCATTATTATTTTTTTAACTTACTATTAGCCTAGTGATTAGAGATCACTTGATGAAGGTTAGGAAATTATCATGATCTTTAAGAGGTGGCAAACCCTCCTAGCATTGATTTCTCTTTCGATAAAAAAGTTAACATTTCCCCCCCCATGAAATCTATTAAAGCTCTTTGAAAATTTTAAGCAATGTCTAAAAAATTCTTATTTTTAACAACAACAAAAATGATACAAACTTGCCTCACCAATTCGAACACAGATATGCATGTATTATGCAAAATCTAGTGGTATTCTTACTGAAAGTCAGATTCAGTCCTCATTATAAACAGTGCAAGGTATAATCTTTCAGGAGTTTTTTCTATGTTCTAAGTGCATAGATACATATAATTTTAAACAACAACAAAAATTTTTTTTTAGTTTGCTTTTTTCTTAGATCCATATAATAGAATAGGATCCAGGCCAGCCTTCTAAGAAAACAATCTCTTTCACTCATTAATCCATTCAACAAAGATTTTCTGAGCCTTCTCTGTGTGCCTGGCACTGTTCTGGGCATGGGGTCCCTATCTTTTTAGCCGACCTTCCTGGTTCAGTACTCAGTGTTGACTGTGAATGTTTGTCACCTACCTCTTGAACCTTTGGGAACACACATTTTAGGTACTGGGAGAAGCATTTGATTGTAAATCTTCCTTTGGGGTACTCTGTGCTAAATCATAAAATTTAATTATACCAATATATTAGCTAATAGAGCTTTATTACATATATTTTGTATAATTTCATTGAAACCAAAAGATAGTTTTATCTTTGAGTTTAGACTAGAATATATTTTGTCCTCCTATTTCATTTGGAGATCACTGACATGCAGTACAGTGTAACTGTAGCTCTTTAATGTCTAGTGAGGGGGTTTGGAATCCTCCTCATACCCCCAAGTTATGCCTAAATTGTACTGCCAGCCACAAGAAAAAATATTCCTCAGGAGAAAGCAAGCCTGTTCTCATATACTGCAGAAAAACTGCTGTCCTGGAATGGGAACATTCAAGCATAATGTTTTAGAGAAAAAGGATAAATGTCTTCTAGATTTTCTTGTTTCATGTGTTTCTATGTACACACACACACACACACACACACACACACACACACACACACACACCTAAATCCTTAATCGTCAAGAGTCTAAACTCCCGGAAACCAGGAGTCGGCAATTGTTATTCAATGTCCCAGGTCTCCCAGTAGCTTCTTCTTCTGAGTAAATGCAAACCCTGGACTAAGGAAAATATCTAAGAAGCCATTTCTTAACGCAATCTCCCTCCCACATGCCTGATTGATTATGAGAGGAGGCGAGCCATGGAACCTCTCTAGAGGCTGCTGGCCAGTTATTCCATCCTCCAGGACTCTCATGGGCACCCAGCATCAACCAGCTGCCCTACATAGAGGTCTGATTGAAGCTAGGTTGCTGGCCTTGTCAGGGTGACATTTATAACTGCCCACTGACCTTGCTTGGCCTGCTAGAGACTGTGTGGACATTTGTGCAGTCCCCTGTGGAAACGCCTCGGCCCACTTCTCAACTTTGGGCAAGAACTTTTAGAGCCCTGGCAGCTGAAATGAACTGCCTGGAGGACAAAGAGGTATTTGCTGGAGACTGTAAATGAACACCTCCTAGGCAAATGAAGGCAATTTCTCAGCCCTGCAGGGGCTGGGTTGAGGTTGAGAGAAGGAGGGGTCTCTGTGCTGGGAAGAGGCAGTCCAGGATGGGCCCTGTATATCCCTGCATGTCCTTGCTGAGAGTGCCAAACTGCAAGGCTAACCGTCCTCTGACCCTGAACCATTTCTGTAGCTATAGCCAGTCATGTAGACAATTAAATAGGTCAAGGTGACCATAGCATGACTATTCTACTGTCTACTCTCTCCTTGGTGGAGGAAGGTTGCTTGTTTACTTCTTGATGTAAGAGGTGCTGAGCTCCTGGTCCTGGATTCCTTAGCTGTGGCACAATCCTCTGTGTAAACAGCTACCATCTGAGCCCATCACATCTCCCTGTGGGACTTAAGAATAGGAAATCTGCTCCATAGGATCAGCTCCTGCTGTTTGCTGTGCTGTGAGTAGTAATCTGACTTGAGTCTCACTGTCTACTTTCAGTACATATGGAGTTGTGGCAAGCCAACCCACTTGCTTGCCTCATTAGTTTCCTATTGTTGCTGAAACAAATTACCTTAAACACAGTGATTTAAACACATATTAAATCTTCAGTATTAGCAATCAGAAGTCCAAAATGAATCTCATGGGGCAAAAATCAAGCTGTTGGCAATCCTGCATTCCTTCTGAAGGCTCCAGGGGAGAATCTAGTACCTTGTCTTTCCCAGTCCCTGCCTTCCCTGGCTCATGGCCCCTTCCTCCACTTTCAAAGTGCATCACTCCAGCCTCTGCTTCTATCATCCTATCTTCTTTGGCCTTTGACATGGCCTCCTTTTTATAGGGACCTTTGTGATTACATCCGGCCCGCCCAGATTACATAGGATAATATCATCACCTCAGGATCCTTAATCACATCTGCAAGGGTCCTTTGCCATGTAAGGTAACATAGTCGCAAGTTCTGGGGATTAGGACGAGAACATATTTTGGGGGCCATTATTCAACCTACCACGCATGCTTTGTCATCTCCTTGTTACTTCTTGCCATTCTCTGTGATGTTACTCCCTGTCTAATACTTTAAAACCCAGAGCTGACAGCAGCACACCATTTAGTTCACAGCAAGACAAAGCATGCGAATTCATACCCCTGATTTTACCTGATGCTCCTGTTAGAGGGGCCAGACTCAGGCCTGGTACTTGTAGAATGAAACTCCATGAAGGGGGAGAACCTTGTCTGATTTATTTATCCCCATGCCTAGGTGCTCAATACATATTTGTTGAATACATTTATTTATTCAGCTTGCTTGTTGCCAGTTGCCCACTTATACTCATCCATGAATTTTTCAAATTACAAACCATGGAAAACCCCTTATCTATGCGATACATTTTCTTTCCCTGCATCAGATCCCAAAGATGGATGTCTAGTGGTGCCTTTATCAGAATAGGGAGCAAGAAAGAAGGAGCAGGTTTTAGAGGAGAGTAAGTTCTGTCTTGTAAGAACTAAGTTTGAAATGCTGATAAGTCAACCAGACTGAGGCATCAAGCAGAAAGTTGGAAAAATGGTAGAGAAAAATAGCAAGTTTGGACACACAGATCTAGGAGCCCCCCATGTAAAAAAGTGAGTAGATTTAGGTACATGATTAATGAAACTGCCAAAGGAAAGTATGTGGAGAGGAAAGAGAAGAGCTAATTTGGTTAAGTTTCTAGTATCTAAAATTAGCACTGATGTCAGCAACATTTTTGGGTCATATTCATATACCTTAATGATTATACCCACTGACACATATATCTTTAGATTCAAAAGTCTTAGTAAGGTTATATTCCTTACCCACAATACCTTATTTCCTGTCTCCTCTAGCCCCACACTCTTCTTTCAGGAATGAGGTTCTTGGGTTTCACTCACCCATTTAAAAAATTTCTCCGTGATCCCCATCCCACCTGTGAGAGTCGTGAGTTATCCAGCTGTCTCCTTCTCCCTGCACACCCTCCACCTCTGCCACCAGGTGAACCACACGGCTTGGAGCGCTAGCAAATGGGCTCGCTGAGCTCAGGCAACTTTTGTATGGCAGTGCCTGCTTGATTTACTGCTGCCGCTACTACTACCCTCAACCAGACAGGAAAGCTCTGAACTGCATGGGCCACCTAGTTCAGATTTCTATCTGCAACTATAAAAGGAAAGGATCTTTTAATTACAGATTTCAGGGAGACAAAACAAACAGGCCGATATTAGCCAGCCTCATGACGTGAACAAAACTATGTAGGGTTAACTTAAGAACATTGTGAACAATCATAGAGGTTTTCTGCTATTGCTCCTAATTCTCTCCTTTCCTCAAAAAAGGAACTGGTGAAAACTCACACCCAGTGTGGTAGCCAGCTTTCAAGACGGCCTTCAAAGATCCTTACCTCCTGGTCTTCACACCCTTATGTTGTTCCCTTACACACTGTAACTGTGTGAGCCTGTAGGACCGATAAACATGGCAGAAGTGATGGTATGGCACTTTCATGATTAGAGTATACGAGGTACAGAGGACTCCGTTTTCCATCAGCCGTGTTACAAGGATACCCTGTGCAGAACCCCACGTGGTGAGAAACTCAAGCCTTCTGCCAACGGCCATGTGAGTAAGCCTCCTAAGACATGGCTCTTCGAGACCTAGTCAATATCTTGACTGCACCCTAATGAGAGAATCCAAGACAGAAGCACCAGCTAAACTGCTCTTAAATTTCTGATTTACAGAAACTGTGCGATAACGACTGTTCATTATCTTAAGCCATTAAGTTGTAAGGGCAGTTGGTTACACAGCAGTAGGTAATTAATAATATAACCAGGACTGGGGACCATCCCCAACTTATTCCTCTTCTGGATGTCCTAGCTCGGCTAACCTTTTCAGACCTTGCTGCTCTTGCCAGAGGATGGTGGGCATTGAGGTTGGAGTATCTTTGCACCAGGAATCTCATAATCACCCTTAACCTCAATCCAAGGGCTTGTACCATGTCTACTTTAAGAAGGGATAAAATGCAAATTGCTAATATAGATCGAAAACATAACTTTTAAATGGTAACTAAAGATGAATAAATACCAAAATGAGAATCTACGTTTTTACTTAACAAAATAGTAAGGTTTAAAAAAACTGTAAGATAGTAACTCTGTCTTGTTTAAATCACTCAAAAATAGATTTTAAAAATATTCATATTTAATGGTGGTTCTGAAATGTTTCTGAAATATATTAGAACATTCAATTATTTAGTCTTCGATGCATAGTTGATTAGTTCTAGAAATAGATCTTATGAAAACAATCAGAAATGCAGATAGAAACTAATAGCTAAATATGTTCAGTGTAGCATTTATAGTACCAAAACATTGGATACAACCTTTGTCCTACAATAGAGGATTTTTTTTAATTATGGTACAGTTATTTTATTTAAAATTATGTCATTATTAAAAGCTATGGTCATAATGTTTTTTATTATGTGGGCAAATGGTTAAGTAGAAATACAATATACAAATGTACAAATGCAATATAGTTTCAACTCTGGAAATATAAACAAACATGAATCAAAGACTGGAGAGAAATGTGCTAAAATATCAGCATCACTTATTGTTTGAATGATTCTACCAAAAGGATTTGGGATAATCACTTTCTTCTTTATATACCTCAGTTTTCACATTGATACATATCAGTTTCATAATCAGAAAACAAATGTTTAAAAATTGCAAATGTGTGGAAAATACATTTTCGTAAAGTACCTAGTATTTGCATTGCCCTTTAACCCTGAACCACAATATTTTGTGTAATTTGTGAATGATTCACATCAAAAGTGCTGGCCACCTAAGCTTCACACTTCTTCACTTCTTTCAGGTAGAAGGGACTAATGGACGTTCTCTAATAAGAGTGTGGCTTGTGAAGCAAGTGTCGTGAGCCCAGGAGGACACCAGGAAGGAAGTGTCCACTGTAGCATTCAGTGTGCGACAGCAAAGTACCCTGGGTGAGGTGCTCTGAAAGAGGCCCCATGAACTCAGAATTGTTTCCTTTACTTAGAGATGGAAGTGGGAAGACAGAATGTAATTACAAAAAGTTGGTCACTGACTCTGAAAAAGACTCAAATTACTGACAGCTTAAAGTAATCAATGCTATGAAAGCCATAATTATCTCAATACTGTAATGGTTTGAGGTTTGAAAAAAAAAAAAGTTCCTCCAATCTGTGTCTTTCTGTCTGGATCTCTCTGGTTACATAACTAGAAAAGGGCCTGCTCAAGAATGAATCACAGATGGCTCTGCTCAGTGTTTGCTTTGAAGTCAGTTCAACTTGATTTATCGGGTCTGTGGTTTGAGGATGGGGTAGAAGAATCCAATGACACAACAGTGTCAGGGCCTGAAATTAGGGACAAGCATCTGATTCCTGGGCACAGTGCATTAGAAGAGAATTTGCCCCTCTGGGGTGTTGACTCTGATCCTGGCTACTTGGTGGAGAGGGGTAGAGGGTATTGCTTTCTGGCCTGCTGACTCTGGGGCCTAGGGGCAGGCAGAGGCTGCTTCTGGCCCTGCTGTGTGACCCTGTGGCTCTAACCATGAACCGGGCTTGGCCTGATTGGTCCCTTCCAACCAAAGAGGCATCAGAGCACTTTTAGCTGGGTAAGGTCAAGTGGGGACCCTGGTTTTAGCTTCCATTTTGGGTCTCGGTATTTATAACTGCTTGTTCTGTTCATTTTCTTTCAGGTGGTTGATGATATCATTTCTCTCTCCAGTTTTCTAAAAGGAATAATTGACTCAAGAAACTGGAGTGTCAAATATTTGTGGAGGGTGGTGTGAGGAGACCATGGGAGGCAGTAAAAGTGAAAAGGTGTCATTGATAATTGAAGGACAACTAAGATCAGCACCAGGAAGGCACTAGAAGTCATCTAGGTCAGGGGCTGCAGACCCAGACACCTGCAGGGACATGGCCGCCTACCCAGAGGCGGGAATTTGGCAGATACTACACAGTATGGAGTGGAGAGGCTGAGGACTGGTGAATGCACACCCTTCCGCACGGCATGCGCGATAAAAAATCCTCATAATAATTTGTAAGCCAAAGAAAACACAACCATGGGTTGGATTTGGCCCAAGGGTCAGCAATTTGACATTCTTGTGTGATCTCGCCTCTTCAATATACAGATAATAAATAGGCGCAGGGAGATAACCCATTCAGTTAGCGACCAGCTGGGCCTAGAATCCAGGTCTTCTGGCTCCCTGGCCAGGGGCCTTCTGGTCTGAATCTCTGATGAGAAACTGCCTGTTTCCCCACAAGGACCATGGTAACAGTTCAACTACAAAAAATCATGCCATCACCCTTGTTCCAGTAAATGGCCAACCTCGAAAAATCCTCCTCCCTAATATCAAACAATCTCCTTTTGAATTTTCCCCAAACTGCGCGCTTGCCCCCTTAGATGCCAATCAAAGTTTGCCACATGGACCCGAAGACCAGTTTCTTCTTTTTACTCCATGAAACTACTGTTTTTTCTAACAGCTTTCAACCCTATGAAACAAAAGTGACCTGCAGAAGGGTTCCTGCCTGAAAATGTATGAATTAACAGCTTGTGTTGATTTTGCCCCAGGCTCTGTTTTGCCTTTGTCACAGCCATATGTGAGCGGACTGCAGCTCTCAGGGATTTTGTCCTGTGTCTGTTCCTGGCTGAGAAGATATAATCGGTGCCCTGTCAGCAGCAAACTTTTACTAACTTTCCCAAACAGCCTACATTCCTAGGATGCCAGCCTGCATTTTCTGCTCCCCCTGCACTGGAGCTGCAGAGGAGGCACCTGCACCCATAGGCTCCTAGGGTCCTGCCTTGCACAAGGGCTCCTGTGCAAGCTGTCCTCCTGGAGCCCCGCCCGCTCCCCACTCCTGCCCCTTCCCCACCTCCTTGTCACCCTGGCCATCCTAGGGACCTGCGATCCTGCAAGTCACAAAACCTCTCGGCGCTGCTGTTTTTTCTCAACTGTGAGAATAAAAATGCGTCCAGTCAATATTCACTTACTGAATATTTTCTTTGTGACACAAGTGTGAGCAAAAGCCTTAATGGCCAAGGCCTCTATTTTTCCCTTCCCGGTCAGAATCTGCTGAAGGCCACCGTTATAATTGCTAGCATTTATAAAGCACTTCCTATTCCAGGCACAGAGCTAAGCACCTAACATTCGTCCTCCCATTTAATTCTCGCACGAGTCTAATGAGGTTGGCATTCTTATCCTCTCTGTGCCAGTGATAAAGTGGAGGTTCAGAGAGGTTTAGCAAGTTTCCCAGGGGTCACACAAGGACAGGATTCAGATTTGAGCCCAGGTTTAAGCTGGACTCTTGACCACCTTCCTATAAGACATGTCTGCCTTTCGATGGCATTATCAGCCTCTCCTCCACCTCCATCCTGCATCACAGACCCTGCCTCCATTCTACTGTCATCTCCTAAACCCATATGGACCTGCTATGAGTTTCCGGGGGTGGAGAGAGAACAGCACCAGTTAAGTTCTTCGCAGGTCCTAGGGCAGACTAACTTTTACAGGTGCTACTCCCGTGATAACTATATTAAAATGCTCCAGCATCTTAATTTAAATATAAATGCTGTTGAAGACATTTCGAAGGTATTTTATAACTTTGCTTTTGAAATGATTTTTAACTTTTGCATGATCACCTTATTTTCTTATTTTGAAATCAATGTAATTTTTCTTTCTGAAACATTTTGGAGGTTCTTGAAAAGCCCTAGGCACTGCGCTTATATAGTGTCTGAATGATTTTTTTTTTTAAATTGGGGATGGGGAAAAGCGCATCTCCAGATACTTCTACATCCTCATCAGTGTAAACCTTTGATTCAATCTCCATAAGCATTATTTGGCCTCCTGAGGTGGGCAGCACTAAATCCTTTACTTTAGAGCCTTCTGGGAATTTCTGACCCTGGGTTTTGGTGTTCTTTTAACATTTCCAATGGACGGTGCCATGGGAGGTGAGTGATTGAAAATGGAAGTATGGTTTATGCTGTGCGTCCCAAATTCTCAATTTCTGAAGCCAAGGGGTACCCCCTACCTGAGTGAGGCTCAGAGACTGAGAATGACACATGTTAGAGACAGCAACAGCACTTTATCTCTGGGAAGGCATATTATTAGTTTGTGAGGGCTGTGATGCAAAACGCCACAGATAGGTGGCTTAAATAACAGAAATTCGTTTTGAGTTTGCTTACCCTTCGCGCGGGTGCGTGTGTGTGTGTGTGTGTGTGCGTGCGTGCGTGCGTGCGTGTGTGTGTGTAATGGAGGGAAATGATAAACAATTACTTGCTTTGTGTTTTGTTTTGTTTTGTTGTTTCATTTGTTTTGTTTTGTGTAAGGTAGTACAAAGAATTGTCCTGGGAGATCACCCATAGTTAGGCCTTTGGTTTCAAAAATGAAGGCCCAGGAAATCTTGCTGATGGCCTAACAGTAGGAAGGGAAGGGGGGCTGTGAGCTTCAGGTTAAGAGAAGCGTACCCCTCTTCTTGGTCTCCCAAAATTTGGAAGGGGTCTGTGCAAACAGCCTTCCAGGAGTGGCAGAGGCCTGAGCCCCCTCATACACAGGGTCCCTGAGGCAGCACAATTAGGATGCCCAGTATCTGTGAAGATGGACACTGACCCCTGTAACTCTGGGACCTTCCATGACAGTTACTGAGGCAAAGCCTGGCACAGAGGGGATGCTGGGGGAGCTACTCTCCTTCAAACGGATGGCGGTGACTGATAGATGAGGACAGACCCAACCGCCCTGCATGCCCAAGAGCTCTCACGGAAGGGGGATGCAGAACCACAACAACTGGTCTTGGAGATTCTCAACAGATTCTCCCAGTTTTCCTGAGAAAGTGCGTATGTGTACCAGATTTATTTTGATTTAAAAAAATAAATGTGAAATCTCTTATAATTTGAGAGTCACGGAGCAATTGATATTGCAGGTTTATTCTGGCTCCTTTCCTATTTTTCCCATCTTGTTCAAGCTGTGGGATCCCACCATGGGTATGATAGATTAGTCGAGAGTGAACAGAAAGGGGTTTGGAATTCATACTATCCAACCCAGACATTTCCCAGTCCCCTCACAAGAAGTAGCTCATATGTAAGTGTCATGTGTACATGTAGCCTCCTCATCTGCATGTGGTCCCTGTTTCCAAACCAAGCATTAGGCTTCTCCTAAGTAGGAACCGGATCTTTTCTTCGTTCTCTCACCATCTTATAATGGGCAGCGCAGAGCCTAACACCTGGAGAATGACAGATCTTCCCTCTACAATGGGCGCTGATCCCAGCCAACTGTGATTTATCAGGGATTTTATTTTAGAAACACCACATTCTGAGTGCCTGAAACCTCTCAACAGCTGCTAGACAAGGTGTGCCCTGGAAGTTGTTGACAGCTACCTATCCTTGCCTTGCCAGACCCTTACGTGGCTCAGTGGAGAGAGGACTGGTTTAGAGTCCAAGCGATTGGGTTTTGAATTATTTAACTTTGGATGAATTCCTTGGGTAAATTAGTTAGCCTCTCTTAACCCCATTTGATGGTTCTTAAAATAAGGAAAAGAGCAATTACATTAAGGAATTTCTAAGAGAATTAAACGAAATAACTTATGCAAAGCCCCGAGCTCAATCATCACTGGCTGCCATACCTCCTCCACCCCTGGCCTCTTTCCTTCTATCCATCAGGGATAAGACTAGCATTTATCCAGAAATGATCCTGGATAGAGGAAAATAAGCACTAGAAAGCATTATTAGAGGAAAGAAACAGCCAGGAGACTGATCCAGGCTAACTTGAAGACTTGTGAAACACACAAACACACACACCCATAAATGACTTAGGACAAGGAATGCAACCCATTCGGGGATTATAATTCGTGTTCCCTTGGACCTACCACTGAGAGCCCTGGACCCTGCTTCCCTCCACCAGAGAGCCATCTAGTTAAAAAAGCAGCTAAGCATGCAGGCTCACATGGGGGCAGCGTCGCAGGATGGTTAAAATCATAGACTTGTGTTTAAATCCTCATCTGTCACTTATTACCTCATGCCCTTGAACGTGTCACATAACCTATTTGACTAATTTTATCCCCTGTAAAATAAGTTGTATGAAGCACTTAGTATGGTGTCTAACACCTAGTCAGCACTGAGAGGCATTATAGCATTATAATGTGGTGGATAAAAGCTTGGACTCAGGATCCTGGCTCTGCCACTTATTAACCATGGTCAAGTAACCAACCTCTCAGTGCCTTGTTTCTTCATTTGCAAAATGGGAATAGAAATATTACCTAATGTTCCTAGTTTGGGTACCTCTGGAAGCTCTGAGGCAAGGATTTGAAAACAAAGAGTTTATTTGGAAGGTGCTCCTAGGACACAGAGGTAGGGGAATAGAGAAGTGAAGCAGGGATGGAAGGAAGCTAAGACAAGGTTACCTCTATGGGCGAACGGAGCTTTTTGCACTGGAGAACTCCGACAGAGTATGTAGAACACACACCTCAGATACTCCCAAGTCGTGGCCAAGGAAGCTGGGATATTTATCCATCAAGTCCCTGTCTGTCATTGGTTGAGGACTGTTTCTGAAGATCTTAACTCTCAACACCTCCAGTATCCTGCATGTAGATTGAGTGTGCTCCTTTAGTCAGCCCCAGGTGCTTGGAGTAACAGTCTGCAATGTAGAATAAAGTGAGAGGCGATGTGAATGGGCACCAACAGTGTCCTCTATACTACCTTGAAGGATGGTTATCATAATTTAATAAAATAAATACGTAAAGTTCTTAAAACAATGTCTGGCATGGAGTGATCACTCTCCCAGATGACATTCACACTAAAGAGGTCCAAATAATCTTTTACTCAAAAACATTCCAAAATCCTCGTGAATGTTCTTAATCATTTCTTATTTAATTCAAGGGAAGAATTAGTGAAAAGCAATTCAATTCAGTAAATACTGATAAAAAAAAAAAAAACACCCCATACCTTTGAGGCACTATGTTCCATAGAATCAACAGAAATAAAGAACTTGTTTATTTGAAACAAGGTTTTACTCTCATTGCCTCTTCATAAGCATATCCTTTTGCTTGTTATCTTTTTAAAATAGTTTTTCTTTATTCCTGACCTTCTCTCTTCAGTTTGCAATTTGCAGGTAGGGTTGTCAGTAACCTTTGAAAAATCATGGATAATATATGAATTGCCAAAATCATGGAGAAAGGCAAATGCCACTTTTCAATTCTATGAACTATAAACTAGTGAAGATTTCAAAGAAAAAACTGTCACCAAGGGCTCTTAGCAAGCCTGTTCGACAACAGAAAATATTTATACCATCCTCCCATACAATCAACCTAGCCCTTCACCTTTAAATGTGAATGGACCATCAAGAATCAATAGACGTTTGGGGAAAATCGACAGCACAAAAGAGAACTGAAAGGGGAAAAAAATAGAATAATCTACAACAGAGGGAAGAGATATAGTACAGGAAATAAAAGAATTTTTGAAATTGCATACTCATATGCTTTGAGAAACTTGAGAAGTAATATAACCACAAAACAAGAACAGGTGGCCATGAAAAAGGAAGCAGAGAATAGCAACAAGAGTTTTTGGATATTAAAAAGTACTTAGATATAAACTTAGCAAACATGTGCAGTGATGTGTGAACCATGAATTTAAAAAAACTTGAGCATCACTGTCCTATTATAGAATAGTGTAGACCTTAATTTGAAACTTGATGTGTCATTATCTATAAGATTTTGGCAAATTGATTTAGAATATGTACCATTGAAGCATTTTTATTATAGCTTCTTTAAAAATGTTGTCAGATAATTCTAACATCTCTGTCATCTCAGTGTTAGCATTTACTACTTGTCTTTCTTCATTGAGTTTGAGATATTCCTGGCTCTTGTATGATAAGTAATTTTTAATAGAAACCTGGACATTTTCATGTTATATTATGAGATAGAGTCTTAGGTAAACCTTCTGTTCTAGCTCCCTGCAAGTAAAGAAAGTGGAGGGTACATCACCTGTTGCTTACAGGTAGAGGTAAAAGTTCAGGTTCCCCACTTGGCCTCTGTTGACACTAAGGTGGGTGGGGTCCCCTTTACTGCTGTGTGGGAGTGGGAGTTCTGGGTTCCCATGCGGTCTCAACTGACGCTGAGGTGAGGGTGGCCTCCTTACCACCAGCAATTGTGAAAGTCCTGACTCTTTACGAGGTAGGCCTCTTTAATACCACCCCAGGAGGGAAGAGAAGAGGTTCCTGATTACTGCTGGGTGAGGGTAAATATCCAGGTGGTCTCCACCAGACACCACAGGGGTGGAGGTGGGTGCTCACTACCAACTGGTGGGGATAATAGTCCTCGCTCCCTGTTTGACCTTCTCGGACTCCATCATGGTAGAGTGGTGGGGTACTTCATTAAATTCTTGTGAGGGTGGGAATCTAGGCCTTTGCTGGCCTGGGTGGAGTAAGGCCATCGTTTTTCTTCTGTGGTGTTTGGCTGGAGCAGAGTGATTATTATCTAAGTTTTCCGTTTTGCTAGGATACATTTTTCCTGGCCCTTTGGCTAGAAAGAGCAGGCTTCTGTTGGAGCTTTTTTATGTCTGCACCCATTGGCATTTCTCGGGTGTTAGTTTCTTCAGCTCCAACTCCAGGCTATATGAGGAACAAAAAGCTGACCTTCATGTCACTCCCTGGGCTCTCATGTCCCTAGGCGATCTGCTTTATTTTCTCCAACTTTCAGTCTTCTCACGCTTTTTCATATGTAACATCCTGTGTTTTTAGTCGTATTTAGTGGCAGGAATAGGGAATAATATGTCTATTCCACCTTCCCTGAGGTTGAAGTCACTCATTCTTCATTTTAAAGTAACTAGTATGACTAAGAATTTCATTGCAAGGCTTGGAAAATCCTACTGCTAAGAAATAGTCGTGATTTTATAGGAACCCATAAAAGCTGATGTTTAGGGGCCAAAACTAACTTTTCTAATAAAGAGAGACTTTATATAAGTTTTCACTCAATGTTATTGTTTTCTTTGGGGGACCCTTTTGACCTGTGATAGCTACGACATGTCATAAAAAGAATATTAAAAGTGCCAGGTTGTCGCCATGTTTTAAATGATTTGATAAGTGAAAGAGGTCTTATTACATTTAGTAGCACTTGGAGGTTTTAAGAGGATCTGATTGCCTGGTTGCTTTGAGTCAGAAGGTAAGTTATTCTAGGCCAAGTGCTACATCTGAGTAGTCTGCTTAGAATCCCCAGTCAATTACATCACTTTAACGTGTACATGTCAGGGATACACACAGCGAGTCTCAAAAAGTGGAAAAAAAGTTGCCTAGGTTATGTCCATGTAAAACTGCTTACCTTGGGTTCAGGTTAGAAATGACTAGATAACTTAATGAGACCTCAAAATAAAGTTCGCGTTCCATAAAGGGAAAGTGATGATCAGGAGAGTCAGGTCACACACATTCTGGGATTCCAAAAAAATATTTCGGAAAGGATCCTATTACTTCTCGTAAGCTGCAAAATCACACCATCTCTTTTGGAAAGACCCCCTCTCTACCTTCAAAGAAACATTCAGGGATTGCTGGGGTGAGACTCAGACTTGGATGATGAAGACAATGAAATCGCTCTGGAGCAGTCCGTACTTTGCTGACGCTGAAATATTTTCTGGTATTGTTTCAGTCCAAGCACACTGCGGACTCGAGCAATGTGTGGGAGTCTTGGAACGGGGGAGGGGTAAGGACGATGAAAACGCAACCCAGAGTGGAAAGTCACTCTCCTTGACGCACATCAATTTTCTTTCCCAAACAGTCCTGACAGAGCCTGTTAGTGTCAACTAGATATTCCCAGAGAGTGACTATCACCTTTTATTTGTTTTCTTATGTCAATATGTATAGCACCAGTGAAGAGCTCACCATTCAGAAAGAAAATAATTCAATGCCGTTCAGCCTCAGAGTACTTGACTCCAATTTTATTCCACAAGGCTCTTTTTTCCACATCTTATGTAATGTTACATCTTGGAAATGCACGAAACATAAGCATCTTGGTTCTAAATTCCCAAAGACACCTCTACAATGGTATACATAATGAATTTAAAAATATGCACGCTAAGCAGATAGTCCTGCCAGCAAGAGCACTTCCTTCAAGATCTAACGGTGTCCAGGATTAAGCAGGCAAACTAAATGAGAACATTGACATTCCAAGTTTCAAAGAGCAGGTCCACATCTAAAAGTAACATTACTCTTTGCTTTAGCTTCTCCAGAGAGAGGCCAGTATGCAAAGACGCTGCATTATGTAACATATTCTCCACTCTCAAGGAGTCAGACCCCAGTGCAATGATATAAGGAAGAAGCATCTAGTAAGACTTAGAGGAAGGGAACAGTCAATCAGCAAACAATAGCATGTGCTGTTTTCATAGCAAAATGCTAGGAACTATAGGAAGAGATGAAGGTGAACCAAATGGTAGTCTGTGCATAGTGAATCAGACTTTCTAAGCCACCACACACCCATGATGATTGAATGGCCCCTCCATGGCCTAAAGCATGTACACAGTTTACCAAAGGATGTAGGCTGAAGCACTAAAGCCAGGAAGACTGGGTTTGAATCCCAATTCCATTACTTACTAGCTATGTGAACTGGTTGCCTTCTCAGAATCTCCATTTTCTTGTCTATAAAATGGGCATTTATTTAGCATTCATTCAATGCTCATTATGTGGCATGCACTGCACTAAGTCTTAAGTAATACAGCAATGAATAAAACTTCTGTGTTCTTAAGTGACATAAGATACGTAAAGTATCTAGTACTGAGATTAGTGTATGGGAGACGTTTAATAGCTACTATTTCATTTTTATCCTTCTATCTTTTGAGGTATGTAGAAGGAGTTTAATACCAAATAACCACTGTTCATTAAAAAGATATGTTATATCATCTCTACCGCCAGTACACAGAAAGCTGTACTCATTGGACTCCTCTCAGGGGGATTTGGCATCTCAAATGTCAGGACCTTTCACTAGGGCTTGAGATGAATGGGGTGGAGGGAGTTCCAAAGGCTCCCCATCATCTACCTGCCTTCAACAATCCCAATTCTGAGTCGATTCTTGACTAACTGTGATGTGGTATTGGGTACAGAGCAGCGAAAGTGGAGGAGGTGCTAGGTTACTTCCCTGAGCCATTAACTAGCCATGTGACAGGAGGTAAGTCAGTTCAGCCAATAATAACAGCATCCATCACCTACTGAATTCCTTAAAAATGCCCCCACTAAACTCAAAATGCTTTGAGATAAGGACTAACTTATTTGTGATCCTCCTTCAGTGACGACCAAAATGCAAATAGTTGGCACTTAGACAACATTTGTTGAATGTAAAATTGTTATTGTGCCTTGCCTATGTTGTAGGGTTTTTATTATGATTGAATGAGGCCTTTTCTATAAAAATTCTTTGAGGCTGTATAATACTACGCAGATGTAAGGAATTAATATCTGCCTATTTTAGGACTAGGAAGGAAGTAGCACAAAGAATAAACGGGAAGGATGAAAGAGAGCTGGGGGTGGGGGAGGCAGTTGGATTTGAAAGCAATCTGAAGCCACTTTGAGGTGGAGGAAAGAGGTTTCAAGTGCTGCAAGAATTTGAGGGCCACTTCCCAAAGAGCCGAACAGTCTTTCAGTGACTGCTCTTTAAGACCTACTCAAAGATATTTTGTCCTTTGCCCAGCCTGGGGTATTAGAGAAAGAAACTATGACAGCCATATAAATGATGGTATACCACGGAGCCAGCTCTTCAAAGGTCACGCTTCGCGGACACTGTTAATGATGTGGGGAGATGCTTAAGAACAAATGAAACCATTTTTTTAAAAAAAACAATTAGGATCTTAACTTTTAAATAAATAAATAAGCAAGCGAGCATAAGAAGCAAGGAAATAAATAAGAAGCAAGGAAAAAACACTTGAGAGAGACCGATAAGAGTAATACATTATTATAAGTAATTATAATAACTATAAGCAATCTTCGTGGTCTTGTTTATACTTGTATATGTTTTATATAATCTTCGATGGATATGTATGGCTTTTATAATTGGCAATATATCTGTGTGAGTGAAAATAGATACTTTCTTCTTCACTGGTTCTTGCATCCCTTCTGGGAACTAGATCCAAATCAGTTGTTCCAAGAACCAAATCACCAGAAATCTAATCGGATATTCCATCCAAGTCCCAGCTGGCAAAAATGAGACCTGTGATTCAGCTTTTTGATTTTGTCAGGTGTGAGGCTAGATCGAGCTCTTTCCCCTTTGATCCTGGAAGTCGGATGCCTGGGTTCCAGTCACAGTTCTAAGAGCTGTGTGCCCTCAGACATGTTGCCGTCCCTTTCTGGGCCTCCTCCTCCTCTGTAAAATGAGTGAGCGGGACTCTGAGGACCTGGGACCACCAGGGCAGTTTTTATACCATTCACCACCTCTCCTGGCTCTTTTCCCCTATGTGTATTTGTTCCATTTCACTCCCCCGCCCCCTCGCCCCAGACCGTTAGTCCCCAGGAAAAGAAGTGAGGCCAAATGAGCCTTTTGAGTTTTTGTTGACACTTGTAATTGCAGGTTGATGACCTGGCTGTCTGCGGTAAAGGGTTCTGCTTGTTGGGGGAGTCAATAGGCCTGAGCCCGCCCTGTTCCCCCTCCCTCTCTCTAATCTGGGGTGGCATCAGAACAGCAACCAACATTTGGTTGACATAGGACATAATTTTTAATCAGAGGAAGGCAGTAATGAACACAAAGGCCTCTTTTTTCCAAGCAAGTTTGAGCATCTGCTTTTGGGTTTGTGTCTATCTGTATTTGGCAGAGCTGATCTTGGGGAAGAAAGGTCTGGCATTTGTGACCAAACGGTCAGTCTCCTTCCTTCTTCAGGATGAAAGCAGATCAGGGAGCCATAACATATCACCACCCCAGAGCTCCCCGCCAGACCAAAGGGGGCACCCGGTTTTCCTTTGCTCCAATCACAGCAGCTCGTGGCCACTGGGCCCCCGAGAGCCACATGCCTTGCATCTCCCCAGCTCCAACCTCCTTTCAAAGGCCCTTTATTAAACCACCAACTATTCGCTGTCGAGACATTTAGGATGAAATCATTGTGTTAAACAAATAAACGCAGCTTCGTCCAGATTTCTGCTCTGGGAGCAGAGTAAGAAAATAATTTCTGTCTGCTTGCCACAAAAGCGGCTGGAAAGGCCCAAAGAAAAATATTATTTTTACTCCATTGTGTGAAATATTGTCCTGGAGGATCTGACGCACTGAGCGTTTGAAGAGTTTGTGCTGGCAGGTTTCAGGGGTCCCCCGGGCTGGCCCCCTGGGGTTGTTTTCTGCATTAATAAACTTTGCATGATGTGTGTTAAAAGGAACATTCTGTTTGCTTTGTAAATAAGGGATGTCAAACAAGAAGCAGAAGCCTTACAGACACTAGGTGATGTGTTCTCAGAGCCTGGAGAGGGAAGCGGGGAGGGATAGGCACCCTGGAAAAATGGGCATTGCTGGGGCTCCCTGAACGGAGCTGAGGCCTTCTTGGGAAAACAAATCAGTCTGTTTGAGTCCAAACCAGGCCATTTCCTCACTGATCCTGGTGGGAAAGCTGCACACTTTGCCCTGAACCAGCAGGATACAGGCTTGGGAAGGAAAGTTCTCAAGTGTCTGTCAGCTGTGTGGCGGAGGGGAGATGATGGCGCCTGGCCGGGCCGTCCCCCACCAGCACCCCTCACCCATCCCTTTCAGAGCAGGTTTTGGGTTTGTTGGGATCCCCAGAGTTAGTGGGCAGGAGGAGGCAGAGGTGAAAGCCATACTTTTGGGAATGGTGACCTGACTGTCACTCCCTCTATATCTCTCACATGCTTTTCTCAGATGTCACTGCAGCCCCTGAGCCAGTTCCTCTGTCAAATTCCTAACGGGCCCTTGGGACACTGACATCGTGGGAGACACATCACCCTCACCCTGTGATCCCTGCCTCTGTGGGGAACCTGAAGGAGCCAGGGCAGGATGTGTTCCGTCTCTGGCTCAAGTATTTGCTATTTTCACAGGTGCCTCCCCCTGGACCCGCAGCCTCCTCGTTGTCCGATCCAGTGTTACTGAAGGCTCCCCAGACCTCCCAGGCATTTTCATTTCCATCCACGGCCCTGCTGCCTCTCTCTTTTCTCCCTAAACTCTCTATCCCCCTCTGCGGTCCTGGAAAGATTCCTTTGACATCCACTTCTGTTCTGCAGAGTCCTGGTTCTCTCCTGCTCAGAAGTTCAAACCATTTCTTGAGACTCTGGAGGAAGGTGATGACGGGGAATGCTGAGTTTTGAGAGGATTACAGACTGTCGGAGCCTTAAGGGAACAGCCATGGAAACCCAGGGGCCTGCACCCGGGGCCCCATTTGAATCACCTGGATCGCTTTCACAATTTCTGCTTTCTGAGCCCACAACCAAGTGGCTCAGCTTCAGTTACTTTGGGGTGATGCTCAAAACCGAAATGTTTTTTAGTTTTGGCGACTCTAGCGGCGGTGATTCTAGCACAGCAACCAATTAAACGGTGGCCTCACTCCACACCCTTATTTCATGGAAGAGTAAACTCAAGTGTCTGAGATCCCAGTATTATTTTCCTGTGGCTGCTGCAACAAATTACCACAAACTGGGTGGCTTAAACAACAGACGTTTATCTCTCACAGTTCCGGAGGCCAGAAGTCCAAACGCCAGGGTGCTAGCAGGGCTGTGTTCTTTCCGGAGGCACTAGGGAAGGGCCCTTCCAGTTTCCAGTGGCTGCCGGCATTCTTTGGCTTGCGGCTGCGCCTCTCTCCACTCTGTCTTCACACCGCCTTCTCTGTGAGGCTCCCTGTGTTCTCCTCTTCCATTTGTTATCTCCCTTTGATTCTTTCTTATAAGGACACTTGGAATGACATGTAGGTTCCATCTAGATAAACCAGGATCAACTCCTCCTCTTAGAATCACTAATCCCATCTTTGGCTACATATTCTTTTACCCTATAAGGTAATATTCATAGGTTACAACGGTTATGACATGGACATACCTTTTTGGGGGCGGGTAGCATTCAACCTACTACGGTTCCTCCGTCCGTGATAGAGTCAGACTGGAACCTGGGGTTTTTGAGTTGCCATAGAATATGCCTGCTGCTACATCAAGCCCCCAGGCCATGCACATCCCTTTGAAGCCATCTAATATAAAACTTGTGTGCAGGGTTTAGTGGTCAGCAGACCCAAGTTCAAATCCCATCGTTTATTTACCACTAGTTTCTTGTCTATAAATTGGGGATAATCACATAGACTTGTTTGAAGGATGAAATGAGATCGTGTATATAAAGGACTTAGCAGGACCAGGCACACAGTAAAGGCTCAATGATTGTTATCAATAGTATTATTGATCTGGCAGGGGTTAAATATGTTATCATTAAAAATTATAAGAGGGAGAAAATATTTGTAAATCACCTATGTGATAAAGGATTAATATCCAGAATATATAGAAAACTCCAAAATTCAACAACAAAAAACAAACAACCTGATTCAAAAATGCACAAAGGACTTTAATAGACTTTCTCCAAAGAAGACATACAGGTAGCCAATAAGCACATGGGAAGAATCTCAACATTCACAATCATTATGGAAATGCAAATCAAAACTACAATAAGATGCCACTTCACACCCTTTAGAATGGCCAAAACAGCAGAAAATAACAAGTGTTTTGAGGGTATGGAGAAATTAGAACCCTGTGCACTGCTTTTGGAAATATAAAATGGTGAAAACACTATGAAGTCGCCTCAAAAATTAAAAATATAATCCATCAATCCCACTTTTGGGGATATACCCAAAAGAATTGAAAGCGGGATTTCAAAGAGATATTTGTATACCGAGACATAAAGGCAACCCAAATGACCAACAATAAATGAATGGATAAATAAAATATGGTATATAAATACAAGAGAATATTACTTGGGCTTAAAAAGGAAGGAAACTCCGACATAGGCTACAACAGGAATTAACCTTGAGGACATTATGCTAAGTGAAATAAGCCAGTGGTGGAAAGGATAAATACTGTATGATTCCACTTACATGAGGTGCTTAGAGCAGTTAAATTCATAGAGACAGGGAAAGAGGAGTTGTTTAATGACTATAATGTTTCAGTTTTGCAAGGAGAAAAGAGTCCCAGAGATGGATGCTGGTGATGTATGACAGTGATGGCTGCACAAAAATATAAAAAAGACTAAAGTGTAACATGCAACAAGTATATTGCTGGTGCAACTTTAGCAACCTATGAGCTGGACTGAAACTGAACTAAGAAGATAGAGGCTCTAGAAGCCCCACTTGGAAAGTAGGGGAAGGGTGGGCCATACTGGGAAAGGAGCCATGAGTCTAAGGGGTGACAGATCAAGTGTAGAATGATTTTAGGGAGCTGCATAAAGGTCCTCTCTCTTGCTTCAGAGCTAAGTGGTCTTCAAAGAGCCAGGGCTGCCACCTGCACAGCCTGGCAACCCTCAGCAGTAGCTAACTGCAGTCTACTATTCTCCACTGCTAGTCTGTTTTACTATCACCTCCTTAGCTGAGTAGGATGAACCAAAGAAAGACAGGGAGACATATTAGTTACCTGGAGAACTGTTAGAAACAGAGGATGTGTCATCTAGGGGCCTTCGAAAAATTTTATGTTGCTTTTGTAAAATCTCTACCTCCATTACTACCCCCTCCCCCGCCATCCCCCACTCCAGCCAGTATTAGAGTGAGAATTTCTCCTGAGCAGAGTTCAGAGCAAATTTCTCAGCATTGTGGAGTTGTTTCTCCACCATGTGTTAGCAGGCCGCCCAATCACACTCTATTTTAAAAGGTTATTTACTCAGGTCCTTGTCTCCCTCTGACACTCTTCTTGTGCAGCCCCCAGCCCCAAATGCACACATACTGCCAATGGCTCTCCCACCCAAGCCCCAGCTAGTCATCTGAAAATGTTTGTTGCTGTTTCCTTCTGTTTCACTCTTCACTACAGACCTCAGTCTCAGACTCACTTACCAAATAGAGCAGAGGGAATTCAAGAACTACAGAATGCTACCCAATGCCCTGTTTAAAATGCAGCTTCCCTGAGCTGGAGGGGTATAAGCAGGCTCTCCAAGTACCTCACATCAAGAGACCAGCTCTCCTTCCCTGGTGGCCTGCCTTCAGGACAGAATAAACCAAGCAAGGAGGGGAAGCAGCTTTAGAAGGCTCAGGAACCTATTTGCAACGTCTCCATCCCGCTCCAGGCTCTCACAAATTTTTTTTCCCCTAATCTAGCTCCAGCCAGAAATTCTAATCTGGCTCTGGAGGAAAGTTCAAGATGGTAAAATGTGGGTAAAGCCTCAGTGTTAAGACCATTCCACCTACCTCCACAGCAAAAGAAAGCCAGGCTGTCCGAGCATCTTCCCAGAGCTTCATACTGGAAGGCGGCCCATGCTAAAACCCATGCACGGGAAAAGTGTGTCCTGTGCACATCGTATATAATCAGAACAGAGTGAAAACATTCTCCCTCTGGCATGTTTAATATATGTCCATCGTCTTCTGCTGGTTAGTGCCACTTGTTTGTTTGTTTCTGGCCTCTCTTTAACTGGATGTCTTTTCATATAATTTTCAAAGTGGTAGCCAAACAAACATTAACATTATACCAAAAAGTGCTCTTTAAGATATTGCAGGGGAAAAAAAAAAAGATAAAGATTCAATAGCTTCTATGCTATATCGTACACATCTTCACGCAGCTACTTTTAATGGCGCCTCAGGCTTATCCTCTTTGCATTGTGCTCTCTGTCTATAGGCTAACCAAAGCTGGCCACCAGGGGAGTAATAACAGCTTAAAGTAGCCCCAGCTATGGATCTAATCAGAATCACAATGTGGTGAAAACGTTCTATGGAAGTTTAACATAAAGCTAAAGTATCACTCAGCAGCTTACAACTGCTGCAACCTCCCCTGGGATTCTTGCCCTCGGCACACTCTACAGGATGGGATCGTTACTCACGAAATGTTTTTGGGAGAGTGTAACTGCAGCACAAAGCTATGGATTGAACTGGACCTGTTCTAAGACTCGTTTCAACCCAGATATCTGGGGGTCTACAGGTCATGAGTTCAAATGGAGGGAAAGCTGGGGGTCAGACCCTGCAGTCTCCTGCAGGGAGGGAAGTACCAGAGAGGTGGTCAGACTTCAAGGTCCAAGAATTCCTGTTTGCAGAGAGCAGAACTTCTTTTTTTACCTTTTTTGTATACCCATCTAGCTTTATTTCTTTTTTTTATTTAGGGTTATAAATTACATATAAGAAAATTTTTATTTTGCAGTTTCCATGTTTTGACAAACACATCAGGTAACAACTACGATCAAGATATTAAAGTTACATCATCCCCCCTCAGATTTTCCACACCACTTTGTAGTTGTTTTAGTCCATTTGGGCTGCTATAACAAAATACCAGAGACTGGGTGGCTTATAAACAATAAACATTGACTTTTCACAGTTCTGGAGCCTGGAGTGTCCCAGATCATGGCGCTGGCGGATTTGGTATTTTGCAGGTTTTCCTGGCTCATAGACAGCTGTCTGCTCCCTATGTTCTCACATACCGAAAGGGGGCAACGGAGCTTTCTTTGCCCCTTTTTATAAGCGCACTAATCCCATTCATGAGGGCTCCACCCTCATGACATAATCGCCTCCCCAAGGTACCACCTCCTAATGTCATGGCCTTGCGAGTTAGATTTCGACATACAAATTTTGGGGGAGCACAAACATTCAGACCGTAACAGTAGTCAGTCTTTTTCTACCCCTAGCCCTGGCCACCACTGCGCTTTCCAGAATGTCATATAAATAAAATTGTTCACTACATAGACTTTTTGAGGCTGGCTCTTTTTGCTTAGCATAACGCATTGAGATTCATCCATGCTATTGGTAATATCAGTAACGTGTACCTTTTTATTTTTGAATATAATGCTATTTATGGAATTATTTGTATTATTTGTAGGTTTATCTTTTCACAAGCTGAAAGACATTCCCACCCATCCCCCAGGTTTTAGTGATCGTAAATAAAGCCACTATAAAAATTCACATAGAGATTTTGACATGGACATCATTTTCATTTCACTTGGGTAAGTATCTGGCACTGAGATTGCTGAACCATATGGTAAGTATATGCTGAATTTTATTCAAAACTGCCAAATTATTTTCCAAAGTGGCTGTGCCATTTTTCATTCCCACTAGCAATGGATATGAGTTCCAGGTACTCTACATCCTCTACAGCATTTGGTATTATTGGTTATAGTTTATTTTGAAATACAGAGTAAGTAATCTTGTTCTTTAGAAAAGAAAGCTAAGCCAGCAAGGGTGTGCGACTTATTTAGTTGACTAAATAGTTGGGTCAGAATTTGAACTCAGAACCCTAGAGAGTCCTAGACTAGGTTTAGCCTAGTGTTTTAACTTGCTCTAATTCCACCTCCTTCTATACAGCTCCATGGTAGTCAAATAACACAATAAGAAAATAACAAATAACCCAATTAAAACATAGGCACAGGATTTGAATAGACGTTTCTTCAAACGACACATACAAATGACTGATAGACACATGGAAAGATGTTCACATTGTTAGTCATCAGAGAAATGCAAATCAAAGACACAACAATATATCACTTTACATCTACCAGGATGTCTATAATAAAGAAACAGAAAATAGCAAGTGTTGGTAAGGCTATAGAGAAATCGCAACCCTCATACATTGCTGGTGGAAATGAAAAATGGTGTTGTAACTCTGGAAAACAGTATGGAAGTTCCTCAAGATGTTAAACATAGAGTTACCATATGATTCAACAATTCCCACTCCTAGCTATATACCCAAGATAATTGAAAACATATCTTCACACAAAATCTTGTACGCAAATGTTCACAGCAGCATTATTCATAATAGCCGAAAAGTGGAAACCACTCAAACATCCATCAACTGATGAGTTAGTGGATATTCATATGCAGAATATCGTTCCACCACAAAAAGGAATGAAGTACTGATACATGCTACTATATGGATGAACCTTGGGAACATTATGCTAAGTGAAATAAGCCAGACACAAAAGGCCACATACTGTATGATTCCATTTATATGAAACATTCAGAATTGGCAAATCCACAGAGACAGAAAGTAGATTAGTGGTTGCAAGAGGCCGAGGGGAGCGGGAATGGAGCGTGACTGCTAATGGGCATGGGGTTTCTTTTGCGGGTGATGAAAATGTTCCGGAATTACATAGAGATGAAGATCACTCAACTTTGTGAATATACTAAAAACCACTGAATTATACCTTTCAAAGTGTGAACTTTATGATCTGTGAATTAAATCTCAATAAAGTTGTTATCAAAGAAAAAAACGTAGGTGTATATGTGTCAATGTCCTGATTTAGGGAAAAGCGTAAGGGGAGGAAGGTATGATGGGGCAAGAACCAAACTTGGGGATGAAAGACCCATCTTTATCCCTTATTTACGCTGTGACCTTGTAAAAATTCACCTTTAACCTTTTCGATGCTTCTTCATTTGAAATGTAGGGAAGATGTGTTTTTCGTATGGGTCAGATAAGATATGGCTATAAAAGTATCTTTTAACTTGTAAATTGCTATTTAAATGTTAGTTATTACCCTAAGGTATTAAATATTCCCTGAAATGGTAATTCTCTTTCCATAAGGTTTGAGCTGCTTAAGAGTGACCTAGTCACTTTTGTAGATTCTGCTCCTCCACTTGGCCCTCAGTGCTTAACAGAATGTTCAGCATAGTACATACTCCATAAATCTATTCAACAATTGAGCAGCAGTGTAGGTCTGGGGCTATAAACATAAACAAGATTTAACTGTGCCTTCAGGAAGGTCAGTTGAATGGGGTGGAGGTAGGAGACAGATATCTAAATTTATATATATAATGCATGTACAATCCATTATAGTGAGATGGGCAGGTGATCATGTGTATACAACCACCCTTTTCAACATGTATCACCTGGAGATAAAAGATGAGGACTTGATGGGTGGGGAATTTGCATCTCCCACCATTGGGTCCTGCATGCTTTCACAAAAGAAGGTCAAACGTGACTCAAAAAAAATTCTAAAGATTGATGGTGTTGGTTATTTAAGGAAATAAAAACATCACTAACATATGATTGCTAATAGAAAGGGAACTTCAAAAATATAGTTCTGCAGCTTGGGGCCAGGCTTAGCTCACCCTCTTTCCTGGTAACCTCTCGATTATTATGCCTTAAAAACCCTAATAAAAACATCATGTTATTCCCTCCAATACTGGGTGCAAAGCGAAGCAACAGAGAAAGGATCAGCCCATGTATTTTCTAAGTTATTTACAGGGCTCAAGTCCCCTGAGGGAGGCACTAGATGCACTCACTTCTAATAGGTTATATGTTGGTTGTAACAGGTTCCTGGAAATCCAGTCGTCTTTTCCTAAGACCCCAGGATGTCATGACCAAGAATATCTATTTCAGAACATCTTCACACCCAAAGACCTGCTCAAAAGGGGTTCTGCCGTAGCTTTTCATTCTTAATGTTGAAATATTCCCACTGATAATTATTTGGCATAGTAAGTTTCAAAACCGTGGTATTTGGAATAACTTGCTAATGTTTTCTTAAATTACATCCTCTTGTGGGTCCATAAAATCCCAAAGTTATTACAAATAAATAAATAGAGTTTCTCTTCATGATGTAAACCAGCTTTCAATGAAGTCATTGAGGGGAAGTTTGGTTTGGATGGAAGCAGTGCCTACCCGGGGCAGGTTCTGCTTTCCACTGACGGGGGGCTGGAGACGCTGGTCCACAGCTGCTCTCAGGCAGCCGAAGGCAGCAAGCTCCTGCTGCTTTATTTCTTGTTTTAATTTCCAGCGGGAAACTCAATATTTTAAAATGCTACTTTTTCCTACAGTCCTCTGCATGTGGTGACCAGTCCTCAGAGCTAGTTGAAGACAGAAGATGTGTCAGTGCTCACTGCCCATATCCAAACTTGTGGTCCTGGGGCACCCCGACAGTATGTTGGCACACCCAACGCTAGAGTGCCTCACTCTAAGTCACAAGGCTGCAGCCTTCTCCAGGCACAATGGGCAATACATTATTCAGGATGAAAGAAAGGTCGGCTCCTAGGAGAGCAGCAGGCTCTGCAGGCCTTGTTATGGGGGTACTTCTGGGGCACATTCGGGAGGGAGCGCTTCTTGTAGACCTACTTCATCTACCTGTCACTGAGGCACTGGAGTATAAGGCGGAGTGTAACCCAGTATCAGTATGGCAGTAATACCACTCACGTACTCAGTTTGGATCCAGTTTGGCCAACATCCACAGCCCTCCACGGCTGGACAATTTCCTTCTCTGTTTCTTAGAACATAAGGCAGGCTCTCCTCTCTCTGCAAGGCCTCTCTTTCCAACTTCTGCCTCATGAAAATAATTCTTCTCATCCAGAAATATCTCGTTAATAATTAGAGCATGATTTTGAGCCAGAATTACAAGGATGCCACTGCTGATTTTCAAGTGGTGTGAGCATATTGTTGACCTTCAATCTTTTCTTTACTATAATGGTGGGAACTGGCATTGTTTGAGGGTTTGACGGTTTGGACTCAGGGTCTTGCCTTTAGATTGCCTTTAGATTTGCTTCTATAGCCAAATGGAAATTAGCCCAAGAACTAGAGAGTCTAAGGCTATCGAGTGGCTGCAGAAAAAAAAGCTGGTTTTAAGTGAGGTGTCCGCTATCTTGTTGCTCTGTGGCCAACTTAGAGGAAGAGAACGAAGATTCCAAACTCATCAGTGGCCCTTCTCTCTCAACATTAATCCACCTACTATGTACTCAATAGAAGCTAAGAGGCAATGCAGCATAGTGGTTGGGAATATGGGCCCTGAAGTCAGAGAGACCTGTGCTCAAATCTCTGCTCTGCCAATTTAACACACAGTCTTCAGAAAGTCACTTAGCATTTTGAACCTCAGTGTGTATACCCCTAAGATGGGGATCAATACTCCTCACTGCACATCAGTGGGTGAAATGAGTACGTTTAAACAAACTGGCAACCAACGGACACATGAAAAGACATTTAACATCACTAATCATCAAGGAAATGCAAATCAAAACCAGTATCATTAATAAATCAACAAACAAGTGTTGCTGAGGATGTGGAGAAAAGGGAACCCTTGCACACTGTTTGTGGAATTACAAATTGGTGCAGGCACTATTGAAAACAGTATGGAGGTTCCACAAAAAATTGAAACTATAACTACCATATGACCCAGCAATCCCACTTCTGGGTATTTATCTGAAGAACTCTAAAACACAAATTTGAAAAGATATATGCACCGATAAGTTCACTGCAGTATTATTTACAATAACCAAGATATGAAAGCCACCTAAGCATCCATTGATAGATGAATGGGTAAAGATGTGGTATATATATGCAATGGAATATTACTCAGTCATAAAAAGAATGAAATCTTACCATTTGTGATAGCACGGATGTACCTAGAGGTTTTATGCAAAATGAAATGTCAGAGAAAGGCAAATACTATATGATTTCACTTATATGTGGAATCTAAAAAACAAAATAAACAAACAAATAAAACAAAAATAAAGTCATAGATACAGAGAATAAACTGATAGTCACCAGATAGGAGAGGGTTTGGTTGGTGGGTGAAAAAAGGTGAAAGGGATTAAGAAGTACAAATTCCCAGTTATAAAAATAGTCATGAGAATGTAAAGTACAGCACAGGGAATATAGTCAATACTAATGTAATGACTATGTGTGGTACCAGATGGTTACTAGACTTATTGAGGGTGATCACTTTGCAAGGTTTATAAATGTCTGATCACTAGGTACACCTGAAACTAATTAATATCAGATGTCAACTATAATCGAAAAGTAAAATTTAAAAAAAGAATGTTAAATTAAAAACATAAAAATAAATAAAATAACTGGCATATGATAGGCCCTCAGTAATCAACCTATAAGACGCACTTTACTTTGGATTCAATTTTTGCCACCGACCCAGGAACTGTGGCCTCATGTAATCATGTGTGTCGCTTTCCCTCCTCTAGAATATGAGACCCACGAGGCAGAGATTTTTATTTCTTTGATTTACAACCATTTCCTCAGTGCCTAGAACAATGTTTGCAACCTGTGAAGTGCTCAATAAGTAAATAAATTTGTTCATTCATTTGGACTTCATGCAAGAAATATTTATTAAACATCAACTTCGTGCCTGGCAATATGTGAGACTCAAAGTAATAGGTCCCTTGAGGAACTATGAGATATCACCTTGTGTAGAGAAGGGATGCTCAGGCAAAACAACGAAAGGTTGCTTTCAGGCGGTGCCCAAGAATGACACTGGGTGAGGTCAGGCCCACCACAGAATTTCACATGACAAGGAATCCATGGGATGAGCAGGTCAGGAAGGGCTCCGCACAGAAGCAGGTGTGGAGCTAGGCCTTCTGTGTCCTCCTGAGCAGACACCTCCAGGGCACACCACAGAAGGCCCAGGTACAAAGGCCCAGAAAGATTATGTTTGAGGTCCTAGTGATATATGCTCACAAGTTTTTGAGAAATGACTGGAACGCCACAAAGCAGTCTATTTTTCATTCTGATTGCTGATAAAAAAAAAAAAAAAGCCCCATGTCTTTATAAATACTAATCAGCAATCTGATAAACTCACAAAAGAGAAAAGTCTGTTTTGCATGACAAATTTTCTGTCCCTGGCAAGGCTACAGAATGAGCAAAGGAGAGTAAACTGTGGCTCACCGATAAACTTACTGGCTCTCCCGGGCCCCTTGCTGATTGTTAGACCATTCCACCTCTGACCGGTCTGGAAGCTGCAGGCCTCTAATTTTCCCTAGAAGTGTCTTTTGCCCTTCCCTTGGTTCTTAGAGTTTCCTCCTCTTCCTGATAACACTGGGTCCCAAACTCCACAGGTCGAGCCACAGGGAGAGCTAGGACTCAGTGGGGTTGGGGGCGTACCGGCAAAGTGCCCTATTTCTCCTGATGACTAGCCCTTCATAGGCCTCCCCTTTCCCTATGACCCTCAATCTCACCCCTACATCTGCCCAAGAAACAGCCACATCCACTAATCAACAAGTGCCCACATCCACGTTCACTCCCTGGGTATTTATTTACTAATCACCACAAGCAGACTAAGATCCCAACCCAGTCCCTCACTAAAACTCACCCCCACAGAGCTCAGTATATCCCCCAGTCTGACCAACTTCCCACACTTCCCAACCCCATACACCTCCCCTGGAAACCTAGAATGCACAGCCAATCACTAACAGAATCCCCAATATCCTCTGTTGCTTCTCTGAATTCAGATGGGAGCCTGATGGCCTCTGAGGACACTGATTCCCTACAGACTGCGCAAGGGTCCTGGAGCCGTGATTGGTGTGCCCCTTGCCCCCTCCTCCCATCTGCCTTTCCAGAGCATCATCTCTCCTTCTCCTTCAAACATCAGCCTATGGCCTGGTCATCTATAACCTGCCTGCCTCGACTGTGGTCCTACAGCAGCACCGGAGCATACTGTAACTTCTCCCATCTTAGAACAAACAAACAATAAAACAGAGACCAATCAAGGTACTGCTGACTTATTCTCCTTTATAGCAAACTTCTGAAAAGACTTGTGCATTCCTGCTGCCTCTAACTCTTCTTCTCCCATTCACTTTCTTTAAATTTTCAAAAACTTTTTATTATGAAAAAGTTCAGTCAAATATAAAAATAGAGAATATTATAATGAACCCCATAATCACCCAGATTTAATAATTATGAACACAATGCTGGTTTTCATCATTTCTTTTCTTTCCCTTGCTAAAGTATTTTAAAGTAGGTGCCAGACAATGTGACATTTCACTTTTAAACACTTAAGGATGCATCTGTAAAAAATAAGGAATTTTCTTACATAACTAATATTATGTGAGCATAATGATGTAACAATATTGTAATGTGTATTATGTAACAAAAATTTCCCCTGTTGTATCTTATTAACAACCCACTTCACTCAGGATGTTTATCCTCACGATTCCACGCAAGTTTTTCTAACCTAAATCATTAATGACCAATAAGCCCAGTAGCTATTTCTTACTAGTAGGGTGACCAACCATTCCAGTTTGCTTGGGACTGAGAGATTTCTTAGAAAATGGAACTTTCACTTCTAAAACCAGGAGCATCCTGGCCAAACCGGGACAGTTGGTTGCCCTGTTTCTCCGTTCTTATCTTTCTCAACTTTTCAGAAGCAATCAACAGAAGTGGTTACTCCTTTCTTCTTGAACGGTCTCCTTGTATCCTCTGGGTTACCACTCCCCTTAGTTTTCCCCTCCCTCTCTGGCCACTATGCATCCGCCTGACCTCTGAATCTCAGCATGTCCAGTGTTCTCTGTCCACCGTCCTCTTTTCATCTTCCTCACCTTCGAGTCTTTAAATACCATGATGACTTATGGATTTCTATCTCCAGCCAGACCACTCACCGAGACACAGACTCTTATTCCAACTCATTCCTTGGCATCGTCCCCTGGAAGTCTCAAAGGCATCTCAAACTTAGCAGTCCAAAACCAAACTCTTGATCTCTTCCTTATGACAGTAAATGGCAACTTCATTCTTCTATCTGGTCAGAGTGAAAACCTTGGAATCATCTTTGACTCCTCCCTCCCACACTTACATGCAATCCACCCCTA
This sequence comes from Rousettus aegyptiacus, assembly GCF_014176215.1. Lineage (NCBI taxonomy): Eukaryota > Metazoa > Chordata > Mammalia > Chiroptera > Pteropodidae > Rousettus > Rousettus aegyptiacus. The sequence continues at coordinate 70,722,166 of NW_023416311.1, read as the reverse complement.
CTGAGCCCTCTTTCGAAAATTATTTACAATCCAACTACTTCTCACTGTCTTCACTGGCACCATTTCTTGCTCAAATTATTGCAATAGGCTCCCAGCTGGTGTTCCTATCCCAGTCAACGATCCTTTCCACCATACTAAAATGCTATGATTTTTATGTCCTTCTGTTATAAAGTTTGAGGAATGGTAAGAATCATGTATTAAAAGATAAATAAAATATTTCCCCATGTATATACCCCAGAGGAATATATTAGGTCATAGACATAATATTGAATCAATTTTAATGTTTGATTTTACAAAGAATCCATCTTAGGCTGTGCCTAGAGATCTATAGTTAAAGACCAAATTGTCTTGTGCTATGAAATGCTACTTACACATTTCTCAATTTTTAAAGAAGCTAAATTATACATGAGACAGTTTGGTCATTGCCATTTTAATCATGTTTATATTGACACAGACTTTAAGTATTTTATGAACTTGTATTAAAATGCATGATTCTTGTATTATGAAGCCCATCAATATTAGGGAAACCTGCATAGTTGGGTTCTATTCTATGTACCCATTCCTTGAACCCCAAATGTTTCATTTTAGTTTTTTCATTACTTCTCACAGACTGATTTCTAAGTTGTTCAAGCATATTATTAATTTTAGCATTACATCGTGGTCTTTATTTGACTTTATTTTTTTAAAAAGCAATCCTAATTCTTTTACAATAATTCCTTTAAAACTATTATGGCAATTATTTCAACTTCCTCCAAAATCTCTCCAGCAACACAATTATTATTATTCATAATTCTCAATGATCAATAAAAATTTTCCAAACATTTTATTATTAAGACTGTATGCAAAGAGGCATGGAGAATGTTATCTCTAGTTTATCCAAGAATCCTAGTGGAATGCCTACAGCAACCACAAAACCATGCTGAAATCTACTGCGACAGATTTTCCCTCTCCTAAAACCTTGCTGACTTGCTCTGCAAAAATGAGAAGCTGAGTCAATTTTCTGAGAAACCAGCGGGGAAAGAGCAGCTCCTTGAGGCAGGCTGTGTCTTTATTACAGGCATCCTCCTTGGAGGGAAGAGGAGGTGTCTCCGGGAGAGGGAGCACTGCCTCGGCCCTCCCTTTAGAGAATGAGCAGACCGTGCCTTGGCAATTGCACTTTCTTTCTTTCCAATTCCCTGAAGTCACTACATGCCTCTGGGTGCAGTTCCTCCAGCTCCGTTCCTCTAATTACTGCTGAATCTTCCGAGGCTTCTGTGATATTTGTGATCGCTTCCGCAATGTCAACGGACTTCCACTAATCCCTAATTGCCTGCTAACTTTACCTTGTGTTTGCTCAACTATATCCTTAAGGAAGCATGAGCTGCTGTAAAACTTATAGTTGAGCTCCAGCATGCTTTTGCCTTTGTTTCTTTGGAACAGGTCCAGCATTGTCACTGTAAACCTTTTTCAGTCATCAGGGTTCAACACTGTTTGCAAGAATAAAATGCGAATGGAAAGAGAGGCCACAACAAAGCAACAGCCCACTTACTTATGTTGCTTAGTACACTGTACCCAGGACAACCTGGCAGTACCCTCATCATTGACTGGACTGACTATGTGTGCAGGTTGATCGGCTCCTGCTCACTGGAGTCTGTGCTGCTCTCATGTAGCATATGTGAATGGGAAACATATTATCTGTGGATGCTAATGAGTGACATAGAGTTTCCATGTGTGTCGTGAGTCTCTCAACCCCACCCCTCTTAGTACTTGAAGTGTTAATCACCTAATCAATGTTTTGACAGAAAAAAAAAATGGCTGAAGGCCCCCCCACAAAGTAGGTATTTGGTTTACCTTACCTAATTTGACTCAGAATCACCATATAAATGCTACATGTTCTACTTCCCTTTGTCTCAACTGTAACAGTCAAGTCTACACAACCAAGCTGAGTAGGAGAGCTAGTCACAGTTTCAGATATTTCTTTAGCTCATACTCAAATAAAACCTTGGTCAGAATTCCCAAAAAAAATAAGGCTCATTCACCTAATCGTTTCGCTACAGATAACTAGACACGCCATTCAGAGAGAAGCTGTCATTCAATTTAGTTTGTTTTAAGTGATTTTCTGTACTTCAAATAAAATATACCAAATGCTTGGTTTTTGTCCACCTAGCATCTCTTCCCTTTTCCTAAGTAGTGCTCTGATTTCTTTTGCGGGAATTATCTCTTCCCCTCCCATGTAGTTTTGGTGGGATGACACCCACTTCCCATCACAGAAGCTAAGGGACTAGATCCTTTCCTCTCTAATCACGTTAGGACAGATACTGGCATACCTACAGTAAGAACTCAATCAACTGGACGTCTTCTCTCAAGACTTTGAATCTCGAGTGACCCAAGGGTGGCAGCTTTGCCTTTTCCAGACTGTTCCATCTCTAGTATCATTCCCGTACTACAGGCGTCCACACTCTGGAGAAGTCTTGATTTCTGCCTATCCCCATTCTCGGTTCTCCAGTTTCCCTGTCAACCCGTGAACATCAGAGAGCTGCCAATATACTACCCTTTACTTGGGTCGTCCAAATCTCTGCCTGTTGCTACGTCACAGCCCTCACCAACACAATTGAGGAAAGCACACTTCTGATTCCATAAACATCTTTTCTTTGGCCTGCAGGAGACAGCTCAGTAAATTTTTAATTGCCAGGGCTACATATTTTCATTAAATCTGCAGATATATGATTAGGTTTGCTCTATTGGCACTGCCATGGACTATACTATGGCCAGTGTCCTGAATCGTTTGAGTATTTTTCAATGCACTTGACTATTCTGGGTTTTATTCATCACTTTAAAAATAAATCCAGAGCCTTTATTTTATTAATTGACTTAAACTGCCTTAGGAGCATTGCATCTCAGCATGCCTGCTTGAAAAGCTTTGGTGGGTTGTGATTTCCTTTTCCTTCTCAAAACTAGTATGATAGAAAGCTTCCCATTTAATCTGTTCTTCAGAGTCATCTGTGGGAATAAAAATCCTCCTAGATGTCCTTATCTGAAGTGGGTACAAGGTAAGTGAGGATTAGGAATGCCGAGACTGAGGCACCTGTGACAGGGAGAAAAGTGCATCACCCACCCAGAGAGCAGAGCGTGAAGTCATGTGTGAGAGGTGGGTGGGTGAGGGGAGGGTGAAGTGGCATGAGGCTTGCAGCCTGGGGACCTCGGTGAGTGAGCACAGCAAGTGTCCGAGCTGCCACTTCGACGAGGTGTGCACCCTGAGAAACCCTCACGCTTGCTAAGTAGATGTGTGGATTCTACAGTAGAGGCCTGAGCTAGGTGCTTGTGTAGTGCCTGCTGAGGAGGGACAGGGAGAAGAGCAAACCGAGGGGTCCCCAAAATCGCCATGATAAAGGCACCTCTTTACCCCAGGGCTTTGTCTCATGAGCAGAAATGACAGCAGCAAAAAAAGAACAAACTGCCTGAGTTGGCATTTTGCCAAGCCTTGTTTATCGGTCAGTCTCTTAAACCAGCCTCCCTGCTGTTTTCCAACATTTGAGAAATCCGGCTTCCACCAGGAGGAACTCACTGGCACCGTGTTCCCCCAGACAGACTGCTGATTTGAGATCTCTATCTAGATCAACCAAGCCCCAAATGCACAGTGCAGACAAAGAGGAAAATTCAGAACTGACTACCCATTTGGGTCTCAAAGGATGGTCACTGAAGTGCAGAGAAATGGCTAGAAGGCAGGAAAAAATGTGGAAGAGTCAGTGGATCAGCTCACAATGCAGGTCTGGGGTGTGCAAGTGTTTGAACAAGTTTTCAGTTGGCTCAGAGGGATGAAGGAAGGAAAGAGGGCTGCTGCTTCCTGGTGACTAGACTAAATTACTTTTTTTTTAATTGCTTTTTTACTTGTAATAGAATTAACCACTTTAAAGTGTGCAATTTGGTGAGTTTTAGTATATTCACAATGTTGAGTAACCATCACCACTAATTCCAGGACATCTCCATCACCCAAAAAAGAAACCCCATACCACTCGCAGTCACTCCCCAGTCTTCCTTTCCCCAGACTCTTGCAACCACAAACCAACTTTCTGTCTTTACAGATTTGCCTATTCTGAATATTTCGTCTGAATAGAACTATACAATATGTGGCCTTTTGAGTCTGGCTTATTTCACTCGGCATAATGTTTTCAAGGTTCATTCATGTCGTAGCAAGAGAAAGACTACTTTTCATGGCTGAATAATATTCCAGTGTGCAGAAAACACATTTGTTGATCATTCATCGGTTGATGAACAAACATATGAATTGTTTCCATTTTTTGGCAATTCTGAATAATGCTGCCGTGAACATTTGTGTACAAGTTTTTATGTGAAAATATGCCTTCATTTCTCTTGAGTTTATCCTAGGAGTGGAATTGCTGGATCACAGACTTCATTACTTCTTGAAATCCTGCCCTCAGTGCAAGAGTGTGGGGGGAAATGACCACAGCACTATATTTGCTGCCATGCTTCTGGATATGAAGCTCTAGGCACAGAGGGTGTCATGTGATGGTTTGATGCGAGCCCTTGGTGCCTGCAGGAATGTGGTTGAGACCACTATCTCCCTGGAAAGAAGAGGTAGAAGTGATGTGGCAAAGGAAGCCGGCCAGACTCAGAGGACCGTTGCAGGGAACTCCCACTGCCTCCTACTGTCAGCAGCTTCCTCCCATGAGCCTGCGGTCCATCCACATTCCATCCACAGCTGTACTTCCCAGAAGCACCAAAACACGAGTCAGGTAGTCAAGCGAACAGACACAAAGAGTTGATAAGATTTTTTTAAAGTACTACCCTGATGTCTTAGTCATTCTGGACTGCCATAGGCTGGCTGGTTTATAAATAACAGAAATTTATTTCTCACAGTTCTAGAGGCTGAAAATCCAAGGTCAGGGTGTCAGCACAGTCGGATTCTGGTGAAAGCCCTCTTCCAGGTTGCAGACTGCCATTTTCTCACCATGTCCTTACGTGGTGGAAGGGGTGAGGCAGCTCTCTGCGTCCTCTTTTATAAGGTACCAATCCCATTCATGAGGGATCCACCCTAATGATCTAACCATCTCCCAAAGGCTCCACCTCCTAATGCCATCATATTAGGGGTTAGGTTTCAACAGATAAATTTAGCAGGTTAACATTCAGTCTTTAGCACCTGGGAACTCTATTTGTTTCCTTTTTAAAGTATTTCTTTCCTTTACCCTTGTGTTTCATGGTGAGAATTCAGAGAACTATTAGTCTGGACCCTCTGCTAACACTGTGCCTTGGCTCATCTCTTGTTAAAATTTTTCTCGAGATAAGAAGAATTTAGTGATGCTACCTGCACCTTCTAGAAGAATGCATGCCATGACATTTCCAAACTAACATGATGCTCTGTGCCTTCCTCTTCATTCCCTCTGTGAATTCCTACTCTGGCAAATGACCAGAAGAGAAGGCACATCTTTCTTCTAATCTAAGCTTGTCTCCCTCTGATTTTTCAGGCTATTTTAAATTCCTCTCATCACATAAACCCCATAGGTGCTATTGTAATAAACCAAATGGATACTCATCCTAAAAGTGCAGGTGATGACGCTCATAGGATGATGAAAAAGGCTGTTTTTTGTTGTGGTGGCTAAGGTTGAAATGTTGTTTCTAAAGTTACTTGAAATGAAAAAAGACAGTCTTCCTAATACTAGGTATTAAGGTAGCTATCTGAGGGGAAATGTGTCTTAACCTGCACTTTGAACCTGCACAGACCTAGCCTACGTGGCTCCCAGTGCTAGCAGGTAAGAAGGCACTATGTCTGCTCACAGGTGGATCCATTTTAACCACTGTTTTCAATGCCCGACCTTATGTGGTGGGTGCTGTGCTAAGAGAAGGGGATACAAATATGAATAAGACACACTTCTTGTCCTCAAGGAATTTATAATATTAATAGAAATATGTGAGGGGATGTGATGTGTTGGGCAAAGAGAAAAGTTGAAGGTTATAGGAAAGAAGAAGAACAGAAGCCGGCATAGACAAACAGCGCTTTGCTTCACTGACTGCTCTGATGCTTGAAAGTCAGCGAACCATTGCGTGGATCTGCCCAGACCACCACAGTGGGGGGGGGGGGGGGGGGTGGGGGGGGCAAGAGTACGTCTTTGGATCTAATGAGTCCACTTGGCTTTTTCCTTAAACTCAGCAGAGATTCCCCTCTTTAGACACCGCTGAGACCACAAACCCTAGATAATCCTCATGGTGGAATTATTTCCTTGGAAAGCAAAAAGATGTTGGTGGCTTCTTTCAGAAATGTGTATACTTTGGTAATTAATTAAATCAAGCGAATCTTTACGGTCTATGGTATGTACGGTCTCCTCTAATTCTAAAGGAATTGATGGCCCAAATACTTATACTAATACACTTCAGTCGGGGATGCTGGGGGGTAGTGGAAGCAGCTACTCCCTCCTGCGCCCTGTAGCAAGAAGAGTGCAGGGCCAGCCTGAAAAGGCCACCGCCACAAACTGTAGCCTGGAAGAGCGTCTTCCAGTGGGTACTGGGGTGTTAGCAAATTTTTCAGATCCTTGTCAAGTGTTCTGAAGCATTTCAGTCACACAGCTATGTCTGGAGTCGGTATTGATCAGGTCAGCTGTGTGTCTGAGAGATACTTTGATAATGACAGGACGATTGTAGTTTTTGAAGGACTTGTCACTTTGTCAATGATGGTGTCTTTGGAGTAACGTTTTGTATCCTTTGTGGACTTTCATCTGACACCAGCTTGTAAAAATGGACCTTCTTGTTGCTGCCATGAAATGAGCATCCCTCTTTGAGGAAGCTGAAGGGACTCTCCCAGAGTCCGAGGGCGACATCGGGAACAGGACTGGAAATCCATCCTTTGCCCTGAACTCCTGGAACAACGTTCACTGGCTCCACCCCTTGTCTCCCTTTGGTAGGCGGGGAGGCAGAGGCAGCACCGACAGGAGGCTTTCAATGCTTAAACTCTTAACTAGCATTTTTTCAAAATGTGTTTCTGCTTAGTTTAAAGAAGGATAAACAACATTTAATAGCTGGCAATGAATCACATTTTTTTTCCTCCCTAAATGCTATTTGGATCCACTCAAATGCCTGTCATTCTACCTTTGTACAAATAAATAAATCTCCTTTTCTTTTGTGCATTTTTCTCTGTCCTGCATTTCCTAAAATACAATTTGTTTGACGGATGAGTTAAGCGGTTCTGAGGTTTGTTTTTGGCTCTGTAGGCAACTGGGTTGTTTTCTCATCATAATTCAGTGGGACAAGGTTATCACCCCACAAACACTAACACCTCATTTAGAACCAGAAGCACCCCCCACAGAAAAAAGCAATTGCTGATGTTCTTGATATAAGTTTCAGTTGTTACAGATGAAGTTTCCTTGTATTAACATCTCTGCCCTGCCCCTTCCCTTTCCTCTTGTTTCAGTTATGCTGGGTGTACTTGGGGGCATGGACATTTTGAAGTGGAATTACAGACAGGCGGAAAGTAAGCTTCAGAGGAAACGCAGAGGTAGGCCCTTCATCTGCTTCGTCTTGGGCGTCTAGAACCACAAACCTGACACATCTCAATGTAATCTGAAAGCAAAATTATCCCAGAGAGTATTTTTTTTTTTCCTGAAACACACACCACGTAATCATGGATTAAAAAAAAAAAAAAGACAAAGACCTGTGAAATAGTTACACTGAAATTAAACCTATGTATATTTAGAAGTAATTGTACTGGAATAGAACTAAAATGTTCTCCAAATAGACTTTGAATCAAAATGACCTTTCATTTGGTTTCAAGTATCTGGCTAAACAGAGAAGTGCCTTTTAAGTAATTGCCCATTATAATAAAAGATGAGGCAAGTCTATAAAGATATGTCAAAGGTCTTGTTTCCAAGTTCTCCTCACTAATGCAGAACGCCTGTGAGCCTGTTTCAAGTGCTCTATCAGTGCTTCTCATCCGCAGAAATGTCGTTGCCTGAGAAGAAGGCAGGAGGTTCCAGGAGGGAGACAAACCCAGAACCGGGAAGTGGGCTCATGTCTCTGCTGGCTCTCAGCTGGGTGGCTGGGTAATTCAGAGGGAGGAGCAAGGTTCCACCTGAGGAGCTGCCTTTCAGTCCCGCCTCTTCCCATCTCAGCCATCCAAGTTCAAGCACAAAGCCTGGAAGCAATGTAGCCTAGTCGGGAGATTATTTCGCCCAAGTTTTTCAGAAGACTTTATTCTATCATAGCACTGTTTAAATCTGCCTTTCAGCACTTATTACATTGTATTGCAATAATCTGTTTACAAGCCTATAATTATCTCAAGAACGGGGACCTTTTTGTCTTTGAATCTCCCAGTATCTAGCACAGAACATATGATAACCAATAAATGACTAAATGAATAATCACGTGAATGAAAGAATACCAAATAGCACTGATTAATAATCAATTTCTTTTCCTAACTTTCATTTATCAGCTATATATAATGAAATATATAATTTGAAATGAAACATTAAGAGTGATTTCCACTAAGTTTCATGAAATTTTGAAAACAGCTTATGGGGCTTCATCATTATGTCCACTGGGCCCTGAGGTCTAGAAAACCCGAACTGGGAACTATTGGCCCAGGACAGTGGTCTTCAAACTTGAGTATGCATTAGAATCACCTAATGGGATCCTTAGAACAGAGTGCTGGGCCCTACTCCCAGAGGTTCTAATCCAGTAGGTTTGGGGTAATGCTGATGCTGCTGGTCCAAGGACTACACTTTGAGAAACACTGGTCTAAGAATAAGCAGGGGTTGTAGCTGATGCATTCGTAGTTCTTGTGCTGACTAAACTGCATGAACTTTGACAGACCATTAATCTATCTCATGGTGGCCCATGGAGATCAAGAATGACAATGATACCTAGACCCACAGAATACCTCGAAACACGAGATCACTTACATGATCATGCCTTTAGTCTTCTTCACAGAGATATAAGCTAAAAGTGAGGAAAGGAGTAAATATGAAGGTGCTTTGGAAAATCAGAAGTATTATATAAATGTACTATGTGATCATCCTAACTCTGCATTGTGCTTTTTCTCACTGGGGCCTTCCTTGGTTGGGCTTCTTAACACAGAAATACTGATGTTAATGTAATGGAACAAACACAAAAAATGGCTGAAAATTTTTATGTGTTTGGGTTTGTATCCCAGAAGAGTCCACAATTTTCTGGACATTCTACTAAGCTGATATAGAAGGCCTGGCATCTGTTCAGTATCTGCGCATATGTCTCTGATGCCACAACCACCAGGGTTGTTTCCTGGGAATCTGTGTACTCACGTGGCCTGGCTGCTGGCAGCCCTTCCTCCAACATTAATCAACCTGACATCTGGAACAAACCTGAGGCACCCCATCTGATTACCACAGATGCCTTTACTTTTCAGCTGTCAGCAAAGAGATTTTCAGTTTAGGGTGCCAGGTCTACACCACACAATCCGCATGGAGGAGGGTTGAGTAGTGCGTTAAAAAGTAAACTGAATAATCTGGGACTGTGGCTGAGGCAAAAATTTCCCTCAGTAATCTGTCAACTCAAACCTACACCAGGAAGGCATTTTGCCTGCAGTAGCAAAATTACTGTGGTTGGGTAGACCTGGATAGATTATTTTCTATATATCCTTGGAGTGCATATTTTGCCCATTTTGCAAATGACGATCCTACCTGAGCTAACTATATAGCAACAGCAGCAGCTACTTTCAAAACCCTTTAGCAACCCTGCTATAGCCAGAACTGCGTTCTTCAGTGGTACGGGGAAAGATGGGACACTCGTCTCTCCTTCGGTGAGTTCCAAAGTAGCCTAGATGTTGCTTAGTGAATAGCAACCTACTCATTGTCATCATTGTGACAGCAGCATGAGACTCGGCTGCTGAGCACAATGTTAATTAAATCTCTTTTTATTTTAGCATTTCACGCATTCTAATATGGAAAATGAGTTGCTTATTGGAAATGGCTGTGTTGTGTTAGGATAAAGCAGACAATAAGGAATCAAACTTTACCTCATCAAGGAGGAAAGAAATCTGTAGATAACACTGTAAATCAGCCAGGAGACAAATGTCTGCCTGGATGGTCACCCACCATTTCACGGCATTGATGTCTCAAAGCCTAAAAACCGTAAAGAACCCAAACCAGAGCGGAAGGGCATCCTGGCCTCCCATGTTCGCTGATTTAATTTTCCTCTCTGAACACACACAGTCCCATAATTAGAACATTTACCAACCATAAATACAACTTAAACTCTGTACGTGTGTGCTTACATGTGTGGAAAAGCTTGGGCTGAGATACGGTTTCAATAAAAACAGTCCTTCTGCACTGATTAGAATGTGTAAAGAGGAAATCTGTTTATACCACAATATACTCAAAACTTGTGTTGGCGCAACACTCCCAGCTAATAAATGTCAATAGCAAAGCTACATGGAGAGTAGGAATTAAACTACTTACAATCTGGAGATGCAGAACTCAGTTTAACACAGCATTCTGCTATGCTCGTCATGAAGAAATTCCATGACCCCTTGTGTGAACTGCAGACGCTAACAAAGAAGGCATGCTTAGAGACGCTTCTCCCACTATTGAATTCAAGTCCACCCCTAAAATGAAAAGAGTTGTTAGAGAAAACTGCAGAGTCCTGCAAAGTTATGGGCAAGCATCAGCATTTATTCTCCATCTCTTAAAATAACACTGGTGTCTATCATTCTGGATCTATAGTAGCACGAAGAATTACAGAATTAATGAAAACCAGCAGGGCATTTAATTTTTGATGCTCCATTTTTCATTTCCTGCTGCTTTTATAAAAATCAGAAATTGAGCACTGTCTTTTGAGTCTATCTACTTATCCACTCATCCAGACCAACAGCATCTGGTCCAGTCAGTACAAAATCCCCCAAGAGTCTACAGTACTCAGGAGAACCCTTGGTTACACTCAGGAACGAGAAGGAAGGGAAAGAACACAAGTAGAAATGCTGAAGATGTTGAAAAACCACAGGTAAAAGATGGAGACTCTATCCAAAGACAGACTGAGAATATGGAACGGGATAGCCTGATGGGAGGGGTAAAGGTGTCTCTTCTCAGAGGACTGTTAAAGAGTGAGCTTAGGATGATGTAGACATGACCAGTTGTACTGGTGAGAATCACAAAAAGATCTCAGGGTGATTCAGAGTCTTCTCCTTTAGGATGGCTGTGGGCAAATCTACATTTATTGAGCTTGAGGTCTCAAAAGGGGGAGAGGCCAGCTTGCCTGCAATGACAATAATAAAAACAACAATAATATCAGCAAATATATGCTACCTGCCAGACACTATCCTGAACACGTGGCATTTATTAACTCATTTAATCATAACAACCCTAGGAAGTAGGTATTACCATTCCTAGTTTAGAGATGAAAAAACTGAGGTACAGAGATGCAGGAACTTCCCAAGGTCATCCAATCAGTAAGTGATGAAAGCAGGCTCAGAGTCATATGCTCTAAATTGAGTCTCTGTTGCTTTTTGAAAGTACCAAGACTCAGCATATTGAGCACTGTTCTAAGCAGGGGCTCTTAGAACCATCACTCCATACAACCTCTTGCCATAGTTTGCAAAACTCAACTAAACATATTCATGTCCCTTCTACTCTTTCCTTCTGCTCCATTACATTTTCTCTAACTCCAGCTTACACTTCCAAGTGACTTTTTATTTGTGTGTCCATGTTGTCAGATAGGATGCAATAAGGGGCTACCTTTCCTTTCTTTGGATACATCAGACATTCACCCAGATCCGAGTCACAGTTGGCAAAGGCTGTGTATACCCAAATAAATACAGGAGGGAATCCAGACAATGCTTTCTGGTGTTTTGGACTCAAGAAAAACTCCAAATAGCATTATAGTCATTTATAGAGTACTTCTAATATATGAAATCTATAACATGTGTTATTTCATATAATTCTCATAGCCCCTCAGTGAATCAGCCATTGTCGTCTCTGATTTTAGTGGAAAAAAAATACTTAAGATGCAGGAAAAGCTATGTGGCTGGGACTCAAAATCTATGTCTACATCATGATGCTACAACACAAAACACAACCTTTCCTCCAGCCTTTTACAAATAACAACAACGTAAAAACAAACAAACAAATAAAAAACCACAACTCTGCCCTTGGCTTGTAGAACAAAAGTGGTTATTAGCAAAAATGGACCATATGTATCTATTCATCCATGAAGCCCCAAGCATCCACACAATATGGGACAGGCTCTATGCTCCTTCATTCCTTTGACCTCTCTTCTTGAATGAGATCAGTCTCCACACCCTGCCCTGGAGTACATTTCTAGGGAGCTGGAAGCAGAGGGTCTTCCATAGAGGCCCTCCTCCATAAAATACCATTCCTCTTGTTCTCCTGAGAGCCCCAGTTAGCTGACCTTCCAGGCACGATGAAAGATAGCTCTTTTTGGTTTATTTTCCCCAGATAGTTGGAGGAATGTTGTTCTGGGCTCGTGTTCAGTGGGTTTGTGTTTTTGTCGCTGTAATGGTGTTTTGCTAGAGTGGTATTACCATATTTTGGAAGTTTTCTAAACCATTGCCCATGCACCCAGGGGTGACTATTAAAATGATGAGGACATTTTTATAAATCACAAAAATAAATTAATATATAAAAGCACAGTTAGAAAATGGGCAAAGCTAACTCAGCTAAAGAAACAACTGCAAGTGTTTTTCAGAATCTAAAATAAGTTTCATGCCTAAAAAGAAGTCCAAAATTCTGTACATTTTAAGAAAAATAAGTGTATATGAATAATATGATAAATGGTAAATGCTGACTTTGAGTCATATTTTATCTAAGTATTTAGATGGAAGAAACACAGGTGGAAAAAACTAAGCATGTATGTATTAGGAAAAACTATAGTATTATATTTTATTTATGTCTAATCATTGTTTTGCTAGAATTAGCACTCATGATAATATTTTCCTTTTTAGTTACTTTTCTTTAAAAAAAAATGATCCTTTTATTCTTTCTCCTCTAACATCCATGATCTTTACCACATCCGAAAGCGTGCCAGCATAAAATCATGGCCATAATCTGCTAAGAAACATTAGAAACTAGGATTTCTGGGTCATCTGCCACTACCCTCCTCCTCATCTTCTCCCTGCACCAATCCTATCCACTGCTCTGCCAGTCGAGGGTTTCACTGACTGCATATATACTTAACCCTACTCTCCCTGGTCATTCTTGAAAACTCACATAAGAGAAGAAACTGCCAATTGCTCTGTGTGCTGGGCAAAATTTCAGTGAACAAATGGATACATGTATGGGGGTGTGTGTGTGTGTGTGTGTGTGTATGTGTGCGCGCGCGCGCAGAAATTCAGTGCTTAATATTTTCATTAATGGGTAAAAATTCAACTGCTTACAAGTTGAAAAAAGTTTTTAAAATGTGTATTTTGTTTCAAATATTTTACGGGCAAGCAGGGCTTTTAGTCTTCAGATAGGGAGGGGAAGACAGGGAGGTGAATGTGGAGATGCCAAGCCAAATCTCACCTGCAGGGCTCCTCCAGGCTCTTTCACGCTGCCCCAAAAGAGGGCAGACCCTGGCTTGGGTTCTGTCTACTGGCACAGGGGCTGGGCAGATTCAATAGCAGAGGCTCATTATGGATGATTACAGTTATAGACTTTGAGCAAGATCTGAAGAAAAAAGATTTCAGACCAACTGGATTTAAACTAGCTATGTTAAATGACAAAGCAGATGAGCCATGAGAGTCACCCCACCACATCCCATGTTATTAAGAAAGCAAGACCATGAAGAGGCAGGTGGTCGTCAAAGAGCCAGTCTTCTGCCAACTATAGAATTGATAAGGCTGTGATCACTTATGGAACATTCAGTTCTCTGTGTGTGTGGTCTGAAAAATCAAACCTAAGTGTGTGTTTGGGGAGGGAGGGGGAGAGGACGGTTGAATCAAAACAGCAAATGTATCCGGATTTGTTTTTAACTCTGCCAAAGGCATGTGGAGTAACAGAATCAAACAATTTTCTCAAGCAGAAAGAATTATTTTGCTTTCAAACACCAACCAGGTAAAAATGATCTCAAAAATGATTAGAAATGCAGTGGCTGCTCAACCTTGGTTATTCTTTCTCACTGAATAGAAAATTTCAAGTACTTTCTGTAAATTACTCACAGGCAATTAAGTCCTTTAGATTTATGCTGTGATGGTAGCAGTCTTGTTGGGCAATGTTTGTCCTAGAACAGCTGTTGAGATCCTGGCAGGAAAAAAAAAAAAAAGCCACATGATTTTCTAGCTCATAATCCAGTTAGTTTATTTCCCTGAGATAAAATATGGGCACGTCATGTTGATGCAAATAGCAAGGCAAGTAGCTCTGGGTCAACAGCCAGAGAATGGAGCTCCTTAACCTCACCACAGGTAGAGAATGATCAGACAATGTATTTGGCCTTTCCCTCCCCACCACACCTCTACACACACACACACACACACACACACACACACACACACACACACACACACACCAGGAATTCCTGATTTGCTTGCTAGTCAGATGTTTTTCTTGGTACCCACTGAAGGAGCAGAAGGAGCAGAAAAAAAAAGAAAGCCGAGCCAGGCCCCATCTGGCTGCCCAGTCTCCTCATCCACCACCTGACTTAAGGACCACTTGAGTGACCTAGAAAAGACTCTGTGACCTGTACTATTCCTCATGATCTAATCGTGCGGCCAAGAAGTCAGTGGCTTCTTCACTCTGTTCCCTCAGCAGTACCAAGTAGACCCTTCCTTCTCTTTAATGGACATGAATATCATAAGTTTTCTACGTCTTTTCTCCCCACACAAATTAAAGGCTACAGAAAGGTAGGAAACACATCTGTTCCTTTTGTGCCCTTCATTATTGCTAGTACAGTGCCAACCATTCAGCAGTCTTTCAAAAACAAATTGTGTGAGGAGTCTCTTTGGTGTATATTTTGGTCTGTTATACTAGGTGGGTAAGAAGTTCAAAAGTAAATGAATATTAGGAATGACAAGTTGTCAGGCAAAGTCAAAAGTTCTTTACTAAGAACCCTGTTAAAATCGTGTTTTTATGATTGCCCCAGATATGTGAGCACTGTACTTTAAGATAGTTCTGTTGTCTTTCCTCACACTTTTTGGATATGCTGACCATGAATAAAAAATAAAATCTTAACTTTAAAATCATTGCTTTTCAAAATGAACCTTCCCGTTCATCTTCACTAAATGACTAAACTCAGCTTCTAGAGTTGAGGTTTCTTCACATCCTCTGTAGATTTGTTTTTAGCAGAAAATACTGAAAATGCCATCAAACAAAATGCTCAGGGATCTAAAGAAAGAGCTTGCCCCTTATAATACAGACCTATCTCCATATAGTTAGGTAAGTCTAAATTCTCATTCCTTTGGGGGAAGGGGTAACATGAGTTAATGGATTATTTGCTTTTAGAGCTTTAAGGATGGGGTAGGTTGGAATTTTCATTCCTCCCCCGCTCCTAATATTTTGATTTTTAAAATTACTCATTGCTAATACCTACAGAAGTGAAGTGAAATAGAAAATTGAGGGTGATTAAGGGAATTCAGGGCTGGCCAGCAAGAAGGGAGCTTATTTCCTTCTACCTTTGGAAAAGATGTACACTTCATCTTGTGAGGACACAGGTTCTTGCCTGAAACCTTTCTTTTCCTACATTTACCCAGGAGCAGGCCTCTGCCCTAATGGAGTTAGCTTAGGTTACTTCTCTAACCACTGAGACTCTTTGTAGAGCAGTCCTTTACTGATCTTATGGCTTCCCACAGACAATACTGACTGTTCCTAGTATTAAGGTTTAAATGAACGACTAACGATTGCTTGCTCAATTGTTCACTTTGTACCTTCACCAAGACAGCCTTGGTCACATTTGGTCCTGTGTGTAAATCATTTTGTTTTGCTCTAACAACTTTTCCTCCCCTTGAAAAAGTCAGTTAGCATAGGATGCAGAGGAAATGCCTAATTCCTACCAGGACCCTGGGACAATAGCCCAAATTAAAACGACAGATGTGCCTGTCAACAGCTTCATTTTCGCATTCTTTTTTCAGTCCCCAATCCTTGGGCCAAAGAATCCCCAGCATCAGACACACACCCTCACCTGTCATCTCACCCTGCCCTAAGAGCAGGGCCTGGCTTGCTCCCCAGAATCTATTGGGAAGAAGCCTAATGATGGGAGGTGAGCCTGCCACCAACCCAAGGCTTTTCACTGCCGGTTCGGATTAAGTAACACCCGCAAAATCAGCATTTGCACACATGCCAGGGGCTGATTACGGGCCTCTCAGCCAGGGCAGCCGACCCGATTTCAGAGCAATTTCTCGGATTACTCAGCCCTAGGACAGCCGGAGCGCGGCTCCAGCGCATGCACGGGGGCGTGAGGAGTTTCCCCCACTCCTCCCCAGCAACGCCTGGCGTCTCTCGGCTCTTCGTCCGGGATGAGATTTAGCAGACCCTCATCAAGGGCCCAAACGAGACTGCCACCCACCAGCACCAGGTCAACCTGGCGCTTCACGTACCACTGACCGGGTCCCTTTCTGTGACTCCAGCCCTGGGAAGGAGACCTGTCCCTCCTGGAAGGACCTACGTCTCTACTCATCTTCATTCCGATAACAACGTCCCGCCAGACACCCATCAGTCCCTGGCTCGCGCCACTTCACTCTCGTTGCGCGATCTGTCACTTAGGGGTCTGGGCCCACAGCTCTCCATCGCTGAGCAGAAAAAAAAAAAGAGAGAGAGAGAGAGACACACACACAAATGCGTCTGAAGGGCGAGAGGAGGGAGCTGCTGGCCTCTAGGCTTTACACCGATTGCTCCCTGGCCGCTCGGCCACCCTTCCCGACCGGCATGTCTGAGTCTCAAGCCATCGCCAGAGACCAATTAGTTTTCAAATAGTTAAGATAAATCTAGGATCTTAATTTCCTTTATGGGACCGGCCATGAGGCTGTGTAAACGTCTCCTGACAGACGTAATGGAGGGTTATTAGCAGTACAAAGCCTGTCGGACCCGTAGCATTAGTTCAAGGGAATATTTCGGTGTCGCACAGAAATTGCTGCGTATGTAAACCAATTTCCCCGACAGAAGGGTAAACACAGACTCGTTTGAACCGCGAGATGAAAACAGATGGGATATCACAAACAGTTCCCCAAAATACAACAGACTTCTAGGCCAATTACACGTGGTTAGCTCTGAATGGCAGAGGAAATAGTTTTCTTTGCTGCTAAATGTCACAAAAGTCACCTAAAGGCACAGAAGGAGGCCGCTTTGCTTTTGCGAAGCTTGCTAAAATTAATCGGTGCTGGAGCCACTTGTAAAAAGCAGAACAGGCCCCCACTCCCTCCCGCTGCCGCTGCCGGGATTCAGGCCTTTGTAATGGACAGAACCGTGGAGTAGGGGATCTGGGTGCCAGGGTTTCCAAGTTTGAAGCCACCAGTAGAGAAAGCTAGAAAAGAGAAAGAAAACCCAGCAGGAGCTCACCCGCCTGGAGGGTCCAGGCAGTACGTTGGGGGTTCCGCGCCTCCCATCCCCCCATCCCGTAGACAGGGCAGAAACGGCCTCTTCTCCCTGCCCCAGATGCGCGCCCCTTCTGGCTCGCCCGCCTCGGCCAGGCCAAGCAGGACGAGGAGGCAAACAGGCTGCCCATCCATCCTGGTCGAGGAGGTCAGGGCTGCCCCACGTGCACAAATAGCACGGGGCGCGGCCACACAGGCGCTCCGGGCGCCTGGGACGCGGGTGCCCGGCTCAAATCCTCAAGAAAACCCTCGAGGGGCCCCAGGCCAGGCCACAGGGCTGGCGGGCAGAGGCCAGGCCAGGAGCGAGTTCGGGCGGGGAAAGCCGCGCGCCGCAGCCCAGTGGGTTTAGCGTCTCGGCTCTGGACCGGCACAGAGGCCAGGCGGAGGCCGTGGTAGAGCGCGGCCTGCACCCGAGGGCCGAACCTCGAAGGCGGGAGGCCTCAGAGAGCGTCGGCCCAGCCCGGATAATGCAGGGCAAGGGTCGAGGAGAAAGGGCCGGGCGGCCGCGCCTGCTCCCGAGCCCGGTCGGTGGCCACGAAGGGCCCAGGTCACCGCGCTCCTGGGCTCCGGAAGCCTCGCTGGCGGGCGCGCGGGGCAGGAGGCCGGGGCCTGGGGCGGTCCTGCGGGAGGAAGCGGCTCGGGGCGCGCCGCCCCGCGCCCGGGAGCGCGTGCAGGGTTCAGCCGTGTTTCGGTTGCCCTTTGCCCTGACCCGGGGCGCACAAAGGCCTCCTGGGTGCGCCGCCATGGCCCAGCCTTCCAGTCGCTGCCAAATTAATGAGCCCACGTCAGGTTGGGTTTACAGCTCGGCCGGGAAGCAGCCGAGTGGAAAATGAGCCCGGGGCCGCTCCGGAGGTACCCACCCGAGGGCAGAGGCTGCCTGGCGTCCTGGCGGCCGGGGAAGTCGAGGCCCGGGCGGCTCCGCCCTCCACTCTCAACTTCTTCAGCTGTCTCCTGCAGGGAGGGAACAGGCCTGCCCCCAAGGGAAACCCGCGCCGCTCTGTGAGAAATGGCTGTGCCCTGCTTTACTGCAACAACACAACCCCCACATTTAACATCCCAGCAGCACAGGCCAGGCGTGCTTGGCATGGATCGTTCGGTTGTGACTTGGCGGTCTTTACATGTCTTTGCGGCGCCCTGGGCTGCGAGGCTTTGGGGTCCTAGTTCGCATTTCCCAGAATCAGTTCCTCCTGACCACGGAGTCCCCCCAATAAGTGTGCGCCAGAAGGGAGAAGAGAATAGTTTACCCCTTTCAGAAGCAAGGGTCGGGAAGGCCAAATTCAAGAGGAGGCATTTTCAACCTGAGACTGGGTGTTGGGTTTTGAAAGCCAAAGATAAGTGGGAAAGGATTTCTTGTTTTGAATAAAAATCGATCTGCTAGTTCAACCTAAATCTAGAAGATTGGCTTCCCATGCTGACAACTCTACTTCCTATTGCTCTTTAAACACTGTGGGAAATCCTGCTCAAGAAAAATGACCAAACTTGAAACTGGTCAGGCTTAAGGTATTGATTTAACTTATTCCGTCCAGATTTTTCAAGTATATTAAGAGAACGAACTTTCATTTTAAAAAACACTCTAAAGGTCAGAAGAGCAATGCTCTGAAGAAGTCCTCTTTCCCTGCAGCTTTGTTTGCTGTTGGCAACCAAGAAGGTTAAGAACTGGGAGAAAGTGGTATGACCGTTGACTCCTGCATCTCCTCATCCTTCCTTCAAAGAGCACTGCCTTTCAGAAGTGGAGGGCCCTGCTACACACCCTTTTCTTTTGGTGACCCAAGCAAGGGCAGCAGTAGGTCTCTTCTCATAACCCCCCCCACACACACACACACACACACGCATACACGCACACACACATGCATGCACACAAGCACTTATCAGTTTCCTTGTATAGATTCCACACACGCCCCTCCAGCATCCTTTGGACACTTCTAATCCTTGCAGACCTGGCTGCCCTGTTTGAGCCCACACCTTCTTCAGTGTACTTAGAAGGTCGAGTTGCCTTTATGATGTCAAGCGGTTATTACCTTAGAGATGTTAAGTTTCTCAAAGAGTGCATACAAGTAAACTATGATGTACTACAATTATCTTTTTAAGTGAACTATCTCCTCAGCTAAAGTTTTAATCCCTTGGGGACAATGACTAAGACCAATTGTGTTATCTCATAGTGCAGTGCTGAATCAAGAAATATTACTTATTTTGATTGCACAACTAATTAGAATTAATACAGTCCTCTCTAAAATGTTAATAATGAGAGTGGCAGTGGTGGGTGGAGGTACTAACCCTTCCTTCATTCATTCCTGTTTCATTCTAAATTATATATATAGACTTGTTTTTATTCTGAACCCAAATTGACATAGTACCATTGAAGAAATTGAAATTCTGATTGGAGGAGGAGAAAGGACATAGGCAGAGGAATTTGAAAAATAATAGGGATGGGATCAATACAAAGTGAGGGTACCTAAGGAAAGAGAAGGGTACCAAGGAATTAGGGATCAAAAACACCACTTAAACAGAGAGGGAGAGAAGGTAAGCCAATGCCAAGTACAAATTTCACCTACTAAAAGGCAAGATAGTATTGTGGCTAAGAGTTCATGTTCACAATTCTCTGGCTGTATGTCTTTAGACAGATTATATAACCCTATGAGTTTGTTTCCTCACATATGAAATGAGGATAGTAATAATAACAGTTGTGAGAGTTGAATAAAATAACATGTACTTAATGAATGTTAACAATGACTGCTATCAATTTCATCTGGTGTACCATGAACATAATGTGACATTCCTCTCTAATATTATACTTTATTTACCTTATCAGTAGATAGTGAAGTGGAGGAATTACTTGTTTTCTCTTACATGAAAGTGAAGAAGAATCACCAGATATTTGCAGGAAAACATTTAACAAAACCCAAAAACCAAAATGGAAAAATAAGTAATTGAGAGAAATTAGAGAAAATTTTAAAGAAACATGCACACTTATACAAATAAATCCTCCAAGTAAAATCCTTGGAGCAATAAGTAAAGGTATTGCTTCCATAATATTAGAAAAGGATGCTATAAAAAAGAAACATTAAGAGAACAAGAAATAAATTTTAGAAATTAAAAACATGGTAGCAGAGTTATTAATGTTACCCCAATAAATTTAATTTTTAAAATATAAATAAATAAGGATACGGTAGCAAAAATAAATTCAGTAAGAGTCAAGATGAAGTTAAAGAAATCTTTCAGAAAAGAAGAAATGGAAAATAGAAAAAAAGAAAAGATAAGAAAACTAGAAGATCAACACAGGAGATCTAACATTCAAATTGAATTCAAGTAATGAAATACAGAGATAATAGAGGGAAAATTTAAAAAAAAAAAAAAAAAGGAAAGAAAAGTACAAGAAAAATTTCCAGAATGTACTGGAATAATTTCTCAGACTAGAAGGGTCTATTTGGGTGTGTACCACAAAGACTGATAGAATACTTAAACCAAAGGACATAATCATGAAATTTCAGAAACCCGTGAATAACTAGAAACTCTAAAACCATTCCAAAGAGAAAAACTGGTTCCATACCAAAAACCAGGAATCAGAATGGCATTGAACTTCCAAAAAAAAAAAAAAAAGAAAAGAAAAGAAACTATAAGGAAAAATAAAATAGGGTGATACCTTTACGATTCTAAGGAAAAATCATTTCCAGTTTAGAATTCTATATCCATCAAAACTACTCATCAAATGTGTGGATAAAATAGACATTTTCAGATGTGCAAAATTCTAAGAATTTTGTCTCCATTTACCCTGTGAAAGATACTGTTGATCCACCTAACAGCCATTCCCTTCTTTCTTTCATATTACTTCTTAAAGCATCACATAGCCATATGCTTCAGGGAAGCCAAGGCTTCCCTTGGCCCCAGTGAATAGCTTTGATTAATCTAAACCGACAAGTTGTAATTCCCTAAAACTTGCCAATGATTGTTTAGAAATGGGCATGAACACAACTCAGATTACTTAAATCTGAGGAAAGTCTACTAGAAGTATAGGAAGATTTTTTTTTTTAACCTCGAAAAGGCATATAAGGAAGGGACTTACTTTGTATGTAGTTATGTAAGGACATGATGATCCAAGCTGCAGCAGTTATCTTTTATCTTATCAAAAAGAGAATCCAAATATCAAGGATGGCAGAGAAGAAAGATGAAGAAAATCTGGGTATTTGATGTTGTCATTGAGCCATTGTATTCGTCAAACCTGAAACTAGTTTATATCCAAACTTCTTGTTATGTGAGTGCCAGAATGCAAACTGTGCATTTGTACTCATCTCTCAAGATGAGTAGTATGGTGAAACCAATAATAATTAATAAAAATACCTACCATTGATTGAATACTAAGGTAATATCCCTATGGAACCCAACATTTGACTACAACCTCATTAAAAACCCTGAGCCAGAACTACCCAGCTAAGTCACTCTTGAATTCTTGACTCACAGAAACTTCGAGATAATAAATGTTTATTGTTTTAAGCTGCTTAGTTGGGGGGTGATTTGGTACACAGCAATAGGTAAATTAATATACTGGGTAATTGAATAAACCTCCTCTTAACTTTAAAATAAAAAAGGGGCTGTACCTTTTATTCATCACTTTATATTTCCAAAGAAGACACATCTGGTCCTCTCTGAAACTCCGAAAGAAATAGGAAAAGTGCCATCCCAGAAAACTGACCATCAGACAGACTTGCTCAAGGTACTCAAGTTAGCCAGGGGCAAAAGCAGTAGAGAAGCGTCCAGGGTCTCTTTCACCAAGCCTTTACAGTATCCCTGTTTAGAAGTTGGATTAGGCAGAAAGACCCTAAGCATCAATACAAAATAAAACAAAAATTTTAAAATACCCAAAGAATTCCTAACTTTAAAATATTTCCTAAGAGGCAGTCAGCATTACCTAACTCTCCCACTGCTCTCAGCCTCACTGCCTCTCCGGTTCTCATAGCACACAAGAGTTCGTGGTCTTGGATCTTGCTTAAAATTGCAGCTAGTCATCAATTGTGAGAACATTCATATATTCTGAACAGTGAAACTATGAATAGTTATGGTGTTTATAGCGTGGGTTGAAATAGGAAACTAATAAAGATAAAATCTCTATTTGATAAGGTGCTCAAATCCCAGTCAGTGGAAATTTTCCTATTGTACAGTGAGTTTTCCATCATTGGGCCCTGGGTCCAGCCTCAGAAATACAATTAGGGGAGAGTTAAAACAAACAAGAGCAAATGCATTTTTCCTAGAACTATTATTGAGATGGTAAGTGCTACTTTGGGACAATAACAAGTGAATGAGTGAGTGAGTGAGTGAGTGAGTGACTGACTGACTGACTGACTGACTGGCTGAGTCTGCTTTTTGTTAGGCATAAGCCCTATGGAGTTTGTTTTGGTTTCCTGTTTAGTTTGAAAGAATAAGCAGAAGCTCTGGGGCCAAAACTGCTCTGACAAAAACTTCAGTTGATGATCCTGGCTTGAGTTGGGACAAATGCTTGCAAATGAAGTTTTCTCTTTGCCCATGAGGTAATAAAGTTGTAATACATGTGGTCTTTCTGGAGTAATCATCTACAGCAGGGAACTTGGCAGGAAGACAGCCTGAATTTGTTGCTTAGAAGTAATACACATTAAAATCTAAAATGGACTGCAAAGTATATACCCATCTGCAGTAGATGTTGCTACAGGTGTAGGATGTTGTGGTTTCTAACATCTTACATGTGTTCTCTAAACAATACCTTGAGT
This sequence comes from Rousettus aegyptiacus, assembly GCF_014176215.1. Classification (NCBI taxonomy): domain Eukaryota; kingdom Metazoa; phylum Chordata; class Mammalia; order Chiroptera; family Pteropodidae; genus Rousettus; species Rousettus aegyptiacus. The sequence goes on along the minus strand of NW_023416311.1, from coordinate 70,698,958 downwards.
GTCTTTTTGTTTTTGGCTTGCGTGGTTTCCTGCATTTCCGGCAGCTGATCCTATGTAGGAAGGCGGTTACCTACAAAGCATTTCTGAAAATTACGTATAAAGACATGCATATAGAAAATGGTGTTGGCTCTGAAAGAAGTTCACCCTGACCTCGGAGCAGGTTGGAGCCTGTAGCATTTGTTGGAAAAGCTGAAGTAAGTACATCATTACTGACATCCAGGCATGAGCCTCTTCCGAGCACCCCACAGGATTTTGGAGGGATATAAACCTGAATTCAAAACAGGGGAGCGAGCAGGAGGGGAGAGGGAAAGAAAGACTCCTGTTAGGTGAGAGCTCTTGCCAGCACTCCGCAACTCAAGCAGGGATTTCAAGAAGTTTTTATGTGAATCATCCAAATAATAAGGCAACCAAGCTTTAATCCTAGGAGTGAGAGGTATCTCTGGGACATAGCTAGCTGACAAATGCCCAGGTTGTGGAGCTTAAGACACTAGACAGCCAGGTGGTACTTTAAAAAGCAAACACATAAACAATCCTGAGGCCTGTCTACATACAGTCAGTTCATTCAGACTTTCATCCCATGCCTAGCAAGCTAAGCGTTCTCCCTTCCCACCACTCACAAACACCCTCTTGAGACTATGCAATTCTCATTTTGAGGATTCCTTCCTGTTTCAGGTTTGCCTGATATTCATTCAGGTCTCATTTGTCCTACATGAAAGCACTGACGGGAGTGTGTGTGCACGTCTGTGCGTGTGTGTAAGTAAGTAGTTGGAAGTTCCCCATGTAAACTCCCCTACTAAGCATTGATCCTGTTGGGAGCTTTTAGCTTTGAAAACATTAAAATCTTCTCTTTTTCTTTTTCCCCTTCCAAAAAAGTGATGGAAATGGGAGGTAGATTAAACTATCTCCTTGCAGGCAAGTGGTCACCCAACTTGGTTTCAATCTGCAGATCAGATATTGGAAAGAAATGACAAAGGTACTATTTTCCTTTCAATTTAGTAACAGTGGATGCTAGACTGTATGCATGTCAGGCACCCAGGGGAAGCTTACTCTGTAGAACGTTAATTTTTTGCTCTTTAAAAAATATATCAGATTACTTAGTTAACTCTCAGTTAAAGATACTGGTTATATACACACATTTGCCACCACTCCCTGCAGAAACTCCACTAAAGTGGCAACTAAGGCATAAAACCAACATACAAAAAAAACGAAGGTAGACAAAGAAAAGATGCAAAACAATAACAACATTTTAGAAGCTGAAAAGCATTTGGAGGAGTGGTAATGACCGAAAAGATCCAAGAAAGTAGGAAAAGCTGAGAGGCAATTGATTTACACCATAGACTCCCCAAAAGGTCTAAGAACTAGTGGTACCAGTTACCTCTGGAAGTGGAAATGTGGGGGTAATGATAGGGCTAAAATCCAGAGGATTGGTTGAGCTCATTTAAGAAGCAATGAGACCTCATCTCCTTTACCATTGTGACACAAGACTGGAAACTTATTCCCTGAAGAGGATAAGACAAAAATCTGTTGGACTGGAGAACAACAAGAATTGTCAAGGTGGAAAAAGTGTCCTGAAAACAGAGTGAATAAGTGAAAGCTGACACAATGTTGAAATTGACCTCACTGCACTTTGCCCTCCTAATTAGAAGAGACATCTTTAGGGAATCTAGCCAGCCTAAGAGAATAGACCCAGAGACTGACATCAGCAATTCACCTATGAAATGGCTTAGCCAGATCACCCCACTGTGAAGCTCAGAGTTTGACAAGCCCTGCTTTGCATACAGAGCTTCCTATCAGTTTCAAGGCACCCTACTTTTACGTATGAACAAATAGCCAAGATTAGTAACATTTGAAGGAGATGTCTAATAGAAGAGAAAAAGGCCAAATAAATATACAACTTGAAAGAAAATAATGTAGGGAGATGAAACTTTTAAAAAAATGACTATCACATACATGAAACAAGAACAGCTATTTATATACATATAAATATATATTTAAAAAAATAAGAACCTTCAGAGAATTAAAAGTAGAAAGTAAAAATGAAAATCTCAATAAAAGTTTCAAAAAATAAGTTGAAAAAATATTCCTAAAGGTAAAACAGAGATATAAAATAGGAGAGAAATAGTAAGAAATTTAGAGAACTAGCCTAGGACATCCTTCAACTGATGAGTAGAAGTTCCAGAAAAAGACAAAACAGGTGAGAAGAGAATGTCCAGTAACTCATGAAAGACAACAGAGTTAATACCTACCAGGTGCTAGCCTCAAGGGATAACAATAGATCCTTACTGAAGCTCATCATTGTGAAATTTTAACCCTTGAGGACAAAGAGAAGCACCTCAAAATAAGTATAAAGTATCAGGAATCAGAACAACATCCAAGGTCAAGGCCAAGAAAAAATGTCTTCCATTCCTGAGGAAAAAATATTTCTAACCCAGAATTTTATGCCCAGCCCAACGTTAATCAAATGGAAAAGCAGGATAAAAATATTTTCAGAAATACAATTCTCAAAATATGTACCATAATTTATCCTTTCTCAGAAAGCTACTGAAGGACGGGTTTCACCAAGTGAATAAACCAAGAGAGAGAAAGACATGAGGTCAAGAAACAGGGAATTCAACATAAGACAGAGGCTAAGGTAATCCCCAAGATGATGGTAAAGGGAAATGCCAAGACAACAAATATGAAACCACCCTGGGGACCAAACAATCAAGATGGGAGTGGCTCAGAAGGCTCCAGGAGTGGCCTGATGGAATATCTAATGTGTCCGAGCATATTGAGAGATTTCCTTAACTGGAAGAGAGTTTGGGGCCTATTTGGTGATAATTATATAGAAAACCAAGCAAAGGAAAAAGATAATTATTAATGCCAGAGAAAACAGTAAGATGAGGAGAAAAGGAAAAGCTTAGCTGTCACTAGCATTTTAAATGATCACAAAATGGAAACATATAGATTGAGCTAACCGAAAGCATATAAAACTATTTGGAAATACAGAGTTGGAGGGTGATGGGCCGTGTGAATGGGGGCGGTGAGAAAGAATGTGAAATTCTTCTTTTCCATTGTTGAAATTAAGATAATATTTAAGAGTGAAATTCAAGAAGTAGCAATAAAAACATATGATTTGGAGATATGGATATAAATATCGAGATAATTATTTGGAAAAGTCAGGAGTGTTCGCCTTCGGAAAGTGGGAAGTGATAGAGACAGAGGGTGGAGACTTTCGTTTCCCATGTAAGCTTTATATGACTCCTTGACTTTTTACATGCATGCACATGTACCTTTGATAAATGCAAAAACTAAATAAAAAGCTACATCATCGCAGAGCTTCCGCTTAGAACATTCTTGAAGACTATTGTTATCGAACACAGATCGATAGGTGCTGCTTTCTTAAAGCGTTGGTCTCGCACATCTTTGTTTTAGTTCTAGTGTGAAACACATGTGATTTTCATGATTTCCTAATCCATCATGACACTCCTCAGAACATTCTGCAAGGGGAGGCTAATTAATTAGAGGTGGAGCTAGAAGTTATAGCTCTCAGTCTCTTTTCAGAGTGATGCGGTGGGAGTCTCTTCAGCTAAAAATGACGCAGCAACAAGGGCAACGTAACAGTATCACAGTCTGAAAGTTTAGGAACTCTACTTTTCATGTTTTCTTGTGAATACTCACATTTTGACATCTAATTTTCAAAACCAGAGAAACAATTTGGACTATTTATGACTTTTTCAAGCATTTTCAACTAATTTCAGCCTTCCAAAATAGTTCACTCAAAAGCTCAGTCCCTGTGAAGTTTTAGTTTGACTTATATTGACATAACAACTCAGACATAAAACAGTTAGAATGACAACATAGTGAAGGCTCCAAGGATAAATGTTCCAGACTGTTTCTGGTTCCCCTACAAGGAGGCAGCCACTGAAAAGCTACCCCAAGGAAACAGCCTTCCAGAAAGAAGTAGAAGCAAAATTCCCAATTAACAAAAGAAGACTTGGGGCAAATTGAGGAAGGGTTGTTGTTTTTTTTTTTCTTTTAAAGAAGGAAGTTTAGAGATAGGACACAAAAAGAGAACCAGAAGGAAAGCTCACCTCCTCTTTAAGAAATTTCAAAGATAAACTTCACAGGTAAACTTTATCCCATTTTCCAAACAAACATGGAAATCTTATCTTCTCTTCTCCACGGAATCTTCCTTACAGAGATCTTGTGAAAGACATTGCGCTGATTGCTATGGGAGATACAAAAATGAATTGAAAAGGAACTCGCCTAAAGAATTTTGCCAGATCTGAAACTCTCATGACTTCCTATCACTGAAAATGGATTTTCTCTCAATGCAGGTTCTAGGTAATTACTCTAATTTTGTGTCTTTTACACAAGCATCTCTGTCACTGCTGTCTTCTTGGGACTGTGAATTCATTCTGGTACTGGAAATCAATATGATTAGGTTTGAATGGCATTCATTAGATTGGGAGATGTTGAAGAAGGTGATTATAATAACAAAGAACAGCATTTTCCACATGCACTAAATAAATAAAAAAATAAAGTCCTTATTTTTCAGCTGCCCCTCGATAGTGTAGATCTGTTTAAACTGGTACAGGATCATGCCTATAAACTAGTTTCTAATTTCTTCCATTGTCCTTCTCAAGGCTACCATTTACATGATCGGAATAATTTTAGATGATTGCTTTCATTTTAAATTTGAAATCTACTAAACCATTCTGTATGTTAAAGTGAATTTTCACATCCTTATTTTTTAGTCAGTTGATTAAATAAAGATAATAACATATAAAGTATAAGCCAGAAATGCATAAATAAACCTCAAAGTTGCTGTTCTGTCCAAATTCATCCTTTGTGAGGACATGACACAGTACTTTGCTATCTCAGGGTCTAGTTTACAGAGGCAAAGCCTATGACCCTGAAGGCCAGATTCTTCTGCATGTTTATCTTCCCAAGACATCTCAGACTTTGTGCCCTGATGGCCAGGCTATGCAGAGCGAAAGCTTGTAGGCTCATTTATCTACATTGGCAAGTGAAATCAAAAGCAGAAACTCTGGCTGGGATAGTTCCAGTGAAAATCTACTGGTGCAGGGGAAAGGAGAGTTTTCTCTGTGTGCTTAAGAATAAATGCCCAGCTGTCAGCCTCCATCAAGTACTCTCAGAGAAGACTGTTCTGCTCATCACCAGCTCTGTCAGCACAAACTAGATGCCACCTTCATGTCTAAGTTGTAAATGAAATGTTACGATGCCAGTGGAGTTTGGAGCTCAGACTGACTTTTAGCTTCCAGGCCATGGTCAACATTGCTGTTTTAAATTACAAGAGACCAGGAAAATCCTTTGCTCTGTCCTCTTCTCTGAGGTTTGAACACGGGTTTTTTCTTCTTGAATCCAGACAAGTATTAGTCTGAATTCGTCAGACAAAATTTGTCAAGTTATTTACATTTTTAATTCACAAATTGAAGATTTATAGTACAAATTGTCAGAGCTATAAAAATGTAGGAAAATACTGTGCATGCTTTATGAATAACGCAGTATTACTTTCTAATTTTAACTATTTCTATAAATTTCAAGCCTCTATCTTCATCTTGTTCATTTGTCTGAGAGATATTTTAATGTTTGTATCTGCCCGGGCTGTTGTATTCGCAGAGTTTCTCCCCAGGTGGCTATGAACGTAAGCTAGATTTATATTTTCCCCAAAGCTGATAAATTAGAGGGACTCACTTCTGCTTAGCAAGGAAGGCCTGTGTGGAATATTCTGCTGATGTATAATATAATCTGATGTTAAAGGTTAACAGCTACAAAAAAAAAAAAAAAAAAAAGTTGTATCGAGTGCTAACAGCAGTGCAGCAGTGCTATGGGGTTGTACTCTCAGAAAGGAATTTTTAAAAACAGTAGGACGCTCACAGGAAGTTCTTCAACTGGATCCAGTAGTAAGACACACTGCCTTGATCAGGAGATTGGCTAGAAACTTAAGCAGAGGCATCCAGAACAAGGCTCTTAACAGTGCCCACAGCACCACAGGCTGCACAAAGGAGCCAGTTTTGCTTAGAAAACTCCTGAGCAATGGTAGTTAATATTTAAACCAACTTGTATTATTTGACAATGAAAGCTTTTTGCAGAAGTGTTTTTCTCTTAGTGGTATTCAACCTGAGACCTCCCAGACAAGTTGAGACCAGAGTCCTTCCTACTCCATTTCAAATGCAGAACAAACTTATCATATTGGAGGGAGAGATCTGACATGTTGCTTCCTTCCTTTCTACATGGGTCTGCTTCATTTTCATGCATACATGTATTCATTCAACAGACACTTATAAAGCATCCATTATGTTCCAGATACCATTCTAGAATCATGCATTCAATGGTAATCAAAAGAGACAAACTCCTGCCCTTATGGCACTTATACTTCAGTCCTATGAACTCAGAGAATGTCAGAGCTACAGCCTATCATGTTCAGAAGTTATAAACTCAAATGGCTCCAGGGGCCAGAGAGCAGTAAAAATGCACAAAGTTTATAGGAAGCGGTGGTAACTGTAGCAAATCAGAGAGCGTGTGTTCCACAAGTCATCCAGACAGTTTTTTAGAACACTATGCAGTCTTAGCAAGATACCTCTGAGCATCAGAAGCCTCTTACAATTGCTTACAATTACAACTCTCAAATGCCCTCAGACCAGAAATCAAGGCCCAGAAATGATATGTGCCTTGCTCAAGGTCACATAAACAGGCAGTAACAAAGTCAAAGCTAGAACTCAGCTGTCCTGGCCCTGGCTCAGTGCATTTTTACTCTGCTACTCTCCCTTGGTCCCATAGTTCAGCTCCTTGAGGCATCTCAGAAAGTTACCTGTGTTCGACATGATCTTGTTGAACAACTCATGCATTCTCTCAACAATTATTTATAAAGCTCTATCATGTGCCAAACACCAAGGAAAGCTTGAGAGTGTTGTACTAAACCAATATCAGAAATGGGTCTCAACCTCCCAGAGCTTAAAAGCATATTGCTTCAGCATTCTATATGTATGTATAATTAGTAGGAAACAACAAATTCCTTTTTTTCCCCTTTGAGCACTTTCGAGGCAGTAGTTATGACTCCAGGCCTGGATACACACATGTGCTTAACTTGAACAAAAAATAAATGTAATGTTACATAATCGATGTCATGTTTCCTTAAAATTAACCTAGCTCAACAATTGGTATAAAAAGATGACTGTGAAATACTAACTGGGTACATATTAGGTGATCAAAACAGACTTGTCAGTTGTAAGTATAAATGTGTTATGTAAGCTCAGCTGCTGAGCAGATGCATGAACTTGTTCTGCTTCTGGTTGCTTTCTAACAGACTCAGCAGTAGCATGGTCAGGTGCCAGGGCTATCTACTCATCACACAAATATTGATGGAGTACCTGCCTACCGCAACTTTGTGTTCAAGTGTATGTAGTGCTCTAGTATTCAAGGATCAGTGTTTATAAACCAGAGATAAGTTGAAAACTATTTTTTGCTAAGGGTCCCCAGTGGCATAGTGGAGTCCTTTAGAAATAGCCAAAGTTAAGTCTCCTGGGTCAGCAATTCAGTTTGCACTACCAGCTCTAGCTGGAAGGAGAAATGACCAGAGTTATGATCTAAAATGATTCATGGCTAATGGTTTGGCCAGGTGGGCAGGGACTTGGAAGGATCATGATTGGAAAATTGGTGACAAGGAGATCTGTTGAAGAGGTATGTGAAAAGACTTCTCTGAAAAGGCACAGAGTTGTGAGATATTTGTGTCAGGCAAATGTTCATGGAACCGTGACCTCAGGTGGACAGGATGGTCCACTCTGTGGACGTCAATCAGCATCCTTCTCTACCCACTCTTGGCATTGCCCAATAGGCGCACAAAGTGGGCATGGTAGGGATGAAGATATGAAGGTTAGGACTTCCACTCACTAAAACAGATATCCTATAGCTACTGCTGAGTTCCCAAGCTTCCAGGAGCCCTTGAGCTCCTAATATGGCACACTCCCCAGAGGGATCAGCCAGCTGCTTGGTGACGAGTTGATTACATTGGACTATTTTATAATGGAAGGGGCAGCGTTTTGTTCTTACTGGAATGGACACTTACTTGTCTTGCCTTCCTTGCCTGCAATGTTTCTACCTAAATATTATCCATGGACTTACAGAATGCTTTATCCACTGTCATGGGATTCTGAATAGCATTGCTTCTGACTAAGAAATTAACTTCATAGCAAATGAAGTTGTAGCAATAGACTCGTGTTCATAAAATTCGCTAGTCTTATCAAGCTTACTTTAGAGTAGCTGGCTTAAGGGAGTAGTGGAATAGCCTTTTGAAGACTCAGTTATGGTGCAACTAGGTGACAATACTTTACAGGGGTAGGGCAATGTCCTCCAGGATACAGTATATCTCTAAACTGATATCTAGTATATAATGATTTTTCTCCTGAAGCCAGGATTCATGGGTCTGAGAATCAAGGGGTGAAAATGGGGTGGCTCCTGTTATCACTATTACCCCTAGTGATTCACTAGCAGCTCTTTTTATTCCCATCTCTGCAATTAGGCTCTGCTGGTTTAGGAGTTTTCATTTCAAAAGGTACTAAAGATGGAAATTGCTTCTACTAGGGGACACAATAGTGATTCAAGTGAACTGGAAGTTGAGACTCTCACCTGAATACTTCCTGCTGCTTATGCCAGTGAATCAACAAGCAAAGAAGAGGGTTTTTGTACTGGCTCCGGTAATTGATCCTGATAATCATGGAGAAATTAGACTTACTACAAAATAGGGCTAAGGAACAACATATTTGGAATGCAGAAGATTCTCGGGAGCATGTCTTAGTATTCCTATTTTGTAGATTATAGTCAATGAAAAAGTAAAACATCTCAATTCAAGCAGGACTACTAATGACCCAAGCGCTTCAGAAATGAATATTTGAGTCACCCCATCAGGCAAGGAACCATGACCAGCTGAAGTGCTCGCTTAGGGCTTAGGGCAAAGGGAGTGGGTAGTAGAAGAAAGTAATGATATATACCAGCAACAATCATATGACCATTGCATAAATGAGAACTGTAATAGTTTGAGTGTTTCTTCCTTATTTTGATATTTATATATTTGTATCTATATTAACCAAGCATATTCGTTTTCTTTCTCTCCCTCATCTCCATATCACCTAACCTAAAATGTGTTATACAGTAATTAACTTTATATTCCAATATTTAAGTTATAGGGATTATGAATCAGCTAGAAGAATTAACATCACCTTAAAACAAAAAAAGGGGGGGACTTTGTATGTTCCTCTGCTTTGGGTTGCATGTGTGATGGTTGGATCTTGTCAGGCTGAAGCACAAGTTGGTTGTGGTTTTCCTTTAGAGATAAAATATGGCATAAGGACCTGTGTGTAGTACAAGCTGACAAGGGGTTGACTGTGGTGGCTTTGCAATGTGTCAACGTGGCTAGACTAAATTCTATTTAGCCTATACGAGGAATTTCACTCCCTGTATGTTTCCAGTTAGAGTACATCACTAAAGAGATTCTCGTGTGAGATTCGAAGGGCAGAAAAGCAACAGCAGCCAGTTGGTATGATGCAGCAGCCAGGCCTGCAACTACTCTACCTTCTCCTTGTCTTCCTTCAGCTTCTCTGACTCTTGGGCCAGATGTCTGTTAGGGCCATGATAATGAAGGACATTAGCTTCTTCAGACACACACCATCAAGGTCAAAGGCAGCCAAAACTGCTAGCTTCTTCTTGTGGATTTCACCTTATCCTTGTCTACCCTGTTTTGCACTCACCTTCCCTTCCAAACTGCCCACACTGAAGACTTTGATTTCTAGCATCAGTCACAAAGATAGACTTACAGAAACTGCTTAACCAGCTCCCACTTGCTCAAGATCTTCTAGGAAGACTGGGAAATCTATTCCAGTGAGATAGTCATGTCCCAAGAAAGAAAGAGTAAAGGCATTTTGGCTGCTTCTACCACACATATATAGACTAGTTTTAATAGTATAACTATTACTATATATAGTAGATGATACTAATATATAATAATACTAGATATAATAAGTATATTATACTATAATAATATACTGTAATGTACCATAATATTAATTATAATAAAATATATAATATATATTATACTGTATGTTATATTTGGTAATAATAGAGAATAGATAAATTATACACTGTGATGCTGACCCCAAAGTAAGAACCACTAAAAAATGAGCTGAGTTACCCTGCAAAGCAGTCAGGAGCAGCCTAGTACAATGAAAAATTGAATTGAATGCTTCCAGATTTAAGATTTTTTGTGCCAATAAATAAATAAATAAACTACTACTGTAACAACAAACTCCAGGAACTTTTCCAACTAAAAATCATAATTGATTACAAGCTGTTGCCTACAGTATTGAGTTACATTTTGCCTTACCAACGAAATGCCTCAGCAGTTAAAATGATTTGTTTGAGATTCACGTGGATTAAATAGCCTAGAACACATCTACCCTGGACTTAATCTAAGAGAGAGGAGATTTGGTTCAAATGTTGCTTCTCAGCATGTCAGGAAATGTTTTCTTCAATTAAGTAATCTTATTTTAGAGTTAACTCTGTGCCAAGAAAATAAACAATATATCTTTCATGGACACATCCACTCTGTTGTATAAAAACTTTTATTTTCTGGGAGGCTGCTCTTGGAATTTGTATGTATAATGAGATCAGAGCTGGAAAAATCCTGTTTTCTTTAGCATTTAATGGCTTTGGAAACTATAAGAGAGCCATGTGACACAACATAACGATATAGCTCTGTGAACAAGTGAATATCAAAGATCAACAGATAGTCTTTCCCCTTCACCCCAAAACCTGCAGTTTTACAGGAACACTGCATTAAGTACAGTGGGATGTTTTCACTCAATCTTGAGCTGCATAAAAATTAGTTCAAGAGAATCTGTTGCCAATCACGGACCAAATGCTGTCATGCTTTCAACACATTTAAAAGGATTAGGCAATATGGCTATGTACTTCTAAGATCAAGTTGCAATACTGGAAGTCAAGCAAAACTCTTAAGTTCCTGCTGTCTAAAAGATGGCATTGTAGCAGGTAAAATCCCAGAGGACTTCTTCTTGGAGGTCTCTGGCCCCCACACCCAGAGGATGGCTTGGGACAGAGGCCTGGAGCAGGAGTTGAGTTCTGCTCTATCTCCCGCTGTTCCTAACACCCTCTTTTATGCTCCAGGAATACCAAACGACTCCCACTCTCCCAGACATGCAATGCTGCTTCTCTCCTTTGCGCTTCCGTGCATGTTGTTTTCACCACCAAAGCTCCTCATCCCACAACACCCAGCTCCAGCATCACCTCTTCTGTGAAGCCCAGGCTGTTAATTACTCTCTCCTACTAATTTCTTTTTTCTTACTCTCTTCTCTGCTGGTGACCTTCTTAAAAGCAAGATGCCTCATTGATATTATTTGTCTTACATCCCATTGCCTAACAAATCCAGACTCATGGTGGGTACATAATATGAGTCTGTGGAATAAACAAGTGAGTATGAGATCTAACGAGGTGGGATAAGGGAATATCCCAATTAACCAACTGCAGCTCCCTTTCTGACAAACTAAAGGGCAAGTCCCAGAGTTCATTGAGGAAGAAGAGAAGAGAAATTCCTCTGATCTTTCTCATTCTTCCCCCAATCTGTACCTGGATCAACCTAGACTGATAGTTAGCTTCCAGTTGCCAAAAGAGTTATATCCCTCATATTTACTTGATCGCCTGTGGGATGCGCTGATAAACATTTGCTAGTAGGAACTACATGGCAGACCCTCTACATTTAGAACCACAATGATGTACCATTCCCTTTAGGGACACATATCAGGGCAAGCACTAGTAGCAGCAGCACAGAAGAAAACTTTCCTAGACCTGCATGGAAGACCTTTAATCTCTTCCCAAGTAAGAGTTGACTGTCCTGCCTAGCTTTGTGAGTGCAGAATTTAGATGGAAAATTTCAACAGAGAAATTGGGCGTCCATCACTCCCAACAATTGCTCCATGGGCCTTTCCAAGAAGTAGGGACCATGATGAAAGGCAAAGAACCCTGGAACAAGAATCAGAATTGGGTCCAAGTTCTGGTTCTGCCATCGTTTGTGCCATCCTCTTAATTCCTTGAGCCTCAGTTTTCTCACCTCTTAGTGGGGGCTGTAATATCTACCTGATCACCTTACCGTGAGGTGCTAAGCTTTGAAAAAGTTAGTTTCTAGAAAATCTTTTAAAAACTTGAAAGTGCCAACAAATGGCTTACCTCACGCTGCTCTCTTGTAAGTGCTCCACCTGTGAGCCCACCTGGACTTTTCTCTAGTCTATAAATATATTGTGCATAGGCCCTTCCACCTGTGAAGCAATTTCCCCCATTGAAATTCTTCTTCTCTGCTAACATCACCCATTATGTCATGCAGATATCAGGTGCCCCCTGACATGGTATGTAAGGAGAGAACTCCTCTGTAATATTTTTTCCCAAAACCCATAACTATGATTTAGCCATGAGAAAAACACCAGACAAATCTAGCCTGGGAGACATTCTACAGGATACGGAGCCACTATTCCTTGAGACTATTCAGGTCATAAAAGCAATCAAAGACTGATAAAGTGTCATAGACCAGAGAAGACTGCGGAGCCATGACAACTAAATGAACTGGAACCTAAAACAGAAAAAGAACATTAATGAAAAATTGGTGATATCCTCAAAGTGTGGAGTGTAGTTAATAGTAATGTACCAATGTTGGTTTATTAGTTTTAAGAAACGTACCATGGAAATGTAAGATGTTAAGGATGGGGGGAACTAAATAAAAGATATGTGGGACCCCTCTGCACTGTTTTTGCAACTTTCTTTACATCAAAACTTACTCCAAAGTGGAAAAAAAATGTTAAACAAAATTCTACTTCGCCTTCAAGCTTCATTTAAATATCACCCATTTTGTGATGTCTTTCTGAATCCCTGTTAGCTGTGATCATTCCTTCTTTTAAATCCTCCTAGCACTTTGCTTCCTCCTTAAATGGCATTCTACACATTAGAAATGTTTGTGTTTAAACTCCTCACTCCAACACACATAGATACATACTGAGATGGGAGCAACTTCACAGTAATTTTTTTGATCTGTAGCACCTCGTGGAGTTCCTGACATATGATAAATATTTAATGAAGGTTTATGAATGGGTGGATGGATGGATGGATTGCAGCAGCTTGTGCTATCAAAGTGTAATTACTACAGCATCTTCATTCTATCCAGGCTTAGGCTATACAAGACATTTTCCCAAAATAGAATTTATTCTGTCAGCTAAGGCCCTATTTATTAATAAAGGCATTGCTAGATATTTGCAAAACATCTTCCATTCTAGACTTTTAAAGTGATTTCGAAATGATGACTTATTCATTTTCACACACCCCTCATATGAAATGGTTTTGTCATAATTTAGTAATCCAAACTGTGCATACCATAGGAGATTTGGAAAATGTCTAATTAAAGATACGATGTTGTGCTCACCTTATCCTGGGTTTAAATCCACTGAAATTAGTGAGCATTTGGATTCAAAGGAGGAAGAATTGAGGCATGTTATAGCTGTGGATTTGAAGGAATCTGGGGGCTTCAGTATACCAGGCTCAAATTAGAAAAACGGTAAAAATCAGGAATAGATAAAATAGTTGAAATCTAAACAGGATGTCAGAATTAAGAAAGAAAATTGAAAAAGAATGGAGGCATTACACTGAACTGCTAAATCAGGGACATGGGAGAGGCCAGCATAGGCGGGTGGGAGTGGGGGGCTGAAAGAGATATAAGAAAAGTTGTCTTAGCCTAACTTCCTCCTTTCTAAAAAGCAGACCTGAGACATGGATTTGCATGTAGGTGGTTTGCTTTTGGAAGTGAACCCAGGCAACAGGCGTGAAGGGCTGGTAAGCACTGACTGGACTGGTTCATGGTCTCAATCTAGAGACAACTGAATTTCAAATATAATCTGTATAACTGTGAATGCACATGCCTAGGATAAGTTGCTATTGTATTCCTGCAAATGATAATAATTTATGGTGGTTTAGCTAATTTTTGTCTGTTTTAAGGGAAATTTTCAAAAGCAACTTTAACAGGTTTGAAAATACTATGATAGTGAGTAGATGGTAAACTGTCTTAGCCAATGAACTCTTCTAGGTACCTAGGTGCTATTTTAAAAGTCTGTAATGTATATCAGTCAGGTCCAGAGATCATAATACTTTTATAACTGGCACCATTATTTTCATTTCTAAACCAGCTTTTGGAAAAACAGCAATTACTACGACTATTGCAGTACCGTGTGTTAGTGGGAGGGGATTCATTTATCCTCCCCGATTCTCTTATTTCACAGCGATCTACTCTGTGACAGCTACCTTGCAGAAACTGATTCCCCAAATACACAATTGTAAAAGTTACTTGATTATATACTTCTTCAGCCTTTCCCTCTGAGCTGTTTATCCAGATATGGTCAGCCTAAGGGGCTCCAGGTTTCTGGAATCAAAAGAACTCCAGCTGGCAGAAATAGAACTCTTCAGAGGAAGTGGGTCTGGACCTCCATTAGTCTCACTGTGGCTGCTACTGTTTCTCTGGTAGAGCAACTCAGATTGTCAAAGTGACTCAGACCATCAGCTCTCTTTCTTTCTTTTCCCTTTGCTGTCTGCCATTGTGGTCATGGTGTGGAGTGAGTTGAGAAAGTTGCTTTGAGTGAGTTCTCAGTTGCTGCTGCGACATTCAAACCCAAGCCACCTCAAAAATGCAGCCCCAAGAGATGAACAGTAGGCCACCAAGGCACCAGGAGCTAATGCCACTGTGTCTCTATGTTTAACAGAGACTCACTTCCTCTCCCCAGAACCTCTCCACACTAGAGCATGCTGAGGCTACCTGCTTTCAGAAAGAAGATTGCACTTGGAGGTTAGTGACCTGGTTCTGTTTCCAACTGGCCAAGTGACCTCAGGTAATTCACAGTCTCCCCAGACCTCAGTTTCCTCAGCTATAAAATGTGAGTGGAGAAATAGAGGGTCTTTCAGCTCCAGGATGTTATGATGTAAAAATCTTGCCAAGACAAACATCTTAAGTTTGTTTTCTTGTATTTCCACAACTTTCCCCTCTATACTTGACCTGCACATGGAAACTATCTGATGCCTCACCCTTCCACACCCTCACCAGACACTTGAGAAAATCCGAATGTTTCTTTTACAAAAGAGCTTAAGCCATATTTTCTACACATTTGGCTCCTCTTTGCCAGTAAAATCCCTGCCACCTCTTCAAATCATAGGAGGTAAGCATTGCATCAGAAAGATAGCTGATTCTCATCAGGTTCCTTCCATCTGGTATCAAATTTGTTTATTGCAAACATCTTTTTCTCTGTGGATCAGGTGATGGATTCCAGTCTATCTATTCTAATTTACTCTGGGGCAATTTGTAGTGGGATGTTTCTCATTGTGGTGAAAAATGTATTTGGGGAATTCTTTTGCCTGTTGCGGCCCTGGTCCAGTTTACAGCCTCTAGGAAGAGTCACAAGCCTACATTTTATTCCATAGGTACTGTTTATCATCAGAAAGTTGTGAGGAATTGGTTGGGACATGATGGTTAAAAGCAGCTCTTTTGTTCCACTCTTAAAAGAAAGTTAAAAATCAACTCCTTAAGATAGCTTGCTTCACCTAGAATCCACTGAATGCATACTTCTGATAGCCATGTCACCCTGAAGACACAGAACATCACGATTATGGAGGACAATTTTCAGCTTAATGAGAATGTTCTCTGTGCTGGTTTCCTCTGAGTCTGGTGGCCATTTGAAAGCCTAAGGCAGTGGCCCACTACTGAAAAGCCACTGATTTGCTAGCATTTAACTTGCAATCTTCTACTTCTCAGAGAAGGACTACATTATGGTGTAACATGATAGAGAAGGGGCAAAGAACTTGGATTGCTTTTGGCATATCAATTCTTTCCGTTAATAAAACACTCAACTGAGTCATTTTCTCTGGCCACTTTTCCATTGTAAAAAAACTTAAATCAAAGAACATGACTGCTTTTATTGGCAAAACAGTAGATAAATCAGGGATGTAAAAATGCAAGAAGAAGGATTCAGTACAAGCACTACACAGAGTGGACTCGCTGGGTGAAAGGTTTATTCTGTCAGTTTTCCTCTTGAGACACTTAGGTTTAAGGAAATGTTTGCACTGCTCTAGAGAAAAAGTTGGCTGTGTGTTTTTCTTTTGTGTTTAGGCCACTCTGAAAGTAATTCCTCTGGGTACAATTATCTAACATATGGTGATTTAGAAAAAGCCCAAAGCAAAGGTCATCTAGATGTTTTAGACAGGAAAGAAGAAAATTCATTGTGGAGAGTTAAACAAAATCAGGAAGAGCTGAGGTACAACTATGGTCAAAGGAACATGAAAAGTAAAGTGAGAGAGGCTTCAAGCAAAAAAAATGTGACTCAAGTTCTTTGTTTTTGCTTTGTGTTTGTTTGTTGATTTTTGCATGAGGATGGTACATGTGGAGATGAAAAAAAGGCCTTGATATCAGAGACGTTCGGTGCTGGTTGCACAGCCATATTCTTTGATTTAAGGTTTTTTACAACAGAAAAGTGGCCAGAGAAAATGACTCAGTTGACTGTTTTATTAACGGAAAAAACTGATATGCCAGCAATAATCCAAGTTCTTTGCCCCTTCTCTATCATGTTACACCACAATATAGCCCTTTTCTGGAAAGTGGAAGATTGTAAATTAAATGCTAGCAAATCAATGGCTTTTCAGATGGTAGGTTTACTAAAGTGCCAACTACAAAACATAAAGAGTTTTTAGCATTGAGAAATGAAATCTATTCGCATAATTCAACAATTACAGAGCTACTACCAAAAAGGAGGATTCTCTTAACTCGTCTCATAAAGCGTTGGCGGGGCCATGCTGTCTCTGAAGGCTCTGCTGCGGGGTCCTGCCTTGCCTCTTCCTAGCTTCTGGTAGTTGCTGGCTGTCCTTGCCATTCCTTGGCTTGTAGATGCATCACTCCAACTTCTCCATCCATTGTCACATGGTCTTGTCCCTGTGTCTCTTCTCTTCTTACAAGGACCAGTTGTATTAATCTGCCCAGCTGCTATCACAAAATATAATAAACTAGGTGGTTTAAACAACAGATGTTTTTTTCTCACAGTTCTGGCTCTGGAGACTAGAAGTCCAAGATCGAGGTCCTGGTGGATTTGGAAGGACATAAATTTTTTGGGGGGACACTATTCACCCTAGTACATCCCCCTCAACAAATGATAATCTCCTCTGTGTTTAAATGAAATAAGACAAACCAAAAATATCTTCCTGAGGTGTTCCAGAAAAGAAAAGCTAAGTGAATTCTTCAAAATTCCATTCCATTCAGTCATTCGCCACATTGGTTCTCAAAATGTGATCTAAGAACCACTTGCCCCAATTCAACTTCAGGAGGGTCTGATTAAAAATACATATTCTTAGGCTTCACCCTAGATTCACCAAGCAGGAAATGCTAAGTGTAGAGGCCCGCGACATGCATTTAAACAAGCTCCTGGGGGTTCTGTGCACACTAAAATTTGAGAATCACTGATCTACGGGGTTGGAAAAGGTTTTGTACTCCCCAGGGGGCTTCTTAAATTCATTTTGTTGTTGTTGTTGTTGTTGTTGTTGTTGTTGTTGTTCTCAGATAAAACTGAGAACAGCTGGTCAACAAAAATTTTTTTATATTTGAACACCATTATAAAGCTTTTCATTCCTTTTTACCCTCCAGACCAAATAATATAAATTCAAATAATATTAATTCCTTAGCTTTAATAGGATGTATTTTCTAATCATTAAATCATTTACACACTCTGGTCAAATTCTTGTAGTCTCCAGAATCATAGACAATACCTATAGCCATGGCAGGAGATAACACTGTTTCATGTTTCAGACGGGAAAAATCCGAAACCTAGAGAAGTCACACTGAACCATCCTAATCAAGGCTATTTCCAGCCATGTAAAAAAAAAAAAAAAAGTTATATACTTAGCTATTAACAGCCTAGGAAGTAGAATCTGCCTTTAATACTTCCTTCCTATCAGCCCTTTGTGTCAGCTTTCATGGGTGAGGGGAAACAAGGAAACAAACCTACCAGCTTTGGGGCTGTTTGTGTTCTGAGCCCTGTGGTGAGGCCACAGGAGGATGTGGAGGTGATGAGACTGAGGAAAGGGGGAGCCAAGAGGTAAGACAAAAAGCAGCTTTTTATCTCAACTGAAGCTTTCGCAAATCTTGAGAACCAGTCATTTCTTTTTGAGCAACACAAAAATGACACTTGGTGAGGGTCACATATAGCATTCTGATTCTGCCAAAGCCAGAAGGTTTGAAAACCCTTGCGCCAGTAACTACTACTTCCCAGCCTTGAATTTTGCTCTCATCTGAACTAGAACTCTGTGATCATTCACATATGCATTCGGCAAACATCGTTCCACAAACCCTGAGTATTCACAGTCTAGTGAGTACTTCCCAAACATGTAAAACCAGAGTTATAACACATACTAAATTGTGCTCTGGTCCCTGAGATTTTGAACCAATCAATGATTCAGGAAAACATCGAGAGTTGTGTGGAAGGCATTGTTGTTGAACCTTAGAACAGACGGTATCTCGTAAAAGTATCACATATCTTATTAAACATAGCGTGAACCGGGAATTTTTCTGGAAGATTTTTCCAGGCAAAAGAAGTGACTTTATATAAATCTCTGTTTCCATCTCTATCACCAAAACCTGGGACATTTCCAGAGTTGCATTTTCTCTTGAAAGAGTAACATTTTGATTCCAACTTCCATTGTCATGCCTGGCTGCCTGAAGTATGCAGTTCCTCCTTTAAAATTCAGCCTAGGCACAAGAAAAGCCCCTTTCTATATAGTTTTCCTTCATGCAGCTAAGACAGGCTGGCATTCAAAAATGGCTTAGCTGAGTTTGATGGGAGAACCAAAAGAAAATATAGGCATAACATAATAATAGGTTTTCAAGGTATAAAGAGAATTCTGAGTCAACGCCGACAACACAGGAAAAACTAGTACGTTGTCAGAAACACCTTTCTTCCCTGCTCCCTGCAGATCTTTGCCAGGTGGCCTCAGGCCATACTGGCCAAACTGGAGCTTCTAAAGACCAACCGAAAGACACTAGTCTCCTAAGTTAGGCACTGGTGTGGGTGGGTTCCATGAGTATTCACTATTAGTAGAAGGGAGAGTCTCTTCTTTCTTGTTGCCCCCTTGCCAAACATAGTACCTGGCATAAGTTGGGACTCCATGTAATGGCTCAGGTGAAAATTCAAAACTTTTCTTCATACTGATGATCGGAGCAACCCAAAGTCCACTTAATTCCAGTTTCAGCTCTGAGGGCCACAATTTCCTCAAATTTTTGAAATTATGATGATGGGCTTCATGACTTTGGTTATCTACCCCACCTGGAGCACTTTAGGGTCTTTTTCTCAGAAGTTCCTTCATACACCGACAGCTCTACTTATTAGACGTTACTCCATTCACTGGACAATTCAACTTCAACTACATGTACATAAAGCAGGAGTCCTCACACACTCTGAAATAGGAACTGACTCACAGACCTAAGAGAGCAGCAGACCACCCTCTTCTTTTTGAAAGAAGGAGGCTGAGGTCCAGAGAATGATTAGTAGCTTTCCCAGCCTCTCACGGCCATTCAGTGGCAGAGATGCACCTGGAACCCAAATCACTGAATGCCCCGGTCTGTGTTGCTTTCACCACCTCATTGCTCTGTTCCTCTACTTATTTTCGCTAGAATGGTGACCTCAGAGAAGCTGTGTGAGGCAGTCCCACCTTCCCTCTCCTACCCTCAGAGTCTGATGGGCCTTTCGTTAGCTCCTCAATGTGGTACACTCCTTTGTGTTCACCCAGAACCCTTGTAGATTAAGATGTAAAAACATATATGTCCAAGTCTGTGGGGGCCTCTGGGCACCAGAAGAAGGTAAAGTTGTTTTCTATTGGGCCCCCGAGCATGTCATAAATATCAGAAAGTAATGCTGTCTCATTCACATGTGTTCACTGTTTTTCTATTTTATTTGCTTTTTTCCCTTCATTGGCCCATCTCTACCTTCCTGAATAAATGTGTGTAGGCCTTCAAATGCCTGATCCCTAGGTTTTGAATGGATAAAGCAGAAAAGCCAGTAACTCAGTGTCTTGGGGTTACCTTTACTTCACATGAGCCCTGCTGAACTGAAACCAGTGCTTACCTCAAGAAGACCAACATCATTCAAGAATAATCTTGTTAATACTTATTTTATCTGACTCAAAAACTTACATATGCTTCTTGGGAAAAAAATAGGGCGGAGAGGATCAGGGGGAGGGAGAAAAAGCAAAGAAATATAAAAATGTTTTGAAAAATATAATCTCACAACCTCAGTTAATGTTTTGGGGTATTTCTTTTCCATCTTTTTTTTTTTTAACATACACAGGGAACTATGCTCTAATTTCAGGCAAAGTAATAGTTAAAAAAACAATCAAAGTTTCAGGTGACAAGAACAGGCAGAAAAAGAGGACTGCATCTCCCGGGAACTGTTGACACAGGTATAAAGAAACAAGAAACATTTCAAAACTTTTAAAACTTGGGCAGGGGGCGGGGGAAGTGGGGACTTCTATGGTGTTCATGTTGTTATTGAGACCAACTCTATTCAATGAAAAACATGATATTGAGAATGAGTGTTTGCTGTGGCTATGACTACAGATAGTATATTCTTTTGCTGAAATGAAATGTACCCATTTTATGAATCAACGTGCTTGTTGGACGGGGCTGTGGCAGAGAGACGGCAGCAACAGCCTGAACACAGGAAATCACATTCGAAGGGAAGGCTCTGGGCTGGCAGAAGTGTGTTAACCTTTCATCCATGTCATTGGATTTAATATGTTAACTTTGTAGTAAAAGATTCTTCATTGGGCTCAGGGTTCATAAAAAGTGTTACTGGTCCTTGATGTTCCTAGTTGAGGATAGTAAGGAAAACAGAACTCTGAAAGCTCACATTGATTGAAGCAAAGACAGAGCCGAGGTTGGGGGCGGGGAGCAGTCAGCCCAGTGCCCCAGTTCCTCCCCAGCCTAACAGGACTGAACGGCTATTCACAGCTGCTGGAGCACTTCCAAGCTGAGTGTAAATTTACTTGTATCATCTTTGCAGAGAGGAACTGCGTAGTCCCCAAGTGCCTCCTGGTTGATTCGGATCGACTGTTTATTTGTTTAGTCCCATAATGATATTATCCACAGGGCTAGAGCCACACAGGGAGGATGAGGAATTCCTGGAGGAGGGAGCTGCATGTGTTTATTGCCCTGTCAGCCCTTCACGACAAAAGACAAAAGTTGCTGTAATTTGTGTGTTCCCGCACACGTGATCCATATGGACAATATCGAGCATAGGTGCTGATGAAGGGGGGCGGGGGGAAAGGATTACTAGAAATCAAGATGCCAGCTGCCTCGCAAGAAATGCGGAGAAATGCTCTCTCACAATGAGCCTCTGATTAAACACCACGGTCCGGAGCTAAAGGGAATTCTGAGATGTTATCCATAACCGGAGTTAAAAAGAACCACCAGCTCTTAACTGACTTAAACCTTCTGTTGCCTTGGACCTTGAACCTAATTTTTTTTTTCTTTTCATGCTCAGCAGTTTCTGTCACCTTAGCAGGTTTCTCAGAGCACTGCCTACTTGGAGGGACCATGATTTCCCTTTTCCTCAGCACTTTTATTTATAGCTCAGTGTCAATGCAGTTCTTAGCCGTGGGTGGATTATCAGTGCCAATTCTAGTTCATCTTCTCACTGTCAGACTGAAACCCCTAAAATGTGCTGCCAGTTGGTTCCTGACTGTTTTTCTGGAAGCCTGAAGTTCTGAAAGCTTTTTACCTCAGGAACATGCCCTTCATCCAAGAAACACACTACTTGAAAGAAAGGGCAAAATACATCAACAGAGTCAGCATATCACTCAGTGGGCTGGCAAATGGTGATATACTGAGAGACAAACAGCTGAGTGTGGGTCCATTACGGCCCTGCCACACTGATACTGCCATCGTGTAGTTTGATCGTTGCCACCTAAGAGTCTCACATAGTTCACTGATGCCAAGATAGCAAAGGACACTGTAAGGAGGGCTGACCGGAAAACAAATGCAAGTGGGATGGACAGCTGCCACAGGCCTCTAGCAATGACACTCAATGACACGTTCAAACCACTTTGGCAAAGTGATACAGCGCTGCTACAGGCCAGGAGAAATGATGGCACAGCAGGTAACCTAAAACAGCCTGGGCTCATTTTGAGTAATGGGACAAGGCAACCATGGAGGGAGCATGAATGGCAGCAGTCCCGGAAAATTGCCATTTGTGGTTCCTAAACAACGGAGACATTTCATGACCTACATGACGCGAAAGAATATAAAGAGCCGTCTCCATCTCCCTGGCAGCAGTTCGCACTGGAGTAGCTCCATACAGCTGACACAGAAACCTCCAATCCATAGCTAGTGAAAGCTGAACTGTGTGTATAATTATAATACGAATAATAATATAAAGGAAAAATTGCTTAACAAGTGATTCGGCGATCCATTAGCAATCCTCAGTGCCTCTGAATTGATGGAAGAAGCAGCAGTTTGTGAGGCAGATGCTGCTACGATTTGGATTTAACCTCAGGCTGGTACCCACCAGGATCTGAGTTTGCCTTTTCAGTTCCTCTAAGCAGGAAAGGAAACCTAGAAGAATCCCCATTTTGCTTACCGGGTGTGAATGGGAGGCAGGGATAGGAGATGAGGGGATACACTTGCCCTAGAACAACGCAAACAACCACATTAAACAGGCTGTTATAAAAGCAAAATATAGACAATGTATGTATTTTTAATGACCAGGACCAGGGTGCCCTGCGCAAACATAAACAGCTCCTGCCTGCCATGGGCTCGAAACCCTCCAGTCACGGAGTTTGGGTTCTCTGCCACCCCCTCCTAAGGGTGGCTGGCCCTGCCAAAAATCATTTACAAATAAAGAGCTCTCAGAAATGTGCCCTACCTTCGCCCAAAGAGGAGAACCTCTTTTCCAATAAATATTTGGCTGGGAAGGAGGGAGGGGAGCCAAGAGTAACAAAGAGGGCCAGCGGCCTGGATTTGTTTGGATTGCCCGGCCAGCGCAGGAGCGGCCGGGCGCAGCTGACCACGGGTACAGATAGGTTAATTTCCACATGGAGCTGCAGAAACCCTATCCTCGGGTTGCGAAGCGTGGGTCAGCCAAGGCATGTTAATCTGTTTAGCATGTGCGCCGCGCGGAGGAGCCAGACCACCGGGGCGCAGGAGGCGCGGCCGCAGTCGCGCTGCTCCGGGGAGTTAATAAAGAGCTTAAGGCAAGTAAGTGGAGCGAGGTTGCGGCGGCTCGGAGCCGGCCGCGCCCGCGGGCCCCCGGGAGGGCGACGCCGCCTGCTGCCGGCCCCTCGCGCCCCGCAGGCCCTCGGCTCCGCGCGCCCTAGAGACTGAGCGAGCCCGGGGTCCAGCCGAGGCTGGGCGCGCAGCGGCGCTGGCAGGGCGCAGGGACCCGCGGGCCGGGGAGAGCCAGCCACCGGCCCCCGGAGTTGGGGAAAAGCCTCATCTCCGCGCTCGCGCCGTGGGGGAGCAGGGGAGCAAGGGGTTAGCCATTTAGAACATTTTTAACTAATCAAAATATTTGCTGATGAGTATTTATTTTTACAAGAACTGGGTTTGGCTGGAGACTTCCCGAGCAACAATATGGGCTGCCGTATTAGGTTTGTGACCGAGCCAAGTGTGGTTGGGCTTATTGAATCTGCGCGCCGGAGATCACTCGCTCCGGAGATGTTTTCTTGTTCTGGGGAAGAAGCTTTCCCAAGACCATCTTTCTGCAGATGGTGCTTAGAGCACAACCACATGTTCCCCAAAGCACGGGAGGCTTCGTGTGTTCTGGTCGGGCTGAATGAAAAGAGGAACGCACGCCTTTTCCCATCCGAGCACCAAAAAGGAAAAGAGCGGAAGATGTCACACAGCCCTGAGAAAGGAGAGCCAAAGCCCAGAGGCTCCAGCCTAAACACTAACAAAGCTGGATCGATGCAACACAACATCCACTCAGTACGTCCCTCCAACGTGCTAATCTTTCCTTCCTCTTGTCTTTCTTCCTCCCAATACTCAGGAAAGGCTCACTTTTAATTTTACTGAAGTAGAGTTGTTGAGTCTAGTTGAAAGTGATCAAGACAAGCGCTTCGTTCAAGTCATTGCAAAGCCACTGGCCACTATCTAGGAAAACCCGTGAAAGAATAACTTCAGTCAAGGTTGAAATTGGACAAACCGGGGTTCATCGTAAACAACTTCGGACTGTAACAATATCTGCCAAAAATATCGGACTCTAATTTTTTTAAAAAAAACCATTGACTGAAAACTGGATTAAAATCTCTTAATTCATAGCAATAATAGTTATTAAGAAAATGAACTGCTACGGCATAAACTAATCGTTAACCTCCAACAATTGAACAATTCCTTAAGGAGTGCTTTCTGAAAAGGACTCCTCTGGCTCTGTCTTAGGAAGAAAGGGAGGTGGTGGCGGTTTTCCTGGAAGGGGATACACAGGACACATATTCCTACCAAAAAGTGCCTGCGGAAATTGTAAATGAGCAGATATTTAAACTATGAAGTTGGGTTAGAGAAGGGGAATATAAATTTACCCATCATGAAAAAGAAGACTTCTCAAGTGCAAGATGAGACAGCACTGATTCACATAGAAGAAAAATAAAGAGTCGTAGAGATTCTAAGCTAAATATCACTTGGCACGTCTGGTATCTTTCAAAAGCGAACATAATACTAGGATAAAAAAAATAAGGTGAACCGCTGGGAACCATGACCCCACTTCTCCCTATTCTGTATTAGAGCTTTCCATTCCATTTGGGGAGGCACAACTAAAGATATTTGGAAGGCAGCAGTAAACTACTCATTAAACAAGTTTTAAAATTAAAAAAATATATATAAAGAGATTTGGAGAATTAAAACAGTTTCCCTTCTCTCCTATACTTCCTTCACTTGCTTGGTTTACGTTAGTCATTACATGTCCTGATCTTATTGACTTAATGTTAGTTGTCACCTGTCTAATTTTGGCCCAAATACTCCCCCAAATAAAAATTAAATTATCCATGTCTCCATGAAGTGCGAAAAGAGCTTGTGGCTTCTTTTGATCAGAGATCCATGGCCCTGAATTTAAAAGAGAAAAGGAAAGACAGCACTAATAAAAATTGCTTGCACTTTATATATTATTTTGAAACTGGTTGGCAGAGATGCAGGGACTAAGGAAAGTAAAAGTTTCAGAGAGCCAAAAACAATCATAACTGAGGAACTTAAATTCTTTGGAATCAAAGAATTGAATGGGTTTCAATATTTCCAACCCAAATTTCCTTTACTCAGTGACTCCAGCCAAAAAAAGACACTTTGCTCCTGCCATTCAAGAGAAAGGTATCAGTAAAGTACCTGAATGTCCAGTAAACCAAGGAGACTGCCTGTCTGGAAAGTGGCATGTTCCCATGCCCAAGCCAAGGCTTCTGGTGCCCCCTCTCCTCCATGTGAAAGTGTCTCAGTCAGCTCAGGCTGCTGTAACAAATACCACAGACTGGGGGGTTTAAACAACAGATGTTTATTTCTCACAGTTCTAGAGTCTGGGAAATTCAAGATCAAGGTGCTGGCAGATTCAGTTCTTCATGGAGACCCCTTTCTGGCTTGCAGATATGTCCAAGTGTCTTCATATGGACACAGAGAAGCGAGCTCCAGTCTCTTTCTCTTATAAGGATGCTAACCCATCGCAGGGGCCCATCCTTATGAACTCATTTAAATCTAATTATCTCCCAAAGGCTCCATCCACCTCCAAATACCATTAGGGGTTAAGGCTTCAACATACATGAGTTTGAGCAGGGTATGGTGGGGACGAGGAGACACAAACATTCGGTCCACAACAGGGAGGCACTGCATGTCATTTCAGCGTAGCCACGGAACTGATGGGACAGAGACACTGCATGGCAAATTCCAACCCACTGTCAAGGAGCAGACCAAGACCCTGCAAAAGGCCCATCTGTCCCTTTGAAGCATTCTCTGTTGTCCTTTTTTGAAACCCTAATCCCTCTACTAAAAATTTTACAGCACTTCCTTTTGCCATTCTTCTTTAGGTCCTAGCGTACGCTACTTTGGATGAGTTATATTCCATGGCTCCAAATGCAACATTGTATCAATAACAGTGGTCATATGATAATGACAGCAGCTAATGTTGATTTGGCTTGTCTCATGAGCCAGTGTTTTGCATGCACATTTTATAATTTTCTCAAAAAATCTGTGAGGTAGGTATTATTAATGCCCTTTAAAAATGAAAAAAAACTGAGGCTCAGAGAGGTTAAATAGCTTATTCACCATGTTAATTAAGGTGGAGCTGAGTCTCAAACCATTGGCCTCCTGAGCCTGAGCTCTAGCCAGTGCACTGTCACATTAGCCCCTCTTTAGGCACACAGCGGGCTCCCAAAATGTCTGTGGAGGGTAATAACGTAAAAATTCATTTCAGTGCCCCTGAGATTGAAGGAAGCCTAGAATTTTGAGTATCAACACTTTTCTTACCGGGTAGAAACACTTTATTTCCAGTCTACATCTATTAATTCTGTTGTGCAGCTTCCCTGAGCCTGAGTCATCCCATTGGCTGAAGTGATTGATAGTTTTAACTTTTACATGTATTAGACACCAGAGTGGTGGGAAAATTTGCTTATTCCATTTGTTGTTCTAAAAAATTTAAGACTGATGAGACATAGAAAGAAGAATTAACTTACATGCAACTGAGTTTCCCAGGGCCCCAGTAGGTAGATGGAATCAGGGCAGGAAATGAACCCAGAGTTTGCTGAAGAGCTCCAAGGGGAATGAGTACAGAAACCCAGTTAAAATGCTCCGTGGGTCTGGAAATGGCTTCCTACTATATATAATAAGCCTTGGGTAAGAGTTAGATATCTATCAATCAGAAAAACAAACAAAAAAAAGAACAAGGCCATCTACTAGGTCTCATGCCTTTAAGGTGAAGCTGGTGATACTGGTACACCTCTCCTAAGTAAGTGTGCTGTTAAATTGAGAGGCAAATTTGGTTAAGTATCTCGGGTGCCTCTGAGGAAAGCATTATGGGAAAGTTTTCTTCTAAAATGACGCTGCCTCACTCCATCACTAGAAAGTATTTCTTTCCAAATAATGTGATTGATGAACTAAATAGCTTTCGAATCATGACAGATGCATGTCCTTTAGATAATCCATTTGTCTGAGGTTCCAAATGGAAAAGAGGATTGATCCCCCAGAATTCCTCTAACATCAGGTGTCCTTATATGGGCCAGACTTACAGGGAAAGGAGAGCGGAATGATGTTGCCCGGTGAATTCTCCCAGGCTTCGCATTCCAAAACTGTCCCATTAAATGAGTCCAAGCAGTTGCTTCTGAAATCATAAATTCCAAAAGACAATGAAAGTTGCAATCACAATGGGTAACAGAAGCCAAACACATTAGGAACATGTTCCTTGAGCAAATAGCATAATTCCGGACACACGGGAACACATGGTTTGCCTCAAACATGTTTCATTTTGTCATCGCACTGAGTGCACAGTATTTCTCTTTGGGTGCAAGAGTGATTGATTTCGTTGGGAGAATTGTTTGTAAGAACATGGAAGTTGCCAAAGCAAACACGTTGGAGGGAAGTGTGGAGAAGGGGAGTAAGAGTATTTGGAGTAGATCTGGGTTTGGGAAGTTCATGCAGAGGTGAGACAGTGAGATGTAGAACAAATAAAAACATTCTGCACACTTCATCTACATAAATTATGTTCAGAAATTCACTCTGTGTAGACATTAGCTGTGCAGCTACAACTCTCCCTAGTGTGCCTCTAGAATGTGGGCACCCAGCCAATTTTTAAGTGAATGATTTGTAACTTTTCCTTCACATAAATTAAGCTATTAATATTTAGATCATCCTGATTTTAATCCACAAATGTCATGTAGGCCTCTCAAAAAAATCCTGTAATCTATTTTTCTTTTATGACAGAATTCTATTACTGACTTATATTAAAATAGATTGTCTCGAGATACGTTCACAAAATGGAAAACATTAAGAATATTTCCTTTGATCTGTTTCTCTCCCATGGGTAGCAGGGAGAGGGGGGAAACCCATACCTAAATAATACACAGCAGTATTTACAATCATGTGAATTCGAAATGTTCCTTTTGGTCATTTGTTTTACATGTAAATATTATGCTAGAGATGAGAATTTTTTAGCCCTTATCTGCCTACAGGTATTAGTACTAGAGATGTAAATCTTTTAAAAAATACTCAGATTACTTAGATGCTTAAGTGTACCATTATCTTATAAACTAACAGATGGAATTTCTTATTTACTCCACTAGTATTTTGTTTTTTATGTAGTTATTCTTAGAGTGCAAATAGAGAACTAAGAATTAGCAAAAGATGATCCAAATAAACATTCTCATTTTAAAATGATATTCTAAGTAAAAAATAAATAATTTAAAATCAGAGAACAAAGACTTTTGAACTGATTTGGTATAGTATCAGTGAGGCTCTGTGTTCAGAAACGTTCTCATCACTCATGCTAAGGCACACTGTCTCTCAGCCTCCCACTCTTGTCCTGCTGCTCAGCCAGTTCCTTATGGAAGAAGAGGAGGTCACTTGTATTAGTTATCTATTGCTACATAACAAATTATCTCCAAATTTGGCAGTTTAAGACAATAATACCTATTCTCTTGTAGTTTCTATGGGTCAGGAGTTTGAGCTCAGGTTAGCTGGATTGTCTAGCTCTGGGTCTCTTACATGGCTGTAGGCTTAACTGGAAAGGATTTTCTTCCTAGCTCATTCGTATGGCTGTTGGCAGGATTCAGTTCTTTGCAGGCCTCAATCAATTCTTTATGAGCTCTTGGCTGGAGACCTCCCCAGGTTTCTTCCCATATGGGTTTCTCCATAGAGCATCTTACCACATGTCAGCTGGTTGCATCAGAGCGAGCAAGCAAGTGGTTGAGAGAAAGGGCCAGCAAGAGAGAGTGTCAGCAAGATAGACAACAGTCTCTCATACCTGAGCATAGAAGTGACATCCCATTGCTTTCACTGCATTGTCTGATGGAAACAAGTCACTGTGTCCAGTCCAAACTCAAGAGTATTACATCATTGGGAGCTATGTCAGAAGATGCCTACATATTTCTGGTGACTATTAGGGGTATACTTCCTTTGCATTCTAGGCCCCACTTTATACTCCAGGACAGTGCTTCTCACAGTGTAATTCCTGAACCAGTAGCATCACTCGGGAACTTGTTATAATTGCAAATTCTCAGGTCCGATCCAGACCTACTGCATCAAAAACTCTGGAAATGAAACTCAGAAAGCTAACAAGCCCACCAGGTGTTTCTGAGCATGCTAAAGTTGAAGAAGTATTGCTTTAAAAGCAAAAGGAGCAGAGCTGGTGGGACGTCCCTATTTCCCTCTTACAAGACCAGGATCTCAGTCATTGGAAGGTTTACCTACATCATCAGCAAACTTGTGACTGCTGATGGTTTTTAATAAGGAGTTGCATTACAAACCAAGAGACATCTTATGGCATATCCAGAAAATTTCTTTACCTTGGAATTAAGATTTTTAATGAAGTGGACCTCATTCACCTAACCCCACAGGCTGGTACTTTTGTAGATCCGGGGACTGAAGGGAACTAAATCACTTGAATGACACTTCAAAACTGATCAGTTGATCATTCAAGTGATTTAGTTCCCTTCAGTCCCCCCAAAAAACAAAATTTCATTCTGTTGTCTAAATGCCAGATTTGTTCAAATACTTTGATTCTCTAAGTAGTTCTTAAACTTTGTACCTGATCTCAATATATATATATATATATATATATATATATATATATATATATATATATATTAATGGTCACAGGTGTACTCTTAAAGTGTGAGGTGTCTTGGAAAGCTAGTTCTATATACTAGGTCCTTCTAGTAGGAATGGAAACTCCGAGGTAAGCTAGCATCATTGCATGGAAGGCTGTGGCAAAATCTCCACTCCTCCCCAATTGTATCCCTTTGGTCTCTGTCATCCTCTCAAACTCATCATCTTTTGGAGGCCTCCATGGTATTGTAGAAAGAATACTGACTCTGGGTTCAAATCTAAGCTCTGCTACTTGGTATCTATGTAGCCTCAAAGAGTTACTTGACCTATCTAAGCCTTTATTTTTTCATGTAAGATAGCCTTTATTTTTTTCATATCTCATTGGCTTGATGAGTAAATTAAAAGTAATATGATGCAAAAACGTTCCCAGGACATAGTAGATATATAATAAGCATTATTCTACCCTCCTTTTCCTTTGCATTTCCCTGGTGTTTAGCATAATATCTTATCCATCTTAGGTCTTCCATAAATGTTTGGTTTTTAGGGAATCCACCACTATGGCCTCACACAGGCTGAGTATTTTCAGAAAGTAGTGTGTAGATCATATGATATAGTCAAAAAATGTTCTAGTCAACCATTCATGCATAGAGTAAGTAGATTCTCCCCTCCTCCTTCGTAATATCTCATTAGAGAAATTCTCCCAAAGAATCACTCTCATTGTTTACATGATATGTTAAATTTATTCAGCTGAATAGTTAATTCAGCAACCCCATGTGATTGTTTTGGTGCCAGCTTCCCATCCCTTATAGCACAATAATAATGTATCTAATGATACCTAAATGCAGTAATGCCTAAGACCTCAAAGTAGGTGGTGAAGGGGTGGGGGGAGCGGGGATGCATTCCATTGTTGCAATTTGATACCTCTACCCCAAATTTCTGTGGCTGTAACCAACAGAGTTTATGGGTACTATATATACTTTAATTTCGAAGAATATGGCCCTACTTTGGCAACTTTGTGGCCATATACTGAAGAAAAGGCCTAAATGACAGGTCTTCTAATCCTCCTATTGACTCATTGCAATTTAGTTGCTTCAGTAAAAAAACACCTGCCAAAGTAGACAATTCAAATAGCAAATTTGTCCAGTCTTCTAATACTCTTTAATTTTTTTTTTAAAAAAGGTCTTATAGTATCAATCCCTTGCCTTATAATTATAGGGAACTTGAAAACATAATATCTCAAAGACATAATTGAATGGTTGCTTTTAAATTATTGATTTGTAGATGTGTAGGTATAATTTTTGCTTAATACAAATTAACTTTTAACAAGCAAGCAGATGAAAGTATGAAGAAAAGTATGCTCAGTTTGAATGGAAAAGGCCTTTTAAAAGTCTTGTAACCAGAATTTACATTATAAGAGATCCTTCATTTCAGGTAAATGGAAATTATAGGTACATCTACACTTGCCTATGACTCTTGGTCAGACCAATCAGTAGTCATCCAGCACAGCAGCATAATTACTATAATCCTGATGCTCTAGTTGAATAGGCTAAAGTTTATGGTTAGGGCAGTTTCTTTACTGTTTTGCCTTGTAGTTAAAACCAATCAACTCCAAATTATTTTACATTTATTATTCACCTTGCAGATTAGTCAATTTATTCATTAATCGGAAAAATAATTATTGAATGCTAATTATGTACAGGGCACTTTGGGAATACAAAGAATCACAGGAATGGCCTTACTTTTAAGCAGCTTAAAATATAGTGGATACTTAATAGTGAACATAGTAAATATGGGCACTTCACAAAAGTTCGTACAGAATTAATGTCAGTTAAGTAGTACAAATCATAAATTCTTCCATTTTGGATAGACAAGTCCTTCAATGGCAATGAAGAGTAATGGAGCTCAGGTTCTGGAATCATAACCTCATCCCAGCTCATCTACTTATAGATATATGACAATGACAATGACAACCCGTCTAACGGTCCATGCTTTAGTTTTCTCCAGCAAAAACAGGGACGTACCTTTTAGGATGGTTGTAGGAATTAAATGACATAATTAGTAAGCTCTTAGTACAAAGTGTTCCACTTGTGTTAACTATACAGTAATAATATTCATGTAGTGTTAGTATTCATGTAGTATTAGTATTCATGGAGAGAGGAATTCTCAGCTAGGTTTTATGTGATGGAGACTACAGAGAGAAGAAGATACTACATGTATGAAGAACAATATCAATAGTGCAATAAGCAGAACAATTACAGTGTCCTGTGAGACAAAAAGTTTGGACCAGTTGAGAAAGGTCTAGAATATAAGGTAATCTCACTTCATCATGTAACCAAGAGAGAACCACTTTCAGTTTTGAACAGAAATGTGACACAAGAAGGTTTTTGGAAAGTTAACTGGCAGCAAACATAGGGCAATGGAGACTGAAGGTAAGGAGATGAGGTGGCAAAAAAATATTTCAGTGGTACAGGCACAGGGTAATAGGGTCCTGACCATTGATTTCCACAGTGGAAGTGGAGAAGAATGAAGAAAAGGCTAATCTTTGCAGAGGAAGAATGACTGGATGAGAATTAAGGTAATGAAGAAATAAAACATGATTCTGAAAATGTTAAGCCTGGCTTAATAGGAAAATGGAGAACTATTGATAGAAATAAAGCAGTTGAGAAGAGGAGCCAATTGTGGAAGGTGCTTATTTTAGAAAAATACTGGGCATGTCTAGCAGGTGTTGGAAATTTAGCACTAGAGCTTGGGGAAGACTTCGGGGATGAGACCTGGTTATCATTTGACTAAGAGAAGGCTTGATGCAATGACTATGAGTGGTCACAGACTCATCAGAATTTGTTCTCCATAGGCCTAGCTCACTATCTTCTTCACTTTCCTCAGCTGGCCCCAGCTAATAGCTTTGCCCTCTATTCCTTAATCCCCTACCACCCTTTATCAGAGTAGAGATTAAAAACAGGCTACAGATGACTGAGAACTGTCTATAAAATCACTCTTCTTACTCTTCCTCTCCTTCTCGTCCTCCTCCACATGCCCTTCTCTTCCTCTTCTTTCATTTTTTCCTCCTCCTCTTCCTTTCCTCATTCAGAAAATTAAATATCTCATAGAACTTTTCCATTTTGGAGTCAATATAATAGAACTACACTGAAAGAGTTAAACATACCTCACAGTTAACCACATAACTCAATTGAAGGGTCCCCTAGTCTACCCTTTTCCTGATCATTACATCCAAAATAGTTGTAGGCACTGCCAAAGAAACCTCAGATTTTGGTGATCAGACTAGGAGGGTCTGTTGATTGCTTTATATGCATTTGGTTGATTCAGTGTGATGAGATTCTGGCATTCACTTCTTGCTCACTGAAAACATCCTGTTCTTTCATGCTGCTATTTTTTATACATTCTACTTCCAAGTATAATTTCTCTTCTTCAAGGCTCATCTTAAACATTACCCTCTCTGCAAAGTCTTCCCTGACCCTCCCAGGCAGAGTTATTTCTTTCTTTGTGATCTTACGCTAATCAGTTCAAGACTTCTACTAAAGCACATTACATAATATTTTAAGCAGAATCCACATCGTCCTCCCCAACCCCCACCCAGATCTTTTTTTCTTTTTATCTACAGTATATTACACCATGACTGAGATGTAGTCGGTGCTCACTAAATGCAAGATGTATAAACAAACAAATAATTAAATGTAGATCTTTGGTTTCCCTTGATTATTTTAGTTAAAACATCAGTATCTTAGTGTAATCTTTATTTGTATTTTATTCAACCTTTATAATGTTTTGTACCCATAATGCTATGTAGTATATAGACCCAGAATCTAGTAACAAATTCCCAAGTTTGATGCTGTTTATAACATTTCATAAGAAGAGCTTTTACTTTGTTATTAATTTTTCATGTATTTTACTGGATTTTTAAATGAAAATATTTACAATTTTTTCAAGAATTTCTGTTAAAATTAAGCAAAGTAATGTGCTTTAAGTCATTTTATTTTTTTAAATAAGTAACTGTTTTCAGGCAAATCAAGAAGTGAAGATTTTTCTATAATAAAACCAGATTTTTGTCAGATACCTATGATCTAGTTCTTCTGCTCAAGTCTCAGATTCTGCGTGGTCCCTTCTGGCTTCTTTAAATAGTTGGGAGTCCATCTATGTGAGCAGGTAGATGAATGGGTGGAATAGAAAAAGCTAGTCTCTCTCTCCACATATAAATCTCCAAAAATAATAGAATACATGTGTGTAAAAGTGGTAAACCACTAATAATATTTAGAACTCCACAATTCCTACTGGAAATAAAATAATAAAGCAATAAAATATTCAAGGAAAAGAAGAAGTACCATGGTTAAAACACTGACATCAGGACTAAAAACTTGTCTGAAATCCAGTTGCTCACGATTTGATCTGCTTACAGTAGGAATTTAGATTGTTATGTCATGGTCCACTTACAGATAAGCAGGCTAGATCTCATGGGCAGGATCTGCAATAAGTCTTAGCCGTAATTGTGCCAACCGCTGAGCATGAAGACTGAACACATTCGTTGTTGGTGGAGATTTTTAACAGCTTAACTAGTAGTAATACTGACTGAGTCACCCTTATACTTTGGTGGAGGGAGGAAGAGAATTACAATCATGTCTGAAGTTAATAAACATTTTATTTGCAATGGTTCAAAATTACAAAACGGGTAAGGTACTGCTTTGCTTAGAGATTAATAAGTGTTACCCTTTCAACACTTGATATCTTGTTTAATATACTATTTCCAAAATAAGACACATATTTTCAAGAATGAAATTTAAAGCCTGAGTCTAGAAATGAGGCAAATTTTTAAACTTTCATCATAACTTATACATGCAAATAAATGTTTCCTTTTAAGCAAGCATACTGGGAGGGTGGCCATAATGATACTATGATGCTGTCATTCTCAAGGACATTTTGAGAACTTTCCTTTTGTGACCAGTTTGCATGAAACAGGGACACTTTGGCTTCACCAAAAAATGGTTTTGCCCAACTAAGTCATTTTCCTTATTCACCATTTGGCTATTTGTAAAAATAACATCCACCCTCAAAGAATAAAGTTTTTCAAACTAATGGGCAATTTTTTTTATGTCCAGAAAGTTTTCAGCATTTGGCCTCTTAATAGAAAATACAAATAAAAGTAATCAGTCTTTTAAACATTGCTTATAAAATACCTATTCCAAGGACAGGGCTAAATTCATTGCTGTTATTAATTATAAGAGATCAACCAATGAAAGTTCTTGTCATCAGCAGACAGTTCTATTAATGAGACACTGACTGAAGGATCTTTTACTTATTTTTTTAACTCTTTATTTTGAAATAATTATAGATTCACAGGAAGTTTCAAAAGCAGTAAATAGAATTTTGTGCATCCTTCACCCAGTTCCTCCAATGATGACATCTTTAACAACTTCAGTACCATAGCAAAACCAAGAAATTGACATTGTATAACACTTATGTAGAGCATAGGTTATAAGAAAATATTCATGCTTTGTCATTTTTTACGTGTGTGTGTGTGTGTGTGTGTGTGATGTGTGAGTGGGTGAGTGGGTGTGTAGTTCTATGCAATTTTATCCCATGTACAGATTTGTGTAACCACCACAAGAATAAAGGCACAGAACTCTTCCATTGCTACAAGGAGAACTCCCTCCTGCTACCTTTTATATATGGACCCCTTTCACCCTTTCCCTGTCCCTTGGCAACAATCAATCTGTTTTCATCTCTATAGTTTTGTTATTTTAAGAATGTCATATAAATAAAATCATCCAGGATGTAACCTTTTGAGATTGACTTTTTTCACTAAGCATATACCTTTGAGATCTAGTTTGTTGCATGCACCAACAGTATATTCCTTTTTATTGCTGAGTAGTATTCCATTGCATGAATATGCCAGAGTTTTATCCACTGAAGGACATGCTATTGTTACATTTATGTACAAATGTTTCTGTGAATATACGTTTTAATTTCTCTGGGATAAATGCCCTGGAGTATGGTTACCGGGCTGTCTGTTAAGTACATATTTAGTTTTATAGGTAACTGATAAAAGATTTTTCAGAGTGACTGTAACATTTTATAGTCACACCAATAATAGATGAGGGATACAGTTTCTGTGTATCCTTGCCAGCATTTGGTATTATTGTTATTTTTATTTTAGCTATTGTAAAAGGTTTGTAGGTTTTAAACTTATTTTCAGAAATTAACTGATTCAATTTATATGACTGGTACTGTGATAATTCAGTAGCAATGACTTTTTGTCTTCACAATGTCTTCCTGTGAACTGCAAGACTTATATTTATATTAAAGATTTAAGATTATAAAGAGATGTGTTCTCTACTTCAAATTTACCAATGTCTAGTTAACAAGCAATCAGAAACTCACTTCAGTCTCTTCTACCAAGTCATATAATTTTTTCCCATGGCACAAACATGCCCATGCTTAAAAATGCTCTTTCCTGGGGTAAAAAAAAAAAAAGTCCTACTGGCTGCATTCTCGTTTTTATTGGGGATTGCTGGGGATGCTGGGAGAGAGCAGGACAATCATAATTCTGCAGGTTTGCTGTGCTTCTTTCATTTACAGAGAACAGCTTTTCTCCCTTTGTAGTTAAATGGCCTGTAATGATGACCTGTAGATGAGACAAAGTATAGACTTCTAGGTTAGTTGCAAACACTTTACTTTCAAACAGAATTCAAAGTGCACTTGACAAGCTGTTGCATTAAGTACTTGCATGTCTGAGTTAGAACAAACTGGATCCAATTTATTTTCCCTCTCAAGTTCATGCTATTCTTTGTGAAGAGGCCCAAAGTACTTACTACTAATATTAGGGGCTGAAATGACAAGTAGGAAATAGAATCCAATTACAAAAGTAGCTTGTGGCTTCTGCTCTCCTTACACTTACCACAAGTGTATCTTGAAAATGATGTAACTAACAGTTGCTATGATAAAATATTTCATATTTACTTGTAACCATAAAATTACCTCTAATGTTTGATAATCACATGTTTTGGGGAGGATGGAGTTTTTGGGGGGAGAGGGTGTTTGTTTTTAATTTAACTTTGTTTGTTTTTAATTTCAGAATAAGGTAAAGCTTTCCAGTGTCTGCCTACCCTTCTTGACCTATATAAATTGACTTATCACTTATATTGTCTTATAAATAAAAGTTTGAGCAGATGAATTTCAAAAACACACAGATAAGTAAAAGAAACCAGCAAAAGACAACATATACGCTGTATGATTCCATTTATATGAAGTTCAAAAGTGTTTAAAACTAATCTATGGTGATAAAAAATGAGAATAGTGGTTGGAGGAGGGTAGTTTTGACTGGAAAGGAGCACAGAGGGATTTTCTGGGGTGTTTAAAATGTTCAATTACTTGACCTAAGTAATGGTTACACGGGTGTATATCTATACATACAATCCACCAAGTTGTGTGCTTTGGAGTTGAACACTTTACTATGTTATTCTTTAATTAAAATCTAAATCATGAACTGAAATGAAAATA
The DNA here is from genome assembly GCF_014176215.1 of Rousettus aegyptiacus. Taxonomy (NCBI): domain Eukaryota; kingdom Metazoa; phylum Chordata; class Mammalia; order Chiroptera; family Pteropodidae; genus Rousettus; species Rousettus aegyptiacus. Next base: position 70,661,595 of record NW_023416311.1, on the reverse strand, counting down.
TAAGAGATTTAATGATAAAATGACAGGCAATAAATTTGGTTTTTCACTTCAAGGTTTACAGGAATTTTTTAATTTTGCAAATTATAATTTCCTCCAATGCAAATGAATCACTCTTCTCATTTCTTTGCCTCTCCCAGCTTCTTAACCAGATAGATTTATGTTACAATGTCATGCATATTATAACTGTTAAATTAAAATACTGTGATGCAGGGTGTGGAAGTAATAAAATTCTACTAAGATCAATTTAGGCCTTTAAAAATTCCATGATTCCTTTCATTCACATGATATCTTTCATTCCTTTTTTTGAAGTTTGGATCCAAACTTGTGTTGACATTTAGTTGATAGCATCTTACCCTGAGGTTCCATTTTCTTAATTAACGAGATCAAGGATGCTGACCTGATATTTCTTTATACATCTGGCTCTTTCCCAAAAAGACGGATTAGGGCAACAAAAAAATGAGGAAGGAAGGAAGGAAGGAAGGGAAAAAAGAGGAAATCAAACCCTTCTGCACACCTTTATTCTAAGGCAAAATGTGTTCCAAATTTTTGCAAAAATATCAGATACCACCCTGTTACCAACAAAATGAGCAAACAGACCCACACACATAAAATCTGTAGTTGCAATATGTCTATTTTTCGTTTCTCTCTCTTGCTTCCTTAATATCTTGTGTCTTGGTACCTTCCTACAAGTCATGAAAGGAATAAAATCTACACATGTCTACATCTACACCATGAGGACAAAATCAAGAGCTTGCTTGAGGAATTGAACCAAGTCAGATTTAATTTCTTAAGACATATTTGGGGATGGACTACAAGAGAAGGAAGAAGGCTCAGTAGTAAGGATCTATCTAGACATACAGCAAGTGCTCGATATATATTTCTTAAAATGGTGACAGAAAACACGAATTATTTATGCAAGTGAAGAACTCCTACAGCAAAGTGCGCGACTGAGACAGTAGACCAGCAGGGCACCTAAGACTCACATTCCCTGATGCTTGACTTGGAAATTCCATGTTTAAAACAGGGGTGCGGGGATGGAGGGTTCAAGAGCGAGCTATATATAGACAATGTGAGAAATACCGAGGAAGACAGATGGAGAGAGAATATGGAGCCTACCGAATGCAAAGGGATGCTTTCCAAGACAGGAAGAGGGAACTGGAAGCCTTTTCCACTTGGCTGCCTCCAACTTCTCTGCTGTGCTGGGCCTTCAGCTTGGGGAAAGAACGAAGGAGCCTAGGGATCCGCGGGAAAGAGAACCCGGCAACAGGTGGGGAGGTGGCGGACTTTTGTCTCGGGAAAGGCAATCAGCCGCGCTGAAAAGGCGGAAAGCAGTAGCGCGCAGGACTTGAGTCTGCGGGGTCCCGGCGTTCTCGCCATCGCCCTGGGCTCCTCTAATTAGAGAAGGGATGCAGGGTGGCATTAGTTCCCAAACGTTTTAATCGAGCCTCTTTTCAATGGCCAGGGATAAATGTAGCCACTGTTACTCTGCGCTGAATGGGTCGCAACAACCCCCGCCCGGCCCCCAGCGTGGCCATTCAGGGCTCTTTTCACAACCTCTAAGCGTTTCAGTCCCTGGGCCTAGAGACACTCCAGAGCGTTCCTAATTAGTCTAATTAGAAAGGTGGATTGATAGATGGAAAGAAGACAGAGTGGGTTAGGAAGATGCTCAATGCTGCCAATCTCGGTTGGGTTGCCGCTTATTCTCTGCAGAAAGAAAAGGCCGCAAAGGAGGAGGCTGAAACCGGGGTCCGCCCGCCCGCGCGGGGGCTCAGCCCCGGCCGGATTCGCGGGCCGGGCGGTCGTTGACCCCGCGCTTCCTGCCCGCAGCCCGGGCCCGGCCGCGGGCGCCACCGCTTCTCCAGGCAGCGTCTCCGGGCCGCGGCCTGCCGGGCGAAGCGGGGACGAAGGGCCGCAGACGAGAGGCGCGCGGCCTCCCGCCCCGGCCGGCGCCTCTGCTCCCCGCCAGCCGCGCGGCCGCGGGTCCCTCACCCGGAAAATCTTGCGGAGGCGCGGCCCGGGCAGCCCGGGGCCGGAAGGTCGGTGCGGGGCCTGCGCGCCCGGCCGCGCCACGTGGCCGCTTCCGGCGCCCTCCCGCCACCCGGCCTTGCGCGCTGTCGGCGCAGCGCCTTGTCCCAAGGAAGCCGAAACCCCAAGAAGGAAAGGACTTTGGCTGGCGGATAAGGCTTAACGCAGCGCGGCTCGCGGCGGTGTGTGAGCGAGGCTGCTGCGCCCTCGGCCCGGAGCGGTGCCCCGAGGCTGCTGCGCCCTCGGCCCGGAGCGGTGCCGGGGGTCGGGCGCCGAGGGCCCCGCCGCGCGGTCCTGCGCTCGCCGCGGCCGGGAAGGGAGCAGCGCGGGTGGCTTCAAGAACACTGAACCTTTAATTGGGCTATAAATCAGACAGGGGAGTGCGGCGGAGTTTGTGCAGGTGTAAAAACAGAGGGGAAAGCCCGGGCTGCACAGCCAAAGCGCCCGGGCAGGTCAGAACCTCCAGCAACTAACATCTTGATAAGTCCGGTGACAACAAAATAAACAGTCGAGAGGGCTGCGGAAGGCGGGAGCGCTGTCGCCCGCGGCCCGCGCAGCGGCACAGCGCCCGTCTACTAGAAGGCGGGCTTCTCTTGATTTGGGGGGAGTGATGAGGGGGTAGGGAAGTAGGAGAAGCAACATTATCTCCCTTTTCACCCGCCTGCTTTCAGCAGCGCATCTGGCGGACAGAGGACTGTCAGATGGCGAAGGGTTGGGAAGTGCGCGCTGCCCGGCCCGCCCCGCGACGCCCGCCGGGCGTCCGAGCTGTTGGCGGTCGTGGGCCAGGCGGTTGCGCATCGGACGCCAGGCCCTCGACGATGGGTCCGTGCGCCCCCTCCTAGACACGGCGCCACCCAAAGACAAACCACCGGCTCCCGCTTCATTTCGGCGGCCGAAGATTTAAAAAAAGAAAAGAAAAGAAAAAGTAGAAAGGGCGATCAAAAATTCGGCGCACTGCTCAGGAGCAAAAAACAAACAAACAAACAAACAAACAAACGAAAGCCCTGTCACAACCCTATCGAGACCAGAGACGTTGGCACAAGCGGCAAACGGATTCACAGACAAAGGAAAACAATACAAGTCTCGCTAGATCATTTTTCTGGACATTGTTTGAGGTCTGAAAGGGACCAAATCGTTTCAAAATGTTGCCAGTAAAAATTATCCTATGTGGAATGCAACTAATCCTTTTAGGTTCCTGTCAACTGTTTCCACAAAAGGAATCCGATTTTTCAAATCAAAGATCCGAAAGTCTTCGGGGAGAGATTTATTACATGCCAGAGCTTTAGTTACAGACTAGAGTTACAATAACAACTTGCACCCACCAACTCCCTAAAATAAGGGATCCCATCCTACAAATTCTAGAGACATATGAGGGATGGTTCGCTGGATTCCTGCTATGTATGCAGATGGTGAAAGGAGGGGGAAAGAAAGAGGAGGAAGGCAAAGAAATTTTTAAATTCCTTAAATAGAAAAACAACAGAGTGCCTCAGCATTTTATTTTTGTCCTCTGTGCCCCTAGATACTTTTGAAAAAGAAAACAAGACCCAAACTTGATGATTTGCCCTCAGCCCCTTGGCGATAACAGCTTAAAGGTGAGGTTAATGCTTGAATTGAATACAGAAAAACTCTTGGGTTCCTATGTACCCCCAGTGGTCCAAAACCTGGACTGAGTTTGCATATTGATGTGTCTACAATTTCTGCAAGTGGAAAAACATTTAAAGTTTATAAAAGAATACAAGGAAAATGTAACATGCTTTATTTTTAAGTTTTCTTTGATTTGTAATAAAATGTTTAAGCATAGAAAAAAAAAAGTCTAGTGTTTCACTGTGCCTCTGTATTTAACTCTTCACAAACTCATTCTGTGCAGGTCATAATCTCAGTTCACAGTAATATGAACATTTATTTTGTGAGGGGCCTGATCACAAACCATCCTCCTCCTGCTTTAAAGTTAACAGAGAAACTGGTGCCTAGGGGTAAGACTATAGGTAACTATTAGTAAAAAGCCTTAAAAACTTGGAAGGAAACTCACATTCACAGTTTTCTGCATGGAGGAGTTGGGCCCTGAGTTATCTTTATGCACGTGGGCACTTAGGTGTTTGGGGCATTTAGTGAGTAAACTGCCACACTGGAAGATATTGTTAAGAAGCAGACAACGTCGGTCTACTTTACAGACTATGGAGATTTTTTTTAATGGTTCTGTAAAATGTATATATGAAAAAATTACCTTGTTACCATTTCCTCCACTCCATTATTTTCTGCTGAAAAGCATGCTCTTCTTGTCCTATGACTGTATGCTTGTTATTAGAAGCAACTTGGTAGTGGGAATTCTTCCATTTCTTATATTTAAAGCAGGAATAAAAAGATTTGCAATATAGCAGGTGCTCAATAAATACTGCAGACTAATCCCACTTTTCAAAGTTTAGAGGTTAAAGAGATGATTGGTAGGTAACTAGAGAAAAGAAATAGAGCAAGAGACCAGAAGAGTGGCTTTAAAACACCATTGGTTTGTTTATTTTAGAAGAGAGGAGAAAGTTATCTATTCAAATACACATCTGCTGAAGTAAGAGAAAATACAAAGCCATGTCTTTTCTCCTCATTATTTCTAGAAACGGTTAAGTAACAATCTATTGGGTGGAGATTTTGAAGAAAGTTGAGTTTTGACAGAGCCAAAGATTTTTCTTAATTAACTTAAGGATCTGGGTACCCATTTGTATAGGTTTTATGTTTTCCAAAGCATTTTCACCTAAATCATTCTACTTAATTCTTACAACCCATCCCCACATTCCCAAAAACTATAAATGAATATGAAAACTGATCTAAAATTGAATTTCGACCTAGACTTATTTCTTCTGTTGTGATCTTTGGCAATTTTTTTTTTTTGGTTTGTAATTTTCCCTCCCTTCCATAATCAATTATTTAACAGAACATCTTGTTGCAATCATTTTCATATATGTGAAACTCTCTGCATAAAAATAGTACAAAGTAAAAATAATCAAGTTATTTTTCATTCATGATGATCTTTCATTGTTGACTTTTCAGAAAATGTGTCCTGTCCTGGTATTGCTGAGAGTATCTGCCTTTTACTTACTTAACAGGAATTCCTAAGCAAGTGTGCAAAGAAGTTTGTTTCCCGTCACAACTAATATATGCCCCTTTTCTTTTTCTTTGCCAGTCTGTTATTGGTCAGCAGTTGCAAATAAGAGAATCCCCAGTTTGTGTCTGGCTGCCTCTGGGGCAAGGAGACCCAGGCAAGGACCCATGGCCACAGATCCATCCCCTACCATCCCGGCCTTTTTGATCCTCTCCGGGAGCTCAACAGACTACCTGGGCCTATGGATGCATTTCATATAGCTTGCATTCTGCTTCACAAACTAGATAGATTCTCCTTAACTGTAGCATCCTGTGTACAGGGAAGCACCCTATCTTGAACAGAGCCACTCTCACTTTAACAGTAGAAAAATATCTTTCCAGACCCACTGATTTCAAATTCAGAATTAGAATTTTCCAAGTTCTCCAAATAAAACTTTGATATTGACTGCTTTTCTTTCTGAAATGCATTTTTGTTGTCTTTTACAGACTGAAATGTAAAAGAAACAATGTTTTCAATTTGTAAGAAAAACCATCCTTTCTCTAGAAAATCACCATTATTTTGTATTAAGCACTGTCCCTTGGAAAAATCACCATATACACTTTCATTCAGCCTGTCTGCAGCTCACAATTAGTCAGGTGCAATGCCAGCATTGAGTCCAGCCTGGATGTCCTGGTAAGGTACAAAGCAGTGGCTCCAGCACCTGCCTAAGGAAGCGGGGTGTCAATGAGGCTTTTGATGGCAATGGGCAAGGATGGGCTATTTGCATCAAGGAAAACATGTGATTACAGCAGGAGGACTGAAATTCCCTTGCCCCCAAAAAAGCATTTTAGGGAGACCTCTGGCCAGGCAGGTCTGAGCTCCACGTGGGATTGCCCCTGGGGGGCTCCAGGACAGTGGGTAATTTAAGGGTCCACTCAAGCCACATAATACCTAGCTGTTCAAAGACAGTAAAATCTTGGAGAGTGTATCTGGAGGGAGGGTGGACACATTCACAGAAAAATGATTTGCCGTCTCATTAAATGTTAAATCAGTTGATCTGCTTCTTAAATATTCTTCCTTTTTCCACATGATGTAACCCTAGACTGGTTATAAAGACCTGCTAGCAGTTTAGCAAAAAGTTCTGCCAGTTTGGCATATTTTGACCATTAAAAATCAGTGAGAGAAGCAGAGAAAATAGACAAATAGTACAAAGATGAAAAGGTAAGTCATGCACGTGTGTGTGTGTGTGTGTGTGTGTGTGTGTGATATTTTGAAGAAGACTGCTGATGCAAAAAATATTGGGAAAGTGCTAGGAGGGGCCATATAGAACTACAAGGAAGCAGATGCAGCCAAAATAATCAGCTACAGATTCCAAATGCATGTAAAACAAGGAGCTGGGGGACCTCTGGGAAGGCCTGAATAAAGATGGCAGGGAGGAGGTTCTAGCAAAAATCCAAAAAAGTATGTAAGAAATAAATGACTTCTACACAGTGACCGCTAAGGCAATTGCCCCACCACAGTGGGTGTTTAATAAATCACAATGATGGCAACTAAATGGCAGTGTAATGTAATGGAAATAAAATTGAATTTAAATACAAAAGTCCTAGTAGCTGTGACCTTAGGCAAGTCACTTCATCTCTTGAGCTTTGATATGTTTGTTTGTATAAAGGGGTCAGTAATAATTCTTGCCTTCTTTATTTTACAGTGTAGTTTAGAGAAATATTAGTGAAAGTCTTTTTAAAAAGTTAATGTGTGCTGAAGGTAGTGACTGGAATACAGAGGAGTTTCCGGAGTGCTGGTAACATCTGCTTTTTGGTCTGATGTAAAACAAAGAGCTGGGAGACCTCTGGGGAGGCCTGAATAGAGATGGCAGGGAGGAGGGTCTAGCAAAAATGGTTACATGGCTGTGTTCACTTTGTGAAAAGTGAGTGAGATTAGCACATTTTTTTTTTGGTTATACTTTCCTAAAATGTTTACTTTTAAAAGTTAGAGTAGCTCAAAACAGTTTTTAAAGTTAAAACGATGATGATGATAAGAACAAGGAAAATAATGTGGGCCAGAGCTCACAGTTTATGCTCATTTATTCCTAGCCATCTTATCACACCCAGAGTCTTGGGATTCAAAAAGGGATGGGTGATCATAATCAGTTGTTTTCTCTGTGTGTCTTTTGCTTGTTACTGAATAGCGAAGAAGCAGGAAGAATGAACCAGGAAGTTTCCTGCATGCCAGAAGGGTCAACAATAAAAAAAAAAAAAAAGAGCCCAAGTTGTTCACATCAAGGGCGATATGTGATTAGAGAGATGTGACATGCAAAGAAATTATCTAAAAAGTGAATTCAGTTGAGAAAGTATAAGCCCCAAAGAGCCCTGAGCAGCTGGTCATGATCAGATTCTCCATCTTTCTGTCAAATGTAATCGTATCCGAGTTGGCAGGGTATTTATTGCTAAAGTCGAAGGGCCAGATTTTACACTAAACATATTTACACATTTACATTTGTGGCCCTATAAACACTCCACGTTTCACTGGCCATGACATCAAACACATTTACCAACGAAAAGCATATGCCTAATTACAGAATCATAGGGGAGAAAGGAGGCAAGTGGCAGCTGATGGGCAATGAACGTGCGTGCCTGTGTGTGCATATGTGTAACACAGCTGCAATACCAGGAAACCAGTAGATACAAGAATGGATGCTGACAATGCCAGGCCCACTTCACTTGTTCTTTGCTTCCCAGGCCTGTACTTGTCTGGTTCAGTTCTAAAGGGGTAAAGGGACCCCTGGCATTCTAATTAGGCCCACGGTGACACCCCTCCCCTAGGAGCCGAGAGAGACCAGGGTGGTTCTCAGGCAGATTCTGATATGGATTGAGTTTGAGGCTGATATGACCTCTAAGTTGCCCCTGAATGACTTTTTCTCAGTCAGTAATAAAAAAAAGGTGTGAGCAAAATGTGTAGCCAGTAGAGAATTTTAAAACTAAAACTAGAGTCTTTAATTCCTGGCTTTGGGTAGTAAGATCAGATCCCTACCCATCAATAGCAGTTGTAATAACACTGTTAGCTGCTCTAAGCTTGGTCCTTGGTTAAGTAAGGAAATCAGAGCCACTGGGGCCATGGAGAGAAAAACAAAACAGGCACAACCACGGGCCCCAGACAGCCTTTAATAAATGACACAGGCTGGTATTCCATCAAAATAATCACCTTCCATCAGAATAACCACCTCCCCCAGCTCTCTCAGAAGACAGGCTGCAGGAAGGAAAAAAAAAAAAAGTGAAGGGTAGAAGTCTTTCTCCCAGATGGATGCTTACTACATTTGCTGTAAGAAATCTGATAATAAATGTACCCCAAATTTCACTTCCATCAGCAGAAAATTTGGGCAGGAAAGGGCCGCGGAACAGGGGACAAAGAAGAAGAGATGTGCAAATATACAGAGGCCTCAGTGAGTAAAAACTAAGGGGGAAATGGGTCCTCATTTTTCCCCTTCTCCTCACCAGTTTGCCTCCTTTTCTTTTCTCTTTTTTAAAGAGGAAGGGAAGTGGCTCTTAAATGCATGGGATGGAGATAGAGAGTAAACACGTTTTTGAGCAAAAGCTCCAGCTTCTCATTTTAAAAAAATAAAATAATTATCCAGTAGAGAAAAAAGAAACCAACCAAGAAACGAGCTAAGGTCATGACACCATGTGTGGTACAAGGAGCAATTCAATCCATAAGGGCTTCATTACCCTCGCAATAGATAACATTTGGCTAAATCTAGCTGCAGATTAAATCTCTGCGGCACAACAGAGCTCTGAATGGAGAGGCGTCTTTTTGTGTGGTCCTTCTCCGAGCTCTGCCCGAACCATTAGCCCCAATATATACCCCTCTCCCTATTAACTGCAGTTCTCTCCCGACTGCGCTTCCGTCATTTGTCTCCAAGCTCTACCGGGGCGTTTGATGAGCAGAGAAACGAGAAGGCAAGAAAAGCGTCGGGTTAATGAGTTGTAGCAAATCCACACTTTGTAGTTGGGAGGAGGAGAGCTGGTGGCCAATGTTTGTCCAACTGGTTTATTTTTCGAGACCCAGCCTATTGAGGAAGACTTGTTCAAGCAGGCTTCATCCTTACAAACACACAAACATCCTTCTGTTTGCCTTCAAAGAAAAGGGGACCAGAGCTGGATTTGCATGCGAATGAGGAGCCCCGGGAGAAGACGTCCTTGCCCATCAAAGGCCGCGGTAGTCGGGCGGCCTTTGTTCCAGCACCTGCTCGCCCGCGAGGCCTGACTGGGCGCGCCCCGCGCTCCTGGCTCGCGGAGTCCACGGCCCACCGCCTGCTCCTCGCCTGCCCCGCAGCCCATGACCCACTCTTCTCTCAGCCCACACATCGCCCGGCCCGCTGCCCCATTATCACCTCCGACAGCAGGCCAGGACCCAAGGCCCAGCAAAGCCGACCGTGAAACCCCAAATCGGTCGGGAAGGTGGAAAACTCGAGAATGGGGCAGGCAGATGAGTTTACTTTTGCTCATGGCTCATGGCTCTGGGCTCACGGCTCCGGGCTCACCACGCGCTAGCAGTTCTCTTTAGCAAGCTCGGGTGAACCGGGACCCGATCTCTGGGATTCGGAGCAAGGCCAGCGCTGAATCACCCAGCGGCTACTTGCCATTCCCTTAAAGGGACTGACAACCTCGGAGGTGGGGCCGATCCTGGCACTTTTTTAAAGATGCGAGAATCTGAACAGAGGGATTAGCTGGGATTCCGTGCTATCAGGACATCCAAGCGTCAAGCAAGTAATAACACACGTGTTTATTCTTTCGCTCTCTTCATCGTAACTTTCAAATCGGAATTTCAGATCTATACGTTACGGAAAGCTGAGAGGCGCACCAGCAGTACCTGTACTGTTTGGATTCCGTCTGCTAACGCCTCTCCACTCGGGGCAGCAGTGACATCCAGACGTCCTTGGTGACCAAAGTTTCCTCTCTCAGCCGGGCTAGGATGAAAGTAGCTTTTGCATATGAAGTCTAATGATACTTCAATTTGTACCTATATATAATGGTAAGTTTGAGGATGGGTGTTTACCTTAAACTCATTTAATCTCTTCCAAACATTTCACAAGAAAAAACAACTTACTGAGTCAGTTTTTCCTCCCTAAAAATAAACGAGATGACAGCACATCAAGAATGAATGTCACTGCAAAATATTGGCCTATAACTCAGTCTTAGTTAACTTGCTAGGTTAAATCTGCAGATCTTCAGATATATACCTGTCCAGATACTTGGAAAAGTTTAATGAACAGATTTTACTTCCTCTGCAACTCACTGATATTACACATTTAAATTTTGTATTACACATGCCTTGGTTTTATTTGGAGCCCACAATAACATTTGTAGTCATCAAAATTAGAGTCTCACGTTTTTTCAGAGAACTAAAAATTGCCTGCAACAAGTAGTTAATGAAAACACTTAGAATTTGAAAGATATCCAAAGTTACCTACATTGTAAAAATATAATTCAATAAACACCAGATGTATTTTCTTTTCATTCTTTGAAGTTTGCACTATTCTAAAATTGAAGATTTCTCTTACACATCCTGTTATTCATTTAAACCAGAATTTGATAAGTTTGCCTTTTAGAATAAAAACTTTATGCATTTACTGGAATCCTTTCTGTTGAGAAAATAGTAGCTTTAAATATCAAGACTTTCAAATACAATTGATTTTGTATACTAAAAATTTTTATTTAGAACTTTAAAGCCATTTGATAATGTCTATTAAAATTTTAAAACTAAAAAGTGCCTATTTATTTGTGCTGCTTATATTACAATATAATACTATGTTGCAGAGGTTTTACAGATATATAAAATATTGTGCTCAAATGTGAGCAGAAATTATTTGAAGTGTGAAGCTCAAAAATAAAAGAAAAGCTCTATAAAATTATCCTAGGGTAACTGTGGCTTTAATTTTAAATAGCTTCGATGCTCTTAAAAATGGCATAAAATGAGATTTGAAAATGTGTAACAAAGTGACTTCTTTTATTTGTAGTCATTTAAAAATAACTTCTGATTTTCTGCAATAGTTTTTGACTTAGAAAGTATAAATAAAAAATCATGGCATGATGCTTTTGAAAATATTTGCCTTTTAAAAATAATGGGTTCCTACTTATCTCACATAGAAACTTTTTTTTAACAGAAAATAAACTAAGAAGGGAACAACTGAAGCCAATTCTTTTGGTGGATTTTTTTTGAAAATTAAGCATTTTATTTCTGAAAAAGTGTAAAAATCTTATGTTAGAATAGTACAATAATTGCCAGTAAAATTTACAATACTCCTTGTAAAGAATACGCAGTAAGTTACAAAATAAAAATTCCGCATGTCTATTATGATACAAAACACAGGTTAAAGTAAGAAGTTTTGAATTGTTTCCTTGTGTAAACATGTTAATAGTTTTTTTTTTTCTTTCTCATGAAAAAAGCATACCGGACAAGTGTCTTCAAATAAAAACTACTGCTTCGCTGGCATTCTTTGGGACCTTTTACTATTTCTGCGTTATTCTTTTAAACATACTGATTTTTTAAAAAACCCCTGGACCTGAGAATCTCTAGACCTCAAAAAGGCTTAGAATTTTAAAGATTTCCCAGAAGTCAAGGAAGCCCGTGTGCCTATACAGGGCAGACCTACTGGCACCCTCTTCCTCCCCGCCCCAGCTCGGGGGCCGCAGCATAGGGCGACTTTGCATAAATAGAAGGACCCGCAAAGACTAAAGGGCGCCCTAGCCGTTGCCAAACACAGTCCTGTCTGAGAATCCGAAGCGACGAAAATGGGGGCGCGAGGCCGGGAGGAGCGAACAAAACACCAAACCACCAAGACGAAAAAAGGGGCCGGGATTCCTACCTTCGGTTTCTCAAGCGCGCTAACATAGCGTTATTAACAATTTGAAATCCTAGCGGTAAAGTTCTCGACACTGGACAGGGCAGTCCCTTGGTGCAGAGTCCCCAGGGCGGCCGACGAGGACACGGAGGAGGCGGCGGCGGCCGCGGCAGCCACGAGGGAGCGAGTGAGCGCGGCGGCCGGGCCCACAGCCGCCTGAGCCGCGCAGCCGCCGCCGCCGCCGCCGCCGCCGCCGGACCCCGGCGCGGGCGCGGGCGGCGCCGCCACCGGCGAGGGCGCGGGCGAGGCCTGCACGGCGGCGGCGGCCTGCGCGGCGGCGGCGGCGGCGGCGGCCGGGCCCAGGCTGCCCCCGATGATGCTCTCGATGGAGAAGGGCGAGCGCGCCAGTGCCGCGGCGCCCGCGCCGCCCGCCTTGTTCGCCGAGGCCTGCAGCGCACCGGGCACGGCGGCGCCGAGCGGGTGCGGCCGGTAGGCGAAGGCGGTCCGGGCCAGCTCGGCGGCCGCGCCGTGCGGCGGCGGCGGGGGCGGCGGCGGCGGCGGCGGCGAGTGCGGGTGGAAGGCGGCGGCGGCGGCGGCGGCGGCGGCCGCGGCGAACAGCGCGGAGGGCGGCGCGTAGGGCGGCAGCTGCAGGCCGTAGCCGCAGCCGTAGGGGCCGTAGCCGCAGGCGTGCGGGGGCGGCGGCGGCGCGGGCGCGAAGAGCGCGGCGGCGGCCGCCGGGTCGCCCGCGCCCCCCGCGCCGCCCGCGCCGCGCAGCAGCAGCGACTCGGCGGCGGCGTTGGGCGGGAGCAGCGGCTGCCGCTTGAAGCGCTTCCTCCGGCGCAGGAAGCTGCCGTTGTCGAACATGTCGGCGGACTCGGGGTCGAGCGTCCAGTAGTTGCCCTTGCCCGGGTTGCCCGGCTCGCGGGGGATCTTGACGAAGCAGTCGTTGAGCGAGAGGTTGTGGCGGATGCTGTTCTGCCAGGCGGGGAACTTCTCCCGGTAGTAGGGGAAGCGGCCGCTGATGAACTCGCAGATCTCGCTCAGCGTCAGCCGCTTCTTGGGGCTCTGCAGGATGGCCATGGTGATGAGCGCGATGTACGAGTAGGGCGGCTTCACCAGCGGGTTCTTGGCGCCGCCGCCCGCGCTCCCGCCGCCGCCGCCCGCGCCCGCGCCGCCGCCCCCACCTGCCCCGGGCCCTGCTGCCGGGGCGGGGCCGGGGGGCGCCGGCGAGGCCCCCGTCCGCGCGGCCAGCAGGATGTCATCGTCCTCGTCGTCCTCCTCCAGGTCCTCCAGTTCGTCCTCCCCGGCGTACGAGCGCCGCCGCCGCCGCCGCCGCCGCGCGGGGACAGCCAGCCGGGGCCCGCCGCCGCCGCCCTCGTCGTCGTCTTCCTCTTCCTCGTCGTCTTCGTCCTCGCCCTCCCCCACCACGTCGATGTCTGTCTCCTCGGCGAGGCCGGAGGCATCGGACATCTCCGTGCTCAGGGTCATAGCTGTCGCGCGGCAGCAGCGAGACGGCGCATAGGGGCGCCGGGCTCCGGGCTCCCGCCGCGCCCCAGCCCGGGTCTCGGGCGGCGGGCCCGGCCCCGGGGCGCCACACTGGGGGCGCTACCGCTGCTCAGGCTGTGCGCGGGAGCCCCCCGGCAGCGGCCGAGGCTTGCGCTGCGACTTTGTAACTCCTGCGCCGCCGCGGTCGCCCCGCGGGTTCTGCGCTCCCTGGGCTCCGCGCGCACCGAGCCCGGGCGGGGGACTTGACCTTCCCCTCTCTAAGCGCTCCTGGCGGGGTCAGTTATGGAGGGGCTGGCAGGGCTCCGGGCGAGCGAGTCAGAGCATCGGGCGCCCGGAGGGTGCGGGACGCGTGAGTCTAGGGACAGAGCTTGGCGAGGCGAGGGCTGAGTCCAGGAGAGGGCGGACCTCTCCGCGGCTTATAGCAGAAGGAGGCCTGTCACATGGTGTGCACGTCAGAGCGCTACCGAGGAAAGGGAAAGGAAGCCTTAGGAAATCAGCCCTGCTCTGGAGAGAAAGTTCATCCGTAGGAGGGAGCAGGATCTGAGAAGAGAGGGGAGGCGAAGGGACCCCACCATTCCTTGCCAAAGGCGCTGAGTCCTGAAGTGAGCGCTGGCTCGGGATAGTTTGGACCCGTGGCCGCTGCAGGAGTTAAGAGTTCCCCGCCTTATTCTCTTCCATTAGCCCTCAGACTAACTTCAGAAGCACCCCCGCGTGACGATGTGACCACTGTGGCCTGTAGGAGCCGTCCGGCCGGAAGGTACCCCCGCCCCTATCATCTGAGGTGGTCGCTCGGAATGGCTCTGAGAGGTCTGTTGAGTTGTCCCTTATCCCCTATATTGGGCGAGCAGCTTCTCATCGAATCTGATGAGAACATCCTCAAGACCAGTTTAAGCACAGTAATTGTTTATTGACCTTTTAACCTGTCCCCTTCGGTTCTTCTCCAAAGACGTTTGTTTTCCACCATCTGTTAATAAAAAATGCTCTTAGGCTGCCGTTTTAGTCACTTATCTGCAACTGAATGCCCTAGAAACTTGACAGCTAAACTAAGCCACTCTAATGAGAGGATCTTAAAATTTTCATGGGAATAAAGAAAGTAATAAGTGAATGCAGAGAATAGAAACATATAGTGAAAAGCCAAATACACACAAGAAATTACACCTAGGAACTACTCAAAAAAAGTTATTTCACAATGGGTTAAGGGACTCTAGTTATCAGTAAAAGAAACATTCTAATCAACACTTCTCAGTAATCACAAAATATTTAAATTACTATAATGTATAAACATCTCTACTCAAGCAGGCTTTATAATAGAAACTACAATGATGAATAAAAACTTTCAGATTATTTTTTTTTTGTAAATTAACTATTTTCAATAGCTACTGGTGAAAAGAAACGAAATACTTTTTAAAAAACAAGATTCAAGTTCTGTTCAACTCAATTTTTCTTCTCAGGTGACAAAGGAGTAAGTGGAAATAGTTCAAATATGATTCTATTTAAGTATACCTAGCTTTGTCACCAACTTTTAATTATTTTGGCTAGCAGAAAAATTCTAGTAGCTTGTGGAATTCACACTCACATAGCCATACCTTTTGTATTGTTGAATTTTCCAAAACACTTTTTTTTCAAAGTGGGAAACTTGCTTCAAATTTTTAGCTTTCTTATTAAAAGGACCGCTTGACAAGAACCGAGAATCAAAACACAAAGGCTTTCCACAGGAACAATCATCAGCTGCCCTTGTGTATATCATTTTATCGACTAAGTACTTTTCACGTTTTGAAACGTTTCATTGCTTTCCTTATGAATCACAGAGCCTCAAAAATAAACTGCTCCCCCATCTAAGAATTCTTTTAAAATCGAGTTTTTGTTGCTGAGCACTGCTACCAACCAGTTATACTTACAAATGACCCATAAAGTCCATCACAGATCTTTGAAAGATCTATGAGAATGTCCCCAAGTTATAAATAAATTATTTTTCATTGACTCTCATTTGATATATGGCTGAACCATTTAATTACTGTAATGGGTTCGGAATTAACCTGAGCCAACATTACTCAGCACTATTAATCAGGCATTACATTGCTTTGTTGATGTAGCCAGGAGTCCTCACCGAGTTCACTTTTACATTTGAAAGTTTAAGTTTTATAAGTAATGTCCAAATAAACACCATGGTTTTCTCTGGACTGAGGGTTGGTGTGTGGCGAAGTATTTAAAGATGAAATGAAGAGGAAGAATTTGCTGGTCGACAATTAGTTACCTCAGATGATCAGTTACAGCCGTCATTCCTATGTTAACACCGCCCTGAACTTGTCTGGCCAAGAAGGGCGCGGAGATTGACTTGGCATTTCATTTGTAACTGTCTGAAGGTCCTTTGCCAAAGGGTTAAAGGGCTTTTCCCTGGAAACGTTTTGAAAACGTGGCAAATTATCTTCTGGCCATTCAGGAGTAAGTGTTAGGATTTACTGAAGGTCAGAGCAAAAGATCAACAGGAGGACCGCCGCAGGGACAGTGTTAACGGAGATTTGGGTGAGCTTTACCAAAGCTCCACATTTGGGCGATCCACTTGCTTTGTTTGCTTTAGTTAAGCTACATATTTGTAAAGGAGTTTTAGCTCCTCGCTCGTGAAATCCCCCGAGCGCGGAAACCCAAGAGTTTCAGTTCCCGCGCGTCCCCTTTTCGCCCTCCTCGTCGCGCTCATCCCCACCCTCTCTCCCACCCTCCCACCCCCCGGCCCGCCTCTAACGCGCACCCAGCTCCCAGCCGCGGCTGAGTAATTGACATTCCCACCCCCTCAAGTTGGTACGAGGGGCGGGACACCTTTCCCTGAGGCGGGCCGAGGACCAGGTGGCGACTGCCCTTCCCGCGCGCGGGGCTCGCGTGGACGCGGGCATTGGCGGGGCGCCTGCCGCGCCGGGCGGAGACCGCATGGGACGGCTGCCCCCTGGCGGCAGCGCGGAGCGGTGCTGGCCCCGCGCTTGTCCGCAGGCGGAGCTCGCCAGGCAGCGAACGTTGTGCGGGTGTTGCCAGCGGACTCCCAGGCTTCACTCGCACTGAGTTGCGGGCGGCCAGGCCTTTTCTTTTTTGAGGCCCCACCGCTTCTTCTCACGGGCGACTGGGAGGGCGCAGAGGCGTTTCTTGAACTGCAGCTTGCGGGTGGTTTGGGCACTCCAGAAACAGCCCCTCAGGGGTTACGGGGATTACGAACTGCAGGAGCCAAGGCGGCCGCGGGACTTTTGGGAGGCGCTGCCTCAGTCCTTTGCCCTCGGTCCCCGGACCGAGAACTCCATAAGGTCCAGGGCCTCTTACGAAGGGCCTGGCAGAGACCTGGGAGTGTAGACTCCTGGGACAGAAACCTGGACGACTCCTCTCGCGACCCGAGCGCAGCCCAAAAGTTTACCCATGAACGTGAACATGAAGCTGTTTCCAAACTCCGTGGATATTTTGGGCTGCGTTTCTCCTAGAAGAGTCACTCCACAAGCCTGTGTTCAGATACCACTTTGTGCCTGGCATTCGTTTCTGAAGAAAGTAAAACGCGAGTCCCTGGTGTGAGGGCGCTCACAGTCTCATGGGGGAGCCAGGTTAATAATTATTATCCCCAATGATAAGTGCTTTCTGAGTCCCCCAACCAAAAGTGAGCGATACCTTGGGGTACCTGCCTGTCGCTGGCTCCATTATTTCATCCTGCGTTGCCTGTCCTTGTGGCCGTATGTGTCTTCCTTTCTCTTTTTGAACTCAAACGTCTGGAGGCCAAAAAGGGCTCTATTCATTGTTTGTGTGTTTGTTTGTTCTTGGTGTGTTAAAATATACATCTCATAAAATTTACCAATTTAAGTGTACAGTTCAGAGGCATTAAGTACTTTCATACCGATGCAACCATCAGCACTATCCATTTCCAGAACTTGTCCATCATCCCAAACTGAAACTGTGCAGCCATTCCAGAATAGCTCTGTTCCTCCCCTCCACTCCTCAGCTCCTTGGCAATCACACTCTACTTCCCCTCTCTATGAATTTTACTACTCTAGCTACTTCATATAAGTGGAATCATACAATATTTGTCTTATGTTTATGGCTTATTTAGCATAACGTCTTTAAGGAATTTCATTCCTTTCATAGGCTAAATAATATTCCATTGTGTGTATGTACCACATTTTATCTATTCATCCATTGATGGGCATTTAGGTTGTTTCTTCCTTTTCTGTTCGTTCTTGAACTTCCACTCACCTAGCTCTGCATGCAGTAGGTACTCAATAAAGAGATTTTTTGTTGGTTTTCCTCTATTTTTTTTCACCTCACAAATACTCTAAGGAACCTCATTGTTGTAACAGAGCACACACATTAATGAAGTCACAGTAATGATTTCTGCCATGACCTTCTGAATTTGTAACCTCGACTTGCTCACAATTTTGAGACTTTCAGACTTAGACTGTACACATTATCTTTAGCAAAAAAGTAGGAGTTAGGACTCTGCCAAAATTAGTTCCAGACAAAATTGTGATCACCTCCCACACCCTAAACCCTGCCATATGCTTTTTACATTCTTTTTATGTCTTATTACCTGTCCTAATCCTTGGGGGCTCAAGATGACCTTAAAGATTTTCTCTGGCTATCCACGGCCCTCCACTAAGCATTCTCCTGTGATGTAATATTGCTTGCCATGAATATTGATTCACATATACCACTAAGCTAATTTCAAAGTCACAATAAACAGTGAAGTGGGTACCTCTGATGGCAGAGGAAACAGACTCTGAGAGTTGCTGCTAGCTGTCATGGAAGCCATAATGGCAGAGCAGAGCCTCCATCATCATGTCCCAGTTCCAGAAGGCTCTCCCAATGCAGGACACTAATACCATGGGCCAGAATCTTTCCATCCCCCCAAATCTGTTCTTCAGGGCCCTTTATGTAGTCTAAAAATACATTTAAGATAAGACATTACTGGCTAACTGTGGTGGGTACCTCTCCCAAGAGTAGGTACATTAACCTGAGAATTCTGTTGATAAAACGTCATAATACCGTTTCAAACGATAAGTCTTCAGACACCGTAGTTGGGAAATGAGATTCCTTTGCGAACAAGTTATTTTAGTGGCCTCCTGTGTTATACTAGGCAGTCTATGCTTGCACAGCATCTCCTTAAACAAATGTTTCATAGCCTGGGCAGGATTCAGAAATCCTCAAGAATTCAGAATGTCAGCAAAGGTCTAAATCTGTATTTCATAACAGCAAAATTTATTTACACTGACTCAGGAATTTTCATTACCACAGTTAACCTGGACTAGCCCTTTCACCCCAATATATGCCAACACAGAGACTTATTTAGTGCTGGATCTCAGTGGTTTTAAGTGGCAAATGTTTAAATTTTGCCCTCCAAAATCAAAAGTTCAAAATGTGTGTGTGTGTGTATGTGTGTGTGTGTGTGTGCGTGTGTGTGTGTGTGTAAATGAATTTAATTGCGACATACACATATCTCCATTCCAGGGAGAACTCCTCCTTTTGGAAGCTACCTTTAATACAAGACCCTCAAGAGTATGGCTTTGTGGCTCTGTAATCTTCTAGTGTTTGTTTACATTGTTAAATAAGTTAATTTCCTGGAAATAGACAAAATATTTTTAATTCTAATATGTCTAGAAAGGCTGCTTTGTAGTTCACCTAGGGACTGTGAAGAGAAATCTCTCTGCTTGGGAAAGATGGGGCTCTCTAAAGTGATTCTAGGGGTGCAGCTAATTATAGGACATACTGAAAATTAAAAAGATGCTTATAAGACCACTAGAAAGTCATGTCACAAATCAATTTCTTGTGTATTTAAAATGTATACAGTGACCAACCTCTATCACAGACACACAAAGAGTCTTTACCGTCCAGACTTAAACCAAGACTAAACTAAACTATCACCTCTCTGCTCTAAATATGCAAAAACACTGAAAACTTGATGTCCACTTTCAGGGGCACCATGATCTGACAGCAAGCTGTGGGGTGTGGGGTAGGTGGAGGTTGGTTGCTGTGGTATAAATATAGGCCCCTGTGCAGAAGGCACTCTCTATCTTCCACTAGAGGCACATGTGAGTGAATCGCCTTTGCGAGAAAGCTTTAGTTGGTTAGCATTTCAGAGGAGAAAAAGCTGAGAAAGAGCCTGAACCTAAAATTTACAGAAGATTAAATAAAGTAATGAATGCAACTAGTAATGAAAGACAAATTAGAGTATGATGAAATGCCATTTTTCTCTTTCAAATTAGAAAATTACAGGATGAATAGTAGGAACTCAATCATATATGCTGTCAGTGGAAGTTGTAAAGTAGAACAAACTTTCTAGAAAAAAAATCGGCTATACAAAGCCTGGATCTTAAAAGCCCATTCTCTATCCTAAGGAAATAACCAGAAATATGGACAAAAATTTATGTACAAAAATATTTGTTACAGTAATTTTTTTAAAGAGGCAAAAAATGGAAACACTCTAAACCCCCGAGAGTTAAATATATTAATATATGTCATTACAATGGAATATTTTGTACTCATTTAAAATTATTAAAGTTTTAATAACATGAAAAAATCTTAGTAGTAATTGAAAATTCTAGATAGAAAATTATATATAGTATTTTACCAATCATTTAATATACTATACATATAAATAGTATGACTGGAAAAAATACACTAGAAGGTCAACTGGTTATTTTTGAGAGGTGAAATTATGGATGCTTTTTATTTTGTTATTTATATTGTACTTTTCTGTGTTTTCCAAATTTTTCACAATGAACAATTTCCAAATTGTTTAGTTAAGACACCTGAGGAGCACAATTAGTATAAAAGGAAGACTACACACTGAACAGTTTCTATCATCTGAAGCATAATTAATTACTGGAATAGAAACCAAGAGTTTAAAATAAGCATGACAGACATATTCAGGAAGGAAGGAATGTTATTAGTAACGTTAAGTAAAATTTAAAAACCCTGGTGGAAACACTAAGTATGAAGAACGTAACACATGAAACAAGATCAAATGATGGAACAAATAGCAGAATGGATACAGCTGAAGAAAAAATTGAGTTCGAAGATCGTTTTGAGGAAATTTTCCAAAAGCAGCTTGAAAGGACAAATTCTGTCTCATGAAGTCAATATAGTGGGTTGTAATCAGCAATGAGAGAGAAAAGGATAGTATGGAATGGGATGGGATGGGCTAAGATAGCGTAGCGTAGCGTAGCATAGCATAGCATAGCATAGAAAATATAACGGCATGGCACATAATAATACTAAAAGTAGTTTGTGAAACTTTTACTTTAGTTATTTTATTTAAAAAAATTTTTTTTGTGTATATGTGTCTACTGAGTTACTACATAAAAGTGAATCTCTTAGCGCGGGTCACAATAAAAAATGTATGAGTGCTACTATTTTAAAATAACATATTTATATCACACTTGTGCTATTGTTTCCTAACTTCTCTGGGACTTCGCTCATTAATGATCATCTTTCTTAACTCTCACCTCAGCTTACAAACATGGTCTAACCTCTTGTAGCTAAAAATAAAAATGAGCAAAAATGTTTCTCTCTCCTGTGCCAATGCAAAATAGTGCTCCCTCGCCCCTTCCTTTCGCTACCTAATTTTTCAAAAGGCTGATTTGTCTCCATTGCTTCCATGTCATCTCAGGTTACAGACTATATTTTCTTTATGTTTGATACCTAGAGTCTGATGAACACAGCTCTTTGGTGCAGATGGATCTATGTCTTCTTTCCTGACCCTGCTTATGAGGCTTCAGACACTTAACTTGTGGGAGTGTCAGGTTGGCAGTACTGCCTAATTTGGTTGAGATTTCAGATCCTGCCACCATAGTTCAGAATCTGCTTCCCAGTTTCTTCTTCTGGAATAGCCAATACTTCTCGCCCTCTGAGAACTTTTAGGTTAGAACTTTTGCTTTTTTTTTTTTCCTGGACCCTGTCCCCAAATGAGGAAAGTACTGCTTTGTAAGCTCCATGGTTCCTCCCCTGCTCCAGGCAAACTGCATTAACCTTGCTAATGAACTCTCAACCATTTTGGAAGTTGTTCTGCAAATCCTACTTTCACTCTTGACACTGTTCACTGTGCAGTTTGTCTGAAATTCATGCATTAGTGGCCTATTATATTGACGCATAGAAGGGTCACCTATTGTTTCTGATTAACGTCTGGCCCTTATATCACGAAGGGCCAAGGAAAATGGGGCTTATCATCGTGCAGCTAAGGTCCCTAAATGTTCCCACAAAACACCAGCCATATCAGATAAAATTTTGTGAACAAAGGTAATTTTAAAGACATGTTGCCAAGTACTATACAACAAATTACCCAAATTTAGTAACTTGAAACAACCATTTTATTATGCTCATAACCTCTATGAGTAAGGAATTCATGAGTTGATACATCTCTTTACCACGATATCTGGGGATTCAACTAGAAGGATTTGAAGGCTGGTGTGACCCAGAGCTGGAAACAGGAATCAACTGGAGATGTCTTTATTTGTATCTCTAGCCATTGATACTAGCTATCGGCTGGATTTGTAGGCTAGAGCACCAACATGTGATCTTTCTGCGAAGCCTGGGCTTCCTCACAGTATGGCTGACCAGCCTCTCCCGAAAGAAGTTATATTGCCTTTTGTGACCTAGCCTAGGAAGTCACAAGTGTCATTTCCAAAGCAGTAACAAGCCACCTAGATTCAAGGGGAGGGAAATGTATTACTTTGTTAGGTCTGCCATAACAAAGTACCACAGTGTGGGTGGCTTAAACAACAGAAATATATTATCTCGTTGTTCTGGAAGCTAGAAGTCCAAAATCAAGGTGTTGGCAAGGGTTTTCCTTCTGAGGGCTGTGAAAAAAAGATCTCCCAGTCCTCTCTCCTTGGCATGTAAGATGTCTTATGCCTATGTTTCTTCACATTGTCATCCCTCTTTGTGTGTCCATGTATCCAAATTTTCTCTTTTTGTAAGATATCAGTCTTATTGGGTTAGAGCCCACCCTTCATGACTTAATTTTAACTTGGTTACCTCTGTAAAGAACCTATCTCTAAATAAGTTTACATTTCAAGGTCCTGGGGGTTAGGAACACAACATATGAATTCTGAGGAAAACACAACTTAGTCCATTAAAGGAACATAGACCCTAAGTCTCAGTGGGAGGTGTGTCAAAGTCACCATGTAAAAAGTGCATGTGGGAGATATAGTTACTGCCATCTTTGGAAAATATAATCTACCACTTTTATATGTTTCAAATTTTTACAGTGGTCAGAGAACTCAAATACCAACTGTTTGGTTCCAAACAAAACAGCTGGAAACTCTATGGCCGACTATTTCCCTAGGCAATGAAAGGCTGTGCTCAAAAGCTAGTGCTTCCTCACAGGACTTTCAGCAAAATTATTATTTCTGGCCCCAGGATCTGCTCTACTTTAAGCTCCTTCACTGATTTGCTTATTTGTAGTAGACACTCACTATTAGTGCCTGTAGTTCAGCCTCGACCAATCTTGTCTTCACTCAGAGGAATTAATACCTGTTAATTTTAGTTTACTTGCAAAGTAAATTTAAACAGGTATTATCAAGTTTTAGGGAAAACAAATATTAATTAGTACCTACTATAACAATAAATTGTATCATGCCTCATTTGTTTGCCATCATTGTTACTATTTGAGGTGACACTTATAGTGCAAAATAAACTTTTCTCACCAGTGGGGCTCCTGCCAAACCCAGACACTGGTATCGAAAACATTTTATTGCTCCAATACATACCGGGAAATTTTCTGCAACACCAGCCATTGAATAAAGCTTGCACAAAAGCTAGTCTCAAAAATCTAAACATTCCTTTAAAAAGTGAGGTAGAAAAAAATGGAGTAGAGACCTAGCTACCCCACAATCCTCTGGGCTAACTTCCAAACTGTTTTTTCAGTACTGCTCACTCTCGCCTCTTTCCTAGCCTCCTTTTTCCTGGTCAGAATTTTTCTTACTGTTCACCCAGTGAGCACACATCACAGGGCCCACCCAGGCATACTGAATTAGAATGTCTGGCGGTGGGGCCCAGGAATTTGTTTTGAAAGTTACCCAAGTAATTCCGTGATCCACTAGGTTTGCCAACTACAAGGCTGTGTGATCAGATTCAAGTTCCTTAAGCTTAACTTAAAAAGGCCCTCACCCTTGCTCAACTCTATAGTCATGTCCCAGGCCATTTCCCACCTCATGATTCCCCCATTAATAATTGTGCATAAGAAATAGCTCACGATACTAGATATGCTGCTTCACCCCTCTGGGCCCTTGCCCAGGCTGAAACCCCCCACCTACCTTGACTGCCAAACAACCTATTTTTCCTCCAAAATCCAGCTTCCGTGTCCGCTTCCCTGACCTCACTTCCACCCCCATCCGGAATTAACCCTTCTCTCCTCTGTATTCCAACTATACCTTGTTCACACTGCAATCAGCACACAGTGTAGACATAGACTTGCTCACTTGTCTCCTGTCAGAGTGGGCTGAACGCGGGTTCTGTGCCATCTTCATTGGAATATTCTCAGCATTTAATCCTGTTGAACTAAACTAGAACAAACTCTTCTTACTGGGGTAGGCAATGAAGTCCTTTGTCAAGCAGGTTGTCTCCTTTGTATAAGCTGCTTGGTATTACCGTATTCAGTCAAGCTGCTGTGTATTTTGTTACTCTGCCTGGATCTGCCATGATCAGGGAGATTTTCTTTTGGCATTTAGCACAGCAAACACTAGCTCTTTCCCTTAGCAAGAAAGCAGATTTCTATAGACAGAAAAATAGATTTTACTTGCTGCTACAACCAACTTGAAGGCCATTAGCGTCCAAGGAAAACTCCCAAACCAATGCCCTTCTGGGCCCTCCACTCATGGACACTTGCCTTCCCTACTTCCCCTCTCATTTTCATGCTCTCATGTCACATCCCTGACAAAAGGGGCCGGCATTGGCTTTACACTGTCTGCTTTCTCTATTACCTCCTCATGTGTAACTGACCGAGGTTGCCGCAGCCCATAACTGACTCTCCCAATTTAATGCCACCCGTTTCCAGCCAACGCAAGCTTCACAGATATATAAAACCTCAATCACACCAAGAACTTGGGCTGGAAACTGGGGACTTGGTATTGCTCAACATTCAGAGGACTGAAGTCCCCACTTCTACTACCTCTGGGTGGTCTCTGGAGGGGATGGCAAGCCAGGAACCTCACATGACAGCAATGATGATGGAGCAGTGGTTCTCTGAGTTTAGGGTGCATCTATGTCACCTGGAGCACTTGTCACAACACAGATTGCTGTGCCCCACCCCCAGAATTGCTGATTCAGTGAGTCTAAGGTATAGCCTGAGAATCGCATTTCTAAAAAGTTTCAGGTGATGCTATTGCTGGTCCAGGGACCAGACTTTGAAAACCACCGTGATAGTGTCTGGAGTGGGGACCAAGCTACCACTGACTTGTTAAATCTAGAATATGGCTTTCAAACTTGTCTACGTATTAGACATAATAGAATCAACTGGGGGGGATTTTAAAATTTTTGGCTTCTCAGGCTGCATTCCACTGTAAATTAAAATCTTTGAAAGTGGCACAAAGATATCACTATGTTTAAAAACGTCTCAAGAGCTTCCAATGTGCAGGAAAATTTGAGAACCAGTTATCTAGACCAGCGGTTCTCAGCCCTGTTTCAAATGAGAATCACATGGGGAGTTTTTAAAACTTTTCCTGCCAGGAGCCCCACCCCAACCAATTAAATCAGAATATTTGGGCGTGAGGACTGGGCTCCCTTCCTCCTTTCCCTCCCTCCCTTGTTCCCAGATTTTTCTAAAATTTAGCCAGTGTTGGAGATTACTAATCTGAACTTCAGAGTACCCCTATTATAAAGTCATTTTTGTTCCAATTGATAAATCTCTTCTTTTTTTTTTTTTCATTAAGTTTATTGGGGTAACATTGGTTAATACAATTATATAATATTCAGGTGTACATTTATAATTTGACATCTTTATTTTCTATTGCGTGTTTACCACCCAAAGTCCAGTTTCCTTCAGCTACCATATATTTGACCCTTCTTGTTTTGAAAAAAGAGATCAAGGTTATTACTCTTACTTTTTGAAAACTAGAGGGGACTGGTCTGAATAATCTGTGTGAAGGTAGGGATAAGGGAAAAAAATCCATCTTCAGGGCAGATCCCCTAGCAACAGGGCCAGACTTTCTCTAAAAGTCACCCAGAGCAGCACTTCTCAGAGCCAGCCCTGGACCTACAGCAGCAGCATCACCTGGAAGCTTGTTAGAAATGCATGTTCTCACGTCTTACTCTGGAAATTCTGAGAGTGGGCCTCTGGAATCTGTGTTTCAGTAAGTCTTCCAAGTAATTTGACACATGTTAAAGTTTGAGAATCACTGACCAGGAAGATAGCAGTGGGGAAATTAAGATCTTGATCTTCCATTTCTGATGTTGATTCATCTCTATTTTTTTTTTTAACTCATCCTCCCCACACTACCTCTCAAAAAGAAGACTATGGCAACAAAAGCAGTAGCAATGCCAGAAGCTACCTAGTTTTATGCCACGTATTTTAGTGTGAAATGGGACAGTTATGCCTCCATCACCCAATGCTAGGTATGAGCTTCCTCCTTGACCTTTTTGTTTAGCCTTAACGTGTGGTTTTTGTCTCCTTAACATGATGGCCACAGGTAATCCCCAAATTCTAATAGCCATGAGCATTTAGTAGACACTTTGAGATGGCACTGCCACCCCAATATGATTGAAATGTCTTGGAAGGCTCTTTGGGGCTCCTGTTGGCCCATCTTCTGTTTTTCATTTCCTCACCAGATGGGGTCACATATTCTCCAATTTTATGCAAGCCACAACACATGAGCCTGCACAGCTAGGGAGTCGGAGGGAGGCCTTGATGGACTGAACCCATCAGTACTTTTCCAGAAGCCAGAGCCTTCCTCTCAGCCTGAAGACCAACAAAATAGGAAGCAGCTCAAAAAATTTTTTTTCTTTTTTCTTTTTGCCAAGAACATTTTATGAATGGTTAGCAAGACCTTTAGGCAGTATGAGGCCTCAGAGCCTATATGAGTGGACTCAGACCACATACAAAGGTGTAGTGACACCTGTAAAGTGAGTAATCCCTTTGCTGATGTTCTCTACAGGAAGGGAACCTACTTTTATGAAGCACATACAAATTCTCAGGATTTTGCATCCACAACATAGGGAAAACAAATTCAGAAAGTCTGAAAGATGTGCTGAAACCCCACAGTCAATAAGCTGAGATTTACCCTCTTACTGTCTCCCTGCCCTGCCCATCGGGGGGTGCCTTTGCCAATCACACCACACATAAATGCCAGCTGCTTATTTCTCCTACTACATTATGCTTCTTGATATAAACATTGACAATGAATACAGTTTTAAAAAGAAACCAGCATAAATGTGTGCTGGGGTTTAAGAACTGATTCTTGGGATATGCTATAAAAATTAAAGCATGAGCAAGGAAGACTTTATGAGGGGAAACTTAGATGTAATGACATCAGAAATCACCCTTATTCCTAGTAGCCTCTTGGATCCATTCTCCATTGCTGTTCTGCTGTCTAACTTCCTACCCCATCAAGCACTTTCATTAAACCTCCAGCTGAGCTGGCCAGGACTCTTTCAGGCCTTAAGCTCTCCACCTCTGGCTGCTCCATTCTTTCTCCCACACTGCATCCTAATTCCCACCTGTGTGTGAACAATCCACCTGAGAAGGTGAGAGTACCTGCTTCCCCACAGCCTCACCTGTACTGAGCACTATATTCTTTTAAAACCTTTGCCATTAAAATTGAAAAAATAAAGATCTCATTATTTTAATTGGCATGTCCTTAACTGCTGCTAAAGTTGAACACATATGTATTGGAGCTTTTTTTTTTCTTTGAGAATTGCCCTTTCATAGTCTTCACCTACTTTCTCTTTGGGGGTGGTTCTTATTAATATATCAGAACTCTTTATTTACTAAGGATATTAATCTTCTTTCACAAATGAGCAAATACTTTTGGCCCAATTCATCTTTTGACTTTGGTTGTTTTTGCAGCCCGGGTATTTATGTGGTTAAATCTATGGTTTCTTCCTTCCGGGTCATCCTTAGAAAGATCTTCCTCACTCTAAACTGTTAAAAATATTTACCCAACCTTATTTTGTAATTTTTATGTCTCTCACTTTCCATTTAATCTGGCTGACATGTATTTTGTTATAAGGTATGAAAAAGGACTCTAGAGTCAATTCTCCTTCTCACAGGGATAGCCAGTCATTCTAACACCATTTATTGAATGACACATACTTTTCTTGTGGATTTAAAGTACCATCTTTATTATATGCTGAAGTTTTGCATGACCTCTAGTTTCTTTCTAGACTCTCTAGTCTTTCTATTAATCTATCTATTCTTGTGCCAGTACCACACTGGCTTAATTTCTGCAATTTTAGAATATATTTTAGTATCTGGTAGAGCTAGTTCTTTCCTCCAACAGTAACATTTTTCAAATATTTCTTGACTACTATTGAACATTTATCTTCCAAGTGAATTTTGGAATGATTTTGTCGAACTTTGACTTTTCTACCTACTGTTCTAGAAATACCTGGGTCCACCTCTCTTTGGCTCTTCTTCCTGGTATTTAATAATTGTTCCTTGTGCCTACCCTTAACCTGGCACTGTGCTAGGCACTGAATGTTTAAAACAAATATGACCCAATCCCTGCTCTTAAGAGGCTTATAATCACATACAGGAAAAGAATATTTTAAAAAATGGGTGCATTAAGTCAATTTCTGTTGTGGAGAAGGACCAGAAAGTGTAGAGTACCAAGAAGGGTTTGATACATCTTCTAGGAGAAGGGGGGGAAATGGAAATAGCAAGAGGTTGCCAATGCTCCACCACTGGTCTGGTAAGTGGACTCATGAAGTTGTCCATGATTACTATGTAACAAGTTTTGGAGGGCTTAAACGTCTACATTGCATCTTAGCACTGTCCAATGGCATCTACATTTGCAGTTTCTCCCACCACCATGCTGAAGCTTCCTCCTAGATTATATCTTACACACTGGCAATAATGCAGTACCCTCCCCTGCTTATGGCTCTTTACGTCTTTCACACCTTCATTTGCTTGTTTTATATAATCTAAAATCCTCCACAGTCTCGTGAGGTGAGCAAAGCTAACACATAAAGTGATCTTGTGTAAATGGAAGTTTAGAAAGGCTAACGCATAGGTTAAGTGATTTGCCCAAAGAGCTAAGTAGGTGACAGAGCCAAGACTAGAAAGGAAGTCTCAGATACTGGGCCATTTCTCTTTCTATCACACCCTGTGGCCTATGGAGTAAGCCTGAATTCTGTTTAAGGAGGTTCTAATAGTACTACTCAACCTGGAAGAAGATATGTCTAGAACTCTGTTGTTTCTCTTCACCCCAAACCTCTGTAATGAAATGGGGTTTCTTTCCACTTCTCCATCTAAAGTATGGGGTTGGGGAAAGGAGAAAAGAGGCTAGGATAAGGATCTAGTTGGAGGCCAAAGAAGTGGAGCAGAAGGGAAACAGGCCTCTCTGGGACAAGGGTTCGAGGAAGTGTGGCTGTCAGGGTTTCTTGTCATATATCTCTAAAGGCTCCCTAGCTGGATCTCCAGTCCCTCTAGCCCACGCACTTCCCTTTCTTGTGCCACCATTAGCAGCTTATGAACAGAATTTCTCTCCTCTGGGCAACTGAAGAACAGAACTCAGACTCAGCTTTTCATCTCAGATACATCTTTTAAACACACACACACACACACACACACACACAAACACACGCACACGCACATGCACACACACTCTTAAAGGGGTTCTTTATTATTATAATAATATTTATTATTATTATTATTATTATTATTATTATTATTATTATTATGTTAATGTTAAGAGTTTATACTCTTCCTAGAAGTAAAGAAAGGGGTAAGGACTGAAAAGGCAAAATGGCTCCACCTTGAACACTCATCGTATATTATTTCATGTAAATACTACAGAGAGAAAGGGAAGATACTTTCCCCATCCCCAGATTTTCTTGAGGAATATCTGGGACAGAAGATTCATCTGCAGCTCTTGCTCGCAGGGGAATTTCATTGCTGAAGTTGAGATTTAAAGAGAGGGAGACTTTGGAGTCAATGTGAGGAAAGGGGCTGGAAGCTGCCAAGACTAACATTAGGGGTGGGTGGGGGCTAAGAACAGCTGTGTGTGGTGGTGTTCTTTCCTACCTCAGCCTCCAGACCTTACCCTGGGCCAGCTGGAGAGGGTGAAAAGACAGAGAAGGTCGTGATCGGGACCAAAGAAGTGGCAGGAAAGCTAGGAAATCTTAAGTCAAGCAATTGTGAAGGAACTCCTATAGCAGGCTCTGGGGCAGGAGGTGGGAGGGTTTGGCTTCTCATGCAAGCTTGTATGGGGTAGGGGCAGGGGAAGGCGAAGTTAAGTGACCTAGGTAACTGAGCAAAGTCAGGCTTGTAAAGCCAACTGCAAAGCTTGCTTCTGCAACTAATGTGTATACCATCTGTCTCTCCATGCCAGTAGAAGCACTAATAAATATTACATTTTGAAACTGTTGCACTGGCTTGTATATAAAAATTCCATATGCCAACTGACTGGACTACATGAACACATCTGTCAAAAACAGGTCTCTTAGGCACTATTTAGGAAGTTCCAAAGCAGCTCTGTAACTGTTTCAGCCTCCAACTGGTATGAATTAACTCTCATAAGCCAGGTCTATTCTCTGAATAAAGGATTAGGCCAAATGTCCAAATAATTCAAGTCAGAAACACTCTTTAGCCTTCATTATATGGTATCAGTAGCAAGGTCTCCCCCCCCTCCACCCCCAAATTATGCTGCTCTTTGACTCAGTGTTAGATGTCACATTGCTAACATATGTTAATATTGCCAAAATGACAAAATACTTTTTGTATTATTATGGGCTTGAAAAGGCCCATACTTTGCATTTTTACAAGACTCTGTTACTCTGATAACATTTACAATTTACAGTGTACATTGACATGTATTAGATGATTAGACCTCAGGTGCCAAGTGTACTTTAGGTTGAGGAAGTCAGTACTTGGGAACCGTTCTCTTCCTACAGTGGAGGGCACACAGAGAAGGAACGTAATCCTGCCCTTTAGTGGGAAGCTTAGATGTAAATTGAATGTGCTCAGTCTTGGCACATTTATTAAGTCTAAGAACTGGAAAATTTGCTTCTGTTTTTAATTTTTATTTTAAAAAATTTACAAAAGCAGGTATGTATGTATAAATAAAGGATGAATGAATGAATGACTTGAATAACAAAAACGGGATCATCAAAAGTCTCAACAAGATGGAATAATGGGAAGGGTCTAACAAAATGAAATATAGCAGACATGAATGTAAATCATACCTAGGCCTCAGTAAATGGGAACTGGATGGGGGAGGAATTCAGCTTATCAGCAGGATACCTGAAGAAAGGATTGGAAATTTCATTTCATTACTCAATAGGCATCAACAAGTCATTCAGGCTGCCCCGTTGTAGTCTTAGACTATGCTAGTTGATGAATACTGTCCAAAACGGGACAAGATACTACGTTCAGATACAGATTCCTCATTTTGGAGTGGATCCAAACAGGGCATCTAGCCTCCTAAACAAGACATAGAGCCTGTCCCTAAAGGACGCCAAATGCAGTGGGGGAAGTGGGTCAAATGAGTGACTCCAGTCCAAGGAATCTGCAAGTTTAGCCTTGGAAAGAAAATGCTTAGAGGAGCCATTCAATATGGAGGGAGTATAATTTTAGTTACAAAATACTTGAGGATCTGTCATGTAAAAGAGAAATTAAATCTGTTTGGTATGGGAAAATTAAAACCAGTAAGTAAACTTCACTGGAGTTCAGCTCAACATAAGGGGAAAAAGTTGTGCTTTAGCTGTCTATTTTAGCAGCAGATCCATTCTCAATGGGAGTGATAGTGCCCTCAAGTGGGTGAAAATTGACTCTTGCGGGGAGGGGAATGATATTACAATGGTTTCTAGCTCTCCTCCCAACAAAATCTTATTCCTTAGTATTTAATTTCCCATGTTGAGCTTTCTTAGGTATCACGTGAGCAACATTGTCACTGACATGGAAAATACACAAATGTATGTAAGATCAAAACTGTGGTGAATAGATGGCTGTGATTGGTGGACTGTCTCAATTAATTGCTCCATCTCAACTTTATCTTGTGACTGGTGGCCTGCTTCTGTGATGGGCTGCCTTGAGCTGCCTTGAGGATGTTGTCTTAGTTTGATCCTCAGTGTTGTTACTTGAGCTTTGAGAATTAAATAAAAATGGCTTATATTACTGTTTAATTCTACAGAAGTTATTCAACCCATCATTAGCTATGTCAAATGCTAAAAAGAAAGTGCCAACGGTATTTGAATAAATGTCTAGCATCCAGTTAAAAGCATTTTTTCATATAAAGTAAAAGTTAAAGTTAATATTTAAGAAACTAATTTTTTTCAGTTGTTTTACTTTTGCTGAAAAAAATGATTTGAATAATTTATAAAAATTGGTTACATTGCTATTATGTACTTCTAAAATTGCTAATATGTATATATATTTGGACCCTATCACCTGTTGCTTCTCAAATGCCATTTCTGGGGAAACTGCTACAGTTCTTACTGAGTACTGTTTTGAATCTGAAACACTAATTATGTGGCAGTATTTTCGGTGCCACTTATAATTTTTTGGTTAAAATGTGAATTACCGTTTATTTGAAAGAATGTGTTTTATTTCCTTTTCGCTGACACCTCCACAATATTTGCCATATATTTAGATATATATAATTGACAAGAGAAAAATCCTGAGACGTTCCAAATTAAATTATAGTGGATGAAGAGTAAGAGAAAGAGACAGAAATAATTAACTAGTTAACAGCTGTGGGCCAACTAACAAAAGACTACTCACTTTCCTGGACGTATGTTGGAGCTTTAAATCAACCTCTAGGAGTATACTGGCTGACCACTAAACGCTACTGCATCCTGCATATGCAAGACCTTTTCAGGACTGTTGCCTGTAACCAATCAATAGTAGTCAATATTTCTTCCTTACAGACTGTATACCTATAACAGAACTGTCTCCACTCCACCTTTTCCCACCCCTGCCCTCCATCAGTAGCCAGTACAAATTCTTTCAAAACAACTTACATCTTTCTTCCCCTAAATATAATGTACAAAAGTTCCTGTCAGCTCCAGGACAGCAGGCATGCTTGTCTTTCCCACGTAGCTCTGCTGCTGGTGATTTAGATTTCATGCCCTACACCTGGTCCTTTTCTGGCTAGCATCAGCCAATACAACCTTTCTCTCAGAAAAACTTTTGGCTGTGAAAGTTTTTGTTTAACATATCTATGTGACATTCTATTATTATCAGCTCACTTATTAAGTATGTATCATCAGGTTACTATGTACTGAAAGGCAACAAACATGAATCTATATTTATGAAATTCTATTCTGACCTCCATGAAAAATACCTATTGCATTTATGACAGATAAACAGGTGAAACTGACTTAGATAATTTTATTACAAAATATGTCTTTCACAAATACTTTTTAAATTGAACTATAGTATATTGGCTAATATATTTTAAAATTTGTAAGGCTGTAATCAGCGCATTCACTAGCAACTAAAGCTGTTTAGTATTCCTCATGAGTATGCCATTTAATAGTCCTGTATTCAATAATCTGAAATTTAGTGACTTCCAGATTTTCCACCCTACTTCCAGAGAGAGAGAGAGAGAGAGAGAGAGAGAGAGAGAGAGAGAGAGAGAGAGAGAGAGAGAGAGAGAGAGAGAGAGAGAGAATGAAAGAAAAGAGAAAGATAGAAGAAAAGAAAGAAGGGAGGAAGGAAGGAAGCAAAGAAAGAAAGGAAAGGAAAAGAAATTGGAATTCATTAGGCAACGATACTAGTAACAAAAAGATGCGTTTCATTCTCTGGCTGTATAATCATTTAACATTGTTCATTTCTCTGGGCAAAAATCATGTATCATTTACCAGCTTCAGTAAATGATAGTAAAAAATAATACGGTTAGGGAGATTTAATTCACTAGGAAGATTGAGGTTGGGGTACATTACACTTGAAGACATATAAAAAGGAGATTTAGGAGATACCTGAGGATATGTGCCTGGGAACAAGGGGCTAGGGTTTTTAATACAAATTCAAAGGTCAGCAGAAACTTGATTATGAAGGCTCAAAAAATGGCTGGATTCTCTACAGGAAAGAGAGAAAAGCAGAAGGTCCTGTAGAAAGTCTAACGTCAAGAAGAGAAAGAGAGCCTAAAAAAAAATTGAAAACAACAAAAAAAGCTAGTCCAGCATCAAAAAAAAAAAAAAAAAAGACAAAGAACAAAAAGCCACATTGCGAGTGCTAGTGTCTTCATAGCTATTGAGAAGGTGGGAAAGGAAGTCTTATAATTGAGGCAATCTTTGTTTAGGTTATATGTTATATGTTAAGTCATCTAGTGGGTGGGGCTTCATTTTGATCCTAGTTGATAGAAAACAGATGTCTGGCATCTGGTTCTGTGACCAAGTACGGTCACCATTTTATAGCAGCTGGCAGTCATGCCTGGCCCAATCTCTGTGGGGGAACAATGACTCGCCAACATTTGTACATCCAAATTTGGGGTGGTGGGTCGGGGTAGGATGAAGTATTTCATCTAAATTACATAGAAGGGAGTTTTATTTTATTTTATTTTGTATTGGTACATACTTTTGGTACCAATTATTATAAAGCAGCTGTAATTTTGTTATATTCCACGTCTCTTATAAAATTGTAGTATGGAATACTACCTCTGTAATAAATAATCTATAGAACTGTCATGCTTTATTACTAACCTATTTTTGTTCATACCTAAACTACACCTATGAGCCAAATAGGGCTGAAGGCTCTTAACTATCGACTTCATCGATGTCAGAAGTATCCACTGATTTAACGAATGGACCAAGTCCATTGAGAAGAACAGCTTTGAATTGTCTATAGCCAAACCTCTGAGATTTTTCCGTATCCACCCCACCCTGCTCCAGCTTCTCCACTTTATTCTGGCGCTTTCTTTTGTGGCTGTGTCAAAGTTTAATCCTCTTGTTTAACACTCTTTAAAACTCCCCTACTCGTTTTACAGTAAAACTCAAAGTCCTGAGCATTACACCCAGGGTCCCTCATGATTGCTCCTTTGTCTTCGCGGCTTTACCTCCTGCCACTTATCTCCAGGCAAGACTTCAAAAATTCAGTCACTCATTACCTTCATAATTTTTGGCATACCTAACTACCAAATGAATTATCTACTTAATATTTTTTAAACAGATATTTTTTTTAATTCAAATAAGTGTTTTTTTAAAAGAAAACTTTTCATCTTTACCAAAATTAGCAAGGTAATTTCAATTGCCATAAAGTGAAATGTGTTTAATTCTACCTACACAATGCTGTCAGCTGAAGCTCTGAGTTTAAACCTATACTTAAAAAGGAGATCAGCAAATGTTGCAAAGGTGTTATACACTGGAACCAAAAAGACTTTCTCCTTATAAAAGAAGGTGGACGAAAGAATTGGAAAGAATCTAATTCTATCACTATATAATGACTTAACTGACCATGCATCACCTAAACCTGAATATTAAATGTGATGTGTCCTAGGCTTTGGGAAATACCACTTACACTAGTCTTTGCAAAATGCTTACAGTTTCATGCCTCCTTATTCTTCCATGCCTAAAATGCTTTCCTCTCCTCATGTGGTTGATTCCTCTAGCCCTTTGAGACCCTGGGAAATCATCCATGATGTGCTCTTCCAGCTGAAGTGTGATGCCCCTCCTTTGTGCTTCCTCAGCATCTCATCTGCCTGTATCAGAGCACATAACACTATATTGCAATTAACAGTTTGTCTGTCTCCTCCACTAAACTGAAAACTTCTTTAGGGCAGGGCTAGGTCATTCATCTCTGAAACCTCAGCCCTGTATGACAATTCCTAGTCACGCAGTGCATGTTTATTGCTATATACATGCATAAATGAAAAAACAAATGCATGAATTAATTAACCAAGCCATGGAAGTATATTGACAACAGTTCTCAAGTTTGGGCTTGTGATGAGAATTAGCTGGGGAAACTTGGTAAAAATCCAGAGACCTAGGCCAGGTGCCAGCCTGCTTCAGTGAGCTTGAGACTCTATATGCTTTATTAGCCTCTCCAGGAGATTGTGATACACACCAAAAGTTTGAGAACCTTTTCAGGTGAGAAATAGGTTTAGAGAGGTTAATCTATTAGTCCAAAGACTGATGTAAAAGTGAAATGGGATAATTTGTCATTGTTTCTGAAGGGTTTTAATTCAGTCTTTATAATATGCATGAAAAGGCTATGGCAATGTAAAGCTATGTTTCTCTTCAGTACTCCATACATAAACCCATCTACTTCTCATTTGTTTGAATCAATAGTGAAGGATAAAGTCTCAAAATTAGCCACCATCCTTAAAAGCATCTGCAGATCATTATACATTTTAATTTAACATGGGTTTAATATAAATGTCTTTCTCTTCATGTGTTCAGCAGATCTGAGCTCAAAACATGCAGTATGCTAAACGAAAATAATGAAGGGGTATAACATTCAGATTTTAAATTCTGTAAAACTATAGGAGACTGAAAACTATTATTCTACCACCTGATTTACATTTTATAGCAAAGAAATGTCTATTATTCTATAGGCACTACCCAATGGTTAGAGACTAATTAGAAAAGCAGATGTTACAGCCTAGACCTTGGCACTAGTTTAGATTTTGATTTGACAATGTTATTTTTGCAGATAAAACTCTGCGACAATAGAGAATCTGGAAAAGGCAAAGAATTACGAGTGTCCCATCTACCACTTCAATAATGTACCAGGTTTAGTAGAATCCTCTAAGATATAATGATCTACTTTATATTACTAATTTACATTATATAATCTTTATGAAGAGAGGCTTCAATCACTTGTTTGTGCTGAGCTAGGGCTAGAGTCCAATTCGAAAATTTTCTTTCTGTAAAAGTAAAAGAAAATCATAGATACAGACTACAGAATGGTGATTACCAGAGGAGAAGAAAGGTGGGGGGAAGATAAAGAAGATAAAGGGGATCGGAAGGTGGTGAGCACATGAGTATACAAATGCTGTATTATAAAGTTGTACACCTGAAATTTATATGATGTTATTAACTAATGTTACCCCAATAAATGTAATAATAATTATAAAAAAATTTCCTTTTTGGTCTTTAGTAATTATGAAGCAGTTGGTGGCATGCCCTCTTTCTCTCACCTTTTTCTGGTTTCCTTGCCTTCTGACAGTCTTTACTATTTTGCTGTCACCTTTGTTCTGGTGAGTCCTTCCATTACTCAGTGATTTGGCATGCACTGAAGATGACAATGCGCTAATAATACCTAATGTTTATTCAGCCTTTACATTAGCCATTATTCTTAGTGCTTTACGTATTTAACTCATTGGATCCTATGAAGTATTATTACTTCTATCTTACAGAACCAGAAATTTGAGGAACAAAGAGTTTAATTTACTTAAGGCCACAGTGCTAATAAGTGGCAAAGCCAAAATATGAACCCTGGCAGTCTGCTCCACAATCTGTGCCCATAACCATTATACCATGCTACTGACTTAATATGATTATCTCAACTCTGTACCTGATATATAATAAAAATATATTCAACTTATATTCAACTACTTGCTAATTACCTAGAAGACTAATAGACACCCCAAATATATCACATCTAAGCCAGAACAATATTTTTCGCCTATTAAATTAACACCAAGAGTCAACTCTTCTTTCTTCCTGTAACTTCTCATATCAAATCCATCAGCAAATGTTATTGGTCCTACCTCTAAAATATATCCCAACTTGACTACTGACCATATTTACTGTTGCCACCCTAATCCAAACCAGCATCATCACTCACTAGGACTACTGTAACAGCTAATTAACTTACCTCTTAAGCTTTACTCCTATTCTCTTCTCTCACAAAGGTACCAGCCTAGTGATTTTTTTCTCACACCAGCAACCAATTATCCCTACTCAAACTGATTTTCCAATAATTCAATTCAATGACAACACTACCGAAAACTAGCATTAGATCCCCCAAGTTAAGGGGGGCTGTGTCCCACATACTGTCCCTACTTCAAATGCCAGTCCTGAGTCCTGGGCCACCCTTACTTCTGACTGACTATACATTGGGGGTTCCCATGCCTCATTCCTTAGGTTCAGTAATTTGCTAGAATGGCTCATTGAACTCAGAAAATATATATATATTTTA
This sequence comes from Rousettus aegyptiacus, assembly GCF_014176215.1. Classification (NCBI taxonomy): domain Eukaryota; kingdom Metazoa; phylum Chordata; class Mammalia; order Chiroptera; family Pteropodidae; genus Rousettus; species Rousettus aegyptiacus. Next base: position 70,623,903 of record NW_023416311.1, on the reverse strand, counting down.
TGATTTATTATTAAGAATACAGTTCAGGAACAGCCAAATATAAGAGATGCATAGGACAAGGTAAGGGGGCGGGGTGTGGATTTTCAGAGTCTCTATTACCTCTCTTGGTTGTGTACCCTCCTAGCACTTTGATGTATTCATTAACCTGGAAACTCTCCAAATCCTGTCATTCAAGGGTTTTGGAAGTTTCACTACACAGACAAGATTGATTAAATTGTCGACCATTGGTGACTGATTTCAACCTCTAGGCCCTCCTCTCCCTGGAGGTTTGGGGGTAGGGAGTGGGAGATGGGACTGAAAATTCCAGTGCTCAGCCCTTTAATAACTCCTTGGTCTTTTTGACAACCTGCCACATCCTGAAGCTATCTAGGGGCCCTCAGCACACTAGTCATCTAATTAGCATACAAAAGACACTCTTAACACTTCAAGGGTTTTAGGAGCTTTGGCCCAGAAACCTGAGACAAAGACCAAATATGTATTTCCTCTATACCACACCAATTTAATGTCGAAATGTGATCTTAAATATGCATACAGCTTTGTATCATATGTTGTTTATATATAACAATAAAAGTTTTAAACAGAAAACTGCATACAACAGGTCAGAAGAGAGATCCTTGCTCACCACCCTAGCAACCTTCCCTGTGTGTCCCTACTTACCATCCCTCTTCTCCTTCCCAAAATAAATGCTATCCTGATGTTTATGATAATCACTTCCTTTTCAGTACCTAAACATTCTTCCCTGAACACTATTGTTTTGCCTATTTTCCTTTGGTATTTTGATAGGACTGTTAGGTCTTTTTCTTTCTAAAGAATCTCCTTACTCCTCTTTTTTTCTCTCCTTTTCCTTAGAACTTATTGGTTGAAATACCAGATTAATCGTCTTTCATTTATTGTAACCTGAATTTTGTTTATTGCATTCTGTGGAATAATTTAACATGCTTTTCTGTCCAATTAATTTTTTGTAAATTGATGGCAGCATCACCTTGTGGTCAAACATTATTGCATTTCTGTTCAACGAGGGCACTGCAGACAAATGTTAAGAGACCAGGAGGAGACATTTGCAATATCTAAAATAGGAGGGAGAAAAAATGACTATATCTGAGGATGTAGTTAACGATGAATACACAAGACCTTTGGAAAGTTTTCTCTATTAAAATACATAAGAGATGCAAAAAAAGATACAGTTGTTTGTGGCTATAAAAATTTGGATGGATAATGAGATTGGCATACAATTCAAACTTCTTTCAAGCTTCCCTCCTTGTATTATAAATCTTGAAAAGTTAGAAACTACATTTCCAGACATTCTTGTACTTTTTAAGGAAGGTACATTTAAGTAAGATTTGGAAGGTGGAAAAAGGGCAAAAGCCTTTTTCCTGCTGCTTTATTTTTTTATTTTTATCTTTGGCTGGCAAGCATGGTGGTGAATATAATAGTATTTTCTGCAGCAGCTTTCTAGGGCACAGCCATTGACTTATGGGCGTTTAGTTGTTGCTACAGTAGCTTCTTGATTCTTGAATTGTAGCTATAGCAGTGCATTCTTAACATCAGTTTCTCCAGTTGCAGGGTCTTGATTTTTCATCATCCTGATAGTGGCAATGGTAGCAGCTCACTTGACAGCCTAGTTCTTCACAATTATCCTGAGACTCATTTCTGATTGCCCAGGCTAAAGCCCACTCCTCCAGCCCTTTAAACAGTTTTCTAAGCACCAATTCTCTATATTAAATCCTCATATATTTAAAGTAGCCAGATCTATTTCCTGCAACTGAATGCAGATTCGTAAATATAAAAATTCCCCAAATTAATCTATACGATCAATCCCAATTAAATTTTTAAAATAATTGAACAAAATGTAAAATGTATATGGAATTTAGGTCTGCAAATGTCAACTTCAAAAATTAAAAAAAGGTAATCATCTTACAATATGTTTAAAATATTGAATCTATGTATTAATTTAGTAATTGATGATGCTAGTTGATAGGCCTAATAGGGAGGTTCATTATATTATTTTTACTTTTATTTGACTGATGTTTTCCATAATAATGTAAAAAGAATACTCAGTCTGGTGTTCAAAAGTTAGGTGGGAATTATAAATTTGGGACTCAGCAAAATAAAGATAACATTTAAAGCCATGGGATTGGATGAAAACAAGATTAAAATGTGAGCAACTCTAATTTTTAGAAGTCAGATAAAGAAGATAAAGTAGGCTGAGGAAAAGACATAAGGTATGAGGAAACCAGGAAGTGAGATGTTTTGGAAGCCTAGAGAAGAAAATGTTTTAGAAATGCAGAAGTGGTCAAGTGTGTCAAATGCTACCTAAAGACTAAAATGAGAACTGAGAATTTATCTTTTGGATTTGTCAAAATGGACATTTAGACAATTGAAGAAATTTTGCTATAAGGGAGAACACAAAAATTAAGCAGAGGTCAAAAGAAATTTTTTGTTTTGTTCTCTTTTCAGATAGATACCTGATACTAAGGCATATTAGTATACTGGTAGGATGATCTAGCTGAAAATGGGAAAACAGATACTGGAAGAAAACAATAACAAGAATCAAGGTCCTGAATGAAATAAACAAAAGTACAAGTAGAGGGAATATTTCTTCCATGTGTAGCAGGAGTGAAGGCAATAGGCAATATTTATAGGTTCAGATAAATGTAGGTGGATAGATTCGGTGGAGGGAAGGTGAGATTGTTTGTGCCTATTTTCACCCCTTTAACTCTCTAAGCCTCAGTTTCCTAACCAGGAATATGAGAAGTACCTACCTCATAAGATTTCTGTGGATCCAATGATCAAAGAGCCGACACTAAATATTAACCTAGTGGGAAACTGTTATTAATCCTGCTAGTTCGATTCTCCATTAACAACAAAATTATCAATCTCTCATTTTGCATTTAATAAAATACCGCAACTAAAAATAACTGTAATGGACGTAACCTAATGGGACTGCATGTGTCAGAGAAGGTTCTCTTGGACAGTTAAATGAAGTGTAGACATTAACTTGACAAAGGTGGGTGCTAGAGGAAGAGTTTAAGGAGGTTTAGAAACAAACAAAAACCCCCCACTGTGTCTATCAATCAAAGGCCAGGATCATAGGATCATGAAGTAACTAAAGGCATGGTAACATTTACCCTCAGTGATTTCCAATACCTCTTGTAGATCAGAATTATGCTCTTAAGAAATCAACATAATATAAATATTCAAGCTCGTGCTGAAGCAGACCTGAAAACAATTCATGAACTTTGAATAGACCATAAGCTATATAACCAAGGAGGGCAATCAGGTTTCCCCTTTGTTGCCTACTCTATCGACAGAAGCCATGTTGAGTACTGAGTAAATTACTTAGGTTTTTTAAAGCTCAGCAGTAAAGTGTCGGAGCCAGTTATCCCTATTTGCAGTAGTCACTGGGCATTCATAGGAAATGGTAGCATGTAAATTACTCTTCTGTCATCCTGGAGCTAAGATAATGACTTAGGAACTATTTTTTAAAGTAAAAAAAAAATACTTTTCAGTTTTTTTTAAAGACTTGTATATAAATATTATCAGAAGCATAATTCTAATAAAATTAGCACTTACAAAATACGCAGAAGCAGCTGGAGTCAAAAATAAAAATATTTACTTTTACTGTTAGAAAAGCTTTCATGATTTTCAACACGGTGCAAGTCTTAAAAATTACAAAAGAACAAAAAAGAGGGAACCAAAGAAAAGTAAGAAATAACCTGGAATATTTTCTGAAAACAGGTATATAAACAGGCGAGTCAGATGACAGGTTATTTACATAGATTTGTGTGTTTATGTATATAAGAAAATATCACATGACTAGGAAATTTCAAATGCCTTCCCTGTAACATGGAGGAAGGGGGAAAAATTGTTACTGAACAAAGATAATAGTTTCAAAAGGGGAGTATTTCTATGTATTTTGTAATATTTCTATAGCACTGAATAATGTTGGCAGTCATTTTGACCTTAATCCTTAGCACAGTGACCCATATAGCTAAACAGTACAAACCCCCTTTCCTGTGCTAACTCGACTCATTTAACAATAGAAGCAACATTGTTTTTTGTTTTTTGAGATCAACTGTAACACACTGGGCACGAATTCTCCTTCGATTACCCAGTTAAGAAAGGTAAAGTTTATCCAACTGTGCCTCGCTAGTTAAATTATGCCAAGTTATATATTTTTAGTCTGTTAAATAGATAAAAGTAGGGTAATTGAGTACATGAATCTAAACTGGTTAGCCATCTGCAAAAGTTGCAGATTACCAGGTCCCGCTCCCAGTTCGAATGAATCGCTTTTTAAGCGGTAGGGCTGGGGGATGCATTCTTAAAACTCGCTCCTCAGACATTCCAAACCGTGGTTCTGTAACCTACGAAACCAACTAACCTTGGAAAGCAAAATTAACTTCATTGTTTTTGACAAAGTTTTGACAAAACGTTTTGGTTAAGGGTTCATTCGGGCCGAAGGAGAAATTCTAAAGTATTCAGATGATCGTTTCAATCTACATCATCCATCAAGCCGGGAGCGACTAGAGGTGAGCACACGGTGGCCGCCCCGAACGTTTCTGCAAACGTGAACTAGCCCTTTCCTCTGAGGGGAAAGAACTTGGGGATCAGACTCTTTGGAGACAGAACCGACTTACTCAACCCTAACAATGCAAGAACCGTACTCTCTGACCCCTCCAGGGGATACTCGCAGTGCCTCCAGCCCAGTTTCCGGTGCAGCATCTACTCCGCCAACGCTGGACGAGGAGAGGCTGTTCCCGCGCCGCGGTCACAAACCAGGAGTCCGGGGCCGCGCCTGCGCAGCAAGGCGCGGAGCGCGGGGCGAAGTCCGTTTCCTGACTTTTCAAGGAAGCGGCCTTGCGTCACTTCCGACCTCCCTCTAGCTGCCATCTTGCGTCCCCGCGTGTGTGCGTTTATTCTCAGCTGGTCTGCCCAAGACCTTCTGAGCGCCAACCCTAGTCCCCCGCGCGGCCCCGTTTCCTCTCCAACAAGGTACAAAAAGGCTGTGGACGCCGGCGTGGGAGGAGGACGGGAACGGGGGCGGGAAGTGCCCGGAAGGAGCGAGACAGGGAGGGACAGGGCTGAGGAGAGGAAGGCGATGCGACGAACAGGCGCACCCACTCAGGCTGACTCTCGGGGTCGAGGTCGAGCCAGGGGCGGCTGCCCAGGGGGCGAGGCGACGCCGTCTTTTCCTCCACCTCGCGGCGGAACCCGAGGACAGGAGCCTCAGGTACCGCGAGGCTTGCGGAGAGTGGCCGGGCAGGCCCTGGCTAGGCCGAGGCCGCGCCGGGGCCGGGGTGGGGGGTGCTGACCAGGCTTGGGTGCGAGCCCTTTATCCGGCCTGTAAAGATGGGGGAGTTGTGGGGGACGGGTAGGAAAGTGGGTGCTCTGGGCTCCCTCGAAACTGAATTGGGAGCTTTGCGGGGTGGATTTGGGATCCAGGCCTCGGCCTGTGTAGGATATTTGTTCTGGTGTTTTGGGAAGTTATAGAGCGTGGGATGCTAGAGTGAACTAGACCTTTCCTTGCTGAGGGTTTCCCGTTTTTCTAGATGAAAGAAACTATCATGAACCAGGAGAAACTCGCCAAACTTCAGGCACAAGTGCGCATTGGTGGGAAAGTAAGTTTTAATAGGGTTTTTTTTTTTTTTTTTAAGTTTTAAAGTTCGGGTTTTTCCCTTTTGCATTTCCAATAGCGGTGGCTTGCCACTTTGTCTCTAGAGGGCATTTCGCATAGGTAGCAAATTGGGAGGAAGGAGGAAGCGAGTTAAGTTAGAAATATAGTGTATCCATGAAACATGCAGGCTGGATACTCAAAGAAAACAAGTGAATCGAGATGAAAAGAGCGCTTAAACTACAATGCTTTTATGTAAATATCTTTCCAATGTTACAGTGTTTTAAGTAGAGCAAAAGTGTTTCCTAATGTAGTAAGAAAATGTGTCATTTCAGTTAGATCATTATTGTGGCCATGGTGTCTCTGACTTGTTTTGGCCTAAATTGTATACAGTTGGTTCTTGCTTAGTAGTAGTAGTAGTAGTAGTTGTTGTTTTTTGATTACTAAGCTAACTGAATTTAAATTTCACCCATGTTTTCAACTATAGTTAGCAGTTTGTCTGGATTATTTTTGTACTTGATAGTTAAAAGTTCTTGTCTCTTGTAAATTAATACCTTTCTATGATGCTTTCATAGCTAAATGCAATCCAGTATAGTAGTTGTACATTTTTTAGGGTATTTGAAGATTATCTTATAGGTGTACATTTTGGAATTTAAGAGCAGTGACTATAGATTTGGAAATAGTACCTAAGTGGCTATCTGTGGCTATTTTTCTATTTTGACTTTGTAATTACACTAAAACTGAGGGAATTAGAGTGATTGGTGTGTTTTTAAGTGATCAGTTTTTGGCTAATTGGTCTTTCCTGGTGGATAGTGAGCCCCTTCAAAGGGATTCTTTTTTGATTTAGTTTCTAGATTGTTCTGTAATTTATTTAAATCAGAAGTCCACTCTAGACAGAGGTCTACCTAGTTGTATTTTCGCATTGTTAGCACATTCTTAGTATTTAACAAGGTGTGGTATAGCCTGTTGAACAGAGCATGTCTTTACTTGGTAAAACTTGTAAGGTATTTACTTGTATGGTAAAAGCTTCCATAGTCCAAGTTTATTGCCTATTAGTTTTTTCCAACTTTAAACATTTACCTTCAAGTAGAATTTACTGTGAAATAGCCCAAAGTTGCACTTCGCTTTAAATAATAAGATGTACATCTGTTAATTACTGGACTTTGCCAGCAGTAAATGTACCCTTATTCTTTTTTCTTTACTGAAGCTGGTAGACGCCAAGATCCACACCTACCTATTAACAACAGGGAATGTTTCTTGTCCTTTTTAGCAATTATGATAAGCTAGGTGTGGCCTTCAAGTGCCAGAAAAACTCATATTTGTGGGTCAGTGTTTGGATGCTCTTAAACTGGTATTTTTAACCATCAATCCTTTTAGTACAGCTTTGAGGAGCAATTCGAATAATGTGCTTGTGTGCCATTTTTTTGTCGTTAGTCTTTAACTTGTGAGAGATTCTAGGGTAAAAGAAAGTCTAGGTTTTCTAGGATTCTAAAGGCTGATGTAGGATTAAACTTCACTTGTTTACTAATTAATAGAAGACGTATTTTTGTTGTCATTGTAATATGGAAATGTTTTTTCACCTTTGAAGAAACCTACTTCATGGGATGTAAAATTAGGTGAGTTAGTTTTGCCTTAGAGAAAACTATAAGTGTTAGATATCTGATCAGAGCATTGATAATAATTTAATTATGTTTGTAAAAATTGAACTCTGTAAGTGAATGTATGAAACCTGTAGAAGGTATATTGGTTTTGTTTTTCGACTCATGGTGGTTTCTCAGAATGTCTTTTAAAGGTGTCTTGGAAACCAGGTATCTACATGACCACTTCAAGGTGGTGGTTATTCTTTGAGAGTTTTGGGGGGTTGGTAACCAGTATTTTCTGTAGCTGTTGATATTTTCTTAAGATAAAATGTGTTTTATTTAAGGCTTCGCTATGCTGGATCCTGAGAATACAAATTATAAGTAGCTGAAAGTACCTGTCGGGGAGGGGCTTTAAAGGCTAGTAGGGGAGATGGGCATCTTTTAAAAAATGTTTTTTCCCCCACAGTGTACTATACATAGTACAATAGGAACATTTTCAGAATATAGAGGTGGAAATGATTTGGGTTGGTTGCAGGATTTGGGGGGAGCACAGAAGAGATAATGACATCAACAGTATCTTAAAGGATGATGGGAATTGCTATGGCGGTTGGGGGACAGTGGGGTAGGTGGGTGGTAGTCCTTCCATGAAGAGCCTTATGTACAACATAAAAAGCTTATTGAGCCTATATGAAGAGTACATGAAAATGTTATTAAAGAGTTTTAAGCAGAATATGGGAGGTCACATTTGCCTGGTTTTGAAAGTTTATAGGATATTTTCAAGATGGGGGATATCGGAGACTTGGTATATATATTCAAGAGACCACAAGTTTTTCTAAAGCCTTATTCATTCATTCATCGAGTTACTGAGTACCTTCAATGAGCCAGACACTATTCTAGCTATTGAGTTTTATTACAGTAAACAGACTAGAAGCCCTCAAGGAGTTTACATTGTAGTGTGAGGAGACAGACGATAAAATATACTTATCTCTATTAGTAATCAGTGTTATAAAGGGAAACCCGAATAGATGGAAAGAGATCAGTGTGGGAGTTTGTATTTTACATTGGGTGGTTGGGAAAGGCCATTCTTGATACCTAAGGTGCTAACAGAGCAAAGATCTATAGTAAGGGAGGGAGCCATCCACTGCTGGGGACGAGAGGAACAGGATGTGCAAAGGCTCCTGTTTGCCCTATTTAAGGAACAGCATGGACATTTATTTAGCTGAAAATAAATATATGTGTGTGATAGATGTGATCAAGAGTGGCATAACAGATCATGGTTAGGATAAGACTTTCAGATTTTATTCTTGGGTGTTATAAGAGTCTATATACAGATATATGATTGGATTATACACTATCTTGCTGTGAATATTAATGAATGTTGATTTTTCTTTAGTTAAAAACAAAAGTTCTAAACATGGAATTTCTCAGAGTCTTAATTTTGATTGACACATGCCACTACTCTGATCACTTTAGAGCAGATTATGTAAAAAGTAGAGCTTTGAAATGAGCATTCCTTTATATCTGACAAAACTAGAATTTTATAAATTGTAAAGAGACTTAGATAATTCTTTTTCTTTCCCTCTTTTGGCTTCCATCATTGCCCTAACTTGCCTACTCACTGCATAATAATTTGGTCATGGTAATTTTCTTACACAGATGCAAAGGTCAAAAGAAATTAGAAACTGTTTCCATTTGAAAATGTCTGTTATAGTATAAATGTGTGGCGTTTTCTTTCCTGTTCTCCCCACTTTAGGGAACTGCTCGCAGAAAGAAGAAGGTGGTTCACAGAACAGCTACAGCAGATGATAAAAAACTTCAATTTTCCTTAAAGAAGTTAGGGGTAAACAATATCTCTGGTATTGAAGAGGCAAGTGTTAAATTTTATTTCTTTATACAAATTTTGGCTGAAAAAAGCTTTAATGTTTGTTCATTAAATGAAAAATTTGACTCTACAGTACTTCCAACACAGTATTTCATATCCCTCTAAGATATGTTTCTTCTCTGTTAATATATATTAGGGAGATTGCTAAGTCTGAAAACCATTAGACTGCACTTTCTATTCTACCCATGCTTCACAGTGAAGTGCTGTATTTCATTTGCTGCTTAATAAAATGTTTAGTTTTAAAGGGATTTTAGTGGGCGTTGCTAATTAAATTTTGTGTTTTATAGGTGAATATGTTCACAAACCAAGGAACAGTGATCCACTTTAACAATCCTAAAGTTCAGGCATCTCTGGCAGCAAACACTTTCACCATTACAGGCCATGCTGAGACAAAGCAACTGACAGAAATGCTGCCCAGCATCTTAAACCAGCTTGGTGCAGACAGTCTGACTAGTTTAAGGAGACTGGCTGAAGCTCTGCCCAAACAATGTGAGTTTCTTAGTAGTGGTTTTAACAAGGGTTACTGACTTAACAATAGATTTCTAACATCCCATGGTGCCAAATGGATATGAATGTCTTTAAATTTGGAAATGCAGCCTTTCCTCTAAAAATGTTAATTTTTTTACACTGATTTTTAAGCAAGTATTCTTAGTAAGTTCAATAATTTACTATGCTGTGATCATTATACTTGATTGTTTTCTACTAGCTTTTATGCTTTGGATAAAAGACTTTGAAATTTTATCTTTGTTAGCTAGAAATTATGACTTAATTTTGGGCTTTTCTGATAACTGGCAGTTTAAAATTGGTTAAAGATATATTATAAATTATCATATTTTTTCAGTTGTATCGATACAGCTGATATTACCAATCTTTAAGAATCGATTGCCTCTTTTCTGTTTTTAATTGTAGTATGATGAGGATTTTGTTCAGGACAGAAAATCATGTAGTTGAATAAGTGTATATTAGGGGTATAGCTACTTTATGCTGAAGCCCTCTGATTAAAATTTTGAAGAATGGGAATGTAGAAGCAAGACAGGCTTATTATATGGCCTGTTATTTAGTCATCCATGTTTTTCTAGGCATTTATTCTGTTTCAGTTTATTTTTTATTTTGCATTGAGCAGCATAACAGTTTCTAGAAAGTCTTAGATTTTCGGAGCTGAAGTAGACATTTGAAATAGCCCACTGAAAATTATATGGGGCTAGTACTGTGAGGTCTCAGTTCTCAAATATAGTTCACTTTCTTGTGTAATAAAAGGAAAATGGATGCTTACCACTCAAGATACTTAATTTTTTGGTTATTTAATTTTCATTTCAGTAAAGGTACGTTGAGCAGCTCCTTTATGTCATGCACAACACAACTGATTATTTGTTTGCCTCTTCATTTGCCTCTCAAAATAAATCTTACCATAATTTGGTATATGGGTTTACCTGTACCCTACTGTACCCTGGAGGTTCCCTGTTGTTCTCATAGTACCTGTGGTGGGCAAAAGGGATTGAATGGAAGAGTATGGCATTTGGTTTGTTGGCTATTACTAATATTCTAGTTCATTTGTAGACATCAGAATATCGTGTTGTTGCTGGTACTATAAATGAAATCCCAAATGTCACTGTTGTCATCCTGAATATAAACCTTTCATCTGCTCCTCTTGGTTAATGTTTATGGAAGACTTGAACAAATGCGTAATATTTACATTTCCCTTTTACAGCTGTGGATGGAAAAGCACCACTTGCTACTGGAGAGGATGATGATGACGAAGTCCCAGGTAGGTACTTTCACTTGTGCTTAATTAGAGAATCTTAGCTCAGGAGAAAAGGGATTCTTTATACTACAGGAAAGACTACCTTGAGGGAGGGAGTATAGGGTAAAGGAAGGGAGGAAGGTGACATGAACCTCACTGAGAATGAGAAAAATAATGCAGTGTTATCCAATTGGGACTTAAGTTTGTGGACTTGGCTTTTTTCTTTTTGGGATTTTGAGAAGTTAACGGTATTGGAACTTAAATATTTAATAAATAAGTATCTCCACATCAACTAATGTATTACATTGCTTAAGTTTAACTTGAAGTGCGACAGGAATGGGGAGGTTACGTACATATTCTTGAAGCACAATTTTTATGTCATTGGCAAATTAATGATTTTCCCTCTTTCCCTTGTTTTAGTAATATGCCAAAACATACACTTCAAAATGTGCCAAATGGGTAGTGGTCTCATTGGAAATAAAAACAGTGTTTAAATTTATATCCTGATTTAACTGTAGGATAGAATTTGAGAGCATTTCCTTATCTTTTTTAAGATCTGCATTTTTAGATTTGGCTTTTTTTTCTGAGTTCCTGCATTTATCTTCTAGATCTTGTGGAGAATTTTGATGAGGCTTCCAAGAATGAAGCAAACTGAATTGAGTCAACTTCTGAAGAAGATAAAACTTGAAGAAGTTACTGGGAGCTGCTATTTTATATTATGACTGCTTTTTAAAATTTTTTTCGTGGATCTGATAAAATCTCAATATCTAATATTTTTAAGCCCAAGCCCCTTGGACACTGCAGCTCTTTTCAGTTTTTGCTTATACACAAATCATTCTTTGCAGCTAATTAAGGTGAAGAAGCCTGGGAATAAAGTTTGAAACAAAGGTTAATAAAATTCTTTGCCTAGTATACAGTTTTATTTTTTATTTCATTGACACTGGTTTGTACACAGAAGGCAAAGTCGTTTGTAGAAAGCTAATCATGGTATGTAATATGGCTGATAATCTCTGGTATTTGATTAAAGATTTAACATGATAGTAAAATGGAACAAAGGTGGTATAAAGTTCTCATGTTTGCAAACTTTTTTCTTCAGCAACCCTTAGGGCTTCCCTGGTTTATGTGATGGGTGTAATTATAAATTGAAAATAGACTATTCCTTAGTGGGTGAGCAGGGTTTTTTTTTTCTTAATATTGTGTATATTGTAAGCATTTATTGAGTGCCTTATATGTATTATCACACTTAACTTTCTCTCTAAATTTAGTCCTCAATTTATGAAGTAGAAACTAATAGCTCCATTTTGTCGATGTAACCAGAAGTTATTTTAAAAAAAGTAAATCCCTTAACTCCCTTCTATGCAGGATATTCTATAAAGTACCTGAATAAAAAGTAGGAATGTCACCTTGTCTTTTCCTTAAATGATAATACTAAATGAATTTGGCTACTTTTTAGAAAATTTAACAGTAAAATTGACATGTGTGTACAGTTGTAAGAATTTTAATAGAAAACACATGTAACTGCCACCATAATCAGGGTACTGAATAGTTTCATCACCCCAGAAATTTCCCTCAATATAAAGCTACTCTTTAAAAATTATATTATCAGTTACAGTGTTGAAGCAACTTTAAAAACTTTACATGTGGTAATTAAAACATAATTACATCAGGGCCAATTGAGGAAGAAAATTGTCAATTTCTACCTAAACAATAAAAATTAAGTTTCCATACCAACTCGAAAGTACCTTTTAAAGGTAACCTTACAGCTATATCTAAAAGTCAGCAGTTAACTACCAAAAATGAAATGTGTGAACAGTATTTGCACATCTCAACATGTACTGTTTTCTCTAAAGGATATGTATCAGTTCTGTTAAACTACAGTAACAAGTACTTGATGATTTACAAAATTACAAAAGTAGAAGTTTCCAGACTTAAGGGTTAGATTGGGCTCTGCTACATAATTCACTCCAAGTCTCAGACTGATGATATAGCCTGTCTGGGGAACTCAGCTTCCTGAGTGAGAATATGGTGGGTCATGTGCTGGCTCTTAAAGCTGTTACTCATAAATGTCACTTTTAATATGTAACTGACCAATGAAGTGGGGTGGGTAAACTGGGGGGCCGAGGACTGGGAAGATCTGGAATGGGTTCTGAAGACTTAATTTCTGAGGAGTTTCCAGGTGATGCTGATGCCATTGGCCATACTTTTGAGTAGCATGAATAGAGATTTTCATAACTCATCCCAAGAGACTGGGGTGACAGTGACAGGCTAACTTGAGCATGTGAGGGATGTCGCTTATCTGAATATCCAGTTGTTTGCTCTGGGTCTGTATAGGTAAGGGACTAAGTAGAAAAGTAATAGGTTTTTGGGCTGGGCCTATCCCAGGGCAACATGGTACTTGCAGCAGATACTGGCTAAGGTTAATACTGTTGCCTGTACTTTGACTTCTTTCCAACAGCCTCTAAAAGCGTTATTTCTTTGGTCCACTTAAATGATCTGGGGCCTACAGGTTAGAAAGGTTTTTCTTTTATTCAATATTGAGATAGGGTTATGCTGCAGTTACAGATGACTAAAAAATGTGGTTGTTAAAAAGGTCACAATACTATTTTGCCTGTCGCTGAGCTCCACTTTCCTCCAGGAGCATCCTCTAATTGGAACACTGGCAGCGTTGGAACAGGGAAAAGGGATGGGAAACAACCAATATTGGGAAGTGATGCACATCATTAAACCAAATTTCATCAGCTGAAGTAATTTGTATACATAGTCAAGTCTGATGGCCATGAGGATTGGGGAAGTGTGATCTTTTCCCAGAGCAGCATAGCATATATATTTACCAATGAATACAATCTACCACATCCCTACAATTTTTCATTAATTGCTCACAGTTCCTGTGACTACTATATGTTAAGCACTGTACCGCTTGTTTTATATCAGAACAGTCACCCAAAGGAATCACATTGTACAGGTAAGGAAATCATCTTTTAGAGGTGAAACTGCTTGTGTGAGGTCACACTGTTCCCTAAGGTGGTGGGATGGGATTCAAGCCCAGGTCTGCTCTTGCCTTCAAGACCTACTAGAAAGGATTTCAGGCCCTGGCAGGCTAGAGGGGCAGGTGATTCTGACTTTGTTGGACTTTGGGCTGTTCATTGCTGGCTGTTTTCCACTATGTTTAAGACTAGCCGTGGGGCGAACTAGCTTTCAGCTGGATCTGAACCAGGGCTACACTAATGAGGAGACATTGATTTTGATCTGACAACTCTTAGGATTAAAACACTTTGTTAAAATAATCAAACAGTACATTTCTGTTATCCTCATAATAATACTGTATGCACAGGGCAGAAAGCTACATTCTAAATTTGGAAACAAGTTTAGAATGAGCTGAAGGTCACTAAGGATTGGTTCTGATTTCTACTAATTTTTTATCCATTGCATAACACTGGATTTTTGTCTTAGTAGATTACCCCCCTTCCCCCAAAAGACACATATGTCATTTATTTTTTAGAGAGAAGTCAAGGGAACTAATAACAGTTTTTAGTTCTTACAAAACAATAATTTAAAAAGTCTATTCACATAAGTTTTCATCACTCCAATCAGCACAGTCTTGAATGACATTTTTGCAGCGATTTCTGGGAATGCAGTCACAGTCAGCAAAGAAAATAGTATCACATCTCCAGCCTGAACACTCTGGGCACTGTAAAATTAGACAATTTTATTTATTTTTAAGAGCATAACTGTTAAAATGTTAAGGTGGACTGGAAAAGATGCCATTGGAAATGAAATAGCCCTTTGGATCTTAAAAATATTAGTGAAAACTGTCCAAGGGGAAAACTGCAGGTGTTTATTAAAGATTCTACATATTTGGGTTAAAGAATTTGTACTTTGAAAAGTCAAGAAGGGTACTACTTCTATCTGCCTGCAAATAAACATACTGATATAGTATATATAAACAAGGAAGGTTCCATATGAATTTGTATGTGTTCAATAAGCAGAGAAAAGAATCAGTATTTGCTAATCTGCCGCTGGCAAGAAGAAAAGGACCTGTTTATCCTTCAGCCTTGTGTTGTCAACACGTTGTTAGATAACCTGCAAGTCCTAGGAAGCGTTTCTTTTTCTAACCTCCATGACCATCAGGCAAAAGGCAGGAAATGATCTAGGTAGTGTACTATACTTCTGATAAATCTTTTACATACTAATTAGGGTCATGAGCTATTGGATCTGCTGCCATGGTTTTAAAATAATCTAGTCTTGCCAGATTGTAAAGTGATCAAGAGTACTGCACAGTGTTAAACTACCACAGAGAACACTGTGGGAGGCAGAGAGGAGAGTGAGGGAGGAAGGGCGAGGAAATACCAAAGGTTAAACAAACAAAAAAATCTTTGAGAGCCAAGCATTCAACAAAGCATCCTTTGATCTTTACGAAAATTTCCTAAGAAATCCAAAAGCAACTTGATAGCAAATGAGTTGTTCATCAAGATTAGTATTTCCTTCATTAATCTTTGCAAATCTGGCTTTATCTGCTTTTTAGCTAGACAGGTTGCCTACTTTAAGAATGCAAACTACTGGAAATGATGGAAGTACTTAATTGTGAATATAAATATCTTTAGGAACTTTTCTAAATATAGGTTAATTTATGGAATAAAACCCATTAAAACATCAATTATATGATTTCATTTTTACCTGATTCATCTGAACGATCACCACAGTCATTTCTTGTGACACACACTTTGTCCACATACATCCAAGTCTTCTGGTTGGAACACTTGAATATTAAGTTTTGTGGGAGGCTGCTCAGCATTTGGCCTATATTAGACAAAGACATTATTTCTAATAGAAATAATTCATGCATAATAATGCTTTATAATTCTAAATTTTAGTTATTAGTTGCTAGTGACTATTCTTTCATTTCGATTATTTGTCCACCTCACCACAGTAGGTAGCCGATTCATCTTCACCGTGACTGTAGTACAGCTTGCCGTTACAAAGCATGGAGGGTGGCAAGCAAGTAGTTAGGTCTTCACGCAAGAAACCAAGTTGCTGTGAAGCTGTTCTACATTGTCGATATGACGAATCTATTAGATTTATAAGACAAGTACTGGCTGTTGATGTGTGCATCTATGACCATAAAAGTCAAGTTTTAATAATATAATAACCCACCTATAAAAATCTGCTGGTTCCTTCCTCCTTCTGCTTCTTTCCATTGTTCTTTTCCCAGTTATTTCTTCTTCTTTTTTTTTCTCCCCCATTCTTCCAAGCTCTCTAGGCCTATTAGCTTGCATTTTTTTTTTTTTTTTTTTTTTTTTTTGCAATAACAATGGCATTTGGGCAAACAAGAGTGGACTCACTCCTACCTGAGAAGAAATTAAAGGTGCCTAGGAGGAAGAATCAGTTAGCCTTAGCTCTGGTTTGAGTTTTGCCACGCGTTGGTTTAAATGCAGCTTCCTCCATTTTTTTTTTTTTTTTTTAGCTAGAAACGATAACAAAGATAATTTGTCACACCAACCTCTAGGGGACACTGTGAGTTAAATTGAGGTCATTGTTTAAATGCAGTGAATCTACTCACTCAAAAATAAGTGCCAGTTTGTCAAAACAATGTGATGGTGTTTTTTAAAAAAATGTGTTAAGTACTATAAAAATTTGCTGCAAGTTAAGATGTAAATAGATTGGTCACATATCTCAAGCATATTTACACCTAAAATAACGTATCTCCAGAAAATTCTGGTTTGTGTGTGGAGTGGTAAACAGGCCAGGAGTATTTTAGATACCTGGTTTAGAGTTAGTAAAGGCTTGGTGAAGGTTTGTTTTTCATTTTGAAAGTTTTGTGGTTGGGGCCAAGTTGATAATTAGACGGCAGACAATACCACAGTTTGTATCCTTTAATCCATGAGGCACTTGGCATTATGATTGTGGCTGATTTTTCTCAAGTTACTAACAATATTTAACACCCCACCCAACCTGATTTAGTACTGAATTATATACTCTTCTGTATGGCTCACCACTGTTTTCCTAGTTTCCCCAATTAGAGTAGAAACACCTTGAAGGTAGAAACCATGTCCTGCATAGGCTTCTGAGCTGGGCAGACCTGGGTCGGAACCCGGGCCTGTCAATTTAGCAGCTATATGATCTTGAGCAAGTCACCTAACCTCCCCGAATCTCTGTTCATAATGGTGATAACAACAGTCACCTCGAAAAACTGTTGAAAAGAATGAAATAAAGATGAGGTGTGTGAAATGTCTCGAGCAGTCATTGGCACATAACTACATGCCAACTACCCTTTATCAGAAGATTTACCCATTATGCAAAAATGTGTGTGTGGGGGGGTAAATATACTTTTGTTGCTTGAGTGGGTTATTGATAGGTCTGTCACCTAGGGGAGACACATACTTGCAGGTTTTCCAGGTATCCCAAAGGTAATCCCAAGGCTGATCACAGTAGCCAGAACGCCAAGCATAAGCAATGCTTTGTAGGCAATCCAGAGGCACTGCCTGGTGGGAGGCCAGCATTGCTCTGTCATAGCAAAACACACAACATGAAGGAGAATAAATCTTCATCTCAGAGCAGAGGCTCATGTTAACTACTATACTAACTGGCCAGATGTCCATGGTTATCTCAGTCTGAAAGGTAGGAGCCACAATTACAGAACCTTAAACAAGTGCTGTAAGTTACAGTGGTTCTTTTCCTGCCTACAGTTTCTAATTTGCTCTTCTGGGCAATCGTCTTTATGATGATTGAACGTTGCTCCCCCAGTTATGAAAAGGAAGCTTCAAAATAAAGAAACAAGGCCAGTGAGGTGACACGACTTCTGAGGTTTATGCTGATGGAAATGGAACTAACTCACCTCAAATTCAGGTCTTCTGATTCCATGTCCAAGGCTATGTCTTCCAGGCCAGTGTTTCCTCAAACTTGGTGTTCAGGTTGCCTACATCAGAATCGCTGAAGGAAATGCAGACTCCTGGCCCCTACCCCAGACCTACAGAATCAGAATCTCTGGGATTAGGCAGGGTATCTGTATGTGCGTGTGTGTGTGTGTGCGTGTGTGTGTGTTTTTTCTTTGTATGTTTTTTTGAGCGTATGTAGTTTGAGAACTAAAGCCCTATACCAAAGATGAAATGCAGACTTTGGTCTTAGGTTCTAACCAAACTTTCCAAAGGACATTGATTGGTGGTTTCTGGAGTCAGCAGTCCTTAAAGAGCAGGAGAAGGGAGCTGCTTCTCTTTAGAGTGGCTTGGCACCATGAGAGCTTGCCTGACTGGTTTTATTGGCACACCATGAAGAGAAAAACAGAGTTCTTAGTCTGCTCCTGATCATTTTGTCAGCACTACCTTTTGTAAACAGTGAGACTCACCCATGATATTTCTGAGGCAACCCATTGGCCAGAGTTCTGAAATATCTCTGAACCTTCTTTAGCAGCCTAAGTCTGCAGTTGTGGGATTTCCTGGGCCCATACCAAAGGAATTAGCATTCAAACCCACTTGTGGGTAAATGGTGCATTTTAATAGAAGAGAGAGGGGGTGGCATCTTTTCATAGGAATCACTTCTAGACTCTAAGACTTTTATGCCTTTGGAACTATATTAAGTATTAAAAATTAATTCTTTAATCTCTAACATTCAATAGAGTTTCAGAATCAATAACCCTGTTATGTAGCTGTGAAATTCACATTACTGGTGAAGAAACCTAGGCCTAAAAAATTTCAGTATCACACCCAGTATGTGGAAGAAACAGAGACTAGAAACTCAATCAGACACTCCAAGTTTTTTTTTTTGCCTGAAGCTTTCCTGAAGATTCTCACTTTACTGAATCACACAAAACCTGTAAACCTTTGCTCCTGAAACCAGAGTCTCCTGTTCCTGGGGTCAATGTTAATTTGTCCTTCCCACAGTAGCTAAACGCCTTTAAAATGTCCTTAATCTTTGATTTAGAAAGCCTATCCTATGCATGTAATTAAATACGCAGAAGGTGTTTTACATAGTGTAATTCATAATAGAAAATGCTAATGCTAAACAATGCTAAAACACTACAATCACTTTAAATATTAAACACTTGTTCATTTAAAGTGATCAAAAAATTACTCAGTATTATATACAATGGGTTCTCGAATGTATAAACCGATGAGATAAAGACATTAAGCATGAAAACAAAGGCTGAGGGAGTTAGTAGCGGCTGTCTTTGGATTTCGGTTCATGTGTTCATCATTCATTCCTCCAGCAAATAGTTGTGGAACATCTGTGTTAGGCGGTATGCTAGGCTCTGTAGATACAATGGTGAACAAAAGAAATAGATATAGCTGCCCTTACAGTAGGGGGAACAATGTGATTTTTTGTAGGGGGTTTGCATCGGAATCACCAGGGGGTGGTTTTTAAAAATTCACTTCATGCTCCATTCCTGAAGACTGGTTCATGGAGTCTGGGATGGCATTGGGCACTATAAAGTCTTTTCCCACAGCTAGGATGATAGATACTTTCCTAGAAATGAGTCTCACACTTTTAATTGTGGATCTCTTAAGGAACGAAATAAATAAATGAAATAAAATTGGCATTCTCCTACAATGCTAATTTATAAATCCATAAATGTAGCTAATATATTATGTATATTGTAAAACATGTCCGAAATTGAAATTTAAGAAGGATGAAATTAAATATACTATATAAAAATAAGGGTTTGCTATTTTCTTCCCTAAACCCACTGGATTGTCTCGTGTGCTCTGTGTGGTTCATTTAGAAACTGCTTTTCTAGTCTAACGGATAATGAGGCTGTAAGTGGCAAACAGGAAAAGAAGCTATTTTAAGAAGTTATTGCTTATTTAGCACGACAACCCTTAAGGGTATAGAAAAGTCTAATGCAAACACTAATGGTTAAAATAGAATTAGACATTAAAATAGACCTGTGACATTAAAATGGAATTAGAACAACAAAGCATGTCTTTATTACCTCAGTGGCTAATGTGTAATTGGAAATCATTTCACTGCAGGTCAGCCGACATGAGGAAACTTTATGGTGTCTCTGGGCCCTAAAATCTATCTTAATCAAGCCATAACATCCAAGAGGGAGGGAGGAGAAATGGTGCAGATCGAAATATGAACAGAGGAGCTTATACAAGTTCTGGAGGCCTGAGGGTCTGCAGTGGCTCAGGGCCAGCTGGGGCCAGCGGGATTCTGAGGAACGTCTGGGGCTGGAATGTTGAGCTGAGGTGCCCGGAAACCTTGGGTCTGCACAATAATTTCCTCACTTGCGCCGACCCCATTCAATGCAAGGGCACTTTCTGCACTGAAGAGGGCAGCAGAGAGCAACAAATGGGCCTTAAATTTCTCTCAGGATTTTTTCAGCTCATTAACCATTAAGTATCATCCTTCCTGGCTCTTGCGAGGCATGGACAGGAGGAACTGGAAGGGCCAGGAGATACTCATGCCTGTCTCATGCTATTTACAGATGACTGGCCAGACCATCTTAAAGCATTTGGAGGTCAATCGGCAGCCACTTGACCCTTTATGATTGTTTCCCATTTGTAAGCTGTAGGAGGGTGGTTTAAGTACCCTCAAATACACTGTCTCATTCGCTCTCAGAGTGAGCAGGTGAGGTAAATGGAATTTGTAGGGAACAGCCAGACATATGAACACCTGTGCATAGCTAGTTACTGACAGAGGCGGACTTAGACCCTTGTCCTCCAGAAGCAAATGGAGTTTAACTTCTCCTAGCTAAACTCACCTATCTCAGAGTTCTTAAACAATTTCTCAAGGATCTGCAAGTTCTCTAAAAGAATCTAAATTCTGGTTTTCATTGTGACAGTAATCTGTAACAATTTTTATGAGCACATCCTAAATCATCTGGATGACCACAACTAACTAGTAGCATAGGTATCATCAGAATCCTTGTGTTTATCCTTTTGTTTGTATTTATCTTTGAGTTTACACCAGGTGAAATCCAGGTGACCTCATGGTGTACTCTATCACTGAAAGATTTTGTAATAGGTTGAGCATAGAAATGTGGTGGTAGAACTGAGCCATCACAGAATACACAGAATACAGGCGTGTCTGACCAAAAAGTGACTTGGCCTGTAACACTCATGCCCGCATTTCCAGGGGAAGTGCAGTGTGGTCGCAGTCTTTGAGAATATCAACTTTTAACTATTCAATTAACAATAACTATTGTAGTAAGTGTGCCTGGAAGAATGGTTCTGTTTTGGAGTGCAACGATAATTGTATTAGTTGCCTACTGAATGCAGACTAATATCTTCAAATGAAAGCGAGAACTTTACTGAGTTGTCAAGTCACATCTGCATTGCTCACTTGCAGAGTGTTGGTTAGTGAAAGGCCTGCTTCTCCTGAACCACAAACATAGACTGGGGTGTATTCACACTCCTATTTTGTAAGCAGAACATGCTTTAGGGAATTATATTTTCAATCTCATAGAAACAGACTAAATATATGTAACCTGAGCTAACATTTTTCTACCATTAACCTCAAATTGACAATTTAGTTTCTGCAAGACTATCCACTGAACTATCACATTAAATTAATATCATAAATTTGAATTTTGTTACCTTTATGATATTTGTTTGCAATTTTGTTTTGCAATTATATTGTTATCTATAAAATGTACTTTCCACACTGTTTTATGGTAGTACATAGTACATGTTGAAATAACATTAGAATAAAATGACAATGATAGCAAATGGTGAGAGCTGGGGGCCTGCAATAATTTTCTAAAGATATGAAGGAGTTCTTTCAGTATTTGGGTTTGAGGAACCTATGCTATAGGAAGCTGACTTATCTCCTCTTGGCAGTCTTACTCTATACACTTCCCACTCCAGGACAGCTCACCTCTGAGAGCTGCTTACGAATTCATGTTCTTCCTCTTTCTTTAGCAAAGTCAGCCCCAACTCTTCTCATACTGTAACTTTACACTTAGCTCCTGGGCTCATCAGGGGATTCTCCTTGGGAAAAGTTTTGAGACCTTAATCTAGTCAAATAGCCTTATTTTACACATGAAGAAACTAGGGCCTAGATGGATAAAGTGACCTTGGTGTGTTGACATCCTGGGGTTGCAGACTTCTTTGTGCCAGTTTCTGACTAAAGGCCACTGGTCAAAGTGGTGAAAGGAGAGAGAAGGCCTGTGACTTGCATGGAGGGAAACTTTGTTCCTCAGCCTGCTGTCTGTAGTGATACAGCCTGTTACCAGAAATGCACCATTGATTTGAATACACAAATGGCCAGAACTATTAGGAGCTAATTCAAATAATCGGAATTGCTGATTCCAGCTCTAGCAAAGAAGAATAAACAAAATTTTTCTAAACAAGAAAATGGTCCAGGATTATTATTATTATTTTTTGTTTTGTTTTTCCAGCTTACCAAAGATTAGCTTTCTACACCAGAGAGTTTTATTAAAGTTTTTCTAATATGCTTCATTGTTTTTTTAATAAAGCTTATCACAAGTGTAGCATTGTGATAAGCTTTATATCTGTATTGCTAATTGGCTTCTTTCAAACCAAGTTGACATTTTAGTGTTTTTTTATGACCTTTTTCTTTTTCTTTTCATGAAATAGGTCATGTGTTATTAGCTTCTTTGAAGATTGGCTGCCTTTTTAGGAACATTTTTTTCATACTGACTTGTACTCGTATAAAATATGCAGTGAGGACAGATGGACAGAAGGCTGGAGTGGAGAAGAAGGAAATAATTACCTGCCTAGTGCAAAGTGTATGACTGCAATTTTCTATGTATGCCACAAACTATAAAAGGTCAAAATAATAATGAGCTATTTAATATAGATAGCATGGTTGTTTTGTTTCTGGTCTCAGTTTATCGATAGTGATGCTACTAGCTAGGAATGCTCAGGTGCATCCACCTGGACTGGTACTATTTGTAGAGCCCCCATAGACATTTTATCATCCAATGTTGTGGCTGGACCTACCCTTGTGGTTCTTATTATGATTGCAAAATGTCCTCAGCAACAACTGTCAGGGAGCACTGAAAAAAACAAGTTTTATTACTCACAAGTAGGTCTTGGAGGGTACATGGCATACCCACAGCCCTATATTGTGGTCAAAAGCAGAGAGAAAGAGTTACACACACACACACACACACACACACACACACACACACACACACGCCTGGAGTTGCCTGGGGACCTAGGGTTCTGCCTTTACTGGGGTCACGGGTGGGGTTCCTAAGGTTTCATGGATTCACTACTGGTAAATTCTAAAGCTGGGATAAAAATATAATCTAGGCCCTAGTATTATTTTCAGATCCCCATTTAAAATCACGTATAGTTGTATTTGCTTCAAGCAAGCCATTATGTAGTATATCAAATCCAAGGTGCTTTTTAGGTTGAAGATTTTTCATCCTAACCCAAAACGTCAATGGAAGATTTCCCGTTACTTCATCATGACTGTCACCTAGTGGACAGTTATTGTATGACACATCAGGTACATTCTACTTTCAGAGGAACATTCTTAATTTAGAGGTTAAAATGAGGAAAAGAAAGAGTGTGCTTTAGAATTGCTGAAACAGGGTATGTTTACATTAAAAGAATTAGAGACTAATTCTTCGTTTCACATAGCCCTTAATGACTGATCCTTTAATTTGATTTACTAAGTCCTAGTAGATATGCAGTGTTGACGTAGTATCACTGTTGCACAGAGTAGGTGACAGCTGTGCAGTGCAAGCTGTGCTTATTGTCTGCCTTTCACCTGCTGGGACAAAGATGCTCTATGTCAGCACGTAATTTAGTCCTGATAATCTTTTTTTTTTTCTCTCTCTCTTTCCTTTTGTAAAATGTAGATAACAGAGAATTATTCGCCATTAGCATCTTCTCTTTCAAATAAAAAAATTAACAGCAGACCTCATAAGATAAATTTGATGGCTTTTGTTCCTCAGTATTTCAGCCTGGAAAATGCCGAGGTCTTGTCCTCTGTTGGGTTCTATCTTAAGCATGTGCGGAGAACAAGCCCTGGAGGCTGGGCTCCTTTACTATTTACTAGCTGTGCAAGTCTTATGCCTACTTGGGTCTCAGTTTCCTTGATTGTCAAGTGAATATGTTTCCCAATTCTTCTGACTCCCAGGGACTCATAGGTAAATCAATGGGAAGAAGCATTTTGGTAACTGTTAAAAGTTTTATACCAATGTATGATGAAAATCATTGAAAAAAAAAAAAAAAACCACTTGGAGAGTGTTTTGGTAAGTGCCTGCAGGAGTAGAAACAAATTTTTTCAGTTTTTTATTTTTTTACTTTTAAAATAATTTGGAACAAAATCAAAGGATTAGACCTAAGTCTGCATAGTGCAAAGAATTTAGCTTATTTTTAGAGTTTAAAAATGATGACAACTTGTTATACTAAGGGACTGCCATTAAGCCACTGGTGATGATATTTAAGTTCTTCACAGTGAGTAGACACAGATTTGGTCCACAGGTTGCTGGAAAGTCAATCCCAATAGCAGTTTCGACTTTCTCCCAGGTGCACATTTACCTGGCAGGTGGATGGGGACCTCCTGAGCCAGAGCATGAACACTTCTCAGAAATTTAGGCAGCTAAACCCTCACAAGCAAGGTTGTCTCCAAAATGAATCCTCTTGAGGGCGAGGGAAAGCCTGTGCCTTGGGAATCTTTGGGGAGTGGACCTGGTCTACTCAGAGCAGGTGAAGGCAGAGGCTTTCCTGAGCTCTCCTATGGGTTGGTCACCTGGAAATCCCCTTTCCTTTTCTTCTGAAAAGCACCTGATTCGAAATAACCCTTCTCAGGTCCTGATTAAACCTCTGACAGGAATTATAAATGTGTGAGACCCTGATACCCGAAGATGCAAAAAAATCTGACCCTTGAGGTCTTGGGGCCTGTGAAAAATTTGCTCAGCTCACCATCATGGGAAGGCATCTTCAGCAGGATGAATATTACTACTGACTTTTATTATTTTGTGAATGGTTTAGCTTATTTATAAGTTATAGGGAAAACTTTTAGACTGCTCACCTATATATTTATTTTATTTAGAGACTATGTTTATGTATATATCAATCATTTAATTAAAATGTTTTTCTAATAAAACTGTTATGTGTGTATATATATATACACATATATATATTATCATGTAAGCATACTGACATTTATGGAAAATTGGTTGTTGAAAGCATTTCGCAGTGGATGTAACTGAACAATTCTTGTGCATTATCTTTGGTCCCTGGAAACTCTGAACGTCTAAGTGTGACATAGGCAGCCAATTTTACCCCCATCGGCTCGCTCACTTGGAGTTTACCTGCATCTGCACTCCAGGTAAAGCTTCCCAGGAGCCAGAGTCTGGAAAACCCCTATTGGTACTTTAGGTGACTTGAAGCCATCAGCTGACATACAGAGAAGGTATTATTGGGTGACTCCTGGGACATGACTCATATTCTGGGACATGATTCCTATTTGGCAGAGCTCTCTTATTTAAAAAAAATTTTAATTTTAATTTTTTGAAAAAGTAGAAATGTCACCTTTTTTATGATTCAGATCTGAAGGCATTTCCTTTGCACTGAAAGATCAGAGATCCCTGTCACATATAAGAGTAGGAACAGCCTTGACTATACAGATGCATGGTGAGTTATTTTGAAGTACAGAACTTATTGGAATGAAATGAGACTTCTCTGAGGGAGAGTTAAGCTGAGCTCTCTCATTTTGCATCATTCTTAGGAGGTGCTCAGTAAATAATTGTGGAAGAGAGGAAGAGAGAGAAGGAGGGAGGGGAGAAGGAAATTGGTAGGGTTCAAGCCTTTAGAAAGCAGGTGTCAGGCTCAGTATGAATAATTTAGTCCTACTAAAGGATCTTTTAAGAAAGAGGACATTTTATTTTCCAAAGGAACTAATTTCTCAGTACATTGGTAGTTCTAAGCTAGGAACAGATTGTGTCCTAGCCTGGCAATTGAACTAGCCTAGGAAGATGGATGAACTGGTGAAATAGGTGGCCCCAGGGGTCTATTTATGGGTACTGAGTTGTATAGGGTGGAGGCTCTTTGCAGAGAAGTTTTGTGGAGGAGGTTGAGGCAGTGAAGGATAAGGAGTATGGTAAAAGTCTCTGATGCTGGTCTCTTGGCTGGTTCTCCAGGGCTAGTTCTCTGGGATCTAGAATCATGCCTGAGCCCTGGAAAGAGAGAGGACAGGAGAGGAAAGGAGAAGGGCAGCATTATGGGGCTGAAGGATCTATTTTCATGAAGGACTCCTTGTCCTCAGAGGGCAAAGTGGGGACACAGAGTCCGGAAAGGGGTATTTTCCTTATTTGTAACTATCAAAGTTCTTATCGTCAGAAACAAACTCTGGTTAAACAGAAAAGGAATTGACTAAAAAGCTGTGGTTCACAGAAATACCAAGAAGTCTTGGGAAGCAGGCTGAATGAAGGCCAGGAACAGGTAAACCAAGCAGCCGCAGGGCCACAGCCCAAATCTTACTAGTGAGACATGGGCATGACATTTTGTACAGCACCTAATACTTCAGCAACTGAATATCCTGTGATTGCTGTTGTCATCATTATGGACTCTACTGTTCTTACTGCTTTGGGTCAGTAGCTGCCAATTCAGAAGTCTGGGGTGGGAGCATCTGATTGGTTAAACCTCTATCACACACTGGCACTGTAGCTGCATGGGAGGCTGGAGAGGGCTAGGAAAAGGGAGAAGCTAGGAAAGAAAGCTCCTGGACTTTTTGGCTTCTTTACAGTAAAGAGATTTGAGAGATTGTTTTGAGAGTACTAGAGAACCGGGGAACTTAACTACACAAAAATATTATATGCCCGATCTAAGGTTATTAATATAAAACCAAAAGCCAAATGACAGATTGGCTGTTGGAATAAAGTTCCTGGAACACCTTGTTAAGATAAATCAACTGGTCATCTATTTATTTGCCATTATGCACAAAAGGAGAAGAGAGAAAGAGGGCATTCTAAGACTATTGCTTTTAACAAAGAAGAATAGCAGTTTATATCTTCTAATGTTACAAATCTCCACGTGAATATAGTTATCCATAACAACATGTCAGCATACAGGGTTTTTAGAGATTAAAAGCTATGTTTTGCAGGTATATCAAACTTTGAAAGCCAGATATCTCAGAAAAGGACTTTTTACAGACAAGCTCACAAGGAAACGTTTGAGGTTATTTAGGATAAAATTGGATATCATTCTTATAAATGTTTTAGCCTCCAAATTTATCTAAAATTATTTTTTAAAAATTATTGCTTAGCATTTCATCTTTTGTGCTGGCATCAGTAACTCTTTTCTTCTATTACCTGCAATTAGCAGGGCTTGATTTTTCATGATATAGAATTTCATTTGCTAGAACTGAGTCCAAAAGCACAGGGTCTAAAGGAATCTAGATTTGATAAAACAATAAGAGACTCTGTGGCTATACTATTATGCTTTTATGCAACAGATGCCCATAATTGCCTCTCCCCCAAGTTATTCACATAGGCTGACATTTCTTTGGGAGATTCTCTATTCCCCATTTTCACCTATATACTTTGGGTGGGTGTGGGTCTCAATGAACTTAAACTAATGAGTATACACTACCGACTTGAGCTAACTAATTGGATTAGGGATGGGAACATGACTTAGAGGAAGGGAGAAAGAGGAGAGTGAGAGTGAAGGCAGGAAAAATTCCAGGACTTGAGCAAGAGCCACCCTACCATCTTTCTCTGGAAAGCATGGAGTGGGGATGTGAAGTCTGGAATTCCTGGAGGCTATGGATGAAAGAAGAAAGAAATTAAGAAATGAGATCCTTAATGACATTGTTTCAGCTGCTGGCTCAGGCTTTATGTATAGTCGTGACTAGTTATGGATGGTTCAATTATGTAAACCAATAGATATCGTCTATTATTTAAATGAGTTGGGCTCTAGTTCTTGCAATGGAATTATTTTTCATTGAAATACTGGGAAAATACCCGCAATGAAGTATTTCTTAGTATGGAATGTATTCCTTAGTATAAAAAATATTCTTTCAAGAAAATGAAAAAAAAAAAAGCCACAGACTTGAAGAAAATACTTGCAAAAGACGTATATGAGCAGGGACTGTTGTCTTTTAAAACCTAACAATAAGAAAACAACTCAATTTAAAAAATGAGCCAAAGGCCTTCATAAACCTTCACCAAAAAAGATATACAGGTAGCAAATAAACATGTGAAAAGATGTCATTAGGGAATAATAAGCAACAATAAGTAAACATCTATAAGAATGGCCAAAATCTAGAACATTGACAACACCAAAGGCCGAGGAGGATGTGGAGCAGTAGGAGCTTTCACTCATTGCCTGTAGGAAAGCCAAATGGCACAGCTACTTTGGAAGACAGTTTGGTAGTTTCTTAAAAAGCTAAATATGCTCTTATCATATGATCCAGCAATCATGCATCT
The DNA here is from genome assembly GCF_014176215.1 of Rousettus aegyptiacus. Classification (NCBI taxonomy): domain Eukaryota; kingdom Metazoa; phylum Chordata; class Mammalia; order Chiroptera; family Pteropodidae; genus Rousettus; species Rousettus aegyptiacus. The sequence goes on along the minus strand of NW_023416311.1, from coordinate 70,595,745 downwards.
TAGTATTTACCCAAAGGGGTTGGAAACTATGTCCACACAAAAACATGCACACAGATGTTTATAGCAGCTCTATTCGCCATTGCCATAATTTGGAAGCAGCCAAGATATCCTTTGATAGGTGAATGGATAAATAAACTGGTATATCCAGACAATGGAATATTAGCAAAACGGTTTACATGTGTATTTATTTTCTATTCCATACTCCTCTGCCCCAAGTTTTCTCTCCTGAAAATCCATTCCTTTCTTAAAAAAAAAAAATAATAATACTAAATCTGTTGGAAAAAAATACTAAATGCTAAAAAGAAATAAACTATTAAAGCCATGAAAAGATAGAGAAGGACCTTAAGTGTATATTACTAAGTGAAAGAAGTCAATCTGAAAAGGCTACATACATATATACTGTATGATTCCAAGTTTGTGACATTCTAGAAAAGTCAAAACTGTGGTGGCAGTAAAAAGATCAGAGCTTATCAGCTGTTAGGTGGACATCTGTCCAAACCCACAGAGTGTACAAAACCAAGAGTGAATCCTAAGGTAAACTATGGACTTTGGGTGATTATAGTATGTCAATATAGGTTCATCGGTTGTAACAACTGTCCCACTCTGGTGGGAGATGTTGATAATGGGGAAGGCTAGGTCTGTGTGGGGACAGAAGTATCTTCCTTTCAATTTTATTGTGAACCTAAAACTGCCCTAAAAATGAAGTCTTGAAAAATAAGAAATATTCCTTATTATATAAATAATTTTTTAAATTAATAAGAAAAAAGAACAACAACATAATAGAAAAGTGGGTCAAGAACAAAATCAAACACTTAAAAAGAAATATCAGTGGAATATAAGCATGTGGAAAGGTGTTCAACTTTGTAATTAAAGAATTGTGAATTAAAATGGCAATGAACTACCATTTTTAATCATTAGAATGAAAAAGATAAAAAAGTTAGAAACCATGAAGTGCTGGTGAATAATCTTTGTTTACTCAGAGATAATGAAGATGTTTTCCTACATTTTCCTCTAAAAACTTTATGATTTTGCTTTTTATATTTACATCTAGGTCTATAATCCATCTCTGGTTAATTTTCAAATACAATGTGAGAGCTCAATTTTACTTTTTCCCCCCACATTGATATTCAATTGACCTAGTGCCAGTAGTTAAAAAAAATGTTTTCTCTACTGAATTGTAGTGATATTCAATTGACCTAGTGCCATTAGTTAAAAAAAAATGTTTTCTCTACTGAATTGTAGTGATGTCTTTGTGTAACATATATATACAGATCTGTTTCTAGACTATTCTGTGTTATTAATTTACTTGTTTTGTCCATCCTGGTCCTAATTGCTGTAGATTTGTATTGTCTTGATATCTGCTAATTTAACTCTTCTGATTTCATTCTTCTTTAAGTTTTGGTTATGTTAGTTCCCTGCAGCTTCATATGCCAACGTTAATGTGGCCACACCAACATTCTTTGCTTGATGTCTGATATGTTTTCCCATCTTTTTACTTTCAATCTATCTGTATCTTTTTATGTATGTATGTATGTATATATTTTTTCTTTATTTGTACCTTTAGATTTAAATGATGTTTCTCTAACATAGTGATAGGTGATTCATGCTTGGTTCCTTTAGTCCAGTCTCTTCACCTTTGTCTCCTGATTCAATTGTTTAGTCCATATAGATGTTAATGTTGAATTTAAGTTTATACCTTGCTATTTGTTTTCTATTTGTTCCATATATTTTTTTTGATCTTATATTTTTCATCTCCTGCCTTCTTTGAATCATTCAAGTTTTTAAAAAATTATTATTATTCCATTTTATGTCCTCTATTAACATTTTCATTAGGTATCATTCTTTTGCTTATCTACTTAGGTGACTGGTCAGGACTCTCCAATGCTAATTTTATATGTTTTGTATTTGTTACTCTTTTTCCTTCTTAAAAGGAGTGCCAGAGCTTCTCCCCACTCAGCCTAGGTGCTACGGAGATGCTGGTCCTCATTTGGATGGCTATGACTGATGGTTGCTAGGGTAATCTCAATCTCCATAACTGGTTCAGGAATAAGCATGTGACTCAACTGCAGTACATGAGACTAGAGGAAAGATTTTTGGAAGCTTCTGAGGATGTTCTTCCTCATTCTTCTAGAAAGGATAAGAGACACCTCTTTCTTGCACTGGGCTGGACAAAAATAAAGAATCACATGGCCCCTGCTGTTATTAGAAGCCATACTATGACTCTGGGGACAACTAGACTTAGGATAAAGCTTATTTGCAGCCGGCAGAATGCAGAAACTGAAGAACATGGATCTTTCTTAATATTGAGCTTCTCTATCAACCAAACTTAAAGTCAACCTAAATCTGGACATTCTCCTATTTGAACAAATACATTTACTTACTTGTTTAAGCCATCTTAAGTGGGTTTTATTCTACAACTGAAAGCATCATAACAGGTATAAGAAGTATACATTACTTTTATATTCAGAAAAGTAATAAACATAGATTTTTAAAAATGCTTAAGTATTGCAGATTCTGACTTTGGCTTCCTGAGGCCACAGAAATAATTTTCTTCCCCAAATTCATTCCTTTGACATTAATTTTGTCAATGACAAAGGTGAATTATCTCATATTGCTTTGTGGTTACTTAATTTGTGCTGCATTCCCTCCCTGATTAGGTCCCTAACACATGGTGACCATGAATCCGGCATTTAGCACAAACTTGACAGTTGTGCTGGGCTCTTTCTCACAAGACAACAGCGTTTGATGTATTTGATTTCTCCTGGGGAGGGCCCTAAGACATCTCATCGACATAAGCAAGGCAACATTATCTTTAAAAAAGAATCTACAGTGCCAGAGAGAGTGGTTTATTCTCTGGAGAGGGCAGTAAGGCCAGCTTTGGCTCAGTTGAGTGAACAGGATTTTCCTTAAATACTGACAACCTGTTTCTGAAGTAACTGCGGACATCTCAGTCAGGGGCTCACTGAGACAGGGGCACACACAATTAACCTCATTCTTGTTGAGAGTCTCCTTGGCAGTGGGGTGAACACCAGGGCAAACAGCCAAATAAGAGGAGAGACAGGTTTTTGTAACAGACATGCATTATGGAGGACAAATCACCTGGCCTTGTGGATGAACTCTGTGGGCTGGCATGAGTCCTGGAGGCCAGTGCTTCAGTCAACACCTGAGCCCAAAGGAAATCCTAGAACAAAGGAATAACAAGACGAGCTCTTTGGCATTGGTTGGTACAAACCACTGTTCTGGGCGCTCAGGACTCCTCTTTATCCAAAAGGTAAGCAAGGTAAGCAAACAATTGTGAGGTATCAGAAGTAGGTTCTGTCTTTCAGAAACACAGGTTAACAAAGGATGTTCAGTCACAACTAACATCTCATTGAGTGACAAAGGTGAATTACTCACAAAAGGTAAGATTAACATTTCTAAGTTCTTTGTCACATAGGCTTAAAGGGGACCATGTTTCTCTTTACAAAAGAATCATAGCAGTTACCAACAGGTCAGAGAGCAAAGGTTCTTTTGTAGATAGGGTGGCAACAGGAGAGGTGAATGCTAGAATGTGGTTCGGAACGTACTGGTTTCACAAGCCAGCAGTTAAGTGCCCCTACAGCCGTGCTTCTCGATCTTGACTGTACATTAGAATTACCTGGGAAACGATTGCATGCCCCATGCAGCATCTCAGAATAATAAATCAGACTTCGAGGGTGAGACCCAGCCTTGTTGTTTTTTAAACCTCTCCAGATGATTTCATTGCGCACTGTGGGTTGAGAACCAATTGCCCTTGGAGTAGAATTTTCTTCCAGCGTTCTAAGATCCTCAGCCCTCTGATTTCCCTCAGGACACAGGTTTCTGATGCACCAGTTAGGACTGATGTTGGGACACAGAACAATTAGCACATGAGAAACCCAGTAATAGGCATATTAGAGGCTTGAACATGCCTCAGTTAACACGTGACACTTTCGACTTGTCCTCAGGACGTATGGGAAGGATGGAGATAATTTTAAGCAAAGCCAAACTCGCCCCGGAGGTAGATTCACTAAGATCGACAGGGCTGGGCAGGCAACCAGGTCTGCGGGGGTGCCCACTGCATCCTCGGGGCCCAGCCCAAAGCTAGCACAGAATATGGGTTCAGTAAATGTTTGTTGAAGAACTGAATGACTGTTAGGGGAAATTTCTTGTCCCAAACATTTAACCTTTAGAAGAACAGATAGTGAGCAAAAGATTAACTGAACACCAAGAAGATATTTATGATACTTTCCAAGAATTGATTTTGGGATACGTTATATATCCGACTATTCTCAGTGACTGTGAAGAGGGAAATTAACAGAAACATCTAAAAATTTAAGATGCTTTATAGGCTTATAAAGTAAGCATGAGCAATTCTGTCTGAATGGAGATTAATTTCACAGAATTTATGAATAAACAATAAAATGTGGAGCAAAGGTGTCATAGCGTGGTCTGTTAACTCCATTTCTCAGAGAGAACTCAGCAAGCAAGGAGTTTGCAGTGGTCCATTCCCAGTGTAATGAATATGTGTCTGATTGTGATTTTAATTCCGTAGAGCATAAAATCACCAATAATAAAGTTTCTTGTGTCCAGTCGCTAACACGGTAATAATGCAGGTGGATTTAGTTCCTGTGCACACAGATAGTATTACACAGCTCTCAGTCTAACAGAAAGAGCTTTATTGTCTGAAGAGGAAAATTTACACAAAAGACAGAATAAACCTTTGAAGTTTACTTCAATCAAAGAATATTTACACATCTCTTTGGGCTATATCCCTTTTCTTAAATGATTATATTTCCTGTCAAAATGCACACCTAAACAATTTCAATCATATTATAGTTCTTTTTCATATTTTTATTGTTAGTTTAAACCAATATACGCATATTATAAAAATTTCTAAACAATAAAAAATATGAAAAATTACCATTATCATTTTGAGTTCTATCAATAGTATCACTATAAAGAAGTAAGTCGGAAAACTTTTGAAGCTCTCATTTGGTATGTTAATATGACAAGGCCTGCCACAGAAAAAAATTGAATATTAAAGGGAAAGGACACAGTTTAATAATTTTATGACAGGCAGAGTTTGTTTTGCTTTTCTTTCTATTTTCACTCACTTTACAACTCTCAGATTTGTAAACATGTTGTTTATTACACAGGAACTCACTCAACAGATATGAATACATTCAATGTCATCCACTGGAAATATAAATATTCAATTATTAACTTGCACAAAGTATCTAAATATATATAATCATAGTTTGTACTAACAAAAGAGCTTAAGATTTTTACTTTATGTAATATAAAGATAAAAAGCACGTTAATGAAAGCATATAAAATGTTTTCTAAAAATCAGTAGGCTACTGGCATTTCAAGGAAAATTCAAAGCTACAAACTTTAAAAATATTTATAGTTTAATAGTTAACATCATCCGCTACACTTTCCTTAAAAATATAATTTATTCAAACATCAACAATAGTTTTTTAAGTTCAAGAATATTAAAATTATTGAACTTTTCAATCAGATCTCCAGTTTGCAACTTCTTTTACAGTACAGTGAATTACGTAGTCTAGTGAGGAGCGCGATATAAGAGAAGTGGTGTCACCAACACCGCTACCCCTGTATTAGTTTGCCTCTCAGCTGATGAAAGACAGGTGATTACCTTAACCTCAGGCTGGCTTTCACTGAAATATTAAAAAAGGTCATGGGCACATGTCCTTTCATTGTTCTATGAGATGAAGTCTACCCAAGGATTATCTAGAGAAATGTAATTTGATTTACTATTTACTATTTATTAAAGGTCCCAGACTCAGTGAAGTTACATGTTAATTTGGATATTTCTGTCTGGTAATTTCTGACTTGCAGAAATAAAATAATTTATGATTTGTAGAAAAGGTCCTTCAACTGACAATTTATGTCCTTGTTGGACATTAACCAGATTTGTACACAACCCAGCAATCTTAATGTTGCCCCAAATACCAAGCTTCACAAATGCTCTTGGAGCTAGTTTTCATATCTTACATTAATAAGCTGAATAAAATCTTAGTCATATTTATTTTATTGTATGAGTCATATAACCTTTTGAAAATCATATTTGATCAGTTTCGAAGGTCATACACTGAGATATTTGAAGGGATTAACCTGGTGGAGGCAAATTAACTGATTTGCTGGAACATCTTTTCTTGGCTTCCAGTAAATTCTAAGGACAACACAAATTTCTTTTCTGACTTTCTAGTTCTTTTTTCTCTTTCTACTGATATTATGTACTCATTTTTATTTCTGGTTGATACACCTTCAGTGAATTAGTCAGTATGGGTGGCAGCAACAACTGGGGGCTCGATTTCATGGTTTTTTTGGTGATATCTATTGGATGTATAATAAAGACCTGTATTCTGTTGGGTGAGAGGTAACAGAGAACCCAATTTGTTAGTCTTTTTTCTTTTCATTCCGTTTTTTTTTTTTTTTTTGATCTGTTTGTATATTTGTAACCTCAAATCAACTAAGATTTGGGGTTACTAGAAAGGAAAATAACTATTCAAGTTTTTATATTTCTGGTTCACTTCTAACTGTGGCTAAAACTTCAGACCTATAACTATATGCTTTCCATACATTTGTGTGTGTGCGTTTCTGTAATGGAGAAAGGCCTTTATCTCTCATGTGTAAGTATAAAGTATTTTCTAACACTAGAGAGTATTAAAAAACTAGATTATAGTGTCTCTCCAAGGAGCATTGTTCTGATTGACTTATAAAGATAAATAATCATTTATATGGTTCAAATATTCCTATAAACCGCAGGAAAAAAATGAAACCTACTATTTTAAACGTGCTACACTTTTAACAAAAACGTTATTTTTATAGAAATTTTTAGCTCAGAAATCTTTACATAATAAAGGTGAGTTTTTGAACAAATTAGTTTGGTTTAATTATTTTGGTTTTAAAAAATAATATTTATATGTCTTTATCATGAGTTTATCAATATAGAGTATGATATAAGCATACATTTGAGTTTTAAAAATAAGATTTGGGTTTATTATCTCAGGAAAAGACTAATTAATCTGAACTTTCTAAACTTTTTATACCATTTACTTATCAAATAAGATAAAATACTGCTACCTAATTTTTAAGATCATAAAGTGTAAATTTGTATCTAACTGAATTGAGTCATGAATTTGCTATATATGTAATATTCCTAGTAATTGATTTTAGTTTTCAGCTTAATTTCCTAAATCCTTAAGCAACTTAAAACTTGGATTAATAAATTGAGTTATTAATGACTATTAGATACTTAAGTAATTTCCAAGTAGTATAGAATATTGAAACATTGATTATTAATTTTAGGTTTATATACTTTTGCTTATTTTTATTTGTTACAGATAAGCTATATCTTTGGGGCACGTTATTAAATATGTACATTTTTACCACTTTAAGAAAGTATAAGAGGGATGTGTGTGGCTATAGAAAGTTGTATATTCATGAGTTTTTCTACAGCTAAAATGCTTGTACATGACAGATAATTCTTAGATATTTATGTCTCAGTTTCTTCCATGAGCTAGAATTATTACTTTGATTAAAAGTTGTAATTAATATAGCTGATTGAGACTATACTAGAATCAGTAATGGCAGACAAATGCAACTCTGTATGTTCTTTTGTTTTTCAAGATAAAAGACAATAGTTCTCATATAAAATGTCAGTTCGTTGCAGAATATAAAAGTATAGAGGAAAGATAAAACTTGGGTGTAGATAAATTGAAGAGGGTATAAAGGAAGGGAATTTTTATATCTTTTGGTTTACAATGACTCCATGTGGAAAGAAGCTATTAAATATGTTAAAATTTTGGCAAATTTCTCACTGTTTAGACGGACTTACATACAAGGTAATTTAAGGGAAAATAGAGAACACAAAATCTTTGCTAATAAATTTCATGTTAATGCATAGCTATAATTTTTGTTTTCTTGTTGTTAAATTATAAATTGGCCTTGGAGCTCCCAACTAGTGTCAGTAAAAGGTTATTCTTTACCTTTTGTGTAATCTACACAAATAGTAGAAATTTCAGGTTTCACCAGGATAATTTCTCTGTCTTGTGTTGATTTTATCTCGTTCTGGATTACAGGCATGTGCTGCATAACACATTTCCTTACAGGAACTAACACTTCATGGATATATGTGATTAATAAGAAAAAGAACCAAATGAAAGGGTAAATAGTTTTAGGTAAATCCTTCAGAAGTGCTAGAAAACCGATGCCTCATTGACGATGGGTGAAACACCAGTACTATTTTCACATATTATTTAGATTGCCTTTGGAGTGAATGTTTGCTGCTTTTCCTCTCCCCGCGGTTTTCCTTTAGGCGCCTTTGCCTCCTGCATTCCCGGTAGTCCAGGGGGGAATGGTGGATTTATAACTGGTCATCCCCTCTCCCCACAACTCCATATAGCTGTTATATTTATATCTCATGCTAAACAAATTTCTACCTCCTGGATGTGTAAAACCTAAACAGAATGATAGACAAAGGGATTTAAGCTAAACATTACCACAGCAGCATTCAAAATGACTGGCCATGATTTCCTGATTAAGATCTCTGGCCAAGTTTTATTTCTTGGTATTGTCTGCTTTTCAGCTTTTCCTTCCATTCTGTATCTTTCCATTAATTCCCTTCTGCTTAAATTAGCTAGTTTAGATGGCTTACAACAAAAATATCATAACTGAACTAATATCCATTTTCCAGATGAAGTGATTTAATCCAAGGCCCACACTCAGTGGTCAAATCAACGAGTTCATGGTTCCCTTCTAGATTTTGGTTTAATACAAGTTTATAGTTCCTTTAACTATATTAAAGAGCATCTGACTTTTGACTTCTTTTTCACAGAGGACTTTTCCTACTGGAAAACTTGTTCACAAGAGCACATTATTCTAAAAAATCTTCTAGAAATAACAATCTATAAATCTTTGTTGACTAACTTATATTCATTTTAACTTTTTAACATAGTTTTGTTCATTTAATAATTAGTTTCTCAAAATTTTGTCATTTTACTTTTTAATTTTTTTTTAATTAAGTTTTTTTGGAGTAACATTGGTTAATACAATTGTATAATTTTCAGGTGTACATTATCATTTGACATCTGTATATTCTATTGTGTTTACCACCCAAAGTCTAGTTTCCTTCAGCTACCATATATTTGATCCCCTTTACCCACTTCGCTCTCCCTCTAAACTCTATATTTAACCCCTTTTACTCTGTCTACCTTCCTCATATTTTATTTTAATTTCATCGTTTTATCTAATGGAGTGTTCTGGAAGGACAGAAAGGTTAAACTGAAAATACTAAAAAAAAAAAATCCCTTAATAATCTTATATAATTTAAAAAAAACTAGCATGCAAACTAACAGAAAATGTCTTTATTTATAACATTATTTTGTAAACAATCACACTGTGCATTTTTAGTTCAATAATAACAATTTTTTTCTATGGATTTATAGCAAACCCTATATAATAAAGTCAATGAGTTAATACGAGTGAAGATGAATAGGGTGGAAGAATTTTTGAAAATGTTAAATTACAGCACTTGATACAAAGACATAATTATCTATACCATAAAAATTTACATGCCACAAAACATTAATTTATAATTTTAATCTCATAAAACATATTTATAAAAAAGCATCAACATTAATTTTATTATAAACCAGTGGATTACTCAGAGAAATATTTATTAAAACTTACTAAAAACCAGTAAATATTGCAACTGAGGTAAAACTTATTAGTAAACAAAACTATCATTTATAAGAGCCAAAAAGCAAATGGAAGGGCAGACAACGCTTCTGACAACTCCGTCTACTCCTTGATATTTTGAAGCAGCTTCAACAAATGTGACTCAATAACCTGTTGGACTAGAACAGATAAGTGATTAAGACTACAGTATGTCGATTAAAAAATTTTAAAAAGAAATATTAAATTCAATTTAAAATCCCCCCCAAATAAAGTTATTTCTAAGTAACATATACTCATAGTCTATGGGCAATAAGATTGCAACACGATAATTAAAATACACTTAAAATTTATTGTCAGTGACTTAGTAATTGCCCAAGTTACTGGATTTTTTTATTTGTGGTTTCTAAATTTTGAAGTACACAGTTGTTCTAAGTAACAGAGAAAGGACAACTATAGAAGCATTTTATAAAAAGTTTGCTATAAAAATGTTAAACACATCTTGTAAATAGGTGTGCACTTATTTCCAACAACTAATTATTGGTGTTGGTAAGAAGTAATAGTAACTAACTCATTTTTAGACCTTGTAGGAATTAGTTGATTTTCTCTATAGTTAAAAGTACAAGTCAGGAGTTAGGATCACATGCAATGTTCTGTGACTAGTGATGAAAACGGCTTGGATCACTGGTTTGTACTATTTACAGACCATTGCTAAAACGAAACCTGAGAGTTCTAAAATACTTACCACTTCTATAGCCCAGGGCTACAGCTAAATCCATAGAATTATATCCAGAGTCGGTTTCAATTGTTGGGTCAGCTCCATTTTCTATACCAAAATAGAAAAATCTAAATAAGAAATCTACAAAATGAAAATGTGGATTTGTTGGTCTATTACTGACTCAGATGCAAATAGCAGGACAGTATCTTCAAGATGATCTGACCATGTACATAGTATGTGGAATGCACAGAATTCACTTTGGTGTATTGAAGGGAAAACACTTCAAACGGGCATCCTCTAGAGCAACTGAAACTCATAAACAACTAGATGAACGTATGCATAAAGATACTGTGGACAGAGAAATCAACTGTGGATTCTCATGAGATCCCCAAAGGGAAAGTGACGAAGACAAATGCTCTAGCTGCAGAAGCGCTGTGTTATGGAGTGGCTTCTCACTTGGGCAGCTCTATGGCAGCAGGTGCTCCAGAGGTGAACAGCGGAAGGATTAACATATTTAACAGTATTATCAGGGGAGGCCAGCTTGTAAAAAATAAAGTCCTCACATAGCATTTTCTAAATATTTTCATTTTTATCTGCTTACCTAAGAGCATTTTTACACATTTCACATGATTTCCATGTACAGCATAAAGCAAAGGTGTGCCTCCATTCTGTAAAAGGAAAAGGTAGTTTAGTTATTCAAGGTGAGCAATAGTTGAAGAATTTAATGCTGCTGTGAGTTTTACTGAGAATTGGGTATGTAAAAGTAGTTTAAGGTAATTTTAACATTTTGTGAAGGATATTTAAATCAGAATAACTGAGTTAAGACATTAACTTTTTCTTCCAGGCGTTTAATTAACTAAATTAATTAATCATTCTTCCAAATGCTTAATAAAATTCACTATGTCTCCCCAAAACAAATAAATACTAGAGTCTGTTACAGCACTTTAAAAATCAGTGTCACAAACTCACCCAATCATATTCATTGACATCGACTCCACAATCAAGCAGCATTTTGACGATATCTGTGTAGCCTTTGCTACAGGCCAATGACAGTGCACTTTCTCTACCTTTTCCTAAAAGCTGGGGATCAGCACCCTGGAGCAGAAAGTGGAGATAGAAGATTTTCAATTCATATAAATAAGAATATTGCTATCTCTGTCAATAATAATTACAGTTCAACACTTAGGTCATGTAATGTCCTGGTGTTAATAAAGAAATAATGCAAACTTCTACTCATGGATGCTCCTGTTATCAAGGTTGTCTGGATGCCTCCTTCCTCTTTATCTCAACCCTAACCATCCTTTCACTCTGGAGTCAAATTACATCTCCTAAGAAGCTTCTACTACAAGGCTGACAGTACTTTTGTTCACACTGCACTCAGAGGGGGCTGGGCATTAAATTATTTCTCACTGTTTCATGTATGATTAGTCTTGCCTTCCCAACTAGATCCAAGTTCCACAAGAATATAAAAAGCATTTAAAATTTTTGGATCCTTTACCAATTACATCTTGTTGGCTGGAGATACAAAGACTTTACTAAAGACTTAACTGAACTTAAGTAACTGTACAGATACATTTTCTGAGGCATTTTCCTTACATTCTGAAGTAGAAACTCTACCACAGCTATTTGCCCGTGTGCTGCAGCCCACATCAGAGGAGTAAATCCTTCTTCATCCGTGTGATTGATAACATTTTCTATTTAAAAGAAAAGCAATTTTTGTGATCTAATTTAATAGGCACATATTAATATCACTATGAAAAACTGGTTTTCTAAAAAGCTGATTATTTTATTCAATGAGATTCACTTTGTGCTGATTTTTGTTCACTGAAGTCCTGTTATGTGTTGTTGCAATTTGCAGTCTGAGTGTATTAAAATGTGCTTCAATGTTCAAAAAGTATATTATAAAAAGTGTAAGCTACGAGACACAACATAATGCTACAAGGCAACCCACAGAACACTAGACTCAGAATTAAGACACCAGAGTTTGAATCTTGGCTCTGTCACTTTCTAGAAGTGTGATTCTGGACATATCACTTAATTTCTCCAATACACCTAAACCTTGCTTATCTTCATGTGCAGTTAGGAGGACCACAATTAAAATGAGCTTATATGATAGCCCTTACCATTACATAAATATACATTATTATAAAAACTTCAAAATCTTATTAAAGCTATCTTCTATTCTATAGCTAACATTGCTACTTTTGAATTTCGTGCTAACATAACATAATGTGAAGGAAGATTGAATAAGACAGTACTATGCAATTCTAATTTGAACCCCATCTCATTTCCCAGATTCAGTCTACTAGTTATAAGTCCACAGTTCTTCCCCTAAATTATTTAGGACACTGAGAATGAATAGAAAATATAATAATGAAGTAAGTCTTTCTTATAAAAGAATGACATGATTTAAAAAAATAAAACTCTTTTATCATATGTCCCACATTCAATCAATAAAATTAGGACACTGAGCTAACTTTGAAAAATGAAATTAAAATAAAGCTTGATCTTTATCACATTACACCAAAACATATTTCATATGTCTCAGAGATTGAAATGTAAACAGAAAAACACATAAGTTCTAGAATAAGGCATGTGTGAGTTATTTATAATCTTAGAGTAGAAAATTCTTTTTAAGCAAGATATGACTCAGAAGCCACAGAGAAAAGTAAATTTACTGCTTAAAAATATTAAGACTTTGAAAACATCATAAAGTCAAAGGAAAAATGACAAATTGGGTAAAAAATATAAGGTACATAAACAACATAAAGCGAATTTCTTTAACTTTGATAAAGATTCATATAAATCAACATGTAATAGGTAGTTCACACAAAAAGTAATTAAAATAGACTATTATTTAAAAAATGTAAACAAAACCAGTATGAGATACTATTTTTCATCTAAGAGATTGGCAAAGATTAAAGTCTGATAATAAATAACCTGTTGTCAGTGAGGGTATGGAGAAATAGAAACTCTAATTGTGGTGTGAGGACAGAACAATCATCTGGCAATATATGTCAAAATAAAAATTCATATACAAATATTCTTGAAGGAATTAACCTATGGCTATACTAAAAAAAAAAATGCCAACAATAGCGTTCTTTAGCAGCAACAAAATGGAATCAACCATCATCAGGGAGACTAGTTAAAAACTAAAAAATGAAGTACATGTATATGAATATAATGGACCTATTAAAACGAATGAAAGAGATATTTATGTATTTATATGGAAAGATCTCTAAAACACTAAGTGAAAAAAGTAAAGTGGATATTTCCCCTTGTGTAAATAACAAAAAAAGCACATACATATTCTCACACACGGTCCCAAATATAAACAGGAATATTTTCTAGAAAAGTTTTCTGAAAATACAAGAAACTTATGATACTTGCTTTTGGAGAAAAAGGTAGGGTGGTAAGGGAAGCTATAATTTCTATACTTTAGAGTATTTTTTTTTTTTAACTCTTGGGTTATTTGCTTGGTGAGATTATACAACTATTCTTTTTTGTCTTTATACTTTCCTATTTTAAAAGAATAGCAAATCTAATAAATCCTATTAAATTTGTTTTAAATACACTTTATAAAACAGGCTATTACCTTGTTCGATACGAGTAGCCAGGTAGAGCATCTCTCCCTGAGCAGCCAACTGGTGTACAGATAAAGCTGAAGCAAAACCATAAAAAGTATCATGCATAAACGTAGGTACACTTTCATCATCTCATTGTTCATGTTTGTGCACACTTTTCTTTTCCAAAACAACTATCATTTTGTTGTTTAAAAAATATAATTTAAAATATATCCTAACATTACAAGTAGCCATTCTGTATTTGAAAATTAACTCATATGTTTAAGGTAATTCTGAATCTGAAAGTGCTTTTATCAACAAATATATAAATTTTTATGATCAATTACTATCAGTGCAAATTGTTACTGATCTTACCAATCAAAGAATGGCCTAGGTACTTAATTTTTAAAATGCTATTTCTGCAGCCAAACTTATAAGGAAGTTGGGTTAAAAGCACAAAGACATATACACCTTTTGTCTTTTTATTGACTGAATCCATTGAAGTTCCAAATATCACTATTGTAAGACTCCATGAGTTTTTCTTAACTTTAGGAGGGGTGAGGCAATAAATGGAAAACTATTTTTGAGAGCAAATTCTTGAGTGCAGATCTAGTTGTGGCTAACTGGGTATGTGTCCTTAGATAACTGATAAAACAATTTTGTCTATAACACGAGGGACGTGAAACACCTGCTGTTTTGGCGTTTTGATCTCAAAAATTCTATGGTTGGAATATTTTAAGACAATCTCTTAATTTTACAAAGCCAAAGAGGCACTGTTCTGTAACGGTTTGTTTTAAAAATTAGTATTACTTGATCCTTGACTGCAGTGGTGTGACTGAGTGGTCTTAATACAGAAAGGAAAGCTATACAGGGGGCACATGCAAATTTATATAAGTAAAACAGAAATGGCCAATAGCTGCAGAGTCACAGACTCCTCATGGCTTAACTGCTATAGCATGTGATTCAAATCAGGAGGGATATAGTGTTTCCAAAATAAAGATATATATTTCACCATGCATTAGAATACAGATGCATTTACATTATATTCTCAAATACAGTTCCTAATATCAAACTGCTAACTGGTTTTCTCTTATTAATAGACCCATACTATATAGAATATTTTCTAGTTTATATAGAAACTTCACTTTATTTCTTCTAGAATGATTGTACATTTAAAAAAATGTGGATTTGAAGTTTTAAAAAAGGTGGTTTCATATTTTTATTGTTATACTCAAATTCAAAATTACCATAGAAATCATTCAGCTTTTACTACAAATCATTTGTGGATCTGTGATCTAGTTTATAAGTGAAATGTGAAGGCTCATACTCCAAGAACACAAAACACAATGTCTTACTTTGTATAAAGTTCAGAATAACTCATTGTTTTTATAGTAAAACTATAAAGGTTTTAAGAGTTAATATTTTAATCTGTATTTGTTCTTAACAGAGAAACATAAAACATGAAATATTTGAATATGCAGTAAAAGGTGAAGAACTTTTAAATTACTAAAACTATCAGGACATCACTTCAGCTTTCCAAAATGGAATATGCATTTAATGAAAATAATGTTTCTAAGCCAAATTCTTAAAACCATTATATTAGTAATATTAGTAATGAGAATATATTAATACATCAGTGGAAAATACTTACAATTTGCTAACAGAGGTGTTGTTGAGACCTCATTCCCTCTGTGTTTGTTGGTTAAAGTAGTTGACTGTTTTATAGGTGAGAAGTGCTTTGTTGTAGAGGGAGTGTAGACATGCCTTACTTGAATTCCCGGAGAAGGAGATGTATGGATATTACATTCAGCTAAGTAAAATAGATTTAAAGACATTAAAACAATATTTTAATGATAAAGCACAAGGTGTATAATATCTTCAACTGTTTCTCAAGTGATATTATTTTTGCCGTAAAATGTACTACCATAGTGGAAGTTCCAGAAAATTTTTTAGTAATGTTTAACAATTTTATTCTGGAATTAGTTTTTTTATTCGAAAGATTGTTATAAAAGTAAATCTACAATATGATGACAGACTTCACTGCATTAAAGCATTGGAGCTAACACCAATCAAATATTCACAGGATAGGGAATATTAAGCTAATTCATTTCTAAAAGGCACAATAATTTCTTTCCTTATGATTTTAAAAGGTACAATAAGGAACTTTATAGAGAATTTGTAAATAAACAAAGGTTAAGCAAGAAATTAAAAAAATCAACATGTACTTATAGACAATGAATAATATAAAATTATTCAATTTTGGTTTCTGTGAGATTCTAGAAAATGATATTAAAAGATGACTTCTGAATTCTCTTCCCAAACTCAAAATCTCATGATCAGAAAGGAAAAAAAAACAACAAATAATAAACAAAAACAAAACAAATGCAGATATTTATACCATAACTTTCAACCTTTAAATAGGACAGATGCCACCTCCAGGTCAGAGTTAACTTGATCTTGAATATTTTTACTATCTTCTTCATTTAAGGACTTCACAAATCGAGAACACACGTTCATATCAAATCGATTAGGCAATATGAATTTCATTCCCATGGCAACACCCTGAGCCGATCCTTCTTCTGCATTTGAATCCAGCTGATGTTCTAGTTTAATGTCTGGCATGCCAGTTAGACTATAACTGCTGGGACACTCTTCCACTATCAGCTGGGCTCCAATATCCAGATTTGCTGATGTAGCCATGATTTCACTGTAGTTTCAATAATTAAAACATTTCTTCATAATATCCTCTTGGTTTTATAAGGGCAGTATCCAGTGTATTCTTGGAATTTAGATATTAAAAAAATCTGAAAGAAAAAAATTACAAGTATTATATCAACTTTACCTAGTTATTTAAATAATCATTTTCAACCAAATATGCAAACAGTGCTCTTATAAGTACCTATTAATAAGAGAAGGCATAAAATGTTCAGAGGTAGAGAACCCAGGATATGATCCAAGTTTCACCATTTATTAGCTGTGTGAACTTGCACGAGTTATTCAACCTCTCTAAGCCTTAGCCTCACATGTAACATGGGCATACCACTGTTATGTTCACAGGATTCTGGCAAAGACAATATGAAATACAGTAACATTTTCACCTCCATTGCTAGGTTTCAATTAATTTTAGTTACCCTTTTCTCTCCTTTCCTATTCCCGAAACTGCCAAATGGATAAAAGATCAGGCTAACAATAAATTTTAACCTCTCACCTGAGTTTTTTTTTTTTTTTTTAACATGCTATGTGTATAAATGGCTCTTGGTTTGAATTTAGTAAAAGATAGAACTCATGCTGTATCCAACTCTATTGGCATCTATAACATCGGTAATACCTGGATAATGAAAGGCTTTACAAAGCTTTGGTTATGATAAACAGTTTTTGTTCAGATCAAGTGTTACCAACGTCACATAGGTTTTTGTGAAAAACAAAGTGCATAGATTGTAAATTGGTTTCCTCTGCTTTAGCATCTCTAAGATATTAGGATCAAGCAGAATTTCTGGATCTCAGCCTTTGTAGCAAGTATTAAGAATTGATTTTTTTCAAATATAGATTGTCAAGGTATAAACTCAATAGATTATAAGCACACCTGTTATTGAATCATTTACTATTGTTTCAAAATGAGTTTCCAGTAATCACTAGAGCTTCTCTATGGACCTTAATATAATTTCAAGAGAAATTTCACTATTGTACTTCACTGAGACAGGATGACAATAACATCTAGTTAATGTTTTCATGTTAGGGTTTACTGCCTCTTAGAAATTTTGAGAAGATGCAGGGTGTTTTAAATTGGAATTAAAAAAAAGCATTAGGATCACAGTGCAGCAGAGGTTGCAAACCATACACTTACAGATAACCACTGTATACAGTTTTAAAACATTTTCCGAGATTGATCCTTATAACAATCCTTGGAGTAGTCAGGGCAGGTAATCGTTATGTTCACTATGGAGAAGAAAAAGCAGAAGCTCACAAATTATAAGGGACCTATCCAGCTCTTCTGACTCCATCACCTTGTCCATTAAAATAAAAAGCAGCACTAAACTAACCCAAAACTTCCAAGGGAGAAAGAGTCGAAAAAATAACAAATTGTAATAATAATTTAAAAAAGAATATAACAGGTAAAAAAGTGAATACACTTTAGCAGAGGAAATGAAACCAGACAAAATGAGCTGTGATTCAAATGGAGATGTAATGCATTGGTCTTTAAAAGGGTATTGCAAGATATGAGCTATTTCCTCAGGTAAGAGCCAACCCCACAGACTCCTACCTTGAGGTGGCCTCAATGCAACTTTCCTGAGCATTCCTAGTACCCTGCATTGATCTCTATTTTAGCATTTATCGTTCTCTTGAAAATTTCCATTTCTGCTCCCAATAAAGGGAAAACTCCTCTAGGACAGGGACCACTCTTACTAATCTTTGCATACAAAACAGTGTTTGGTCCTATCAGGTGCTCTATAAATGTTTTCTGATTTGAACTTTAATATTGTTTCATATTCTTTTCTATCCTGAAATGACCTTGCACAATGTTCAATAAACATTTGCTGATTAGACCTGGCTTTGCATTCCCAACATCGCTACTAACTAGCTGTGCAACGCTGGACAATAATATAAGTATTCCAAGACTCATTTTATTCATCTATAAAATATAATTGAAATAGGCATCTCTAATGCTCTTTCCAACTCTAAACATCTTCCATGTCATAAATCAGGGTTTATAGATGGGACTACGGGCCTTTGAGAGGAGAACAAATGTGGGAGTAAAGAGTAGAAACAGAACGTTTGATACTACTATAGGGAGAAGCAAAGTTGACTGGTTAAGCTAAAATTTTGAAGGAGGAGTAAAAAAGATAATCGGAAATAGGAGGTGGTGAGATAAAGAGGTAAGGACAAGTATAGGTGAGATCACCTCGATCCATCGGAGCCAGGGGTTGTAGGGGGAGAGAGGGCCTAAAGAGATAAAGTAGGCAACTGCTAAGGTCCCAGGGGATGCTAGCAGCAGGTGCCACCCGGTTCTTCCTAATCCTGCAATTGTCCTACAGAGAAAGGCGGGTGCTATGAAAATGAATGATGCCTCACAGGCGACAGGTGCCCAGCGTCCCAGGACAGGAGCCTGCTACAGGGGAGACTGTAGCAGGGAGGGAAGTCCGCTCTGTTGCCACCCGCCAGCTTTGCCCGAAAAGTCCCAGTGCGGCTCAGGTACGGCTGGCGGAAACTGGCTCACCCGCGGCGGGCGGGTCCTGGGAGTAGGGGTCGGATGCCGACCGGGTTGGGGCACAGGGCCTCGCGATCACCTTCGACAGCCAACCGCGAGCCGGGCCTTTACACCAGCGGCCACAGACTCACTACAGGCCCTCAAGCCCCGGCTTGTTTTGACCGCGACGTCACTTCCTATTTCTTCTTTCGCTTTCTGGACCAAAAATGTTTCGCATTACTGCAGCCGAGGGGACGTCCAGGTTCTTTCCCACCGCTGCGCTGTGCGGTCCTTACCGCCCGAGAGCTACCGAAACAGGGTCATTTCCGCGGACTGCTCTGGGCCAGCAGAACCGGGCCCAAGTCTCGCCCTCCCGCCGCGCCTCCTCCCATCGCCCCGCCCCCTGCCTCGCCCCCGCGACACCCGGCCTGCCTGAGTCTAGTGGGCCTGCGCCGTTAAGTCATCTTCGTGCGACGGGCGTGGCCATTCTATTCGCGGGGTGTCCCGGCGGCTCGCTGGAGGTTCCACGTGATTTTTCCTCTAGAGATCCAGGACCCAGGTAGGACGCCGGCAGAGTCCAGGAAATTCTCCTTGGAGCTGGGGTGTCTCGGCGGACCCTCAGGGCCCATCGGAGGTAGGTGAAGGCGGCTCCCAGTGTGGGTAGCCCAGACTCACCTCCGACCTTCTCTGGCAAGCTCCTCTGGGGCTTTCCATTCTTCCCAGAGTGGCTAAACTTGACCAGCCCCTCAGGATCACCGCAGTCTCGCTTCTACCTAGATTTTCCTCCTTTACAATCACACCCTCTCGTCCATCGTTTTTAGTCTCTGGAGTGATCCGCACCCCTGTAAGGCAATGAGCAGATTTTCATATTTGTCTTTGCTTATGAGACCCCTTCTGTTTCGAATGCTCCATCCCCCTGCCTCCGCCTTTGTGCCCACCTTAAGTGGTCAGTCTGTTTTAATGCTATATTTCAAGGCCCAGCCAAATGCACACTTTGAGTCTTTTTGGGAGCAGCCCACGTAGAATTAAAAATCTGAGCTCAGCATTCTGTACGTTACTTATAGAATATATTTGATGTTCTACATTGTACTGTAGTACCTGTTATTCATTTACTCCTAGTTTCTCGGGCTCTGAGCGCTCCTCGATCATTTTTTTCCTTTTTATTTTCACATCACTTCTTGCTTCCATGCCTTTCCATTGGGTCGTACTTCCTTTCCCCCGCCTCCACTGCTGTTTCTCACTTTATTCTGGCAAACCACTGCTACTGCTTTTCACTTGTTCCTTTTTAAAACTTTAAAACTATTTCTCTCAAGGCAGATTTCAGTGTTCCTTTGCCTGTACTGTAGTAGGGGGCAGGGTAGATCTGGCTTGTTGTCTTTTTTAGGTAGCCAGTGAGCCAAGAATGATTTTTACAGGTGGGCATTTGCAATCTATTTGATGATAGGAAACATTAACTTTAAATACGAAGTAAGTGAAATATTATCCTTCTCCAAAAAATCCTATTGTTTTCATTCATAAATAAAAAAAAATTGTACTCAACTATTTTGGGGGTTTCCTTAGTAAAGTATCAGAAATTTTCTTTCTTGCTATATAGGTAACTACATAATATCCTCTATTTCATCTGTTCAGCTGCAAAGCCTGAAATATTTATCATCTGACCCTTTATAGACAAATTTTGTCAACTCCTGCTCTATAGCAGCATTCACATTATGGACACCACTTATGATTTTAATTTTGTGTTTTCCCCTAGAACCCACCACAATGCTTCCTTTCTTTCCTTCCACAAACATTTTATGAGCACTTAAAAAAAAAAAAAGCCTCCCAGACACAAAATGTTCAGTTTCATGGAAAAAAAGATCATTACAATGCCATGTGGTTATGTGCATTGACAGAAATGTGCAGTCAAGTAGGATTATAGAAGACAGGCCTCTGACACAGTGTAGGAGGTCAGAAAAGGTTTCCTGGGGGATGTGATCCTTGAGTTGATCTTAAATGGAAGTAGGCAGAAAGAGGTCATCCATGGTAGAGAGGACAAATGAGCAGAGACATTGAGACAAGAAAGAACATAGCGTGTTAAGGGAATGCAAGAGATGAAGCTGGAAAAGTAAGTATGGGCAAGGTCACAGAGAGCCTTACATGCCATGTTAAGGAGCTTGGACCTTCTTTTCTGGCTGTTAGGCTTTGTAGCAAATTTTCATTGTAGTTAGATAATTGATGGGTATTTGGAGGATGGGCGAGGGAGTCAGGGATACCATATATTGCACTATTTCAGTAGATCAGAAGATCCGAATTAGGGCAGTGGAACTAGATGGAGTGGACATGATGAAGTTCAAAAAGTTTTGGGAGGTAAAATCAGCAATCTTTTAACTGTTTGTATGTCAGAAGTGAAGAGGAAGGACAAGTCAAGGCTGATGCCAGATTCTCAGCTGGTGCCCATCACCAGCTGAAATGGAGAATATTGGTGTATGTGAGGGCACAGACCATATCTTTGACTTACTGTGTCCCTAGTGCCTAGAACAGTGTCCTACATGTTGTAGGTACTTGAATGAACAGAAAAATTTTCCTCCTTTTAATCATCGATAACCATGTTTCATCAAAACAGCCTTTAAAATATGTTATACCTATTTATTTTGGTGTTACTGATGCACTGTTTTCAGGCTTTCTGGAATTAATGATGAGTTGCACCATTGGAATCATTTTCCTAATAATTAAAATTGAGTCTCTTTTGCAGTTCACTAGTTCTGGAAAGACATTTTGGCTTACTTAGATGTCAGTTAAAAGTTTTAATTCATTTTTATCCTATTATGTCACTTTAATTTATAATTTAATTTTAGAATTGCTTTAGTCTTCTTGTTTAAATGTTTTAAAATTAATTTTAGGCTTCTGTATCATAACTTTTAATTTTATTTTAAGCTTTTAAATTTAATTTTAAGCTTCTACATTAAAATATTAGCTTTTTTTTTTTTAACTTTCTTCTTGGCATTTTTAGGTTTTCAGGAAGTCAGGTCCCTAGACTATGTTTTTAAAGATTAAATGTCATCTTAAGTTTAGTTTTAGGAAGCTTGTATTTGTGGTTATCGCCTTCAGTAAATGAACATTCTAATGAACATTCTAAGCCATTATGCTCTCTGCTTTTGCTGCTGGATGGCTAAGCCAGATTTATTCCCAAGTGTTATAAATTGGTCAGTTAGGGGTGAGAGGAGTTGTGTACAGCCTCTTTGTATAGCCGAGTAGATGGCGTAATATGATAGCCCTATCTATATTCTTCCTACTTCCTTTAGATTGTCTCTTCTGTGATATAATTAAATGGTTTATTGGTCATTAAACTATAAGCTACTGCATAGCCTTTTGAAAGGGTGCAGAATGAAAATCAACTATTATATACCAGTTTATGAATAACATGTATATAAAACATTTTCTTTTTCAGACATAAGACAGAGTCACTATAATTATTTCTAACATCAGTTCCAAACTACTTTTGGATAACAGTCCAATTATATGAAATTATGGCTGGTTATAAGCCTGTAGCTATTCAGGCGTTTCCTGTACTTGGTGAAAAAATCACTCAAGATACACTATACTGGAACAACTATAAGGTAAGTATTTATGCCAGTTTCTCAAGCCTGTGTTATACTTTGGATACTCTAGTAAGACAATCAATAACTAAAAGTAATCATCAGCAACTTATAGTTTGGGCAGAAAATTTGATATCTGATATTTTTTCTAGGAATTTTATATAGAAGTTTGTATTGCTTCATATGTTTAAATGTACAAGTGCATAGCACAGAATAGATGATTAATTAATACCAAATGAATTAAGTTTCTGAATTTGAATCTTAAAGGATTTTTTTTTCCTTAATTCAAGGAGGAAGGGATGTAAAGTTCTTCTAGAGTGTAAAGGCTAATAAATTATTTTTTAAAAAGATGAATAACTAAATAGAATAGATTGTGATTGGGAGGTTAATGGAAAAATAAATTAAAATGGACGATAAATACATTAAAAATACATTAAATGGACAATAAGTACATTAAAAATGGATAATAAATGAATAATAAATACATTAATGGACAATAAAATACATTAAAAGAGCCCCGGCTTCACTCGTAATTGAGAAATGCAAATTAAAACAATAATTTGGATACTGTTTTTTATATTGGCACAAATGAAAAATTTTGATCATCATTGCTACTTGGGGAAGGGAAATTGGTGAAAACTTTGTTGAGGACAGTTTGGCATCATCTATCATGATAAAAATGGCTTTCAGCCTTTTAATTTCCATAGCTTGGAACTTACTCAGTGAATATATGTCCCAAAATTTGCTAAATATATGTATAAAGATATTCATTGAAGTATTATTTATAATATTAGCAATCCTGGAAAAACTCATGTCCATTAGTAGTAGACTGGTAATGGACGATAAAGCTATTGCCTATGTGAAAAGTTAGCAAAGATGTGTCATTAAGTGAAAAAAAAGCAAGGTACACAACAGCCTGCCTGATATGATCTTTGTGTCAGTTTAAAAAATGCATTGTTAAATCTAGGCTGGTACAGCCGTAACTTTTTTTCCCCAGTAATAATCTGAGAAAACTCCATAGCTGAAGAGAAAAAGTGAGGTGTGGCTTTCCAACTATATACTTACTTTCTTTAGTATAAACAGGGATAGGATAGTCTGGGCGACGGAATTTGGACCTTTTTGCTCTCTTCATACTTCTGTATTAATGTTACTAAGGTATTACCAATTGTAACTCTGTTAATACTCTGTATTATTTTTTTATTAAGACCCCTGTTCAGATTAAGGAGTTTGGTGCAGTGTCAAAAGTAGACTTTTCTTCACAGCCTCCATATAATTATGCTGTCACAGCTTCTTCCAGGGTAAATAGAACATTACATTTATTTTTCTTTTGTATAGTTTATATTTACTACTGATCATGCGCCATCTGGTGAAATGCTATGTTTTTTGTCTTTTTTGTAGATTCACATTTATGGCCGATATTCCCAAGAACCTGTAAAAACCTTTTCCCGATTTAAAGACACAGCGTACTGTGCTACTTTTCGACAGGATGGTAGACTACTTGTGGCTGGCAGTGAAGATGGTGGAGTTCAGCTTTTTGATATAAGTGGGAGGGCTCCCCTCAGGCAGTTCGAAGGCCATACTAAGTAAGAGAGAGTTAAAAAATCATTTTTAATTGAGGTATAATTAACATACATTATATTAGTTTCAGGTGTACAACATATTGATTTGATATTTGTATGTATTGTGAAATGATCACCACAGTGAGTCTCATTAATATCCATCGCCATACAGTTAGTTTTTGTATGTTTTTTTTTGTAACTGCTATTCGTTTTCTCAGCTTCGAATAAAAACATAGAGAGCAGTTCTATGAAGATTATGTACCTATATGTACTTTATTTCCTGGTTGTTCTAAGACAGAGTGTGTGACCTGGCTAGTCCTATGGTCCAGTTTGATGGGGTTCATGAATTCCCTAGAATTGTATGTGACACTTTAAGAAATGCATATTTATCTAGAGTTCTGTGATTCAACTGAGATTATAAACTGATGATCTAACGGCAGCCTAGAATTTTTAAAGAACTACCCATTTTGAAAATTTTTAAATTAAAGAAAAGTAACTTTGCACCAACATTTAGAACATTTACTTTCATTGGGCAGCTAAGTATAATTGTTGACATATTAGAAAATGTAATTTAAGGCTATTATTTAATATTCTTATTAACGTCATAGCGCATAGGTACTTAAAGTTTTAAATTGGCTGGAGGACAAACATCTGTTTTAAAGTTTTTTTTCTCTCATGATTTCCCCTACGATTACTTCCTGATAGTGAGCTGCTTTTTTTGTTGTTTGGGGAAAAGCAGTATTTTATGTTAGAGGGTGCCAGAAATATAATTTTTCCCTGTTTTTTTTAATGTGCTGATTCTTGATCTTTCAGAGCAGTTCATACAGTAGATTTTACAGCTGACAAATATCATGTGGTCTCTGGGGCTGATGATTATACAGTTAAATTATGGGATATTCCAAACGCCAAAGAAATTCTGACGTTCAAAGAACATTCTGATTACGTGAGGTGTGGATGTGCTAGCAAACTGAACCCAGATCTCTTTGTAACAGGTTGGTGAACTCTCTCCCACCCCACCCCCCAGCTCCTGAAATTGATAAATTTATTGTGATAGACTTTGATATGCTTTGAGACCCTTTTGGGATAGTGAAGTTTTAAAAATTTTTATAAAGAAATATGTTTCTGTTTATCTTATTGTCTTATTTTCTTTTTTTGGCGAGTGTTCTTATTGTCCTCCAAATTGTTCTTATTGTCCTACAAATGTGCAAAAAAGGCTGTCTTGAAAACATGACTGTAAAAACTGTAATGGGTTTAGTACTCTGATTTTAAAGCCTCCGCAGTCAAGAAACAAAGGCAATACAGTTCAGCCTTTGAGGGTGCCTGAGCAAAGATTCCCCAGAAGATTCAATAGTTACAGAAGCCTGAAGATAGGAATAGTTTAAGATTCTGTGTAGTATAATACAATGCTTCTTCAAAAACAGTCAGTAGTACCGGACAGTTTGGAGGTACTGTATCTTTATGAATATACATGTCTTTTAAAAATTTTATCTAAGCTTTTTCTCCTTTTAAAATTTATGTTTGAATACATATACACGCACATGTATATACACACACGGTTTTTGTTTTTTTGGGTAGTGAAACTCATAATATAAAAATTGACATTTTAGGGTCATATGATCATACTGTGAAGATGTTTGATACACGAACAAACAAAAGTGTCATCTCTGTTGAGCATGGGCAGCCAGTGGAGAGTGTCCTGCTTTTTCCCTCTGGAGGTCTTCTGGTATCAGCAGGTATTTTTTTTTTTTTAAATTACTTTCACCAATATTGTTGGTCTTGAATCAGATATTTCTTTATCAGTTACTTTTTTGTAATTTATCAGTGTGTAATTTAATTGGCTATCTAGGTTTTTCCTTAAACTTCTGATAAGTGCGACAGGCAAGGAGTTATCACTTACTGAATACCTAATGTGAGCCAAGCTATTTTATATATATTATCTCTGATACCCTAGATGAGCAGAGAACGTATTTAGTTTTCTCACTGTTTTGCAACTAAGGAAATAAATAAAAAGTTTAACTAATTTGTCCAAGACAAAATGGCAGATCTTAAATCCCAGAATTTGAGAACATGCTTTATGTTCTGAACGCAGAAACCCAGGTTGTGGTCCTGCTGTTCTTATCTAAGAGATCTGCAGCAGCTTTTGAAAACAGTTTTTTTCAGATCTGAAATCGGGTTTGTCTCATTTCTTGTAACTCTTGAAATCTGGAGGAAGAGATATTGCGAGGTCAAGGGGCCTTGATAACTGTTTTCATTTAGTTGGAAGTAAGGTGTTTTTGTTATATTGTTCATAGTGCATTTTCGCAATTATAGTGGTAGAAATAAATTGGCTTTTTCATTTGTCAAGTCAAAATTAGGTAGCATGTATTACTTTACAGCATACATATTGCTGTGTGTAGCCTTTTTTTTTTTTTTTTTTTTTTTGCTTAACAACGACATTATCCTGTGTTATACTCTTTTCCCCAGTACCTATTTGATTTAAAAATAAGTTGAAAACATTTTCAGACGTATTCATTTGTCTTGCTGCTATTTTGAGAAAGAGAAATAAGTTCAAGATGAACAGAGAGAATAGATACCTCTATGCTAATCTCTGCTGTGTCACTAACTGTGTGTTGTTGAGAAATTTCTTACTTTTATAGTTCCTGAAAATGAGAGATTTGGCTAGATCAGTGGTTTCAAACTGTAATCTCTCTCATGAGCTCTCACATGTGGGGAGTCTGGGACTGTGAATTGTTCCAGGCCCTGTTTCCCAGTCAGGGTATGTAAGAAATTTGTTCCCTTCTCCAACCTCTTTTTCTACTTTATCTATTAGACTTCTACTTAATATTTTGTTGAAAGAAAAGATGCTGTATTAAAAATTATTTTTAAACTATTGGATTAAATTGCCTTTAAGGATCCTTCCAACTCTTATAGTGAAAAAAAAGTTATAGGGGAGCTTTTCAGTTTTGTTGAGATTCACAAAATTTTTAGGAAATAAAATCTACATTTTCCCATGATTATACAAAAATTGTTTTGAAGAATGATTCTATTATAACTTTTTAAAAATAAAATCTTTGTTGGTTTTACTTTTTATCTTGCTAGGCAATTCTGTGTACTTTACAAATATGAAATTATTTAGTTGTCGTAACAGCTCTGCGAGGTAGAGACTGTTATTATGAGTTCCACACCCAATAAATGGTAGAGTCAACACTGAAACCAGGCAGTCTGCCTATGGAATCTTCCATTTAACCTCCATGCTGTGGAGTGTTCACTGAAGAATGCTTTCAGAGCTTTAAAGTTTTGAATCTATAGGCAAAATATCAAAGTAATGATTCTTTCTTTTCATAGGAGGTCGTTATGTTAAAGTCTGGGACATGCTAAAAGGAGGACAATTGCTAGTGTCTTTGAAAAATCATCATAAAACTGTGACGTGTTTATGTCTGAGCAGCTCTGGACAGAGGTTACTCTCTGGTTCACTGGATAGGTTGGCATTTTAATTTTCTTTATGATTAGTATAAGTGTTTACAGCTTGAGGAATGAGTTATTTCTGTAGTATTTGTGATAAAATAAATATTCTGCCAAATTATTTACACGAAAAAAAATCTATTGAGTTGAAAATTTGACTCTTTATTTACATATAGCAAGCTTATTTTCTCCCTTGATATAGTTTATTGCTTTAACTTATATATACTTAAGGTATTTTATGGAACCATTTAAACATTAATCTTTTAGAATAATCTATATTAGTCTATAGTTTCTTTTGAAATGTTATATATTTTGAAACATTTATAATGAGTGTATATATTCTAGCTTATATTCTTTAAAATTTAAAGTTTCATGTAAAAAT
The DNA here is from genome assembly GCF_014176215.1 of Rousettus aegyptiacus. Lineage (NCBI taxonomy): Eukaryota > Metazoa > Chordata > Mammalia > Chiroptera > Pteropodidae > Rousettus > Rousettus aegyptiacus. The sequence goes on along the minus strand of NW_023416311.1, from coordinate 70,567,620 downwards.
TTCTATACATTAATGTGGCCCAATTCTTACTATTTTAAGTAGGTATTAGTATTCCATTAGTTAATGTTCTAGAGCAGTGCCGTTCAATAGAGATGTAGTGTGAGCTACATATGCCATTTAAAATGTTTTAGTAGCCACATTAAAAAGGTAAAAAGAAATAATTAAAATTAATTTAACTGGGTAAAACTGATTTAGCCCAGTGTGTCTAAAATATTATTTCAGTATGTGATCAATGTAAAATTTATTAATGAGAGATTAAAAACAATTTAAGCATCTAATACACGCCCTATAATACAATAATGTTTTACAATGATTAATGTGAAATACATTATGTTTAACAAAAATAATTTTATACTGCCTCAGTTTTAAATTTTAAATCTAAGTTAATTAAAATTAAGTAAAATAAAAACATTTAGTTTATTTTCACTGGCTACATTTTAAGTGCTCACTAGCCACTAGACCTATGGCACAGTTCTAGAATTTATGTATATTCATCTGTTTGGTCATTTTATTTCCCTATTTCCTTTTTTACCCTGCTAGGTAAAGCCTTGTTTTTTCAGCCTGTTTATAAATAAGTATACACATTTTAAATCTAGAAAATATTTCTAGTACAAATAATTTATTATGTAAATGTACAGCAAATTCTTTGTAATGATGTTACTAGGTAATTTGGGACTTGATTTTTAGGTGTGTCCCTCAAAAGCTAAGTGTCAGTTTGGACTATTTGTAGTAGTTCTCAACCCAGAGTGATTTTTGTCTCCTGGGGATGTGGTGCTCCTGGCATATAGTGGGTAGAGGCCAAGGATGCTGCTAAACATCCTGCGATGCACATAGCAGCCCCTACAACAGAGAATTAACTAGCTCTAAATGTCAATAATGCTGAAGATTAGAAACTTGCTCTTTTGATTTCAAGTGTACTTTTCATCGATAGTTTTTTAACTCTGAAGTTTTATCTTCAGGCAGCAGTTGTTCACGAACTATACTTCTGATGGCTAGTCATAGTCTTTATACAAACATTATGCCTAATACTAATAAGTAGTTCATTTTTAAAGGAGATTCAGTGATGAATTAGTTTGTAATTAATATTACTATTTTTCTTCATTTTTGTGGAAATTTAATATTTGTATAGTGCTTTTCGAAAAAGTAGAAAATTTGCATTTTATACTCATTTCTGAGATGATTCGTGACAAAGGTTTCTTTTTTTTTAGGAAGGTGAAAGTATATAGTACAACTTCCTACAAAGTTGTTCACAGTTTTGATTATGCAGCTTCAATTTTGAGTCTTGCCCTTGCAGTAAGTACTTTTAGCTTTTTTTTGAAACTTTTACTAACCTTGCCTGTTAAATGAAACTAAAATGGAATGTTAGACTTTATCTTTGTATTTAAATAAGTTATTTTCTTCTTGCCACATTAGAGAATTAAATTAAGACAATTGCTAAAATACATGACTTGTCCCAATAACTTAGCATGTGTTCAGATTTAGGTCCCACTTACTGCATAGGTTCAAGCCAAGTATAGTGCTTTAGGCATTTTTAACACCAAGGGCAGGACCTGGAAAATTGATAAACCTCTTTTCAAAACATTTAACTCAAGGGTTAAGTACTCTAGAAAGTCAAGTTGGCTTTCTGAGCAAGAAAACAAAACAACAACAACAAATGGCAGGGAGAAGAGGGCATGACAAAATGAAACATCTTCTTTTTTGTTGAGTGCTCTTTCTGGAATGTCCACTGTCAAGTTTCATGAGCCATGGAGGAGGAAAATATTTGAATACATTATATAGAAATATCTGATCTGGGAGAGGAAAATCTTATTACCAAGTATTTTCTTGACAGGATTATAGAAAGTCATGCCACCATATAATTCTTTTTCTAGTAAGAGGATATAGAAACAAAATTATTTTAGAGTTTCCCAAGATGTCAATAACATTTTATTATTATACAAACTGCCAGTGATAATTTATAGCAGGTATAAATTCAGTCAATGTAATAGTATATTGGAGGTAAAAATAATTTTGCTTTAACTTTTTGCATAGATCATTGTTAGGGAGAGCATCTGTATCTGATTGGAGCTCTTGGTAAAAGAATGGATAAGCAGCAGACGTTATAAATGCTATTTCGAAGAAAAAGTAAGATAAATTTTGAGTTAGATATAGACTGATGTATTTTTCTCATTGCTGTTAGCATGAAGATGAGACAATAGTTGTAGGAATGACCAATGGGATACTGAGTGTTAAACATCGGAAATCTGAAGCAAAGAAGGATTCTCTACCCAGGAGAAGGAGGCCTGCATATCGAACTTTTATTAAAGGAAAAAATTACATGAAGCAACGGGTATTTACATGTTTCTTATATTTTTTTTTAAAGGTGAATTTTGTTAGAGTAGTCAACTCCTTCTGTGCACATTACCGAAAAGTTTAGTTTGCATGGCATTTAACTTTATTTTGCTTTTTTCTATACCAGATTTGCTTGAGTGGGGACCTTACTAATGAGTAACGCGGAATAGGGACTACTTTATTTAATACCATGAATCATAACAGTGTTATAGTACTTTACCATATTCAAAACAATGTCTTTCACACACTATCTGATTTGATCTTTTATTACTGGTAACCAGAATTGTTGACTAGATTGTAGATTTTCTGATTGTGTTTTCTCTCTGCTAAATCATATTTCCTTCCATGTAAAGAGAATTGAAATCAGTCATGTTTGCCCAGAATTGAGATATTATATATGTGTTTTAAGTTAAAAGCAGAGTCAGAACACACCAATGTGGCAAATTATTTCATTTTTGTTTAACATATATTATGGGCATATGACTATTATTCATGAATAGTCATATGACCATTATTCATGAATAGTCAGGGACACCTCGGTATAAAAAAATACCACTATAAAAAAGTTTATTTTGAATAAAACATTATACAGATGTTGATTTTTCTCTGTAAATTTACTTTTCATTGCAGGATGACATTTTGATCAATAGGCCGTCAAAAAAACACCTAGAATTATATGACAGGGATCTGAAAAATTTCCGAATCTCCAAAGCACTTGACAGAGTCCTTGAGGTGAGTAAGGAGTGAGTGGTGTGTACGTGTGTGTGTGTGTGTATAAAATATATTTTTTAAATTAAGATTTTTTAAGAGCCATTTTAGGTTCATAGCAAAATTGAGGGAAGATAGAGATATCCCACATACCCCTGCCCCCCGTGTACTCACCTCCCCCATTATCAATATCCCCTACCAGAGCGGTACGTTTGTTATAGTTGATGAACCTACGAGGAGCGTGTTTTTAAAAGAATCATATTACTTGCTTTGCTCATTACTGAGACTCAAAACTGTGAAGATAAAAACCTATTTAAATTCGGTAATTGTTAGTAAGTTCCAAGACTTTTTTTTTTGTCTTATCTGTTCATGTTGGTACTAAATATTTTTCTAGCCCAGTTGTACAATAAAGACACCTGAGATTACAGTTTCCATCATAAAGGAGCTAAATCGAAGAGGAGTCCTTGCAAATGCCCTCGCAGGTCGGGATGAAAAGGAAATCAGTCGTGTGCTTAATTTTTTGATAAGGTATGTTTTATGTTTGTATATTTTTGCACCTTAAATCATTTATTTCCATATGAGAGACATTTAGTTTGATCCTTGTAGAGAACTGATAGAACAACTCAGTTAATTTATTTTAAGGTTTATTTTTTAAAGTTTGCAAGTTTCAGTAAACAGTTTTTCCTTTGTAGGAATCTGTCTCAGCCAAGGTTTGCTTCTGTTTTGATCAATGCTGCGGAAATAGTTATTGGTAAGTACGTGTTGAATCTTGAAAAATCCTCACATGTTTGAAAAAATGATTTGTCAAAATATGAAAACAGATTTGGAGATTAATCAAAATATCTTGTTTTTATCAATTCTCTAATAGAGATTTTTATGGAGAAAATAAACGGTAACAGTAAATCGAAGCATTTTAAAATGGATTAAAAAATCTACAGTGTGTTGACTTTGAATTGCTGTGACTAGGGTTATTATAATTAAAAAAAAGTTTTTTAAACATCTACCATGACCGTGACTATTTTTCAATGGGAAAGTGAAAATAAGTCAGAAACTTTCATGCTCTACTTTTCATAAATACATAAAGGTTTTTTAAAATACATTTATTCAGATAAATTGTTTACGTTCTATAAATCATAAATAAGTACAGATCTTTTAGTGTCTTGATATTTAATATTTTTTATATTTACTATTTTTATTTAATATTTAATATATTTAATATTTTTCTAAATATTGCTGTTCACTTATTGTTTAGAACAATATTTCTAATTAATATGTTTTTGCTCTCTTTTTCTAGATATATATCAGCCTGTGATTGGTCAATCACCTGTAGTTGATAAAAAGTTTTTGTTACTTCAAGGACTTGTAGAAAAAGAGATTGATTACCAAAGAGAACTGCTAGAAACCTTGGGAATGATGGATATGCTTTTTGCTACCATGACAAGGAAAGAAAGCACGTCTATGTTGCAGCATGCATCTGATGGATTTCTAGAGAACAAGAAGATAGACTCATAGTGCCTACTTAATAAGACGCATAAGAACTCCTAACTTGGGATGGATTTGATTCTGTTAACTATCAGAAAGAGAATCTCTTTGATACATAAAAGAAAAACTATTTTCAGAAGCAATTTTATCAAAGACACTGGAATGACAATGATAGGAAAATAAGTACCGGTTTTAAGACATGATTTTCCATGTAATGGTTTGAATTATTTTGTGTGTCTTTGGCTAGAAGATCTCAGTTGTCTTGGTTATAGTGTGTGTCCACCTTGGACAAGTTGAAATTAATTTTAATGCAGCAAAGCTCTGTTATCAGCATTTAGTAGACGTTCAGAACTCTGGAGAGGGCTTCAGTTGTAAAGGAACAGGGCTTTATTTTTTAATTCTATCCTTGAAAAACCCAACAAAACAACAGATAAATTATTTCTTTAATCAGTGCCCTTAAGATTTCCGGGCGGCAAGCTCTCCTTGACATCATCACTTATCCTAAGTCACATGTTCTGCTTTTGCGGGTAATAGGGCTGTATCTGTTCCAAGTGTGGCAAATCAGTGGCCAACTTTGAGTAATTCACACCGGTTAGACATGTATTCAGAGAGAGTGATGAGGCAGATTTGATATCTAAAAATTGTGTTCTCCACCCCAGGTTTTTTTTTTTTAAATTTCTTTAATATTGACTGTTTTATCAGAACAAGGTCTACAGGTAGATATTTTCGGACCATGTTTATTTTTCTTCCCCTCAATGTGTGTATCCTTTCTACCAGGTTTTCAACTTGCTTCAGGTCAGGGGAATGATAAAATTTGCCATTTCTGTTCTAATGAATAGCCATTCATCCTTTTATATACATGTTTGGAACTTATTGGAACTACCTACCCTCTGAAAATCATTTTATCTGCTCTATATTTAGATTTTTTCCCCCCTCCATTTTTCCCTATTATCTTGTGTTTTAGGATCCCAAGACAGAGTAGCTTGCTCTGGAAAATAGTTATATTTTTTAAAAGTTCAATATAAATCATATTTTTTAATAAAGAGATTCTTATTTTCTTCTTGGCTTTTTGAGATGTGTCAATTCTTGATGGATTGTCACTGACTAGTGACTCCTAGCACACTGATTTCACACTTGCTACCTCTCACACCTTCCCCTAATTCCTGCTCCACCTCAAGTAGTTAATTATCTCTAAGGAAATATGCCTTGGGCTAGCAGAACCCTTAGTTAAAGGAAGATTTTGTTATGGGAATCTCTTAAAATTTTAGTTCTGTAGTTCAGTTTTGTTTTGTTTTTTAAAGCAGAAAAAATATATCTGGTGAGGGCTTATGCTCACAAAAGGGGTCTAGTTTCCCTCTCATGAATTGATTTAAGCGATTATCTAGCACAATGGCTTGTAAGAAACCAGGAGTTTACTTCCCTGAGTATGTATTAGTCAAGGTCTGAAACTGTCTCTTCATTGTTGAGAAGGGTTAATTTATTTAAATTTTGTATTTAAAAGCTTTTAAAAACATTTAACTTCATAAGTATGTGATCATTTGTATACTAATAAAAATTAGAAGTTGAAATATTATCTAAACTAGTTGCCATCAAATGTGTAACATGTGACAAGGGTTTCCCATATATTATTTGATTCTCACCACAACTATTCAGTGTTGGTAGTCTCATTTTACATTGAATTAACTACAATAAATTCACCCCTGAGTTCCCTAAACTTGAATTCTTAAATTCTTAACATCATCCCAGCATTCTGGGGCTGCCTGATGGAGGTGAAAGTACTCATTCCCTTTAACAGAATGTCACAGAGTGCTGCAGTTGTTGGGTGCTGCTTTGCATTTCAGTTTTCCACAATTGGAGATTGTTCTATAGCTCAGCTTCATTCATTTTTATGCTGGCTGCCTACGTCACTGTATAGATGTGCTGTAATCAGTTCAGCTAGTCTTCTATCAATGGACATTTAGGTGGTTGGCATTCTTTTACAGTTACCAGCAGTTCTGCACTGCACAAGCTTTTACATAAGTTTTTGTGCATTTTGAGGAGTGTTTACTGGGATAAATTACTATGAATTATTCTGATCCTAGAGAGTAAGTCTTTATTTCCCACCACAAAGTCTTTATTTGGTAATGTCTCATTCCTGCTGCTTGTTTTCATCTAAGGAAATGCTATCCATCTTTCCAGTCAAAGCTCTACTCGCCAGTATTACTTCAAGAGATATTCCTTGAATACCTTATCCTCACGCAGGGTGCTTTGTATTCTACAAGATAATTAACTGTAAGGGACAAAGGCTACTATTATTCCCACTCTGCACATGGCAACACTGAAGTGACAAAGTTTAGGTAACTTGTTCAAAGTCCTGCAGTTTGCTAGTGGCAGATCTGGGATTTGAACTCAGGTTGAGTACTACAGTGATAGCATCTTATTTACATCCTAGAAATATAGAATATGTTCTTAATCTTGAGTTATTAATGATTAATTCTTGACTTTGTTCACAATTCATAGTTGGTGTTTAGTGCTGAATGAATGGATAAAATGAACGAATGCTTATTGGATCCAGCTTGGCAATTTACATGAAAACAGAAGTTACTGCATGCAGGATGAAATGGTTATATTTTTTTTTCTAAGAGCTACAACTCAATATGTTTCTGGAAGCTGTCCTTATTGCCCACTGAGAATTTAATCAGGTGAAACAAACCATGCATGACAACTCACCTTAGTTTGCCATTAGTCCACGAGGTGGCGGTATTATTTCAGAAACCATGAGAAACCTGCTTTTCCGCAGCCCTTTCTCTGAATTAAGCTAGTGTTCCTAAGGTTCAGGAAGGTGAATTCTCTCAGAAAACAACCAAGATATTTGATTATTGCTATGTTGACAAAGTGGGTTAGAAAGCCATCTATATTTATTAGGTGCTAACCAGAATATGGAAGTAAAACTAAAGTCCTCTTTGAATTAAAGATTAAGCTTTTCAACAATGTCTAAAGTCTTCTTTGAATTAAAGATTAAGCTTTCCGACATGAGCTTTATGCTCTGGGGCAAGTTCCCAGCTGTTCTTCTGGGCCTCAGCTTTCATATCTGTCAAATGGGCTAATTGTGAGAATAAATGCAGTGATACATAAAAAATGTCTTACCTGCTTTACTATGTTTTTCACACGTTTATGAATATGGACAGTCTACCTGTTTTGCATCAGTTGGGAGCTTTTTCTTAGCTTTTCTGATTATTAACGTCATTCGGATCACTTAGATAAGGGTTGAGTCGAAGTGTTCTTTTACTAGCGTTCCCCAAACTTTTTGGCACCGGGGACCAGTACTCCTATGAGAATCTAATGCCTGATGATCTGAGGTGGAGCTGAGGCGGTGATGCTAGTGCTGGGGAGTGGCTGCAAATACAGATGAAGCTTCTAGCTCACCTGCCCACCGCTCACCTCTTGCTGTGTGGTCTGGTTCGTAACAGGCCCCGGGGGTTGGAGTTCCCTGTTTTATACTATTAAAAAGGATGTTTTTAAAATAAATTGTATAAACTATGAGGGTGTAACTGACTTGAGACAGACTGCTCACAGGCATTTTGAAAGTAAATGATTTAATCTGCAATATATACAAATAAGACTAACCATTTATGAAAGTAAGATGTTAAGTTCCATTGAATTAGTACTGTAGAAATTTCAAATAGAATTGTTATATTTTTAAATATATTAATTCAGACTTTCTTTTGTTTAAATTAATTTTCTTAACTCAGACTATGTGATGACCTTATTGACCAAAAGTTTAAAAATATATACTGTGTTAGTTTAACGAAGGTTGACAATTTTCTATAAATATTACTGTAAAACACTGGACTCATAAGAAGTTTTTTCCAAAGTTTTTAAAAATTTGAGATATAATTGACAGATAACATTAGTTATAGGTGTACTAACAGATAGAGCCTTGACGAAGTGTTCCCAATGAAAAGAAAAAATGCCTGCAGCAGAAGCAGTTTCCTCATAGGAAACAAGTAGAAAGCAGTGGTCAGATTTTTTTTCTCTTATTATTGTCCACTTTTGAATAAAAGCTTTTGAGGCTCACCTCCCTAACCCATTCTTCCAATGAGAAAAGATCTGGATAGTAACAAAGAATTGAGAAAGAGCAAAATAGACAATTGCAATGAAATTTATTGACAGCCTATGTGAATTTCCTTATTCTATAATTTCTAAGAGAATACTGTGAGCTATTACACAGGGTTTTCTACCATAAAATCATTACTCATAACCTAGCAATTTTGTTTATTTGGAGTATGTTATTTAAGATATTGTAAGTCAGTACATTGTTAAAGATAGGAAACTATGGTCAATTTGTAAAGAAGGTTATGTAGAATTCTGCTTCAACTAAGTATAAGGGTGATCAAAACTGGAAAATTATAGATAATAATAATAATATCTAAATCTAATATGCTTGCTAAGGCACTGATCTCACAAATGTACATATATTAACTTATTTAATCTTCACAACAACGTGAGTAGGTACTATAACTATACATTAAATTACTTTCTTTTGCAAATACATATTTCTATACCATGAAAAGTTAATATGAATTAAACAATTAGTAACAATGTGGGGTGATAGATGTGTTAGCTTGATTGTAGTAATCATTTCATTGTATATGTTCATCTTATACAATGTTGTACACCTTAAATATATACAATTTTTATTTGTCAATTATACCTCAGTTAAGCTGGAAAAAAAGAATGAGCCACTTAAAAGAAAAAGCCAATATTTGACAAAACTTTATACAAATATATTTTGAAAGCTGGATTACATGGATGCTTTTCTTGACAATATAAATGAACAAAATATGTCCCAAAGAGACAGAAAATTCACACAGAACAATAACCAGGGAAGAAATTGAGAAGGTAATCTGAGAAACTCTGGACTCAAATGTTTTATTAGTGAATTCTTTCAAACTTTTAAGGAATAGAAAATTCTAATGTGTTTAAACTAATCTAGAACTTAGAGAAGAAAACTTCCAACATCATTTTCTAAAGCCAGAACAACAGAAATGTCGACCTGACCGACCTCTTTTTGGTACTATTGTTTGAAGTATCTGCTGTCCCTCCTGGGGGACAGATAATAGTTCTTCATGCCAGGGACATCTGGCTTACTTCTAGGACTTGAGGTAAGCCAGATCCTGTGGTAGAATTATATATCTCCACCCTGTGGAAGTCAGGTCAGGTCTTGGACTGTACAATAAGGGCAAAAGTGACATCGTGCCAGTTAACAAGCGGAAGCTTTTAAATCCAGTTCATGCTTCACCTGATCTCTCTTGCCATGACCATCAACGATGTGCCAGATAAGCTGTTTTATCCACCTCATTCCAGAGGGAAGATGACATGGAGAAGAGGCATAATGGACCTACGGTGGACATATAAGATGAGTAAGAAACTGTAAGTACTGAGATTTGGGGATTTTTTTTTTTATCACAGCATAACCTATCTTACTCTGATTGACACATTCTGCTTCCCTACAAAAGAAAACTATAAACTAAATTTATTTATGAATGCCGATGTTAAAATCTCTAATTAATAAGAAAAAGATTTTCTTATTGGAATAATATACCCCCAACTAAGAGCTCTAAACAGATATGTTCCCCACTGAAGACTTGGAGACCTCCCACTTTATGTGTGTGTGTTCCTATCTAAAGAAAATCCCACGTTATATGTATTAGTTTATAAAATATAAAAGCAACTTTGTCCCCTAATCTGCCATGTCAGCATCAAAAAAGAGTTAAAGATTCAAAGGCTTCATGGTATCAAAAACACCCTTAAGTGGGAAGATGTGTCTCAGAGATGAAAGATGGATGGATGAAGAATATATTAAATGAAAGTTCCCAAGGCCCATTGTCTTATAAAATTTCACAGTGCGGTGCTCTCTATGAAGGCATTGGAAATGGATATTCTTCCTATTTGCAAGTGGGGAAATAGGGAAGTAGCAGGGAAGCTCCTGATTTGGACTGAGATCATCAAGCTCCTGATATGGTTTTACTTGCTGATGTTTTCTTGTTTTGTTAAAAATAAATCTACCATTGCCTAGGTCAGTAATTTTCTGGTGAGGATTATCTAACGTAAGTTTATTTTTTTCCTTTAAGTAATAGTGGGTGTGATGAGTTCTAAGTCTTTAAAAGGTGACAACGTCAAGCTCTTGGAAGAACCCCAGATAACTAACTGGTTGGCCTTGTAAATGAAACATTGTCTCAGCTATTGGTATAAGCAGGGCATGTGATCAATGATAAATTTTCTTAGAAAAAAAGAAAGTCATTCAATAGAGGAACACAAATTTATTGTTCAACTCAACTAATATAATAGTTCAAATAGTAACATAGATGAGTTCATCTCTGGATAACTTTCTTACTAGTATAGGAGATAAGAGTATGAATCTCCTGGAAAAACAGGAGTGGGGACAGTATTTAAAATTTGAGTGGTGACGAAAATAGTAGCTGACATAAGGTTGAATGTAAAACAGAAGTAAGCTGTGCTAGGACAGGGATCATATCCACTTTATGTATAAGGTCTGGCATACAGGAGGTGCTAAATAAATGTTGCCTGAAGGCTGAATTCTGAGGAGGCAAATGTCATACTTGAGACGTGGGTAAGCGGTACTACCAGAGAGGAAGGTGGCTTGTTTTCTCAGGACTTAACAGGAAGTGAGTCTTTGGTCTTTTGAGAATTAGACAAAAATGGAAGCTTCAAGGACTGAAGGCTTTGAAACCCTAGGGTTTTTATTTTATTTTTATTTTGAAATCGTTTTAGACTTAGAGAAAAGTTTCAAGAATAGGGTAAGCAGCTTCCCTCAGCTTACCCTAATGTTAACTTATGTTGGTAACCACAGTGCAATTATCAAAATCAAGAAATGAACATTGGTGCAATGCTGTTAACTAAAATATACCGGTTTCTCCAGTTTTCTCCCCGATGTCTCTTTTCTTTTCTAGGACCCAGTCCAGGATCCTACCTTAATCTCCCTCCAATTCCTGATGATTCCTCAGTCTTTCCTTATATTTCACAATCTTGAAATTTTTGATGAATACTGGTCAGTTGTTTTCTAGAGTGTATATTAATTTGGGGTTGTATGATGTTTCTCATGATTAGATTCAGGTTATATGTTTTGGGCAAGAACACCACAGAAGTGATATCTTTGTCTTAGAGTAGGACGTCAAGGTCTACATGATGTCCATATTTCTTATTACTGGTGGTATTAACTTTGATCCCCTAGTTAAGGCATTCTAGGCCAGCTTTTTTCACTATTAAGGTATTACTTTTCCCTTCATAATTGAGAAATATTTAGGGGCAGTACTTTAGATTATGTAAATATCCTGTTCTGGCTTAAATTTTCACCCACAAATTTCACTCACTAACTGAGTTTTGATTTGCATTTCCCTGGTGATTAACGATATTGAGCACCTTTTTACGTACTTGTCTTCTTTGGGAAAATGTCTATTCAGGTTGTCTGCACATTTTTTAATCAAATTATTATTATGTATTTTTTTGCTGTGCATTGTATGAGTTCCTTATGTATTTTAGACTAACCCTTTATCAGATAGAAAGTTTGCAAATACACGTGGACAAGTTGTTTGTGAGGGCTAGTAGAAAAAGGATCTACAAAACTCCTTTTTAAAAACTAATTTATTACTAACTCCTACTTCGAAACCTCATTTTTAATCTTAGGTAACATGATGCTAATTTAACAAAGAAGATCAGTTAATCCATTAGTATGAGAATTAAGCAGCTGCACAATTTATGTATGTTATTGCTACCAAGAAACGCAAGTTTCTGTACCCTATGAAGTTTTTCGTTTGAATGTGTGAATTCTTAACCTATGGACTATGAATGGGCTTTGGGGTGGCCCCAATTTGGTGAATATGAATGAATGTGTATTATTTTGGGGTGAAGATCTTAACTTTTTAGATGCTCAAATATGTTTGTAACCACACTACACTCTGCTGAAGCCTCACGCTTTTAATCAACCTTGTGGACAAACATACATCATTCTTTTTTACTTACTCAAACTTGAAGTGCTGGGTTTGGCAACATTTATGGAGAAGGACAGAGTAAACTTTAATTCAAGTCGATCATTTTGGTTGGAGAATAACATGTCCATACAGTGGATGAAAGATAAGTTTCCCTTTTATGTTGCCAAGTACACACATTTGGATCAGCATTGTACCATGAGGTATGTTTAACTTACAGAGAAACAATTTTAAATTACAGAGAAACAAATTTTGATGCCAACAGAAAAGCAAATATGTGTTTGATCTGATTAATGACACTTTCGCACTTGGGGCTTTAATCTTGTGGTGTGATGTTTACTTATTACGGTTTATACAGTTTGTCATGCAGTCAGTATCAAAGGTGAAAGTCATAGTGGAGTATGTTCAAGGTTTTATGAAATGCTATTTCCATTCTTCTCTTACACACTTAACCAGTTTCTTAATACAGCTTATATTGTGTGAAAGAAGAATGCAATGCTTTATACTGAGGAACATTTTAATGACTTTATTTTGTATTTGTCATCGAAGTCATTTTAGTGGCGCATTTTAACAGGGCTAAAATGTCCATCAAAACAGATTGATACTGAGCTATCCAAGTGTGACTGGGGCAGGGAGAGGTGTGAGAATGATGACCAACGAGGTTTGTGGATAATACATTTAGTAACCTTGGAGTATGAGTGTTCTAGGGGATCAATAGAAATTATTTATGAAATTCTTAATAGAAATTATAAGAGAATATTCATTATCTAAAAGCCAGATACAAAGTTTTACAGATAAATTATAAAAAGCAAATGCTATTCTGTATTTTTCTCTCACTTGGCTTGTTTATCTCTTTGACCACCGTGTGATTCCACTGGCAGTTCCTGCTCATCTTTTTTTTCTGTATCTCCTTGTACTTCACAAGGTGCAACTAATTCTGAAGACCTCACATTTTAAAAGTTAAAGAGGGGAGTTTGTATCTACCACCTTTATGTTGTAGATGACTATGAAGTATTTTAATATGTCACACGTCTATTTTTGGAGCCTCCGTTCAGAATTCTGAAGACCCCATTTCGCCTGTTGCAGTACGTTTCCCACTAATAAGTCTAGTTGGGGGAAAAGCAAGAATTTAAGGAGATAGAGAGGACTTTTCTTTTAGGATAGGTGGGGTTTTGAATGGGAGCATATCTTCTGTAGAGTAAGCAAGGCTGCTGGGTCCCTGGCTCCTTAGCTGTAGAAAAAGAATGTAAGTATATTGGGGTGGAACTCAAAAGAGAAAGTAGGTAAAAATGCAAAGACTATAAATGGTTTCTAGAGATTGTCTTGATAGGGGCCAGTTGGAAGATGTTCTTTCTTGCCCCAGACTCCAGAGCTGAATTAACAAGTCCTTCCTGTAAGGTGAGGGTGGAGGTATCATTGATGCTGATGTTGTTTATTCAGCCAACAGTTACGTGTTCCTTCTGCCAGATCTTGTAGTAGGCATTAGAGAATCAAAGATGATTGAAAGTTACTCCTGGCCTTAGCGAACTCTGAGCTGAGGCAGATGGAAGCAGACACCATCAAGATGCTATGCAGTAAGCTGGTGATCAAGAAACACATGAAGGGGAAGAGAAGTGTAGATAAGGCACCTAACCCAGCTTGGCATGGAGCATGGGGGTGTTGGAGAAAGTTTTCTGGAAGGAGACACTGAGTGAAGGCTTAGAAGATCAGCAGAAAAGCACTGAGATCTGCAATATTATTTTCAGAATTTATGTGGCTGAATGGACCGAGGAGATAGGAAGATTGGGGTTGGTGGTGAAGCTAGATGGCCCAGGGGTAGGAGTGGTCAGTATAATGATGGGTTAGTTTAATCATAAAGAAATATGTGGCTCCTGAGATCTTCTGCAGCTCACTGCATGAGGCCGTAAAGGCTATCGGTTACAACTACAAGTTGGGTTTAAATCTGGGCTTTATTACTTATTAGTTTCTTCCTTGGTGAAAAGGAGATACCGCTAGTATCTCAGTATATCACTGTATTGTGAGGATTAAATAAGGTAATATAAATAAAGGGCTTAGCACAATGCCTGCTATATATTAAGAATAAGTGTTAGCTGCCATTATCATGATTCTGAGGCTGTGATCCACAGTGCAATTCTTTACAGCACTGGTGTAAAGCACTGGTGTTTGAGACCAATGGCCAATGAGAAAGTGGCTTTCTAGAAACCATTGCCACGAGTAGCTCTTCAGAAGGGAGCAGAGTAGGGGAGGGACTAAACAGAATTACCTGGGGAGCATTTTTGAAATACACATGTCTAGGATGTACCACAGAATTGCTGAATCAGAACCTCCAGGGTTGAGACCTGAGCGTGAGTAATGGAAAGAAAGGCTTCCAGGTGATATGTATGCTCAGACCGGAGGTCTGAAGAGTATGACTGGCTCTGCCTAACCTTGGGGTAATAACCTGACAAGGGAATGCATTTAGAGTAGATACATTCCAGGCACAATGTGCTGCAGGGTAGTTTTCCTGAATACACAGAAGAAATCAAATCATCTCCCTTTCCATCCTGCAATTTGATGCTCCAGAGTGCAAATGTCAAGAGGCAGGGAGAGGCAAAAGATAAAAAGGATAGGAGCAACATAAAAGCTTTGCAACCAAAAAGGGGTTAAGGCAGAGTACTCTGTGCTTTAGAAATTTGACTTAGGTAAAATAGGAGATGGCTTGAGAAGCTTTTGCAGAGCCTTTGTGCTTTTTACATCAGAACCACCCATGGAAGCATTGATGCAGGTGGACTCCCAGGAAGAGGGAACACAGATGGGACTGGCCAGGCCTAAATGCATCTCCACATCTGGTCCTGAAAGAGACTGTCCCGCGAGGGGTTTTGCCAGGAAACACTCTAAAACAGGCACACTGGCCACAGTGCACCTAAAGGAAGCTTTGTTAATGTAAAATGTACTTAATAAACAATGAAACATAAATATGTCTTCTTTTTGAAGCAATAGTTGTTAGGTTTCTGGGGTACGATGATGGGTCAGTAACATTCACTTCACTGGTGTGGGCTGGCCTACATGCTGCCTTCTTCGAGTTCTCCTGAAGGCCGGCCAGGCCACCTTCTACTTGCTGGAATGATTCTTGTCAGGGCATTCAGTATTGTGGGGGTTCACAAAAAGATGAGTAAGACATGCCCCGTTCTTGAAGACTTTAAAATACAGGAGGGAAGACATAAATAATGATGAAGGCTACCATTTACCGAGTTCTCGCTGAGTACCAGGCTCTATTTCTCACCACAACCTTAAAAATGCCTGTAAGATTCATATTATGACCTTCACATTAAGGATGAGAAAAGCATGTCTTAGTGAGTTAAAGTCTTAGTGAGTTATAGTGGTGTCTTCGAAGTACCGTGAGCATGTGGATGAGAATGAGAAAGGCTGGCTTCTATTGCCATATTTAGACTGGCAGTCTACCCTGTATTGGTAGTGTTAGGGTAACAGTTGAGTGTTACTAAATCTCTCTTGAAAATTGTAGAAGGTTGAGTTTCTGAATGGAGTAGGACCACAGGTTTTTGTGAGTTCAGGTATATAACTACAAAAATTATCAACTTACTACTTAAAATTAAAAAAAATTTTATTTGTGATATTTGTAACAAAATTTACTATCTTAACAATTTTTAATGTACAGTTCAATAGTATTAAGTATATTCATTTTGTTGTGCAACCAGTTAGCCATTTTTAGAGGTAAATAGCTATAGTGTTTTTCTCACTTATTTTTCAAATTTATTCCTTTCATGCTTTTGAAACTCTAAGTTTATTTATTTCTATATATTTCTTTGTGGATGATAGATAATTTCCTAATTTCTTTCTCCCCTATTCAGCTTTAAATTCTTTTGTTTGTCTTGTTTTCAAAGACCTTCATAGTCTAACCTAATTACTTAACAGAATTGGTTAACAGTCTTATTTCTTTACCCGTAGAAACCTTGTATTAATAGAAACGGCATTATCCCTACCTTAAAACACTGTCATGTTTGCAGTCTCCTGTAACTGATGGGGTAGCCAGTGAGATTAAATAGAAGTTGTTGGGTGGGGATTCCAGGGAAAATCTTTAAGAGAGGCTGACTGAAATGAAAGGTAGGCCTTGACCCTTCCTCCTTTCTCCTTCTTGCAGTGTGGAGCATAGATATGATAGCTGGTGCTGTAGCAAACATCTTGCAATTATGAGGCTACCTTGAGGATGGAAACCAGTGTAAAGATGGTGAAGCAGGAAGGGAGAAAGAATCTGAGGCTATGATGATGAAGAAGCTATGGAAATAGTCTAGGACTGTATACCTCTAGACTCCTATGGCATGAAAGCCCTTAGTAAATGGAAAAATAGGATCTTGATCCTCTTTAATGAGTAATAGCTGCCCAAAGCTATACATGCATTTTGAGACTTACAAATGATGAAGCTTCATTCTCACTATCTGTCATGTTACCAGAAGTCTTAAACATAATTATAGACCATGTGACAGTTGCACACACATTGTTTCCCACCTGTCTTATCAGCGACTAGTAGTTACGTCTCCCTAATTAAAATGGTGTTAGTATCGCAGTTATCCACTCTGTTTTTTAAGGGCTTTTATTCTATAACTGAAAACTTGCTCCAGACTGGGATTTAATATGATTATGTGAGTGTTCAGCAGGTGTTAGGGGATTGGAGAAATGCTGGATGTCGAGTCATTCTGCTCCACACACCCCATACCTGAGCACTCCAATGGTGCTCTTGGAAGCAAAATTGCTGGCTGATGGGACATTTATAGACACATGCATTTGAGGCATTATCCAGCTGGCCTGCCTGGTATAGTTATGCCTTAGAGAGCAAAAAGGGACCTTTGAGTTGGTTTAAAATTTAAGACAACTAAAGGCCAGCTAGAACCATTTTGGCAAGGAAAAAAACCCAAAGCAACCAGTCATGCAAATAAACAATTACTTTCTCTCTCTCTCCTTTCTTCTTCTTCTTTCTTTCTTTCTTTCTTTCTTTCTTTCTTTCTTTCTTTCTTTCTTTCTTTCTTTCTTTCTTTCTTTCTTTCTTTCTTTCTTTCTTTCTTCTTCTTCCTTCCTTCCTTCCTTCCTCTCTCTCTCTCTTTCTTTAAATTAAACGATTACTTTCTGAGATGAAAACTGTTCTAGATTTTGGAGCAAATCTCTATTGATCCTTGGGTGGATCAAGAATTGGATTTACTGGCCCTTCACAAGTCAAAATTGTCTGGCTTTCTTGAAGGGGAGGGGGTATCAACAAAAAGTTGGTTTCCTAGAAAGTTTGGCTGGGAAGGTATAGCAAAGAGCAGAGAAATTGATTATCTGTTTAGCTGTAGGTCAGTTGACAAACGAGAACAAAAAAATGTGCCTGAGCTAGAGTCTACATACTTCCCTAACTGGCCTTGTATTTTAGAGGGTCCTGGAAGGGTAGTCCCTATTTTACTCAAAACCTTTTGAAACAGCACCATCTAATAGAACTTTCTGCAATGGTGGAAATGTGTCACATCTGTGTTTTTCAATAGGGAGATGAGGCTATTGAGCATTCAAAATGTGGCTAGTGCAATGCAGAACTGATTTTAAAATTTTATTTAATTTTAATTAATGAAGTTTAAATAGCCCATATGACTAATGGCTGTCATAGTAGACAGCAAAATAATTTATAAATTTTATTGAGGTTACTGTATTGAATAATAGTGTTAAAAATGATGTTTAGCTGTGAATGGCTGCATGTCAATTTTTAGGAACAGGTTAGAATTGGTGTTTCCTTTAAAATGGAATCTCATTACCGTGTTTTCTTTTTTTGAAGAGAATCCCCTGAAAAGTTCCTGAGACATGGTCCCGGATGTGGAAGGTAAAAAGAACTTGGCCTGAAAGGTCAATGTTACAAAGGAAAGGTCTCTACATAGTGTGAATCTTTAAAGACTGGCTCTAGAGGTGGAATAAATCTCCAATGGTAGAATTTTCGAGCCTCGAGAATCAGCTGAAGATGAATAACTTTTTGTCAGTGAAATATCAGCCACAATAGGCTTCGTGTGCTTTCTAAAAATATCTGGGACTAAGATGGACTTTGAGCATACAGCCATATTACGTTTTTTGTGGGCCCTAGGTACTTTTGCCTTCATGAGTCCCTCCTTTCATTAAAAACAAAATGCAATAATTATATTCTACTACACCATTGTTATAAAGACAATTATATAAATATCGTATATTATATAAATATCATATATTAAAACATTTTCTTCAAAAAAGAAACATTTTCTTTTTTAATGTATATTTTAAAAGAAACATTAAAACATTTTCATTGACTCCTAAATGTATTGTGGGCCCTGGGTTCTTGAGTGTACAGAGCCTAGTGGAGAAGTCAGCCCTGTTTGAGAGGTTGTACGTAGGGAAGATCTCACACTTAAAACTGGCCAGAAATGGCCTAGTCTTTTCTTAAAAGATTGCAAAATATATTTTGTGCATAGTTGGTGCATAATAAACATCAGTTGATTAAAAATATTCAGAGATGTCACGACCATTTTTATAACAATGTGAATATTTCTGTACTTTGTGTTTCTGATGTTCATTTTGAATCTATTTTTTTGCTACTTGGAGTATGGCCTATAAACAAGTAGTGTTGGTACGACCTGGAGCTTGTCAGAAATGCAGAGTATCAGCCTCCATCTGAGTCAGAAATTGCATTTCGACAAGATGTCCAGGTGATTCATATGTACATTACACTGAAGCACTCTGGCCTGCAACCTAAACAGGATTGTTCATTGGTAGGACTGGAAGAGCTTTTTCCTTAACCTTGTATAACTGAGGGCTGGTTCTTGCCCTTCTCCAATGGCAATAAATTCAGTTATTTTAGTTCAGCTGTTCCCAGCTTTAGTGAACCATTGGAATCCCCTCAGAAGCTTTTAAAAAATACTAATGCATGGGCCCCATCTCTGGAATATTATGAAATAATTCATCTGGAGTGGTATTATGGGAATCAATGTTTTTGTTTGTTTGTTTGTTTTTAAATCTTCACTGGTGCTGCTGAAGTGTAGCCAGTATGAGAACTGTGAGCATTTCCCCACAAGGTTTGTCCTTTGTTTTGATCATGTTGGCCTCTTTGTGTTCCCTGACCTTCTCAGCCCGAGCAAGCAAGTGTACATTCCAGAACTAGTTTCTTACCTTGGAGTTTGAGACACTCTATTAATTACCTCAAAACTCTGAAGTGTTTTCTTAATATAGCCATACTCTGAAATATTAATTGCCACAATTTCCTACATCCTTATGTATCGCATAATCACCTCCAGTCTTTTAATCTTCACAGTGATACTCTTCTTATGCCCATTTTACAGAGGAAGAAATGGAGGCATAGTAAATTTGGATCTTCCCAAGGTCATCTTGTCTCCCCACCTCTCACCCATCTGTCGTCTTCCAGTATCATGCTTTTAGTTAGGAAACGCTGGTAATTTCCTACTCATATGGCCAAACATGAGCTTTACAATTATTTAATCTTTGATAATTATCAGCAAAGGAAATAAAATGAAGAGAAGAATTAAGTAGGCAATAGAATTTGGAGCGGTTAAAATATATTAAAGTTTGAAAATTGCGATATACATTTTCCTTACTGCATAACTGATGTTACTTAAAAAATAAATATTTAATACCCCAGAGCTAGGGTTTCTATACAAATATTAAATACTCCAGAGGTGCCCTGTGTTCGGACTGTGGTGATTACTGAGATAAGAAACAATCTTTATCCTTGAAATGAGAAGTTGAGAAGACAGGAACCTGTCATAGTCCACCTTATGACAGTGAAAATGATCAGGCACTAAATTATGTGGTAAGTTCATTAAACTTTGTTAAAGTTCAGAGGCTTGCAGAAACCGGAACATGAAGAAAGGATTTATGGAGGTCTGTCTGAAGTCTGTAAGGATAAATGGAGACTGAGCTGAGCTGGGATACTGGCATAATACTCACTAGGAAGTTAGGATTTTCCCAACTGAATTACCAACCTGGTTTCCTGTTGGCTGAGTGTCCTTTGTCTGGGGACTGAGAGAATACTAGTCTTTGAATTCTAAACAAACACTGTCCCAGCCAAGCTCAGCACTATCTCAGTGTCCTGAGTGACTTATATGCAGCAAAATCAATCAGATGCAAAGGGTTATTTACACAACTGATAGCTTTTGACTCATACTTTCCCGGGCTTCTTTTAAGTTTGCTAGAGTATACTTTGCTTAATATTTGAACCTAGAGAAGTTGAAAGCCAAGTACTTATTTAAATATTGATCAAGCTCAGCGCTTGAGAGAAGGCAAGAAAACTGCAGATAGCATGATTGTATGTCCTCAGCTGATGACGGTTTCACAATATTAGTTTTGCCTTCTTTTTCGTGGGAAGGTGTTTTGGGGTAACTTCTTATATAGTTGTTCCTCCTTCCACATTTTATATTCTTTCTGTCCGTATATATGACAGAATTAATGGAAAAAAGGTGGGCGGAGGAGAAAGAAAATACACAACGATTTAATACTAGTGTTATAAAAAGGAGAATAAAAACAAAGTCCACTGAACATCAGTGCTTTTGCTCATCAGAATCTGGAAACCATTTTTGTCTGGTGTGTTGACTGTTAATCTTTAGTAAACATTTTAGGGTTGGAAATATTTTTTAAAAGAATATTATTGTTTTTTATCTTGAGTGCCTCGAAGTCCTGGCAATGGACAGGAACTTCTTTTCCTTTAAAAGGCAGTGCTTAAGGCCAGGTCCTGGGTTCATGGGCTCGGGTGAAATAGCATTAGCTGGGACTGAAGCATGAGTCAGGCCTGTGCTGCCAATTTGGGGTCCCTTTATTAAGGCAGAATACCCTTCCCCCCCCACTTCCCGGCTTTGCTTTGGAGCAAGGCTAAGGACTTCAGACACAGGACGGTGTTTCTAATTTTCTTTAGTCTTGTTCACATCCTCAGGAGCTGTATCAGCAAAGAGGGCTGGACAAGGTGAGGACAGGAAGGGAGGTTGAAGCCTCCAGGAAAGGTGTTGGTGACACCTGGGGTGAGGTGCCTTGGTAGCGAGCTTCTTAGGGCCACACCTCTGCCCTGGTCCTGTGGGCGGCAGGGCTTGGCAGGAAAAACAAAGCAGGACTAACAATAATCACATGAAAAGTCAAATCGGAAATTTTGCCGTTAAAGCTGCCATCATGGTCTGAAATTTGTTTTATGAAAGCCTGTCTGATGGAGAGGCTTCTCCACTTGGAGTTGTGATGATTCTAACTGGAAAAGCACGTTGTTAGTAAGGGAGTCCCTCTCACATTGCTGTTCATTGTAAAAACAGGTTACAGTTTTCGTGCGAATTTTTGAATTATGAAGACTTCGAATGGAGCCACTTGCATGCATGACCGCCAAGGGTATTACAACTTGTCAAGCCAAGGGCCAGAGGAACAGTATCAAGAAGAGGACGTCTGCTGAGTTTTAAGTAATACTTGGGCCATGTCATGTCACAGGTGTGGTGGCTTTTGGCAGAGGACAGCGGGAGCCTCCCTCGGGCCTGGCACAACTCTTTGAGGAGCGGGCAGGCCGGCTCCTAACTCAGGTGGCGCCAAGGCCAGGCGGGCGGGAGCCCCGAGGGGGCAGGAGCAGCCGCCAGGGCGCACCCTCGCCCTCCTCTGGCCAGCAGCGCCGCGCCGGCCTCTGCTCGTCTCGGCGCTGGGTGCCCGGGGAGGGAAGCCGAGGGGAGCCAGCCGCCGCCCCGCAGCAGGAGGGGGCTGGCGGAGATGGCGCAGTCGAGGTTTCGGGTTTCCTCCTGGAGCCGGTGTCGGGCGCGGCGGCGGGCGGGCCGGGCCATGTGATGCCGGGGCCGGGCGGTGGGCAGGCCGGGGATCCAGTGGCAGCCGGTAGGCGCGGAGCGAGCGGGGGCGGCACCAGCCGCGGGCGCCGCCAGCCCGGCCAGGAGCGCGGCCGCGGCTCCGCCCCCTCCTCGCTGGCTGCGGCTGTGCCGCGGCCGGGCGTTGGCAGCTTCGGGAGAGCCTTCCCGGCTCCGGGCGCCCTCCGGCAGGGCGCGGGGGCAGCGCCTCGCTCAGGCTGCGGAGGCTGCGGGGTCCTCAGCTCCAGGTAAGTGTTCTTTAGATCTCCATCTCCCGCGTCTCTCTTAAGCCCTGGGCGGAAAACTTGGCCCGTCTCACCTGATTTCGTGGTCGTGGAGCTTTTCCAGGATCCCGGGGGGACGCGAGGGTCAGCTGAGGTGGACAGGGTGCTGCGGCTGCCGCCTTCTGCTCCCTCGGGGATGGCAACAAGTGCAAAGGGCCGCACAGCACCGCGCGGCAGCTGCCACTGCGGAGCGCGGGGTCGCTAGGGCGGCGCAGCACGAGCGCACCAAGAAGGCGGCGGCCGCTCTCGACCCCGCCGGCCCCGCTCCAGGGGCGGGGGATGGTTGGGTGGAAGCCCGGCCAGTGTCCTTCGGGCGCCAGGGAAAAGTACTCTTGCGGTGGAGAAGGGAGATCCTCGAAAGCTGAGGTGTCTCCTCCCCATCGGTGCCTCGGCTCCGGGGTAAGGGTGCATGGCAGGGCCGGGTCCCCAGAGGGCAGAGCAAATGCAGGCTCAGGACACAGTCCCTAACAGTTCTTTCGTGTGGGAACATTTGCTGTTTCTTAAAAGGTGTCTCTAGCTATCTTGGTTAGGACAGGTGATCAGAATTTTGTCGGATTTCCTTATGCTTATTTTATAGAGTTCTTTGCCCCTTGAATACTTGGGGGTGTGGGTGGTGGTACTCTAACCCCTCCATGCTTGGAGTTTTCACAGGGGTCATAATGACGTGCCTGGGCTTGGCAGAAGAGGCATCTTCAGCTGTCGGGGGTTGTGTGGAACCTGGGTTATTGGGCCGCCTTGGAAACCCAGCCCTGGTTTCCTAGACACCAATTAGATTTACAGGAGACAATCCATCTGCCTCCCTAGGAGCCCACAGCGTCCCGCCATTGGTTACAGCTGGGTGGGTCGAGGCAGCGACATCTGTGCTTGCGCAGCCTCTCCCTCCTTGACCCCTGCCTGGGTCTTGACAAATATCCACAGACCCGGAGTTGTGGAGGTTAACCACCAGGCTCGCGCCAGTGGGATGAGAAATATGGAAAAGTAAGACATTTAGAAATAACTGATCATTTTGGGTCGCACGGGCGCCCTGGTTTTCTGAAGCGTTGTCTTATGGTGTTCCTGGGTTCTAAAGCTGTAAGGGCAAGCGAGTCCTGTTTTCACAACAAAAGCAAAGTCAAGACCTGTCCTCGGTTAGCTTCTGTGGTTTGCTCTTTGCACAGGAAGATCCAAGCCCATCGATAACTTTACCTGGGGAGGTTTTAATATATCTCTCCTGGGTTTTCGTATACACATTCTTAAAGCACATAGGTATTTGCCTAATTTTGATAAGATTATTCACCTAGCTAACCCCCTTGGAATATTTGGGGGAAAAGAAATGAATACTGCAAAAACTTGGAATTTTTTCATACAACACAGTATTCCAGTGTAATATTTTGATGTGGATTATCTATGTGATTGTTCTCATTAACTTTGATCAAATAGGAATTAGATAGTTTTAGACCTCATATTTTGTGGTTAGGGAAACTGAGGCACAGACAAATGTCCTGGTCATGGAGAACAGAGAATCAGTGTTTGTCCTGTTTTTGACTGTTTTCTTCCTTATCAAAACCTGACTAACCAAGACAAAGTTATGCAACTTTGTGTCATTAGACTTTCCTTTGAAGCACCTGCCCTGTCCTTTAAGCAGATTAGAAACACTTAAAGAGGAAAGCAGCACAGGCAAACTCCAAGATATTGTGTGTTTGGTTCCAGATCCCTGTAATAAAGGAAGTATCACAATAAAATGAGTTAATCTTTTTGCTGGTGGAGGGTCTTGCCTTCAATTCATAAAAAATGCAGCATCTGTGAAATGCAATAAAATGGAGCACAATGAAATGAGGTATGCCTGTAATTAATAACTAAGGCTCTATGAAATTTCATCAGGGGCCTTTCTTGAGTTTCACACCTTTTTAAAATCATATGGGTACTGCAGAAGAGTGGACTATTTCTTATTGTGCTCTTATAAGAAACTACTGTTGTGACTAAGACTTAAATTGGGCAAGAATTTCAGGTGAGCTCTGATACATGACCTCCTTTAGTATGTGCCATGTGACAAAAAGAAATGTATTCTAAATAGGTATTAAAGCAAATAAGGGAATATAATATTAATTTCATATTAAACATTCTATACAAAACTGGTGATGACTATATTTGTACTTAAGCTCTAACTCTAAGTCCTGCCAGAGTTTATGACCAAGTGCCGATTCTCCAGAAGAGATTTCTTATGTAAATGTTGGAAAACCCTTTATGATTGGGGCATGGCTAAGATGGTACTGCACAGATCCCAAATTACTCTCAAACTCCCAGGCTGACTATAATTTTATTATGCTTTAATTTACTGATCAGATATGACAGATCTGGTTTATGTAGGTTTTGTCTAATTGCATTTGTATTTATGTTGCTTTAGTGAAGCACAGAAGCTATAGGATATTTTTTTTCCTCTGTGACCTTAAATAAGATTTGTTAAGATATAGGTCAAGCTGTGCAACTCCTATTGAGAGTTCTAAATTAAAAACTGTGTTATATTTGAAAGGCACCAAATTCAGGGAATTTTGCCATTTTAAAGTTGTACTGTAAATATTCCACCCTGTAGGGCTTGAATCCAGATCCCTTATTTAGGCAAAGCTGGGCTTAGTGACATTTATTTGTCTTAAGTATAGATCAGATCCTTTATACTACCAAGTATTTTGCCCTGATTGGACGGTAGTTTGTCATTTTATCTAGTACCTATAATCTTTAATTCTTTTGTTACTATCCTGGTATTAAATATTTCTCAAAATTTCAAAGTAGTGTCACTCTGCTATTTAGTCATTTTGACAGTCTATCAAGCTCCTTTCTGTAAATATTTTCTTCATTTATATTCATTGAACTAATTTTTATTGCGGGCCTACTATGTTCCTGACACTCTGCTTTAAATCTCTGGACTGTAGGTTTCACGTCTAAGGTAATACTCTTCTGGTTTTAGAGTTTTTAGGATCTATTGCATTTTTGAGTGGGTTTTTGCACACAACACTAAGATATTTGGGTGGTAAAATATTATGTAACTTTTAAATGCTAGTATGTCTTAATAGACTGCAATTTTTCCCTTGAAATTTGATCTTAGGCACAATTGTAATTTGTTTATTTCTACCATTACTGCTCCTGGACTTCTTCTCCTGCATAACCAAGATAATGAGATTTGACATCATTTTTAATATGAGGGAAAGTAAAAATGTAATATAACTGAATATTAGGTGTTCATTTTAGTGATCTTGGGGTTTTGAACGCTTTTATCAGTTATACTTTTGTTAATCTTCAGAAGTATCCTATTTTAGTTTAATTTTTTTCCTCAATTACCAATTTGAGGTTGGACTTATGTAAAAAGTTAATGTGACCGTAATGTTCCTTGATAGTAGAGAAAATGTCTTGTATCCACGAGTGAAGGCCAGCACAGATGGATACTGGTAACACCTTCCTTTCCATAGTAGCATGTCCAGAAGAGACCCTTTTAAAACCAGCACTCAAATAACATGCTGCCTACCTTGAGTGGCAGGCTTTGTTTGGTATGCACACGATCTTTTGCCCTTTAAAAATGCTTAAAATGTTAATATACTTTATATATTTTATTCAAGTATACACATTCAAGTATATACTTAATAAATAATAAACAAGAGCTATATGACATATATGAATAGAATTTATGGTTTAGCTCTTAAATTCATTACCAAACACCAATGATCATGCCCATTATGCTTAAGCCTTGCTCCTTTTCCTTCCATCATTATAATTTAAAGAAATTATCTTTCGTAAACCATAACAGAGTGGTTAAGAGTGGGGACTCTGGAGCCAGATTGTCTCGTTAGATAGCCCCTGGCTGTGTGACCTCTCTCTACTTCAGGTTTCCCATTTCTGAAATAGGGATAATCATCCTTTGGGTGGTTGTGAGGATACAATGAGTAAATTTACAGAGAGTCCTTCTAGTAGTTCTTGGCAGGGAGTAAGTGCCAGAAAATGTCCGTGGTTATTTTTTTTAACAAATGGAAAAATCAGCATTTAAAAAAAGTAGCTTTAGCAGGTTTCCCAGGTTTCAAAAGGCAGTGAGCTATCAGTGTGACCTCAGGGGACAGCACCCTAGGTGGAGAGTTTGAGACAGGGATGGAAATAGCCTGTGACCTTTCATCTGTGAAACCTTGGGTGAGTACGAGCCCTCTCTGGGTCTCAATTTCCTCATCTGGTAAAATGGAAAGTAGACTTGATGGTCTCTAAGAACCTGCCAGTTCTAACATTCTATACCACCATGAACTTTCAAAGTGAAGAGGGCATTGGTCACTTCAGCCTTTCCTGTCTTGGGCAACACAGCCAGGAACGTACTGTCCAGAGGGTTGGCGTTGTGCCCGCAGTGGCAGGCAGTAAGTATTTGAAGGGATTATGAACAATTTCTACTAGTAACTTAACCTCACCTTGATCACCAGACAGTCATCAGGTTGAAATGACTGGATTATCTATCTGGACTTAGTCCAGAGGGGTTTCAGACATGAAAGTCTGGATCCCATGCATGTAAGTCATAGGCTACCCTGCTCTCCCTCTTCTGAGGAGCCTTCTCACCCCGCCCCCCGCCCCATGTGGAAGAGGGGGTGGGTAGCTCTGAGAAGGTGAAAGACAAGTGAGATGATTGTTTCTGAATTTTGTGATTAAAAATTTCCACACCCGATGCACAGGAAAACATCACCATTAGCCTTTACAAGGATGTGTAACTAGAAGGACTTGGAGCAAAGGAGGTCTTATTAAGGACTTCTGAGTATCATTGAAGATCAAGAGGTTTTCTTTGGGCTGGATGGTTCAGGCAAAGTCCCTCTGGGGTAAATCGCTGTCTTCCCCTAATGACCCTTATTTGTTGTCTACATTGTCACCTGGTTCTTTGTCAGTAGTCTTTCTCTTTTTCTTGTCCTGCCCACCTCCTCGTTTGCTGAATGACTAGGTGTTAGAGTTTCAAACGGTAGGGGAGTGATCAATGATTAATGAGATTACAGGTTAATTGAGCCCCTCACCCAGGATTCCAAACCTGGTTGATTATTGAATCACTTGGGTTTGGAATATCTCTCGGGAGGGCCTGACGTAATTTTTTAAAGAAGGTGGTACTGTTAGGTTTGCTATCTACTTCCCCAGCCTTTAGGTGTTTCTGGCATTGAACTTCTGAAGATATCTAGGAAAGGGTAATGACTGCATTTTCTTATGGTGTTCCTTTTATGCTACGGGCATGTCACCTGTCTCCTGCTGCCTCCTCTTGTCAACCTCCCACTTCCATTAGTCAGGACTAGTAATTGCCTAATGGAACATGCTGTGTACCTTCTAACTTCTTTGACTTTGTTCATGGTAGGCTTCTCTTCCTCGCTGGCTAAAATGTATAGAACACCTTGGAGATATTGCAAGTTTGGTTTTAGACCACTGCAATAAAGTGAGAGTCATAATCTTTTTGCTGGTGGAGGGTTTTGCCTTCAATTTGTAAACAACAACATTATCATCATCATCATCAACAACAAAACAGAACAAACGCCCCTACAACATTTTGAAGCACAATAAAATGAGCTATGCCTGTATTTTAGTCCTCAAAGCAAGCTCAAACCACCTTCTTTCTGAGCGCATGTTTGGAGGTTCTAGCAGGGGAGTGCAGCTACTTGTATACCCTTGACTGAAGAACAGTCCTCTCCTCAGTCTGGGAAGGTCGTCCTGTTTGAGCGAGCAGAGCAGCTTCGGGAGGGGCGCACATGGAGCAGTGAGGGAGGAAGGAGACACCTGCCTAGCCAGCCAGATCAGCCGAATCAACCCTGCCGATCAATGGGGTGACAGATGTAGCAGCCAGATTGCCCTCACATCCGACACCTTTCTGAAACCTCGACTAACTTAGTAGCAACTGAGCTCCTTTCTGAACTTCTGCTATCTTATCGCTGATACCTCTCATTTATCACTTTCCACCTACTCCTGGGTTCATTATATGCTTCTGTGAATGTCTCAGCTTTCCAACCTGACTATAAGCCCATTGATGGTAGGGACCCTGGTTTAGACTACTTTGTAGGACGGTGCTCAAAGTAGAATGTACATATGTTGGTTGGTTTGTTATTTGCTAATTGTCATGGAGACTCCATTACTTTCTACCTTGTCTTGGGCAAGTAACTTAAACTTTTAGCTTCAGTTTTTAACATAAGATTGTTATAAGGATAGTCTATGTAAAGTGCTTAGCATGGAACCTGGTATAGAGCAATTTCTTAAACAATGGCTTTCCAACAATGGTACTTCTGAACAGGGTGATTGAGTCTCAGTGTTCAAGTCATTTCAAGATTACCAAGTTTATTTTTGTACGTGTTGCTGCTGATCCCTACCTATCTCCTTATTCATGGACTTGTGCAATTGGCTTTTTAGTCCCCTGAATAGAACTTAATATTTCTCCCTTAAGTTTATTTTACTGTATGTGACTATCTGTTCTAACCTTTCAAAGTCTTTTAGATTGTTTATAAACTTACCAGGTTTGCTACCTTATTCCAAGTTATCTACAGCTTTGACATGCATTTCTTTAATGCAATAAGGAAATAATAAAACTGTTACTTAGGCTGAGGTCTAGGGCAGAGCAATTTGGTGTATTTACACAAACTTTATTTCAAATCGATGTTTATCAATTTCAGATAATGTTCAATTAGTTATTCTTATTTGTACCAGCATATGATTCTTAGTCTTCTGTCTTGTCATCAGGATATACACTGTCTACCAAATCTACGCCTCTACTATATGAAGTTACCAGTTTTAGTAATCACATGATGGAATGGAGTTATTCTCAATGACTTATTCTTGGGGACCCCACAATGGATCCATGTAGCTACTCCTTCCTCTTTTGAGGTCCTCAGACATCAGCCGTTTAATATTCTGCTCTAGAATCTTGCTTCTGTCTATAGTTTGTAGAATTTGCCTTTTTGGAAATTGGAATGACATGTGCCTGCCTTCTGTATTTGAACCCTGTCATTCTCCACAGCTCCTGATGAGTTATAGCTGGGAAATCTCGATGGATTCTTTGCTATCCTGTCATTCTTTCCTGTCCTTTCAAAATGGGGTGTCTTTGGTTATTTCTTTGGGTAGTGACGGTATCTTTAGGTCTCGATTTCACTGACTGTTAATGAAGTTTGGTGAGAGTGGAATTGGGATGGAATGGAGTGGGAGAATACCTTTATAAGGAGCAGCTCATCTAACTCTTTTAGTCTTGCCTTCACGGAATTGTCAGCTTTGCAACTTCCCGAAAATTCTCAGAGGATGGATTTCTGGAAGTTGCTTTTATACCATTTATCACAGCCCTTACAGACTTAGCCAGTTTCCAGCTGGCCACACCTCATTCTTGGTGGTAAGAGACAACACACAAAACCTATTACTGATGATTTAATAGGTTTTTAATTGATAGAGTCTTAGGGGGAATAAAATAGAAATACTTCTCTTAAATTGCACGTTTCTCGTTACACTGAGTTGTTATATAAAATACTTATGTATTTTTCTCCCATTTGATAACCAGAAATATTGACGGAGTGTTCATTGACTATAAAAGAGTGTTAAGAATCTTTAAAATCTCAGCCATGGAAATTCTAATTATTCCTTGATCTTTATTTAATTAGGAAGGTTCCTATTTGGACAGAAATTGTTCTGAGACAAAGGTATCATGTCCTTTGATTTTCAGCCTTATAAAAATGTTTTAAAATCTTAAGAAAGTGAAACTTCACACATAGATAAGTTAGGTTGTTTTGCAATAAAAATGAATGTTGTAGGTTATCTTCATATCTGTAGAAATTCCCAAATTAGCTTTTCACTTGGCTTACTTACAAAAATGGAGCTGTGCTAGGGACAATTCAACTTTACCATAAAAAGTTTAAGGAAAATAACATTTTGATAGGAATGCCAAGTGTAATTTGGATATTAATTTAATAGAGGGTTTTTTTTTAAATTTAAAATAGGAGTAAGCATTTTTTTCCCTTTCACATTCATAGTAGGAAGCTTTATGTTCACTGATTGTTATGACATCTTTGTGGACAAGCAATGGCAGAAATTAATAGAGGCAAACAAGATGTCTGGATTTAAATGAATTTAAGAACATTTTTTATTTTAGTGGGAGTTGAATGTGATTGGTGTTTTGTGCCATTCATTAAAAAGTGGTAGTGTTGTTCAATTAATTATTCTTATTTGTACTAGCATCTGCTCGTGTGCAATAAGAAGGTTTTTAAAAGACAATCTGGGTGTTGCAAAAGCTGAACCAGAAGCAGAATTTGGGTTCAAGTCTTAACATTGTGACTGATATAGCGGATAAGTCATGTCACCTCTCTGGGCCCTAATGACCTCATTTAAAACCTGAAGGGTTGGGCTAAGCCCTTCTTTATGGTGTATCCCATCTCTCAAGTTCTCCATTTTTGTGGTGGTAAGGATGATGTCTTAACCCTTTCTTGGAATACTAACATAATGCTTGGTTCCCAGAGTGCTTTCAGACACTTGACTGGCAACATCTAAACTGTTCAGGAAGTTGGGTTTGAAGATGCTGCTTTAGTGTTGCATCTTTATAAGGAGAAATGATTGCTCGAACCCTGAGGTTTTCCCGTGACGGCAGCTCATGTTATTGTTGTCTGAATACTTTATGAGCAGTGAGGTGGAATCAGCCAGTAATAATCTAGTAATTATTTTTAATTGAATTCAAAGATGACTGAAAATGGGTATTAATTTCATTTAAGCAGATGGAACTTAATGTACCTAACTTCATTTAGGCTGAGTGGAGAATGTGCCCTGAAATTTATGGAATTTTTGATAAATGTCTATTTTTAGTTAAAATAACATTTATGATGGTTCTCTTGCTTCTCCCTCTTCTCCACTCCCCTTCCGTCTCCCTGCCCCTGTCTTTTCTCTTAAGAAACTTGGCAATTTCTCTTCGGTTTGATTTCACAACTTTTTTTTTCCCCCAAAAGGTGTAGCAAATTCCTAAAGTGTTTAGTGTTTCATGTAGCTCCTGACTAGTCATATAAAAGAAAACAAACTTGTGTTCATAAAAAAGAATGACATCCCTCCACTTCTCACAGAACCTCAAACTAAAGATATCCTATTATATTGGCGATTTGGACAGTAGGCATTATTCCGTTTGGGCTTTCCCTTGCTGGAAAACCCTCTTATTCAGGAGTTCTTTTCAAAGCTTTTCCATTGCAGGGAGTTTGGGAGTTCTTTTTGAGTTTTGAGGTTCACTGAGTTGAGTTTGGCTAGTAATCACTATGAGGCAGGTATATATGGGTGCTGAAGGCTCAGAGATAAGAGACTTGGGAGTAGTTTTTGAGGTACTCAGTGCTGCCAAATCAGCAGCCGTGAAAGCAAATAAATATATTGTGGTGTGGAGAAGGTCTGGGGCAGGGTGTTCTCTGTAGCCTGAGTGAAAGCGTGTTTTCTGGGAGTGATATCTAGTATAATAGGAATCAAAGCATTGTCCAGTTTTTGTGTTTTTTTTTTTGTCCTAAATATAATCTATATTGTAAATGTGTATTTGCTTATTTGCTTCAGTGGTATAAAAACAAGTGAACTTAAGAAATAGACATTTTAATGAAAATCTGTATACTTCATCTCAATTTATAAATATAATTGGATTGAATATCTCTCAGATATCAAATTCAACCACAAAATCTTGCACTTGCTTTTAAAACCCTTATTTATTGAAATTGTATAATTATTGCTAATAATTTTTAAAATCCTTTGAAATTTGGGCACATAAATAAACATTTACAGTCATTATTTGGTAGAGGAGAGAAACTTCAATATTATCAAACCTGAAAGATTATTCTTTCTTATTTCAATTTTTTTTGGCAATATGTTTATAATGACTTTACATCATGAATTTGTATAGAGAAACCTGGCTTTGTGTATATTTTTTTCTAATTCTCAAGTGTCTAATCTTACAGAATTATGGAGATGTTTGATTAAGGTCTTGATGTTCTGCTCAACTTGTCGAGAGCAAACTGATTCTAATGTTTCTGTATTGGGGATAGCTCTCCAGTCCAGGGCTAAGCCCTCCACAGCTCTGTATTACATTGCTGACCATAGCTTTAGCCAAAACTAGACTAGGGAAGGCAAATAATAGTGCCTTATCTTGCCTTAGTGACACTGAAGAGTGCTATTGTGAATATGGTGAGTACATGCTAGTTATTTATTTATTTTTGGGTACAGGATCATTTGAACAGATTAGTGCTTAAAATAATAAAAAAAAAATCCTTCTGTGCCACAATTGAATATTAGTAAACTTATGGAACATTTAAAGTTGAATAATATTTAGAAATCAAATGAATCACTACCTCATGTGTTGTTTTGACAGGAAGTGTATCATATCTCAATAATTTCCTTAAAATTTCTTCCTGCCAGGTGCCTGTTTTCTTCTTGCTAACTTATTCCCCTAGAATTCCAAATATGTGGTTGATTTTTCTACTGGTACACTTTCACATTTCCTTTTCCTTTTTTTCCTTCTTTAGAGCAGCTAGTGTACTTTTGTTTGTATTGAATCTAAGGTTTATTACAGGGCAGAGAGAATGAACAGCTATTTGAGTAGCTATTTTGGAGACTGATGACATCCAGCCAGGATGCTTCTGTCTGGTGAGCAGATCTTCTTGATTCCAGCATGTAAGATTTTCTAAAGTAGGTGTTAAGACCTGCCTGTTGACAGACCCGATCAAAGGCCAGATGTACTTGCAGTATTGTTCATTCAGTCATCTATGGAGAGATTAGAGGGAATTTCCATTTTTTTAAAATTTGGTATATATACAATTTAACACAAATATTTAAATGAGCTAACTTGAAATAAAATACATTAGGAAAATAAAATATTGGTCTCTGTTATAAACAAGGTGATTATATCAGGCAATGTGAAGGATGTGAAAAGTTCGGCACAGCCCCTCACTAAGATGTGGGCACACAGGTCACCCCTCATAGGGCAGTGAGTACAGTGGCTGCTGGGGGAGGTGCCAGTTTAGAGCTCTGAGGTGCTCAGAGCTGGGGGCTCTGGCAGGGAGGAAGAGCCAGCATCTAAAGCAAACTTTCTTGGCCTGTAGCATCTTCTGGTGGAAGTAAGTGCAAAAAAAAAACCCCTTTTTTTCTAAATTAAGAAATTACATGGATGTGTGCAACAAGAATTTTTAATTTTTAATTAACTCAATAACTTGTACTGCTATTGGGGGCATTCATGTGTTTGCCTTTGGATATTTGGGTCAGTATATTTCTCACTAGTAAACATCTATACAATCATAACTAAATTTATATACATTTCATTGTACAATAAAGACACTTTTGTAAATTGTATTGATTTTTATCAGTAAATTTAACAGCGTTTTTTTATAATCTGCCTTATATATTTTTTTGTGTGACTTAAATCTAATGATTAACTATTTGCTGGGATAAGCTTGTGGTTTATAGTCCCTACTTTTCATTATCGAATGTAGAATTATTATATTTTAAGTACAAGTATGCAGTAGGTAATTTCTTTTAAATTAAAATGACATGATTTCTTCCACCAGGAGTCTTCCCTTTCTTGTAATGTGGGATTATACAGTATAGATAGTGAGATTTACACTTAAAGACATAATTTTATAGCATATCCACGTAACACTGAAGAGTACAAACAGGCTTTTAAGAAGACATGCTTGTAGGGGTTGACATTTAGGCAATTACAGGCAGGCCTATGCACATAAGTATAAACTAACTGTGTTTAGGAAACTAGCTTTCTGCACTATGTTTTCACATTTGAACTCTTTCATTTTCATGTTTAGGAATAACAGATTGTGTGGAAAAATGCCATTATGGGCAAACCAATTAATTGTTTAATAAATGTTACAATATTATCAACGTTGCATTTTTATATTATATCTTATCAGCAGGGCTGAGTGTAAAAACTATAATGTGGTTAAGGTGAGATGCAGATATAGAAACTAGCTAGTACTTTTGAAAGTGGCAAGTCTAGGACTCTAGCCCTGCAGTATACAGAGTGACAAGGGGCAATGAGCTGGGCCTAGCTGGAACCTCCCAACCCGGCTCCTTCCCCTCACTGCATCTCTCTTTGTTGGATTCTTTGCGTTTCTCTTGCAGGGATCAGGCGGGTACCTAGCCACAAGCCCATAAGTGACACTCATACCCCTCACTCCCAGTTCTCAGTTTCCTCATCCATAACTTTCTATGATGCTATGAGCAATATATAAATTATTTTATATATGATGTGAAAAGCCCCTAAGAAAGCTAAAGAGCCTTAGTGAGTATATTTTGTGTGTCTTGCATCAGAATGCCATTTAACTATCAGTTTGGCAGAGGTTTAATGTTCATAGTGCCAAAGAAAATTTCAGCCAGCAGAGGTCAAATGATCATATACTCTGTTTAAACAGAACTTTCTTTTGTATTAATAATGTTAACAAAAATCAGGAAAAAAATATTATTCTCTGTCAGCTAGTTAAAGATTTATTAACAGGTCACATTTGCTTAAAACGCAGTTGCTCTCACTTAGAGTCTTCAAATTAAACTTGGGATTGGGGTGCAGACCTAGTTTAACTTGAGTATTTTGCACTTCCAGTTTCCTCATCTATGAAATGGGGATGATATCAGCCCTCAAGATAAAACGGTGGTTTGTCAACCAAATGAAGTTATTGATGGAAATACTTTGGAAAGTTTAAATGATATATAAATATGAAACCGAACCTAAAAAAAGATAGCTTTATTTGCGAAAAGTTATTTATAGCATAAATTTACTACTGCTGTAAACATACATGTGGAAAAGCAGTGAATGTCATCAGTTAGTACCATGCCAGCTCCTACATCTTTTCATTAATTTAACACTTCTGTGTTCAGTAGTGTGGAAGAAAAATGTGGAGCCAATTCAAATTAGGGGAGGACAGTCTCAGAGGCTTGTTATGTAAGAAAGGAGCTAATGGGTGGCTATGTCCTGGTCGGAATCCTGGTTCTGTACCTGAGGCTGTAAAAAAACAAAACACAAACACACAATTCCTCTCCTTCTTTTGTTTAGCTAGAGTATGAAACCACTTGAGAAAAAAATGTGAGTAAGGCATGTTAGTAGACCATGAATCCTCCTTTCAGGAAAAATACCACCAAGAGAGGTTTTTGTGAGTACGTCTCTCATATTGGTGGGAATAAATACATTTAAATGGTTTGTAAATGTTTGCTTCACCCTTTCATTGAGAAATAAAGTTTAACAGACCCCAACCATTAATCTCATTTAATCTTTCAAAGCCAGTGACAAAATGACCCTTCTCCCTTGGACGAGTGGTCAAACTGAAAAGATGATGGCAGGGAAAAGAACTGTTTTTGCTGATCTCATCTGGATTTGAAGTCATGTTCAATTCTAACAATAACACAATATTTTGTTCTCCATATTGGAAATGTTTTGGGTTAAGTACACATTGACTCTTCTGGAGTCTTGACCTCTGGTGCCTCCTTGGGAAGGATCTGGCTCTCTAACACTTAAAAAAAAAAGAGCTCACTTCTAGATCTTCTAAAGGGAGGGCACAGAGTGTTCCTACTGCAGAAGATGGAGATTTCTCTTAATAATTAGCTTAGCAAATGACTGCCACAGACCATAGTAGATAGAGCTACTGTGTAGATATCTTGCACAGTTTGAAAAATGAAGCTTACAAGATTTATCCAACTATCCTGGCAGTCGCTGTAGCATTTGAGGGCCCTAATACAAGGAGTATCTGGTGCAATTTTCATCAGTTATAAAAAGATGACTTTATGTAATTTGGTTTGGAGTTCTGGAGTTTGATAATATTAACAATGATTACCATAGGTCAGTTGCCTTCCCTATGTTCAGGACTATGCTTGTTATCTTCAATTCCTACAACAACCTCATATTTATTTTACAGATGAGGAAACTGAGGAGATATGAGAGGTTAACCTGCGCTAGGTCTAGCAGTTCATTGATACTTGATCTGTGGAACTTCTTTCTCTCTTCAATTTCCCATGGTGTCACTCAGAAGGCTTATAGGGGAAAGATCCAGCTTGTCCACATGCAACAGAGGCCAGAGGAGCTTATGCTTTGATCAACTGATCTGAAATTTTCACCGCCTCTACATTTTCAGACTTGACTTCAGAGTGAAACTAAAGGCCTTATCTTTTACACTTGTCACAAGCTTTGCAAGATCTTATTTACATAGCTTGTCATTCCAAATCTTTCCAGGGTGAAAAATAAGAATAAAAACCAATCTTTTTCCATAGAGTCTAATATGCTATCTGTTTGGTTAAGTATGACCTCCAGGTTTATGGCTATTTCTTACAGGAAAAACTTCAGACCAGGCACAGTGTTCTAGACCCATAATTCTGACTACTCGACACCTTTGCTCTTTCCTAGCATTTTTAATGTACTCCAGCAGCCTGTTTCCATTTTAAATATGTTGTATTTTGAACTTCAGGATGATTTCTGATTTAGTCCCTCTCAAGGATTTACCTGTGTGCTTTCCTTCCGTTCTCTTCTACTCTACCTGTTCCTTATTGACCTTGATAACGTCCTGTGGGGGGTTTTCAGTTTCCAGTGGCATCCCAGGGGTGGGCAGTCAATTACAGGGTACATTTCCTGGAGAAAAACACTTAAAATTGATTTCAGTCGGTCTGATTTAACTGTGACCAGGTACCAGCAATTCTAAACGATATCTGTTAATATTCTCCCCCTGCTGCCCAAATTCTTCTTTTGTTCTAAGTTCTAAATAATTGCCGCAGTCACTGTTGCATTTTAATAATATTTATGTAAACCTCAAGTTAGCACATTTTAATGACTTATCCTTTAATAAACATTGTATTCAACATGGAATTTAACGTGGACAACTCCTAGTTATAGAGTTGGTCCCCAAGACTTGCTGCACAAGTTTATCCTGGGAGTAAACTCACAAAGGTTTGGCATCATTCAAACTTGCTTCAGGTCCAATTTGTGTGTCCAATTTCTGTAATAGTATTTAACAGTACATTTAAATAGTAGATTTTGAAATAAGTAATGATAGCAGATGATGGTACAAACCAAGAAGCAAAACTTGGGTTACTTTAATTCTGTCATTTTGTGTGACCACTTGGAGTTTTTGTGTTTCAAATGAAAGCAGTGAAACAGTGAGAGGAGTGAGTTGTAATATTGTTTCATAAGTGAAAGTTTTGTGCTTGAAACATTTTATTGAATTTGAATAATAGCTTTCAAATTGAAATTTTAAATTGTTTTGGAGCTAAAAGGTGAAGAAAAATGTTATATGACTGATACAATATATTAGTTGCCTTCCCGGTCTCCTTGGAAGACATGTAAGTTTTATTTATGTTTGCATGTATTTTTTTTTTACTGGTATGATTATATATTTGTTCAATAAAATAAGATTTTCACTGCATTTCTTTTCTGGTCAATATTATGCACTAAAAAATTGCTGAACATTTTGTTATATAGAAGAGGGGGATATTAAATGACCTTTAGGTGTCAAATATACTAGGTGTACCGCTGCTAGGGGCCCTCTAAATGTTGCTCTTATGTCTTCCCATCACACATTATCTGCAAAGTTAGTGAGAATCTGGAAGCATTTAAACCAGCAGAGCTCAGGTAATTTTGGTGGAATTCTTCCTGTGGTTTTTACTATGTTCCCTATGGTTTGGGCTCCTGGCCCTTATGACCAATATACCACTCTCCACCTTGCTAACTCCTGATCTCTAAGAAGTCTTTAAAGGTATGATCTCCTTTTGGAAACTTCTTATACTCTCTGCATTGGTTGGAATATAGGTGAGGAGCTTTAAAGAGACTTAAATAAGACAAGAATTTCTTTATGTAGAAGTCTAAGCTGGAGAGTAGTGTGGGTCCCTCTGAGGTTATCCAGGGACCACCTTCCTTCTGTCTTGTTGCTCGGCCATCCATAGGGCATTATCCTTATTGGAATAGTTGCAGCTGGCTAACCACCACTCATCTGCATTGAGCCAGTGAGAACAGGACAAAAACTTGTGAAGAGTACCCTCCTTCCTTTGAAAAGCCCAACCTAGACGTGTGTACATTACTTCTGTTCACATCTCATGAGTCATTACTTCATTATATGACCACATCTAACTTCTGGGGAGGTTAGCTCAGCACTGTCTAATATGATGTGAGCCACGTATATAATTTACGATTTTCTAACAGCTATGTTAAAAAAGATAAAAAGAAACAGGTGAAAATAACCCAGTGTACTTAACCCAATATATTTAACCCAATGTAAATAAAATATTATTATATCATCATGTAGGACTAGCCACATTTCAAGTGTTCAATAGCCACATGTGGCTAATGACTACCATATTGGGCAGTGGGGGTTTCAGCCGGTTGGCCTTGTACCCGGATAAAGTTGAGGATCCCATCACTAAAATGAGTGGGAGAATTGATATCTGGGGTCAACTGCTAGTCTCTGTCACATCTCTTACTCAGTCTCTGCTCCCCATCCCAATTTGATGCTAGTACTTAGTATTTCCCATGATACATTATGTGTATAATTATCTGTTTTAGTCTGTTGTCCCCACTGGATTGGGCATTTTAAGGGTGAAGATTGAGCTATCTTTTCTTCAGATATTACTCTAGTATTTGGCAAATTTTAATTACTTGAAAAATGTTATGTGAATTAATAAACTGGATGGCGAGTTCATTTAATTCCTCAACTATTATTTCTAGACAAGTGCTTATGGTTTTCCTCATTGATATGGACAACGCCCTTTCTCTGCATCCAAGGTTATATTGTTCTTGGGATGAATTTACTTTGATTTTATTTGGTGAATTTGCCATGGACTCATATCCAGAGATGTTTTTGATTGACATCTACATTCCAATATAATGGCAGGTTCTCTGGTTCCATGAATTATGTTTTGCAAAATATGTCCAATGTCCAAAAAAATTCATTTTCCTTGAAACACTGAGTCTTCTGTCAAGGGCGCTCTGCACTGTGAAGGGACAGGATGGAGCTGTTTGCATGGAACTCCTTACATCGAGAGTTCCTGTTCAGCCAGTGGGGAAATATGCCATTTTCCAGGAAATATTATAAATAATATTTTCTGCTAAAAGACAGAGGCCGAGGATAATATTTTACATGTGAAAAAGTCAACAAGTCAGCAAAACTTAATGATTCCTAGAATTAAATAAAACACGAATGCAGCTTCTCATTAAATTAAGTGGAGGACTGAATGTTCCATAAACAAGTTAAATTCTAGATGTTACAGGCAGTTCCTCTCTCACAGAAACCTGTCTTGTATCCCTCAGAGTCAGGTGGCTGTAGGAATGATTTTCCTGGGCCGGCCCTTAAGATGTCATGTCCCTTCTCCCTCAGGAATGGAGGGCAGAAAGAGGGAGAGAAGGCAGTGAAAGGAAGGGTACGCATACAGGATTGCTTCTCCTGATCCACTTTTCATTAACAGCATCCCTCACCCCTTATCCCATCTCTCACCTCCCACCCCCATGCAAACAGGTCCCTTCCCCATTGTAGGAGAGGCTCTTAGGATGAGTTACCTAGGCTAGTCATTCTTTGAGGGAGAACATTTCAATCAGGCAGTGGTATCCTTCAGGATAATAACATAGCTGCAGTAATCACTGTGACCATTATAATGGCATTGCAATGAATGCATGTGCCAGGGTCTTGTTAGGGGCTTTGTGTATTATTTATCCTTATAACAACCTTATGAAATGGGCATTATTATGATCCCTATTTTAAAAATGAGGAAACGGAGGCTTAGACTAAGTGACTAGTCTGGAGTCAGAAGCCTGTAAGTTGCTAAACTGGATTGACGTCCATATCTGAATCCAAATCTTGGGCTTTTAACCATTATATCATCCTGCCTCCTAAATATCACTTATGTGGCTTTTTTCCCCTTCTCTATTTGATATGTTTTTGATGGTGGCGGGGTTCGGCAGGGAGAATGGGGTGAGAGTCCCAGGAGCACCTGATCTAGAAAAGAAAGATTTGATGGAGGTTTGGATGAGGTTTTTTGGAATTAGGATGATTTGTTGGTAGAGCAAGGAGCCAGAAATGTTAGACTCACGTTCTGAATATTGGGAGAGCTTTCATTGTGAACCTCTTTATGATTAAGAAACTGTAGCCATAAGGTAGTTCAGCCCTCTTGTTTTATTGATAAGGAAACTAGAGCTTAGAGACATGAAATTACTTGCCCCAGGGCGTGCTTCTAGTGAGTAAAACAAAGCAAGGAATGCATACTTGAACCTGCTCTTCTGATTCTAAGTGAATTTTATTTACACTGTTTTAGTTCTACCTTTTAGAACTTTGTAACCAACCCTTGTTTGTTTGTTATTTTTTTTTCTATTATAAGTTTCTATTTGTTACCAGTAGAAAAAGTGCCTGGAAAATATTAGAAGGGAGTGTGACCTCCCTTGAGGAATAATAGCAGGGATATTGAGAAATTGGGGCAGAAATCTGTACCTCAGCTGCCCAAGAAGTGCAAATAAGGGAAGCGACCAACAGAGTGGATGCTGGCCTGAAGGGGACTGTGGGTGAGCCCCTGTCTCCCTCTGCAGTAAAGGGGGGAGTGTCACAGACTAAGGGTGGGGCCTTCAGAGTTCCTCCCTCCCCAGCAGCCCAGACAGGGGCCCTGTTTCTCAAGTGAGTTGGGGTATCTTGACATTTATGGCATCATGGATGTGGGGGAGGGAGAAATGTCTAATCTCACCTCCAGGATTGTAGCAAGAGGAAGCTACATGGGAACTCTAAGTGGGAACTCTGATTGTCCTGTGAAAACAGGGGTAAAAATGTTGCTTGGGGCAATACCCACAGGTAGGTGTATTTGAAGTAAAAAGGCTCGTCTGGGCTGGCCTGGATATCTAGCGTGTGGGATTGTGGAGCTGCAAACAACCCACTTACAAGTCTTTGAATCTGGCCCATTCATAACCTGAGATGTGTTCTAATGGAAATTACCTGTATACATAGGATTCTGATCTACCCAAATGAAAAGTTAAGGTTACTTAATAATTAGTGCATGGAGGAGTTAATAGCAGATACTCTGAAACTCTACAATTCAGGGAGACCAAAATGCTTTTGAAAGACAATCACTACAATTAGGTCTAATATGTTTAGGAGAGTTAAAATGAGAGCTTGAATGGGGTAAATTTTCATGGGAGCTCACCCTGGCCTGATCACATACATGGGGATTTGAGTCTGCTGACTTTGGGCTAAGAAGGAGATGGAAAATGTTCTTGGTGTTAAGGTTCAGATAATGAGATCTGAATGAGGTCGCCATGGGTTTAACTCCCAGCTCTACCACTATTTTTCAGTTGGTAATCTTGGACCCTCAATCTGTTTTCTCATCCATAAAACAGGAATAATAACACTATGGATTATTGTGCATGATTAACATATGATAAGGGGCAACTTATCTTTTTTGTAAAGTAGGAATAGAGGGAAAGCCATTGTACTAGAAGGTCTTGTCTTGAAAGCACATACATTGTTTTACTTAGGTTGTATGGTTTTGGGGGCAGCTGGGGTTGTTAAACGTCTCACTCCAGTTGTCTTTGGGGCTGTCACTATGTAAAGTGCTAGCAGATAGGGTCTTATATCAACTGGAAGTCTGGTTAGGGATTCAGAACCCGATGAGAATCCCTATTGCTGGAGTAATC
The DNA here is from genome assembly GCF_014176215.1 of Rousettus aegyptiacus. Lineage (NCBI taxonomy): Eukaryota > Metazoa > Chordata > Mammalia > Chiroptera > Pteropodidae > Rousettus > Rousettus aegyptiacus. Next base: position 70,525,415 of record NW_023416311.1, on the reverse strand, counting down.
AGAGGTGTAATGGAGCAGGTAAAATGAGTTGGGTTTTAGGATTTACCCATTGACGTAGGTTGAGGGGATGAAGGATGGGCGCTTTAGGTAGGAGAACCAGTATGAATGGGCCTGAGTGTGGACCATGAGGGACAGTGTGCAGATCTGGGGGAGCAGGAGGACATAGTATTGCCAGGTAAGCTGGGGCCCCATTTAGGAGGATTGGAAACCAAACAACTCAAAAGTGGCATAATAAGGCATAAAGAATCTTTGTAGGTTCATGAGTGACATGAGGAAAGTGGTTGAACTGGAAATTCAAAGGTGGTGCCAGAAATCTCTCTGAGAAGGTCACTCATAGGTACACAAGTACTTGGTAATAATCTTTTACATATCTGGTATTTTAAAAATTTTCCACAAATCTCACTTAATTTGTACTTGTCCGAGAGTGGGCAATGATTATTTTCCCCATGTTACAGACAGGGAAAGGGAACTCCCAAGCGGATGAGTGAACTGTCCCAGTCGCATTTAGGAAGCAGCAAATGGAAGAGCTCAAATCTCCTTGCTCCTGGCCCACTGGTTGTCCGTGACGTGTCGGGGTACAAGGGACACGTCTTCCAGCACTTAGGCCTTTATTGGGGGAACTGTTTCTTGGAAAGAAAGGGATGGCGTCAGCACGTAGCCGATGTGTACTAAGTGCTTTGCACTTGATTCTATCACCCTAAATGTAGTCTTGTAGCTACATTTTACATATGAGGAAATTGAGGTTCAAAGAGGTTAAGTAACTTGCCCAAGATCACACCTCTAGCTGGAGGCAGATTGGGAGTCCTATCCCAGACGTGTGCGCCTCTGCCCGCCTTGGTTCTGTCCAGTATCCCGACACTTGGACACGTTGCGGCTGCTTCTGTTTCCTGCTTTGCTAAGGAATGTGATGGGGTTGATTTTTCAGGTGCTTATATATACAAAACTAAATTATTTTGGAATGAGTTTAACAGGAGCAGGTGACTTGGCTTAATATTACACTGAACTTCATGAAGATAAATGTGTACAGTAAGAGTAAATATTAGGAATGTCAAAAAACTAATTAGGAGAAATGTAGAACTTTGATTTCTTTCAAGCTTTTGGGGATTTATCCATGTACTTCTTCCAAGCCACCCCTTAACCTTCAGGATGGAGACTCACATCATCAGGCGCCGCCGAGTGAGTGGAACGCCGCTCATGTCTCTAGTCTCAGCCTGTCCCCCTTGTTGTTTTGCACACGGATCTGTGGAAGGAACGTCAAATCCTACATAGTTGGATGTGTTCTCTGTCCTCGGTGCAAATGCTGGAATGTGACTCTCCTTCTCTTGTATTCATACCTTCAAGACTCTGCACGCCCAGCCCCTGGACCGGGCGTGGTGTGCCTGCCCTGTGCTTCCAGGAAGGTGGCACGGGGTGGAAGTGCACACGCAGTGTCTGGGGCGGGGAGTAGGGGGATAGCGAACAGGCCACTCTGCGTAGAATGGTTCATTTGTAAAGGGAGGTTGTATGACATAACCTAGGGAGTGCTTCAGCTCTAATTCTTGGGTGCCAACAACAGAAACAGACTTCTTCGATGCCTAAATATGACCCCAACAGCCCCCATGTCATTAATTGCTTAAGAGTGGATGCTTGCTTAAACACCCTAGCCACGTACCCACCCTGGCTGTATGGAGCAGAGAGAGGAAAGATAAATTCTCATTGGCTTCTGTAAGGACAATAAGGATCTGACTTCCTATCAAAGTCATACACAAAGTGGGGGGTGTGGGGGCGGGGAAGGGAGGTAGTTTTCCAGAGCTGGAGATCCAGGTATTAGAAGAAAAAAAAGGAAGGATGCCAGACAACCAGAACCCACACACGTCAGTGCTAGAGGAGAAGGGAAATGTTTGGGGCACTGGGAGGGGCTCTCGCACAGCAGCCTGGCATGGCAGGTGCAGAGGTGTGGCCTTTCCTCTTTAGGCAGTGGCAGTCATGAGGGGTTTCGAGTGGGGCAAGTGGGCTAGATATCCACAGCAGTGTTTTAAGAAGTTGAATCTTTTGGTCGCGGGCTACATGGAAAGAGAGAGCTGGGGTTGAAAGTGGGGAGACCAGTTGGGAGATTAGTGTCAGTGTGCAGTAAACAGAACTGAAAGTTGGAATTTACCATGACTCATTAGTAGCTCAGGGATTAGAACTCGCTGACCTTGGGCGAGTCAGACTTTCCTTGCCTCAGGTATCCACAGCCGGGTGATTATACTGCTAGCCTACTTGGGGCTACTTGGGAAACACTGTCAAGATAAACTCATCGAAATCTTTGGTCCAGATTCAGGATAATTGTGGAGTCATTTTTAGCTTGTAGCTGGTTTCCAACCCTTTGTGCGTGAGATACTTTTCTGGCCACCACTTGCTTTTCTTTTTCTAAAATGAAAAGTTGAGGTGTGCGGAAGACTGATGCCCACAGTAATCTGAGCACATCCTTGCTTTGTCGGGGAAAGATTTTACCTCTAGATTGTGTGTTCATCTGGTCTTTGGCACGTCCTGAGCCAGGAAGGAGACAAAGTGAAGTTGTTTGAATACTGATGTAAAATCACAGTGGGCAGGGAAAACCACTATTTGGATTATGAACAGAATCTATACAGTAGCCTATTCACTTCTATGTTAATTATGCCCATTCGAGTGGAGTGGGACAGCTTTTAGAAAATAAGGGACAACGCCTTCAACAAAGCTCTCCTCATGGATGGATCTTGATTCTATGGCTCGTAGACAAAAGTCCATATTTTCTTCTGGGGTCTTGTCATGCTTCTAGCAACAACTAGGATTTGGCCTCATTATGGTTCACAGGTCAACACATAATCTCCAAGTGGAGCTTGACTAGAGTTAGTTTTTTATTGGTTTTTAATGATTTTTTTAACCTGTTTAATATTGCATTTTTATCTTGAGAGGTCGTTTCTAGAAATCCTTATGTTGGAATTGTACTTCACAAACAGGTTTCACTTATTATCTCCTTTTGTCTCTTCAGGCCCATACAGGATAAATTCTGATATCTTAGTCTTATTTTCGGTGGGATTTATAAGAAAAGGGTTAAGGTTGCTCTGTTTGGGCCTCAAAAACTTACAAATAGAGTTTCATTGTCCCTTTTTTTGAGTGGCTCATAGTGTTTCATACACATTAATTCATTAATCCTCACAAAAGCCCTGTGTGTAGGTGGTGGAAAATATTTTTTCCCTGCTGCAGTGTTTACACACTGAGAAACCGAGTCATGAGGCAAAGGCAGGGCGGGGCCTGCAGAAGCAAGCTAGGGGTAACTCAGGCTGCCCAGTTCTTAGCCCAGACCTCTTCTTTGACATCCAAAAACGCTAACTCATTCTCCTTTGGACATCATGATGTCCAGGGAAAATAATCCTGTGGACCAAATTCTACCTGGAGAATGGAACTGTAAGAGGGAAGAGTTTGGGGGCAGTTTTATGACAAAATGGTTGATGTGATTTTATTTTCTTGTGTCATCATTGTGCATGACTGTAGCTAGAACCCAGTCAACATGGTGTCATGTTCTTGCATCTAAAAGCACTCCATGGATATACCTATTTCATTTCTTCGTTGATAACTTTGCAAGTGTTAGAGTAAGATGATATCTGTTGTTTTGGCTTAGGCTTGTGCCGTAGGTGGCAGAAAAGTCTTCTGTTTTCTTACATTTCCACATCCTCGAGGGCAGGAAACCATATCTACTCTTCCTCCTCTTAACCTCTTACATATTCTCATTAGTGCTTTGATAAGAGTAAATCAGTAAAAGGAATTGGTGGGCAGAATAAACCACAGACTTTTGTATTTCAGTGCCTACATGACAGCTCTTTCTCTCACATCCCACTTCCAATCTGTCAGGAAATCCTATTGGCTCTGTCCTCAGAATATGTCCAGAATCCAGTCACTGCTCACACACCCTTGGTACCACTCTCTTCTTGCCCACCATCGTCTCTTGCTTGATTATTGCGTGGGCTCCAAACAAGCCTCCTGCTCTGCCCTTGGCCCCTTTCATTTGGCCTGCAGCATAGTCGTTGGAATGATACTGTGAGTGTATGTGTCAGATCATATCACTCCAGAATGCTCAAACTGATCCTCGTCAGGCTCAGAAGAGAAACCAGAATCCACACGATGGCCTGGATGGCTTTATATGACAAGGCCCTCCATTTTTTTCTCTCCTCATCTTTTATTCCTCTCCTTTTTCATTCACTCTGCCTTCTTTCTGTTCTTTGATTGCACCCACACTGGGCACATTCTGATTTTGCTTCAGGACTTCCCACTCTCTGCCTCTTCTGCCTGAGACTCTCAGCCCAGACACCAGCCTGGCTCTCTCCTGTATCTCTTGTCTTCCCTCAAGTGGCACAATGAGGTCTTCGCTGACTACCATATTTAAAATTGGACCCCACTGCTTACCTCTACAACTCTTTCCATGTTTGTTTCATTTTTTAAAGGTCAGGATTAATGCAAGAGTCATCTTTTCTTTTTTAAAAATTTTATTAAATTTATTGGGGTGACATTGGTTAATAAAATTACATAGGTTTCAAGTGTACAACAATACATCATCTGTATATTGCATTGTGTGTTCACCAGCCAAAGTCAAGTCTCCTTCCATCATCATATATTTGTGACACCTTTTACTCTCTTCCTCCGCCATCCCCTTTTCCTTCTGGTAACCACCATACAATTTTCTGTGTCTATGAGTTTTTGTCTTGTTTGTGTTGCTTTCTGTTTTATAACCTATATATAAGTGAAATCACATGGTTCTTGACTTTTTCCTCTGACTTTGCTTAGCATGATATTTTCAAGATCCATCCATGGGGTCACAAATGGCAATATTTCATCTTTTCTTTGGCTGAGTAGTATTCCATTGTATATACATACCACATCTTCTGTATCCAATCATCTATCGAAGGGTACTTCAGTTGTCTTCATGTCTTGGCCACCGTGAATAATGCTGCAGTGAACATAGGAGTACATTTATAAATAAATGTTTTCACATTTCTCTGGTCGGAACCCAGAAGAGGGATTGTTGGATCTTACATTTTTAAATACACTTTCAAATGTACTATACAGGTGTCTGTTATTTGTCTAAGTTGTACTGTAAACTTCAGAAGGTCTGGGACTTTTGTTTTTTTGTTCGATTATTCAGATGCTCCTCAACTTATGATGGGGTTACATCCTAATAAACCCATCATTAGTTGAGAATATCATAAGTCAAACTGCACTTATTACTCCTAACCTACCAAACATCATAGCTTAGCGTAGCCTACCTTAAACATGCTCAGAACCCTTACATTAACCTACAACTGGGCAAAATCATCTTGCTGCCACCGCCCAGCATCACAAGAGAGTATTGTGCTGCATATCACTAGCCTGGGAAAAGATCAAAATTCAAAATTTGAAGTACGGTTTCTGCTAAATGTGTATAATGTTGTACCACTGTTAAGATGAAAAAAATCATAAGTTGAGCTATTATGAGTCAGGGACCATATGTATTTCCTCAGCACATGATATCCTAGTGCCCTGTAGATGCTCACATATTTCTGAATGAATATGCAGTCACTTTTGCCCTCCAGTCCTAGTCCAAAAAAAAAAAAATCACATCTCCTAATTAAATTTTGGTATGTGTGGAACACAGCAAAGAATGCAAAAGAAATAATTTAGTTGAGGAGATAAACAATGAGCAAAAAGTGATGAAATGTAATTAGTTGTTAGATTGTAGAATAAGTAAACGCCACAGGGGAACTCATAGAGAACATGGCCATGGGCGGGGAGGGCGATCTTGAGATTGGATACTGAGTGTCAGTACAATTTCAGGTCTTTTGCCTGTTGGGTTCCGTCTGGTCCTCACAGCAAGTATTGTGAGACAAATGAGGTAGCCCAGGGTCATAGAGGTAGCAGATGTTTGAGCCAAGTTCAAACTCTAGTGTCCCATGCTACAGTGTTAGAATATCCAGGGAGGGATTCATGGAGGTGTAAGATTTGGGTCGGGCAAGGTAAGGCCTGGGTGTAAGACCCACGGGGAGCCAATAGGAGTGGACTGAGATTTGTGTGGTGAAGTGATGATTGATGGGTTATTCGTGGGATGAACAATATTGTGGAAGGCCCTGGATGCCCAGTGGGGAGCTTATATTTTATCTGATAGGCATTAAAAGCTAAGGTTTGTTCTTGATCAGGGGAGTAAAATGATGAAAACAATGACCGTGAATATTAAATTGAGTATTTAACCTGCATCAATATCCAAGATGGATTAGAAGTGGGAAGGACATGCTGCTGGTGATTACTTAGCAGAATCTTGGAATATGCTGGTGGGGAGAGGTGATGGGAATAGAGCTTCATATTAGTAATGAGAATGAAGAAAGGATAATAGGAGAGATATTCTGAATAAAATAATTCCTATATGGTGAGTTTATGAATGTGGGCAGTGAGGGAGGAGGAGAAATCAGAAACAGTCTAAGATTATAAGTCTGAGTGGCTATTAGTACCTTTAACAAAATTGGTGACATTAATACAGGTGAGCTAGTTTGGTCCTGATATATTGAAGCTCTTGAAACAATGATATGAGGGAAATAATTGAAGGAACACTCCTAGAAGGAGAAGACACAAGGGGATAGAGAAGTGTTGATGAGGTAAGTATTCTTCAGCTGTCGTGAGGAAAAACTAGTTTCAGAGGACATATTAAGACTCACGGGTGAAAATTAGAGGCAGATTTTACCTAAAAAAAAGGAATTAATAGTACCAACAATCGGGAGACTGTTATGATTTGTATAATAGGTGATTTGGTCTTCCTCACACCTCTGTAAAGTATATATCCCGTTTTTACAGATAAGAATACTGGGGCCTTGGAGTGTGCAGCTTTAAAAGGACAGTGCCAAAGTGTGTTATTTTTCTCTTGTGGTTGAATTTATTTTTTAAAAAAATTAGAAGATGAAAATTTAAAAACTTTAAAATGTAAAACAAATTAGTAAATGTAAATTTAAATATACATCTAAGTTCTTAAATATAATTTAAATTTAGAAATGTAAACTTCTTCTAAATAAGAAATATTTAAAAATTTACAAATAAGATATTTGGTAATCACAGGTCAAATAATAAAAAGTTGAAGACATTTCCATCACTATCTGCAATTTTGTTTTGGAAAGGAACTGATATGAACAGTTTACATATTTTTTTATACTTATTTCTGTGATCGTACAAGATATATACTATTCTCTTCATTATTAAAGTGAAATCACACAATAAACATGCTTCTGTAAAGCACCTTCTTAAGTTCTTTTGTGTTTTATGTTCTGTACTTTCACTGTGTAATTTGTTGGCTTCAGTACATTTTAGAATCTGAGAATTTCATCAATTCATGGGAATTCTCCAAAACGATCTCTTCAAATGTTGCCTATTATTTTTTATCTCAGTCTGGTACTCTTATAAGAAGTGTTGGACATTTTCATTCTACATTTCATGTTTATTAATATAGTTTATGTTTTTTACCTTTGCTAGCTCTGCTATATTCTGGATATTTTCTTAAGATCTGCATTTCAGTTCACTGATTATTGCTTCGCTTTTCTTTCTTTGCTGTTAAACCTGTTCAATGAAATTTTAAGCACTATACCTGTTATTTTCAGAGGTTCTTTTTGCTCATTGGTCTTTTAAGAGCATCCCGGTTGTTTCTTATGTTTTCAGTTATTTTTCACATCTTTACTTAAACATACTTATAGAATATTCAGTTAGTCTATTCTTTGAATTTCTGAGGGTCTAATCTTGCTGTTTGTACTGTCTTTCTCATGATGGATAGGTATGTCAAGTGTTTTATAATTTTGACTTGTGAGCCTATGACCAATGAGACTTCAGTTGTGGGAGTCTTGTAATCTGAGTTAACCCCAAGTGCATCATTACCAGCCTGGGCATATTTTGTACATTAATTTTTCAGTTGAACATTTCAAGGGGACATTTTTTTTTTCTCCTTTACCACAAAGGCTTATGCTGGGGCAGAAAAAGTTTCTTGTTTTATCCTTTTCTAGTGGTCATATTTTTCTATTATTTGACTAAAGGTATAGCCCTTTGGGGTACTGCCTTATGCAGGAGTTTCCATTCTAATTCCCTACCACCCATGGATCCATGACTTTGTCTCTTACCCTCAGTGGCCATCAAACCTAATTTTCTGGGCTGAGATCAGCAAAACTCTTCAGGGTAAAGATTCTCACTATGTCTTTTGATGAATCTTAATGTTATAACTTTTGGAAAGCTCCATTATTTTCTGAGGAGAGTTTAAATATATGTTTAAAATAATTCTTAAAAATCTAGTTAATGAAATTTCTTAATCCATCAGATAGACAGAAAGGAAGTCCATTTAAAAAATTTTAAATTAACTAGTTCTTGTCAACTCATCTTACAAATTTACTGTGCCATTCCCAGCAAGATTAGTGCCTTTCTCATATTCTCTGCTAGCATTAGGGCTTCTCTCTGAAGTTTGTCTCATGGCATTGGCTGTTTAATTGTATGCTTCCTTCAATAGACTAGGAATCCCCAAGCACAAGGACCTTGACTTATTCACCTTAGAATTTCTAGAGCTGAGCGCAGGGCAGAAAGGAGGGGTTGGACAGAAAAGGGAAGATTTGAACACAGCAGTCGAAGAAGGGACTACTGCAGGCTCAGAGTCCCTCATTGATTGGGAACAAAGGGGACCCAGATCACAGAAGGAAAAATCGATGAGGGAATAGATGCAGAGCCAGAAAGAAGGAATTCCAAAGGCCTAATCAATGACCAGTTGATGAAAGGTATTGATTCCAAAATAGGGAAAGGTATCTTCTGTTCAGAGTGAGGTGGCATCTTAAAGATGGAGATAAACAAAGAACCACTGTGGCTTTAAAAAAAATTTAATGTAGTTAGAAAGGTGACACTGAATTAGCAAAGTACAGCATGGTGCAAGATCATGACAGAAGTGGACAATGGATGTCTAGAATTGGTGTTATAGACAGTCAATCAATAAATTACTCATTATATTTGTGTTTACTAGGCATATTCCACACCGGTTTCTTTCTTGTGTGTGTGAAGTATTGGTGTTTTACTAAATGCTCTGTGAACTCTAAAATGAATTTTCCCCATAAACATAGTCCGAATTTGTAGGCCACACACCTAGATAGGTCCGTGATGTGTACAGGTGTGTATGTGTGCCTGTACACACACACGTACATGCACACACAGAATTGCATATTTTCTGTAATTTGACTAAGACTTGCTGCCTCAAACTGTGTGCCCTGTTTTCCTTCTGTGTTCTCACCAATTAGTATTTTGAATCCAAATATAAACTGTTGATAGAGAAAATTGAGACTTTATACCTATCACTACCCATTATCACAATAACCTGGACTATATCGCTCAATTAGTTAACTCTCACCTAAGTAGAGAGTAGGAATGCGAAGAGGTAGGAGACGATGTAAAAGTTTGTTATGCATTTGTGTGTGCATGTATGTGTGTATGTTGGGAGTGAGGTTGAGATGAACTAAAGTTAGTCCTGTTGATGAGAAGTCCCAATGTGATGAGAAGTACCAGTTAAGCACTGACCATATTTTTGGCATTGTCTTAGTCCGTTTGGGCTGCTATAACAAAATATCATAGACCGGGTGCCTTATAAACAACAGAAATTTACTTTTCATAGTCTGGAGGCTGAAAGTCTAAGATCGGGATGCCAGCATGGTTGGGTGAGGGCTTTCTTCGAGGTGGCAGACTTCTTCTTGTACCCTCACATGGTGGAAGTGGCTAGGAAGCTCTGTGGGGTCTTTTTTCTTATAAGGATACTAATCTCATTCATCAGGGATCCACCGTCGTGACCTAAGCACCTCTCAAAGGCCCTACCTCCTAATGCCATGGCCCTGAGGATTAGGATTTCAAGACATGAATTTTGGAAGAGGTGGGAACACAAATCACAGACACTCAGACCAAAGCAGGCATGCACATACATGTATATTCTGTTGCTTCTAATGTTAGTTTTTCAGATTGCATTTCTTTTCCAGAGCAGGTAGAGAGTAGTTCTGTTCACAACATGTGAAGATCTGTGATGGTTTGGCATTTACGGCCTTAGGTACTGCAAAGTGTAGTGTTTAATGGCCAGTTCCTTTGTTAATAGTGCCTTTTTCAAAATATCGAGCTCAGTGTTGCTTTAGGAAACATATTGCTACAGGAGAGCCATAGAAAACAAGATCTGAAGGGGACGTTTAGTTTTCCCGAGGACTTGAGTAAATATTGCAAAGATGGAAAAGGCCCAAGTTCTACCTGCCTCACGACAGGCATTGCGTTTTTTGGAGTCCATCCAATCTTAAGAGTCACCCACTTGTCCAAGTTCAGATTGCCTAGGAAGACAGAGCCTTATTCTTTGGTTTCTCTTGGTGAGGACTATCAACAAGGAACTTAAACGCCATAAAAAAAAAACATTCACTGTAATGGAATCTGAAAATTTAGATATTAAAATATTTTCTACAATATTTTCGAAAGGTTGAAGAAAGACTAGTATTCTATTTTAATTTTATTGAAAATGAATATTAATGTATATTATGACATACAAATTGGGTTATCAAATTCTAACTTAAACTAAAACATTTTGGAATTTTAATATAACATTTTTATGTGCTAATTTCCTGGGGGATTACATCAAGGATAGTATTATGTAGTTAATTGGTATGACTTTCTAGAATGCAGCATCCGCTTTCTGAAGGAGACTTTTTGAGGCTAGCTAGCCTTTTCTCTTTGATTAAAAGTCACTTAACACATTAGAAGCAAAATTGAAATCTGTCAACTTCAAAGAAGCACATGGGACAGTTCTTCAATGTGCAGGACTGTCTTTGATATAGCACATTGAACATCTCTGGCTGCTAAGCACCAACTGCCAGGATCTGTTCTCCCCAGCATTTGACACCTTAATTCCTTCCCATTCCTTGTGAGCATGCACAGGTCCCTACCAACATAAAAATGACAGACATAAAACAAAAGCCCCCTTTTTTTCTCTCCGCTGCACTGAAGTGCCAACCAATGACTTCCTAATTTCCAAAGACCATGGCCCTCATTCTCCTTGACTTCACTGCAGTCCTATATAAACTCTAAGCATTATGTATTATTATTGAACTATTATTTAAGCTCTTGAATTGTTGCTGAACTGTTCATGTGTTTGGACATGTCTCTCTAAACTTCTAGAGGGCATTACTTTATACTTTCCTATGCCCTTATTAATATTCAGGACAATGTTTTTAATACATGCTTAATTTGTTGAAGATTTTTTAGTAACTCTTTGCAGTGTTTTAATATTTATCCTGTAGGAAAATTCTTTTTGTTTTAATCCTTAATCCCAGATGCTTAATCTCCCAAGTCTTTTGTGTGTCTCCTACATTTAGTTAAGCACCAAGGCCTGGCCATTTGCCCCTTAATCCAGGGGTCCCCAACTCCTGGGCCATGAACCAGTACTGGTCCATGGCTTGTTAGGAACTGGGCATTTCTCATAGGAGCACTGATTCCTGGTGCCAAAAAGGTTGGGGACCCCTGCCTTAATCTTTTAAATTTATCTCTGCTCTCCCTGTGATGTCGCTTTCAATCAGGCTCTCAATGTCTATCACCTAAACTATAGCAGTGGCCTCTTATTTGGTTCCTATGACTTTGGCCTCTCTCCCCTCCTAATCCATCCTCCACCCACTGCCACAATGAGCATTTAAAACACAGTTTGGGTCATATCCCTTTCCTGCTTAAAGCCACTCACTGACTTGAAGTTCACATTACTTAATATGACATGTCATGGGGACATAGAAAAGTGTCCATTCTTCTCTCCCACCCCATACACACCTTGTCAGTAGCCCTGGAGGTGTTTGCAGCTCCATGAACAACCCTTTTATGCTTGCGTGCAGTTGTGCCTATTTCTTCTGCCTGAAATGTTCTTGCATTCTGCCCGGTCCTCCTGTGGATGGCCTATCTGTGGTCCCCAGGTTCCCTTATGCCAGTAGCAGCTCTCTTCCCCCTTCTGCGCTCCCCCACCAGCCCAGTCATGAAAGAACCAAAACAGATGCCCCACCCCCATGTCAAAATGGCTTTCAGAGTAGGAATGTCTCTCCTTAAAAACAACTATATTCTTTAACTCTCAGGGCTCATCTCCTTGGGGAGCCATGCCTGATACCTAGCTGCTGATTTGATTTGAGTATTTCTGCCTCCTTGTGTTCATAGAATCTCACATATATATTTTATATTCTCATTGTTTTCTTTGCCCTGGGCTGGCTATTCTTCTAGGACTCACTTTTGCATCGTCAGTTCCTAGGCTGTAATAGGTATTCAATAAATATTTGTAGAATAAGTGAATATTTATATTATCTTTGATATTTAGTCACCTATTCATTTATCTTGTTATTTATGTATTTCTCTTCTGTAGTCCCTTTCTTTTCAAATAGAGTGATAGGTACTTGAAGGGTGATGCTTATACTTTTTTGTTTGCTTGTTTTTTTGTTTCGGTTTGTTTTTCAACTCAATACTAAGCATATGGGAAATTCTGGGTAAATGTGCCAAACTAAATTAAACATTTAGAGACTAGTCATATTTCTAAGGTTAAAGCTCATTTCTTTTCATCTTTGCGTTACTGTCATATTTCCAAATGTTAAAGCATCATTCTAGAATTTTTTCAGTTTTTACACATTAGTTTTATAGTCTAGAATTGATATGCTAATATGGCTATTCTAGTTAAAGAATGTGTTAATTTTTATGAGAGGTAGAGTGCTTTTTTTTGTTTCTATAAAGACAATATGAAGCCTAGTTGGGGATGGGGACATGGGTGTGGGTGGCACAGAGCCACAAGTGGCTGCCTGGAATCCAGATGAAAGCCATGAAGAAGGCGGTGGTTATTTTCTCTGGTTAAACTTGTTAACTTTGAGGACCCCTCTCTGGCTGGAAATGCTTCTGGGTGTCAGGAGACTTTTCCATGTACCTGTTCTTCCAGCTGCTTTCTCTGCCTCTGCTCTCTTCTCTCGCCAGTCTGTGCAGCAGTCTTTGGGTTAGTGTCATAAAAAGGCAACTTTAGGTAAGTTATTGCCTCACTCCGAAACTTTCAGTGGCTTCACATTGCATCTGGAAGGAGTTTTTTCAACCAGAAAAAATGTGATTTTTCTTTTAGATTTCAAAACCTGAAATTAAGCCCATGACAACAGAAAACCAGTTTCATGATTTAGCAGTTACTTTGTTTTCACCCATAAATGATATTTCCTACCTTTTCTCCCTAGAGTGGGAAAAACTCACATTTCTTCCCCAGGGTATTTCTAAATTTCTTGATATTTTACAAATCTGAATTTACTTCTATAGTTTAAAGCCTTGCTGCTATAAAAAATAATCAAACCGTGTCACAAGCTGGGAAAGAAATTCTAAAAATGTTATAAGCAATGACAATATCATTGGAAAATGGAGAGAGGGTGAGAGAAAGGGAGGGAGGGCGGAGGGGGGAGGGGTTCTCCAGTTTAACTTACATTCATTAGGATGTGTGACTTTAAATTGCTTTGCTGTTTTGTCATCTGTGTAGGTTCATGTATCCGCCTCCACAGCTGAGATACTGAAACGGTTCCAAAATCACCAGGTTCCCTCATGTTGCCCTTCTGTGATCCCCCCTACTCCTCCCAATACTGTTTTTAACCCTGGGCGATCACTAATCTGTCCTCTATTTCTACAATTGTTTTTTCATTTCAAAAATAATATCTAAATGGGATTGAATAGCCTGTGACTTTCTAGGATTGGCTTTTTTTTTTTTTTAAAGTCTCAAACTTCTTTTTAATTAAAAAATGGGTTTGTGATTATCCAGTTAGAGGAGTCTTCTGATTTTTATGGATCAACTAAGATTAACTTCTTTACTATCTTGACCAGAGATCTGCCCGCTACTCGGGATTGGCTATTATCACACAGCATAATTTTCTGATGATCGATTCACATTGTGCGTATCAATAGTTTGCTCCTAGCTATTGCTCAGTAGTATGCACTGCTGTGGTATGCACGTGTATACGTATGTATGCATGCACTAGCGTTTAACTATTCACCTGTTTAAGGACATCTGGACTATTTCTGATTTTTCTTATTACAGATAAGGCTGCAATGAACAATAATGTAGACCTTTCTGTGTGAACACAACATTTTATTTCTCTAGGGGGAAAATACCCAGTGGTGGAATTACTGGTGGTAGTGCTTATTTAGTTAAGAAACTGCCAAACGTTTCCAGAGTGGCTGTATGATTTTGCATTCCCACCGGTAACATATGAGTGATTCAGTTTCTCTACATCCTCTCCAGCATTTGATGATGCCACTACTTTTTGTTTCATCCATTTGAATGCTATGTATTGATATCGCATAATGGTTTTAATTTGCATTTCCCTAATGGCTAGTGATGTTGAACATCTTCCTATGTGCTTGTTCACCATCTGTATCTCCTCTTCAGTGAAATGTTTGTTGGTGTCTTTTGTCCATTTTCTAATTGGATTGTTTGAGAGTTCTTTACATGGTCCAGATACTAGTTATTTGTTAGATATTTTCTCCCAGTCTAGGAAGTCTTTTTATTCTCTCATGGGCTTTCCCAGAGCAATTTTTTTTTAACTTTGATGTCTAGCATGATTAAAAAGGTTAGTTCTTGGCCTTTTTCATGTTCAATGGTCCATTGAGAATCCGATGAAAGCTATAAACTCTTGTCAGAAAAATGCACATGCAGACGAAAATTTCATGAAGTTCATGGACTGTATAAAATCCATTGATGGGCCATATGTTATGAACTCATGGCTTAATCACTGTTGCATTAATTTATAGCAATCCATATAAGACTTCAGGGAAGTTGCTCTTATCACAGTAAACACTGTAGCTCACAAAATCAGAGCAAGCTTCTTAGCCAGGCTTTTCTCTGCTGAGAAACTAACTCAAATGCCCCTTTCTCAGTAATACATTTTGTGACTACTTTGGGAGACTTTGCCAGATTGCTACTTTAAATTTTGTGAGTTTAATAACTATACCATGACAAAAACAACCTTTCTTATATTGAATTCAGACTTTTAGGCATCAGCAGATGAATGAATTTGTGGGCTTTCACAGCCTGCCAGTTTAGTTTTAGCAGCATGACTCTCTTGTCTATGTGTGACTTATTTTTTTCTTGCTCTATTTCTTCACTTTATAAAAATGAGTGGAAAGTAAGAGATGAGATGCTGGTAGAGAAGCAGGGGTCTGACAAATTTGATATGATCGTTATCTGTGCCCAGGCAGAGAATTGTCAGTATCAGCTGGGCTATCATTGAACTTGATTTGTTTCCCCTCAAAATGAAATGCTTAAAGTAAAGCACGTTTTAGAAAAAGCTAGAATATATTTTGTTGAAAATTCTGACTAAAAGATAATATGTACAGTTGACCCTCGAACGACACAAATTTGAACTTGTGGGTCCACTTATACGTGGATTTATTAACAAAAACTGAAAATATATTTTTCTCATGATTTTCTTAACATTTTCTTTAGCTTATTTTATTGGAAGAATACAGTACATAATACGTATAGAATACAAAATGTGTATTAATTGACTGTTATTGGTAAGGCTTCTGGTTAAAAGTAGGCTTTTAATTAAATTTTTGGAGAGTCAAATGTTATACATGGATTTTCAACTGTGCAAGGGGTCAGTGCCCTAACTCCCACGTTGTTCGAGGGTCAACAATTAGGAGTGTTATTGCTAGGTCTCTGGCAAAGGCTCCTGGGCCCCTGTAAGTGTGTTGTTCACTTTTGTCACAGATTTAATGTGTATATTTTAGGGATGGATTATGTATAAAAGTAGGAGGCCAATGACCTTTACTCCTTCTGGCTTCCAACCCTGTTACTCCAAGCTGTTATTCCAACCTATAGAATTCCTTGATGTTTCCTGAAAGCAGTATGCATCTGTGTCTCTCTTCATGTTAAGCTCCCAATTCCCTTTATATAAGTCATTTATCACTTCATGTTTGCTCTACACTTTCACACTCGGCCAGGTTAACGGTATTATTACTCCTTACAACCTTAATTTTTCCTGGATATAGATGTATCCCAGCCTAACTCATCAATGATAAAAGCAGTGGTTTATATATTTTAATATCCCTCACATAACGGGCTGCATGGTGTGCTGTGCACATAGTGACAGTGACACACAGGACTTTAGAGATGTACTGCTGAGGAATTAATGCCTTGATAGGTTGAACCTTACCCACACACTATTTGAGTGATTGAGCTTTGCACTGACTAGAAGGATACTAAATGGATTAATAGCATAAATGAGATTATAAAGAGGATGTTCAATTGATTTATAAAAAGCTTCTTAAGGGCTTAATCACTTTGTATGTGTGCAAATACATCCTGTAAAAAGTGGGTGTGACAGCTTTCATGGAACATTTTGTTAGCAGTTAGCTCTCCTCTTTGTACTTTATAAACGTTCTCTAATTTAGGCAGCATCATTTCAGACCCACTGGCTCCCCTTCTTCCTCCCCACCACCCCCATTAGTTTGAATTAATGAGATGCTGTTGAATAGTTACTATTGTTTCTAATCTTCAGACATCTCCCCACGCTCTGAATTCACCAAATAATGTTGCTTAGACCTGCATAACTCAGGTAGATAACTCTAGTCTGAAGTAGGTCTGTAGACATTGTGTATTCAACAGTAGGTTTACTTCTGAATTGCTCTTTTCTTACCCATTTCCATTGTGCTAGCACTGGAAGCTTTTACTTAGACTTGGCCTTACCTCCCAGTTGTTTAACTATTCTTTACTTCTTCTCCAGTTAGTATAACAGTTGTGAAATACAGTTATAATTCTACACTCCCAGGTTTGTAAAAGGAGCTGTGTAGAAGGTTTCAAACTCCAGCTGTAATAGAATTGCCCTAATAGTAATCACTTTGCCTTTTGAATTTTCAAACTGCAAGGCGTGTATTCAGCTCCAAAAAATCAAATAAAATTCCGTAGAGCTTTACAGTGGTGTATTTATCTGGTCCACTGCTCTTTAGAATTCCTGTTGCCTAGAAATTCCTCTGGGTCGTCAGGGTGAGGCTGAGCTGGGGTAGCTTCATTTCAAACCCACCCGGTCCCAATTACCATTGAATCATTTTGATTAGTCTAATATTTAGAGGCTTTGAGTGACTTAATTTAAAATAGACTGAAATGCTTAAAAAAGTCCTTTCTATATGTTTAATGTGCAATAATAATAAATATGTAATAATTATGGCTAAAATTTATTGAGTTCTTATGATAGGCACTAAGATTTTTTCTTACTCTATCAAATCTCTTAATCCTCACAACAATCCTATGAGGTAGGTACTGTTACTAGTTCTAAACTGGCCTAGGGAAGTGAAATAACAGGCCCAAAGTCACACAGTTAGAACATGGCAGAGCTGGTGTTTGAATGCAGCCTGTTTCCGAGCCTGTACTGTCAGGCATTTGTTTCCTTTCAACCAGGCATATCACCTTCTTTTAGACCATAATGATGTTAAAAAAGAACTTTAATGTTGAAGCTAAGGAAAACATGGGCCCTGGGGTCAGAGGGGCTGGATTCACATGCCAGCTCCACGACTTGTAGCTGCTCGACCCCAGCCAAGTGGTATAACTTTGCTGAGCTTTTCTTTTTCATATGTAAAGTGGAGACGACACTGGAGGTCTCATCTGAGGGGCGTCAGTATCCGGGAAAGCCATTCAAAATGAAGCTCCTTAAAATGGGGACTAAGGTGTCATAGAAAACACGGGTAGAAAAAAGATTTGCCTGGGGTTCTAGTTTTTGAAAAGGACACTAAAATTATGGAAATGTATTTACGAAATTTGTTTTCTTACCCTGGCTAGAAGGCAACATAGCGTCATGGTTAGGAGTGGAGGCTCTGGAGCAGGTTGCTGCAATACCAGCTCTGCCCTGTTCTGTGTGACCTAATTCGAATTTAGTTTTCAACACTGCTAATTCTTACAATGAGTGTAAAACGAATTGTGTGTGAGATTAATGGGGGGCAGGGGGTCATGATTTTACTGACCAATTTAATTGTACAGTGGGACATCCGTGCTATCACATTTAATTTGTGATAATATGGTGACTGCCATATTATTCTTCCAAATGTAGTTACTAATAGTATTGATAAATATTCTTTGAATATTATCTGTTAACAGGTTTTATAAAAGACATACAAACCAACAATTATTAGTGTGTTCAAAGACAAATTAAAGTCCTAGGTTTTAAATTAGATCAATCTTAGAATATCTCTTTTAGATGCAAAAACATAAACAACCCAGAATTTCATAAAGTCAAGAACTGACTTTTTCTGTGTAAGTTGAATATTATGTTTTCTTTCCTTTTTAATCTTTACCTGTTGAAAATGGTTTATTTATCTTTTGAGGAATAAGCAATCAAAGATACTGGGATATTTATTCCTCAAAATGTCTAAAACATCATATCTTAATCGTTTTATAAGATTTTCCCCTGTTTTTGAAGCAAATTTAAAAATTGTGGCTATGTACCAAGACCCCAAATCATCTCTCGGTATCTGCCAGCCAGACTAGAAATGTTTGGGTTTTTATCACCCTATGAAACATTTTTGAACAATGCAATATGGTTAAAGAAAAACAAAAAACCTTGTATCTCAAATTTGAAATTATAGGTGGAGAACTCAAGTATTAGGAAATAATATGAAGTGTAGAGCATGACATTTATATAGTGAAAAGCTAAAGTATGTGAAGAATTTAGGCAGCTGTAACTTGTCTAGCAAATACAAACCTGTTTTATTATTAAACTTCATGTAAAAGTGGGTACAGACTGGGTTAGCCATGCAGCTCTGCAAGTGAGCACAGAACTTACCGTTCTTTAATATAAAAGAGGAATTAATTTTTGGAACAATTCAAATGAGAATATAGTTTTTAATACATAGTTCAGCTTGAAGTTTAATTATTTTATCAAGTATGTAATTTTCCCTGAATTATTTTCTCTACAACTTGAATAAGAAATTCTGATAGGGGTTACTCTTTTCAGAATATGTCTTCATAGTCTCATCAAAAGTGTTTTTTTTTTTTTAAATGTATTTTATTATCAAAGAAAATCTAACAAATACTACAAGCTAAGTCATGGAAAACATCTATACTTTCACATAAGTATATGATGGTAAGCCTTCCACACAGCTTAATTTGTTTTAATGTACTTATTAAAATTTTCAATAGTCTTCAAACTTTTATTCATAAAGGAATGTATTTTAGTTTGTTGCTTTACTGTTTTCTGAATATTATTTCGGTCTTCTTAAAATTATTGCATTTATCATATAATGCATTTCTTATGCTATCAAGTAGAAACTTTGATCTCATTTTATCAAGTTTAATGAAATGTAAAGTATTGATATTGTATATGGTATGACTATAAACATAAGTGAAAAATTATTAATATCTTAAGGCACAGTATACATTTAGGGTAAGGGGTCATGATATTTGCTAGCGGATACACATTTATATTTTAAATGCCTTCTTGATAATGTTGAATTCGGGGGGGTATCTACTTGTCATTGCTCTTGGATTAGTTCTTATTTTTACTTCATAGGTGGCTGATAAGCGGTTCATATTAAAAACGGGAGTCTCAGTTTTATCATATTCATGTTATTAGTATTACCTTTAATTTGAAGTTTCTTTCCTGGACTCCTGAAGCTATTTATCCCATTTATGAGGTTAGTTTAATTAAAAATCTATGATTATAACCCATAAACCCATTTAAGTGGAAGTACACAGAGTACAGTGTGTTGAAAATGAGGGCCAAGGAAGGGCTTCGTGGTCAGCCCCTTTGGCTTGTGAGACAGACCTTCAGTCTTCCCTCAGGATGACTCATGGAATGTCATTTGTGTCTGAGGAAGGTCCAGCGCCAGCATGTAGATAAAATATAAGTAAAACTTAAGTTAAATGATATAAAAAATATAGAACTTTTAATATTTTCCTCCTGGCCACCTATGTCCTTCAGGGGTTACTGTACTAAATGTTGCAGTTTGAGTTGTTATGTGCCTGTCTTCTTAAGAGAAATCCCCAAAGTATTGTAGCTGGGCTGTGGCCCAGGAACCAGAGCCAGGCTCGGCCTGGTGAACAGAATCCTGTCCCAGTTCTGTTCTCTGTGGGGCAGGGGTGGCGGTGAGTCTCACTGTTTGTCCCATTCAGAATTCTCCTGCAGCCCACTCTGTACTTTCTCCTAATATTAAGATCTCTTTTCTTCAGCTATGAGCTCCTTGAGGGCTGGGCCACTTCCTGGTCATCTCTGTAAAATGCCGGATCCACTGTAGTATTCAATGTTCCCCCTTCCCCATTTTCTTATTGAGATATAATTGACAAACAGCATCTTATTAGTTTTAGGTATACAATATAATGATCCAATATTTGTATATATTGCAAAATATATAAGAATAAGGCTAGTTAACATCTGTCACTGTACATAGGAATTTCTTTTCCTTCTGAAGAGAACTTTTAAGATCTACTCTTGTAGCAGCTTTTAAATATACAATACAGTATTATCTGTTGTCACCATGCTGTACATTATATCCCCATGTCTTAACAACTGGCAGTTTGTACCTATTTGACTCCCTTCAATGAACCTCTCTTAAATGATGCTGGCTCCTTTTTTTCCTAAGCTGGAACCTGGTTTCTGGCTGTGGGTTTTAAAGGGGCAGGAACAGAGGGAGAGGCAGAGGAAGCAGATGAGATGAGATGAGACAGAAGAATGCAACTGGTGAAGAGGCTGGTTAGTGTGACAGCGACCTGCATCCCCCTGGATTGAAATCTCTGGCCCTCTCTAAGATTGGCAATAGAACTGTCTTGTCACCATGGACTACTGCATTATTCAGCCAAAAGTAGATTCTGACTTCAGAGAAACCTATGAACCAAGTTATTAACTAAGGTGAAACTTTCAACATGCTTATGTTGACTTTTCTTGGCTTTCTGAAATATAATTCCTATTTTGGAAGCAGTCAGTGGGATAATGTCTGGGGTGATAGGTTCTCCTACTGTGTGGAATTTAACATGAAAGAAGAAAGGGGGAAGAGTATTTTACATAGGTAGCATCACATTTCTATATTCTTTTATAATTTGGTCTCTGTAATTTTCCTATCTAATGAATTACTCCTCCCTCGACAGTGTTGATAACAAAAGACAGGACATAGCTTGGCTGATTGGTACATGGGGTCTCCTACAATAACTGCTCTCCTTTATTATTTGCAGATGCAGAAGCCATGGAGTTGAGCTGCAGCGAAGTACCTCTTTATGTAAGTTCCTAAGCATTGGGCTTTAGGTCTAAGTGGCTGTTTCTTACACTCAAAACTCATGCGACGAAAATGGAGAGAAAGGCTTTGCTCATGATTGAGTCAAAGCTTTTTAAAAGCAATGCACAGCATTACTGTCTAGTTTAAGCATTTGCATTGAAGCCTTTTAAAAGTGATTCGCTCCTGGTTTCAGTCTTAGTTTTAATTATTTCCCTGAGTAACGTTTTTAACCGTATAATTTCTGGTCTCAGAAGTACTCATTTCATTCATATGGATCATTTTTGAACATATTTTATGGTAATAGTCTGATAATAGCCAAGAACGCTTTCTGTGTGTGTCTTTTTGGGGGAAAGTTCAGTGATAATTATTATGTCAGCTAAAAGCATGAATAAGTATTCAAAGGGAAAAGTGCTGGGACATATATAGAATAAGTGGGAGGTTGGGTGACGGAGATGCCCAGTGAGATTCCTAGTCAGATGTACCTTCTGGTTTGAGGGAGGATTCTGTTCTTGATTACAGATACTTGGTGTAATAGGGAAGTGAACTGATTGTCTTCTCTTGTATAAAATGGCAGATGGCTTCCTTCTCCCTCCTTCCTTATTTTGGATAAAAATCTCTTTTCTTGTAATCTGTGTCGATGGAGATTGTGAGTATGGATGTGTATAGAAGAATTGCTGTTTCAGGTGGCCTTTGAATCATCATCTCATGGAATACAGTAAGAATACTGGATCTAGAATAAGTATATGACCTCAATTCAGATTTATCCTTAGAACGATATCAAGTAATTGGAACAAATTTAATCAAACTCCTCAGTCAATTAAAATATATTAATTTACTTCTCCTTACCACACTTCACTACCCAAGTAGCCCCTCCCCCATCATTCCTCCTCCATCTTACACATATCCCATTGTATTCTCTGGAGAAAGACAAAATGATAAAATAAATGGATAATAAAACTGATTCCTGGGTTATCCAATGGGTTAATAGTACTCTACGTTGTGCTTTACAGGTCATAAAATGTATCTGCGGAAAGTTAGGCTTGACCCAGCCATAATTGAAGATTAAAAAAAGACTGGTCCAAGGCTAAATTGTAAAGTACTCCTAAGTTTTACTTTTTTTTCCCCGTACCTTCCTCCTACTTAGCTCTATTCATTCCACCCTGCTCCTCTACCTTAAACCAAACAAACAAATCCACAAACGTAATCATAACATAAAACTTTGTAGTTGGTCAACATACCAGTGTAGCCATTTTGAACTTAGACCTACTAGATTACGATGAGGCTAGGGAAGAGTTAGTTAACATTGCTTAAGGGAGAGAAGACAGACCAAACAAAACAACAAAAATTTTTTTTTCTAATTATCAAATAATATGTACTAATTAGAATAAAATGAAAAATACAGAAGTGTCAAGAAAATAAGTCACTCAATCTTATACTGTATAGATAATATGTTAAAACATTAATCTAGTTTATTGATATAAGGTACAGTTTTTCCTCATTTTAAAATCTCTGAAATTGAAATGCTCTTATATTCATTATACATCCTGATGTCATGATGTAGCTGTCATTACCTACACATGTGTGACCTTCATCACAACGGCTCATATTGTTGTCAGTTTAGATTACTTATGAACCTTGCTGGCATGACATGAATTAATTGCTTTCAAATTTATTTTTTCATGATTTGGCATTAAAATGTGAAGTTACTGAATATGTAAAAAGATGTGGAAACAGCAGCATGATACATGATGAATCTGTAGAAATAAATTTAGAAGAGTTCTTTTAATAAGTTTAAAATAAAATTCTAACATGTCATAATTGGTAGTTTTTTTCTTTGAGTGGAATATAAAATGCATATTATAACTGATGGTATCATAGTAATCATATATATTTCATATATACATAACCGACTCAATTATATATATGGGTCATAACCTGCTTTTTTTTACTTAACATTATGGCAATATTATTGCAGATTGACCCAAGCCAGTCTGACCATTTGGCTTCATGCAGTAAGGTCAGCGGGGGGTATTATAATGAAAACAAGTCTTCAACCAAATTCTGTCAAATAAGCAATAGATGAACAGCAGACACAAAACTATTTGTTTCTTTATCTTGGTGCAAACCTCCTCTCTGTCCTGTTTTCAGAGGTTTGATAAATATTCACTTCTAATTTCTCCTGGTTTACTACAATCTTGTTTATAAACCCTAATATTTTAAAATTCATATTATATTTTATATATTATTTTTAAAAAGTAAAAAGAAAAATCAAAACCATGTTTAACCCTGTTATCCATGATAAGCACCGCTGGCATTTTGATATTTTTTCTTCAAGAGTTTTATCTATATTTGTGTTGAATTTCACCAAAGGTTCTTTTGGCATTTATATAGATGATATTTTTTCATTTGACTGATTATAATATATTGGATCTCTTAATTTTGATAGTAATTCTAGCAATCCTATTTAGTTGTTGTAACTGGTTCTTTTGGAAAAATAAGATGACTCTGGTAAGTGAATGATTAAGATAAAACCCAAACAAAACTAGAAATTGTGAAGAGTCCATAGCATATTTGAGATAATATCTTAAAATTATAAAATAATACTAAGCATAATTATATACTAAAGCACTGGAAAAATCTCATTAAGACAGATTTAAAAAAATATAAATTATAAAATTTATCTCAAGTAGAATTAGATTACATAAATGGAGCAATGGTTATGAAGGAAAAAATTGATAGAAATTATTTCCCAACCTCTACCTACTCTTCAAAAAAGGATACCTCTTTCAGGTGGGTCCTCTAGGTGATATTTTGTTCAACTATAACCTGTTTTGATTGTGTTCTTATAACATTCTTACAGTCAAAATGTCTTTCTGTCTCTCTTTTTGGGTCACTAAGGAGAATACTTCCTGAAGATGATAGAGAGATGCTTAATACCTATAGAAAAATCTATGGATGTAAGTCTTTTTTCCCTTCCCATACATTACATTTGGATCAATAAAGAAAACCTTCAACTTTCTTTTCTTTTCTTCCGTCCCTCCCTTCCTCCTTCCCTCCCTCCCTCCGTTCGTCCGTCCGTCCTTCTTTCTTTCCTTCCTTCCTTCCTTCCTTCCTTCCTTCCTTCCTTCCTTCCTTCCTTCCTTCGGAAGGAAGAAAGGAAGGCAGGAAGGAAGGAGGAAGGGAGGGGAGGGGAGGAGGGAGGGGATGGATGGAGGGAGGTGAGGGAGGGAGGGAGGGAGGGAGGGAGGAGGAGGAGAGAGAGAGAAGAGATAGAGGAGATATCCTCGAGTAGTAGAGAGAGCTACTCCTCTCTATACCTCCCCTCCCCCTCCCTCCCTCCCTCTCTCCCTCCCTCCCTCCCTCTCTCTCTCTCTCTCACTCTCTCTCACTCTCTCTCACTGTCTTACTGTCTTACTGTCTTACTGTCTTACTACTGTCTTACTGTCTTACTTTCCTTTCTTTCATCTTATAAGAGTTTATTTGAGCCAAGCTGATGACAATTGCCAGGAAGGAAAATTTCAACAGGTTGAGAAAATGCTGTGGAGAATGGCAGTTTTGCAGCTTATTTTATATATTAGAATCAAAAGAGGAGATTTAAGGAGTGTTATATGAAATGCATTGGTGATAAATTAAGAGGAGGAGAAAGCAAAGAGGGGAAATCTCTAGGATTGGATAAAAAGTGAAGTGGAGAGACACATACTTCTTTCACATTGGTGAATACAGGATAGTAAATAACATTTATAGCACATAGAGATGGTATTGGAGGAACAAGATAACAATGAGGGGTTCTGTGGGCTTGTGCTCTGGGTGTGCCCTGAGGAGTCTGGAAAAGGAGATTACTCTGACATTTCAAAGGTATATTATCTTAGAAGTTAAAAGACAACAGACAGGTTTACTCAGGGCAAAAACTGACCTTTGCCAAGGAAGCTACAGGCCTAGGAAGTGACTACTGCCATGACTTGCTTTTAGTTAGGAATTTTTATGTTCAGTCCATCCTGTGTGGTTACTTTCCATATCTGAGTTTGTAAGGCCCACTGTGCAGGCCTCCCCTGAGCTTGTCAGGTTTAGTATTTGGCCCCTTTTTCATCCACAGTTTCCTCTTTTGGTCATAAATCAATCCAAAGGATGTATGTGGTCTTAACGGTGCTAGGTAGGCCCATTCCTAGGAAGTCTTAGTGTTAGCCTTTGTTTTGCTGAACAGTTGTATCACCGGGAATGGTGCAAGACCATAACCTTGGATGTAAGTCAAGGCTGAATTTTTCTCAAAAGGAAAAGACAGGTAAATGGGGGACAGCCAGGTCTTATGGGTCTTCATTAAGAAAAAACACTCTGGACCATTTCTAACCTGCAAGCTATCATGCCCCAAGTTTTGCTGTGTTTTACTTTATGTATTTTGCATCTAGTATAACATTTACTTATAATTTGAGGGCACACCATACACCTCTTCTTTTTTCACAGTCTGACCATGAGTTCCCACTTCCTGTTTTTTTATTTTTAAATTATTTTAATATGGCCTATCTATTTTCCATTGGAAGCACCCAAGTGTCATTTGTTATTAATCTGATTGCTGCTAGCTGTGCAATTGAGAACTGTAACTTCAAGGTTTAATTGGGGCTATGGCTGTAAGAATACAATGGTGTAAATTATAATTGCCATCTAAAAATTTTCAGAGGCCAGGAGAACAGTAAGTGTCATATGTAAGTTTTCTGTGCCTCAGCAACTGTTACAGAGGGCCATTTTTTTTTAGCCACTTCAGTTTCCATCTGAATTAATATAGTTAGTAGTCATTGTTAGGTTAGTGGGTAAGCATGTTCTCATAATTGGGTTCTAGCATTTATATATAAAATTGCTTTCTCAATCTTCTTTTTCCACTAATCTATAACTTCTCATATCCTTCTTAGTTTGTCTCTTTTTACTTATTCAGGACAAACTACTTCTTTTTAACTTATTTCAAAAAAACACATCCCTTTCCTTCCATCTGTAAGAACTTTTCTTCTAAATTTCAAAAGAGGAACCATAAAAAGAGTATTATTGATAATACAAAAGTTATCTTATACACCTTAAGCAATTATTAATAGTTGGGCTACATAAGAACAAGATCTGAGAAAAGTCCCCAAACCAAGTATTACTATTATTATGACTAATATTATTAGCAGACAGGTAAAGACAATCAAACAAATTGTTTTTTAAGTTCAACATCAGTTTGTAGGTATACAGGTCTTCTCAATGTCTTGGGATAACTGTCTACCTGTGATGCTGGCAGCTTCTCATCCTCAAGGAGTCTTTGATGTTTACTGTGTGTAGAGGCAAGTTTCCAATGGGCAGATGTCCATTGTGATTAGCTACTTTTTTTTTTTTTTGGGTGAGAAATGTGAATCTTTGAGTTAGCACCTTTAAGCTTAGCCACACATGGATTAGTTAAGTTATACCTGATAAGGTCTCTTCCAACTAGGTTGGAGAGTTTTTAACTGATGTCTTTTGCAGTGGACCAAATCTCCTGGTTGTAAGTCATGGTCTTTGAAGTCTTTGTTTACCGGGAGCACACTGTGAAATGAATCAGTTACTAATTTATCAATTTCTTTAAGCTGGTTAATAAGTCCTTGATAATAATGCAGAATGTCTCCTCTTGGAGTTGGTTTATATGCCCCTTCATTGGGATACATAGGGTGACCAGTAAGCTACTATTTAATGAAGAGAAAGGCTATGTTTACCAAAAGGAGATTTCAGGTTGAGGAGCACTATAGGGAAAGTTTTTGGTCGAGGAAGAGTAAAAGCTTCTGAAAACTTACCTAGTTGAATTCTTTTTTCATTACAATAATTAGCAGTTGTTATACCTCTATTATGTGCGAGGCACTGCTTTAAAGGATTTACATGCATTTCCGTAGGCAAACTTGCCTTCTCTTTTTTAGCTACACTTGACATTCATTATTAGGTTCAGATGTACAGCATAGTGGTTAGACATTTATATAACTTATGAAGTGATCCCCCAATAAGTCTCATACCCACCTGGTACCATACTTAGTTATTACAATGCTGTTGACTGTATTCCCTATGTTGTACTTTACATCCTCATGGCTATTTTGTACTTCTTAATCTCTACCTTTTTCATTCTGTCCTCCAATCCTTCTCCCATCTGGCAATCATCAATTTTTTCTCTGTATCTATGATTCTGTTTCTGTTTTGTTTCTTCATTTTTAAAATTTTTATTGTTAGATTCCACAAATAAGTGAAATCATATGCTATTTGACTTTCTCTGACTGACTCATTTCACTTACTATAATACACTCTAGGTCCATTCATGTTGTCACAAATGATAAGATTTCATTCTTTTTAATGGCTAAGTAGTATTTCATGTATATATGTACCACATCTTTAATCATCTGTTGATGGACATTTAGGTTGCTTCCATATCATGGCTAATGTCAGTAATGCTGCAGTGAACATAGAGGGTGCATATATCTTTTCAAATTAGTGTTTTGAATTTCTTCAGATAAAGACCCAGGAGTCGAATTGCTGGGTCATAAAGTAGTTCTGTTTTTTAATTTTTGAGAAATCTCCATACTGTTTTCCATAGCGGCTGCACCAATTTGCAGTCCCACCATCAGTGCATGAAGATTCCCTTTTCTTCACATCTTCACCAACACTCATTTGTTGATTTATTGATGATAGCCGTTCTGACAGGTGTGAGGTGATATCTCATTGTGGTTTTAATTTGCATTTCTCTGATGATTAGTGATGTTAAGCATCTTTTCATATGTCTATTGGACGATATCCTCTTTGGAGAAATGCTTATTCCGTTCCTCTGCCCCTTTTTAAATTTGATTTTTTGGAGTAGAGTTGTATGAGTTCTTTATAAATTTTGGATATTAATCCCTTAGCAGATGTATTGCTGGCAAATATCTTCTCATTTGGTAGGTTGTCTTTTTGTTTTGTTGATGATTTCCTTTGCTGTGCAAAAGCTTTTTAGTTTGATGTAATCCCATTGTTTATTTTTTCTTTTCTTTCTTTTGCCTGAGGCAATACACTGCCTGTTTTCTTCAGGAATTTTATGGTTTCAGGTCTTACACTTAAGTCTTTGATCCTTTTAGAGTATATTCTTGTATATTTTGTAAGGAGGTGGTTCGATTTCATTTTTTTTTCACGCATATATCTCCAGTCTTCCCAACACCATTTATTGAGGAGAGTGTCTTCACCCCAATGTATATTCTTGCCTCCATCATAGATTAATTGACCATATAGGCATGGGTTTATTTCTGGGCTCTCTATTCTGTTCTACTGATTTATGTACCTTTTTTTTATGCCACTACTATGCTGTTTTTATTACTATATCTTTGTAATATAGTGTGATATCAAGTAGTGTGATACCTCTAACATTATTCTTTCTCAAGATTGCTGTGGCTATTTTTTTTTTTTTTTGTGGTTCCATTTGTTCTAGTTCTGTGAAAAATGCCGTTGGTATTTTGATAGGGATTGCATTGACTCTACAGATTGCTTTGGATGGTATGGACATTTTGATAATGTTAATTCTTCCTATCCATGAGCACAGTGTGTGCCTCCATTTATTTGTATTGTCTTTGATTTCTTTCTTTAATGACTTCTAATTTTCCAAATCCAAGTCTTTTACCTCTTTGGTTAAATTTACTCCTAGGTACTTTATTTATTTTTGGATGTAATTGTACATGGGATTGTTTTCTTAATTTCTCTTTCTGAGGGTTTGTTATTGGTACATAAAACTATGATCAGTTTCTGAATATTAATTTTGTATTCTACTTTACTAAATTCATTTATAGTTCTATTTTTTTTTTTTTTTGGTGGAATCTTTAGGGCTCTCTATAGTATCATGTCATCTGCAAATAGTGACAGTTTTACCTCTTTTCCAATCTGTATACCTTTTATTATTTTTTTCTTATTTGCTGTGGCTAGAACTTTTTGTAATATAGTGAATAAAGGTGGTGAATGTATACATCTTTATCTTGTTTCTGATCTTAAGGAAAATGCTTTTAGCTTTTCCCTGTTGAGTATGATGTTAGCTGTGCATTTGCCATATATGGCCTTTATTACGTTGAGGTATGTTTTCTCTAGTCCCATGTTGCTGAGAGTTTTTTTTTTTTATTATTATTATAAATGGATGTCAGATTTTGCCAAACACTCTTTCTGCATCATGTGATGTTTATTCTTCATTTTGTTTATATGGTACATTGTGTTAATTGATTTGCAGATATTGAACCACACTTTTGCATCCTAGGAATAAATCCTATTTAATCATACTTTTATGATCTTTTTAATATATTGCTGAATTCAGTTTGCTAATACTCTGTTGAGGATTTTTGCATGTATGTTCATCAAGGATATTGACCTATAATTTTATTTTTTTGTAATGTCTTTGGTTTTGGAATCGGTAATGCTGGCCTTGTAAAATGAGCTTGGGAGCCTTTCCTCTTGAATTTTTTGGAATTGTGAAGCCACTGGTCCAAGACTTTCATTTGTTGGGAATTTTTTGATTACTGATTTGATTGCATTAGTAGTAATCTGAGTAGTAATCTGTCCAGATTTTGTTTCTTCTTGATTTAGTCTTAGAAGAGCACATGTTTCTAGGAGTTTATCCATTTCTTCTAGATTGTCTATTTTGTTTACATCTGTACTATTTTCTTATAATCCTTGAATTTCTGTGGAGTCAGTTGTCACATCTCTTCTTGCATTTCTGATTTGATTTATTTGGGTCCTCTCTTTTTTCTTTGTGAGTCTGGTTAAAGGTTTATCAATTTTCTTAGTTTCATTGATTTTTTTTTTAACTTTTGTTTGTTTCTACTGATCTTTATTATTTCCTTTCTTCTACTCACTTTGGGCTTTGTTATTCTTTTTCTAGTTCCTTTAGGTGTAAGGTTAGATTGGTTATTTGAGATTTTTCTTGTTTTTGAGGTAGGCCTGCATTGCTATGAATTTTCCTCTTAGGACTGCTTTTGCTGTGTTCCATATATTTTGGGTCATTGTGTTTTCATTTTCATTTGTCTCAGGGTATCTTTTGATTTCTTCTTTGATTTCATTATTAACCCATTCATTGTTTAGTAGCATATTCCGTATGTTTGTGTTTTTCAGTTTTTTTCTTATAATTGATTTTTGGTTTCATACCATTGTGACTGGAGAAAACACTTGATATGATTTCAGTCTTCTTAAATTTATGGAGACTTGTTTTGTGGCCTGACATGTGGTGTATCCTGGAAAATGTTCCATATGCACTTAAGAAGAATTCTGCTGCTTTGGGGTAAAATGTTCTAAAAATTTTATTTAAATCCATCCAGTCTAATGTATCCTTTAGGGCCATTATTTTCTTTTTGATTTTCTGTCTGAGAGATTGATACATTGATGTCAATGGGGTATTAAATTTGTCTACTATGACCATATTACTGTCAATTTCTCCCTTTATGTCTGCCAACATTTGTTTTATATATTTAGGATTTCCTCTGTTGAGTGTATAAATGTTACAAGGGTTATAGCCTCTAGTTCGATTGATACCTTTATCATTATGAAATGTCCTTCTTTGTCTCTATTATAGCCTTTGTTTTAAAGTCTATTTTGTGAAAAAAATCTATACCAGCTTTTTAAAAAATTTCCATTTGCATGAAATGTCTTTTTCCATCCCTTTACTTTTTGTCTGTATGTGTTTTTTGATCTGAAATGGGTCTCTTATAGACAGCATGTCTATGGGTCTTGTTTTCCATCCATTCTTTAACCTTTTGATTTTTGATTGCAGCATTTAATCCATTTACATTTAAAGTGATTATTGATAGGTAAATAGTTATTGCCATTTTATTATTCACATTTATGTTCTTTTCCCTCCTTCTAAAAGAAGTCCCTTTAATGATTATAATACTGGTTTGGTGATGATGAACTCCTTTAAGTTTTTCTTGTCTGGGAAGCTCTTTATTTCTCCTTTATTTTTAAATAACAGCCTTGCTGGGTAGATTAGTCTTGGTTGTAGGTCCTTACTTTTCATCACTGAATATATGTGTCAATCCCTTCTGGTCTGCAAAGTTTCTGTCGAAAAATCGGACAGTATTATGAGAGCTTCCTTGTAGGTAACTGCTTTTCTCTGGCTGCTTTTAAGATTCTCTCTTTGTTGTTAACCTTTGGCATTTTCATTATGATGTGTCTTGGTGTGAGCCTCTTTAGGTTCATCTTCTTGGGGACTCTGCACTTCCAGGACTTGTATTTCTATTTCTTTCACCATGTTAGGGAAGTTTCCAGTCATTATTTCTTCAAATAGGTTCTTAATCTCTTGTTCTCTGTGTTCTCCTTCTGGTTTCCATATGATATGCATGTTGTTATGCTTGATATTGTTCCAGAGGTCCCTTAAACTAGTCTCATTTTTTTTTTTTCCTGTTCTGATTGGGTGTTTTCTGCTACCTTGTCTTCCAAATTGCTAATTTGATCCTCTGCTTCATCTAATCTGCTGTTTCTTTCTTCTAGTGTATTCTTCATTTCAGTGACTGTATTATTAAAATCTGACTGGTTCTTTTTTTGTGGTTTCTATGTCCTTTTTTATACGTACTATCTCTTTGTTGAAGTTCCCATTGAGTTCATTTGTTCTTCCCCTAAGTTCATTGAGCATCCTTATAACTAGTGTTTTGAACTCTGTATCTGGTAGGTTGCTTGCCTTTATTTCATTTAGCTCTTTTTCTGGAGTTTTCTCTTGTTCTTTCATTTGTGACATATTTCTCTATTTTTTCATTTTGGCTGACTCCATGTGTTTGTTTCTATGTATTTAGGTAGGTCTGCTATGTCTCCTGGTCTTGTCAGGGTGGCCTTATGTAGGAGGTGTTCTGTGGGGCCCAGTGGTACAGCCTCCCTGATCACCTGGGCTAGGTGCTCCAGGAGTGTTTTCGTGTGGGTTGTGTGTGCCCTCCTGTTGTAGTTGAGCCTTGATTGCTGTTGGCATGTCAGTGGGTGGCATTGACCTTCAGGCTGACTGGCTGCGAGGATTAGTTATGACCATAGTGGACAAGCTGCTGTGTGGGGCTAACCTCATGGAGTGGTATTCTCCCCAACAGGGCTCTGCTGCTTACTGAGAGCACCCTTTGAGCATGTCATTTGTGGAGCTAATTGGGTGATTTGTTGTGATATGAAGCCATTAGTAGCAGGCCAGGGGCCACTCAACAAGAGTAACAGGACACACTAAGCCGGTTGCCCCCTGCCTAGGGTCTACAGACCTTTGAGAATTTTTGAGAAAGACCGCAGCTTGGGTCAAGTCTTATTGCTCGATGCTGAAAGAGTTTCCAGCAGGTGCGCAAGTTGGGTGGAGTGGCCTCTCACGGAGTCATCAGGATAGGGTGAGTTATGTTCTATCAGGATGATGCAAATTCAGATTTGGCCATGTGGGAGGACTTAACACAGGGACAATGGTGGCTGTCCCTCTCCAGCCCTAGTCCTGAAGCCACACAACTCGATTTCCCTTTGTCTGTCTCTGGTGCCCCACAAGCTGTTGTTTCTTCATTGGAGCTGAAGGTGGTTGCCTGGGAGTGAGAGAGTCTATATTTTGGCTCTTTAAGAGGATGCTTGAGTTTCTAGTCGCCTCTTTTCTCACCCTGAAGGATGAAATCCTTGCTAATTTTCATAGCCTTATGTTGTAGGGGCTCCTCTGTCTGGCAATGGAGCTTCAGGATGGGAGGCCCAGTGTGGGGCTGGACCTCGGCAGCTGATACATCCCTCTTGATTGTCAGCTGCCACACATTGTTGTGGGGTGTGGGGTCAGCCTATACCGAGTCCCCATCCTTTCTACCAGTCTCACCATGGCTTCTTCATATCCTCAGTGATAGGACTTCTGTTCAGCTAGTCTTCAGATGATTTACCAGGTTGATTGTTTTATAATTTAGTTGTAATTTTGATTTGGTCTTGGGAGATGAGCATAGGGTTTACCTACTCTGCCATTTTGACCAGAACTTCAAGTTTCTTTTAAAAGTTTTATTTTTTTATGTCTTTCACTATATTCCCCCTGCTGGAAAAACCGATATTTCAGGGACGAACTGTTTTTTTCTTTCTTTGTTTTTTTGGGGGAGGGGGAGAGGGAGTCTAAATTCTGCAATCATGTCTTTTTTATTTTCTACTTAAGTTTTCTATAATATGAAATTTTTTTTTTCTGCATGCCAGTAGTTTTAAATTCCATTACTTTATTTTTAGTTTCTATGTAGTATTTTCAAATTTTGTCCTGTTCTTATGCCCATGTAGTTTTTTAGAGATAATCTTTTATATTTTATTGTAAGCACAAACAAGAACTTAAAACATTTTTTTCCCTCTATCTCTCAGGAATCTGTTTCAGAGAATCTGTTTCAGTCTCTGATTCTATCTGTTGTGCTGTAGAATTTTTTGGCTTTTTGAGCAAACATTTGTGTTTTTTTCCCCGCTCAACTTTTTTTTTTTTGGGGGGGGTGGAGCAAATATTTTTGTTTGGTTGTTTCAGGAAGGAGATTCTATCTTAGTATTGGGGATACAGGGATATTTCTGAACTCAACCACAGACTCACTCTAATTTTTAAAATGAACCATGGAGGTCCGCCGAATTGCTATTGCAGGGAACGAGAAACACTGCACTATAATAAAATTAGAAAAGAAGCAGGAATTGGCAAGACTGGTAGCCGAGAGTTTTATAATATCGATTTGCAAACCTTAGGGATCTGAGCATTGCACATCCAGTTTTCAGCCTCTGAGCAGCTCCTGCATCTGTGTTTAAAGGGCACTAAAGAAACAGTTCTGGAAGACCAGGTTGTTTGTTCCCAGTAGAAAAGATAGCAGAAGCATGCAGTCTGGTTTGAAGTCCAGGCTTAATTTTTAGACTGAATGGTAGTCTAAGCTTGAGGAGAGTTGTAGTAATGAAGCTAATGAGAAGAGTAAAAGCCTGGAAAAGTATAAATTAGAATTAGTATAACTGATCTAAGATGTTTATTTTCTGGCTTAGAACTTTGATACCACTGGGAGTTTGAAAGTTCTATATTAAAAGCCATAAAGTAATTTTTACTTTGTGTTAGTTTGTTGCTTATTGTCTTTCTTTTTGTTATTTTCTCATTTGTACATAAACAGAGATAGGAAATGATGCAAGTACAGCTTGAAAGGAGAGATTTTTGCTTACTGGATATTTGATTGAATTTTGAAAGAGGAAGAGATTTTGCATTCACAAACTAAATTGTGTGTTTTTCCTGGTAATGATTATTTTTAAAATAGTTTTCTCTAAATTTTTGTTAAGGAAGGTTATAAAACAATCTTATATTTACTTACTTCGTTACCCAAGAACTGCCTTTTTCACATTAATTATGTTTTTATTTTTATATAAAGTGCAATTAGCAATTATTTTCCCAAAATATCAGTTTAGTTCTGTGAGTAAAACAGAAGAGCTCCTTCTTGAGAAATTGTTGATTCCAAAGGCTTTCCCCCCTTTTTTCTTGATAAAAATAGCTTTATGTTAAATCATTAAATTACATTTGCTCATCATAAAAAAATGTAAAATTATTAAGAAGAAAGTAAAGATTACTTAAAATTCTACCTTTGAAAGAACTTTCCTTAGTATTTTGGTGATGCTCCTTTCAGAAGTTTGTTATTGTGCCTAGTCACGCACACATGTACATACATAATGTTTGTTTCATGAAAGAAATCATGGAAAAGTTGTTTTCCATGGACAGATCCTATTAATCCTACACCGTCTCCCTTATTTCATACCTCCCTTCTGTCCTCCAGTGTAACTCTCTTTGAAACTTAGCAGACTTGTTCTCTGTAGCATTCATATGCCCTGGGAACTTGTTGGAAATACAAATTCTCAGACCTTACCCAAGACCTTCTGAATCGAACCCTGTAGGAGTGGGGCCAGCAATCTGTTCTAACATAGGCTTCAGGTAATTCTGATGTAGTACGCTAAAGTTTGAGAACCACTGATATAGTGTATGTATTTCCACACATTTCTGTGCTCATACTACCATATACATATATAAATACAGATATAAGCTTTAGTAAAATCAAATTTTAATAAAATCCAAATTAAAAAATTTGGATTATATAATGTAGACTTTTCTATTTTTTTCTAACTCAGCAATACTTTGTAGAAACTCCAAGTCATCAGGCATAACTCAAATTCATTTTTTTAAATGAATGAGTGTGGATCAAAAGCCATTTCCCTGTGGATGTAATAGTTCACATTTCTTTTAGCAACTTTCAGAATGTTTAATATCTAGTGTTTAGCTTTAATAACTGATAATTTTGAAATTTGGGATCATGTTCTCGTTTTCATTGTCAAAGGTAACTTCTTAAATTTTGTGTTAGTAACTTTATAAAAGTTCCCTCAAAATTCTTTTACTTGATTTAATTTCCCCCTCTCTCCCATGGTGCTTCACTTCTGCTGTTTCCCAAATCCTGGTTAATATAAACATTTAATCCGTGGAGATTTTTTATAACATCTGCTGAGTGTGTCTGTGAACCTTTGCGTGTGGGCTCTTGCTCTCTTCCACCCTTCAGGCATGTTAATCATAGCAACTAAGGAGAGTATTATTATTTCTTTATCTGGAAGCAGCAAATGGTATAACTGTTTGGACAATGAAGTTTTCTCTTCAGTAGCCTGTTGCCAGCTGGATCTAAGCTGCTTCCCTATTCCCTTAGCATTTTATGTTTATATTATTCTTTTATTCTGAGTCACCGTCTCCTGCTGTTTTGTCCCAAGAATATTGTTTGCTGCTGGGCTCATTATATATATTAATTAAAGATTCAAACTGATGTTTAGAGATCTGATAAGCACTTTAGGTAGTTGAGCTAAACCTCCCCTATCAACCTTTTCTACTTCTGGGGCTTGGTGTAGTTTTCTTGAATCCTTGGTCCAGTACACTCTCCTTGGTCCCAGCCTTCTGTGGGGAGGACTCGAGGACAGGTCCCGGGGCTTGTTTCCTAGCCCAGGGAGGCAGCTTCCTATTGAGGCAGTAAGTGACTTGGTAGCTTTGTTCTTTGCTCACCTGGCAGACACCTCCTTCCTGACTCCTGCGGATTCCCTCTGGCTTCTGGTTCCTGTTGCAGGAAATCCTGTCCTCCAGATGCTGCCCCTTCTCTGCTGTGGCTCTGCTTCTCCTGATGGGCTGCCTGTGATTGGCCTCTCTTGACCATCAACTTGGGATATTAGTATGTGAGGACAGCTTCGAGACCTTTGTGTTTGCTTTGCAGATGAGGAAATTGAGGTACCTTAAGGGGCTTATTTGATCAAGTTAACACAGTTGGTTAGATACTCAGGATTTTTACATGCTTTATTAGAAGCCATATTTTTTTTTTGCCCAGAATGTTAGTAGCAGATCCCACAATAAGCCTGGAATTTTCCTACCTTCACTGGCTAATTAAAATGACTCTCCCCATTTTGCTGTCACAACTCAATTTCCCCGTTGGCCAGGTACTCAGGGGTGTCGTTTTGTCCTTTCCTGCCCTGCAGTCTCCCTTGAGCTTGACAACATAAAGAATGATGTCATCTTGGGCCTTAAAGCCTCTCATTTGTGCCATATTGTTTTGTCCTGTTATAGGGTGCTGCCTGTAAGTAAGTCTAGGCAAGCCCTGACCCTCTAAAGCTCATTTGCTCACAGAAATCTGGGCCCAATGATTTGGTGGTTATTTGCCCCATCAAGCTCTCCAGCTCAAGTTAATATCAATTTCATTAGCTCAGGTGTTGTCAGAGGGCATGGGTGAAAGTTTTTTTTTTTTTTTAAACACATGTCAGTTAAGATAATTCTGGTTTTGAGAATGGAATTAGGAGGGGCTTTTGCCTGAAATCAATTTATAGATCAGACATTTACTTTGTGCAAACATGTTTTTAGCAAATCATATTAACTTTACTTGTGTCTTAGATACAGCAGCATGTGCCTCTCAACTAAGTGCCACCTGTGGGTGGTTTTCACTATAGTTGTTTGAACTGGGCTGCTTGAAGTCGGCTCTCCTTGGTGGCTCTTGCTTTCTACTAAATTAACTAGACCTTCTCCTACCTTCTCTGCCTGGTTTTGCTTCCACCTATTTGCCTTTTTTCCTGTTTCCTGATGAGGGGGCAAACAAACTCCAAAGCAGTATGTTCTAGCCATAGAGAAGGTAACTACTTTACCTTGCCTGGCTCGCAGCCACAAAATTTCAGTTCCTGTGAAGTCATGACCTACTTAGCTGCTTCTACAGATTGCTTGATGGTTCTGGCAAGACCAGAGGGGAAAAACCACTTCTCAGACTTTAGCAAAACTTTTGACTTAGAGGTGTATATAAATCCTCCATTAGCTTCATCCCTTCCAGATTCTTAAAGAAATAGTACCTTTCCTCTCAGCACAATGGTACTTTACAGAGTCCCCTTCTACCCTCACCACTGAGATGACAGACTTCTAACAAAGAGCCTGAAGGTAAAATGTACAACTACAGGAAACTGCAGGAAGAATTATCCCAGCACCCATGTTTGAAGGAATTTCTTTGTGGCTGTGGGCCATGGGTAAATAAGTACCAAGTGTTCTTAAAGTCTGATTGTCCCATATTTTAGTGACAACCCTCATGGTTTTGGGTAATATGCAGCCTTGTTTTTCTTTTTTTTTTTTTTTAAACACACACAAAAAAACTGATATATATTTTTTTCTGTTTGACTTTTTAAAAATTATTGCCATCTTAAGTGAGAATTTTAGGCACAACGGGTATAGGTCAGATTTTTCTCTGGAAGAACTTCAGAAGAAATAAGATGCGATCTAGTGGAAATGTTTTATTTGCACATTCTAGAAAGGTAGCTCTTACAGAAGGTGTGATATATAGTGATACATTATCAAAAATTCCTTCCACTCACCCCTATAACTGTGTGTGTGTGTTTTGAATAAGCTGTTTCTAAGTCCTGTCTCTTCTTCCTCTCCATAATTTGATACAGGCTGGCTTTAGCCTTGTTATTATTTTTTTTTAAATCACAACTGATGTCATGAAGGTCCTTAATTTTGTTCTTGCTTAATGTAAGGTGTCTTTTTTCTTAAGTCCTTTAGTGCTGTGTCCTATTCCAGGCACTAAGGATATAGCAGAGAGGGAAACAGACAAGGTCATAGGACCCTGTTCTCCCAAAGCCCACTTGAGAGTAGAGAGATAGACAAGTAGGAACACAAATAAAAACATAAGAACTTCAGATAGTGGCATGTGTTAGGGCAATACAACAGTGCTATATGGTAGAGAATGGTGTGGGAGAAAGAGGTTAGATAGGGTGGGAGCCAGGATCCCTAGAGAGCCTGCTAGAAGAAAGATCAGAAACAAAGGCCCTAAAGTAGGAATGAACTTCATACATTTGAAGGGCAGCAAAAGGTCAATGTGGCCAGTGCATTGTGAGAAAGGAGACAGGTCAGGGAGGTAGGCAAGGCTAGGTCATGGAGAGCTTTGGTATCCAAGGTAATGAAATGAGAAATCAGTGGGAAGTTTAGGTGGGGAAGTTACCTGACCTGATTTAGTTTAAAAATTGTACTCTTGGTGTCCTCCAAGTCTGCTGGCTCTCTTTTGAGTTCTAACTTTGTCTATTGTGCTTTCTTCTCCTCTGCTTATGTGGGTGTTCCCAGGGCCCACACCTTTCTCCTTTTTTCATAGGGGAGCTCATTTCTCCTTGTTGTTCCAACCACAGCTCCTCCTTGTGGGCTCCCCCGCTGACCTCTGCTTATGCGGCATCTTCTGTTTCCAGCTGGCCTGCTTGCTATTTCCACTCAATTATCCAGCCTTGGCTTCAAATCTGAACTATTAAATAAAAGAAAGAGAGAGAGAGAGAGAAAGAGAGAGAGAGAGAGGAAGAGAAAAAGAAAGAAAGAAAGAAAGAAAGAAAGAAAGAAAGAAAGAAAGAAAGAAAGAGGAAGGAAAGGAAGGAAAGGAAGAAATTTTTTCAAGTTCTTCTCTAAAGCAACCCCCTTTTCCACTTCCTGATTTCCTTTACCATATCACCATTCTCTCAGGGATTCTAACTTTAAATGAGGTTTGTACTTGCTCCCGTTCCTTTATTCTCTGTAGTTGATCAGTCATCAAGATGTGCAGATGGTCCTGGCCGTCCCTTTTCTCTCCCCTGCCAGGATTGCTTTACATTTGGATTGCTGCCTTTAGACTCTTCACAGTTGCCATTTTCTCAGACTTTGCGAAGACTTTATTCTCCTCCTACATTCATCTCTTGCCTTGTAGCCGTGTCCTCTCTTGGTTTGAATCAGACACACCCTCTTTCTATTTTGGCAGGTTTTTTCATTTTCTGATTTGCAGAACTTGGCTCAAGCTTCTCTAGTTCCCTCACCAGGAATATTGTTAAGGTAGGAATGCAATACTGTGTTGCATCTAGGTTATGATACTGAGAAGCTGTACATTTGGCAATTTTCTAGGGCCTCGATTTCACTTCATGGGTTAGGTTACCATTTTGGAAGCTGCTTCTTACCTCCTACGTACTTAGCAACAACCAAGATGTATTGCTATTCCATGGTGTCCTGGGTATACTCTGTGGCCTTAAGGGTTGGGCTTTCCAAAGGCAAGGCTAATTCAAAGAGAATAAGAGCTTCCTGCTTTAAAAAAAAAAGAATTAGAATTTAAAAATTAAAATGCCATTTAATAATACTAGCATTCACATTTTAGTAGGATAAATCATTTGGAGCAAAGTAGACACTTGGGTCCAATGAAATAGCTTAGAAATCTGTTATGTGCCAAACACTAAATAATAGTATAGTATACTTTTTAGTGAGTTCTCATTTAATTTTTAACAAAAACCCTGTGAGGTAGGAATTATCCTTCATTTACAGATAATAAAACTGAGGTTCAAAGAAACAGGGCAGCGTTCCTTCATCAGCATTTATCTGTGATTGGCACAGAACTGGCCACCCAGCTGAATTATGATAGAACGTGGATTTGAACCCCAGATCTTCTGATTCTTACTTCAGGGTGTTCTCAGTTACCCCACAGCTGTCCCATGGACACAGCGTTACCCATTGTCATTTCATAATACCCAGTATAGTGTCCAATGCACTGTAGACTGATTGAATTTCTGCAGAATCGTCGATGGGGAGGCAAGTTTGCTCTCTGACCCTTTATAGGAGCATTCCAGACAATGTCTAGTCATTGTGAGGGAGGGCCCAAATTGACAAAATGGTTGAGGATAATTAAAGATGGTGCTTTGTCATATATGTGAGATTGTACAAACTTCTTGCACCATAAGCTCCAGCCATATCCTCCTCTCAGTTCCTCATAAATGTCATATTTCTTCCCGTGAGACTTTTGTATGTGCTATTCCCTCTTCCTGGCACACTCTTGCTCCCCTCCCCTTTGTATAATTAAATTCTTAATTACTATAGAGATGTCAGCTCAAATGTCACACCTTCAAAGTCCTCTAGAAACTTCCACTTTACATTTTTGTGGGAGTTTTGTTTAATGTCTCTTCTATTAAGCTTGTGAGCACCAGGGTAGCTGAGATTTAAATTTTTCTTCTGTCTACTGACTTTGCATTACCAGTTCAGTGCTATGCTCAATAAATACTTTTTGAATGAATACATGGTTCTAATTAATTTAGTTCCATTCGATAAACAGTGTTTGAGGTTCAACCTGGAGGACACTTTACTTTTGTTGTTTGCTCATTTCTGTACTGTTGTATACATTTTCCTGGCAGGTATGTGATCATCCCTATTTGGTGGTGAGGGCAGTCATATTGGTATTTTGTACTCTAAGGGCGCATAGAATCAGAGGGGAAGGTCAAGCAGAGGAGGCTATCATCACAATGGTCAGGAAATTGGGAGGTTGGCGGGGAACATGTTCCAGAATTTAAATCTTAAGTAAATTTTGAAGGCATCGTATGGAATATATCAAAATTATGCAATAAAAAATTAAGAAAGTTTTTGTGGGGCAGACAATTCCTAGCTAAGAATTAGAATTTAACAATAAGGAAGTTCTGATAAAATAGTAGGGAATGAAAATCTTGCCTTCTCTAAGAGAAGATACCCGATAGTTGTTGAGTGCCATGTCTTTGGGGGACAAAAATCATGGTGCTACCAACTTACCTATTTAGAGCACCTTGCAAACAGGTTTTTACACATTAGCTATTGCAGTAGAATCACACATTACTACTTTGTAGCAGTAGTGGTATTAGAGATGTTAGGTGAATTGCTGTGAGAGCATTTGTGCATGCATTCACTCACATGAAAAATTTTATGTGCCGTCCTCTAAGTGATGTGTATAAGCAGGGACAGATCGAGGTTTTGTGGGACCTGAAACTTTTGTAATTTGAAGGGTTCTCTCAGGAAAGGAATATAAAACTGTAAATATAAATTAGATCGCAAGTAAATATAATGATAAATTACAAAATTTTAAAAAGCTGACAAGTTGCATAAACATAAAAAATATTCCCAATTCAGCTTCCTTTTAGCCAGACCCTGAAGATGCTCTTGGACGCTGTAGTGCCACCAACAGGAAGGGCAGGGGCTCCACTAGAGAGAGAGCGCGGGAAGCAGTTTGGACACAGTCGCTGGTATAGGCCGTGTTAAAGACTAAATTTACCTGTGAAATTCCCAAAGACTTTTGTGCCACTTTGGAATGTGAAATGAGCAGGTTGTGGAGTGGCCCATGTTGGGAGCGGTCTCTGTGGGTGATCTGAGATATGGAAAGTGGTGAGCATGGCAGAGAATTTGAATTGAATACTACATTTAAGCATCTGACATAGTTGTTTATTGTTTAGAATATGGCCTTGAGTTATTGAAAGAGGAAATAGCTTCATGTATTCCTATGAGAACAGGTAACATCTATAGAAAAAATTAAAGTGATTCCTGAAATATTTATTTTCAGCAGATTATTTAATAAAGTTGCATCATGAAAGCATTAATCCATTTAAGTGTACTTGACTGCTTGAAAATTAGATTTAAGAATATTTGCAGGTCAAACAGAAATCACACATTTTGCCATTTAAACTTATAAAATATTGTATAAACGGAGTACTGCATATTTTGATAAGAAACTGAGAATACTGTGTGAATCAAAATATAAAAATATCCTAAGGATTAGTGATACAAACACAAGTTGACTTTTTTTTTTTTTTTGTCTAAGATTAACTTTCATAGTAATGCATTTGCTTTTATTTTGATTTGTAACTTTTATGATTCTTTATGTCTTTACTTTATTCTTCATTGAGTAATAAGAGGTTTTTGGAAAACTTAAATGTAAATAAAATCATATTTTAGCAGGAGAGTTCCTTCTTTAATCAAACCCAATGGTAGACACTTTCGATAATCACATTCAACTGTATGATTGAATTCACACTTTTATATACTAGATTAGTTTGAAGTGGGTGCACCCTATACATCTTTGTGTGTTCTTGAATTTTAAAAGGTATTTAAACATTGGTGGTAGAAAATTAAATATGAAAATAGATGCTATTGTGTCAAAACCACTGGCTGAATTCAATAGTAAGCTTCCCCCGGGAACAACAGGGAAGAAAATAAGCCAAGTTGTGGTGGGCGAAAGTTGATACATGACACGTTGTCAGTGGAATTTCTGTGGGTAGCTGCCATTGTGCTTTAAGTGGAAGTTGAGATGACTGAGAGTGATAGTTAGCCATTAAATTGTAGTCTTTGATTAAAGAGCGGGTATAAAGAATAGTTCTCGAAGCATTTTTCATGGAAGAAAATTGAAAATATCTTCAGCTTCCACTAATGAATAGATAAACTATCACACATTCATACACTTGACCCTCTCTGCCCTCCCCCTATCCTTAACCCTTGGCAATTGCTAATTTCTTCTCCATCACTATAATTTTGTCATTTCCAAAATGTTATGTAAATAGTCATAAAATGCTTGATCTTTGGGGGTTGGCTTTGTTAATCAGCCTAATGTCCTAAAGTTCCATCCAAAATGTGCATATCAGTAGCTTGCCCATTTTTGTTGATGAGTAGTAGTCTGTGGTATGGATGTACTACAGTTTAATCATTCACCTATTATAGGATATTTTGGTTGCTTCCAGGTGTTGGCTATTATAAATAAAACTCCTTTGAATAATTGTGTATGGATTTTTGTGTGGCCATAATTTTCAGTTTTTAGAGGATTACTCTCCGACAATGTGATTGTTGAGTTCTGTGGTCAGTTCCTTTTTAAAGGAACCACCAAACTAATTTCCAGAGTGGCTGTGCCATATTACATTCATACCATCAATATATGAAATCCAATTTGTTTGCATCCTTGTTAGCATTTAGCATTGTCACTGTTTTTTTGTTTTGTTTTCTTAATTTTAGCAATTCTAGTAGGTGTGTAGTGATACCTTGTCATGGTCTCTGGTATAGATATTTTCCCTATTTATTCTGTAAAATATATATAACAAATTTTAATACTGTAAACATTTGTAAGTATGCAGTTCAATGGCATCATGTATATTGAGATTGTGCAACCATTACCATCTCCAGAACTTTCCCAACTGAAACTCTGTACCCATTAAACACTAACTCCCCACTCTCCGCTACCCCAGTCCCTGGCAACCGCCATTCTACTTTGTCTCCATGAATCTGAATCCTCTAGGTACCTAATATAAATGGATTCATAACATTTGTCCTTTTGTATCTGGCTTATTTAGCACAATGTTTGAGGTTCATTCATATTGTAGCATGTGTTGGAATTTTATTTCCTTTTAAGGCTGAATAATCCATTGCACATGAACACTACATTTTGTTTATCCATTCATTTGTTGATGGACATTTCAGTGGTTTCCACCTTTTACTAGTGTGAATAATTCTGCTATGAACAATCATGTACAAGCATATGAGTCTCTGCTTTTAGTTCATTTGGGTAT
Organism: Rousettus aegyptiacus; assembly: GCF_014176215.1. Classification (NCBI taxonomy): domain Eukaryota; kingdom Metazoa; phylum Chordata; class Mammalia; order Chiroptera; family Pteropodidae; genus Rousettus; species Rousettus aegyptiacus. The sequence continues at coordinate 70,481,399 of NW_023416311.1, read as the reverse complement.
ATATCTAGAAGTGGAATTACTGGATCATATGATAATTCTATGTTTAACTTTTGGGGAACAGCTCAACTGTTTTCCACACTGGCTGCACCATTTTACATCCCTACTAGCAGTGCTTGAGGATTTCAATTTCTCCACATCCTCCAACATTTTTCATTTTTTGTTTTGATAATAGTCATCCTCATGGGTGTGAGTGATTTGGTAGAAATTTTGATAAGATATTTGAAATGTTTATGTAGTCATCTGTGTAGTATGGTTTACTGCTAGAGTTCTTCAAACCTTTCAAATCGGTGAGGTTAAAGTTAATTTATGTATTACTCTGGAATTATAGACATTCCTCATTATCTGAATGTATATGGATCCTGAGTTGAGACAGCAAGAATTTATATGGTGAGTTCAGATAGCAAAAAATACTCCATCTAAATCTGTTTGTGTTGGATGTGGTTCCATAGTATAGTGGTTAGCACATCTGCTTTACACACAGAAGGTTCTGTGTTCACATCCCAGTGGAGCCACAGTCCATAGTCTATGGCCATGACACCCTGAACAAGCCTGATGTCTGATCTCAGAAGCTAAGTAGGGTCAGGCCTGGTTAGTATTTGGATGGGAGACCACCTGGGCAGACCAGGTGCTGTAGGCATAAATAATAATAATAATAATAATAATAGGCATAAATAATAATAATAATAGTAATAATAATAATAAAATAAATCTGAGAAGGAAAAGTGAGAATTCATATAGGAACAGATTTATCTAAAAGGTTGTATGAATCCAATTGGAAAGCAAGAATTCAAAGAGTGAGTTTAAAGAGTAGATATTCTCTTTATTTTTAAGTCAGTTCAAGATGCTTCTACTTGTGACTTGTGACCTCTTTTCTTAGGCATTGTTAATCCTATAAATTTAAAAGCATTTAAAACACAGGTAGAGGATATTTTATCTATTGACACATGGGGCAGAAGTAGCCAAGGCAAGCAACTTTTAATAATAAGTCAAGCTTATTTTAAAAGACTTTTAAGATACACCACTCCCTGCCCTGTTCTAGCTCAACTGACAGCCTTCTTTACTCAACCAGTGCTCCCATCTTCTCTGTTGACCAACTTCACACTTTCTGCCCAATATCTCTCCTTCCAGCTTCTGGTTAACTATGTGACATTTGAGGTGAGCATCAGGCAGCGCTAGACACAGAATAAGCACTGAGGAAATGGTTATTGATGGGACTAATAGTCATAAACACTGCGATCAGCATCCTCCTCAATTTTTCTGTAAATTAGAACCACCTAGTGGTCACTGTCCTTGCTAGTTTAACCTCTCTTTTAAACCTTGAATGTGAACATCTCTGAAAGGAGAGTTGTCCTTTGACATGGTGTTGATTTTGGGGGAAGGGAAAGGAAATGGGGAGGCAGGGAATTCCACAAAAGGAGACCTAGTTTTAGAATGCCTGCTATGCGCCAGGGGAAATCCAGTTTCTGGCCAGAGTTTCCAGGGATTGTGATTTCCTGGACCATTCTAGATGTTTGAAGAGTACATTTTTATAGACCATGTTGTCATCTCAGATGTTGACCTCTGATGATAGGAATGATGTTGGCAGTGAATAAAGTGGTTTATTACCAATTATGAAGGCATGTGAGTGCACACCAGTGACTGCCTGTTCATAGCCTGCTTAGACTCAGGTTTCAGGAGTGCTGGGTGTGTGGGGGTGTTCCCATGATGGTGCTTTTTGTGTTGGTTAACTCAAGTAGAAAAAAACTGTTAATCCTAGGATGCTTAGGCAAAAGGTCCAGCAGCTATCAAAGCTCTGAGTGGAGCTAAGGCAGTGAGGAAATGGTTTACTTTAGAAGGGCTCCTTGGTCAGAGGGGCAGAAATAGCCTGGAGAAGGAGCAGATGAAATCTTGTTTTCCTTAGCCTCTAAGGTATACTATTCAGAGGAAGGCCGTTAAAAACCAACCAACAAAACGACATTGACAATGATTTTGATTTCTGTGTCAAAGTTAAATGTACTATGGGGAAACATAAAACATTTTTTAAGAAATCATTAAAATTCGTGTGTCACTCTTCATATTTTTTTCACTGGAATGTGAGCTGTGAGGGCAGAGACACTGCCTCTGCTTTTCACTGCTCAGTCTTGGGCACTGTGCCTGGCACACAGGAGGTGCTCGGTAAACACCGAATAAGTGAACGATGCTTACATAAAGGAAAATAACGTTTAGTCTTGTATTTGTAAATCGTGACTTGTAAGGAAGCTCCAGGTTAACTAAGAAGGCTGGAGAAGAAAATTCTAGGGTGTGACTTACTTTCACTAGGAGGAGACATTTGGATAAAGGCCCCAGATAAGATAAGACATGGTTACTTACCGGAAGTCAAGGTGGTGCCCAGGGGGCAAACAACTTCCCAAACAACTTCCTCGATTGGTGTTCTCTTCCCATCTTGTCCCTCTCTGTTTCCCCCTCTTCCTGCTCCTGCTTTAAGATCAGCAAATAGGATTATCTGGGCATGTGTATGAGTCATGTGTTACTTTAACTCTTAACTCAAAGGGCCGCTAAGTCAATAGGGGTGTTTTCTGATGGGCAGCCCTGACCCTGCAATGCTTGGTCTCTGCAGAGCTAGGATTGCTGGAATTAGGATCCTGATTTAGTCACCTGGAACCTGTTGCCTTCTGTTCCACCTACGTCTGGCACCTCCATAGACTCTATGTCCTCTCCCTGGAATGTGTGGTTGCCCACCTTGTCCCCAGCGGTACAGTGTCACATGCCCTACCCTACATGGCTAGAGTTGGACCTTATAGTTAGTGTCCCTCTCGGTCCTGGCCCTTCTTGGCTGTTCTTATCTTTTAGGTGCCTATGATAAGAGCAGAGAGGCAAATTCAGAAATTGGAGTGATTTTTGTACTTTCTAGTATGAAGAGGTATTGTATGTTTCTGGAAGGTAGAAGTTGATGAGTAATCCTGTACAGGCAGGGAGTAAATTAAATTCCTTTAATAATAGAACTGCAAGAGAAATTGAGAGACTATCAAATCTACCTTTTGCACTTTGGGAAAGTTGAATTTACTCAATAATTATGAAGACCCTATTGCATTTGTGGGGATGACAACCCTTATCCCTTGCAAGTGAAAATTTTCCCTGGTGGGTTATTAGTAGCTGGAAATTTCTACTGCAACTTCTATTGTTTGGGATGGTTAAAATATTTTGTTTTGTTTTTTGAATAATAGTGCTGCCTCCTGTTTTGCTTGACAAGACCCATTTCCTGCTTGGAGATGAGTAAGCACTCTCTGCATTAGTTGGTTGGGCCAGATGTTTGTAAGAACTTCAGAGCTAGGTCTATAAAGAAAATGCTCATACCTATTGTCAAGGTCATGGAGTGAGTGACCAAGCCATAGTGCTCTGATTCTACGTCCTGTGCTTTCCCTCAGCTCTTGGGCCTGTTTGGTTTCTTCCTTCACCTGTCCAAGTATTCTAATATTTATTTCTGAGCATCATGGACCTCTACTATTTATTTTCCAGCTTTATTGCAATATAATCTCAATAAATTGAACTCTCAATAAATAGTATCATGTACTATATATTATATAAATATATTTAAAAATCTCAATAAATTATTTAATTGACACACAACAATGTAGGTTTACATTATACAGTGTTTTAATTTGATACATTTATATATTGCAAAATGATTACCACTGTAGTGTTAGCTAACACCTCCATCATCTCATACAATTATCATTTCTTTCTTGTGAGAACATTCAGTCTACTCTCATCAACTTTTATATGTAATAGAGTATTGTTAACTATAATCATCATACTGTATTGTTAGAGTCTTCAGACTTATTCATCTTATAACTGAAAGTTTGTGCCCTTTGATCAAAATCTCTCCATTTGTCCCACTCTGAAGCTCATGGTAACTACCATTGTACTCTGTTTCTGTGGGTTTTGGCTTTTTTAGATGCCACACATAAGTGAGTTCATACAGTATTTGTCTTATTTTGGTCTGACTTATTTCTCTTAGCATAATTCCTTCAAGATCTGTCTTTGTTCCTGCAAATGACAGGACTTTCTTCTTTCTCATGGCTGAATAATATTCCATTGTATGTATATACCACATTTTCTTGTATATATACTCCATTGATACTTAGGTTGTTTCTATATCTTGGCTATTCTGAATAATGCTGCAGTGATTATGTTTATATATTACTATTTCACCTCTCACACCATTAACGAAAGCTGAATTTTATATGAAAATCATTTTTATTATATTAATCACTGATAACCATTGAAGTCTGAATTCTAGCCGATCTTTTTCTCTTCTTACTCTGCCTGATACTGGACAGATTGGTATTTTCCTCCTTTTAGAAACTAACATCCTAAAAATAATATTAGACGAGTATCACAAAGGCCCGGTTCTTTTATCACTTAGAAATTCTGTTTTCATATCATAGCCTTTATGGGTCAGGTCAAATAGAACCCAGGAAAATATTTTTTCCATTTTTATATTCTTCAAAACTTTATTTTTGAAATATTTTTAGATGAAAAAATCAAGTTCTTATATACTCTTCACCAAGTTTCTCCTAATGTTAACATCTTATATAACCATAGCACAATTATCAAAACTAAAAAACTAATTGGTACAAAAGTATTAAGTAAACTTCAGACTTGGATTTCATCAGTTTTCCCACTAATGTCCTTTTTCTATTTCAGAATCCCATCTAGGATATTACATTATGTTTAGTCGTCATGTCTTAGTCTGTAATCTACCGAGTTTTTCAGTCTGTCTTGTTTTTCATGCCCTTGACAGTTGTGAATAGCCGTTAGGTTTTTTGTAGAATGTCCCTCAGTTTAGGTTTGTTTCTCATGATTAGACTATGGTTATAGATCTTCGAGAAGGATACCACAGAGTTGATGTGCTCATCTTATTGTATGATATCAGGAGATACGTGATATCAGTATATCTTATTACAGGTAATATTAACTTCGACTACTTGGTTAAGGTGATGTCTGCCAGGATTCTCTCTACAGTGAAGTTACTATTTTTTCTGGCTTAACACCCTTTTTGTTAGAAATAATTACTAAGATCAGCCCACACTCAAAGAGGAGAGGAATTAAACTCAGAATCTATGGACATTTGTTAAAATCACTGTAATTAAAAAATAATTTATGAGAGAGAATTTGAGGTGATGGTGAAACCCAGAACAAAATGAAAATGTGGGACTTCATGTTCAAAATAATTTCAAGATGGTAGCAGCAGAGCAGAAAACAGGTGTGAGCCCTTCTGAGCCCGGGACCCTGTGCATCTGCACAGCTTGCACACCCATAAGGCTGGCGCTGAGGCTATTCAAAATCTTTTTTTAAATTTTGTCCACCAGTTTTATCATTCATTCGTGGGTCTCCCTGCAGTCATTATAACTGCAGTGTTCTAATGCTGACTTACTATTTCCCTCATTCCTTCTGTATTTATTAATTGGAGTTCTTCTGTAAGGTAGTCCATATTAGTTTGGACTTATGGATATTTTATTCTTTAGGTTATAATCAATGCTATTGTTTTATTTATGGCTCAAGTTATTCAAGTTTTGGACATTGGGAAGCTTTTTCAGATGGACTCTTGTGTCTCTTTGAAACCTTCCCCTCATCTGCTTTTGTTGTTAAGGGCTTCCTTACTTGCTCCAGGCTCATCTCATATTTTTTTGACTCAGCCTAAGATTCAGCCATTTCTCCAAGGAGCCCTGGTTTCTTTTTATTGGTGGATAGCATTTAGAAACCAAGATCTGGGCAGTAGGTGTGCTCATTGCCAGTGGAGTGTCACTGCTTCTAGGCCTTCTCTGTAGACAGAGTTTGGAAATGTCAGTTTGTACACTAAACCATGTATACAAACATATCTATGTTTCTGTATCGATCTGTCTGTATACATTAAAATAAACATGAGTTTATACTGATATTTCACTCCAATTCAGTACCACACAGTTTACTCTAATATTCACTCTTTTCTTATAACTTTTTTTTTTTGACAGTGAGAAATTTGACTCTTGTAGCTACATGTATTTACTGATTTGTTCAAACTCAGTACACTTGTAAAGCAGTTTCACAGTATTTTTAACCCTGTAAGACTAGAGACTTACCAACAAGAGTACATTGTTTGTGTACAGTTTTTTTTTTATCTTTAGCCTTATAGTCAAAACATTGTTTTATAAAGTTACTTAGATCAGCTCCTTTATTCCAAATTGTCTTCCAGATACTTATGTTATACAATTGTAATACAGTTAGATTCTTTGCCATAGTCTATATTCCATCCATCATAATAGCAGCTGACTTAAAAAATCTACATGTAATACAATTTACTTGTGTTGTACAATTCTCTGGATTTTTGCAAATATAGAGCCTTGTATCCAACGCCATAGAACCATACAGAAGAGTTCCATCACCTCTCCCCCGACCAAAAAAATTTACCTGTGCTACCCCTTTGTTAGTCAGGCCCTCTCCTCATACCCCATTTCTGGCGACCATGAATATGTCTTGCCTTTTTCAGAATGTCATATAAATAGAGTCATGCACTATATATCTTTTGGTACCAGCTTCTTAAAATTAGCAAAGTGCATTTAAGATTCAGTTATGTTTTCGTATGAATCAGTAGTTTTTTAAATCTCTGTTTTTTATTAGTGGATGTTGAATTTTGTGAAGTACTTTTTCTGCATGTATTCAGATGATATGGTTTTACTTCTTTAGTCTGTTAATACTGTGAATTACATTGATTTTTGAATGATGAACCAGTCTTGCATTGGTGGTATGTATCCCACTTAGTTGTGATGTTATTACCCATTTTATGTATTGCTGGATTTAATTTGCTAATATTTTGAGTTTTGTTTCTATGTTCTTGAGGAATGCTGGTTTACAGTTTTATTCTCTTGTAATGTCTTTGTCAGGTTTTAGTATAGTGTAATTCCATCTTCATTTGAAGAACTAGATCCCACACACATAGACTAGAAAGTGGTTTGGTACCTCCAATGTAGTCTAGGGCCAGTGCAGGGGTGTATGTTGCAGCAGAAGCTGTGCTAGCCTTCTCCAAAGGGCAGTGTCTGAAATTTACAGCAAGCCTGGGACCAATTTGCATAGGATTTTGCATGCATGTCAACCAGTGGGGAGAACTAGGAAATAAGCATTTAGAACAGGCACAGAGTTCAGTGAACTTTTCCCTCGAAATTAGCAGCATGCTTCTATTAAATGTAGAACAATAGAAGGTCCTCATTAAACTAGCAGGACAGAGGCATAGTCCCACTACTTACATTCCAGGCTCTTAACCTAATTCATGAATTGCCCTTCTTTCAATCTCTTTTGGAGGAAAAATGGAAGGAAATAAGTAAGTTGTATGATAATATAAACTTTGTTCTGAGATTGAAGATCATTTCTTTGTTTATTGATCTATGGAATGTAATTATTTAAATATAAATACAGTGAGCATTTGTTGAGTGGGGTTTCTTTGTTTCCTATTTATTATGGGTTCCCAAATATAATTATACCTCCTTCCCCTTTTACTTGTTGGTGGAGGAAATGCAACAGTCCTAAGAGAATGAAATAAAATTGCTATATGAAAATCAAAATTTTATGAACATGCAATATTTGATGAGACAGTCGTTGTTATAAAAAAATTCTTAACTTCCTCTCAAAGACTTTAAATCAGCGTAGAAGATTTACTTCCTTCCCAGGGGCAAGACTGGTGAAACCTGTTGCCTAGGCAAACGTTAGAGGGTCAATTTTAATGTATATTCTCAAATGCATCCAGCCATTCTCCCAGGACCTCTTGGTCTTTCTTGCTTTCTTCATAACTGTTTTGTAAAACTCTTCTTTGTTTTCTTTTTCATTCTCTCTGTCTCTCTCTCTGTCTCTTTCTCTCTCTATCTATCTCCCACTCTTCCCTCCCTCTTTCCCTTACTCCCTCTTGACCTGATGCTGAGTTGAGGATCCAGGGCCAAGTGTCCAATCCTAGATGCTGTAGTTTTCTGCCTAATACAGCTTTACTGTTGCCTCTTGGGATGAGTGAGAGTTGACTCAGGTGGAGTGAGTGGAAGTTTAAGGGTACAGGAAGAGGAAATTGGGCCACGAGTGTCTTTCCAGACATGTTGATTTCAATTCAGAACAAAGAAAAGTTTCTGGTAGAGCTATTTGAGATATGATCTTAATATGTTTGTAGACATCACCACCACTCAGAAGTTTGGAAAAGGGAAGCACGATGGTATATTGGAGGAGAGAGGAGGATTTGATCAATCTGAATATATGTTATATTTGTAAGATGGATGTTTGTAACTTAGGAATGGCCATAGAAAATTTTATAGCAAGTTAAATATTTTGGTTCTTATCTTGAAGGAATATAGAATAATACATACAGCTTTGGGGTTGACATTTCCTTCCATGTGTATGCAAAATTTGAAATGGCTAATGGTTGTCTTTAAAGAAAAAATCATCAGTTACTTACCAGGGAAAATGAGGGAAAGGAAGAGGCTGAGCATATCTTGGATTTTAGATCTAAGTGAGAGTGATGAGTTGGGAAATACCAGTCGAGCTAGTCCTCCCGTGTTAGCACTTTAACCTCAAAGTTATTTAACCTCCATGTGTCTCAGTTTCCTTATATGTAGAGTAATGGGAGTAATAGTACTCGACCATGCAAAGTACATGTGTTCGTGCTTAGTGGATAGTTAGGTGTCATCTTTGGGACCAGATAGTCATCAGAGTCCCTTGATAAGAAAAGAATGCATGAAGGCAGGACTAAAAGAAGAAAGAAGTAGATCTTTAGATTTGGGAGTCGAGATACTGGGAGATGGCAAATGCAGGACTTAAACTTTCTCAGCTGGAATCCTGCTGAGAGTTTTGCTTAAAAGGTTGAAAGTGTGAAGAGAAATGAAACTAGAATTAGATGTGTCCGTCTCCAGGAAGCACTGAAGAATACCATTGGACATTGTAATGTGCCTGGTGGTAATTCTTTAGAATGCCCAGGAAAGTCCAAGGTCAAAGGAGATAGTGTGTACAAATGAACTTCATTTTGAGGAAATTCTTTGTGTTTTCTTACTCATCAATATGATGATATCTTATATCAATGCAACTCCTGGACTATATGTCTCTGCATCTATTATTGATTTAGATAAACTAACATGCAATGATGCAGAAATTTTAAGAGTACATGTGGTAAGTTTTTATAAATACATACCTAGGTCATCATCACCCAGATCAAGATGTAGAACATTTCTAGCACACCCTCCCAGGTCTTGCCCTCCCCAAAGGTAAACACTACTCCTGTTGTCATGGCTTAGTTTCCTGGGGCAAAAGATTCAAACTGAATGTTTATCTTTGTAACTCGTTAGTATTGAGAAACTACAACTTCAGCAAGGCCCAAAAATGTTTAGCTTAGATAGAAAAAAATAAAGTGATATCTCTGATATTATCTTTACCAACAATTCTATTATCACTTCTTAGACAAAAGTGAATGCTAATTCATGTGGTTAACTCACATCTTATTACTCATGCAAAAACATTTCTTCCATTGTGTGAATCAGAGCTCTTAGTTGCAAGCTACAGTACTATGATTTAGGCGAAAAATAAAGTAATGGAAGATGGCAGAAAACCTAAGCTCAGAAAAGAGACAGGAATCGTGGCTGAAGTCTTGCCGTCCCCACTGGCATCTGGCTTTGGTGCTGCTGCCACTATTGGACGGGTGTGGCTGACTCCCTTAGTGGTCATCCCTGCTGCTACCGTGAATAATCTCTCTGAACTCTTAAGTCTTTGTGTCAATTACTCCAAATTCAGAGCCTGGAAGGGGACACGATGATCTGAACCTAGGTGATATGACTGCCAAGGAACAGCAGAGGAAATGTCCATAACTGTATTGTGAGGTAGGGTCTCGCTTGCCGTCAAGACTCACAAATGGGTGATTTCCTAAAAACAGGAAGAGGATTGGATGCTATTAAGACAAAAAACAAAACACCCCAAAAGGCAAAATATCCATGCCACCTTAAAGTTCCTTTTATTTCTAATATTTTAAAACTGTTACTTGCCGTAAAACTGGATTGTATCTGTAGGTCACAGCACATCCAAAGAATAATTATGCATTGGGTAGCCAATTTCATACCTTCAGGACAGAACACTACTATCTCAATATGTTATGCATTGTGTAGGGAGCCATTAAGGGGCCCCGCTCATAGTTGTCTTCTGGGAGTAGTGCCTTGAGTTTTCAAATGGAATTATCTAGGTGTCATTTCCATGAATGTCTTTCACAAAAATATGCTGACATTGCAAAGAAGTCACATTTTGTCCTATAACTTGGCGATGATGGGCTAAATTAGAATTCCCTCTTCATGTGCTTGTATGGTATCAGTACTATAGCTCGGTAGATGTTCAAATACAGTTATGTCTTTATCAGCTAATTTATTTCAAAGAGGGAGAAGGATAATCTCTCATTTAAACTATAGGCTTATTTTGGAATGAAGACTGATCTGAATTTGATTCACTTGCCTTTAAGAAGTTAAAAACTATCGAGAGGAGCCTAGTTTTTTTTTTTTTTTAACAAGTTGTGATGCCTTAGGCACCTTCATTCCTTAAATCAATGCCATCACCTAAACAGTCACAGTTCTATTAACTGAGAATTATTGTGTTCTCTTTTGATAGCAAGTCTTGAGACTCAGATGAAAACTGTGTAACGACCATGTCAGTGTACAATATTTTGAGTGCTGAGGGCCTGTTTTCAGATCCAGTAGTCTTTTACGCATGTTGTTAGTTTGTGCGTTAGTTTGTGGTAGGATTGATGATACAAATGTTATCTAACTTGTTGTGGCCTGGATTTTGCGTGTGTGTGTGTGTGTGTGTGTGTGTTTCCTAATGAAGTTGGGGGAAGATAATGCTTATTGCTGGTGTAACCAGTTGCACTACTCAGCAGTGGTGTCCTGTTTAGCCAGTGTTTGCTGGACAGCTCTGTGGCCCCAGGAAGCCTTCTCTGCAGCGAATCTGAGCATGGGCTTGTGTTTGTTTCAGTTTTCTTTGTTATGGAAACACCATTTCTGTCATAACTGGTCAACCCTGAGTGCTGAGGATTTTTACTTAACTTCTTTAGACTTTCTCGGAGTGAGTGTTCACACTGTTACTCCATGATGGTAATTCGAAGGACTATTTGATGCCTTGGGGAAAATGTTTGTTTCAGTGAAATGAATGTGGCTTAAAAATATTTAATTAATATTTAGTAATATTTTCTAACACTAGGAAAATGTCTGTGAATCTTAAGGCTTTGCGAACATTATAAAGTTCATGTTGAGGATGTAAATCTCATTACTGAAAGATGCTCTGTGATTCCTGTGCCTGAAATTTCCAAATATTCTCTACTATAAAAAAGCACACTGCTGATGTTACCAGTGACCTGCTTGCATGCTTAGAATAAAGTATATTCTTTATTTGGATAGTCGGTGAATCTGGAGCATTTATTGAAACAAAGGATCCAGAATGAAGTAAAAAAAAAAAAAAATCCTGAAAATCTATCTAAGCTAACGCTGTTAGTTCATGTTAATAAATAGAACGGGACTCTATACTGCCATGGTTATAGTTTGTAGTTATACTCAACTTGTAAATGCAGGCCTGTTGCTATACTAACGTGACAGATTATTTGATATGTTTGATTTGTCCTCATCATAGACCCCAGCCTGAGGCATTTTGTCCCCCTTCTTCCTCAGTACATGACTGTTTTCCTGGAAATCTGCCTATTAAATAGCTCATGTCAATTAGATTATCAAACTTCTTTATTTCTCTCATCTTTAATCTTGTCCTCTTCACATTGTGGTTAATCTCTCTGCTCTCTTCCCTGTAGCTGCCACCATCTAGTCCTTTCTGGGAAATCTCTTTATAGAATAGCAACATGATATTTGGGAAAACTAGAATGATGACAATAATTTAGGTTGCATGCAATATAACCACACCACCAATAAATAACGGAGAAAGTGGTCTTTTTTTTTTTTTTTTTTTTTTTTACTGAATGTTCATTCATTAATATTTTCATTTAGTCAGTAAAAGCTGAGTGCCAACTACATGTAACATATCACAGCTTATAGTTTTCTGGAGATGAGATGGGGCAGAAAAAGAAAAATCATAATTAAGGTGTGTAAGCCTGTGAAAGAGTCTCCTTTCTAAGTTTGTTGTTGTTTCAATTGGAGTAGCAAAGAACTCTTTTGCTCTTGGTCATGAAAATGGTGCTGTTATAATGAAAATAGTGTTCATTAAAATGGAATTTTTTTATGCACCAGTAAGGAAGAGTTTAGATCTCCTCAAGCTATATTCAGGTATGCAGAAGAAATGTAGTTTTCTGCATTTCTTTTTAAGAAGATTTTGTCCTCTTCACTCCCTGTCCACTCGGCAGCAGGAGATAAAATGAGTCCACTGCAGTAGATGTAGTCTGATACAATGATATAAATAGTTCCTTTAGATTTTGCATGCTTACTTATTTAGATAAAATACTTGGTGCCTCATATATTTGGCTTCCTCCTCGTTTCCTTTCCAGGGTGGTTTCTGCATGTATGGGGAGGGGAGTGCAGATCGGGTATCTCCTGGCTTCATGCCAGTCCGCGATTGACTTTTCCATCCTTGAGCGTCTGGCTAGGATCTGAAGATGGAGTCTGCAGCTTTGTAGTTCGTGGCTTGGTCTCTTTCAGTCATGTCAGGGCCCAGTCGTGCTTCTAGCTGTCCTTGACTCCATCTCCTCTCAGCTCTTGCTGACGCTCTTCTGGACCCCTTCGTGTCTCTATCACACCATCCAGCCCATGGCCTAGGATGTCACTACTAAATCTCTGCTGTGGGGACCTCTTCTAGCCAGGCCATCCCTGTGGCCTTTCAAATCATGTTAATCTACATCCTCCTCAAGGTTGCATAGAAACTTCTGGTCCGTCCACACCATACCAGAACTCAAAGGGGCTGGGGAAAGCTAAATTAGATGCTGTCCTTCCCTCTGTCTGGCCACTCCACATGGCTGTGTTTACTATGCTCTGACTATCTCCTGGGCTGGTGGAAGAGCAGTCTCCTCAAATTACAGTGGATCAAATGTTTCTTGCTCTTGGAGTGTCCCATAACTGGGGCCAAAATCCAGAGAAGGGAGATCAGGACATTTTTGCTCACTACCTTAAGATTTGAAGAGCCTTTGGGGGAATTCTTAAGGAATTTGATTGTTAAAAAGAGTAGTTTTACACATAATGTATTATTTTCAAATTCCCGCATAACAAAAGATGTTCAAACTCATAACCTTAATCATTAGTTTTAAAATAGAGATTAAAGCTTTTTCATTGTTTAAATTCTTTGTTTGAGAACCTGGAGAGCAGGAAATTCTGGAATCTAGAATTCTTTCCTTTCTCTCTTTTCTTTTTCCCTTTGGCTCTGAATGGCAAGAGAAGCCACAGAGGCTGTTCTCCATGGTGAACGAAGGAAGACGGGGACCTTGGAGTAGGAAGGTGAGGCACATTCCTTTTCCTCCATGTCCTTGAGGGACTCTCTATAGTATGAATTTCTACTTCCGGGTTTGGTGGACACTCATTGGTCAAAAATTTCCTTCTTCAGCCCTCCCATTTTATTGTCTTGTCGAGTCACTGCTTATAGTAGTTCACCCTGTGGAAACTAAAAAAAATATGAGAAGTAAAGTAAAAGCAATAGATCCTGCTGAATAGGCACTGAGGGAAAAATCCTGTGTCTGTAGTACCTGCAGTTTGGTCTGTTAGTCAATGACTAGGTATATTTTGCTCCAGAAGCTGCCTCTGCTTGAGTGCAATGGGGGCCTTTGTCTAAAATGTGTCTGAATTCAGCTTATTAGCTAGCTGTTTTTGATTTAAAATTGCCCTATTTAAAGGTTTTATTATTTTTTTAAGTTGACACTGTCTTTAGGTGTATTTTTTCTTTTCTTTTTTTGTGACCATGCATTCGTAGTTGTCAGTCCTATGCCTTTTGCCTGGAAGCTGTCAACTCTTGCTCTCATCTGACTATATTCTCTTTATCTGAGATGCTCTTGGTGTAGAGGGCTTAGCAGTTCTGTCATGAGCCCAGTGCTGGTCCCACCCTAACCTGGAAAATTCTCTGCGGACCTAGGCACATAGTGCCTAATGATCATAGCTGGTAACCTGTCAATTATAATCTGTTGCTGCTATTCACTGTTAATTGAAAAATAATTAGCACACAAATATATCTGACATATGTGGATTTAGAGATGAAAAAGCTTCCATGCTAAATTGTTCAGTAGACTAAGCAAAAAAGATTCATTGTGAATATGTAACAAAAACTTTTCAGAAGGAAGAGAGAGAGACATAATATTGAACAACTACTACATACCAGAGACTGTGCTGGCTTTTTTTTTTTTTATCTCATTCCCATGATTTACACAGTGTGCTAGGTATGGTTTCCCCTTCGCTAAGGTCACAGATTATATGTCCACGTTGCACAGTTATTTAATGGGTACTGTGGGCCTGTCAGACTGGAAGGACTCTCCATAAATGTTTGCGGAATGGGTGAATAGAGCAGAATGGCCCAAGCAGGTTTCCACATAACCGTTTCGTCTCTCATCTCACTAAAGATTTTTCAAAGTGTATAATGTTTTGTTTATCTTTTAGGAAGACCCACTTAGCTTTCAGGACATGAAAATTATGGGTGTGAATTTTCTTGCTCCTTTTGGTTGTTGGGCATTTGCATACTGATTTAAACCTAACAGTGTTACTTGAGATGTGAGTTCAATATCCAGAAAAGCCCTGATGAAAAACAGACAGATGATTATCTATTTTATGATAAGCCTTTATTAATTCAGAATTTCAGAAGCAATAAAGACAAAGAAGATGAGTGCGTGCATGTGTGTGTGTGTGTGTGTGTGTGTGTGTGTGTGTGTAAACATGGCTAATCAAGTTTTAAAGTAGTCGTTCTTTGTGATCTGGTTTAATGAGCAGATCAGGATAATCTCTCTCTTTTAAAATGTAGACAGTCCTTTTAAGATCTTAAAAATAATCTCTTAATTAGCCAAAACATTTTATTTCAAGAACATTAGTGTGCTAGTCAACCTTTCTTTTACAGTATGAAAACATATCTCAGTCTACATTTTAATTTAAGAAAGTTTTACGTTTTTAAGATGTCTAAGAAAGAGATCAATGTAATTGTTGTCCAGTAATTATTCCTTTGCCTGTCTAGGCCAGTTGCCTCTCTTCTCCATAGACAAGAAAAATGGGTGTTACTCGCTTCCATTTGGAGAAAAAGAACGTTTCTTAGGAAAACAATTTTCTACTTTATAAAAACCAGTTTTTACATCTCTGGTCTAATTATACCCTTTTAAGTGCCTGACAAGGATCATTTAAAGCTTATTTGTATGCTCCTCTAAATGAAAACAAAACAAAAAACCAGTTCCCTCATTAAGCTCAAGAGAAAGTTCCTTGTTCCCAAATCCGTTTAGGAGGATAAGCTATTCTAAATCTCCTCCTACACCCCTCAGACTTTCTTAATAGCACAGAGGTGTGGAGGGGCATTTTAAGCCCTAAATTGAACAAACCAAATTGGCCTGGCGACTGCTTAGTCATGCATTAATCGGTCTAGAAATGGTTCTGGCGTACACACGAGGGGAGTTAGAAGTGCTCAACTACAACCAAAGCCCTGGCTCTCTGGAGTGGATTCCAAAGTTTGCAGTTGGGCCGCCTTCCTGAAAATATTAGGCTGGAAAACATAATCTTCTGTCTCCACTCCCTTTTGAGTGCCTTCTTTCCAGCTCTGTGCGGAATCCCTTGCTTGTTGTCTGCTGGCCTGCAGAGGTGCCCCTGCCAGGGTCTGCAGGGACGTCACAGGCAGGTCTGAGTGCCATCAAATTAGGATAGGTCTGAACTTTATTTAACCTACTCACCCCTATAAAAAATTCTCATTTCTGTGTGCCACTCCTTCAGAACTTTGTGCCTCTTAGGTGATGATTATGTAATCCTAAAAAAAAAAAAAAAAAATCATTGCTTTTGAAACAGATACATTTTGGAAAAAGAATTTATAGAATATAATATAATCTGGACCTGAATAGATTTTTAGTTCCAAAGGTGTGTTTTGTTTTGTTTTGTTTTTTAAAGGCAAGCTTTTTGAGGTATAACGTTCATATAGCAAAATTCACCCCTTTTAGTGTACAGTTCTGAGTTTTGACAAATGCATATAGTCATGTAACCAGCATCACAATCCATTTACAGAACATTTCCACTGCCCCCTAGTTGTGGCCCCATGTGGCCTCTTTTTGTAGCCAGTGCCTCTCCAGTCTTTAGCAACTGCTGATCTGCTCTATTCTCTATAGCTTTTCACTTTTTTCAAAATATCAAATAAGTGAAATCATACATATGTAGCCATTTGAGTCTGGTTTTTACCATTCAGTATAATGCATTTGAAATTCATCCATTTGTTAAATGTCTAATAGTTTTTACTTTGTATTACTGAGTAGTATTCCATTGTGTACAGGTACTATAGTTCATCTGTTCATACACTGGAGGATATTTAAGATGTTTCCCATTTCCAGTGGTTATGGATAGAGCTTCTGTAACCATTGGCACACAGGTTTTGTGTGGATATAGTTCATGCAATACCTAGATAAATACCTAGGAATGGCATTGCTGGATGATATGGTAAAATTGTGTTTATCAAAGGATAATCATTAAGTTTATTTAAAAATTTTTAATTGTAAAAGTGATACATGTTTACTATAGAAAACTTGAAAAATATAGAAAAGTACTAAGAAGATTAAAAAAAAAAACCCTTAATACATATCTTTCCTTTTCATCTAGGTATGTGCATATTTAACAAAAACGGTTGGTATTTACCTGTTGTTTTGTGACCTATTTTTCAC